>NW_024870866.1:5000-1420000 GCF_019054845.1 Dipodomys spectabilis
TATTGAGCACTGTATCTGAACACCGGAATATAGTCTCACAAAGGCAGGATAAGTCCATAGAACTTGGACTGCCATGGGACATGACACAGATGAAGGTTTCATGTCAAACCAGAGCACTGGGAAGAGAGATAGCTTGGGGTACAAAGAAGACTTTTTCACCTGACCTTCAGAGCCTGCCCACACTCCTCCTCACTAATTGGCCCAGATGGAGTTGTTTGATACACAGCTGTACAGGAGTGAGGCCTTTTGTGTGCCTGTCCAGAGACTTCTTTCAGCAGGCTTGGAATGCAGAGAAACCCTCAGGCTACACTGGGAGCAGTGAAGGGAGCCCTGGAACACGCAATGACATAAAAGCAGTAACTGTGTTATGAACTCATTGTATTGAATACAAATTTCCTAGTTTGGTGCCATTCATCATAGATGCTCTGGAGCTTCACCTATAGGAATGCATCCATACATACACAAAGACATGGAGGTACAGGTTCTTTTTGAGGGGGGCAGGTCCTGGGGTTGAACCATGAGCCTGGGCATTGTCTCTGAGCCCCTTTTACTCAAGGCCAGTGAATTAAGCTTGAGTCAAAGCCCCACTTCTGGGTTTTTCTGTGATCTATTAGAAATAACAGTGTCAAGGACTTTTTTATGCTGGTTGGATTTAAATTCAGATTCTCTACATCTCAGCCTCCTGAGGATCTGGAATTACAGTCAGCAGTCACTGGCACCTTCTTTCTTTTCTTCTCCATTTTTTAATCTGGACAATCTGACTTCTTGAACTTATAAGAGACTACCCAATGTTCTTTATAGCTGCTTTCTCTGAGAAGGATTTTCTCTCCTCATCTTCCCCTCTGGTCACAGGTTTGAAGCCAAAAGTGAGAAATGAGTGTCACAGGATTGAGGAGCAAATGTCCACTGGACATGCCAGTTCTGTCACTTAACATTGAGCTGCAGTGAATTTACTGTCTCAGGAGGAGAGGACTGAAAGCTGGAGTGATCCTCATACGGTCTGCATTGCTCATTTTGCCTTTAAAGTTATCTAATAATTATGAGTGATTCGTGTCTCCTACCTTAATTATCTAGAGAACACTAGAAGCATCTTCATGTTTCTGTTTTCTCTAGTACCTCTTGACATTTAGTCTATAAGTTTGTATGGAGTGGTTGCTAGAGGAATCCCTGAGGAAAGCTACTTGAAGCCTCCTCAGGAGATGACCATTCAAAGCCAGTCCTTGAAGGAATTTCTGTGAGAATCTTGTCTCAAATACACCACCAGAAACCAGAAATGGAGCAGTGACCTGGAGAGTAGAGCTCCAGTTTTGAGAGAGAAAATCGAGCAGGAAATACAAGCAAGACCAGGCAGAAAAGCCTGGGACTTGCTTATGGTACAGGACTGTGTCTGTATATGATGCACATTGAAGCTCTCAGAAGCCTTTATTTACATTTTATTATAAGACCAATGCAGGAACAGTCACAAATCATTCAGGGTAAAAGAAGATCAGAGTGTATAGAAATAACCGGTATTCAGAAAATTACACTAGAGGACACAAACTGTATCATACTTAGGTAAAAACTATGATTAAGAAAAAAAGATGAGGGGATTGGGAATGTGGATTAGTGAGAGAGTGCTTGCCTAGCATGCAAGAAGTCCTGTGTTCTATTCTTCAGTAGCACATACACAGAAAAAGCCAGAATTGGTGCTGTGGCTCAAGTAGTAGAGTGCTAGGGAAAGTGCCCAAGCTTTGAGTTCAACCCAAGAAATGTCAGAGATAGGTAGGTAGGTAGGTAATTAGGTAAGTAGGTAAATAGATAGATAGATAGATAGATAGATAGATAGATAGATAGATAGATAGATAGATAGAAGGGAACAATTCCCAGTCATGAGGCCTTCTACAGTGTGCCAGGCCACCAGCATTGCCTTCACACAACCACAAGGTAGGAAGACTGTCTCTGTCGCACTTCTCAGGCAGCAAAGGGCCCCAGAGCCAAGAAGACAAAGCCAGGTTCTAACTCAGTTGCTTGGAAACAGAAGAGAAATGGCCCGGCCTCTACTTGGACTGGGGATTTGCATTAATGATGTGGAGAATGAAGGAAAGAGAAAGGACTGGCAGAAGTAGAAGAAGGGCCTTCAAAACTGACATATGGAGAGTCAAAAACCCACTCCCTAAGACCAGAGAGCAGGTTTTTTCTAGTCTCTTCCTCCCCTCTCCCACACTAAACTAACTCTCTCTATTGGTAACCTAAAGATAGCCTGAGGCTCCCTTCACCTGTGGAAGGAAGGTTAGTCATTGTTTGAAGAGGCTGAGAAAACCTTGACCCTGGTGAAATTCTAACAAATGTTTCAGGTTTCCCCACATTGTTGACTGTGCCTGGAATGAATGAAGTGGTTTTGCAGCTCACTTCCCTGTTGAGTGTGTACATTCTGCCTCCTAAACCTACAGGCCTAGGTCTCTGCAACTAGCCTGGCTTTTAAAACTGTTTTCTGTCCTTCAAATTCAGTGTTACACTGGAGTTCTTTGGGATAGCCAGGCTTGAATCCTGACAACTTCATTTGAACCTTGGATGGGTCAATGATGTTTCTTTCCTTCTATAGCTTGAGAACTCTAAGAACATTTAGAGTGAAAGTAACGTCTCATAACCAAGGAAACATAAGAAGCTGTTGAACATATGACCTTTCAAAAGTGGAAGTCAGAGTGTCATAGACTTTCCTGACCTTGTTGGCTTCACCCTGTGATCCTCAGACCTCAGGCTCCTGAGCTAGGGTGATGGGTGTGAGCTACTGGTGCTCTGCTAGGTTCAGAACTGTAATGACATTGATAATACAAGTCAACTGCTTATCTCAAAGGGCTTGGAGACCATATTAAGCCTTTCAACATTGGACCTTTCAGATCCCTTTAGCACACAGGGTTATAATGCTAGAGACAGAGAGGCTGGGCATATGAATGTGCTATACTTGAGCCTTAAGCTCTGATTCCAATTCTGGTGTACATCAGCGTTCATTTTCCAGAGAATGTTCTCCTAATTAGCAAATAGGAAAAGTACTTTGATTAACCCTTATTTTTACCAGTTGTGTGTCTTATATCAAGCCTGGGCCCTGTCCCTGAGCAATTCAGCTCAAAGCTAACACTCTACCACTTGAGTCACAGTGCCACATAGGATTTTTTTTGGTGGTATCTTGGACATAAGAGTCTAATAGGCTTTCCTTGCCTAGGCTGTCTTTGAACTATGGTCTTCAAATCTCAGCATCCAGAGAAGCTGGGGTTCCAGGTGTGAGCCACCGCCATCTGGCCTATTGTTTTTGAGAGTCCTGGTGCTTCTTTTTTTCAAGGCCAGCACTCTATCATTTGACCCACTCCATTGTTTCTGGCTTTTTCTGAGTATGTGGCACTGAAGATTCAAATCCTGGTATTCATGCATGTTGAGCGAGATCTTTCCACTAAGCAACATTTCTAGGCTTACCCTTACAATTGTATCCCACAGCTTGCCTGTCCTCAAGAAAAGGATTCTAAGTATAAATGATTAAAGAAATGCCTATAGGAAGGTGCTCAAAGATAAAAACACAAAGCTCATTCTTGCGAGATTCTCTAAACATGCAAATGCCTCCATTTAATTATGTATCATGTTTCAACACAAAAGTTTTAATGAAAAATGAGTCAATGTCCTAAATTATTGTGTATAATTTTATGATAGATGTGCAAAATATAATAAATATTATGTGTATAATAATACTAAATAAAATAAATAAATGAATGAATCAAATAAAAAATAAAATAAATACAAAATCAATAATAAAAATCATAATATGTAATAAACATACATATGTAAGTATATATCCTATATTACACATGTATAGAGATATCTTTTCCATTACAGGGCCTTCATTCAGGCCATGGGAACTCTAGCCTGAATTTCTTTTCCTCAAGGACACTGAGCTTCGCCTTCACCCATGGTGCAAATGAGTTACCTAGATGGTGAGATCAAATCCCACAAACGACAGAAATATTGGTCCAGTTCCAAGACAGTGACTTAATTTTTTAATGGAAGCAGTTATGTTTATTCAGTTACATACTGAACATTAAAAACAAAGCAGTTTAGAATTTTGTACAGCTATTCAGACGTCCTTCCCTTACTCCCAAAGTGCTTCTCTGAACACTACATTGTTTCTTTTTTTGTACGTTTTTTATTGTAAAAATGTTGTACAGAGGGGTCACAGTTACATGAGCACGGTCATGAGTATATTTCCTATTGAGCATTGTTGCCTGCTCCTTTGTTTTCCCCCTACCATTGCTTCCCTCCCATCTCCACAACTACTCTCCCTGCCAAGCTCAGTGACTTAACTTTTTAGTTTTGGCTTAACACGGAGTTTCAACTCAAGTAGTGGCAAATCTGCACTTTCCTCATGTTGCTACAGACTTACCAAGATCCTGAGGTCAAATCCCAAGCTAGGAAAGAAAACAGAGAAATTCCAAACCAGGGAGCTTTATTTTCTTTAATTTAGTTAAACAATTAATTAATTTTTTCTTTTGGCCAAACATGGGGCTTGAACTCAAGTCGTGGCAACTCTGCCTCAGCTTGGAGCACTCTAGGCTGGGTGCTGCCTCGGGACCTGTATCCAATCCTGGAATTGTAGACCCAGAGGGCTTGCAGGAAAAAAAAAAAGTGGGATAGCATGAAAAGTGGCAAGCTGCAGAGGGCTGGGGGTTTTATATTTTTTTCTTTGCACGGTGACCATCCTGGGTCTGAATGAGACAGACGGCTGCAAAGTGGAAATGACCTGCCATATCTGAAGGCTGGCGTGCTATCAGGGAACCCATAGGCCAACCTGTCAACAAGTGTGACACCTGTTTTCCTTTCCTGGGAGAGTCCTGGGTGTCAGGCATGATTGAGAACACATCTACAAATCTAGATGCTATGTGATAGGATGTAAACAATATAATACATAGTTAGGTATCATCACAGTCAATAAAATAAATGGTAAATAAATGAGTAAAACAAAAATATAATGAATAACCACCACAAACATTATATAGGCTGAACATCTGTATGGAAGTTCAATCCTATCTTTAAAATGTATTTAAGTCGTACATTTTCCAGGGCTGGAGCTTGAATTCATGCCTAGGGAACAGGCCTGACTTTTTGGTCTTCAAACAGGGTGAGCTTCCCCTTTCCCCACAGTTCAACAGAGTTACCTAGACCCTGTGTTCAAATCCCAGGCCTTGCAGACAAAAAAAAATGCCATACATTCCAAGCCAGGGAGCTTTATTAGCATTTTTAATAGGTTTTTAAGTTCACTTCGTCTTTATTTGATACATTTTGATTTTACAACACGAGTTTTTCAAAAAATGTGTTCAAACTTTTACATTTCAGCATAGCACATTGGTGTTTTTATTTTGACCATCCGCCATGAAGAGTGAGAATGAAAATAAGGACACTATTTCTCCCTAGATGGTCGGGACAGTTGAATTTATTTCTATTTAGAGTTATTTCTATAATTATAAACTCTCTGAATTTGTGTCATGTTAGTTTTCCTCAGCTCCTAACACGAAATACACTAGGGGATTCCTGATAGCAGAAAAGGTTGGGTTTCTGAATAAAAATTCACTTCTGTGAGGACAGTAGGTAATTGTAAGCATTTTGGGAATAAAATGGATTGTAAAATGAAAAACAAAAACATTGGGACTGGGATGTAGATCAGTAGTGGAGCATTTGCCTAAAGAGCATAAGACTCTGGCAGAAAAGTTTCCTAAAGCTTAGAATGTTAGAACTTTATGATCTGTATGAACAAACTTTTTTTTTTGGTTGTAGGCCTGAACTCAGGTGTTATCACTGTACTCTTCAGTTCAAAGGGAACGATCTACTGCTTGAGTCACAGTGCTACTTCCGGTTTTCTAGTGGTTTACTTGAGATAGGAGTCTCACGAACTTTCCTGTCCAGACTGGCTTTGAACTGCCAATCTCAGATCTCAGCCTCCTGAGTAGCTACGATTATAGGCATGAGCCACCTGTACCAGGCACGTAAACAAACTTCTTAAAGATTGATTCTGTGAAAAGAAACTTGGAATACAATTTTAGTATAAATAACTTATAATGCCATGGTTAAGGCACTAATTCAGAAGTATTTATTCATTGGCTGGTTTCTTAGTTTATTTAAAGGTATATTATATATATATGTATATATATATACATTATTAATATATATATATACATATATATTATTAAAAACATAGATTTTAAGTGTATGTAAGAGCATATGTGCTCATATAGTTATACAACTGCACAAGCTTCATTTTTTTTCCCCATTTGGTTGGTACCATAAATTAGGTGGGATTTTTGTACTGATGTTTTGTTCTCTGTTTTTGGAAGATTTCTCTCCCTTTTATCCCTCTGCCCCCCCCCCCCCCCCGCACTTGAACTCAGCTTGCTCTTTCTTGGCTTGGTTGTTCATAGCTGATTTTCTATCACTTCAACCATACCTGTAGCCGGGCTTTTTCCAGTTAATTGGAGATGATTTCTCTCAGGCTTTTCTGCCTTCATTGGCTTTGAAATTTCATCTTCCAGTTCTCAGACGCCTGAGTAGCTAGGATTACAGATGTGAGCCATTGGGGTGCCTAGGAATAAATTAGACTTTGGTTGGTGTATTCTTTCTGTTGTTCTAAGCATGGGATCATCTACTATAGAATTTCTGTGAATGTCCTGGGTATGAAGTAAGATATATAATACATATGCAAATCTGTATAGTTCTCATAAGATATAATGAATTTAATACGTGTTATAAGTGTAGTAATAGTCAATAAATATAA
The DNA here is from genome assembly GCF_019054845.1 of Dipodomys spectabilis. NCBI lineage: Eukaryota > Metazoa > Chordata > Mammalia > Rodentia > Heteromyidae > Dipodomys > Dipodomys spectabilis. The sequence goes on from NW_024870866.1 coordinate 11,788, forward strand.
TGAATGAATAATACAAAAATAAATACACTCAAAGCAATATGCAAGTAAACATAAATATGTAGATATTCATCATTTTTTCAAATGTGGATGAATATTACTTAACAAGGCTGGGGATTGAATTCAGGCCTAGGGAACAGGCCTGAATTGCTTGTATTCAAAGAGGGTAGTTTCTCCATCCTCCACAGTGCATTAGAGTTTCCCAGACTCCAAGTTAAAATCCCAGGCCTGGAAGAAAAAAAAAATGAGCAAGAATTCCAAGCCAGGGAGCTCCATTAGTATTTTTATTTTTAAAAAAATTTTTAAATTTATTTTATTTTATTTTTTATATATTTTATTACAGTTTTATTTTATTTTATTTATTTATTCATTTATTTTGTCAAGCACGGGACCTTGAACTCAGGTTGTAGCAACTCTGCCTCAGCCTCCATCATCCTAAGCTGGGATGATGCAGCTTCTGATCCTAGGCCTCAGGGGCTGACAGTAAAACAAATTGAAAACGGCACCAAAAAATTGCCACAAATTGAAGACAGTCGACAGTTTCTCAGTTTTCCTTCCTTGCATGGTGACCATCCCGGGTCCAAATGACACGGCTGCAACCTGTAGGTCACCTGGCATTGCTGAAGGCTGGCTTGCTGGCAGTGAAGCCATAGGCCAATCTGGACACGTAGGCCCTGAGTTTGAATCCTTGTCATGCCACTTACAAAGGGCTGGAGAGCCTAAGAAACTATTGCCTGTCCATAGGTACACCAGAGGAATGTGATCAATGTCATGGTTGGATGAGTAGTTTGTCAATTAGTCTAACATAAAATTAAGCCCAGTATTCACAAGATGTGGATTGATTTTATTTTATAGTTTCATAGTTTAGTATGCATTGAAAGATTATGTGTGTGTTCGCTTCGGCAGCACATATACTAAAATTGGAACGATACAGAGAAGATTAGCATGGCCCCTGCGCAAGGATGACACGCAAATTCGTGAAGCGTTCCATATTTAAAAAAAAAAAAAACAGAAAGATTATGTGTGTGTGTGTGTGTGTGTGTGTGTGTGTGTGTGTGTATGTGTGTGTTTTGTCAGTAGTGGGGCCTGAAATCTGGGCCTGGGAACTCTCTCTCAGCTTTTCAGCTCAGGGCTAGTGCTTTAACATTTGAGACACAGCACCATTCCTGGCTTTTTCTGATCATGTTGTGCTGGGGAATCGAACCCGGGGCTCATGCATGCAAGATAAGCACTCTCCCAGTGAGCCACCTTCCCAGCCCCTAAAAGAATACTATTGATTAAATAGAATTCTCACTACATACCTGTGAATCACTAGGAAGGTAGTATATGTCATTTAATACTAGAAAGACATCACTGGCAGTATCTAATTTTCTAAATATATATTTATTTGTATACTACTGTCTGCATAGAAAGGTTTTGCTATTTTGACCAAACCTGTGTCTCGATCCAGGTCCTGGGATCCACCTCGCATCTCAATGTGCTAGAGGCTGTCATGCTGACAAACACCCATTCATGAATAGGGGCTTCTAGGCCCTCAGTTCAGGCCCCAGCATTGCCAAAAATGTCTTCTTGGAGTAATATTTAAAGTGTGATACCTGTTTTCCTTTTCTGTGCAAGTGCTGTGTATCAGGTATGATGTATATAATATTTCTGCAAAGCTAAATGCTATGGAATAGATTTGAATGAATGTAATAAATGTTATAGGAGCACTCACAGTCAGTCCATAAATAAATGGTAAATAAATAAATGAATAATAAAATATCATGAATCATTCTAACAAACACGATATGAACTGAATATATGGATGTAAGTATAAATCATATAATAAACATGTCTATATATGTTATGTTCTCCAGGGCTGGGGCTTGAATTCAGGCCTAGTTAACAGGTTTGAATTGCTTGTCTTCAAGGGAGGAGAGCTTCCCTTTCCTCCCTCCTCCACCCCAGGCAATGCATCAGAGTTACCCAGATCCCAAGGTGACATCCCTGGCCTGGCAGACAACAAAATGGCATGAAATCCAAGACAGGGAGCTCCAGTATATTGTTAATTAATTAAGTTATTTATTGCTAAGCACGGGGCTTGAACTCAGGTGGTGCAGCCTCTGGATCCACAGCCATCCTGGGTCCTAGGCCTCGGGGGCGGACAGGAAAACAAAATGAAAACACCACCCAAAAAAGCTGCAACCACAGAAGGTCAGCAGTGTCTGTTTTTCTTCCTTGCACGGTGACCATTCTGAGTCTGAATGACATGGCTGTAGGTCACCTGGCATTGCTGAAGGCTGGCAGGCTGGCAGCGAAGCCATAGGCCGACCTGGACACTAGGCCCTGAGTTCGAATCCCGATCATATCACTTAAAAGGGGCTGGAGAGCCTAAGAAATTATTGCCTGTCCATGGGAACACCAGAGGAATGTGATCAATGCCTTGGTTGGATGAGTAGTCCATCAATGAGTCTAGCATAAAATTAGGCCCAATAATCCAGGACACGGATTGATTTTAATTCATAGTTTATTATGCATTAAAAGAATGCTATTGGGGGCTGGAAAGGTGGCTCAGTGGTAGAGTGCTTGCCTTGCATGCCTGAGGACCTGGGTTTGATTCCTAAGCACCACATAAGCAAAAAGAAAAAAGCCAGAAGTGGAGCTGTGGCTCAAGTGGTAGAGTGCTAGCCTTGAGCTGAAGAGCGCCAAGGCCCAGAGTTCAGCCCCCACGACCAGACCCAAAGCAAAAAAAAAAAAAAAAAGAATACTATTGATTAAATGGAATCCTCACTAAATACATGAAAATCAGTAGGAACGTAGTATATATCATTGAATACTAAATCGACACCTCTGGCAGTACTTAAATACCTAAATTTATATTTATTTATATACCATCATCATCATAGAAATTTACTGCTATTTTGTCCAAAACTGGGGCTTGATCCCAGGTTCTCGGATCCACTTGGAAGCTGAATGGCCTAGAGGCTGCGGTTCTGACGCTCACCCATTCATGAATTGGGCCTCTCAGGCCTTCAGATCAGGTCCCATCATTGCCAAAAATTTCTTCCTGGTGTAAGATTTCAAGTGTGACACCTGTTTTCTTTTTCTGTGCAAGTTCATAATATGTCTGCAAAGTTACATGCTATGGAATAGATGGGAATAAATGTAATAAATGTTTTAGGTGCACTTACAGTTCATAAAATAAATGCTAAATAAATCAATCAATAATAAAACATAATGAGTCACTCCAACAAACACAATATAGACTGAATATATAGATGTAAGTATAAATTATATATTTAACATGTCTATAAATTTTTATGAGGTGTTGAATTCAGGCCTAGGGAAGAGTTTAGTTCATGCATGATTCTCATAGGAAGTGATAGGCAAGATGTATGGCACAAAGATTATTTTTAATTAAGAGTTCATGAAGTGTGACAATAAGAATCACATTCAGGAACTGGAGACAATGGGAAAGATCCAAGAATCAGTACTCACATGTTAGATAGGATTCCAACACAGCCCGCCACATCTCCTACTCTATCCAAATAGGTATTTATTAGCATACTAGCTTCATGAATGGATGAATATTGTGCCGCCGGGGATTGATCTCAGGTCCCAGGTATGACTTACCACCTTCGTTGCTCACAGGCCAGTATCCTCACCTAGACCCTTTTTCCAATTGGGCCTGCTAAACTCTTAGTTCAAAACCCAATACTGCCAAAAGATGAAATCTGATGTGAGAAGCCCATCGATCCACCTGTTTTCCTGTCCTCTGAAAGTCCTGGGTCTCAGGGAGGATGGAGAATTCTATATAGGCAACTCTATAGCCATGGGAATAGGTTGTCATCTGTGTCAGCACAGTTATGTCTGTCATCATACTCAATAAAACACAAAATGCATCCATGACTAAGACACGCAATAAAAAGAGTGACTACACTGAACACATGATGCATTCCACACATGTATGTAAATAGAGATCCTATGTGTAAAATAGGTGGGTATATTATTTTTGCCAGTGCTGGGGCTTCAAATCAGACCCTGCAACCTGGCCTGATATTGTAGTCTTCAAGGATGGTGAGCTTCCCTTTCCCCCACAGTGCTATAGATTTACTCAGACTTGAGTTATAGTCCCAGCTGTGGCAGAAAAATGGTGCAAGTTCTGAGCCAGGGTTCTTTTTTATTATTATTATTACCAAGGAAAGGATTTGAACTAAGTTTGTGGTAACTCTTCTTCAGCTTCAATCATCTTAGGTTGGTGGGCTGCCATTGGCCCATAGCCGATTCTGGGATCTAAGGCCCTGGAGTTTTGCAGGAAAACACACACACACACACACACACACACACACACACACACACACAGAAAATAAGCCGAGGGATGGATTTTTTACATTTTGTTCCTTTCCACGGTGACCATACTGGGTCTTAATGAAATGCCTACAAATGTTTCTTCACCTTGCAGTGGTGAAAGCTAGTGGGATATTGGGGAAGCGATAGGCCCATGCAGCAATGTAGGCCGAGTTCGAGTCTTGGTCCTGACACCTACCAATGGGGAGAATTCCCAAGAGACTCGTTCCTGTGCATCGAAATACCAATGGAATGTGAGCAAACTCATGATTGAATGAGAAGTTTCTGCGTGCAACAGACTAGTCTAAAATTAAATGCAATGATCCTAGGATGCTGATTGCTCTTAATGAATAGTTTATTAAGCATGAAAAGAATCCTATTCCTTCATTGGTGGCATAGTAACTACATAAGAGTTGGTAGGAACATAGTTGATAGGTAGATGTCTCTGGCACTCTATACAAATATATATATTTATTGGTATACTATCACCTACCTATCCATGTATGGCTATTTTGTCCACCTCTGTGGCTCAATCTCGGGGTCTGGGAACTGCCTGGCAGCTTCCTAAGCTAGAAGTTGCCGTGCTGACACACCCATTCATGAATTGCGTCTGCTAGGCCCTGAGTTCAGGTCCCAGCACTGCCAACAATTGCATCGTGGAGTAAGAAGCCTAGTGTGACACCTGTTTTCCTTTTCTCTGAGAGTCCTGGGTGTAAAACTACCTTTAACTTATGAAGAGATGACTGCTGTGTGCCGTCCCCCCACCACCCCTTACCTAAGGGCTCCATCTCAAGTCCTGGGAAAGGCCTTGCTCATTAGTGGCTCACAGGCTGGTGTGCTCACATGGACCCATTTGTCACTTGGGTCTGCTAGGCCCCGAGTTCAGATCCCAGCAGTGCCAAAATTCACCCTGATGTCAGAAGCCAATCGTTGCACCTGTTTTCCTTTCCTGTGCAAGTCGTGGGTCTCAGTTAGAATGGAGAATGCATGGGCCACCCTGTGGCCATAGGAATAGGTTGTTATCCATGTCAGCTCAGTTATACTTGTCATCATATACTAAAGAAAATACATGATACATCCATGAATAGCATACAAAATAGAATAATTCCACTAAATGCACAATGTAGTCCACACACAGATGTGAATATATATCCCATGTTTAAATGATCAAATCAGGACTATTGTGGCCTCCCTGGGGCTTGATCTCTGTTCCTGGGAAAGGCCCAGCTCCTTAGTGGCTCACATGCTGGTATGTTCACCATGACCCATTCACCAATTGGGCTTGCTAGGCCTTGAGTTCAAATCCCAGCACTGCCAAAAGATTCACCTTGATGTGAGAAGCCAATTGATCCACCTGTTTTCCTGTCCCATGAAAGTCATGGGTCTCAGCAAGGATGGAGAATTCTATATAGACAACTCTATAACCATGTCATCCATGTCAACACAGTTATGTCTATCACCATACTCAATAAAATACACAGTACATACATGAATAACACACAAAATAAAAAGAATAACTACACTGAATGCAAGATGCATACCACTCCTGTAGGTAAAGAGAGATCCTATGTTTAAAAAAGGTGGGCTTGTTATTTTGTCCAGTACTGGGGCTTCAAATCAGGCCCTAGACCAAGCCTAACACTCCAGTCTTCAAGAATGATGAGCTTCCCCTTCCCCCAAAGTGCAACAGAGCTACTCAGACATCAGTTCACATCCCAGCACTGACAAAAGATTAATTCTGTTGTCAGAAGCCAGTCGTTGTACGTTTTCCTCTCCTGCGAAAGTACCGGGCCTCAACTAGGATGTAGAATGCATAGGCAACCCTATAACCATTGGAACAGGTTGTCATCCATGTCAGCACAGTTATACCTGACACCATACTCTGTAAAATACACAATAACTCCATGATTTAGACACAAAATAAGGAGAAAAAGTGCACCGAATGCAAGATGCTGTCCACACATGTATGTAAATATAGATCCTGTGTTTAAATTATGAATTTCTTATTATTTGGCCCTCCCTGGTACTCGGTGTCAGGTCCTGGGAATGGCCTATCTCCTTCATTGCTCACAGGCTGATGACCCTTGACCCTTTCCCCAATTGGGCCTGGTAAGCTCTGAGTTCAAATCCCAACACTGCCAAAAGATGAATCCTTATGTGAGAAGCCCATCGATTCACCTGTTTTCCTGTCCTGTGAAAGTCCTGGGTCTCAGCTAGGATGGAGAATACATAGGAAACCCTATAGCCATGACAATAAGTTGTCATCCATGTAAGCACTGCTATATCTGTCACCTTACTCAGTAAAATACACAATACTTCCATAAGACAGACAATAATGAGAAGTACACCAAATACAAGATGCTGTCCACACATATATGTAAATATATATCCTATGTTTAAATTATGAATTTATGACTATCGTGGCCACCCTGGGGATCAATGTCAGTTCCTGGGAATGGCCTAACTCCTTTGTTGCTCACAGGTTGGTGTGTTCACCGTGAACTATTTGCCAATTGGTCCTGCTAGGCCGTGAGTTCAGATCCTAGCACTATCAACAATTGGGTCATGGAGTAAGAAGCCAAGTATGAAAACTTTTTTCCTTTTCTCCAAGAGTCCTGGGTGTCAGGCATGATGAAGAACAAATCTACAAATTTAGATGCCATGTAATAGGATGTCATCAATGTAATAAAGGCAATGGGTGTCATCACTGTAAAATCAATAGTAAATAAATGAATAAAACAAAAAGTACAAGGAACAACCACACCAAACGTGTATGGACTGAGCATCCATAGGTAAGTACAAATCCAGTCTTTACAATGTATATAAATAGTATGTTTTCCAAGGCTGGAGCTTGAATTTTGGCTTAGAGTACAGGCCTGATTTTCTTTTCTTCAAGTACAGTGAGCTTCCCCTTCTTCCACAGTGCTGCAGATTTACCCAGACCCTGAGTTCAAACACAAAGCCTGGCAGATAAATGGAGCGAATTGCAAGCCAGGGAGCTAATTTCTTTTAATTTTTTTTGCTCAGCAGGGGGCTTGAACTCAGGTTGTGGCAACTCTGCCTCAGCTTCGATCATCCTATGCTAGGGTGCAGCCACTGGACCCACAGCAAATCCTGGGATCCTAGACACCCAGGCCTTGTGTGGCAAAAATATACAGAAAAATGCGGTGAGATGGCCTTTTTATGTTTTCTTCCTTTGCACGGTGACCCTCTTAGGTCTGAATGACACTATTGCAAAGGGTACTTCACCTTGCATTGCTGAAGCTTGGCATACTATTGGGGAAGCCATAGGCCCATGTGGCAATGTAGGCCCTGATTTCGACTCCCCGTCCTGACACCAATCAATGGCAGGAGATACTAAGAGACTCTTTCCCATCCATGGGAATAACAAGGTAATGTTATCAATGTCACAGTTGAATTAGTTGATCATGAATGATGCTCCTATAAGATTAGACGCATCATTTAAGGAGAATGATTTTATTTAATATTTATGAAGCATCAAAAGAATACTATTACTTACAGGAATGCAATAATTTCAAGATATTGATTGATTTAATTAATAGTTTGTTAAGAATGAAAACAATAACATTAATTACATGGAGGCATAATAAATACCCAAGAATTGGTAGGAATGTAGTCTATATAACTAAATAATGTATAGACATCTCTGGCACTCTATAAAGATATATATTTATTAGCGTACTACCATCTGCATGTCAGTCAGTTCTTATTTTGTCAACCGCTGGGGCTCAATCTCAGGTACTGGGAACTGCCTGTCGGCTCAATTTGCCACAAGATGGCATGCTGACACTCACCCATTCATGAATTAGGCCTTGCAGGCTGTGATTCAGATGCCAGCATTCCCCAAAAATGGATCGTGTAGTAAAGAAGCTGATGGTGACACATGTTTTCCTTTTCTGTGAAAGTCCTGGGTGTCAGCTATGAAGTGCAATATATATACAAAACTATATCCTATGTAATCAATGTAAGCATTGTTCTATGTGTCATAATAGTCAATAAAATAAGCAGTCAATACATGAAAAAAAATAAAATGAATAACTACATTGAATGCAATATGGAGTCAACATATGTATATAAATATAAATCAGATACTTAAAATGTACACAAATAGGATGTTTTCTAGTGGTAGGCATCGATTTCAGGCCTAAGGAGCAGACCTGAATTTCTTGAATTCAAGGAGGCAAGCTTCCCCTTCCCACACAGCGCAACAACAGTGTTACCCAGACCATGAGTTCAAATCCCAGTCCTGGCAGAAAAAATGGCATCTCCATGCTATGTGATGCCCAATTCTTAGGTATTACATTTGCCCTCCATTTAATGAATGTGATTGTTTAAATGCTTCATAAAGTATTAATTATAATTGACCAGTGTCCTATAATATAATTGTGCATAATTTTATCCTTGAACCATTCAAGAACTACCCATTTAATCATGACATACATCACATTCCATTGGTAATCGTATGAATAGGAATGAGTTTCTTAGGATTTCCTGCCATTTGGAGGTGGCTGGAGCAGGATTCCAACTGTGGGCTCCAGCTCCTACCACTTAAACCTGAGGATAGGGAACTCACAGGTCTGTCCAAGAACATCAGTAAGACCAATGATTAGGCAGGCAGCAGTGGCTCTCAGCAGTCCTCCTTGATACTTACAAGGCTGTGATAGAATCATGGTCAAAGTCACCCTAGGCAGGAAAGTCCTTGAGACTCCTGTCCAACTTGTGCCAACAAAATCAGAAGTAAAGCGGTGTGGCTCCATTGGTAAAAGGCTAGCCTTGATCAAAAGCAGCTCACAGACTGTGCCCAGATCCTAAGTTCAAGGTCTGGGACTGGGAACAAACAGACATACATAACAATCTGTGCAGCCATTCAGCTAAAGCCGGTCACCCTCTTGTCCCCAACTGGATTGGACATAGTTCCTGGGAAAGGAGCTGCTCTCATCTTGACTTCACCCATTCTGCCTGCATCACAGGATTCCAGCCACACCCCCATTCTTTCATGGTTCTTTCTGACCAATGTGATACAAGAATGATGGCCACACCACATTCCATGCTGCCCAGTAGCACTGGGATTCCCTCTGTTTGTTGACACCACTACAAGCAGTTGAGAAAGGTAGAGGTGGCTGAATGATGAGCAAGAGACTTGAGGCCTAGGAGGAGAGGCCTTGCTCAGGCCCACCATGTGCCTGCCTGTGCCCCGGTCCCCTCCCCCCATTCCCAGTGGCACAGCATTTCAAAACTGGTGCTGCTGGCTCAGACACATGTTGCCTCTTGGATTCCTCAAGCAATGGTGCAATGGTGCGCCACCAGCCAGCTTTTGGCCCTGACCTGGTTCTGGCCACCCTGTCCTCTGCTCTGGGCCTGAGTGTCTACCATGCCACTACCATTGCTGCTCACCCCACCTGGAGCCACTTCCAACAGCTTTTGCCAACAGCACATGTTAGTGGAGGCCACACAGACCCACACCCTGTGACCCCATATCACTCCCCCTCCTTACCAGGACCTGCGCCTCCTCTGTGCCCCACAGTCTGGCCCACCCCCTGCCACAAATGTGCCCCAGGGGTGGGGGTGAGTGTTGACCCAAGGATCCCATCCCCATCCCCAGTGTCTAGTGTCCCAGGAAACGGGGAGATGCATGGTTGGGTGAGGAGCGGGTGCCACAGTGCCCCTGGCCTGGAGCAGTGGGAGCCACACAGCCGCACATCCGCTCCCTTCCTCTCCCTGGTGGCTTTAGTCAGAGGTGGGGAACAGCATATCCACACCTGCCTTCTGGGGTCTTTTCCTTTTTTCTGGGGATGGGAGGTGTTGGATACAGAAGATAGACCCCTCTTGTTGTGTGAACCCTTGTCCTCTGTGCTCGGTTATCCTTTCACCTGAAGACGGAGACAGAGAGAGAGAGATCATCTTTCTCCTGGTACAGCCTGACTGTGCTCAGGTGAGTGATCAGTTGGCAAATTGCAGGTGCTGCATGGATGAGTCTTCCGTCACCGGTCTGGATATGTTTGTGTGTGTGTGTGTGTGTGTGTGTGTGTGTGTAGAAGTGGGTTGTAACAAGGAGGCTGAATGCTTTGGTAACTTCTATCTGCTATCTTTGGGGCATGCATGGGCTTCATAGCTGAGGTCTGAGGGCCTGGAACGGTGAGATGCTTCAAGGGGACACAGCACTGTTAAATAAAAAGAACAAGAGATCTGTGTACCCTGGAGCTGTGTACTCCCTTGGGTCTGGTTGGTGGCAGTGGGAGCTTGGGAGGACCTAGAAGTGCAGCCTGCAGGGTCTGGCTTCCCAGAGGGACAGAGAGTATGACCAACACTTAGTAAAGATATGAGTCCTGCTATTATGGAGTGCAACAGCATAGGTCAGACTCTGGGTCTTCTCATCATGACGTCTGATGGGTGAATCCAACCCTATTTTAAATCTTTAGCTGTGATATTCAGATCTCAACCTCCTGAGTACGTTGGATAATAGGCATGAGTCTCTGGCACTGGGACTCTGCTTCTTTTTGGTATGATAGGCTTTGACCTCAAGGCCTTAGGCTTGCCAGTCAGGTCTTCTACCAGCTTTTCTGTCTTGGGCATTTCTGAGTTGGAGACTTAATATATGCTCAGCCTGGGGTGGATCACAATCCTCCTATCTGTGACAGGCATGAGCCACCAGGCCAGGTACTCTATAGTTGGGATGGTAGATGTGTAGAGCCATGCTCAGTCAATGGTTTAGATGGATTTTCCCAAACTCAGTCCATGGCAGCCCATTTTTGACCACAGATGAAGCTCTGGATTGGGCTTCAACCAATGGACTTCAATCTCCTCATGGGACAGTTGTGAGGAAACAAGGGATTAATACAGAGGGATCGCTGGAGCAGGGCCAGGCACAGAGAGAGGGGCCATCAGATACGGTTCTTGGCAGTTCTGTAAGTATATGACAGGAAGATACCCAGAAAGATCTCAGATGGTGTGTATTATTAATGTTGTGACAGGTATGGGATTATGAAACAAAACATGACTCTCTTTCTTTAATACTCAATCCTCATCAGGAACAGGATCCTTCACTTTGTTCAGTTTTGAAGCTGGGCATACTGAGGCACAGAGAACCTGGGTGGCCTCCTCATCACTCCCAGCTGACAGGAAATTCGGCCTGACTTCTCTGCCATGCTCCCTAGGACAATGGGTATTATTCAGTCTACTTCTTGTGGTGGGAAGTCCACTTCTTTTCAGTTGTGGGGCTTGAACTTTGGGCCTGGGAGAGCTCCCTGAGCTCCTCAGCTCAAAGCTAGCACTCTACCACTTGAGTCACAGCATCACTTCCAGTTTTCTGGTGATTCTTTGGAGATAAGAGTCTCACAGGTGTTCCTGCCCAGGCTGGCTATAAACCACAATCCTCATATCTCAGCCTCCATTGTACTTAGGATAATAGGCCTGAGCCAACGGCACCTGGCTTAAGTGAAATTATGGCCTTCTTTCTTTTTTTCTCTCTCTCTCAGGAACTGATTGAGTGGGTGCTAGAGGAGGTGGCCCAGAATCCCCAATGTGGTTGGAACCAAGGTTCCTCTCTCATTCTGGAGGTGGGCTGTGGGTCAGGAGCTGTCTCACTCAGTCTGTTGTACCAGCTCCATGAGGTAAGTCCCTCTGTGCCCTGGCTAGACCGTGATAGTTATTCATTGTCCATTTAGCCTTCCTGGATTTAGCATTGTGTTCAATGCCCTTTACTAGCAAAAATTTCAGGCTAAAATTATGATACATAGTTACGGAATGAAAATGTAATGCCATCTTAAGAGAGTCATTTAGGGTTCTGGGAATGCAACTTCATGGTAAGGTGATTGTCTAGCATGCATGAAACCCTGGGTTCAATACCTCAGTAACACATAAACTGAAATAGAAACACTGGAAGTTGTCCTGTGCCTCAAGTGGTAGAGGATTAGAATTGAGAAAAAAAAAAGCTGAGGAATAATTCCCAAGTGCTGAGTTTCAGCCCCAGGGCTGCCAAAACAACAGCAACAACAACAATGAACATTTAGTTAGTAAATGCAAAATAGAGAACCCAAACTTGGAATATATAATTGTTCCTTCCATACTGATATTTGACAATAGTCCCTAATTCATATACTTTACCTATGTTAGGATACTGTGTTGAAAAAAAAAGTTTTGTTCATTACATCAGGGCAGTCGATGCCAGGAATGTGCTTAGATGTTAGGTGAAGACTAATTTTTGAAATTCAAAGATTCCAGGCTTTTGAGTGGGATTACTGCTAATCACAATGAGAAGGGTAGTCTAAGTGAGATTTTGAAAACTTTTTGGCCATTCATGGCACCAAAAAGGCAGAGGCTAATTAACAGCTGTGACAGAAGAGAAGGAATAAGTCCAGATGGAAGGAAAAAAATGCTAGTAACTAAGATATATCAGAAATAGTTCTAGGGAACCATTTTTGGTTATTGAAGAACTAGTTATCAACTAGGCTTATTCCTCATTGCCTTTAGCATTCTAAATCTATTAGGCTAGTTCTTAATCTCTGTGTGATAAATTTATCTCCTTCTATGCTGTTCTTTCATATCTGACCTCCTTTGCTTTCTAAAAATCTGTCTTTCTATATTTCTCTATGAACATTTCCTAATACTAAATACACCTATACAGATGTCACAGGATGCTAATGTAAGGGTCCCATAGCTCATGAGTCATTAATGTAACAAAATGGAAAAGGAGGACATATTTATTGCTACCTCAATTTTTCTGAAAATCTGCAATGTCATCATTTGGTTCAAATTTCCATTCTTTGTCTACATAGTGTTATTCAGTGCAAATAAATGCAAATATGAGCCGGGTGCTGGTGGCTCATGCCTGTAATCCTAGGTACTCTGGAAGTTGAGACCAGAGGGTTGTGGTTCAAATCCAGCCTGGTCAGGAAAGTCCATGAAACACTTATCTTCAATTAGTCACCAGAAACCAGGAAGTGGTGCTGTAGCTAAAGTGGTACAGCACTCAAGTTGAGCTGAAGTGCTGAAAGACAGTGTGCAGGATCAGTGTTCAATCCCTACAACCAACAAAAAAGTGCAAATATGGCTTTAAGTTTCCCCCAAAGGAATGATGAAGTCAATAGTAATCTTCCCAAAGGATTCAGTGCATCTACTTTTATTGAGTTATTTAAGTTATGACTGAACATATTCTCTTCTTTAAAAATTGTCAAATACTAGCTTTATAGTAAACTTCATCTAATATTTCTTGGTTCAAAAGAGAAGTCCATACAGTTGATGTCACTTAGCTTTCTTACTCTCTTAGTTCAAAGCCAACCCAGGCAGAAGAGTGTCAAACTCTTATCTGTAATTAAACACCAAAAAACCAGAAGCGGAGTTTTGGCTCAAGCAGTAGTGTACTAGCTTTGGGGGCAGGTGGGAAAGAAAGACAACTATTCAGGGACAGAGTGCAGCCTCTGAGTTCAAGCCCCAGGACCAGCACAAAGTAAACAAACAAGCAAACAAAACAAACCCTGGGTATTTCTTTGGGACTCTCCTTAAAGAAGTAGTGGTCTGAGAAGAGGCTTGTTTTGCTGATCATACTCATTGGATCCTGCTTTTTTGAAATATTTATTGCTATGGAAAACTCAGGACCAGACTAAAGGAATTGATAACTGACTCCTGCAACAAGAGAATCATCTCAGGAGTGAAACATCCATCCATAAGACACGTCAAAAACCTCCATATCTTTGTTTCTTTGCAGTAGAACACTTTTAAAACAAAGTTATTTCCTTTTGTTCTATGCTGGCCTTCAAATGGCATATTGTTTCCTTTGTAATACTCTCAACCAGAAGTTTACAGACAAGTTTTATATGAGTAAAGAACACACTCAAAAATTTCAGGGAGAGAGTTTCCTTCAAGCCTTGGATTCTTTTCTTGTACAGTAAAAAGGAAAGCAAAAGTTAACTTGAACTTTGTCATTCCTCTATGTTCAATTCCTCTCCTGAGATCAATTTCCAAATCTAGTAACAGTTACTTCCACTTACTTCCAGTATCCATCTATGGTGCTGCTCCAGATAAAGTGAATGTTTTCTGGCTTCATTGAAATAGCACAGGGACACTTTTGGACATGAGGTAACACGTGTTTCAGAGACAACTTAGTAAAGAGAAAATATGAAATGTAAATTGCTTATGAATATTTTATTCATGAGTACATTTTGTTCAAACTTCTTAAGTGCTCTGTAAATTAAGGTTAATTTTAAATGGGAAGAAGGTTCCCAGATCATTTTTTGTGAGTGTATGTGCTGTGCATTAATTTCCCAAGTGTCCGTGAGTTAACAGTAAGAAAAACAATAGCAATAATAGGATAAAGAGAAGTTCTGTGTTTATATATAAGGGTTCAATAAAATATACAAGATTCTACAAATAAGACAATATTGAAACAATAAAGCCAAGTCCAGTATGTAGATTTATGGGAGTGATATAGAGAAAGCATTACTCCTAAGTGGAACATGAAGCATGAGGCCACTTCCTTTCTAAATCAAGCTTGCTAATCCCATAAATTTGTAAAAAGGAGAATGGAAGAATGATTCTGTTTCCAATGCAAGTCATATATGAGAAAATGGACTTAACTGGAAAAAATGAGTCCATCTTGAGAGAATAGGAATTATAGTAGCAATGAATCTGTTGGCTAAGATCACATTTCTTTTTCTTTCCTTTTCTTATATTCTTTTTTGTAGTTGTTAGTCGTGGTACTTGAAATCTGGGACTGGGCACTGTCCTTCTGCAACGAAGCTCAAGGCTAGTGCTCTTCCACTTGAGCCACAGTGCCACTCCAAGTTTTCTGGTAGTTATTGGAGAAAAGAGTCTCCAGGACTTTCCTACCTGGGCTGGCTTTAAACCCCAATCCTCAGATCTCAACACCACTCAGCTTAGGATCACATTTCTAACAGTGTACACTCAGGATATATAATGTACATGTTCATCTATCTTTATATTAATTCTTGAGTTAAAAATCTGGGCTACAGGTTAGACTTTACACTCACAAAAGTGTTTGTAGTTTAAAAGTTG
This sequence comes from Dipodomys spectabilis, assembly GCF_019054845.1. Classification (NCBI taxonomy): domain Eukaryota; kingdom Metazoa; phylum Chordata; class Mammalia; order Rodentia; family Heteromyidae; genus Dipodomys; species Dipodomys spectabilis. The sequence continues at coordinate 27,142 of NW_024870866.1, forward strand.
ATACTCCTGGGAAAAATAAAACCTAAGAATGTAAAGGAGTCTGAGAAATTCAATTTGCATACAGCCTGGGCAGAATAGGCTTTGAGAAACTACCTATAATTAAACAGCCAAAAGCTGGAATACCAGTCATGAGCAAGATTGCTGAATAACAGCTTGAGGTTTTTGGATACATACAGACAAACATACACATACACACAGAGGAACATATATGTGCACACAAAAATACACAAGTGAAACAACTCTCAGAATATGTAGAAAAGTTAGAAAACGATAGAAAATATGTCCTGAGTAAGACAAGAATCAAGTGATAATTTTTAATATTAGAAAGCCCTCAAGTGAACTTTCCCCCAAAAAGTTGAGAATATTACATAGGTAGGGATCAGAGATAGTAAGAGAGTCAAGCAATCATTATTAACGGGATAGGATCCATGGAGCAATGAATCAGGGAACTCTGTAGGTGCATATGAAAATGTTCATATCTTGTGTCAAATGTTAGAACATCTTTGAAAATAGTACATAAACAGTGTGAGCAATCAATCTAGTGGATATGTTCATAGGAGAAGTTCAGAATTGCTAGTCTGTTTCTAGAGTAAATAAACAAACTATGGCAGGCCAATGTGATACAAGCCTGAAATTCTAGCACTTCGACAGGAGATTAGAGAATGGAATTACCTGGGCCAGGTAAAATAATTTTGTCTCAATAGAACAAACCAAGCAACAAGGAAGGAATACACAGTTGGAAGTTTGGTCTAATTTTGTCATTATGTTTTGAGAAGTCGTTTCCTATTGAAATGCAACTCATATATATCCTCACTTGTGTTTTAAATGCTCTCTTCATTACAGAACATTCCTAGCTGCAAAATGGCTCATTATTCCCATTCAAAAATTTGCAAAAGTAAGTAATCACCATTCTGTTGGATTCCAAAGAAATGTTGAAGGATTACAAAAACTTAAGCCTGGAGAAATAGCAAAGTTCATCTAATGTAGGACTTTGTAGACCTTGCTAAATTGGAATTTAGATTTAAAATATATATTTTGGTTTTGTTTGTAATTTCATATTCTATAGGATACTACAAAATTCTTTTTAAGTAGAGGGATTAATTGACAAATTCACAAATGATTCTGGCATTCTATTTTCCTAGAATATTCTTTCAAGAGAGTTATAATTAGAACATAGTTAATAGATAATTCCCACAGTTCATGTATACCATGTTAATGTGAATAATCTAGACAGAGTTGCCAACAAATGGATGACATTAATTTATAAATTTAGAAAAACAGCAATTTTTTAAGGTTTTGGTTTAAAATGGTATGAAGAGAGCAATTGTGTGACATCTTCTTTCTTCAACCTATATGTAATACCTGAAGCCATTTCCTTATTTACGTGCCTGTGTATACTTTGAGAAAAATACTAGGTTTGGGGTGTGTATTCAACTTTGTTTTTGTTTTATTGGTTTTCCTTGAGCTTGAACTCTTGGCCAGGACAGTGTCTCTGAACCTGTTTTTGCTCAATGCTCGTGCCCTATCATTTCAACCTCAGTGCCACTTGTGTCTGGCTTTTGCGGAGAAGTTTATTGGAGATAAGATTCTAAGAAACCTTCCTGTCTGGGTGGGATTTGAACCTTAATTTTCCGATCTTAGCATCCTGAATATCTATGATAATTAAAAAAGTATAAATATAAATAATATTTGCAAATGATCTGATCTCAAGCAGTGGAGGAAAAATGATGCAGCTCAGTTTATTGTGGTGTTCTTTCCAGAACATGGAGGGCATCACACTAGCAGAGATGTAGTATTTTTTCACAATAGAGATAAACTATTCATGATGTGAATTAAGGAATTTTAAGGTGCCCTAGTGGCTCACGCCTGTAATCCTAGCTACTCAGGAGGCTGAGATCTGAGGATTGCAATTAAAAGCCAGCCCTGACAGGAAAGACTGTGAGACTCCTATCTCCAATAAACCACCAGAAAACCGGAAGTGGAGCTGTAGCTCAAGTGGTAGAGCGCTTGTCTTGAGCTGAAGAGGTGAAGGACAGAGCCCAGGCCCAGAGTTCAAGCCCCATGACAGACCAAAAAAAAAAAAAGTTGGAAACTATTGGGCTAGGATGACTTTTGACTTTATGGCATAAATCTTGGGATTGATGGTCATAGAAATAACAGCTTGCTCTGATAAAAAAAAATTGCTTACTCTTGAGGAATTAATTATTACAGATGCTTCATAGTTTTATCCTCTACCAGAATGTGGCTATTTTTCTGTTGACTTCTCAATCTGTAACACCCCATTGGAAACTGCATCTATTGCAGATTTTCATAACATGTAAAAAGGTACTGTTTTGAATCTCTCAGGTATGGAATGTTGAGAATTTAAAAATGAGTAGTTAATAGTCATAGGAATTTTGAAGAACACACATATTCTGTCCTCTTAACAACTTATTTAATTTTAAAAGTTATGGGTTTTCGTAGCATTAAACTGTTTTCTGTTTTAGAATGAGAAAGTACTAAATTAATTATTTTTTGAAAAATTTGGCAAGTATATATGAAAATATTGTCTAGTTGGATAACATTCACATTGATGACCCTCTGATAAAGAAGAAGTAATTAATTCAAATTAGATGTCATAGTATTGATTTTTAAAATATTACTACATAAAGAATAATATTTACTGTGCCAATACAGTGAAATTACATTTTATGCAGCTTACTTTTTCAATTTTATTATCAAATTGATGTACAGTGAGGTTACAGCAATTGTAAGGTGGTGAATACAGAACATTTCAAATTTGTTACTTTTCCCTCATTTTTCTCACAGTTTTCCTTCACTCCTCACAAGTTGTAATGTACATTTCCAACATATTGTCTTGTGAGTGTTGCTGTTGCATTGGTTTTCCCTTTGTTCTTTAACTCACCATTTTGCGTTTCCTCTTCCCTTCCCTATTTAAAGTAAATGTATTCACAATACAAAGTCAAAGAAAACAGAAATCACATAATTCATCAAAAACAACAACCACAAATGAAAAAATCTGGTTCCATATCTTGGGATTCATTTTGCTTAGCATCAGCTTTTATGGTTATATATACGTAATACAAAGACACTGGAAAATAATAGCTGCATGGACACCATATCATGAAAACAGCATGTTAACTTTTTGATGGTAAAGGTGTAATTAGGATTGGTGAATTCGCGGTTCTGATAAAGGAATTTCAAGAATTTTAAAGTTATGACAGGTAAATTTGAATTGTTCAAAATTTTTAACAACTTAGCCTATTAAGAAAATTTAAAATTGCCTGGGAGAATAGGATTTCAAGCAAAGAAATCCACGGAGACTTAGTAGAGAGGGAGCAATGTGGATGAAGATGGCTCTTTTTCACACTAAACAAATAGACCTCAGAAACCTTGCTGTAAATCCTATAGGTTCTCTTGAGAATTGTCCTTACCCAGGAACCATATTCTCACTGTTTGAAACAAAGTTGTATTGGAATTTAAATTAAAAGTTCTTAAAAAATAAGGCATCAAAATTTGTGAATTTACCTTTAATTAACAAACATTAATTCTCTGAAAAAGATAATTTGAGTCAAAATATTTAGGGAGAAAGTGCCCTCCAAAATGAAAGAAGGTGTTGGGTTTAAACATTTCTGTTTGTAACACTTTCCACAAGGTCTTTGTATGTGAAGCAATAAAACACAGAAATAAATCTGATTGGATAATTCAAACCAATGATTTCACAGTTCTAAGTGGCTCACAAAAATAATATCCTTATTAAAATGAGATAGTGAAGACTTCTCTTATTACATAAGCCAAAATGTTTTGGGTTCATAAAAGAATTGAGCAAATGGAAAAGGCAAGAAAACATTTTCCTTAGAAGCCCTAGCTAAGGGTATTGGGCTTCAGCAGTGAAGGGAGGCCAAAACTTTTTTATATAAATTGTGTTAATATTTTTACTACCTACAGTGATTTTACAGAGCCTATTTGGCTCACTACAATGCAGAACAGATTGAATGAAGACATGAAAATAAATTCCACATCCAAATGAGGCAACTTAAAGAGTTTTTAAGTACAAATCATGAAGATGTAGCAGTGGTGGAGCACGTACAGTCCTTCAGCTTCACTAGACTTGAAGCCAAGATGCTGTGATTAATTGGAAATCAGGCAAGAGCTAAGAGGAGAACATAGAAGCAGGACATAGTAGCATTGTCTTTTTGTAACAGACACTGTCTTCCTAGGCAGAGGTGATTTAACTCTACTCTCCTCCATACATCTTGGTGAACAAATGCAAGACCAAGAGAAAAATAATCTATTGAAATAATTTTGCATAGAATAACTTCATTAATTCTGATATGGTATCTAAGGAGAGTCTTAAGAGAAAATAAAAGTGCAGTATTTTTCGATTTCCTCTAACCATTTTCTTAGCAAAATATATCTTTGAGGTTAGAATTGATTGAACCAAAAAGTGATGGAGTACTTATTTTTGTGGGCACTTTAGACACAAGAAGACTTTCAAGGTAAAAGAAAAAACAAAAAATACAGCCAAATATTTGTGATCGCAGCTTCTTGGACTGTTTTCTGGAGACAAAGTTTTACATTAGATTTCTTCTCATTAACATAGATGTTGTTGCATGGCAACCAAATGCAAGAGGGTAGACTCACTTGGCCAATTAAACAGCATGAAAGAAGAAAATGGCAAATAATATTTAATGAATTACTTTGACCAATTACTTTGCCCAAAGAAAGAAGGAAAAATATAATTCAAAATCATTTGACTTATAAGTATGAAGAAAGAGTAGTGAAGAGAGATTAGGGAAAACATAGAGGATTATTTTCTCTCTAGTGGAGTAATAGGTTCTTGTTCTTGTTTCTTCCATTCTATCTTCACAAGCTATCAAGTGTGTCTCACCATTGGATTACCCAGTTCAGACACAGAACTCGTAGAAGAAACATACTATTTGCAGCAGATGTAGGTGATTTATATATAACCTTAGACAATCTATTCAAATCTGTTCAAAATTCTCCCCTATCCCAAACTTCCCTCTTTGAATAGTTTTCTTTGCTTTTCCCAGGACTACCCTTCATTAACTGATTAAAATTTTGAGAGGTCATTTTCATACTCTCTACAGATTGCTGGTTGGTTGTGATTTTTGTGTGTTTTTTTTGTTGTTGTGTTTTTTCACTGAATTTCAAAAGGTCATGAAAGTGTGTTACAAATAAATACGTGCATATAATTGTCCAATGGCCTGAATCAGAGTCACTTCTATCATTCTCAACCAACCCCTTCTCCAAGATTTATTTCAGATTTACCACTTAATTTATCATATGTGTACATTGAGTATTCTAGTTGTACTTGACCCTTGTTCATTTTTCATTCATTCTATGTCATTACTATTATTCCTTTCTGCTTTCAACTTCCTGATAGTCATCCTGTTAAACTGTCTATTAATACTTCGAAAGGTTTATATACATTTCATGGAGTTTCCATCCTGTATATGCTTAAACTGATATCAGCTTATATTTCCATAATTCATTCATCTGCATTAATAATTTGCAAGACTGGAGACATGAAGCACCTAAACATGATTTTATTCTCATCCATTTGGAAGATTAATCTTTAGTCAAAAAGAAAGTTAAAAAATGGCATAGAATATATTCCTAACTACCAATTTTTATAAATGGCTTTGTACAAAGGTGTGATTGTTTTATTTCACATGGGATAATATTTTCAACTCCCTATTAGTTTTGGAAATGAAGAAAACTAATATTTATTCCTATAGAGGAATATGATAGAGATAGAAGACAGATTTTATGTTTGTCATATCTCTGATGAGTACCCATAATCAAGACTTAAAATCATATTTCTTACTATGTTAGACAGATAGGGAAAACATATTACATGATAAGAAAACTATTTGTGACTTTTTAAAATGTACCTTATTAAATGAGGACATTTACTTTATTAGCTAACGTTTTGGTTTGAAATTTGGGAGGCTGATCTATCTAATACATTTCTGGAAAGTCTCTACTGAAAAACACAAATTGTCGGTGGTACTATTTCTACAATTTAATGAATGGTTGAACGTGTTTGGCATTAGTGCCATGTAAATAAATCAACTTTATTGTAACTTGCTCCCTACACTTGAAAAACTTGCAATGTCACTAAGTATCAACTACTTGTCAAATGTTATTTTGGCGAACGTGATTTTAAAAAGTTAATTTGAAAAAGAATAACTTTCAGGAGATTATAGATTATATGTAGATTATCATTGGTTTGAGAGTGACATTTTTATACCACAAAACCATGTTGTGCTGAAGTCCCAGTATTTTGAAGTACTAAGGATCTTCTCAATGTTTTTCTGAATTATATTTGAACTCTAAGTAAAGATTTCTGGGCCTTGGTAGACCAATTATGGATCTATCCTTCCAGGAACTATTTTTTGGCCCACTTATGCTGGACTAAAATCTTTCATTAATCATAGGGGATGGGTATTAAAAATAATCTTATGACACTTTGTGAACTTGTTCACTCATATGGGCTGGTCATATGTAAGTTGAATGTTTGAATTATAGTACTTACTCTCAAATTTGTGATCTCATCTTTCATTTTAAGTTGCCTTGCATTTCATAATTGCTTACTGCTAATTCCTGCATCTCAAGGAATTGGGGCCCTGAAATATAGGAAATAAGAAATTGAGATGGGTCTTTAATTACTTTGTGTTGGCATGTTGCATGGGTCCTGGTGAGAAGTCTTGCCCCTGTTATCTGATGATGCAGGTAACTGGGACCTGGGATCCTAGGACCTACGGGTCCTGAAGAAGAATAATATTTTTTAGACATCTTATCAGCAAAATTTGGGCATAATCAGTAGGAATGCTTCAGAAATATGGAGAAAAACAGTTTGGGACCAGCGATTTAAAACAATAAACAGAGCAGCAGAGAAAATCCCTTACAGATTAGAGGAAAACAACATTGTTTTTTTACCATGTGAATTCAGAAGACCAAGAACATTGAGAACGTATCACAAGTTTATACCAAAGATATTGCGTTGATACTTCTTATATTCTATTATATATTTTAAACCTAATTATTTATATTCCAATTCTATTTATTGGAATAAATAAATATCAATTTATTTGTGAAATTATCAACAAATTCTAGTAAGTTTCACAGTGTGAAATATAAAATCAGCAAATATAAATATAAAATATATAACTATATATAATATAAGAAAAAGACACATGTTTTGCATTGTTCTGTTGTGGTTACTGTATCAAAGGCAACTGTGTTTTAAAATATTATTCCATTATCTCTACCTCAGTGTTTGATAGAGTTGGACCTAAAGCTTTACCATTTGTAGATTTATAGCCTGGAGCAAGAGAATATACTGTGATTAAAACATTACCAATTTAAGGCCTAATAACAAGGAGAAACATATGGACTTCTCCTGCAACTATGAAAATATTTGGTGATAGAAAGGCAGTAGTGTAAGTTCCTGCCTGGTTGGATGGTAAACAGGCCAGGACATTAAGTAATCATACATATGAACAATTTTTTCACCTTCTTGGCTTTAGCTACTTTTGCAATGTTAGATATAATAATTATATTTTGATAAAATACTTTCTTGTCTGAACAGTTCTGTCTGGACTGTTCATCTCTCTATGATCCCTTGTAACTAAGATTAATTTTGTTCAAGTAAGACAATCTATGCTATCAGGGTAAGATATTCTGATTGGTCTGTTCCTACATGGAAGAAGAGTCAAGGGTCATGTAGACATTTGTGCCAGTAAGACCTCATTTGGGAAAATGTCAGCTGCAGAATGTTAGAAATAGCTCTTAAGCAAGGATTACTTTGAATCCAATAGCTCCACAAAGCTAATTCAGTTGAATAAATAATACTTGAAAGAGCCATCACCTTTGGACCTACCTATAAATTATTGAATGTATGATCAAATTACAATTGAAAAATACTTAAAATTGGCATTGACAAAAAATTGCAAATGTGAGCAATCGGCTGAACATTATATTTTTTTTCCATTATTCACAGAATTTTAAGGAAATAAGATCAATAGCAATGTTAGGAACAATAAGGTTTCCTTGTTACAAGTAGGCACCCATGGATATAAGCCTGTATAAAGATTGCATCATTAGCTACTTAAATTTAGATGATACTACATGCTTCAGCAGCATGTATACCCAAATTACAATATACAGATTAATATAGCACTTGCACAACGATGATATGAAAATTTGTGAAGTATTCCATATTATTCATTCTTCAGATGCAAGAAATGAAAACCCGTTATTAAAAAGTTGATTACAAAATAACAAGTGTAACAGCACACGTAATTCATATGATTAAATTTATTTTGACATCAGTGTACTAAATCTTCACCTCAGAAAGGTGTTTAAATAGCATAAACTTTACAAAACTTTTGAAATTAGACAACATTGTCATTTTATCCCAAAGAAAAATAATATTAGGACCTAGGAAAAAAGGAATCTTAAACTGTTTCTATATGGAATACAATCTGAAAGGACACATTAATGAACCTATATATTATAAAATAATATAGAATTCAAAGTATGTCTATGTGAGAATAAAATAAATTATTAACATTATACAAACATAGACTATAGAATATTTTAAAATATTCTTTTTCAGACAAGCACCAGTATTACTTTAGTTTCTGTACTACTCATTTCAACAGATAAGTTAAAATTATTTCTGACTAAAAAATCACATACTCTGCAGAAATCATTATACATGTATATAAAAACTCTTCAATACATTTTGACACCCAATGCAGGCAATTCACTTGCAAGAATTCCATGGAATACATGAATTTTTACAGTAAAGTACTGGTGTTGCTGGCGCTGGTGGCTCACTACTATAATCCTAGATACTCAAGAGGCTGAGATCTAAGGCTCACGGTTCAAAGCCAGCCTGGGAATGAAAGTCTGTGAGACTCTCATCTCTAATAAACCACTAGAAAACTGGAAGTGAAGCTGTGGCTCAATCGGTAGAGCACTCACGTTGAGCTGAAGAGCACTGGGATAGCACCCAGGCCTAGAGTTCAAGCCGCATGACCGCCCAAAAAAAAAAAAAGATATTGCTCTTATTTGGATTGTGGAAATATTTTGTATGGTCACAAAGGATGGACTTGCATTTTTAACTTTGAGAAACTTAACCCGACCATTAGGATTTAGGAGAAGAATTTGTACAGCCTTCCACAACTTCATATAGGTAGCGATACTTACTTATCCTTTGGGCAATTTCAAATGCAGTTTCTTCTAAGGTGTTCTGCAGGCCTGGTTTTATATAATGGTTCAACCGAAGGAGAGCAGGCGTATCTTTGCTATCTCAATTCTCAGTGGCAAGATATAAGGGGGTCAAGAGGCCTTTAGTTTGGGCATTGGTATCTGTAACATGATGAGGTAAGAAAGAAGCCACTCTGGTGTTATTCTGCATATATGCACGGTGCAGGGGTGTCCAGCCATCTACAGTTATTGCATTTGCCACTTGAGCCACCAACTCACAGACAATGTCTAAGTGTCCACTGTAGGCTTCCTGATGAAGAGGGGTATATTCATCGTCATCCCTAGTATTCACATGACTGGCCTTTTTGGAAAGTAGTCTCCGCACTGTAATAAGCTGAATATTTTCGGTAGCCCAATGTAGAAATTTACTTGGATCTTTCTCCACTTTTTGTCTTGCAATTGATACCATTCCTCACTTTTTCATCATGTTCCGCGTCTTCATCAGAATTGCCGATCCAGAGACTTTGAGTGCCAGTGGGAATGAGGTATCCATGTATTTCTCTAACAGTTCACATTGGTTGAACTGTTCAGAAAAATCCGGTGAATTTTCTGCATCTGTTTTTTTACCATGATTTTTTTTTCCTTTTTCCATTTTTACTATTCTAAATTATTCTAACTGGAGAGTAGGGAATTGATGGAGAGCAGAGGAAAGATGTTCCTCCGTATTCAAAGATACAGACTGAAAATAAGGACCAGTGGTGTCTTCATGTGCAGCTTATTCGAGGAATGAGAAAAGATGAAATAATGCCTTCTATATAAATGATTTGGAAAATGGAAGAGCAGAAAGTGAAATGATGCAACCAAAAATATAAAAGCAAAATAAATTAGATTAATTATGGAGCAATCATATTATCTATGAGAACCATGAAAGAGAGAGAGGAAGAGAGAGACAGATTTGCAATGACCTAGCTAGCCACAAAATGCATGCATCTGATTAATTTATAGAGCAAGCGGAATTTTATTTTTTTTAAAAGATGGAAATATAATTTATGTTTTTACTTGAATTTAGTAAATATATTTTTAGTAGTCTACATAAAGAGACATAGCTTTGACCAAATTGCAGACAAGAATCTAAATCCTTGATAATTCTAGTAACAGGTCTCACTGAAATCAGTTGAATCACACTTTTTCTGTACAATGAAGGAATAGATCCAGGCTAAGAAAGCGGCTAGGGATGGCAGGCCGATTGTATCTGTGACAAAACTTTGTTGAAAATGGTATTGAGGATTACATACTGTTTATCCACTTGCACTGGAAGCATGATTCTGAACTATTGCTTGCAGGTCCTCAACTATTGCTTTGATCATTATATTCTCCAAGAAGAAAAAGTGAGATTTAATTGACAGCAAAGGACTACTAATACATTTTGACTTCTCATTAAGCACCTTCAACCATCGAAAAGACATGAAGACAATAGACAGGCATACTTTTTTAGATGAAAACAAGTGTCTTTAAAAAACAAGGAATTTAAGTAGTCATGCAAAGCACTTCGATTTTACTATTGCATTATACATTTTTTCTAATGTTGGGTACCAATAAATAATGAATCTATTAGAAAGTTCTTGAAGCTCATATGTCAAATCGTGGGTTCTTTCATACTATATTATGATATTTTTGTGTATGGTCTTAAGAAGAAATTTAAATTATTAACTAGAATTTCTGACAGGACAATATCATCACTGAACATCTTGCTTCTATACTCTCAGTTTTAAATCACTATCTAAGTATGTGCATTAGGTAGGTATAGAGGAAAAAGTAGAAGCCACACTGGTGGCTCATGTCATTAATCCTAGCTAATCAGAAAGATGAAGTCTGAGGATTGTGGTTTAAAACGAGGCCAAACAAAAACAAAGTCCATTAGATTCTGATTTGAAAGAAACCAACAAAAGTTAGAAATGGAGTTGTTGTACAAGCGGTAAAATGCTAGCCTTGAGAAAACTAAAACAAAAAAAAAAAAACAAATTCTGGGACAGAGCCAGGCCCTGAGTTCAAACCCTAGTATTAGCACCAAGCAAATGAATTAATTAACTAGATAATTAATTAATTAAAAATAAATTAAGTGGTCACATGTGGAGGGGCAGGATATAACAACCGTAGTGACTGGATTGTGTATTATTTTGTAGTAAGGCAAATTATCATTTGTACTAATCACTAATATTTTATTTGAACTTTTTCTACAATAAACCCTGAATTTAGCATGCATGTATATGTATGTACATGTGTGCACATATGTATATGTGTGCATGTGCTGTTGCAATGTTACTTGCCAATGTGGATATGGTGAGGCTAAAAAGAGCTAACTGTGTTGCAATGTTTTTATTATCATTGTTCTGTCATGTCATTTCAGTTGAACCACCCTTCTGTACATTTTATTTGTCAAATAATAACATCATCAATATCAAAGCATTTACAACATTAAGTTAGTTAAAAGAGATCATTTTCAGCTCTTATTATGTGTTAGGTGAGATGATACAGACAAAATTAGGTAGTAAATTATTGCTGTAAGATGACTGTCAGTACAAAATGTGTTAAATAGGTTATACTTTTAAGATATGCTCATGGAGTGAGTTTGGCCTACTTGACGGAACAGGTATTACTCTCTGGTTATTCCCGTGAAACACAAGGTGGATAAAGTCTTTCCGGATTTCTTTTTTTTTTTTTTCAGGGGGGGGGGTCCATTCGTGGGGCCTGAACTCTGGGCCTGACACTGTCCCTCAATTCTGCAGCTCAAGGCTAGTGCTCTACCTCTTGAGCCACAGCACCACTTCTGGCTTTATTCTTTTTTTCTTATGTGGTGCTGAGGAATTGAACCCAGGGCCTCATGCATGCAAGGCAATCGCTCTACCACTGAGCCACCTTACTAGCCCTCTTTCTGGATTTCTGTTTAAAATATCTTTCTTTGAAAGATCATATCTATTCTCACTAAGAGGTAATCAGCCCCATATTTATTATGGTTGAATATCCCATCATATTGACTGAAAATCGGTATTGTGGATATGCTTATTAGATATTACTTTCAAAAACGAACAAACAAACAAAAACCATGTGTCTTCTCCATATTGTGGATGTATTTGAATTTGTTTTCTACATGCAAATATATCTTCAGTAATGGCTCTTTTTTGAGAGTAACTATAGCAACTTTAATAAATAAGGCTTTCTAATATCTTTTTCAATATAAATACCATCCCAGAGCAAATCTTGCAAATTCTGAAAAGTCTTTGACTATTTTAGTATTATTTCAGTTCATTGACTATAGAGCTAAAGACATTTCTGAAATAAATATTGTTAAGATCTGAAAATCTAAGTGGGTATATAGGCTTTTTTATGCATCATTTTATGAAAATACAGTTTTTATGAAACTAAATGAAATTGAATAAAAGAATGTACCTGAATTTGGTAAGCTAATTATCAATATAACTTTGTTTTCTATTAACACAGTCCTTTTAATGTAGATGATGCAATTAAATTATTTCCTTTGTGTCTCTGTACTTCAGTTATTTTTAGAATCTTTGTAGTTATAGGAGTGAATTTGTAGTATAAATAAAGGTCTTTTAAAATTATTCGGATTAATCTTGTGTTTTGTGTCCTACTCCGAAGAAAATGAGTTATTTTCAAGTGTTAATAGTTTATAATTGAATCTTCAGTATCATAAGAAATTTTTAAAAATGCAGTAGTATTGATGACTTTTTAAACCAATTTTATTCACAAGTTGGAGAGCCTTTAATTCATGCTTACGTCTTGGTGTCTATGATTTTTAACCTCTCGTTCCTAACATAAATGATAGGTCAGGCTGCATTTTTGGGTTTATGAAAGGTGGGGGTCAAAGGTGATTTTTGTATCAGTCTTGCTTTAATAGTATTTTAAAGTAGTACATTTCTCTCAAAATTTTGGGTATAAAAAGCAATCAAAATACTTGTAATGGTAAACAACTTAGGTGAGCCACAATGTGGAAATGATTGGTACATAAGACCTTCAGTGTGTTTCCATTAGGAATTGGGGAGGTCATTCTTTCAGTAAGACTGTGTTAAACAGAGATGTGGTCCCCAGGGAGTGCAGTGTTGAGTCATGGGATAGAAAGTGATTTCTACTATTTTAAGCTAGAAATCAAGAATATTGTAGTTTAGCAGTTCCTTTCACTAGGGAGGTATGAATTGATTATGAACTTGGAGTTTTCACATTACAGATAACTATTTTCTAAAAAAGATAAAGTGAAATATTATTATAATGTACACAATAATTCTGGGAAATTTTCCTAGATTTAGTAGACTAGGTGCTGGTATTTTAGTCATAAAATATAATGAGGTAATTTGATACAGTGGGAGATGGGCTAACACTTACCATATGTGCAATGTTGTACTAGTAACTGCAACTTTGAAGACTTCAATATCACCATCTAAGAATTAAAAATGGAAGTAGTTCCACTTTATGGAATGATTGTGAGGATTAAATTAGATACCATAGTTAAATTACTTGGAAAAGCAATCAATCCGCATTTGATACTTTCTACTTGTTATTTTATCATGTGATGAATTCTAAGATTTTTGCTGTAATTTTATATTGTGTCTAATTAGGATATGAAATGTGATATAATGATATTCATTGCATTGGTCACTTTTCTGTCATTATGAGGAAAATACCTGCAAAGAAATTTCCTGAGGAGGAAACTATTATGTTGACTTATGGTTTAAGAGAACGCAGTTTAAGATCAGATGTCTCCATTGTTTTTAATTATACTTTTTTAAATAGTTGTTCAAAAGAATTTCCATTCCACAAATCAGTTTATAAGTACAATGTATCTTTACATATCTTTCCCACACCCTTCCAAACCTCACCCTACTTTCTTTTTTTTCTAGTTTCATACTATCTGCATTGAATATTATGCCTTCACTCTCTTCCTCCATAACTCACTTTATTCCTTCCCTTTGACTTCCCTTCACATCTCCCAAGTGATAGATTCTGGTATTCATTTTGTTGGATTAAAAGTTCAATTTTATAAGAAATTACACCTTTTAAATACTCCTCAGCAAATAGCATGCTTTGGTTAATACTGTTGTGTAAACTTGCATAAAGTTCTAGCTTCCAAATACGTGACAGACCATGGGTCCTTTATGTGTCTGGCTCTGATACATATATTTTGCTTTTAAAATATTTAATATGTGAATATTTAAAAATTATTTTCTTAATTTTATATGGTTGTTGAATTCAAATATATTTATTTTTTATAGTTCTAAACATATTTGTCCAAATAACAAATATTTACTGTATTTTTAAGAAGCACATACTTTCTTAAGAAAAGCTTCATCACCTGGTCACTTTTTTGGTAAATATTTGTACTTGAATTTAAAAAAATAATGTTTGAGCTGGGCATGGTGATTTGTTGTTTCCATTTTCTAGCTATGGTGGGAACTGAAAATAGGGTTTGTGATATGGGAGAGCATGAGAAACTATGAGACCTGAAAAAATATCCAGAGTGAAATGATTAGAGATCTAGCCATATTGAGCACTGGCTATCATATACTAAATCTTGAGTTAAAACACCAGTAACATCAATCTTTGTCAAAAAAAAGAATACATGTTTCAAAATGTTTATTATTGAAAAATTGTTTGCAAAGGTTCACATATCTTCTATTTCTTAATTTTCAATTTACTTAATCTATAAGAATCCAAGTATAAGCCAGGCGCTGGTGGCTCACTCCTGTAATCCTAGCAACTCAGGTGTCTGAGATCTGAGGATTGCGGATCAAAGCCAGCCAGGGCAGGAGAGACCGTGAGACTCCTATCTCCAATAAACCACCAGAAAACAGGAAGTGGCGCTGTAGCTCAAGTGGTAGAACACTCGTTTTGAGCTGAAGAGCTGAGGGACAGCGCCCAGGCCCAGAGTTCAAGCCCCATGGCCGACCAAAAAAAAAAAAAAAAAAAAAGAATCCAAGTATATTGTGACTATTTTATTTCTACAAAACTTTAAAATAGTATCAAGAATATTCTGATTTCATATATTAACATACTTTTACTATTTGTTATAATTTCCTCTTTAATATGATAATATCAATATTCCAAATGAGGGTATGTGGTGTGTGTGTGTTTGTGTGTTTATGTGGGTTTTGTGTGTGTGTGCTTTGTGTGTACTTTGTAATGCTTGGGAGATCACACCATTGTTCAAATAGGGTAGGCTAATGTTTTACCACTGAGCTCTACTGTCTAGTTATAATCTAAATACTGTTTTAAATTATGACTTTTAAATTTTCATTGCTAGCATTTTTTTTTCAAAATTATGTATGATAAAATGTGATCCACCTATTATGCACGTTAGCAATTTTTATTATTATTTTATTGGTATTTAGAATGTTTCCACTGTCTTTCCACTTCCAAACACTTGTGTTTTTTATTGATAAAGATTTTACTTTGTTTCTTTTCTCTCTTCATTCTTTTTCCTTTAGAGTTTACCTATTCTTTCTCTTATTTCTTTGGAAATTAATTATCATATTTCTATTACTATTTCATTACATTGTAACAGGTCTATACAGTGCTATATTTTCTATTTTATTTTTTCCATGTTCTCTGACTCCCAGTCCAAACTTTTAGGTGGATTAAAAAGTAACTTGATTCAGGACACTTTGATGATTTTCCTCAATCTCTTCTCTGAAGTTTTTCTGTTTTTTTTTTGATCCACAATACCAATGATATACAACTCCTATGTGGTCCATCATTCTATCACCTCTCACTCTGCTCTGTTGTACAGCTCAAGTCATTATCATTCAATTTATTATGCTATAGAGTTTTCTAAATCTTAACTCATTCCTAAATTAATTTTACTAGCTTCAAGCATTCTCTAAAGATATTTTTTCTATATATAATATCTAGGGTCTTGTGTTTTCACAAGGTGCAAAATATGAGTGACTATCAAACATCTAGCTATCTCTGTAGAATATTGGTCAACCTGCTCAATAGACTTGAATATAGGTCAGTTAGAAAAATCTTGTAAAATGATGAAGCTTGAGCCCTCATACTAGATTTGAATCTTATTACCATGTTAAGTAATGAAGACAACATAGCTTTACTATAATATCAGACACATAAAATAACGTAACAGATTTGTCAAAAATAAATTATTATGTGGCTAGTGAAGTTGAGCATTTCTTTATGTGTCTGTTGGCCATCCTTCTTTCCATTTCAGAGAAGTTTCTCTTTAAGTTTTTAGCCCACTTATTTATTGGGATTATAGTTGTTTATTTGAGAATTTCTGTTGTGGGATTTCGATTCAAATAGATTTTTTTCTTTCTTGCGATTGTTCTTAACATATTTATAAGATGATTTCTTTGTTGTTTGTATGTCCCTCTCCCACAGTATAATCCCTGTTTTCACTGTATTTGTTGTTGATATAATTTGTGGAGGGGAAGGGAAAAAACAAATTGCTTAAATAGGGACACAGGTGGACCCATTGCAACAATGAGATGTACAAGATGATATGTCGAAAAACGAACTTTATAACTTTGGCATGTTGAGGGGCAGCGGTGGGGGTGGGAAGA
Source organism: Dipodomys spectabilis (assembly GCF_019054845.1). Lineage (NCBI taxonomy): Eukaryota > Metazoa > Chordata > Mammalia > Rodentia > Heteromyidae > Dipodomys > Dipodomys spectabilis. The sequence continues at coordinate 43,971 of NW_024870866.1, forward strand.
TGTGAAGGGATGGGAAGGGGAAACAAAGGAGGAGGCAACAATGCTTGATAAGAAATGTACTCATTACCTTGACCATGTAATTGTAACCTCTCTGTACGGTATTTTCACAATAAAACAAATTCTCAATTTTATGGTTAATAGATTTTTTAAAAGAATGCCATGACTTTTTGAAATAAAAATAGAATCTTAAATGGTTATATTGGCACTATTACCTACCTACATTTAAAGAATGATCTTAGACTACTACATCAATCCTCATACAAAAAATTTAAAATAAAAAATGATTATCAATCTGAATGTGAGATTTAAAAACCTATAAAACATAAATATAAAAATTCAAGACATTGGATCATAAGGATCAGTAAAAGTTTCTAAAAAATGACATGGAAAGCATTAGTGGTAAAGAAAAGCAAGAATAAACTGCATAATATCAACTGATAGCCTTTCATAATTCAAAGGACATTATAACAAAAGTGAAAACATATCCAACAGATAGAGGGCACATATTTGTTAATGCTAGAATGTTAATGCTACAATGATTCTGTATTTTTATATCTTCTATATAAATTTTTCCCTGAATAGGATATTTCTTTACAGAACATATGTAAATTGATAGTCAATAGGAAGAGCATATGAAATAAGCTGTTCTTTAGTATCTAAGAATAAATAAAAGGAAAACTCACTAATATGACCATAATATAAAAAGATGAAACAAAATACAATAATGCATTTGTGGAGAAATTGATATACTCTACATAGCAAATCGATTTGTATAATAATGCAATCATTTTAGCAAGCAAGATTTTAAAAGGTCAAAAAGAATTGTATAGGATTGATCCATTACACTTCCATGAATGTATTAAAGGGAAGTAAAAAACTTTTGTGGACAGAAAATGTAGTTCATTGACAGTGCAATTGAGTGGTATGTTTGAGACCCTGGAAATAATCCCACAATCAAATTTTGAAAAGACACACTATAGAGGATGTATGCTGGACGAATTCCTGTAAGTGAATTTTATATCTATTTTAATGTCTGTTCTAAAATTTACAGCATTTCTATTTGAAGAAATGCAAGTTTCTGAAAATTAGGCTTGGAAAACCTATAGTTGTACAATTCACTTCCACAGCACAAAAATGTATAGAATATAATTAGATAATATATTGCAAGTGAATTACATGTCAGCAAAAAAAAAAAAAAAAACACTATTGTTAAAAATAGTTCACATAAAATGCAGAATACCTAAAATGATGCTTTCGGTGTTGGCTAAAAACTTTGTAAACTACAGCTTTTAAAACAAAGATGTGATTTCTGTATATTTTGAGGGTTTTTCTTTTTATTTTGAGTTTATACAGACATAACAGAATCAAAAGATGTATGTGATAACTGGAATATCTAGGAATTATGCATCACTTGTAAGTAATTGATAACCTTTTCTGGAAGAAAATTTTAGCAAATTACAGAAGACCCAAATCTGTATTTTGTAAAAGCCATATATTACTTGCTCAATCCAATTTCTTTTTTGTACTTTGTTAGGGAAAAAATATTCTCAAGATAAGAGCCAATAGCAGTGAAAGGAAACAAAATACAAAATCATCTTGATTTATTTGTGAAAATAACAAATGAAATAAAAGAATTCCACTTAAGGGAATCCAGTATTAGTATATATAAAGATATGCCTGAATGCCAATAACCATTGAATTTTTGGAATTTTAATTCCCATGAACATATGAAAACTAGAACAAGAAAATAAATACATTCTTTAGAACAAACCAACCTTAGAATAAATTTCTTAATTGTTTTGAATTACAAAAGAATTGATACTCTTTTCCTTTAGAAACATTTAAAAATGTTTATCACTTATTATAATTCAAATGCCAAGCAATAGTAATTTTATATAATCATTATAAATATCATTTTATTACTATCATAATATAGAATAAAAGACCAGCCCCAATATACTACCTACCTAACTTTATTCTTAATTCCTAATAATTACCTAAATATCTTAAATAAACTAAATGGTCATGTCTTTAATATAGACATAAATATTCTATACTTTTTACTTAACATTTTCCAGGGGCATGTATTCATATTTCTAAGAAATGTTCACAGCAGTTAAAAGATGCTTTTGTGAAATTAATGTGATACATTTTGTTGTTGTTGTTGTTGTTTGCAAGGCCTGGGCATTGTCCCTAAGCCTTTTTATGCTCAAAGACAGCACTCTACAATTTGAAGCACAGAGCTAATTCCTATTTTTAGTTGTTAATTGAAGATAAGAATCTAACAAGTACTTTTCTGTCTGGGCTAGTTTTGACACAATTCAAAGATCTTAGCACCCAGAAGAGCTCGAAGTATAAGAGTGAGTCACTTACACTTGGTTTGATGTATTTTTTAATTTTAATTGTTTTAAGATTTTTGTTTCTCTATAATGTGCATCATTCTACACAAAATTTATATATATATATATATATATATATTTCTGATGACAAATAATCTCTAAAAATGTATGTCTTTCTACATATAACATATAGATATATGTTATGTGTAGAATATATATATATATGTATATATATATATATATATATATATATATATATTTCTGAAGACAGACTCCCTCTAAAATTTTATGCTACTATTTTTGACCATTTTCATTTCAAAGACACACAGCCTATGTTACTAAAACTTTCCTAGAATAAAATAACTATTATTTCAATAAAAAGTAGAGTTTATTACTTTCAAGGAAATTTTAGATATATACATGATATTTTAGTAACATTTACAGTATAATACTTGAAAAAGTTCTGTCCGAACTCTTAAATATTTGTGTGTATTGAGGGGGAGAGAGGAAGTTAATTCATACTGGTTAGGAATTTTCAATTCTTTAAAAAACTACTCCATAATTTGTTATAAGCACATAGTCGAGCTACCTGATATGATTTAATTTTTACTTTGTTTCTTTATTTGTTCAATTTTTTTAATATGGATGCAAGCACAGTGGTAACATTAAAATTGTTAATCAAAAGACAAATAATAACAAAATCATAGACACAAATCAGACTTTCAATCATTAGCAATTATGATGCTAATAATAATTCTGATGAAGAGAATGATGACCACAGTGTAGCATGATAACAACAATGTTGTGATTGAAAAGGCAAAAACTTTAGACATCTTTGAAGTTAGATTTCCCACATTGAATACATAGTTATAAACAGCGTTGGATTACATACAATAATAATAAGAGGACACTTTCAATATCAAGAAATACAGGGTTTTTTTTGAATGACATTCCACCATTTGTTAGGAAATGGAAAGACTTGGAAAAAAATTATATTAAGTGAAGTAAGCCAGGCCCAAAGAAACATAGGTCCCATGGTTTCCCTTATTCGCAATTAGTATATTTCTGAGACAAGCAGTAAAGCTCAGATAAGTTGATGATAGGTGAAATGAACTCCAAGATAAGTATTCAAAATTTTTTTTCTTTCATGCGATTGTTTCTAACATATTTATAAGATGATTTCTTTGTTGCTTTGTGTGTCCATCCCCCACGATATTACACCTGCTTTCACTGTATTTGATGTTGGTATAGTTTGTGGAGGAAAAGGGAAAAAAACAAACATGGATGCAGGTGGACTCCTTGCAACAATGAGATGTAAAAGATTTTATGTCAAAAAACGAACTTTACAACTTTGGCAGGGAGAGGGTGGGGATATGGGGGCGGGGAGTGGGGGGGGGCGGAGATGGGAAGGGATAGGAAAGGGAAACACAGGAGGAGGCAACAATGCTTGATAAGAAATGTACTCATTATCTTGCCCATGTAATTGTAACTCCTCTATATGGTATTTTCATAATAAGAAAAGTAAATAAATAAATATTAAAAAATAAAAAAATACAATCATATAAACAGGTTGAGACAGTAAGAACCTTAATGTTATTCCCACAGTCTCTCTAAAGCATACTCATTTTCTTGGTGATATTGTTTTCTTATAAATAAAATCGTTTATTTCCATATTTTGATGGACTAAAAAAATTAGCTTTCAACTTAGTGTGATTAGTTCAAATAACATTCTCATATAGATAATATTCAATAACCAATGTTTTCCAATGATATATTAAAAGAATGTTCTTCAATACAGCTGTAAACATATGACACAATTTACATAATACCTTTTTTCTTGTTCTAGAAGTCAGAAAATATATTCTTCAATATTTCTGGTAGATTACATCCATTTACAGATAAAGAATACAAAGTCAACAGTCAGTGTAGTGAGTAAATAATGATACTAGTATTTGTGTATGAGCTCTTTACTCTGTGTGCTTACAAGGAGAGTAATTTGGTGATGGAGAGGACCAATATGAAAAGACTAAGGAGAAAAAAAGCATACTTTGCAAACGGTTGTTTTAGGACTAGGTGACCTGTGATGAGTATTTGAAACAGGCTTGCGTCAGGGGCATAAAAAGGAGTAATTAGAAATTATATTAGTGACAGAAACTGAGAAAATCTTGATTATTCATCTTATGTAATGGACAGGAAAAGAAGGGTAAGAAGAAATCTGAAGTGCTTCCACATCTCTGGGTGTCAACAGTGTTTGTTATATTCTTGATGATAAGGACTACATGTGGAAATGATGGATTAAGAGAAAAAAAACTCTCTGATAGTTCTAAAGTTTATGTTAAACAGATGCAAAGATAGGTCTGTGTAGACATCACCAAAATATCCATGACCATCAATATGAAAAAGTATAATAAAAATTGGGGTCATTATTAAAGGGAAAAGGAAAAAGAAAGTTCTGACAGAAGTGTGAGCAACAGCATGAACAACGTTGGAAGAAAGAGATTAGGAAACACAAAAGTAATAAATACAGATTTAAAGAAGTAAATGATGGAAAGAATTTGCAGGATGATATTGAAGGAAATATACTATTTGAATTGGAAAAGTAAAAGAGCATAGACAAGTTCAATTATATGAAGATGAACGAATCAATAAAATGTTCTACTGTGTATATATGCATATATATGCTATATACACACCATGTATATATGTATATGTACACAGTGGAATTCTATGCTTCCAGTTCATCAGGAAATGGAAAGACTTGGAAAAATCCTACTAAGTAAAATAAGCAAGACACAAAGAAACAGATTCCATGGTTTCCCTCACTAGTAATAAGTAGGAAATGTCTGGGGTAGTCCTAGCACATGAGCAGAATGGCTCAATCATATATGACCACATAAGATGGTGCTGAGCAAAATGAACTCCTAGATATGAAAACAGAAGTTTTTCTTTGTGGTTCTTGTTTTTAATGTATTATGTGAATTCTTTTTCTTTTGTATTTGCCCCTATGGTTTATCCCCTGTTGTATTTGATTTCAGTATCCTGTGTATTGTATACACATTTATCTTAATTTGGCAAGGGAAGAGGAGCAACAAAATGTCAAGACAAAGAACAAATAGCAAACCAATGCAATAGCAATAATCACAAGACAACATGTTGGAAAGTTACATTACAACTTGTGAGGGGTATTGGAGTAAAGGAAAAGTGTGAGAAAAATGAGGAGTGGGGGAAAAAGTGCGACAGGTTATGTATTCACTACTTTACAATTACTGCATCCCCTTTAATTCATCAAATTTACAATAAAATTAAATTCAAAATAAGCTACATAACATAATTTCACTGTATTGGTATAGTTAATATTATTCTATGCATATTACCTTTTTAAACAATGAACAATATTTGGCTTCTAATTTGAATTAATTACCCCTTTCTTTATCAGAAGATCATCAACTTGAATGTTATCAAACGATACAAAATTTTCAGAATATACTTGCCATTATTTTGAAAAAAAAACATTATTTTAGTATTGTCTCATACTGAATATAAAATAGTTCAATTGTCTGGAAACTCTTAACTTTTAAAACTGAATATTTTTAAGAGAAAAGAATATATGTGTTCTTCAAAAATTCCTATGAGTACGAACTACTCATGTTCAATGTTTGAACATGCCATATCAGAGACATTTAAAACAGTGCCTGTTTGCATTTTATTTAATTCTGCAATAGATGTAGTTTTCAATGGGATGTTACGTGTCTAAAAGGGTACAGAAAAAAATAGCCACATTCTGGTAGAAGAGAAAACTATTAAGTATTTATAATAATTAATTCCTCAAGAGTAAATATTTTTTCATCAAAGTAAGCTATTATTTCTATGATAATCAGTCCCAAAATTTTATGTCATAAAGTCATCCTAGCCCAACACTTTTCAACTTGTAAGGTGCACCTTAAAATTCCCTAAGATCACAGGACGACTAGCTTTTCACTATTGTGCAAAAATACTACATTTTTGCTAATGTGATGCCCTTTCTATTGTTGAAAGAACACTACACTAAACTTTGCTGCATCGTTTTCCCGCAAGTGGTATTGTTGAGATCAGAAAACTTTCAAATATTATTCATACTTACCTTTTTATCTATCATAGATATTCAGGAAGCTAAGATCTGAATATTATTCAAAGTCCACCCAGGCAGGAATGTTTCTTAGATACTTATCTCCAATAAACTGCTCAGGAAAAGCCAGACACAAGTGGCACTGAGGTTCAAGTGGTAGATCAGTAGCCTTGACCAAAAAACAGGCTCGGGGACAGTGCCCAGACCCAGATGTCAAGCCCTAGAACAAACAAAACAACAAAATAAAATGAAAAAAAAACCGAAACCTAGCATTTTTCTCATTGCATACAGAGGTACATAATTAAGGAATTTTCTCCCTGTGTTATGTATATGTAGAAGATAAAAAATGTCACACAATTACTCTCTTCAGACCATGTTACACCAAAGTCTCCAAAAATTGCTCTTTTTCAAAATTTATAAATTAATATCATCCATTTGTTGGCAACTCTTTCTAGATTATTCACATTATTATGTTATACATGAACTGTTAGAATTATCTATTAACTAAGTTCTAATTATAATTCTCTTGAAAAAATAATGTAGGCAAATAGAATGTGAGAATCATTTGTGAATTTGTAAATTAAAACTTCTAGTTAAAAAGAATTTTGTAGTGTCCCGTAGAATAAGAAATTACAAACAAAAATATTTCTTTTAAGTCTAAATTCTAATTTAGCAAGGTCAACAAAGTCCTACATTAGATACATTGCTATTTCTCCAGGCTTAAGCTTTTGTAATCCTTCATCAGTTCTTTGGATTCCAACAGAATGATGCTTATTTTTTTTTCAAATTTTTGGTTGGGAATCATGAGCTATTTTGCAGCTAGGAATGTTCGTAATGAAGAGATCATTTAAAACATGACTGAGAATTATATATGAGTTGCATTTCAAAAGGAAACTGGAATTCTCAAAACATAATGACGAAATTAGCCAAACTTCCAACTGTGAATTCCTTTCTTATTTTTTGGTTTGTTTTATTGAGACAAAATTATACTACCTAGTACAGGGAAGGTATTACTTTGTAATTCCACTCTCTAATCTCCTGTGTTAGTTTGAGTGCTAGAATTCCAGGCTTGTATCACATTGCCCTGACATTGTTTGTTTATTTAATCTAGAAACATAGTAGTAATTCTGAAGTTCTCTGATGACCTTATCCACTAGAATGACTGCTCAAACTGTTTATGTACAATTTTCAAAGATGTTCTAGCATTTGATACAGCTATGAACATTTTCAGATGCAACTTCAGGGTCATTCCTTCATGGATCTGATCACTTTAATAATGATTACTTGACTCTCTTACTATCTCTGGTCCCTACGTTGTAATATTATCAAGCTTTTTAGAGGAAAGTTCACTTGAGGACTTTGTAATATTAAAAATTATCACTTGATTCTAGTCTTACTCAGGACATATTTTCTAACTTTTCTATACATTCTGAGAGTTGTTTCATACTTGTGTTTGCACATATAAGTGCCTCTGTGTGTATGTGCATGTTTGTATGTATGTATACAAAACTTCAAGCTCTTATTCCGCAATCTTGCCTTGCTCATAATTTGTATTCCATCAATTGAGCCATTCTTCCAATGCAGCTTTTGGCTAGCTAATTATACATAGTGTTGCAAAGACTGTCCTGCCCAGGCTGGATGTAAACTGAACTTCCCAGACTCCTTTACATTCTTAGGTTTTATTTTTTTCCATATCAACTTTTAAACTTGAAATATTTTTGTGAATGTAAAGTCTAACCATAACCCAGATTTTTAACTCAAGAATTCATGTAAAGATAGATGAGCGTACACATTACATATCCTGAGAGTACATTGCTAGAAATGTGATCCTAAGCTAGGTACCAGTGGCTCAAGCCTACAATCCCAGCTACTCAGGTGTCTGAGATCTGAGGATTGAAGTTCAAATCCAGCACCCGTAGAAAAATTTTCTGAGGCACTTATCTCCAATTAATCACCAGAAAACTGGAATTGGCACTGTGGCTTAAGTGGAAGAACTCTAGCCTTGAGCTGAAGTGCTGAGGGACATCGCCTAGGCCCAGAGTTCAAGACCCACAACCATCATGCTTTCAGTGTATTTGATGTTGGAATAATTTGTGGAGGGGAAAGGAAAAAACAAATCGTTTAACTAGGGATACAAGTGGACCCATTGCAAGAATATGTACAAGTTCTTATGTCGAAAAACGAACTTTACAACTTTGGTGGGGGGTGGGGGGGAGGATCAGATGGGGGAGGGGGGAGTATGGAAAGGAATGGGAAGGGGAAACAAAGAGGAGGCAACAATATTTGATATGAAATGTACTCTTTATCTTGCCCATATAATTGTAACTCCTCTGTACAGTATTCTCACAATAAAAATAAATAAATAGATAAATAAAAACAAAAAAGAAAAAGAAAAAGAAATGTGATCTTAGCCACCAGTTCATTGCTAGTGTAATTCCTGCTCTCTCAACAGGGCTTTTATTTCCAGTTAAGCCCATGCTCTTATATCTGACTTGCTTTGGAACCAGAATTATTCTTCCATTATTCTATTTACATGATTTGTATTCTATTTTATTATATTTACATGATTTGCATGATTAGCTACCATGATTTAGATGTAGTAGAAGAGAGGGGCCTCATCCTTTATGTTCCAATTAGTAGTAATACTTTCTGTATATCACTCCCATAGATCTACATCTGGCCTTGGCTTTATTGTTTCAAAGTTGTCTTATATGCAGAGTTTTCTATAGTGTATTGCACCATTATAATTCAGCACAAAACTTCTCTTTCTCCTATTATTCCTATTGTTTCTCCTACTGTTAACTTATGTACATTTGGGAAATAATGCACAACAAACACACTCAAAAAATAAATGTTTCTGAGGACCTTGTTCCTATGAAAAATTGGTCTTAATTTACAGAGCACTTAGGAAATTTGAACTTAAAGCACTCCAGGATTTTTTTATATTGTTTCTTATAAAAATGGTGTACAGAGGGGTTAGAGTTACATAAGTAAGATAATGAGTACATTATCTAAAGAGCATTGTTAACTCTTCTTTTGTTTTTCCCCTGCCATCCCTTTCCTCTCCATTGTACCTACTCCACTATCCCCTCCCCAAGTTGTAAAGTACATTTTATACATAGTGTCTTGTACAACTCATTGTTACAATGGGTCATACTGTATACTTGTTGCAACATTTTGTAATTTCCCTTCCCCTACTCACATTAGAAAAATGTACATGCAAGATGCAGGTCGCCGACAACAAATATAGTGAGAACAGTGGTTATACCATGGAGGAAGAAAATAGAAGAGAAACCAAAAAATCACATACTACATGTTACATACATTAAAAAAAAAAGCAAGAAAGAAAAAGCAAGTTGTGTCCCTATCTTGTGGTCCATTTCACTTAACATCATCTTATAAGGCCATATGTACATGGATAATGTTTTAAAAGCCATTTAAGTTCCATATTTTCTCGTTATGAATTTGTCTCTGAAACACATGTTACCTCATGTCCAAAGATGTACTTGTGCTATTTCAACGAAGCCACAAAACATTCATTTTACCTGGAGAAGCACCATAGATTGTTCCTGGAAGTAAATGGGAGGAACTGTCACTGGAAGTGGAAACTAATTCCAAGAGAGGAATTGAACATAGAGAAATGACAAAGTTCAAGTTAATTTGTGCTGTCCTTTTTATGGTACAAGAAAAGAATCCAAGGCTTGAAGGAAACTCTGTCCCTGACTTGTTCGAGTGTTCTCTTTACTCATATAAAACTTGTCTGTAAACTTCTAGTTGAGAGTATTACAAAAGGAAACAATATCCCATTTGAAGGCAGCATAGAACAAAAGGAAATAACTTTGTTTTAAAAGTGTTCTACTACAAAGAAACAAAGACATGGAGGTTTTAATGTGTTTTATGCATTGATAAATCACTCTTGAGATGATTCTCCTGTTGCAGGAGTCAATTATCCATTCCTTTAGTCTGGTCCTGAGTTCTCCATAACAATAAGGATTCCAAAAAGCAGGATCCAGTGACTAAGATCAACAAATGGAGCCTCTTTTCAAACCCATGCTTTAAGGTTGGTCCCAAAGAAATATGTGGGTTCTTTTCCATTTGCTTTTTGTTTGTTTAGTTTGTGCTGGTTCTGTGGCTTGTACCCAGAGAGTGGACCCTGTCCTTGTATATGTGCCTTTCTTGCCCACCTGCCCCCTAAGCTAGTACTCAACTGCTTGACCCAAAAGTCCACTTCTGGCTTTTTTATTGTTTAATACATTTAAGAGTTTGACAGACTCTCCTGTCTGGGTTGGCTTTGAACAGAAATAGAAAGAAAGCCAAGTGACATCAACTGTATGGACTTCTCTTTTGAAACAAGAAATATTAGATGAAGTTTATTATAAAGCTAATCTTCGACAATTTTTAAAAGAAGAGAATATGTCCAACAAGGAAGCAATAACTTAAATAACAGCAAAAGTAGGTGCACTGAATCATTTTGGAATTATTTTTGTGCTTGGAAAGATTACTATTGTCTTTGTGGTTCCTTTTGGGGAAACTTAAAGTCATATTTGCATTTTTTTGTGGGTCCTGGGTCTTGAACTCTGATCCTGGGTAGTGTCCTTCAGCTCTTCAGGTCAAGTTGAGCACTCTGCCACTTTAGGTACAGCACCACTTCTGGGTTTCTGGTGGTTAATGTAAGATAAGAGTCTCAGGAACTTTGCTGACCAGGCTGGTTTTGAACCACAATCCTCTGGTCTCAACTTCCTTAGTAGGTAAGATTACAGATGTGAGCCAGCAGCATCTAGCTTATATTTGCATTTATGTGCACTTAATGACACTATGTAGACAAAGAATGGAAATTTGAATGAAATGATGACATTGCAACTTTTCAGAAAAATTGAGGTAGCAATAAATATGTCCTCCTTTTCCATGTTGTTACATTAATGACTCATGAGTTATGGACTCTACATTAACATCCTCTGGTGTCTGCGTATGTGGACATAGTATCAGAAATTGTTCATAGATAAATAAAGGAAGACTGAGATTTTTAGAAAGTAATGGAGATCAGGTATGAAAGAACAGCATAGAAGGATATACAACTTATCACACAGAGATTAAGAACTAATCTAAGTGACTAGAATGCTTAAGGCAATGAGGAATAAGCCTAGTTGATAACTAGTTCTTCAATAACCAAAAATGGTTCTCTACAACAGTTTCTGGTATAACTTAGTCATTATTATCATTTATTCCTTCCATCTAGAATTATTTATTCTCTTCTTTAAAAAACTATTAATTAACCTCTTCCTTTTGGATGGCATGATTTACCAAAGAGATTTCCAAATCTCACTTAGACTACACTTCTTATTGTGATTAGCAGTGACCACTCAAAGCCTGAAATCTTTGAATTTTCAGGATTAATCTTCACTTGAAATCTAAGCACATTCTTGGCATTAAATGCCATGATCTGTTAACACATTGTTTTTTTTTTTTTAAACACAGTATTTTAATATAGGTAAAGTAAATGAATTAAGAAGTATTGTTAGGTATCAGTTGGAATAAGCAATTATATACTCCAAGTATGTGGTCTTTATTTTGCATTTACTAGCTAAATGACTTTTTTGCCAGTACTGGGGCTTGAACTCAGGGCCAGGAAACAGTTCCTGAGTGTTGTTTTTTTTTTTTCTCAAAGCTAGAACACTACCACTTGAGGCACAGCTCCACTTCCAGTGTTTCTTTTTCTATTTATGTTGTACTGAGGAATTGAACCTAGGATTTCATGCATGCTAAGCAATAACTGTTCCATTAAGCCACATTCCCAACGCCCAAAATGACTCTTTCTTTTTTTATATTAATAAATTTTTTATTGTGAAAATAACGTAGAGAGGTGTTACAATTACATGAGCAAGGTAATGAGCACATTTCTCATCAATTATTTTTGTCTCTTCCTTCCCCTTACCATCCCTGAACACTGATCCCCTCACACCCTACAAAAATTGTGAAGTTCATTTTTCAACATAACGTCTTGTACATCTCATTGTCGCAATGGGACATTCTTAAGATGCCATTATTTTTTCATTCTGTTACAATGTATTATAATTTAGGCCAGGTGGTAGAAAACGAAATGGGAAACAATGTTAAGTCTAGTAAGGCTGACATTCCAATCACATCGTTAAGTAAGTACACTGTTAAGATCTTCGGGACTCATAGAACTGTTACATGTGACATTATTATGTAAATATTATTAACCGTCATCTCTGACATCCATAACATTCTGCTTCCATTTCCAAGGTCAAGAGCCAAATATCTTAGCCTTTTTATTGATAGGGTGTATTGCCTAGGATAGAAGAAGGAGGATGTGGAAGGTGATTTTGGAAAAATATGTATATTGGCTCCCTGTCCACATTTTTTGCATTTTAAAAAAGTGCTACTGATGAACTCCCACATACATCTAATTGTCTATATGTCTGCATAAATGAATGCAGAAATGAATGCAGAAATAAATGAAGACATTTATTCTGGTGGATAGTCCCATTTATTAAAAAAATCCATTTCTGGAAAAAAAAGATACTAAGTGAGTATGAATTATTGTCTATAAAATGGTTTCTTTCCCTTGCACAACAAAAGGTAATATTGAAATGATTACTCCAGCTTTCTTTGAGATTTTTTTTATTGTGAGAATACCGTACAGAGGAGTTACAATTACATGGGCAAGATAGCGAGTACATTTCTTATCAAGCTGTCTCAGTATTAAAATGTTCTCTAACTCTTGTAACATCTAAGCATAAAAGACATGATTTGAAGATCTCAGTAGTTTTAGAAACAAAGATACATAATAGCTTCCTTCCTGCTGAGACAAGTGATAGCAAGTATGATTGATTGTATTATAGTACTCTTTTACCTCTTTATCTCAAATGTTGCATATCTTGGCATATTACTCCATGTCCTGCGTCAGCTTCCTGTAGGTGAGGTTTACCTCTACTCTGCAATGTCAAGATGGGTCATGTGACTTACTTCAGCTTACAAAATTGAACCAGAATGGTGAAAAGCTCTTTCTAGGGGAAGATTTCTATCTCATTGTCTGTGTCTAACAGCTCACCTGTTTTTCCCTAGCTATAAAAATAGAATATTTCCAGAGGGAATCTTCTTTCAACTTATATAGTAGAAGAATATAGCATGTGAAATTGAGGCAAAACTCAAATACAGCCTCATACATATAATACAGGCAGAATTAAGCTAATATTAGTATATGATATTAAGATGTTAGTTTCTTACCATTCTTGTATATCTTCATGATAGTTTACTATAGCACACCAGAATTTAACAAAAACTAAACAAGAACTAAACAAACAGGTAACATTTCCTGTTTGATGCTATTATATTTTTTTTTAATACGCATTCTCCATGTGATCACTTGTAGGGTTATTTTTTTCTATAGATATCTTTTTTCTATAGGTTATTTTTTTCTTTTTCACTCTAGAGCACTGTATCTATTATCCACAATCATTATCTAGACCTTGTGATTGAGATGAGGAAGAACAAAATATATAGATTTCTCCTCTTTTCCTCTTCTCCTTTTTCTAGTGTGAATTCTCATCCTTTCTCCAAATTCTCCTATTGATAAAGGAAGAATGACACATTGTGGGATATCAAGCAAAAGGCTTCAAATCAAGATTTCATTCTTTCAGATACAGTTGAATAAATCAGTGTGGCTCAAGGAAGAATAGAAACATGATTTTTTCTCTTTCTGCCTTCCACATAGAGTGTGAACATGACTCCAAATATCTAATAAACCATTTGGCTTGGTTAACTTTTGAAAAATATAGTTAGCTAAATAAATACATATTTTAAAATTTAAAAAATAAATTTTAAATAAATAGTAATTTGTTGTTTGCTTTTGGGAGGCATGATATAAAACTGCATTAACACTGTGAGTTGAGAGGCTAAATTTTATAAGAATATAAAAATAATGAAAAATAGATGATTTTAAAATAAATAGCTTGGAAATACATTTTATTGTGACATAGCCACAGAGACATATTTTTCTTTTCATCTCCACACTGATTCAACTTCAATAAACAATGTAATTCAAATTGCTGTGTTTCAGAAATAGATTAGACACAAAAATTTAGAAAAAGACAACCAGTATTGGGTGTTGCATTCTTTAAAAATAGCAGTCATATAAACATTAACTATAATTCCAAAATAATAACAATCAAATGCTTTTGAAAAGATAAGATTGTGAGCAGAATGTATAAAAAGTGATAGTGTCAAAACTGCTTCAGGAGCTGCTCTCTGGCCTTTAGGATTTCTAGTACATGACAATGTTTTAATCATGATTAATTGCTTTGAGAGACTACTTTTGCCTCGTTATATTTCATTGAAAAAATACGTTGTTCAAAATTAATGAAAGGATAACAGGTTATAGTAGAAAGAATTCTCCACACTCGTTGTGCTAGGCAGTAAAATACCTTTCTAAAATATCGTTGTCCCCAATTTTTAATCCCTCAAATGTAGATTTTCATCATATATGTGTGTGTGCTGTAAAATAATCACCGTTCATTACCCAAGAAGCACAAATTTGAATAATTATCAGATGGTTGAAGTATAACTCAAAGGGGTACATAAAATCCCAGTTCAAAAAGGACATCATTAGGTAAGAACCATCAGAAAGATGTAAAGGGCTGGAAAGGTGGTTCAGTGGTTGAGCGCTTGCCTTGCATGCATGAGGCCCTGGGTTCGATTCCTCAGCACCACATAAGCAAAAAGAAAAAAGCCGGAAGTTGCGCAGTGGCTCAAGTGCTAGAGCACTAGCCTTGAGCTGAATAGCTGAGGGACAGTGCCCAGGCCCAGAGTTCAGGCCCCACCACCGGACTCCAAAAAACAAACAAACAAAAAAGAAAGATGTAAAGATGCTACATTGGAAGATAAAGGAAAAGACAACAACTCAGATTCTGAATTTCTGGAAAGAGGAAGAGAATGTAAATGCCTTTTGCACTAGAATCATCTAAAAAATATTTTACCTGTGTAGGTGGCTTGATTATAATCTAGTAAGACTTCTTTTAGATTTCTGTCTTTTAGAGCTGTAAAATGATAAATACGGATTATTCAATCTAATTAATTTGTAGATATTTGTTACAGCAGATTTGGTTTAGTAAACTAACCCAACAGCCATTTTCTGATGCAACTACAGAGTCACCACATACCCTAGTTTCTGAGAATAAGAAAAATGTTGCCACCAGCTTCATATACAGGTATGATGTACATATAACTAAGGGCCTTGCATTAATGAATTTTTGAAACTCTAAATAATATTTAAATAAGAAGCTCCCTATCTTTATTTTCACATTTGGGGATCACTAAGTACACAGTTAAGTAGAAGGCTAGGTTAAGAATATGGAAATGATCCCTTATTTGCAATATCTAGTATATGTCAGAGTTAAGCAGAAAAGGTCACATAAGGTGATATTAGGGAAATGAATTCTAAGATATGTATTCAAACGTTTATTTTTTTCTTTCATGTGATTGTTTCTAACACATTTTTAAGACTATTTCTTTGTTGCTTTGTATGTCCTTCCCACACAGTATAACCCCTGCTTTCACTGTATATGATATCGGTATAATTTGTGGAGGGGAAGGGGAAAAACAAATTGTTTAAATAGAGATAAAGGTGGACCTATTGCAACAATGATAAGTACAAGTCCTTATGTAGAAAACGAACTTCACAACTTTGGTGCAGGTGGGGGGGATGGGGAGCGGGAAGGATTGGGTGGGGGGACAGGGGAGGATGGGAAGGGAGGAGAAGGGTAAACAAGGGATCAGGTTACAATGCTTGATAAGAAATGTACTCATTATCTTCCCCTTGTAATTGTAACCACTCTGTACAGCATTTTCACAATAAAAAAATTGATAAATAAAAAAGAATATGGAAATGTAATCTGTCTAATATAAAAAAGACAATTTCTGTAATTTTGAGTTACAGTTTCTAAAGCAATAAAAAATCATATAAAACAGAAACAGAAACTCAATTTTCTATTTTTCCTAACTTTCCAAAAAAATTAGAGAATCCAGTAAAGATACAGCAATCCCAGGATGGTACAGGATGTTTATAGGATCAGTACATGGTGAAAAAAAGATAACAAAAATGGGCCCCTGTTACATATTGTACCTAGGACACAATATTTCCACAGAAAGGAAAATAGGTCAACATTGTCTTCTTACTCAATCTATTGCCTTCGGCACTGCTGGGATTTGATCTCAGGGCCTGGAATGCCCAATTCATCAAGGGATCAGTGTAAGCACAGCAGCCTCAAACAAATTCACTGCCAGAGAGTTCCCAGGACCTGAGTTCTAGCCTCAGGAGTGGCCAATATATAAATAGATAGATGTGTAAATTGCTGCAAATACACACACACATATATAAATATATAGAGAGAGATGTATATATATATATATTCCACTGTATATTAAATATATAAATATATTTATAGAATGTGAGATGTCTATATATTATTAAATTACATGTAATATAATATTATTATTAGGTATTAAATTATGCCTCCATTTAATGAAGTGTCATGGATTAAGGCACAATAAATGACTTCCTTGTGTAAAAGGAGCTGAGGGACAATGTCTAGACTCATAGTTCAAGCCTCAGGACCTGAAACAACAACAAAAAAGAGCCAGTAATTCCATGTGTCTGTGGATGTATGCATGTATTTCTATTGGGGCACATACAGAGTCGTTATGAAGAAAGGCACCCAGCTAAGAAATTTGCTTTGAATAGAATGATGTTATAGCACAGAGAGTGCTTTCAAGACAGTGCATGTTACTGGTCAAAAAAAAATTAAGACCCTGGCTTGGAAGTTACACCATTTTTCTTGCAGGCCTGGGATTTGAACTCAGGATCTGGGTAACTCTGTGGCACTATAGGAGAGGTTGAAGACAAGAATTTCAGACCAGTTTCCAGGGCGCGAATTCAAGCTCCAGCACTGGAAAAGTAATATTCATACATGAGAGCTATTTACATACATGTGTTTACTCCATATGACACTTATAACCCTTAGTTATTTTTCATTTTATTTAGTATTTTTTTTTAAATTTTATTTTATTTTATTTGTGAACATACTGTACAGAGGGGTTACAATTACATGGGCAGGATAATGCATACATTTCTTACCAAGCATTGCAGCCTCCTCCTTTGTTTACCCTTCACATACCTTCCCAGCCTCCCCCCTCCCCCCCCAATCCCAATCCTTCTCCTCCCCTCCCTATATAAGATTTATTTAATTTATTGCATCTTATCACCTGGATTTATTTGCATATGGATTATACATCATATTGAGAACCAGGACTTTCACCAAGAAGGAAAAATAATGGCTCAAAATTGGCCTCTGACTCCACATCTAAACTATTGGCCATGCTGGGATTTGAACTCAGAGCTCACAATACCCAATTCATGAATAGGTCAGTTGTAGAACAAAAGCCTTTGGCAAAATGAGCTGCCAGCCACTTCTGAGGACCTGCGATCAAGCAATAGTAGTGGCAGATAGATAGATAGAAAGATAGAGAGAGAGAGAGAGAGAGAGAGAGAGAGAGAGAGAGAGATGTAGTTTCCTATATATATGAGAGAGACAATGGGAGGACATTAAATTATGTATATTATGAATTATTAGTCATTAAATTATGCCTCCGTTTAATGAAGTATCATGGTGGAATACTTATTAAAGCATTAATGTAAAAGTAGTTAGTATTCCTTAATTAGGAGACTCATTACATGTTGCTAGAATGGCAGACATAATCCAATACTTTTTGTGTGGCATTCTATAAGAGAATCATGAAATAACTGCAAATTTAATTGATTCTTTTATAATATTCCATTAAGCATTCCCATGGATAGGTATGATTTTCTCAAGATTTCCCTCCAGTCCTGGCATTTGAACTCCAGGCCTTGGTAATTTACTTTGAAACACAAACCATTAGAATGACACTGTGAAGATTTCAGATTTTCATGATGAAAGAAAAGAATGAGAAGAAAAGAAAGTCATGTGTCAGTGGCTCCTGCCTGTAATCCTAGCTCTTCAGGAGGCTGAGAGGAAGAGAATGCCAGTTTGAATTCAGAGAGGACAGGAAATTCCACCACACTCTTATTTCTGAGGGATCACAGGAATAAAAAATCCCCATGAGTGGGGCTATGGATCAAGGGCAGAGTGCTACCCCTGAGCAAAAGGAGCTCATGGACAGTGCCTAGGCTCATAGTACAACCACAAGACCTGCCAAAAAACAAAAAGCCAGTACCTCTATGTCTCTCCAGGTATGTATGTATTTCTATCAGTGAAGGTCCAGAGTCCCTATGATGAAAGCTATCCAGCTAGGAAATTTGCTTTGAATAGAATGATTTCATAGCACAGAGTGCTTTCTAGACAGTGCATGTTCCGGGGCTCCCCTCACTGTTCCCAGTGTAGCCTGAGGTTTTCTCTGCACCCCAGGCTGCTTGAGGAAGACTCTGTCCATTGTTGGAACAGGCAGACAAAAGGAATCACTCCTGTACAGCTGTGCAACAAAAGACTCCTTCCAGGTCAATTAATGAGGAGGAGTGTGGTTGGCCCTCAGGAGTGGCCAATATATATATATATATAAATAGATAGATGTGTAAATTGCTGCAAATATACATACATATAAATATATAGAGATATATATATTCCACTGTATATTAAATATATAAATATATTTATAGAATTTGAGATGTCTATATATTATTAAATTATATGTAATATAATATTAATAATTATTAGGTATTAAATTATGCCTCCATTTAATGAAGTATCATGGATTAAGGCACAATAAATGACTTCCTTGTGTAAAAGCAGCTGAGGGACAATGTCTAGACTCATAGTTCAAGCCTCAGGACCTGAAACAACAACAAAAAAGAGCCAGTAACTCCATGTGTCTGTGAATGTATGCATGTATTTCTATTGGCAACGGTGCCTTCCTAGGTTTCTGTAAGCTTGCTAAATTTAAGCACATGTGTAATATCACAATGCTTCCTGTCATCTAGGGCTGGTGAAGCTCATCGGGTTTTGAAACCTTTGACCACTCCTAGTTGGGCCCTGGGTAGCTATGTTTCAGGGTTGAACACAGAACCTGGGTGCTGACAATGAGCTCAGAGCAGAAGCTCAGTGCTTTACCATTTGGTGTCACAGATTCACTTCTGGTATCTGTGTGTGTGTGTGTGTGTGTGTGTGTGTGTGTGTGTGTGTGTGTGTGTGTGCGCGTGCGTGCGTGTGTGTGTGTGTGTGCGCGCGCGTGCGTGTGTTTGTGTGTGTGTGTGTGTGTGTGTGTGTGTGTGTGTGTGTGTGTATGTTCATACACTTGTCCTGGAGCTTGAACTCAGGACCTGAGCACTGTACCTGCGTTTCTCCTGTACAAGGATAGCACTCTACCACTTGAGCCACACATCCACTTCAGGTTTTTTTCTAGTGATGTGGTACAAAGGAATCAAACCCGTGGATTCATACATGCAAAGCACTGTATCGTTAAGACACATTCCTAGCATTACTCTTCAGGTTTCTTTCTTTTTTTTCTTGGAAGTTGGAGGAATTGAAGTCTAGGCCTAGATGTTGTCCTTGAGTTCTTCAGCTAAAGCCAATTGCTCTAACACTTGAACTACAGCACCCCTTAAGGGTTTTGGTGGATCACTAAAGAGAAGCATCTCAAGGAATTTCCTGCCCAGGTTGGCTTTGGACTGTGAACCTCAGCTCTCAGTCTCCTGAGTACCTAGGATGGCAGGCGTGAGTCAGTAGTGCCCAGCTTCCACTTCAGATTTCTAAATGGTGTATAGGAGATAATTGTCTCATGGGACCTTTTGTGTTTGGGATAGTTTGGAACCGAGATTGTCAGATCTCAGCTTCTTGAGTAGTCAGGATGACAGACCTCAGCTACTACATTCTATACCATAACACTTTGTCGCAAGGGGGTCCTTGGCTCCACCTGGTAGGGCGCTACCCATGATTGCAACAGATAAGTGTCAGTGACTAGGCCCTGAGTTCAAGGTTAATGACCAAGAAGCATAAACCAAAAACGTTGTCTGCAGGAGACAACTCACTAGAGTTATGTACACACATAATTTTGGCCATGACATGGGGACATATCTGAGCCACAAGTTCTCATCTGCACAATCATCTTACTTGTGGAGCTCTTACAAGAACCAGATGAAAAAGTGCACCCAGTGAAGGACTCAGCACACAACACCTTATGGAGGACTCATCACATAGCTGTATCCTAACGCTGTCATTAGAATTAGGATGCTTGCATCAGTATCACCATTCTTTCAGAAACACAACACAAACAGCCCAAATTTAGATTTTAAAGGGGTGGGGTTTTTTGGGGGAGAGAGATTCAGAAACAGGGATTGCATTGAAAGATTGCGGGTACTGTCCTAAGATCTTTGCTCAAAGCTAGAGCTCTTCCATTTTGAGCCACAGATCAGTTTCACAGACTTCCTGCCAGAGCTGGGTTTTAAACCCACCAGTGTCAGATCTCAGCCCCCAAATATCTTAGATAACAGGGCTGAGTGAGCCAGCAGCATCTGGTTCCGTGGAGCTGTGTTGCAGCAGTTTACCTCTGGCTAAGTCAGGTTAGATGGCAGCTGTAAGTACTAGACTCCCAGCTTGCTCTGTGATGAGGTTTTTGCAGCCCCATCCTTATATAGTTGCAGACAGAGTCAGAACATTCTATCTTTTCTTTTTTTGGTGCCAGTCCTGGGTCTTGAATTAGGGTCTAGACACAGTCTCTAAGCTTTTATGCTCAAAGCTAGTGCTCTACTGCTTGAGAGACAGCATGACTTCTGGATTTTTCTATGCACACGTTAGTGAGGAATCGAACCCAGGGCTTTGTACGTACTAGGCAAGCACTCTACCACTGAGCCCCAGTAGTGACAAGTGTATAAACAGATAAATGTGTAGATTGGTAGATAGATAGATAGATAGATAGATAGATAGATAGATAGATAGATAGATGTAGATGCATATAACATGAGATGTCAGTATGTTATGAAATTGCATATATGACATTACTACCAATTATTGGCAATTAAATTATTCCTTCCTTTCTTAAGTGTCATGATTGAATACATAATAAAATATTAATTGAAAATTAGTCAATGGAGTATAATTGTTGTGTATAATTTTATAATATAAATTACTATTGTAATTACCAATGAATTGTTAGTTTTACAACATTCCATTCGTACAGATGTATATTGGAAAGCATTTCTTTAGACTCTCCCTCCATTCATTAGTGCCAGACCCGGGATTCAACCGCCAGGCCTAAGTTGCCAGTTTTGGCTTGCCTTCCCTAATAGCCCACCAAACATCAGCAATGTAAGGTCAGGTACACATTCTGGGCCTTGTCACTTACACTCACAATGGTCACAATAAAAAGTGGGGGGAAGTAAAACCACCTGCTTGAACTTCTCAGTTTTAGCCTTCTCCTTTTTATTTTTATTTTTTGCCAGCCCCGAGATTTGAACTCTGGACCTATGAACCCAGGATCGGCTTTGGCAGATATGCCAAGACTTGTGTTCAAGCCCGGTGCTAGGCCCAAAACAAAATAATAATAATAATAATAATAATAATAATAATAACAACAGGGCCATGGCTTGGAATTTGCACCATTTTTCAGACTGGCCTGGGATTTAATCTCAGGGTCTGGGTAACTCTGTGCACTGTGGGTGAATTGGGAAGATCACCATCCTTGAAGACAAGAAATACAGTACTGAACCTAGCAGAAAAACAATAGCTCACGCCTATCACTCCAGCTCAGGAGGCTGAGATTTTCGGGATCATAGGTGAAGCCAACCAAGGCAGGAAAATCTATGACAGTCTGACTTCCACTTCTGAAAGGTCAGATGTTCAACAGCTTCCTGTGTTTCCCTTGTTGATGATAAGTTAGTTGCACTCTCAATGTTCTTAGAGTTCTCAAGCTATAGAATCAGGAAAGAAACATCATTGACACATCCTGGGTTCAAATGAAGTTCTCAGGACCCAAGCCCTAGCCCTGTTAGCAGGAAGAACTCCAGTGTAACACTATATTTGAAGGACAGAAAACAGTTTCAAAAGCCAGGCTAGGGTCAGAGACCTAGGCCTGCAGGATTAGGAGGCAGAACGTACACACTCAACAGGCAACTGAGCTGCAAAACCACTTCATTCATTCCAGGCACAGTCAGCAATGGGGGGAAACCTGAAACACTTGTTAAAGTTACACCAGGGTCAGGCTTTACTCAGTCTCTTCCAACAAGGACTAATTAACCTTCCACCCTTAGGTGAAGTGAACCTCAGGCAATCTTTAACTAACCAATAGAGAGCCAGTTTAGTGGGGGAGAGGGGAGGAAGAGAGGAAAAACCCTGCTCTCTGGTATTAGGGAGTGGGTTTTTGACTCTCCATCTGTCAGGTTTGAAGGCCCTTCTTCTACCTCTGCAAGTCCATTCTCCTTCCTTCATTCTCCACATCATTAATGCAAATCCTCAGTCCAAGGAGAGGCAGGGCCCTTTCCCTTCTCTCTCAAAGCAGCTGAGTTAGAACCTGGCTCTGCTCTCTTGGCTCTGGGGGCTTCAGCTGCCTGAGAAATGGGAGACAGTCTTCTTGCTCTGCAGTTGTGTGAAGGTGATGCTGGTCCTGGCACACTGCAGAAAGCCTCATGATTGGATATTGTTCTCTTGTTTCTTCCTGTCGTCCAAGACAAGTTTCATCTATCATTTTTCTTTCTATCTATCTATCTATCTATCTATCTATCTATCTATCTATCTATCTATCTATCTATCTATCTATCTATCTATCTATCTATCTATCTATCTATCTATCTATCTATCTATCTATCTATGTATCTATCTATGTATCTATCTATGTATCTATCTATGTATCTATGTATCTATGTATCTATGTATCTATGTATCTATGTATCTATGTATCTATGTATCTATGTATCTATGTATCTATCTATCTATCTATCTATCTATCTATCTATCTATCTATCTATCTATCTATCTATCTATCTATCTATCTATCTATCTATCTATCTATCTATCTATCTATCTATCTATCTATCTATCTATCTATCTGTCTGTCTATCCACCTACATAACTACCTAGCTACCTACCTACCTACCTACCTACCCATCTCTTTGACATTTCTTGTGCTGAACTCAAGGCCTGAGCATTGTCTCTAGCATTCTACTACTTGAGCCACAGCACCAATTCTGGATTTTCTGTGTATGTGCTACTGAGGAATCGAACCCAGGGCTTCTTGCATGCTAGGCAAGCACTGTCTCATTAATCCACATTCCCAGCCTCCTCATATTTTTTCTTAAGGGTAGTTTTTACATAAGTATGCTACCATTTTGTTTCCCCAAGTTAATTTTCTGAAAACCAGTTATTTCTATGAATCATGATCTTCTCTTCCTCTGCCTGATTTGTGACTATCCTGCATTGGACTCATAATTAAATGTAAATAAATGCTGCTGAGAGCTTCACTGTGCATTATATAAGGACACAGGCCTGCAACCCTGGGAAAAAAAAAGCGATGGGGCTGAAATGAAGAGAATGATACAGTATGCGCAACGGGCATATCTGAAAAAGGAATCAGTAAATAAAAGAAGAAGCATTGCATACAGCCTGTTTGCCCTCAGGGAGGTAATATACACACCTAAGTAAGTAGGGCACTGACACATAAACTTGGCCTTCTCTTTTTGAAATTTATTTGTGGCCATGCCAGGGCTTAAACTCAGGGCCCAATGCGTTCCTCAGCTATTTTGCTCAAGGCTGAGGTTCTACCACTGCCACAGCTCCACTTCCAGCCATCTGGTCATTAACTGGACATAAACACCTCCTTGGCTTTCCTACCTGGTCTGACTTGTATCTCCTGCTTTTCATTCTCTCTCAAAGCTGGAGCTCTACCCTCTAGGCCACTGCTCCACTTCTAGTTTTCTGGTGGTTTATTGGAGATAAGAGTCTCACAGACTTTTCTGCTAGGGCTGGCTTTTAATGGTGATCTCCTGAGGAGGCTTCAAGCGACTTTCCTCAGAGATTCACCTAGGTGCCGTTCAACACAATCCTTTAGTCTAAATCTCGAGAGGTACTAGAGAAAAACAGAAACAGGAAGATGCTTCTACTGTGTTCTAGATACTTGAGGTTTGAGACACAAAACACTCATAATTATTTGTTCATTTTATAGGCAAAAGGAGCAATGCAGAGAGTATGAGGATCATTCCACCTTTCCGTCCTCTCATCCTGCAGCTCAATGCTAAGTGACAGAACTGGCATGTCTTGTGGACATTTGCTCCTAAATAGTGTGACACTCATTTCTCACTTTTGACTTCAAACCTGTGACCAGAGGGAAAGATGAGGAGAGAAAATTCTTCTCAGAGAAAGCAGCTATGAAGAACATTGGGTTGGTCTGGGAAGGTGGCTCAGTGGTAGAGCGCTTGCCTTGCATGCATGAGGCATGGGTACGATTCCTCAGCACCACATAAGCAGAAAAATAAGCCAGAAGTGGTGCTGTGGTTCAAGTGATAGAGCGCTAGTCTTGAGCTGAAAAGCTGAGGGATAGCGCCCAGGCCCTGAGTTCAGGCCCCATGAGTGTACCCCCCCCCAAAAAAAAACAACATTGGGTAGTTATTTTATAAGTTCAAACTATTGGAATGACCCTATTAAGAAGTCTGATTGTCCAGATTAAAATATGAAGAATTAATGAAAGAAGGTGTCAGTGGCTGCTGACTGTAACCCAGCTCCTCAGGAGGCTGAGATGTAGAGAATCTGAGTTTTAATCCAGTCAGCATAAGAAAGTCCTCAACAATGTTATTTCTAAGAGATCACAGAAAAATCCAGTAGTGAGGCTGTGACTCAAGCTTAATGCACTACCCTTGAGCAAAAGAAGCTCAGGGACAAAGCCTAGGCTCATAGTTCAACCCCAGGACCTGTCTCCTCAAAAAGAACCTGTACCTAAATGTCTTTGCATATGTATGTATGTGTTCCTATAGGTGAAGCTTCCGTGTAGCTATGAGGAATGGCACCAAGCTAGGAAATTTGTATTCAATAAAATGATATCATAACACAGAGATTGCTTTTATGTCATTTCATGTTCCAGGGCTCCCCTCAGTTTTTCCAGTGTAGCCTGAGTGTTTCTCTGCATTCCAGGCCTGCTGGAAGTAGTCACTCTCATTGTCTGGACAGACAAACAAAAGGCATCAGTCCTGTACAATTTTGTAACAGACAACTCCATCTGGTCCAATTAGTGAGGAGTGTGGGCGGGCTCTGAAGGTAGGGAGAAATGGGCTTCTTTGTACCCCAAGCTATCTCTTGCCCTAATGCTCTGTCTTAAGAGGAAGCCTTCATTTGTGCTACCTCCCATGCCAGGCCAAGTTCTTTGCAATTATTCTGCCTTTGTGAGACTATATTCCCGTGTTCAGATACATGCTCAATATAATTCAAAAGTCCTTCTGGCAGACAACTAGGGCACTGAATCTAATGAAATGTTTCATTGCCAGTGGTGATGGGCTTATGATGCCTCTCCTAGGCTTCCGGAAGCTTGGAAAATCCAAGCATATGTTGGATATCACAAAGCTTCCTGTCATCTATGGCTGGTGAAGCTCATCAGCTTTTGAAACCTTTGAGCTCTCCTAGTTGGGCCCTGGGTGGCTAGTGCTGAGTCCTTCACTGTGTACAGTGTGCTGAGTCATGCATTAGGTGCTGGGTGCTGAGTCTTTCACAGGATGCTGTGTTCTGAGTCCTGTAAAGAATGTTATATGTTTTGTCCTTAAAAGGGTGAATTCTTTCTTCTTGTCCTTGTAAGAGCTCCACAACTAAGATGATTATGCAGACAAGAATATTGAGGCTCAGATATGTCCCCATGGATGGTACAAATTTATGTATTACTGAAGACTAGTGACTTGTCTACTGGGTGCTGACCATGAGCTCAGAGCATAAGTGTAGTGCTTTACCATTTGTGTCACAGCTTCACTTCTGCCTCTGTGTGTGTGTGTGTGTGTGTGTGTGTGTGTGTGTGTGTGTGTGTGTGTGTGTGTGTGCATACACTAGTCCTGGAGCTTGAACTGAGGACATGAGTACCTAGTTTCTCTTGTACAAGGATTGCCCTCTCTTACTTGATCAAGAGCCACTTCAGGATTTTTCCTAGTGATGGGGTCCTGAGAAATCAAGCCCAGTGTTTCATATATGAAAAGTACTCTACCCACAAGGCACATTCCTAGCCCTCTACTTCAGGTTTGTTAGTTTGTTTCTGTCTTTTTTTGTTGTTGTCAATTGTAGGAGTTGACGTCTGGGCCTGGGTGCTGTCCCTGAGCAATTCAGCTCAAATCTTGTGCTCTACCACTTGAGCAACAGAGCCACTTCAGGTTTTCTAGTGGTTCAATTGTGCTAAGTGTCTCAAGGACTTTTCTGCCCAGGCTAGCTTTGAACCATGATCCTCAGATCTCATCCTCCTGAGTAGCTAGGATGAACTGCATGACTCATAAAGACACAGCTTCCACTTCAGGTTACTTAATGGTGAATTGGAGATAATGGTCTCATGGTATCTTTTGTGCCTGGAATAATTTGGAACCCAGATCCTCAGGTCTCAACATCCTGAGAAGGCAAGATGACAGACCTTGACTATAGAACCCTAGGCTGTGGGACTTTGCTCCAAGGGGGTCCTTGGTTCCATGTGGTGGATTGCTAGCCATAAGCTCAAGAGGTAAGGGTCAGTGCCTAAGCCCTGATTTCAAGGTTCCTGACTGAGAAAAAACAAAACAAACAATTGTCTGCAGTAGAAACTCACTAGTCTACAGTAATACATAAATTTGTACCATCCATGGGGACATGTCTGAGCCTAAATATTCTTGTCTGCATAATCATCTTAGTTGTGGAGCTCTTACAAGGAAAAGAAGAAAGAATTCACCCTTTTAAGGACAAAACATATAACATTCTTTACAGGACTCAGAACACAGCATCCTGTGAAAGACTCAGCACCCAGCACCTAATGCAAGACTCAGCACACTACACACAGTGAAGGACTCAGCACATAGAATCCTGTGCAGGAGTCAGCACACAGAACCCCATGAAGGACCCGTCACCCCAGGAAGGACTCATCACATAGCTGTATCCCACAAGCTGTCGTTAGTATTAGGGTACTTTCATCAGTATCACCATTCTTTCAAACACACATCACAAACTGCACAAAGTTCACATCTAATGATTCAGAGGGGTGTTTTTTGGGAGGGTCAGCCACAGGGAGTGCACTAAAATGTTGGGGGTACTGTCTTAAGAGGTTTTGTTCAAGGCTAGAGCTCTACTACTTTGAGCCAAAGATCAGAGTTTCACAGACATCCTGCCAGGGCTGGGTTTTAAAACCACCAGTGTCAGATCTCAGCCCCCAAGTATCTTGGATGACGGGTGAGCAAGCCAGCAGCATCTGATTCCGTGGAGCTGGATTCCAGTGGTATACCTCTGGCTAAGTCTGGTTAGATGGCAGCTGTCTGCATCAGCCTCCTGGCTTGCTCTGTGATGAGGTATTTGAAGTCCTATTCTTACAGAGTTGCAGTCACCACATTCAATCTTTTTGTGGTGCCAGTCCTGGGTTTGAGTAATGGTCTAGACAGAATCCCTAACATTTTATGCTCAAATCTAGTGCTCAACTGCTTGAGTGACAGCACAGCTTCTGGATTTTTATTGCATGTGGTAGTGAGGAATCGAATCCAGGGCTTTGTATGTACTAGCCTTCACTATACCACTGAGACCCAGGAGTGACAAGTGTATAAACAAATAAATATGTAGATTGGCATATATATACATAAATATGTATATATATATATATATATGTATAAAACAAGAGAAAGATGTCTGTATATTATGAAATTACATATATTACTACCATTTATTGACAATTAAATTATTCCTTCCATTTGTAAGTATCATGATTGAATACATAATAAAGAATTAATTGAAAATTAGTCAATGTAGTATAATTGTTGTGTATAATTTTATAATATACTCATTAACTACTAATTTAATTGTTACTTTTATAACATTCCACTTGTATGGATGTATATTGGAATGCGTTCCTTAGTATCTCCCACCAATCTTTAGTGGCAGTCCCTGAATTCGACCTTCAGCCTAAATTGAGATTTTGGCTATGGCTTTCCTAACAGAAAGCCAAATGTCAATATGCAAGGTCATGTACACATTCTGGGCCTTGTCACTTAGACCAAGGAAGGTCGAAATGCAAAGGAAAAAAAATGTAAAATCACCTTCTTGAACTTCTCCATTTTATCCTTCTCCTTTTTATTTTTTTTGCCAAGACCTAGATTTGAACTTGGGTCCTAGGATCCCAGGGTGAGCTGTGTCAGAAATGCCAAGACCTGAGTTCAAGCCCAGTGCTTGGCCAAAAAAAAAATAATAAGGCCCTGGCTTGGAATTTTCACCATTTTTCTGGCAGGCCTGGGATGTGAACTCAGGTTCTGGATAATACTGTGGCAATGTGGGTAAAGGGGAAAGGCTCACTGTCCTTGAAGACAAGAAATTCAGACCAGTTCCTAGGGCCTGAATTGAAGCTCTAGCACTGGAAAAAATAATATTCATATATGATATATATGTACATACATGGGTTTAGTGAGTATGAAGTTTATTACCTATATTTGTTTAGTATTATTACATATATAACATTTCATTTATTACATCCTAACACATATTATATTTGCATATAGATTATATATCATACTGAGACCCAGGACATTTTTTTAGAAAAAACATGTGTCAAACGTGACTTCTTACTCCATGAATAAATTTTTGGCGATGCTGGGATTTCAACTCACAGCCTAGAATATCCAATCCTTAAATGGGGTCACAGTCTTAGCACATGAGCCTCTGGCAAATGTGCTGCCAGGAAGTTCTGATGACCTGTGATTGAAACACAGTAGTAGTAGTGCCAAATATATATATTGATAGATGTTTAGATTGCTGTATATATATGTATATATATATATATAGAGAGAGAGAGAGAGAGAGAGAGACAGAGACAGAGAGAGAGAGAATGTAGCATATCATCAAAATTATCTATAGTTACCAATTATAGTTATTAAGTTATGTATCCTTTTAATGAAATATCATGGTTGAATACTTACAAAAGCATTAATTAAAAATTGATCAATATCCTTCCATTTGGGGAATCATATCATGGTGCTACAATGGAAGATATAAATCCAATAATTTTGTGTGGCATTCCAAAATAGAATCATGAATTAACTCCAAATTTAATTATTACTTTTATAACATTCCATTAGCATTCACATAAATAGGAACACGTTTGTGAGGATCTCCTTCCATTTCTGGGTGGCAGTCCTGGCATTCTAACTCCAGGCCTGTGTAGTTTACTTTGAATGCAAACTATTGGAATGACACTGAGAAGATTTCAGATTGTCACAATTAAAAAAAGAACAATAAGAAGAAAAGAAAGCCAGGTGTAAGTGGTTCCTGCCTGTAATTGTAGTTCCTCAGGAGACTGAGATGTAGAGAATGCCAATTTGAATTCAGCCAAGGCAGGAAAGTTCCCGACACTCTTATTTCTAAGAGATCACAGGAAAATATCCCAATGGGTTGGTGCTGTGGCTCAAGAGCAGAGTGCTACCCTTGAGCAAAAGGAGATCAGGGGTAGGACCTAGGTTCATATTTCAACCTCGGACCTGCCAAAGAAAAAGAAGAAGGCAGTATCTCCATGTCTCTGTATATGGATGGATGATGTATGGATGATGGGCATCCAGCAGGTTGCCCACGGCCAGCCCCCCAACCTGGGCAAGCTGGGACAAGCCTTCAGAGAAGTCCTAAGTCTTAGCCAGTATCTGGAACAAAGCATCCTTCACTGTCATGTAATAATTGAAGCCCTGAAGGTTTGCCTGGGCTGGTGTATGCAACGGGTGCATTATTTTCTGGCTGAGGTGTTCCCTTGGGACATCTAGCAGCCAGCCACTGCTTCCACGGAGACCACAGTTCCTAGGCTGTAGGAGTTGTGGAAGGTTCTGGCTCCATATTCCCTATCCCTCTGTAGGATGTGAGACTAGATCTCTAGGGCCTGGTGGCTATCACTCATTCATCATTCCTCATTGTCGAGTCTCAGGGTGGTCCCAAATCCTGGCAAAGATATGAAATAGCCAGCAATTTCTGTGCTGAAAAGGGTATGCAAATAAATACAACCCTCATAGCCCCTATTAGAAGTGAGCTTTGGGCTGCAAATATGGCATATTGGTAGACTGCAAACATGAAACCCTGGGTTTGATTCCTCAGTACCACATAAACAGAAAAAGCCAAAAGTGGTACTGTGGCTTAAGTGATACAATATAGCTTTGAGCAAAAGCAGCTCAGGAACATGCCCAGACCCTGAGTTCAAGCCCCAACACTGACAAAGAAATAAAATGTGAGTTGGTGAGACAGACTCTTCTGGGACTCAGAGGAGCACCGAGGTTATAGGTAAGAGGTAGAAGGCAGGTGCTGGTGGCTCACCCCCGTAATCTTGGCTACTCAGGAGGCTGAGATCTGAGGGTCATAATTGCAAGCCAGTGCAGGCAAGAAAGCCTATATGAGACTCTTTTCTCCAATTAAGCACCAAAAAAGCCAGAGCTGTGGTTCAAGTTGTACAGTGCTACCCTTGAGCATAAAACCTCAGGGATAGTGTCCAGGCCATGAATTCAAACCCGAGGACTAGTACACACACACACACACACACACACACACACACACACACACTCACACACACAGATGCACGTGCACACACACATACATTCACCAATATAGAGAATTTACCAGTCAGCCTGCACAAGTTATATCTCTATAGCAATTCAATATAAAAAAGAGGGAGAAGGGAAGGAAAGACTTGCTCCAGGAGGTGATATAACCAGTGCCAAGATTCTACAGGACTTCTAAGATGTGGATACAGGACAAAGAGCCTCAGGCAGAAGGTACACAGCATGAGCAAAGGTCCTGAGGTGTGCTGTAGAGCAGGTGGTGTGGGTGGAATGAAGGTTCTGTGGCTTCAGAAAATCTGGCAGGAAATTCAAGGCTGGGTCAAGGTTTGTACTTGTGTCACAGGTAGGGAAGAGGGTGGTGTCCCAGAATGGGGCCCAGGGGGAATATTAGCTTGTCTTTTCACCAGGGACCCCAGCAATTTCCTGTGACTGGAGGACTATTTTTCACAGCTCCTGACCCTCAGGCCTCCTATGCATGGAGGAGTCAGGGCAAATGCAGCGAAGAACTCTTGCTTAAGAAAAGCTTCTACCCAGTGCCACCAGTGGCTCAACCCCTGTAAATCCTAGCTAATCAGGAGAGTGAGATCAGAGATTGTGGGTCAAAGCCAGCTCAGGGGAGCAAAGTTAGTAAGACTCTTCTTGCCAATGAACTACCAAGAGCCAGAAATGGAGCTGTGGCTCAAGTGGTAAAGTGCCAGCCTTGAGGGAAAAAGTTAAAAGACCAGAGCCCAGACCATGATTTCAAGCCCCAGTACTGGCACAGAAAAAATAAAAGCTTTCAGGAGGTCCCAGTCCACTGTGGAGAAAGGCTATTATCAGCGGGGCACCAGTGGCTCATGCCTGTCATCCTAGCTACTCAAGGCTGAGACCTGACGATTAATCATGAATCAAAGCTAGTCTGGGAAGACTCTTATCTCCAATGAATCACCAAAAAGCTGGGAAGCAGAGCTACTGTAGTTCAAGTGGTACAGCACCAACCTTGTGCAAACAAGCTGAAGAATAGCACCTAGCCTCTGAGTTCAATCCCGGTAAACACACACACACACACACACACACACACACACACACACACACACACACACACACACTAACATCTTTAGCAGGTGCCAATGACTCATACCAGCAATCCTGGCTAATCAAGAGGCTGAGATCTTAGAATGGCAGCTTGAAGCCAGCCCAGGCAGGAAAGTCCGTGAGACACTTATCTCCACTAACCTACTAAAAAGAATGAAAGTAGAGCTGTGGTTCAAGTGATAGAATGTTAGCTTTCAGCAAAGGAAGCTCAGGGACAGTGCCTAGGCCCTCAGTTCTAGCTCTAAGATTTTTTTAAAGACACCCTTTGCCACCCCCACAGGCCATAAATACAGATTTTGGTCATCCTAGATCTCACTTCCACTCCTGCCACTTCCACAGTACTGTCACAAGTGGCTGGTGTGTGGCCAACACTGTGTTAAGAAGTGAACATACACATGGGGGGGCATAGCCAGGTCAAGTTAATGCCCCAGATCATTGAGGTATTGGCCCTACCAGTCACTCATCCCCCAGTGCCCTGGATCTGGAATCAGAAGTCTGTGTCTCTGTATTCTGGGCTTCCAGAAATGACTAGAAGGACCTGAGAGGCCCAGCTAGGGTGGAAGATAGACATTTCCTTAAGACCAACCGATACTTCCAAGCCTCCTTGACCTCACCTCCTATGTAACCCTGGATCCTCCTTGTTTGGGTTGTGTACAGTCTGCTACAAGCTCGAATTGCCCAGAGCCACCAGCAACCCAACCATTCCCCTCTCCACTTCCAGCCTGCTGAGATGGATGTGCAATCAGAGGCCCAGAGGAGGAAAGGCATAGGACATCGCATGACTGAGGCCCTCCCTCTGAGGCAGGGGAGACCCTATGCCAGCTGGCACTGCTGTCCCAGAATCCTCTGGAGGTTGCCAAATATTTGGACAGCGAGACTTGTGCTCCAGAGAAAAGCTAGAACACAGGCCTCTGGCAATTTAAGACTCATTGTAGACCCTGATAGGGGGCTAAATGCAAGGTCGGTGGGAAGATGGGCACCATTTGAGGTCAGAAAGAGGCAGACAGGCATCAAGGAAAGGGACAGAGAAAGACAAGGGAAAATTACACACACACAAACACACACACAAATACACATTCACACACATGGACCTTCCAAGGACTCAGAGGTTCCTGAGAACAGAACCATGAACCTCTCCATTAGGATCACATCCGCCCCACGAGAGGATGGCACTATAGTACTCAGACCAACTGTAGACACAACATCGAGCCTCTCACATATCCGGAATGTCTCATAACCCAGCATGGAATTTCCTACCGTACACACTGCTATGTGGAATACTCAGCCACCTCTTTGTTTATTGTTGGTGATGGAGTTTGAACTCTGGGCCAGGGCACTGTCCCTTAGTTCTTCAGCTGAAGATGAGCACTCTACCACTTGAGCCAAAGTGCCACTTCCTGTTTTCTGCTGGTTCATTGGATATCAAGTCTCACAGACTTTCCTGCCCAAGCTGGTAACTTCTTGCAACTCTTGACTTCAGACTTTGACACCCAGCATCCAAATCCATTCTTCAATGGAGAGAATACAGACACAATAATCCCACCCCTTCACCCATTCGCCTACTCCCTGCCTGCCTCAGGCCTGGTCCTCTTGAGTTCTTGTTAAGTAACCACCCATCCTACTGCGGCTTCAAACTGGGGTAAACTTGGGGAGTTCATAGAAGGATCTGTACAGTGAGGCCAGTACCTGGTCTCTCAACCACAGCACACACACACACACCTCCACATTTTTGCAGGCAAAGATGTTTTCCTTTCTTTCTTTTTTTCAGTTGTGGGGCTTGAAATGTGGGCCCAGGTGTTATCCCTGAGCTCTTCAGCTCAAGGTGAGCACTCTACTCCTTGCGCCACAACATCCCTTCCTGTTTTCTGGTGGTATGTTGGAGATAAGAGTCTCAGGGTCTTTCCTGCGCAGGCTGCTTTGAACGGTGATCCTCAGATCTCGGCTCCTGAGTACCTAAGATGACAGCCATGAGCTACTGGCACCCGGCCAAACATACTTCTCCATGCTTATCATCCTATCGCCTCAGGAGAGTGAGATATGAGGACTGCAGTTGGATGTCACCCTTGGAAGCAAAGTCCATGAGAACTCTTTATCTCTAGTTAAACACCCAAAAAAGCTAAAAGTGGAGCTGTGGTTCAAATGGTAGAGTGCTATCTTGGAGTATAAAAGACAAGACCCATGCCCTAGTTTCAAGCTTTTTCTAGCTAGACCAACACAAGAATGTGAAACAGGTGGTCACACGGGAGCTCAAAGCTCACACATAATACTCAAACCTCCCAAAACAGACCCCATCTGGCTCTGATTCTCTAGATTCTATGTCCTACATCATGGCAGTCTTACATGGGACTGACCATGCACCAAGTTAGGATGTTAAAGTACAATCTCATACTGAGGATGCACTGGCCTTATCAAAGTCTCAACATCTCTCATTGTCCTGCCTCAACACTGGGCAGTGAGGTGAGGTCTAATTATCCAACCACAGGATATGGCAACCAAAGTGTTTCTTGGTCAAGGGAAGGAGACTGGGGGGCTCTAGGTCCCTCTCTCTGGGGAAGGTGAAAAGGGCTGATCTAGCCCAGGAATGTTCCTCGGGTGTGAGGGTTATCAAAGAAACAACTGCTCAGATCCCAGTGCCTCTGGTTTTCCCACCAGTCTCTACCCAACCCTGCCCCACCTTTACTCTGCCCTCTCTGAATCCCAGATCTGCCATCTACACTAAAGTCTGATCCAGCAAAGAGACCCACTTCTGCCTCTGAGAATGGCATTCATGGGGCCCTAGCACCCTCTAGATGAAGTCGCGGGGGAACATGGGTCTCAACTCCCGCCCTCATTCCAAGGCTGTCCTGTGCCAGTGGTATGCTTACCTCTGTCTCTGGTGGAGGAATGAACACCAGGGCTGTCATCTTCAGATTCAGCCCTCAAAAGTCCCAGTCCCCAAGGATGTATTGCATAGTAATCCTGCAGTGAACAACATCCAGGTTGTCAACAGTGAACCTAAGGTGCCAGAACTTTTAATAGCAGTTTGGTTGGGTCAAAGGCTCTATCACTGGTCGTCTAGGTTGTCATGTGAGATCAAGGCTCCAATATTCAGACACAGCTAACCTGGGATCATCCTCCCTTTTCATCTTCCTGCTTATCCCTTGCCCCCCTCACCCCAATAGCCCTAGCCCTTGGATACTTTCTTCTTAGCTGACCAGAAAATAAACTCCCTGGGGTTGTAGAAGAGTGAAACCTGGTGACTCACCCTGAGCCCTAGTGTCTACCCAAGGCTGCTTCTTTCTGCATTCGGTGACCACACAGCTCCTGGATGTAATGAAGTTGCTGAGGGGTCAGTGGCTTGGTCCGTCATAATGTCTTTAGGCTCTGAAACTGTCCCCACAGAGATTGTGAAAGGTTGGCTTTCTTGATTCAGGGACTCCAAACCAAGGCTTGCATGTTCCCCCTTCTTTCTTCCTTTCCTCTTTTTCTCCCTCTGTCCTTCCCTCCTCTCTCTCTCTCTCTCTCTCGCTCTCTCTCTCTCTCTCTCTCTCTCTCTCTCTCTCTCTCTCTCTCTCTCTCTCTCTCTCTCTCTTTTCTTTGTGTCAGTCCTGCACCTTGAAGGAGCCTAGGTGCTGTCCCCGAGCCTTTTTACTCAAGGCTAGCAGTCTATGGTTTGAGCTACAATCCACTTCGGTTGTTTTGTTTTTGGTTGTTAGAGACAAGAGTCTTACAGGCTTTCCTGCCTGAGCCAAAATCCTTGATCCTCCGATCTCAGCCTCCTAAGTAGCTAAGATGACAGGCATGAAGCACTGGCATCCAGCTCAAACCAAGGTTTCTTCATGTGCTGTGGAACCAGTCCTGGAATCTTTCATTGTCTATGACACCCTAGAGCTTGGCACACACTGTAATGATTTGTTGGATAAATAAATGAACTTATGTCTATGGCAATACTTCAGAAAATTCCCATCTGATTAAAGTAAGTGTCCTCTGTGGGGGAGGGGGGTGAAGCCTGATGTTCTCCCACAGTTCTCCCTCCTTCCTCTTTCCGCCCTCCTGATGCCACCACAGTTAACTGTTTTGGCTCTGAGGATGTGAGCCATGATGTACACCCTGGATTCTGGGACCTCTTGGATGCCTATCTTCTCAAAGATCTCTGTCCAGCTGCTGACCCACTCAATTCCCCACTCAGGTGTGAACAAGGTTGCCATGAGCTGAATGTCTGGCTCAAGTGGCCTCTTCTTCTCCCCGTGAGGCAACCAGGATGGTCTACCACATCCTGCCTCCAAGTTTCATGTTGCAGAGAAAGGATCCTCCAGGCAACCTGGGGTCTCTGAATCTCTCAGAGTCCAGTACAGGTGCTGGGAATTGTCTCTGGTCACAGCTGCCAGGCTGGGAATGGTGATGTCACAATCTCTGCTCCCCATGACGTCTTCCACTGTGGGGGTCACCCTAGAGAGACCTGGAGGAGATTTAGCAGCTGCCAGAGAAAGGCATTCAATGCATAACCTTCAAAGCAGAAGACAATCTGGCTTGGGAACTCTGCCTGTGCTGCTTTGAATGTCATTGTTTGGCAACTGAAATCGTCCATCTAATTTGACCCATAATCCCAGGCTTTATTGGAAATTGCCAGCTTAAATTTTTTAAAAAAACATGGAAAATGTGGCATTAATTTGTCCCAATGAAACTTAAAGGGTTCCAGTCAGTGGTCCCCTTTTTCCTTCCAGACAGCCTAAAGCAGGTTAGAGAAATTGGCATTCAGCAAGCCCTAGCTAACTGACACATATGGATACCAAGTGGGCTCCAGCAAGGGGAATGGACTTGCCTACCACTGCCAAGCTAGAAACATCCCAGGCAGGACACAGATTGAAGACTGCAGGACTCCAGGGAGTATTGACTACTGGTGCACTGCCCTATGAGGGAATCCACACCACTACTGGTGTCCTGGAGCCTGTGCCCAGATGCCCACTGAGACTAAATGCCCTAGGTAAGGTTCTCCTCCCATCCTTGGTCATATTGAACCATCTGCTATGTCACACTGTACGCCAGCCTCCAAAACCTTATAGCTTCACAGCCCCTGCCCTACCCTCTCCCCCATCTTGTTCCCTAATTATGTTTGGCAGACACATCCCAACCCTTGAATTAGCTCCAACAATGCACACGAGAGCAGAATGTCTGGCTGGAAGAGTGTGGCTGTGGTCAGACTCGCCTCACCAAACTTCTGGCTGGGGATAGAAGGACATGTGTCCACTGTAGTCCAGGTTTTACACAGGTCTTCTCGAGGAGGCCCACGCAGGCACAGCAGCTACTGTGGTTTCTAGGAAAGGGGGAAGAGAGAGATGGAAAGGGGAGGAAAGGACAGTCTACTGAAATCTTCCATAAAGGAGCCATGAAACTGTGAAGTACTTGGTATTGATGAAAAAAGAACAACAACAAATACACACAGAGAGAGAGAAATTAAATGCCTGTTCTGTTTTTAGACATGATGACTTAAATATATTTTCATTGCTCTTATCTCCCTCCTCACCCAACACACACAGACACACACATAGACACACACACACACACACACACACACACATACAAACACACATCCAGACGGTGACAGAAGACTCTTCCATGCAGCAACTGCAATTTGCCAACTGATCACTCACCTGAGCATAGTCAGTCTGTACAAGGAGAAAGATGATCTCCCTCTCTCTCTCTCTCTCTCCTCTCTCTTCTCTCTCCTCTTCCTTCTCTCTCTCTCCCTCCCCCCTCTCTCTCAAACACACACACAGAGACCCCTAAGTTTGTTGGTTCCTCATCTGGGACAATGTACAAGCTGGAGCATAAAGGTTCCCATTCCCAGTTCCCTTGTCAGAACGAAGGGCTCCCACCCAAGGGAGCACCACTCTAATGACACAACACTACCCTGCCTCTTCCCTTCTCCAGGGCCAGATGCTTCCCCATGGGAACAACCAGCCTAAACTCCCCATTCACGAAAACCCTAGGCCAGTATGCTGGGTGAAGAAATCCCCAGACATGTGGATCCTCAGAGCCGGGACTGAAAACAAGCAGAGGGTCATGGGGTCCCTAGGGGGCTGTCTGACCTGGTGTGGGGGCGGTGTTGAGGAAATGGATGTGGTCCTAAAGGCTACATACATGGATGAACTACCTTCTTCCAGCCCAGATGCTTCTGGGTGACTGGGCGGATGCTTGGGGAGGACGAGACCAGATGGACTGGGAGCACCAGCAGATGCTGGCAGAGCTGGGAAATATGATCACCCTGTGAGTACTGTTGACAGCTGGGGGGGGGCAGGCTGGGTGTATGTGTGTCAGAGGGGGTGTGTTCCTCCCAGATATTCATCTCTTCTATCTGACCTCCAGTGCCCTTACCTCCCTAGTGGGCTTTTCTGGGACCCTCCTCAGGTGAAAGGGTGACTGAACACAGAAGACAAGGGCTCACACAGCAAGGGGGGCCTATCTTCTGCATCCAACACCCTCCACCCTGAGAAAAAA
The DNA here is from genome assembly GCF_019054845.1 of Dipodomys spectabilis. NCBI lineage: Eukaryota > Metazoa > Chordata > Mammalia > Rodentia > Heteromyidae > Dipodomys > Dipodomys spectabilis. Next base: position 82,720 of record NW_024870866.1, read on the forward strand.
GGAAAAGACCAGAGAAGGCAGGATGTGGAGGTGCTGCTCCCCACCTTTGACTAAAGTCACCTGGATCACAACAGGGAGAGGAAGGGTGCAGATGCGTGGCTGTGTGGCTCCCACTGCTCCACGCCAGGGGCTCGGTGATGCCCCCTTCTCACCCAACCCTGCATCTCCCCATTCCCTGGGATACTGGACACTAGAGATGGGGGGTGGGATCCCCAGGTTGACACTCACTCCTCCACACCTCACTCCTGGAGTGCATTTCTGGTAGAGTCAGGGTTCTACTGACTGGCGCTGGGGAGGTGTGGTTGGGATGCAAGAGGGGTGGCATGGGAGTCTCGGGTACAGGTGGGGTTGGTTAGGGGGCGGTCGCAAGGTGCACGACAGCGGGGCGGCCACACACATGTGCTCCTGGGAGATGCTGTAAGCTGTGGTTCCGGGTGTAGTGGGCAGCAATGGCAGCTGCATGGAGGACGCTCGGGTCCAGAGCAGAGGACTAGGGGCCTGGACTGGGTCAGGGCCACAGGTTGGCTGGGAGTGCACCATCGCTGGATGATTCGGAGAGCGCCACGGGTCCTAGCTGGCAGCGACATGTTCGAAATGCTGTGCCACAGGGGGGGCATGAGAGGGGGCTGGGACAGGGGTAGGTGGGTGACAGGGCTGAGCACCATACCCAGGGACCTTGGACTCAGGGCCTACCTGGCCTCTGAGCCTCCCTGGGGCTGTGCTAGGGATGTGCCTCCTGTGCTGGCTTTGTGTGCTCTGTGCTCCTGGCCCCAAACTATGCTACTACAGCAGAGGAGGCCAGCCATTGATGCTGCCTCCCCTTGTGCATGTGCCTGATCTTCTCTCTGCTCTCTCTCTGCCCTCACTTTTCTCCTGGGCTGCCCCGCTCCTGTCACCCAAGTGCTCAAGGCCCCGTGTTCCCCTGGCTGCAGCAGCTATGTGCCCCCCTAGGCCATGCCCTGTCCTTCCCTTGATCACACCCCCTCCCCCCTCGGTCATACCCCTACCCCTGGCCTTGTGCTGTCCTGAATCTGCCTAAGGCTACCCAGCCATAGCAGAAGCAGCCTCACCTCAGCTCAGGGCTTCCTCCCAATCTGAGCAGCTGCCCAGGGGATCAAATCTTCCCTCACCCCAAACTCTGGGGCAGACTCTTCTCCATCCACCCCACACACCAAGCAGGTGCACGGTGACCCTCCATGTTTGTGTGTGTGTGTGTGTGTGTGTGTGTGTGTGTGTGTGTGATTGTGGGGGATATTTACCTCTCAAGGACTCAGAACATAGCACCTTTTGCGATGACAAAACACAGCACACTTTAAAAAAATAGCACAAAGAACCCTGTGTAATGGACTCAGCACAATGTGCCTTTGAAGGACTCAGCACATAGCAACCTTTGGGATCCTCATGGTAATCTAATGACCATGACATTTTGACATCACTAAAGTTAAATATCATAGTATTATGACATCATATGTCATAGTGACATTATAGACATATTGTGAATGCCTATTCTGTGATTTCTTTCTGTTTCAAGCGAGCAGTATTGGTGAATATGAAATCCATTGTGACTTCAAAGCCATTGTGACATGAAAATCTCTTTGTGACATCACAGTGCCATTGTGATATCATTAACCTATTGTGACATTACAAACCTGTCCTGTACATTGTGACCTCACAAAGCCATTGGGATATCACATTGTTGTTGTGACATTACAATCACCTTGAGACTTCCCAAACCCATTATGACATCTTTAGCACCTTTGCAAAAACACATGGCCTTTTTGACATGATGGTCCCTTTGTGTATCCATATCCTCATTGTGAAACGTAAATTGAGATCAGAGATACCAATATAATATCACAAAGGCTTTACAATATAATCATCGGTGTGACATCACATTGTCATTATGACAACATCAGCTCATTGTGACATCACAAATCTATAATGACATCATACCACTATGACATCACATTGTCATTATGACATCATATATACATTATGAATGTCTATTATGTGATTTTGTTATATTTCAAATGTGGCATGTGGGTTCATATCAAAAACATACTTTGACTTCATAACCATTGTGACATCACAATCTCTTTGTGACATAACATTGCCATTGTGATATCTCTAAACAACTGTGACAGCACAAACATATCCTGTCCTCATTAGTTTTGTGACATATTGACACTGTGTTAGGCCCATTGAGAGCTCAATATATTTTTGACATATTATTTCAGGTATGACATGAAATATTTTAAATATACTGTTACATCATGAATATTGTGACATCACATTGTTAGATGTAATGATCATTGTGTCACATTGTCACAACACAAATCTGTTCTGACTTCATCACATTTGTGACAACAAATGCCTTTGGAATCCTCACAATCCCATTCTAAACTCATATACTCATTGTGAGTTAATGACAATTGAGGTCTGGAATACCATTGTCACATCACCAGTCTACTGCAACATCACAAAACTATTTTGAACTCATCACTACTATGGCATCACCAACTAATTGTGACATAACAACACACATGACATTATAATTTGACATCATATTTCAATTGTGATATTACTGTACCATCATGCTTACACAAACCTATTATGACCTCATCACATCTTAGAAAATTTGTGGTTTTGGGGACATCAAGCTCCTTCTGTGAAATTGCATCATTGTTAACTTGTAGCAATTGAAGTTTGAAATAAGATGTGATATTACAAACTAGTTTTGATATCACTAACCCATTTTTATATCATTAACACTTTGACAACCAAAACCTGTCAGGAACTTTAGCACTTTTGAGTAAAATATGGTGTCTTTGTGACATCATTACCAGTGTGACATGAGACTGTTTATGACAACATCAGCTCATTGTTACATCACCAAGCTACAGTAACATCATAGCCTTATTACATCGCATTGCCACTTTACTGTCATAGACACATTTTGAATGTGTGTCCTGTGATTTCATTCTATTTCAAATGTGGCATATCAGTTTATATCAGAAACACATTGTGACCTCTTAACCATTATAATGTTATAAACACTGTGTGACATCATAATCAGTGTGACATCACATTGTTATGACATCTTTAGCTTATGGTGACATCACAAAATGACAATGACAATATAGCATTTGCCATTATGTCATTGAGACATAATAGTCACATTATGAATGTGATTTCATTGTATTTGAAATGTGGCATGTGGGTTAATATCAGAAACTCATTGTGATGTCATAACCATTGTCACATCAAACTCCCTTTGTGACATCAATTTGGCAATGTGACATCACAATGGAAATGTGATGCAACTAACGCATTGTGATATCACAATGGTCATGAACTCAAAATGGGTTTCTCATATCAACCGACAAACCACATTAGAAATAGAATCAACATAAGGGGCAAACACAACATGTCTATGACATCAGAATGACAATGTGATGTTTTAATTCTATGATGTCATTGTAGTTTTACATGTCAAAAATGAACTGATGTCGTCACAATGGCAACATGATGTCACAATTATGATAATGTCAAAAAGGATTTATGTTTCAATGGTAAGTCTGATGTCAGTTGTCATTAATTCCCCGTGAGGATATGGATATAAAAATGTTCTGTGATGTCACAGAGGCCATGTGTGTTTTTCAAAGGTGGTAAGAGGTCATAATAGTTTGGGGATGGCACAATGTGATCTGTAATGTCACAATGAAACTGAGATGTCTCATTGGGTATTGATGTCACAGTTGTGATGAGGTCACAATGGTTTTGTGATGTCACAGTTTTTAATATCAGAATGATATGTCCAATTTCAATTTTTCATAATTCAATATGAGGATACCAGGAGATAGAAGAAGCTTCATAGTATGAGGTCATACTATGTGGAAACCCAAGGGTACAGTGATGATTTCACAATGACAATATGATATATCAACATCATGTTACAATAATATTTTGATATCACAATTGGTGATGCCATACTGATGAGGAGGTTGCAATAGATTTGAGATATGCCAAGGGGTTGGTGATGTCACAATGGCATGTGGGATCTCAATTGTCATTAACATAATGAGTATATGAGTTTGGGAAGGGATTCTGATGTCACCAAACTATATGTATTCAAAAATGTGAAGAACTAACAGGTCTGAGATGTCACAAAGTGACACAATAGTTATGATGACCAGCAGTGTGATATCATGATGTTACACTGGATTTTAGATATCTCAGGTCATATCTGAAATATGAGGTCCAATACAGCTTTTCAACTCACAAAGGGCCTAAGATATCAGAATGGCATGTCACAAAAGTTATCAGGACAGGAGAGATATTTGATGTCACAGTGGGTTAGTGATATAACAAAGACAATGTGCTGTGATAAAGAGATTTTAATGTCACAAAGGTTGTGAGTTCACAATGGTTTCCTGATATCAACACACATGGCACATTTGAAATAGAATGAAATCAAAGAATAGGCATTCACAATCTATCTATGACATCAAAATTACAATGTGATGTCAAGGCAGTAATGTTTTATAGGATATGTACTCATTACCTTGCTCATGTAACTGTAATCCCTCTGTACACTCTACTTACAAAAAAAAAACGCACAGAAGAAAAAAATGGTATGGTGTCATTGGGGTTGTGTATGTCACAATGAGATGGAGATGTCATGATGACGATGTGATTTCACAGTCATAATTATTTCACAAAGTATTTGTGATGATATAATGCTATGTGTGATCACAATTTTCGTTAGCTCACTATGAGGATATGGGTATAAAAAGGGTCTCTGATGGCACAGAGGTCATGTGCTAAGAGTTCACAATAGCTTTGTGATGTCACAATGTGATTGTGAAGGCACAACAGCAATGTGATGTCACAATGGGTTTGTGATGTCACAGTGGTAATGAGGTCACAATGAGTTCGTGATGTTACTAAGAGTTTGTAATATCACAAAGACATGTCCAATTTCAATTACTACTAGTTCACAATGAGGATACAATTTCAAAGAAAGAATCTCAAGCTCCAAAGACCATGAGTTTTTAGTCATAGCTTGTGTGATATGCTGCCATTAGGATGTTTTAGGCCTTTAGTAAACTTAATCTGTTTTCAAACTCATGAAAATTCAAGTATGACATAAGATATCAGAAATTGACTCTGACATCCTGAACATTGTGACATCATATTGATAGACATCAAGACCATGGTGTCAGATTGTGAATTCATGAATCTGTTAGGACTTCATCACATTTGTGTCAACACATGACTTTGGAGACAACACAGTCCCTTTATGAACTCATATCTTCATTGTGAATTAATGACATTTGAGATCCAACATGTCATTGTTGTGGAGCACATGGGCAGCAAAGATGGCTCTGGGAGGGGGTTGAGTGGGCAGACCCCAATTGATCTGATCAGTGCCTAACCAGCCCGTGAAGGCTCAGGTGAATGATAGGGTGTGACCTCGACAGTGATTGGTTCCTCTTCCTCCCTTACCATAACACCCACCCTTGTTGTCTTTAAAAGGGGCTGCTCTCTGTTAATAAACAAGTTTTTTCTACCTGCTGGATTTGGCTCCCCGCTGTGTCTGATTGTCTCCTGGGCTGAGGGAGGCTGGGGAACGGGCGAGCGCTGCACTTACCTTTCCTCGGACCCCGTCCTTCTTTTGTGGGATGGACGAAGACCCAACATCTGGCGCCCAACATGGGGCACGAAAGGAAAAGATTCCGGCCGAGGCTAAGAGGTCTCTCGGGGTAAGTGAAACCCTAAATATGGGTAATGCTATATCACAGAAGAAGGAGGAGGAGGCAACATTAGGCCTAGAAGGAGTACAGGAGGACTTGGGAAATGAGAAGGAAAAGGAAAGGGTCAAATCCGATCTAGAACGCACTGAGACGTGCACAGTAGAAGTCAAAACGAGGGTAAAAATTACCCCCTCTGACCCAACAGATACTGATGGTCCTAGGCCCTCTCCCTATTCCCCCGATTGGAGGGGAGGTACGGCACCCTACGAGACCTGCGAGAGGGACTTGCAAGACCCAGACCCCTACCAGCCTTCTATGGAGGGGCCGAGGGCCGGGGAAGTAACCTACTCAGAGACCTCCTCTGGAAAGGAAGGGCCACCCAAGAGCCCAGACTCTTGGCCACAGAATTCGCTTCCCCAAGCGTATCCTGTCAATGTGGCATCAGGGGCTAACAGGCCCTTGGAATGGTAACCATGGGAAGCTAACGATCTTAAAGAGCTCCGCAAGGCGGTGGCAGAGGATGTCCCAAACTCTCCCTGGGCCCAGACCACTAGTTCTCAGTTTATTAAATGGTGTGCTTTCTTTAAGGAGGAATGCAGAGTGCGAGCGGAGAGTAACCGGCAGGCTCAACCAGCAACACCTATTACTTATGCCATGCTAGCAGGGAAGGGGGAAGGGTACTCCACTGGCATCCAACAGGCCGCAATACCTGGCCCGTACCGTGACAGGTGAGGCAGGCAGGACTTGCCGCGTGGTACAAACTAGATGATGGGCCTACTGAGTCCCCCATAGCAGAAGTGAGACAAAAACTGGGTGAGCCTGGATTGAGAGAGAGTTCCCTGAGCAGATGGGTGGTGGCCTCACAAAATGTGGGAAAGCAACAGCATCAGTCCCAACCAGTAGCTTTAGCTTTGCAGGCCCAGGCATCTACAATGACTGAGGCCATTACTCAGGCGCTGGCAGCCCAGGGCCAAGGAACCCCAAGGCCATTGGGGAGAGGGACTTGTTTTAAATGGGGGCAGGAGGGGCACTTTAAGAGGGATTGTTTACAACAATCCCCTGCCAACTGGCCCGTGAGTAAACCGCCCCCTATACCCTGCCCCAGGGGCAGGGAGGGATACAAGTTTGATTTAGATGGGAAGTCTTTAAACTTGGGTAGGGGCATCCTCTAGCCCCTTTAACTCAAGGAGGAACCCCCCCCTGCTGTGAGGCCCAGGCAGCCTCGTGGCAGGGTGACCCAGGTCCATTGGACCGTCCTCCTGGTGGATGGACTCTGCCTTAAAATGAGTATTCTCATAGGCGGAAAGAGGTTTCACTGCTTAATTGACACTGGGGCAGACCGAACTATACTCAGGGAGGAGGAAGTGCACTTGGACTGGAAGCTTGCACCTGGGCTCCCGATATTGGGGGTAGGGGGGCAACTCCCAGACCAAAGAGACGGTTGCCCTTATGACATGGACTAGTCCAGATGGAGAACAGGGAAAGATACACCCTTTAGTAGCAAAGAACCTCACTGCCAATTTACTAGGGCAAGATATGCTAAGACAAATGGATGCCGTGTTCACTACAGACCATCGAGCATCCTATGATGATATCCTGGATGGGGATGAAGCACAAAGGCTTAAGCAGGATCTAGAGGGAGTTAAGGAAGGGGATTTTTTTAACTTTCATAATTACAGAGAAGAACATAGGGGACCCGCTCGGGTGCACCCACAATCCTAAAGGCCACTGCCCCCGAGTACCTCCCATTAGGTGGAAGCCAGGAAGCCCAATCTGGGTGGAGCAGTGGCCATTGACCAAACCTAAACTTGAAGCCCTCCACCTTCTGGTGGAGGAACAGATAAGCCTTGGGTATATCCGCCCTTCTATAAATCCTTGCAACACACCCGTATTTCTTATTCAAAAAGCCTCCGGGGCCTGGCGTATGCTCCAAGACCTAAATGAAAGGATGGAGCTTGTAGGAACGCCCCTAAGTGGCATGCCCTGGACTCCTGCTATACCTTCAGAATATACTTTGGTTGTGATTGATATTAAAGATTGCTTTTTTCTATTCCTCTGCATCCAGATGACTGCGAGAAGTTTGCTTTCTCTATACCTTCTCTTAATTTTTCCCAGCCCGATCGGAGGTTTGAATGGACAATGCTGCCACAGGGTATGGCCAATAGCCTGGCCTTCTGCCAACAATACTTGACCACACTTTTAGGGCCTGTGCTGGGTTCAGATACCTCCCTTGTCTATGCCTACATGGATGATATGATTCTGGGGCACCGAGACCCAAGCTACCTGGAGGGCCTTCTGGCCCAGGTTCCCCCCATATTAAAAAAGGGGGGTTTTTACCATAGCCCTTAATAAAATTCAAAAGGTAGCTCCTTTTAAGGTGCTCGGGACCCACCTTACCTTGACTTAAGCAAGCCTCTCTAACCTTAACCCAACTTCAGAGTCTTTTAGGGGAAATCAATTGGCTGTTGCCATGGGTTTCTGTCCCTACAATTACAATATAAGGAAATGCTGGCCATAATTATGGCCTTTCAGGAAAACAAAAAAGGGGGAGTTAGCCCCCATATATAGTTACAGATAGCTTTGTTTTTAAATTTTTCAAAAGGGGCAACTGAATCCAGATTTCAGAAGCACTGGGGACAAAGCCCCAAGTGAAAGTCAGGTGGAAGCACCCCCTGACACAACAATGGAGAGGACCTGACCCCCTAGTTACTATGGGCAGGGGATTTGGCTGTGTTTTCCCCATAGGGGAGTCCGCTCCCATTTGGATCTGTGCCAGGAACCTTAAGTTTTTACCCATTTCCTCTATACAGGAGGATGCCCAAGAATAAGCTAACCAACAAGAAAAAAAAAAAGGCCATGGCCGAAGCTTGTGTTTTAAAGACAAAAGCCAGAAAGACAATTATTAACCATCCCCAAGGGCAATCAGCCCTTGAGAAGCTCTTGTGTTCTCTAACAATTGCAGATGGCGATACTCCAGCTGTTGGCTGTCCTGACCCTCCCAGTCCTGGCAATGGCCCTATGGAATCTGCATCAACCTCAACGGGTGACCTGGGCAGTGATCAACGCTGGCAATGCAGAAATCGTCAGGAGCACCACAAGAGGAGCTGTCCCTTCGACCTGGTGGCCTGACCTTCATTTTGATCACCACCCTATGGACTGTTTTAATATTTTTGTAGGAGTTAATTATTTTAATGTTACCTTCTTTAATTGTTCTTTTACTAATTGCTTGTATAGCAGCATTGAATCCATACTTTTTGTTAAACAACCACCTTTTGTTATGCTTCCAGCTTAGATCTTGTCCAACCCCACAGGCAAATAGCTGGATTAGAACAATCCCCACCTCTGGACTCTGAAGTGGCAAAGACTGCTATCCCATCCTTCACTAAGGTTAAAGGACTAGTAGTGACATTTCCTGGCCTGGTAATGCTTTTGCTGATGGTTTTTCTATGCCTTCCTTGCATTATAAGTGCACTGCAAAACTCTTATGAGCTTAGCCAGCCAGTTATCAAGGTCCAAATGAATGAATTCCCCCCCCCCCCCACAGAGAGGAATCATAGCCAGAGATGGGTAAGAGGGGGTGTCGGTCTGACCAACCTAAGACAGGGCCTTCAGCTTCGCTCTGAAGAAGTTCCCGATGACGGGTAAGGCAGACAAGGCGATCCACCCAACCTAAGACAGGCGGGTTCACTTCTTTAAGCAAAGACGGGGGGAGATGATGTTGGGAGCAATTGGGAGCTGACAGTAAAGCTCAAAGGTCATCTTGACCCCTGTGCTAGCTTAAAGGCACGTACAAGGAACTGGCTTACTTAAAAGACACCAGGTGCCCAGGAATTAATTGAACTGCTTTGGACATTTCTAACTGTGTTGGGACTGATGTTTATTACTGTGCTAGGTGGGTCTGCCATTAAAACAAAAAAAAAAGGGGGGAATCTGTGGAGCACATGGGCAGCAAAGATGGCTCTAGGAAGGGGTTGAGTGGGCAGACCCCAATTGATCTGATCAGTGCCTAACCAGCCTGTGAAGGCTCAGGTGAACGATAGGGTGTGACCTTGACAGTGATTGGTTCCTCTTCCTCCCTTACCGTACCACCCACCCTTGTTGTCTTTAAATGGGGCTGCTCTCTGTTAATAAACGAGTTTTTTCTACCTGCTGGATTTGGCTCCCCGCTGTGTTTGATTGTCTCCTGGGCTGAGGGAGGCTGGGGAACGGGCGAGCACCGCACTTACCTTTTCTCGGACCCTGTCCTTCTTTTGTGGGACCGACAAAGACCCAACAATTGTGACATTTCCAACCAATTGTGACAGCACAAACCTATTATTTTAGAAGCACATTGTGATCTAATAGCCATTGTGGTAGCACAATCCCTTTATGACCCCACATTTCCATAGTGATATCACTAACCCATTGTGAAATTCCAATCCTCTCACACCGAATCCAGGTATGAAATGTGATACCCAAATCCAGTGTGACATCTAGATCATGGTGACATCACACTGATAAATGTTATGAGAACTTTGTCACTTTCTGACAACACACACCTGTTAGGATTTATCACTTTTGTGACAGTGCATCCTTTGGAGACATCACAGTTCCTTTGTGAGCTCATATATTCATAATGAGTTAATGACAATTGAGATCACATTGTGTCATTTTGATATCACCAACCCGTTGTGACATCACACAACTCTTGTAAAATCATCACCACTGTGTCATCACCAATTTCCATATCAAAACATTATTAAGTCATCATATTGCAACATCACATTGCCATTGTGATATCACTGTTAAATTGTGTTTTCAAAAACCTAGTATGTCTTCATAGCCTTTTAGAAAATTCATGGCATTTTATAGTTCAGCCTTCTTCTGTGAACTCATATCCTCAATGTGAAATAGTAGCAACTGAAATTGGACGTGTAAATATGAGAATTGACTTAACAAAACTATTTGATTTCATCACCAATGTGACATCACAAACCCATTGTGAGCTTTCATTGCCATTTGACATCACTATCACATTGTGACATCCCAAACCTCTTAGGAACTCTTAGCACCTTTGAAAAAACACAGAGCCTTTGTGACATCACTGTCCCTTTGTGTAACTATACCCTCATTGAAAACTGACAATTGGTATCAGACATGCCAGTGTAACAACCCTTTGTGACATCACCATGTGACATAACATTGTCATTATGCCAGCATCAACTACTTTTGATATCACAAAATTACAATGACAAGATAGCATTATGAGATCACTTTGTCATTGTGATGTTATAGACAGATTGTGAATGCCTGTTTTTAATCTTTTTTTTTGTCAGTCGTGCAGTTTGAACTCTGGGCTTGGGTGCTCTCCCTGCTCTTCAGCTCTAGGTGAGTGCTCTATCGCTTGAGCCACAGGGCCACTTCTGGTTTTCTAGTGGTTTTTATTGGAGATGAGAGTCTCATGGACTTTCCTGTGTGAGTTGGGTTTGAACTGTGATCCTCAGATCTCAGCCTCCTGAGTAGCAAGGATTACAGGAGTGGTGAGCTAACAGCGCCTAGCTTTTTCATTCTATTTCAAATTTGACATGTGTGTTGATATCAGAAACATAATGTGACCTCATAACAATTGTAACATCATAAATCAGCAGTGACATCAAATTGTCATTATGACACTATCAGCTCATTGTGACATCACCGAACAACAATGGCATCATAGCATTATAAATCACAGTGACATAACATATCATAGACATAAAGGTGTGAAGGCCGATTCTGTGAATTCATTCTATTTCAGAAACCCATTTTGACCAAATAACCATTGTGATATCACAATCCTTTGTGACATCACATTGCCATTGTGATATCATTAACCTGTTGTGCCATCACAAACTAGTCCTGTCCTTATAAGTTTTGTGACATGCTGCCATTGCCATATATTATGCCCTTTGTGAGTGCATAATGTTTTCAATCTCATATTTCTGGTATGACATGGGATATCAGAAATCCCTTGTGACATCATAATACCAGATGTCATGACAATTGTGTCACACTGTGAAATTGCATGCCTTTTAGAATGGCATCACATTTGTGACAACACATGCCTTTGGAGACATTACAGTCCCTTTTTGAATGAAGATATTCATTGCCTATTAATGACAATTGAGATCTGCCATGCCACACTGACATCATGAACCCATTGTGACATCACAAATTTTTTGTGATTTCATCATGAAAATAGCATGAACAACTAATTGTGGTATCAAAGCATTATTTTGAAATGACATTGTGGTTTTGCTGTTGTGATATCACTGTCCCATTTTGTTTTTACAAACCTGTTATGGCCACATCACATCTTACAAAATTCATGGCCTTTGAGATTTCAAGCTCTTTCTGTGAACTCGAGTACTTATGACATCTATGGCAAGGAGACAAACCATCAAGTCACATTTAATATAATGAACCAATTTTCACTGGAAAGGGGACTGTGATTACCTTATCCTCTACTGTATACCCAGGTCCAAGAGCAGCCTTGATCATCAAACCTCAGACCTCCAGTGGGCAGCCCCACCCTTTCTTATTTGCTCTGCAAACCAGCAACCAAAAAATTATGATCACCAAAGCTCAAAACCTCAATGGGCAAGGCTTTTTACTTTTCCATTCCTCGCTCCTTCACTACAGACCTGTCCTTCATTCTTGGTCTTTCCCTTTTTTCCTTCCACCACTTCCTGCTTCTCTTCAGACCTCTTCACTCTCCATAGGCTTGCCCTACTCTGCCCCAATGACCACTTGCCAACCTTCTGCTCTCTCCCAAATTCCTCTCTTCTCAAGTTATTCCCTTCCTGCTGTCTCACCACTTTTTTTTCCATCCAGATAGCTCCCATTTTTATCTCCCCTTCCAATGCTCTGCAAATGCATTCTATATATAGGTTGTACCCCTCCTCACTCGAATGGGTCTCCTGCCTAACAGTTTTCACCCATCACTTCCCAAACTTCCCAATGATGAATCATTCTGGACAGTTCACCATGTGAGGCTTGACACCTCTACCTTTGGCATTCCCCCCCACTCGCCAGTGGGCAGTCCAAGAATTTATAATGATTATTGGCTCCTACAGATAATTCTGGCCCCACTGGTTATTATAGTATCCTCGTAATGAATTCGATGAAATTGAAATTGTATATGTCATTGTTATATTACGAAATTGATGAAACATCACTAACCCATTGTGACCTCATCACCGTGGTGACATCCCAAACTCATTGTGATATAACATTGCCATTGTGCCACCATGATCACAGTGTGACATCTCAATCCTATTATGACCTCAGAAGCTTTGAAAGAAAGCATGGCCTTTGTGATATCACAGGCCCTTTGTGTACCTATATCATTTTGAGCTAATGACAATTGAGATGAGACATGCCATTTTAACATCGCCAAACCTTTGTGACATCAACACCAGTGTAATATCACATTGTCATTATGACATCATCAGCCCATCGTGACATCATAAAACAACAATGACATCATAGCATTATGATATCACATGGTCTTTGTAATGTCACAGATACATTGGAATGCCTATTCTGTCATCTCATTCTATTTCACATGTGGCAGGTGCGTTGATATCAGAAATACATTGTGACCACATAACCATTATCACATCACAATAACTTGATGACACCACATTGCCATTATGATATCATTAACCCACTGGGAAATCACAAAATTTTCCTGCCATAAATTTTTTGACATGATGGCAGTGTGATCTCTGGCCTCTCTGAGTTCATAAATTATTTAACTCAAATAGTTCAGGTATGACATGTGATATCAGAAATCCACTGTGACGTGATGACCATTGTGACATCACACTGCCAGATGTCATGAACACTGAGTCACATTGTGACATCACAAACCTGTTAAGACTCATTGCACTTGTGCCAACATATGCCTTTGTATAAATCATTATCCTTTGTGAACTTATATAGTCATTGTCAATTACAGATTGGGCATGACATTGTGACATCTCCATTCCATTGTGAATCACACACCTATGGGACCTCATCACCTGTATGGTATCACCACTTGTGACTTCAAAACAATACCATCTCATGTAATGGTAACATCACAATGCCAATGGGATATCTCTGTCTCTTTGCATTTTCACCAACCTATAATGTCCTCATAATATTTTACAAAATTCTGACTAGTTCCTTATGTGAACTCTTATCTTAATTGTGATCTAGTAGAATGAAATTCGACATGTAATGATGATATTACAAATTCATTGTGACATTACTATCCAAGTTGTGACCTTATCACCACTATGACATCACAAACCCATTGTGACATCACATTGCCACCGTGTTATCACGATCACCTTGTGATATCCCAAACCTGTTGTGACCTCTTAGCACCTTTGAAAAAGTACATGGTGTTTGTGACATCACAGTCCCTTTGGGTAACCATATCCTCATTGTGAACAAAGGACAACTGACATGACATGCCATTGTACCATTACAAACGCTTTGTGACATCATCTCTAGAGTGACATCACATTGTTGTTATGATACCATCAGCCAATTTTGACATCCCAAAATGACAATGACATCATAGCATTATGACATCACATTCTTATTGTGAGGTCATAGAGACAATATGATTGCCTATTCTGTGATTTCATTCTATCTCAAATGTGACATATACGTTGATTTCAGAAACCCATTGTGACCACATCATCATTGTGACATTAAAATTCCTTTGTGACATCATATTGACATTGTAATATCATTAATACAATGTAACATCATAAACTTGTCTTGCCCTCATAAGTTTTGTAACAAGTGACTAACTTGACCTGGGCTGGATGCCCAGAGCTAAATGCAGCCTCAACCATGAACCCTCAGACCTCCAAAGAGCAGCCCAGGGATTTGTTAACTCGTCTGCAAACAACCAACCCCAAAAATAATGATCTCCAAAGCTCCACACTTCAAAGGACGAAGCTTTTTCCTTTCACTTCATCCTCCTTCTCTCCAGACCTGTCCTACTTTTCATGTCTTTTCATTTTTTCCTTCCACAATTCCCTTCTGTTCAGGCTGCTCTATTCTTGACCTTCCCTGTCCAGGTGACCAGTTGCTGTCCTTCACCTCCTGCTCTCCCTCAATTTCTTCTCCTCCCAGGTCTTTACCCTCCTGCAGTCTCATCATTTCTTTCCTTCCAGGCCTTTCCCTTTTTTCTCTCCCCTTCTGTTGCTCTGAACATGCAGCCTATACATAGGCTGTACCCTTCCCCAACTGCAATATGTTTCCCATCTAACAGTTTTCAATCTTCACTTCTCAAATGTCCATGCCCAATCACTTCTTGGCAGCTCATCATGTGGGGCTTGACATACTATCTCTTTCAGCAGCATGTCCTTCCCCCTCCAGCGGCATGCACCCTCCTCTCCCTTGGTCCAGACCAGGAGGCCATGATGACTATAAGTTCCCGTGGATTATAGGGGCACTGATGGTTATAACAATGTCCTCATGGTGAACTAGTAGCAATTGAAATATCAATTAATTGTGATATTACAAACTCGTGACATAACTCACCCATTGTGACCTCATCACCACTGTGACATCACAAACTCGTTGTGATATCACATTGCTGCTTTGACACCAGGATCACATTGAGACATCCTAAATCTATTATGACCTCTTATAACCTTTGAAAAAATGCATAGCTTTGTAACATCACAGTCCCTTTGTGTATCCAAATCCCTACTGTGAAATATTGGCAATTGAGAATCAGACATGTCATTTTAACATCAAAAACTATTTCTGAGATCATCAAAATTGTGATATCTCATTGTCGTTGTGACACAATCTGCTCATTGTGAAATCACAAAACTAAAATTATATCATAGAATTATAACTTCACATTGTCATCATGACATCATAGACACATTATGAATGCCTCTTCTGTGATTTCATTCTATTTGAAATGTGGCCTGTATGTTGATATCATAAACAAATCGTGAACTCATAACCATTGTGACATCACAATCCCTTTGTATATCAAGTTGCCATTGTGATATAACTAACCAAACGTGACATCACAAATCTATCTTGTCATCATAAACTTTGTGACATGCTGCAATTCTGATACCTTAGGCCTTTTTGTCCTCATAATCTGTTGTCGACCTCATTTGATTTCACATATGACATTTGATATCAAATTCCCAGGGACATCATGACATTGGTGACATCACACTGCCAGATGTCATAACCATTGTACCAAATTCTGACATCACAAAACTTTTAGGTTTTCAATATATGTGTGACAACACATACTTTTGGAGAAACCACAGTCCCTTTGTGAACTCATATACTAATTGTAAATTAAAGACAATTGAGAACCATCATGTCATTGTGACATGCCCAACACATTGTGACATCACCAATCTTTTGTGCCCTCACCACCAATGTGGCATCATCAACTAATTGTGACATCAAAACAATATTTTGACATGATGTAATGAGTTGACATTGCCATGGTGATATCACTGTCCCATTGTGTATTCACAAACCTAATATGACCTCATAACATTAAAAAAATTTCATGTCCATTAGGACTTTAGGCTCCTTCTGGGAACTTGTATGCACATTGTGAAATAGTAGCAATTGAAATTGGACATGTGTCTGAGATATTACAAAATCATTATGACATCAAAAACCCATTGTGATCTGATCACAACTGTGGATCATAAAGCTATCATCACCCCTAATTACCTTTGAAAACACACACGGCATTTGTGACATCACAGTCCCTTTGTGTACTCATATCCTCATTGTGAACACATGACAATTGAATTCATATATGCCATTGTAACATCACAACCCCTTTGTGACCCCATCACCAGTGTGACAACACATATTCATTATGACACAATTACCTCTTGGCAACATCACCAATTTACAATGACCTCATACCATTATGACATTATATTGTCATTGTGATTTTATAAATACATTGTAAATGCCATTTCTCATATTTCATTCTATTTCAAATGTGGCATGTGGGTTGATATCAGAAAAAAATTGTGATCTCATAAATATATGGCATTACAATCATTTTGTGACATCACAGTGCCATGGTGCTATCACTAACATACTGTGACATCACAAAACTGCCCTGTCCTCATAAGTCTTGTGACGTGTTACAATTGTGATGTCTTAAGCCCTTTATGAGCTCGAAATCTGTTTTCAACCTTATAATATTTCAGTTATGATATGTGATATCAGAAATCCACTGTGACATCATGACTATTGTGACACCATACTGACAGAGATCATGAACATTGTGTCACACTGTGACATCATAATCCTCCTAGGACTTCATCACATTTGTGACAACACATGCATTTGGAGATACCACAGTCCATTTGTGAACTCATATTCTCTGTGATTTCATGACAAATGAGATCCATTATGGCATTTGAATATCACCAACAAATTGTGACATCATAGACTTACTGTGACCCCTTACCTGTATGGCATCACCAAATATTTGTGACATGAAAACCTTTTGTGATGTCACAATGTGACATGGTAATCATGACATCTGTCAGTGTGATGTAACAATGGTCATGACGTCACAGTGGATTTCTGGTATCTCATGTCATACATGAACTATGAGTTTGAAAACAAATTATGAGGGCAAAAAGGTCTAAGATATCACAATATCAGTGTAAATTCAGCTCCTTGATGGCAAGCAGACCCCACCCTCCTTACAGCAAATTCTACCCAGTACCTACATTACCTAGGCAACTGGCACACCTAGAAGAGGTCACATATGCATCTACTGAAGTCACATCTGAATTTGATGTGGCCACACCTTTCTCCGACCATACCCTATAAATGGCCTAGCCTAGACCCAGACACTCTTTTTCCCAGCTCTTTCCCAGGTTTTTCCCAGGTCTTTTCCAGCCCCATGGAGGACCAACATAGCCTGTGCCAGCCGGAACAATGAATAAACCTACCCCTTGCCTGAATACCACGTGTGTGGTGTGGTTCTTACTCGGCAACCTCATTTTAAAAACATAACATTCAGCATGAAACAAAAGTTATGAGGACAGGAGAAGTTTGTGATGTCACATTGTGTAAGTGATATCACAATGGCATGGTGATGGCACAAAGTGATTATGCTGTCAAAATGGTTATGTCGGCACAAAAATGTGTTTTTGATATCAACTCTCATGTCACATTGAAATACAATGAAATCACAAAATAGTCATTCACAATGTGTCTATGATGTCACAATGAGAATTGTTGTCATAATGCGATTATGTCATTGAGTTTGGTGATGTCACAATGAGCTGATGCTCTGATAATGGAAATGTAATGTCATACTGTTAAGGATATCACAATTTTTGATGTTATAATGGCATGTCTGATCTCAATTGTCATTAGTTAACAAGAAGCATATGGGTACACAAAGGGACTGTGATGTTGCAAAGGGCATGTGATTTGTCAAAGGAGCTAAGAAGTCATAATAGATTTGAGATGTCACAATGGAATCATGATGTCACAATTACAATGTTGTCACAATGGGTTTGTGATGTCGTGGTGGTGATGATGTCAAAATGGGTTTGTGATATCAAAACGAGTTTGTAATATCAAAATTAAATTTCCAATTTCAATTGCTACTAGTTCACAAGGAGGATACTGTAATGATCAACAGATCCCCGATAATCTATAGCCTCTGTTAATAAGCGTGGCCCCATCTCTTGGCTAGCTGGAGAAGACAAAGTACGCCACCAAAGAAGGTGGAGCATTCTGTGGGAGGGGCTGGTGCATTAATCACCACGTGTTGAGCTGTTAAGAAATGATTGGGCTCTGGGCAGTTTGGGATGTGACAGTTGAAAACTGTTAGGTAGTTGTAGTGGAGAAGCGGTACAGACTTTATATGGGCTGCTTGTTCAGAGCAATAGAAGGGGAGAGAAAAAGGGAAACACCCTGGAAGGAAGGAAGTGGTGTGATAGCAGAAGGGGAAAGACCTGGGAGGAGAGGAAGTTGAGGGAGGGCAGGAGGTGAAGGATGTCAACTGATAAACCAGGCAAAGCAGATCAGCCTGTAGAGAGTGGAGAGGCCTGAAGAGAAGAAGGATCTGGTACAAGGGAAAAAGGGAAACACCTCAAAGGAAGTATAGGTATGTAGAAAAGAAGAGACAAATGGAAGGGGAAAAAGGCTTGCCCTTTGATGTTTGGAACTTTGGATATCATAATTTGGGGGGTTGGTAGTTTGGAAAACATTTATCATATTAAATGTGTGTCAATGGATTCTCTTGAACTATAGAAGTCCTAATATTTGAGACCCCATCAAGATAATCCATTTGGATGGCATCAAGCCTTGGCTCCAGGGAAAAATACTCATAGGTGAGAGTGTCAGCCCTCAGGGTTGAGAGTCTACCTCGAGTGTTTGTCTCCAGAGTACCAACATGGACATAAGTCATTTAGGTACCTCTAGGGGTGCGTCTTGGCAAGCTTGTTAGCCTGTTTGGGTACCCCCTCTGGAGGTCATTTGTGGCTTCTTGGGAAGCCATCTGGGAACTCCTAGAGAGGTCATGTAGGGCTTCCTTGGGAATCCATCTGGAACCTCATCAAGCGTATATCTGCGACTTTCTTGAGAAGCCATGTGAGACCTAACCTGAAGGTCATCTAGGGCCTTCTCCAGGGGCCATCTTGGACTTTCTCCAGAGGGTCATCTTCAGGAGGCCACCTGAGACCTCTTCCAAAGTAGATATTGGAGGTTACTTAAGAGTCAATCTAGGACCACCTCCTTAGGTCATCTGGAACTTCTTTGGGAGGTGATCTCGGGTTACCTTGATGAGAAATCTATGACCATCCGGAAATCATCTGGGAATTCCTTGAGAAGCCACATAGGATCTTCTCTGGAGGTCATCTGTGGCATTCTCAAGAGGGATATCTGGAACCTCCTCTGGAGTTAATATGTGGCTTCCTTGAGTGGCCATCTGGGAGCTACTTGAGAGGTAATCTCAGCCTCATTGAGAGGACATCTGGGACCTCCTTTGGAGGTTGTCTGACACTTCCTTGAGAAGCAATTTCGAACTTCCATGAGAGGTCATCTAGGGCCTCCTTGGGAGGATATTTGTGACATCCTTCAGAGGTCATCTGCAGTATCCTCAAGAGGCAATCTGGTATGTTCTCTCTGTTATTTGGGACCTCCTTTATAGGTCAACATTGAGAGCTGTGGGACATGTGGGTTAAGTGTCTGTGGTTATTGGTCTGTGTATGTATGCTGATAATTCTAACTGTGTCCTGTATGCACCTCTGCATGCTCCTTTTTTCAGGATATGAGAACAAGGCCTAACATTGTCATATCCAAGAAATATTCTCCCACAGGGTTACAGAATCTCTCAGAGGAAGATGCACTGATGTACTCTCCCTCCTATTCTTTGCCATCAGCACCTGTAATGATAAGACCTCCCATACCAAAAGTGGTTACTTATACCAGTCTGAAGTGGTACAATGTACTATGTTACCCTTATTACCATTGAGACAGGAACATGGAGGAGATGGTGGGCAGGCCCCCTTTCTAATATATGTTCACTTTACAACTAGTGTCCTGTATAACTGGAAACAGAAAAATCCATAATTTTCAGAAAAAAAACAGGGGTTCATTACCTCATTAGAGACAGTAATTTTCACACAGAAGCACATCTGGGATGAGTGTCAGCAAATTTTACAGGTGCTTTTCACCTGGTAAAAAAAGGAGTGCATCCTGCTTGGTGACTTGAAGGTGGTCCTTGGACCAAACACTATTGAACAAGACCATTTGGAACAAGTCTTTCCCCAGACTTACCTAAGCTAAGACTAACAGCGATCCAGTTATGGAGGTGCTTAACAAGTATTGCCAGGTTCAGTTAGCAGGGATACTGCAGTGGATAGAAAGCCAAGTCATCAATCTAAGGTGAGTGAGATGGTACATTTCCCCAGTGAGTAATGTAATGATTTTCTGAAACTTCTCCCAGAAGACTATAGGACTATATGCGTATAGATTTTGAAGCCCTGGAGAATCAAAGCGACCTAAATATGGCCTTTGTTGCACAGTCAGCCCTAGATATTAGAAGAAATCTTCAAAAGTTAGAAGGAAGTGGTTGCCCAGTGGGTGTTTGATAACAGAGATACCCTGGGAAAAACAAGTCTAAGAAGGGGGTTTGAGTTTTGGTAGGAGCACCAAAATAGGGATCAAGAAACACTTGGCAAGACAGTACAGTTCGTTAACAAATGACAGTAGGAAACCTCTAGGACTAGACCAGTGTGCTTATTGCAAACAAAATGGACATTGGGAAAGGGAATGTCCAAGGAGGAAAAAGTTAGAAAATGACAGGTTAAGTAGTCACAATAATCACTTGGAAAATGTGTTCATATCTCTGGAGAAACTTGCAAAGGAGCTTGGGGCTCTGAATTACATTAAGAACTCATGGCCATGAAAAAGGAACTGATATAAGAATGTATTAGGCTGAAGTTCATGTCAATTATAAGCTTTGAAGAGTGTCACCAGAAATTCAAAGCAACAGAGAAAGATGGAAAGAGTAGTTAGCAGAGAAGGCATGGAAGTGCTATGTCATAGAAATGAGGCCAAGAAAAGTGAAAAGGAAAATATCAGGCTCAAGAAAGAGGTTGCTACTTTTCAGAAAGAGTTAAAGGATAACATTCTCTGATAGAGAATGCCAGGGAAAGGGAAAGAGCATTAGAAAGAAAAACAGAAGAGCTAAAAAATCAGTTGAAAGATCTGTCACAAAAATACACTGAAGTGGAAAATTAGAAAGAGAAACTACTAGGAAAAAAGCCCCAAAACATTGCTGAGGTCTTCACCGTAAGTGTAATGCAGAAGCATCATGTCACAATGCAACATGTGGGGGTGGGAAAAATGCCTCTCAATAGCACCTTTGTGAATTGAAGGGAGGGGCAGAAGAGCAAGCAAATGTGCTGTGAGAAGGAGCAGCAGCTGGCCAGTCAAAAGAACTCTCCAGTGACACTGCCAAAACACTTGCGGGTTAAAGAGCCCATTGAGAAGGAGAGGAGGATAATGAAAGCAAGTTTGAGAGAAAAGGAGGAAAATAAAATGGAAGAAGTCTCCAAGGATCAGAATACTATACAGGAGTTAAAGAAACTAGAGATCCTAAAATACAGGGAAACATCTGAGCTGATCAGGTAGCTTGGGAGACCATTCAAAAACCAATGGGGTCTCTCGAGCTACTAGTCCTTAAGATTAAAGGAGGAAGCAAAAACAGTGGTAATAAGGGTGCAAATGTTGACACTGAGCTTGTGAAAAATGCATACAGGCTCAAGTTTTCTGTCAGGTTACATGTAGATATTTGCATCCTGGTAAATTGCCCAAGGCCACTGCCTAAAACTGTTCTGAAAATCAGTGGGGCCTCAGCCTGACAATCCTTTGTAATGTGTGTAGGTAATTTCCAGCAGGTAAATGCTGAAAAGCTGGAAAATATGGAAAGAAATTATTTGTGAGGAGCCTCAGATGGTGAATTTGGGAAAATGGACTCCATAGAGGTAAAGCCTGGAAAGTATGGGTATTGGTATCAGTAATAGTGGACATATTTTCAGGCTGAGCGGAGGCATGTAATAATTCCTTTATTTGGCTTACCTTAGATGTGGGGTCCAAAGATGGCCCTGCATTCATGGTGAAAATTCTCAATTATTAACTAACGCCCTAGGAATAAATTGGAAGTTACAATCGATTTATAGACCTCAGAGTTCAAGGCACTAGAAAGAATGAATATGACCTTAAAGGAAACTTTAACTAAATTAAATACAGTGATTGGCCATGGCTAGGTGAGCCTCCTTGACTTTGTTTTTCTTCGAGCAAGATGTAGCCCTTATGTTGTAGGATTTAATCCCTTTGAAAGACTTTAGGGTAGACCACCCACTTTGGTTCCTAGACTTGGGAAGACTATATTAACAGAAATATATAACTACAATCTGCAGGGCTTTACAACATATTCTTTTATGTACCTATCCTTTGGTAACCAAGGCCCATCGGCCACCTAAGAAAAACTCTACCTGAGAGGGAGGGGCCAAGATGGCTATGGAACAGCAGGGAAACCTCACAGATCTCTCCAACCAAATACAGAGCTTGGAATTCAATGCTGTTTCTCCAAGTGACCCACAAAAAAGAGGCAATTACTTAGAGAGATACAGGAAGTGAAAAAAGAAAAGGGAAAAACCTACACATAGAGTAAAGTGGGAAGACCATTCCCCTACCCCTTTTTGGTGATGAGGCTCCTCACTTAGCAGCTTAAGTGGTGGGGCTTCATGTCAGGCTGCTTAAGTGGCCTGGCTCTGGACCCTATGAGGACCACACACCCTCAAGTATCCCAAGGCTCCCATTAGACTCCCAAGATCCGGTGCCAACCCAGAGAATACAAACAGAAATCTCAGAAGGCAGAGCTGGCATGAAAACTCCCCTCACCCTTCCTGGCACGGCACCTCTGCCTGGCTTGTGCAAGCAGCCCAACCCAGTCAGGAGCAGCAGCAGCTCTCAGAAGTGGCAAATGACCCTAGACTCACAGCGTGGCACACCTGTCCTGCTGGTGTAAACAGCCTAGCCTGACCTGGAGCAGGAGCAGCAGCTGAGAGTGGTGGCAAACCACCCAGACTCCCTGAAAAATGCCTCTTGGCACTAGCTCACAGGAACACGCCCATTAACTTTTTCTAAAATAGATTATTTCTTAGTTCATACAAGGAATTTAAGTAAATACGAGAGGATCAACATAATTCCCTACATTCTATCTGACCAAAGTGGAATCAAACTTGTTCTCAATAACAAGGCATAAAGTAGAAAAAACTTAAACACGCGGAAATTAAATAGCACTCTGTTAAACAAGACATGGGTCACAGATGAAATTAAAGAAGAAATTAAAAAGTTCCTACAATTCAATGAAAATGAAGATACATCACAAAGAAACCTATGGGACCCAGCAAAAGCAGTCTTGAGGGGCAAATTTATTGCTCTCAGTGCACACATCAATAAAACATAGACCAGGTAAACAATGTTATGATGCAACTAAAACTGCTAGAGAAAAAAGAAAAAATTGAACCTAAAGCTGCTAGATAGAGATAACCAAAATAAGAGTTGAAATTAATGAGATAGAGACTAAGAAAATTATAAATAAAATTAATAAAACAAAAAGCTGTTTTTTAAAGTCAATATAACTGATGGACTGCTAGCAAGAGTACTATCAAAATAAGAGAAGAGACCCAAAACAATAACAGAGATGCGACAGGAAAAATTACAAGAAACATTCAAGACAGACATCCAAATAATCATAAATAATTCCAGACTCTATTCACAAAGAAAGGAAAACCTAGCAGAGATGGATGAATTTCTACAGAAATGCAAATTGCTATCCCCCCTTTCCTTTTCAGCCAAGCTTCACCATGTGTGGTGGGGGCAGCACTTCAGTAAATAAACTTCTTTTCCTGCCTGGATAGCCTGTGTTGTTCTCTTCAATGGCTATCTAATGAAACCTACCTATTTAAAATACCTTACATATGGTGCAGGGAATCGGATGAGGTTTTTGAGTTGGAAATGTTAGAATTTCCTAACCACCCCTTTTCTGCATACCAAACTGCGTTGAGACACCACATGAGACTTTTCACCAAAACTATTGCTAACCTTCACATCCACATCCACACCACTTC
Organism: Dipodomys spectabilis; assembly: GCF_019054845.1. NCBI lineage: Eukaryota > Metazoa > Chordata > Mammalia > Rodentia > Heteromyidae > Dipodomys > Dipodomys spectabilis. The sequence continues at coordinate 107,174 of NW_024870866.1, forward strand.
TCTACTCTGGTGAGTAACACTTCTCTCTATGGCTCTGGGTGGCTCAATCTCTGTTCAGATATGGCATCACGCCAGAGAGCTCGTAAGTCTTTTATCCAAAAGGCTGGTCACCTCCAAAGCCAAGGATGCTTGGTTTGGGGGGCTTGGCCATTTCTCTCTAGAGGGCTCTGGAGGAAGTCGTAACGCTGCTTCTGCCTGGTCAGCTCTCCTTCACTCACCAGATTGACTCTCCTACACACTTGATCAGGGGCTGCGTGTCATGTCCGAGCTGTGAAACCCCTCTGAAATTCTTCCTGCGCTGCCTGGATAGCCAGATCACCTAATATTTTTATGCCGTTCTCAGATTTAGACAATTTTTGCCTCTTCTCACCCTTACTTTTCTACAACTTTTTGGATTGTGCCCTGAATAGTGTGACATGGGCTGGGTCCCGGGGACCCCCTCTAGGTTCCCTCTCAAAGGCTGGCCAAACTAGGTTTGATTATTTTGTTCAGGCTTTCTTTGCATTTTGTCAGAAATTCGCCATTTTGAGTTCGCCATCTTGGCCACATGGTGGGTTAATTGTTTGGCCCCATCCAACCCTTACCCTTCCACCAAGCTTGCTACTATTCCACCCCTCTAAATCATTAGATGTGAACTTAGTGTGGTTTGTGATGTGTTTCTGAAAGAATGATAAAACTGATGAAAGCACCCTAATTCTAATGACAGTGTGTGGGATACAGCTATGTGATGAGTCCTTCAGGAGGTGTTGTGTGATGAGTCCTTCATGGGGTACATTCTTTCATCTGGTCCTTGTAAGAGCTCCACAAGTCAGATGATTGTTCAGATGAGAAACTTGAGGCTTAGATATGTCCCATGTCAGGGCCAAAATTATGTATGTACCTAACTCTAGTGAGTTGTCTCCTGCAGACAATTGTTTTGGTTTATATTTCTCGGTCGTGAGCCTTGAACTCAGGGCCTAGCCACTGACCCTTCCTTGTTGGGCTCATGGCTAGCGCCCTACCACGTGGAGCCAAGGACTCCTTTGCAACAGAGTGCTACAGTCTAGGTATCTGTAGCTGAGGACTGTAATCCTGCCTACTCAGGAAGCTGAGATATGAGGATCTCGACTCAAAACTGTCCCAGACACAATGGGTCCTATGAGACTATTATCTCCTATTAACCACTTAGAAACTTAAAGTGGAATCTGGGTGCCAGCAATTCCTGCCTGCCATCCTAGCTATTCAGGAGGCTGAGAGCTGAGGATCACAGTCCAAAGCCAGGCTGGGCAGGAAATTCCTTGAGAGGCTTCTATCCAGTGAACTGCCAAAAACCCTCAGGGGTAGTTAGCTCAAGTGGTACAGAGATTTGCTTTAGCTGAATAGCTCAAGGACAGCACTCAGGCCTATACTTCATTTCCTCCAACTTCCAAGAAAAATAAAGAAAGAAACCTGAAGTGGAGTGCTGGGAAAGTGTCTTAGGGGTGGAGTGTTTTGCATGTATGAATCCCTGGGTTTGATTCCTTAGTATCACATCACTAGAAAAAAGCCTGAAGTGGTTGTGTGGTTCAAGTGGTAAAGTGCTATCCTTGTACAGGAAATACTCAGGTATAGTGCTCAGGTCCTGAGTTCAAGCTCCAGGACAAGTGTATGCACACACATACATGTACACACAGACACAGACACAGACACACACAGACACACACACACACATACACACACACACAGAGACCAGAAGTGAAGCTGTGACACCAAATGGTAAAGCACTGAGCTTCTGTTCTGAGCTAATGGTCAGCACCCAGACCCTGTGTTCAACCCCAAAACCTAGCCACCCAGGGCCCAACTAGGAGAGCTCAAAGGTTTCAAAACCTGATGAGCTTCACCAGCCCTAAATGACAGGAAGCTATGTGATATTACACATGTGCTTAAATTTAGCAAGCTTCCAGAAACCTAGGAAGGCACCATTGCCAATAATTAATCATTTAATTAAGTTCAGCTCTCTTGTTGTCTGCCAGAAGTACCCTTGAATTAATTGTATCAGGTTATTTCAACACTGGAACATAGTCTAACAAAGACAGGATAAGTACAGGGAACTTGGCCTGCCAAGGCAAGTGGCACAAATGAAGGCTTCTTGTCAAAACAGCACTGGGGAGAGAGACAGCTTGAGGTACAAAGAGGCCTTTTTCTCCTGATCTTTGGAGCCCAGCCATACTCCTTCTCATTAATTGTCCTGGATGGGGTTTTTTGTTACACAGCTGTACAGGAGTGAGTCCTTTCATCTGCCTGTTCCAAAAATGAGGCAGACTTCCTCCAACAGCCTGGGGTGCAGAGAAAACCTCAGGCTACACTGGGAATATTGAGGGGAGCCCTGGAACATGCACTGTCTGGAAAGCACTCTCTGTGCTATGAAATCATTCTATTCAAAGCACATTTCCTAGCTGGGTGCCTTTCATCATAGGGACTCTGGACCTTCACCAATAGAAATGTATGCAAACATACATGGGGAGACATGGAGTTACTTGTTTTTTTGTTTTTTGATTTTGTTTTTGTTTTTGGCAGGTCCAGGGGTTGTATTATGAACTTAAGCACTGTCCATGATCTCCTTTTGCTCAAGGGTAGCACTCTGCCCTTGAGCCACAGCCTGACTCATGGTGATATTTTATTCCTGTGATCCCTCAGAAATAAGAGTGCTGTGGACTTTCCTGTCCTGGCTGAATTCAAACAGGCATTCTCTATTTCTCAGCCTCCTGAAAAGCTAGGATTATAGGCAGGAGCCTCTGACATCTGGCTTTCTTTTCTTCTTGTTGTTCTTTTTTTTATTGTGACAAACTGAAATCTTCACAGTGTCATTCTAATGGTTTGCATTTCGAAGTAAACTACCCAGGCCTGGAGTTCAAATGCCAGGACTGCCATGTACAAATGGAAGGACATCTTGAGATAATTTCTCCTATTCTTGTGAATGCTTAATGGAATGTTATAAAAGTATCAATTAAATTTACAGTTGGTTCATGATTCTCTTATAGAATGCCACACAAAAAGTAGTGGATTATGTCTTCCATTCTAGCACCATGGTATGATTCTCTCAATTAAAGAACACAGACTACTTTTACATTAATGCTTTAATAAGTACTCAACCATGATACTCCATTAAATGGAGGAATAATTTGATAATAATTCATAATATATATAATTTCATATCCTCACATTGTCTCTTTCATATATATTGCAAACAACACATCTAGCTGTCTATCGATCGATTGATCGATCGGTTGATCTACCTATATCTATATCTATACTTATTAGCCACTACTATGGCATGTTCCCAGGTTCTCAGAACTGGCTAGCATCTCAGTTTGCCAATGGCTTTTATTCTACGACTGTCTCTTTCAGGAATTGGGCATTGTGGGCTGTGAGTTCAAGACCCAGGATGTCCAAAATTTTATATGTGTAATCAGAAGCCAATTTTGACACACATTTTTTTCCTTCTCTGTGAAAGTCCTGAGTCTCAGTATGATGTATAATCCATTTGCAAATATATCCATGTGATAAGATGTAATAAATGAAATAAATGTCATACATGTAATAATACTAAATAAAATAAAAAAGTAAGTGTAATAAATGTATTTAAATAGATCTCATATACAAATATTATTTTTTTCAGTGCTGGGGCTTGAATTTGGACCCTGTTAACTGGGCTGAAATTCTTGTCTTCAATGACGGTGAGCTTCCTCTATCACACTTCCTCTGCCACTGTGTTACCCAGATCCTGAGTTCAAATCCCAAGCCTGCCAGAAAAATGGTGCAAATTCAGAGCCAGGGCCTTAATTTTTTGGCCAGGCATGGTTCTTAAACTCAGCTCGTGGCAACTCTGCCTCAGCTTCGATAATCCTAGGCTGGGGTGCAGCCTCTGGACCCACAGCCCATCCTGAGATCCTAGGACCTGAGTTTAAATCTTGGGACTGGCAAAAAAAAAAAAAAAAGGATACGTGCGTGGAAGTTGGCTCAGTAATAGAGTGCTTGCTTTGGATGCATAAGTCCCTAGGATCCATTCTTCAGCACCACATGAGCAGAAAAAAGCCGGAAGTAGTGCTAAGGCTCAAGTGGTAGAGTGATAGCCTTGAGCTGAAGAGTTGAGGGACAGCACCCAGACTCAGAGTTCTGGCCCCAAAACCAAAAAAAGAAAAAAGAAAAAAGGAGGGGGGGAAAAAGGAGAAGAATAAAACTGGGAAGTTTCAGAAGGCAGTTATATGTTGTTTTTTCCTTTGCATTGCAACCATTCTGGGTCTAAATGACAGGGCCTGGAAAGTGTACAGGACTTGAACTGTTGAAGTTTGGTGACCTATCAGGGAAGCCATAGTCAAAACTAGTAACCTAGGCCCAGGGTTCAAATCCCAGGACTGTCACCTATGAATGGTGGAAGATCCTAAGAAACGCATTCCGATATACATCCATACGAATGGAATGTTGTAAAGTAACAATTACATTAGTAGCTAGTGTATGATTATATTATAAAATTATACATAATAATCTTAGTACATTGACTGTTTCAATTAATACTTTGTTATTTATTCAATCATAATACATAAATAAAGGAAGGAATAATTTTTCGATAATTGGTAGTAATATAGTATATATAATTAAATAATATACAGACATCTCTGTCTTGTTTTATACATATATACATACATACATAAATTATATATATATATATTAATATACACATAGGTAACAATCTTCATATCTATTTCTACACTTGTCATTCCCGAGGCTCAGTGGTAGAGTGATCGCCTAGTATGTATGAAGCCCTGGGTTCAATTTCAAACTATCACATGCACAGAAAAAGCCGGAAATAGTGCTGTCACTCAAGCAGTCGAGCACTGGCTTTGAGCATGAAAGCTTAGGGACTGTGTATAGGCCCTTACTTAAGCCACAGGACTGGAACCAAAAACAAGTTACAAGTATAGAAGGCCAGGATTTCAAATACCTCATCACAGAGCAAGCTGGGAGTCTGAAGCTGACGGCTGCCATCTAACCGACTTAGCCAGAGGTCAACAGCTGCAACCCAGCACTATGGAACCAGACACTGCTGGCTCATCTCTAGCTGCTCAGGGGATGAGATCAGACACTGGTGAGTTGAAAACTCAGCCCTGGGAGGAAGTCTGAGAGACTCTGAGTTGTGCCTCAGTGTGGTAGAGCTTTAGCCTTGAGGAAAAGATATTAGAACAGTATCTCGAACCTATGAGAGCAATCCCCAAGGCTGATGACCCTCCCTACAAAAAATCACCCCTCTAAACCATTAGATATGAATTTGTGCTGTTTGTGACATGTATCTGAATGAATGGTGACAGTTTGTGGGATCCAGTTATGTGATGAGTCCTTCCTGTGGTGCTGGGTGTTGAGTCTTTCATGGGGTGCTGGGTCATTCATGGGGTATTGTGTGCTGAGTCCTTCACAGGGTGCTGTGTGCTGAGTACTTCATGAGTTGTATTCTTTCATCTGGCTCTAATAAGAGCTACACAGGTAAGATGATTGTGCAGGTGAGAAAGTTGAGGCTCAGATATGTCCCCAAGTCAGGGCCAAATTTCTGTATATACTGAGCTCTAGTAACTTGTCTTCTGCAGACAATTGTTTTGGTTTAGTTTTCTCCATCATGAACCTTAAACTCAGACCCTAGGTTCAGACTTTCTTCTTGGGCTCATGGCTAACGTTCTACCATGTGGAGGCAAGGACCTCCTTGCAGCAAAGTGTCACGGTTTAGGTGGCTTTAGCTGAAGTCTATCATCCTGCCTGTTCAGGAAGCTGAGGTTCTCAGTTCTAAACTATCCCAGATCATGGTCCAAAACCAGCCTGGGGAGGAAATCCCTTAGATGGTTATCTCCAATAAGCCATCTGAAAGCATGATGGGGTGCTGTAGTTCAAGTGATAGAGCACTAGACTTGAGCTGAAGAGCTCAGAGACAGCATCCAGGCCCAGACTTGAACTCCTCCAACTTACAAGAAAAGAAAGAAAAAACCTGGAACGCTGGAAATATTTCTTAGTGGTAGACTGCTTTGCATGTGTGAAACCCTGGGTTTGAATCCTCAGTACCACATCTCTAGAAAAGTACCACATCCCTGAAGTGGCTCTGTGGCTCAAGTGGTAGAATGCTGTCCTTGTACAGGAGAAACTCAGGTACAGTGGTTAGGTCCTGAGTTCAAGCACCAGGACTGGTGTATACACACATACACACAGACACAGATACAGATACAGACACAGACACAGACACAGACACAGACACACACACACACACACACACACACACACACACACACACACACACACTCACGGAAGCACCATTGCCAATAATGAATTATTTCATTAGGTTCAGCTCCTTAATTGTCTGCCAGAAGGACTCTTGAATTAATGGTAGCAGTTTGTTTCAACACTGAAACATAGCCATACAAAAACAGAATGAGTGCAGGGAACTTGGCCTGCCACGTTTGGTGGCAAAAATGAAGTTTTCCTGTCAAAACAGAGCACTGGGGAGAGAGATAGCTTGGGATACAAAGAGGCCTTTTTCTCCTGACCTTCAGAGCCTGCTCATATTCATCCTCACTAATTGGCCTACATGAATTTTTTGTTACACAGCTGTACAGGAGTGAGGCCTTTTTTCTGCCGGTTCTAACAATGAGGCAGAGTTCCTCCAGCAGCCTGGGGTATGGAGAACCCTTCAGGCTACACTGGAAACAGCAAGGGAGGCCCAGAACATGAACTGTCTTGAAAGCACTCTCTGTGCTATGATATCATTCTATTCAAAGCAAATTTCCTAGCTGGGTGTCTTTCTTCATAGAGACTATGAATATTCACCAACACAAATACATGTATACTACACATACACATGGAGTTATTAGCTCTTTTTTGTGGCAGGTCCTGAGGCTTGAACTGTGAGCCTAGACATTTTCCCTGAGCTCTTTTTGCTCAAGTAAACATTTTATTGTGTCTTAAACCACGATTAACCTTGGCTGGGGTTCAGCTTTTACACCCACAGATGATCAAGGGATCCTAGGACCCGAGTTCAACTCTCAGCACTGGCAAAAATACATCAAACCAACAAAAATGGAGGAGGAAAAAAAACGATAAGTTTTACACAACAGTTTTACCTTGGTTTCCTTAGCACTGTGACCCTCCTGTGTCTCAATGATTCAGCTTGAAAATTTTACGTGTCCTTGCATGGTCAAAAGCTGGTGGGCTGTCAGTGAAGCCTAAGCCCAAACCAGACACCTAGGTCCTGAGTTCTATCCTGGGACTGCCACCTACACATGGCTGAAGATCCTAGGAAACTCATTCCTATCTATAGGAACACTAATAAAATGTTTAAAATGTACTAATTAGCTAGTCATTCCAGTATAAGATTGTATGCAATAAATAAGTCATTGATTAATACTTTATTAAGTCTTCTACAGTTACTAATTAATGGAGGCATAATTTTATACCAAATAATTGGTAGTAATAGACTATATAAAATAAGATATAGACATCACTTTTTATATAGGGTTATACACTAGAATCTACATAAATGTCTATCTGTCTCTCTCATCTATACATTTATAGATGTATATACATATGTAAATTCATACACATGCACACACACACACTGCAATCTAAACATCTATCTTTTTATATAGTGGCCGTTCCTAGGGCTTGATCTCAGGTCCTCAAATATGCCCACCAACTTCACTTGCATCAGACTGGTGTGCTAACATTTACCCATTCATGAAGTGGGCCTGCCAGGCCCTGAGTTCAGTCTTGGGACTCAAGAATGATATAGTATACATAGGCAAATCTATGTCTTATGTATTAGGATGCAAAAATGTTATATGTGTAATTATGCTCACTAAAATACATAAGAAATAAATAAAACACAAAATAAAATGAACACACTAATCACAATATGCAGTAAACATGTATATGTAAATATAAATCATGTATTTAAAAAGTATATGATTATTATTTTTTCCAGTGCTAGGACTTGAATTCAGTCCTTAGGAACAGGCCTGATTTTCTTGTCTTCTAGCACGGTGATCTTCTCCATCCCCCACAGTGCTGCAGATTTACCCAGATCCTGGGTTCAAATCCTCGGCTTGGCAGAAAAAAAGGGCATGAATTCCAAGGCAAGGAGCCTCATAATATTTTAAATATTTTTAATGTATGTATGTATGTATGTATGTATGTATATATTTTTATTTTGTCCAGCACAGGGCTGGAACTCAGGTCATGGCAATTCTGCCTCAGCTTTGATCACTCTAGGCTAGAGTGCAAAAACTGAACCCACAGCCAAACCTGGGTGCCTAGGCCCCAAAGGCTTAAAGGAAAAAAAAAAATTAATGTGACACAGAAAAACAAAAAAAAAACCTAGGAACTTGCAGATGGCTGTCGGTTTTACATTTGTTTTCTTTGCAAGGTGATCAGGGGTCTGAATGACATGGTTGAAAAATGTTGGTAACTTGGCATTGCTAAAGGCTGCGGGCTACCAGGGAAGCCATAGACCAACATGGCAACATAGGCCCTGTGTTTGAAGCCCAGTCCTGACCCCTACCAATGGAGGGAGATCCTAAGAGTCTCGTTCCTATTCATAGGAATACTGATGGAAGAATATGAATGGCAAAGTTGAATTAGTTGTTTTGTATACTACTATATAATTAGACAAAGTGATTTTCAGAGACCAGCGGATTTTAATGAATATTTTTGACACATAGAATCAATAGAATCAATAGAATACTATTGATTACATGGACACAATAGTTTTGGGACAGGGGTTGATTTAATTGATAATTCATTAAGTTTGTAAACAATAATATTAATTACATGGAGGCATAATAAATACCCAAGAATTGATAGGAATGTAGCCTATATAACTGAATAATGTATAGACATTTCTGGCACTCTATAAAGATCTATATTTATTTGTGTACTACCATCTGCATGTCAATCTGTTATTTTGTCAACCCCTGGGGCTTGATCTCAGGTGCTAGAAATGCTTGTCAGCTCACTATGCCCCAGGCTGGGGTGCTGACACTCACCCATTCATGAATTGGGCCTTGTAGGCTGTGAGTTCAGATGCCAGCACACAAAAAATTGAATCATGGAGTAAGAAGCCCATGGTGACACATGTTTTCCTTTTCTGTGAAAGTACTGGTTGTCAGGTGTGAAGTTTCATGCATAGACAAATCTATATCCTATGTAATAAATGTAATAAATATTTCATGTGTAATAACAGTCAATAAAATAAATGGTAAATAAATGAATGAAATAAAAAATAAAATGAATAACTACACTAAGCAGAATATGGGGTCAACATACGGGGCTCGATGTCAGGGCCTAGGAACTACCTGGCAGCTGAATTAGCTAGAGGCTGCTGGGCTGACAGTCACCCATTCATGAATTGAGCCTTCTAGGCCCTGAGTTTAGATCCCAGTACTGCCAAAAATGTAATCGAGGAGTGAGAAGCAGAGCATGACACATGTTTTCTTTTTCTTTGAAAGTGCTTGGTGACAGGTAGGATGTATAATTCAGATGCAAATCTATATGCTATGTAATAGGATGTCATAAATGTAAAGAATGTCATAGGTGGAAGAATTGTCACTACAATAAATGAAAAACAGATTGAATTAGTAGTGAATCATTCTAGGATAAAATTAGACACAATAATGATAGGGTGTGGATTAAGTTTATTATTTTATTAAGCATTAACAGAATAAAAATTGCATGGAAACATAAATACCTAATAATTGGTAGTAACACATCAGGCATAATTTAATAATACCTAGACATCTGTCTCATTCTATAAAATATGTAATTATATGTATGGATATAGGTATATATGTGATAAACAATAATAGATTATTGAGTAATTTTAATTAATGCTTTATTAATTGTTAACAGGGCACATCATTTAATGGAGACATAATTTAATATCTAATAATTGGTAGTAATATTATCTATAAATTAATAATATACATACATCTATTTGTGTATATAATACTTATATACAGCAATCTCTATACCTCGTTCACTCCTGGGGCTCGGTGGTTGGGTGCTCCCCTAGTAAACACAAAGACCTGGATGCGATTCCTGAGTGCCACATAAACAGAAAACCTGGAAGTTCTGCTATCTTTCAATCAATTGAGTGCTAGACTTGCACACATACCCTTAGGGACAGTGTCAAAGCCCTTACTCAAGCCCCAGGACTGCCGACAAAAGAAGGTAGAATGTTCTGCAACTATAGAACGACAGGACTTCAAAACCTCATCACAAAGGAAGCTAGGAGTCTGGTGCTGACAGCTGTAACCAACCTGACTTAACCAGATGGAAACTGCTGCAACCCACATCCATGGGTTACCCCCATCATCCTGGCTTCCTCTGGCTTCCCCCCAACATCCTGGCTGCTCTGGAGCTTTAAAACCTGGCAGGAAGTCTGCTAGACTCTTTGAAATAAGGCTCAAAGTGTAGAGCTCTGGCTTTGAGCAAATGTTATTAGAACAGTATCCTCATGGTTTCAGTTCAAGATCCATGGCTAACCCTCCCCTCCCCCCTAAAAACATCCACTAAACCATTAGATGTGAACATGTGAAATGATCCTCAAAGAATGGTGATACTGATGAAAGAACCCTAATTCTAATGACAACTTGTGGAATAGAGCTATGTGCTGAGTCCTTCATAGGCTGCTCTGCGCTGAGTCCTGCACATGGTGCTATGTGCTGATCCCTTCACAGGGTGCAGTGTTCTGAGTTCTGCATTGGGTGCGGGGTGCTGTGTCTTTCACGGGATACTTTGTGCTGAGTCACGCAAAAAGTGCCATGTTCTGTGTCCTTCACAGAGTGCATTCTTTCATCTGTTCCATGAAAGAGCTCCACAACTGAGATGATTATGCGGAGAATATTGAGGCACAGATATGTCCCCATGGTAGGGACAAAATTATGTATTACTGAAGACTAGTGAGTTGTCTCCTGCAGACAAATGTTTGGTTTTGTTTTTTTCTCAGTCATGAACCTTCAACTAGTGGCCTAGGTGCTGTACCTTACCTCTTGGGCTCATGGCTAACACTCCACCTGATGGAATCAAGGACCCCCTTGCAGCAGAGGCCACAGCCTAGGGGTTTATAGCTGAGGTCTCTCATCCTGCCTTCTCAGGAAGCTGAGATCTGAGGATATGGTTTCCATACTATCCCAGACACAAAAGATACCATGAGACTATCATCTCCAATTCACCACTAAGGAACATGAAGTGGAAGCTGGGTGCTTGTTGCTCATGCCTGTCATCCTTGCTACTCAGGAGGATGAGATCTAAGGATCATGGTTCAAAGCTAGCCTGGGCAGGAAAGTCCTTGAGACACTTAGCTCCTATTGATCACAAGAAAAGCTGAAGTGACGCATTGGCTCAAGTGATAGAGCACAAGACTTGAGCTGAAGAGCTCAAGGACAGAACCCAGGACCAGACTTCAAGTCCTACAACAATAAAAAAAGACAGAAACAAACTAACAAACCTGAAGTAGAGGGTTGGGAATGTGCCTTAGAGGTAGAGTGCTTTGCATGTATGAAATACTGGATTTAATTTTTCAGGATCACATCAATAAAAAAAAAAGTCTGAAGTGGCTCTGTGGCTCAAGTGGGAGAGGGTTATCCTTGTACAAGAGAAACTAGGTACAGTGCTCAGGTCCTGAGTTCCACCTCAAGGAATGGTGTATGTGCCCATGCACACGTGCGATGGTGTACAAACACACACACACACACACACACACACACACACACACACAGACTAGAAATGATGTTTTTGCACAATATGTTAAAGCTCCGGGCTTCTGCACTGAGCTCATGGTCAGCACCCAGGCCCTGTGTTCAACCCCAAAATCTAGCCACCCAGGACCCAACTAGGAGAGGTCAAAGGTTTCAAAAGCTGATGAGCTTCACCATCCATAGATGACAGGAAGCTTTGTGATATCCGACATATGCTTGGATTTTCCAAGCTTCCGGAAACCTAGGAGAGGCATCATAGACCCATCAATGCCCTCAATGAAACATTTCATAAGGTTCAGTGCCTTAGTTTTCTACCAGAAGGACTCCTGAATTATATTGAGCACTGTATCTGAACACCAGAATATAATCTCACAAAGGCAAGATAAGTGCACAGGACTTGGCCTGCCACGGAAGGTGACACAAATGAAGGCTTCCTGTCAAACCAGAGTACTGGGGAGAGAGATAGGTTGGGGTACAAGGAGACCTTTTTCTCCTGACCTTCAGAGCCTGCCAACACTCATCCTCACTATCTGACCCAGATCGAGTTTTTTGTTAAACAGGTGTACAAGACTGAAACCTTTTGTCTGTCGATCCAGACAATGCAGGAGACTTCTTCCAGCAGGCCTGGAATGCAGAGAAACCCTCAGGCTACATTGGGAACAGTGAGGAGAGCCCTGGAACATGCACTTTCATCAAAGCAGTCTATGTTATGAAATCATTTTATTGAATACAAATTTCCTGGCTTGGTGCCATTCATCATAGCTTCTCTGGAGTTTCACCTATAGGAATATATCCATACGTACACAAAGATATGGATGTACAGTCTCTATTTTTCTAACTACAAAATGTGAATATTTTAGTTTATTTCCCCAATGACACTCAAACTACATTCAATAACATTATAATTGCAATGATTATAAAACAGTATATTGTATTACAAACAATAATAAAAATATTAAGAAGACAGAAAATCAAAGGATTTGGAATTCTGAATACATCCGTTTTTTAAGTACAACAAAAAAATTAAGATTAACAGCACAACATGTTTTATTACTTTAGTGCTATAACAACAATTTCAATACAAATAAGAATATACTCCAATCATCATCTAAATAGATATAGTTAGAATTGTTTTTGAAGCCTAAGAGAAATAAGTATACAATTATAGAAAGAAATAAAGGAGAAAAGATATTGAAATTGACAGAAAATGTTTGCATGGACTTTAGTTTACATGAGAAAGCAAAGTTGATTTTTCACAGAATATAATACCAGCCAGATTCAAAAGTACTGACAAAAAAATATTTAAAAGTCTATACTTTTTGAGGAGGCAATTCCTAGGGATGAACTATGAGTCTAGGCATTGTCCCTGAGTTCCTTTTGCTCAAAGGTAGAACATTAACCTTGAATCACAGACCCACTTCTGGGTTTTCCTGTGATCTCTTAGAAATAACAGTGTCATGGACTTTCCTAAGCTGCTTGGACTCAAACTCAGATTCTCTACATCTCAGCCTCCTGACGAGCTGGGATTACAGAGAGAAGCCTCTGGCACCTTCTTTCTTTTCTTCTTCATTTTTTAATCTGGACAATCTGATGCCTTAATAGGGTCATTTCAATGGTTTGAATCTATAAGTTAACTACCCAAAGTTCTTTATAGCTGCTTTATCTGAGAAGGATTTTCTCTCCTTATCTTCCCATCTGGTCACAGGTCTGAAGACAAAAGTGAGAAATGAGTGTCACCGGATTTGGGAGCAAATGTCCACAGGACATGCCAGCTCCATCACTTAGAATTGAGCTGCAGTGAATTTACTGAGGATGAGAGGACCAAAAGCTGGCGTGATCCTCATACTGTCTGCATTGCTCCTGTTGCCTATAAAATAATATAATTATGAGTGTTGTGTGTCTCCAACCTTAAGTGTCTAGAACACACTAGAAGCATCTTCATGTATCTCTTTTTCTCTAGTGCCGCTTTAGATTTAGACTAAAGGTTTCTGTGGGGGATCTAGCTGAATCCCTGAGGAATGCCGCTTGAAGCCTCTTTGGGAAATCGCAGTTCAAAGTCAGCCTGAGCAGGAAAGTCTGTGAGACTCTTATCTCCAATAAACCACTAGAAAACCAGAAGTGGAACAGTGGCCCAGAGGGTAGAGCTCCAGCTTTGAGAGAGAAAGCTGAGCAGGAGACAGAGCCTAGACCAGGCAGGAAAGCTGGTAAGCGCTTATGTCCAATTAACAACCAAATGGCCCGAAGTGGAGCTGTAGCGGTGGTGAAGCCTCAGCCTTAGGAAAAAGCTGAGGAATGCATCGGGCCCTGAGTTTAAGCCCTGGGATGGCCACAAAAAAAATTCAAAAAGAGAAGGCCATGTTTATGTATCAGTGCCCTACCTACTTATATGAATTTTACTTTCCTGAGTGCAAACAGACCGTATGCATTGCTTCTGCTTTTATTTACTAGTTTATTTTTCAGATATGCTCCTTGAGCATATAGAATCATTCTCTTCATTTCAGGCCCATGGCTTTTCTCTTGCAGGGTTCCAGGCCGGTGTCCTTATATGAGACACAGTGAAGCTTTCAGCAGCCATTATTTACATTTTATTATGAGGCCAATGCAGGAATAGTCACAAATCAGGCAGGAGAAGATAAGATCAGGTTTCGTAGATGTAACCAGTATCCAGAAAATTAAACATGGGGATGTAAAATGATAGCATACACATGTTAAAACTACCATTAAGGAAAAGGTGAGGGGGCTGGGAATGTGGATTACTGAGAGAGTGCTTGCCTAGCATTCAAGAAGCCCTAGGTATCATTCCTCGGAAGCACATACACTGAAAAAAGCCAGAATAGTTGCTGTGGCTCAAGTATTAGATTTCTATAGACAGTGCCCAGGCCTTGAGTTCAACCCAAGCACTGGCAAACAGATACGTAGGTAGGTAGTTAGGTAGCTAGGTAGGTAGATAGAAAAATAGATAGATAGATAGATAGATAGATAGATAGATAGATAGATAGATAGATAGATAGATAGATAGATAGATAGATAGATAGATAGGTAGACAGACAGATAGATAGATAGACAGACAGACAGGAAGGCAAACAGACAGACAGACAGACAGACAGAAAGAAAGAAAGAGAGAGAGAGAGAGAGAGAGAGAGAGAGAGAGAGAGAGAGAGAGAGAGAGAGAGAGATAAGAAAGAAAGATGATTGATGAACCTGGTCTTGGGTGTCAGAAGGAAAGATGGGAACAATTCCCAGTCATGAGACCTTCTGGAATGTGTTAGGCCACCAGCATCACCTTCACACAACCACAGAGCAGGAATACTGCCTCTTTTCCACTTCTCAGGTAGCCAATGGCCCCAGAGACAAGAGAGCAGCGCTAGATTCCATCTCAGGTGCTTGGAGAGAGAAGAGAAACAGCCCTGCTTCTAGTTGGTCTGAGGATTTGCAATAATTATGTGGAGAATGTAGGAAGGAGAATGGACTGGCAGAGGTAAAAGAAGGGCCTTTAAATCTGATAGATGAGTCAAAAACCCACTTCCTAAGACCAGAGAGCAGAATTTTTCTACTCTATTCTTCCCCCCTACCCCACATAACTGGCTCTCTACTGGCAAGGTAAAGATAGACTGAGGGTCCCTTCACCTGAGGAAGGAAGGATAATTAGTCATTGTTTGAAGAGGCTGAGAAAAGCCTGACACTGGTGTAACTCTAACAAATGTTTCAGGTTTCCCCACATTGCTTCCTGTGCCTGGAATGAATGAACTGGTTTTGCAGCTCACTTCCCTGTTGAGTGTGTATATTCTGCTCCTAATCCTACAGGCCTGGTCTCTGTACCTAGCCTGCCTTTTGCAACTGTTTTCTGTCCTTCAAATACAGTGTTACACTGGAGTTCTTTCTGCTAACAGGGCTAGGGCTTGGATCCTGAGAATTTCATTTGAACTCAGGATGGGTCAATAGTGTTTCTTTCCTGCTTCTCTAGCTCAAGAACTCTAAGAACATTTAGAGTGGAAGTACTTCTCATCACCAAGGGAAACACAGGAAGCTGTTGAATAACTGACTTTTCAGAAGTGGAAATCAGAGTGTCATAGACTTTCCTGCCATGGCTGGCTTCACCCTGTGATCCTGAGACCTCAGCCTCTTGAGCTAGAGGGATGGGCCTGAGCTACTGGTTCTCTGCTAGATTTAGAACTGTAATGACATTGACAATACAAGTCAACTTCTTATCACAAAAGGCTTGGGGAGCATATTAAGCTTTTCAACATTGGACCTTTCCGAACCCTGTGGACACAAGGTTACAATGCTAGAGTCTGAGAGGCTGGGCATATGGATGTGCTACATAATTAACAAATAGGAAAGTACTTTGATTAACTCTCACTTTTTTTCCAATTGTGTCTCAAACTCAAGCTTGGGCACTGTCCTTGAGCCCTTCAGCTCAAGGCAAATATTCTACCACTTGAGCCACAGCACCACATGGGGGCTTTTGGTGGATCACTGAAAATAAGAATCTAACAGGCTTTCCTTGCCTAGGCTATCTTTGAACTGTGTTCTTCAGCTTTCAGCCTCCTGAGATGCTAGGGTTCCAGGTGTGAGCCACAGGCATCTGGCCTATTGTTTTTGAGAGTCTTGGGGCTTGATCTTAGGGCCTGGGTACTCTCTCTGACCTTCTTTTTCTAAAGGTTAGTGCTCTACCACATGAGCCACTCCACAGCTTCTGGCTTTTTCTGAGTACGTGGCACTGAGGATTCAAAATCTGACATTCACGCATGCTGAGCAAACTTTTTTCCACTAAGCAACATTTCTAGCCCCACCCTGACAATTTTATCCTCACTTGCTTATCCTCAAGAAAAGGCTTCTGACTATAAACCATCTAAAGAAATCCCAATAGAAAGATTTCCAAAGATAACATAAAGCTCATATTTGGGAGAAATTCTAAACATGTGAGGACTGCAACAAATGCTCCATTTAATTATGTATTAAGTTTCAACACTTAATAAAATACTAATGAATAATGAGTCAATGTCCTAATTTATTGTGTATAATTTTATAATAGAAGTGCAAAATGTAATAAATATTATGTATAATAATTAATACAGTAATAAATTGATGAATCAAAGTAAAATAAAATACCAAATCAGTAATAAAAATCATAATATGAAATTAACATATGTATATAAGTATATATCATATATCCTACATGTATAGAAATATTTTTTCCTTTACAGGGCCTTCATTCAGGCCCTGGGAACTCTAGCCTGAATTTCTTTTCCTCATGGACAGTGAATTTCACCTTCACCCATGGTGCAAAAGGGTTACCTGGACGGTGAGCTCAAATCCTAGCAATGGCAGAAATACTAGCCCCAGTTCCAAGACAGTGACTTATTTTTTTAAAATGGAAGCAGTTTTGTTTATTCAGTTCCATACTGAACGTTTAAAATAAAGCAGTGTAGAATTTTGTAGAGCTATTCAGACATCCTTCCCTTACTTCCAAAATGCTTCTCTGAGAACTACATTCTTTTTATGTAGGTTTTTTATTGTAAAAATATTGTACAGAGTGGTTACAGTTACAGGAGCAAGGTAATGAATACATTTCCTATTGAGCATTTTTGACTTCTCCTTTGTTTTCCCCCTACCATCCCTTCCCTCCCATCTCCACAACTACCTCCCCCTACCGATGTCAGTGACTTAGTATTTCATTTTTGGTTGGCACGGGGTTTGAACTCAAGTAGTGGTAACACTTCCCTCACATTTCTACAGATTTACCAAGACCCTGAGTTCAAATCCCAGGCGGCTAAATAAAACTGGCAGTAATTGGAAACCTGGGGGCTTTATTTTTTTAAATTTAGTTAAATATTTATTCATTTATTTAGGTCAACCATGGGGCTAGAACTCAGGTTGTGGAAACTGTCTCAGCTTGGATCTCCCTAGGCTGGGGTACAGTCTCTGGACCCATAGCCGATCCTGAGATCCTAGGCTCAGAGGGCTTTCAGTAAGAAAAAAAAAGCTGCAAATCACAAAATGTGGAGAGCTTCAGAGGGCTGGGTTTTTACAATTTTTTTCTTTGCACGATGACCCTCCTGGGTCTGAATGATACGGCTGCAAAGTGGACCTGACCTGCCATTGCTGATGGCTGGTGGGCTATCAGTGCAGCCATAGGCCAACTTGCCAACATAAGTCCTGGGTTCAAATCCCAGGCCTGACACCAATGGCAAGAGATCACAAGAGACTCATTCTTATGCATAGGAATACCAATTGAAAGAGTAGTTCATGCATCAGTCTAGTCTAAAATTGGATGCAATAATCCTAGAATGCTGATTGATCTTAAGTAATAGTTTATTAAGCATGAAAAGAATAATATTCCTTCAATGGCGGTATAATAAATACCTAAAAGTTGGTAGAAACATAGTAGGTGTCATTTAATCATAGAGAGACGGTTCTAGCACTCTTTACCTATGTATATTTACTTGCATGCCACCATCTGCCTATTCAAGTATCACTGTTTTGGCCAAACCTGGGGGTCGATCTGAGCGCCTGTGGACCACCTGACAGCTTCATTGGCTAGAGGCTGCCATGCTCAAACACACCCATTCATGAATTGGGCTTGCTATGCCCTGAGTTCAGATCCTAGCACTGCCAAAATTTAATCATAAAGTAAGAAGCAGAGTGTGACACATGTTTTCTTTTTCTGAGAGAGTCTTGAGTGTCAGGCATGATGGAGAACATATCTACAAATCTAGATGCTATGTGATAGGATGTAAACAATGTAATAAATGGTAGAGGTGTCATCAGAGTCAATAAAATAAATGATAAATAAATGACTAAAACAAGAAATAAAATGAATAACCACACCAAACACAATATGGACTGAACATCTGTACCAAAGTATAAATCTTATCTTTTTTTTGGGGGGGGTTGTCTGGTCGTGGGGCCTGAACTCTGGGCCTGGGCACTGTCCCTCAGCTCTTCAGCTCAAGGCTAGTGTTCTACCACTTGAGCCACAGTGCCACTTCCAGCTTTTTTTCTTTTTGCTTATGTGGTGCTGAGGAATCGAACCCAGGGCCTAAAGCACGCAAGGCAAGCACTCTACCACTGAGCCACCTTCCCAGCCGCTATGAATCCTATCATTAAAATGTATATAAGAACTATCTTTTCCAGGCCTGAGGCTTGAGTTCAGCCCCTCTACAAGGAGGGAATGGCTGGAGACCCTGAGATACTCGTTTCTGGAGCTAGGAAGAGTCATGGAATTCGATCGATCTCATCCTTGATTGAGTCATTCGTGCATGATGCAAGTAGGAAATGATAGGCAAGACTCATGGAGTATCGATTATTTCCAAAGAAGAGTTGATGAAGCAGGACAATCATCAGCATCTTGAAATGGAGGCATCAGGAAAGATCCAAGAATCAGTATTCACACAGATTGGATTCCATCACAGGCCACCATCTCTACAAATATGTACTTATATGCATACTAGCTTCAGCTTATGAATAGATGAATATTATGCTCCTCACTTTCCCCTCGGGGGGGCTCAATCTCAGGTCCTGGGAACACCTTAGCTCCTTCATGGCACCCAGGCTGGTGTGCTCATGTGGACCCATTCACCAATTGGGTTTGCTAGACCCTGAGTTCAGATCCCAGCCCTGCCAAAAGATTCATCTTCATGTCAGAAGCCAATTGTTGCACCTGTTTTCCTAGCACCTGTGAAAGTCCTGAGTCTCAGCTATGATGGAGAATGTATAGACAACTCTATACTCATGGGAATAGGTTGTTGTCATCCAGTTCACCAGCGTTATTTCTGTCATCCTATACTCAAGAAAATACATCAATGAATAAGACACAAAATAAAAGAGAATGACTACACTGAATGCAAGATGCTGCCCACCCATGTTTGGAAATATAGATCCTCTATTTATGAATTCATGACTATATTGGCCCCCACCAGGGCTCGATCTCAGGTCCCGGGAATGGACTAGCTGCTTAGTGGCTCACAGAGTCATGTGCTCACCATGACCCATTCACCAATTGGGCCTGCTAGGCCTTGAGTTCAAATTCCAGCACTGCCAAAGGATTCATTCTGATGTGAGAAGCCTATGGTTGCACGTGTTTTCCTATCCTGTGAACGTCCTGGGTCTCATCGAGGATGGAGAATTCTATATAGGCAACTCCATACGCATGGGAATAGGTTATCATCCATGTTAGCACAGTTATATCTGTCTCCATATGCAATAAAAAACAAAATACATCCCTGACGATGACACAAAATAAAAACAATAACTATACTGAACACAAGATGCATACCACACCTGTAGGCAAAGAGAGATCCTATGTTTAAGAAAGGTGGGCTTGAGCCGGGCGCTGGTGGCTCACGCCTGTAATCCTAGCTACCCAGGAGGCTGAGATCTGAGGATCGCGGTTCAAAGCCAGCCCGGGCAGGAGAGACCGTGAGACTCCTATCTCCAAAAAACCACCAGAAAACCGGAAGTGGCGCTGTAGCTCAAGTGGTAGAGCGCTCGCCTTGAGCTGAAGAGCTGAGGGACAGCGCCCAGGCCCAGGGTTCAAGCCCCACGACCGACAAAAAAAAAAAAAAAAAAGAAAGGTGGGCTTGCTATTTTGTCCAGTGCTGGGGCTTCAAATCATGCCCTGGATCAGGCCTGACATTCTAGTCTTCAAGGATTGTGAGCTTCCCCTTCCCCTGATACCTGAGTTCAAATCCTAACACTGACAAAAGATTCATCCTGATGTCAGATGCCAGTTGTTGCACACGTTTTCCTCTCCTGTGAAAGTCCTGGGTCTCAACTAGGATGAAGAATGCATAGGCCACCCTATAACCATGGGAAAAGATTGTCATCCATGTCAGCACAGTTATACTTGTTACCATGCTTAGTAAAACACACAATACCTCCATGAATAAGAGACAAAATAAGGAGAAGTGCACCGAACACAAGATCCTGTCCACACATGTATGTCAATATAGATCCTACATTTAAATTATGAATTTATGACTATAGCCTACCTGGGGATCAATGTCAGATCCAGGGAATGGCCTAGCTTCTTAGTTGGTCACAAGTAGGTGTGTTCACCTTGGCTTATGTTCAGATCCCAGTACTACCAACAAGTGGATTGTGGACTAAGAAGCCGAATGTGAAACTTGTTTTCTTTTTCTCTGAGAATCCTTGGTGTCAGGCATGATGGAGAACATTTCTACAAATCTAGATGCTCTGTGATAGGATGTCATCAATGTAATAAACAGAATATGTTTCATCATAGTAAAATCAATGGTAAATAAATAAATAAAATAAACAATATAAGGAACAATCACACCATACATGTATGGACTGAACATCTATAGGTAAGTATAAATCCTATCTTTACAATGTATATAAATAGTACGTTTGCCAGGGCTGGGCTTGAATTCATGACTAGTGAACAGACCTGACTTTCTTATCTTCAAGTACGGTGACCTTCCCTTTCATCCACATTGCTGCAGATTTACCCACACCCTGAGTTCAAATACAAAACCTAGAAGAATAAATAGTATGAATTGCAGCCAAAAACTTCTCCCAGCAGCACAGGTGAGTGGCTGCCCCAGCACCACTCCAGCCTGTGTCAGACACCCCTCTGGGGACACTATGATCCCCTGCTTGTTTCCCCTCCCTGGCTCTGAAAAGCCACCTTTCTGTCTTGGGCATTTCTGAGATAGAGACTCTATGCTCAGGCTGGGTTGGATCGTGGTCCTCCTATCTGTGACAGGTATGCTTCACCAGGCTTGGTCCTCTGTAGTTGTGATAGTAGATATGTGACGCCATGCAATGTCATCATTTGTTTCAAAGTTCCATTCTTTGGCTACATAATGTCATTCAGTGCACACAAATGCAAATATGAGCCGGGTGCTGTTGGCTCACACCTGTAATCCTAGCTACTCAGGAGGTTGAGGCCAGAGGATTGTGGTTCAAAGCCAGCCTGGCCAGGAAAGTCCATGAGACTCTTATTTTCAATTAACCATCAGAAACCCAGAAGTGGTGCTATAGCTAAAGTGGTAGAGTGCTCAACTTGAGCTGAAGAGCTGAGGGACAGTGCCCAGGATCAAAGTTCAAGCCCCATGACCAAGTGCAAATATGATTTTAAGTTTCCCCGAAAGGAACAACAAGATCAACAATCTTCCCAAACAGAAAAAAAATAATTCCAAAATGATTCAGTACACCTACTTTTGCTGAGTTATTTAAGTTACAGCTTCTTTTCTGGACTTAGTCTCTTCTTGCAAAAATTGTCAAATATTAGATTTACAGTCAACTTCATCTAGTATTTCTTGTATCAAAAGACAAGACTATATAGTTGATGTCACTTAGCTTTCTTACAATCTTAGCTCAAAAGCAACCCAGGCAGGAGAGCCTGTCAAACTCTTATCTCTAATTAAACACCAAAAAACCAGAAGTGGACTTTTGGCTCAAGCAGTAGAGTACTAGCTTTGAGGGCAGGTGGGCAGGAAAGTCAACTGTTCAGTGACAGGGTCTAGCCTTGGGATCAAGCCCCAGAACCAGCACAAACTAAACAAACAATCAAACAAAAAATCCCAAATATTTCTTTGGGACCCTCCTTAAAAGGAGTACTAGTCTGAGAAGAGCCTTCTTTTGCTGATCATGCTCATCCTGCTTTTTTGGAATCCTTATTGCTCTGGAGAACACAGAACCAGACTAAAGGAATTGATAACTGTCTCCTGCAACAAGAGAACATCTCCAGGGTGAAATATCCATCCATAAGACACTTTAAAACCTTCATGTCTTTGTTTCTTTACTGTAGAACACTTTTAAAACAACGTTACTTTTTGTGTTCTGTGCTGGCCTTCAAATGGCACATTATTTCTTTATGTAATACTTTCAACTAGAAATTTACACAAAAGTTTTATATGAGCATAGAACACACTTGAGAAAGTCAGGAACAGAATTTCTTTCAAGCCTTGGATTCTTTTCTTATACAGTAAAAAGGAAAGCACAAGTTAACTTGAACTTTGTCATTCCGCTATATTCAATTCCTCTCCTGGGATCAGTTTCCACATCCAGTAACAGTTACTTCCAGTAACAATCGATGGTGTTGCCTGAGGTATAATGAATGTTTTCTGGTGTTGCCTGAGGTATAATGAATGTTTTCTGGGTTGACTGAAATAACACAAGAACACCTTTGTACCAGAGGTAACACGTGTTTCAGAGAAAACTTAGTAAAGGGAAAATATGAAATTTATATTGCTTATAAATACATTATCCATGAGTACATTGAGTTCAAACTTTGTACGTTCTCTGTAAATTAAGGTGTTTTTTAAATGGCAAGAAGATTCTCAGATCATTTTTTTGTGAGGTTATGTGTTGCGCATTATTTCCCAAGTGTACATGAATTAACAGTAAGGGAAACAATAGCAATTATAGGAGAAAAAGAAGTTCTGTGTTTAAGTATAAGGGTTCAATACACTATAGAATGCCAGAGCCTGCCAGCAACAAAAGGGAATACTGATTTATGGGGCAAGGATGAGAAAAAAAAAAAAGACAAGACAAATGTTACGGTCCAGAGGTCTGCAGCTCAATACTGCAGCACCATTTATTTTTAATATTCCCTAATATATACTGTTAGAAATAAAGAAGTAGCATATGGTTACTATAATCCAGAAAAACAAGGAAAATTTCAGTAAAAACAGAGTGCAGTAAAAACAAGACAAAGTCAACTGGTTAAAAGTAAAACAAACTCTACAGACATAGCAAAGCAATCCCGGGCACCTGGTGTCTTTCAAGTAAGCCAGTTCCTTGTACGTGCCTTCAAGAGAGCACAAGGGTCAAGATGACCTTTGAGCTTTACTGTTGGCTCCCAACAATAGAAGACTCTACAAATAAGACAACATTGAAACAATAAAGCCAAGTCCAGTATGTAGATTTATGAGAGTAATATAGAGAAACCATTACTCCTGCATGGAACACGAAGTATGAGGCCACTCCCTTTCTAAATCATGCTTGCTAACCAAGCAACTTTATAGATAGTAGAATGGAAGAAAAATTCTGGTTCCAATGCAAGTCACATATAAGAGCATGGACTTAACAGGAAAAAAAGTCCATCTTGAGAGTGCAGGGATTATACTAGCAATGAACTGGTGGCTAAAATGACATTTTTTTTCTTTCCTTTACATATATATATATATATATATATATATATATATTGGTGGTGGTAGTGGTCTTGGCACTTGAACTCTGGGCCTGGGCACTGTCCCTCTGCTATTCAGTGCAAGGCTAATGCTTTACCACTTGAGCCACAGTACCACTTCCAGTTTTCTTTTTTTTTTCTTTTATTCTTTATTGTGAAAATACTGTAAAAAGGGTTACAATTAAGAGTCTTTGGGATTTTCCTACCCAGGCTGGCTTTGAACCCCAATCCTGAAATCTCACCGGCACCCAGCTTAAGATCACATTTCTAACATTGTACACTCAGCATATGTAATATATATGTTCATCTATCTTTATATGAATTCTTGTGTTAAAAACTGGGCTATAGCTTAAACTTTACACTCACAAAAATGTTTGTAGTTTAAAAGTTTATACTACTGGAGAAATTAAACCTAAGAATGTAAAAGAGTCTGGGAAGTTCAGCTTGCATCCAGCCTGGACAGAACAGTCTTTGAGACACTATGTATAATTAACCAGCCAAAAGCTGGATTGGAAGAATGCCTCAGGTGATGAAATACCAGTCATGAGCAAGATTGATGAATGAGACCTGAGTCTTTTCCATACGTACATACAAACATACACATACATACAGAGGCACATTTATGTGCACACAGATACATAGATGAAACAACTCTCAGAATATGTGGAAAAGTTAAAAACAATAAAAAATATGTCCTGAGTAAGACTAGAATTAAGGGCTATGTTTTAATATTAGAAAGTCTTCAAGTAAACTTTCTTCAAAAAATTTGAGATTATTTGCATAGGTTGGGATCAGAGATAGTAAGAGAGTCATATAATCAATGTTACAATGATTGGATCCATGGAGGAATAAATCAGAGACCGCTGCATGTGCATCTGAAAATGTTCATATCCTGTGTCAAATGTTAGAACATCTTTGAAAATAGTCCATGAATAGTCTCAGCAGTCTAGTGGATAATATCACTGGGGAAGTTCAGAATTGCTAGTCTGTATCAAGATTAAATAAACCAAGAAACTATGGCTGGGCAATATAATACAAGCCTAGAATTCTAGCACTCAGACTAAGACAGGAGATTAGAGAGTGTAATTACATAGTGATACCTAACCTGGACCAGGTAGTATAATTCAGTCTTAATAAAACAATCAAACAAGAAAGTAATACACAGTCGGAAGTCTGGGCTAATTTTGACACTATGTTTTGAGAAGTCACCTTTCTTATTGAAATGCAACTCATATATAATCCTCAGTTGTGTTTTAAATGCACTCTTCATTACAGAACATTCCTACATGCAAAATGGCTCATGATTCCAATCCAAAATTTGAAAAGTAAGTAATCATCATTCTGTTGATTCCAAAGAAATGATGAAGGATTACAAAAGCTTAAGCCTGGAGAAATAGCAAAGTTTGTCTAATGTAGGACTGTAGATCTTGCCAAATTAGAATTTAGATTTAAAATATTTTGGTTTTGTATGTAATTTTATATTCTATAGGATACTACAAAATTCTTTTTAAGTAGAGGTTTAATTGACAAATTCAAAAATGATTCTTGCACTCTATTTGCTTAAGATATTCTTTCAAGTGAGTTATAATTAGAACTTAGTTAATAGATAACACCAACAGTTCATGTATAAAATGATAATGTGAATAATGTAGACAGAGTTGCCAATAAATATATAATATTAATTTATAAATTTAGAAAAAGAGCAAATTTTTGGACCTGGCCCTATGGCTCAATTGGTAGAGCACTCGATTTGAGCTGAAGAGTGCAGGGAACGCGCCCAAACCCAGAGTTCAAGCCCCATACCGACAAAGATAAAAGAAAAAAAAAGAGAATTTTTTTTATTTTTGTTGGTCGTGGGGCTTGAACTCTGGGCCTGGGCACTGTCCCTCAGCTCTTCAGCTCAAGGCGAGCACTCTACCACTTGAGATACAGCACCATTTTTGGTTTTCTGGTGGTTTATTGGAGATAAGAGTCTCATGGTCTCTCCTGCCTGGGCTGGCTTTGAACCGCGATCCTCAGATCTCAGCCTCCTGAGTAGCTAGGATTACAGGCGTGAGCCAACAGCGCCCGTCTAAAAAGAGCAATTTTTTGAGGCTTTGGTATAACATGGTATGAACAGGATAATTGTGTGACATCTTCTTTCTTCTACTTGTATGTAACACAGGAATCAGTTTCCTTAATTATGTACCTCCGTATACAATGAGAAAAAAGCTAGATTTTGGGCTTGAACTCTGGGCCTGGACACTGTCTCTAAGCCTGTTTATGCTCAAGGCTTGTGCCCTAAAACTTCAACCTCAGTGCAACTTTTGTCTGGTTTTTGCTGAGAAGTTTATTGGAGATAAGAATTTGGGGAACCTTCCTGCCTGGGTAGGCTTTGTATTGTAATCTTCCGATCTTAACATCCTGAATATCTATGATAGTTAAAAAAGTATAAATATAAATAATATTTCCAAGTGTTGTGATCTCAGAAATACCAGTGGGGGAAAAAT
The DNA here is from genome assembly GCF_019054845.1 of Dipodomys spectabilis. Classification (NCBI taxonomy): domain Eukaryota; kingdom Metazoa; phylum Chordata; class Mammalia; order Rodentia; family Heteromyidae; genus Dipodomys; species Dipodomys spectabilis. The sequence continues at coordinate 133,570 of NW_024870866.1, forward strand.
GATGCAACCAGTTTATTGTTGTGTTCTTTCCAGAACACAGAGGGCATCACATTAGCAGAGGTGTAGTATATTTTTTCACAATAGAGATAAGCAATTCGTGATGTGAATTAAGGGAATTTTAAGGTGCACAATATAAGTTGAAAACTGTTGGACTATGATGACTTTATGGCATAAATCTTGATTGATGGTCTTAGAAATAATAGCTTACTCTGATAAACAATTGCTTACTCTTGAAGAATTAATTATTACCGATGCTTCATAGTTTTATTCTCTACCAGAATGTGGCTATTATTCTGTTGACTACTCAATCTGTAACACCCCTTTGGAAACTGCATCTATAACATGCAAACAGGTACTGTTTTGAATCTCTCAGGTATGGAATGATCAGAATTTGAAAATGAATAGTTAACAGCCATAGGAATTTTGAAGAACAAATACATATATTGTCCTCTTAACAACTTATTTACTTTTAAAAGTTGTGGGTTTCCATAGAATTAAAACTGTTTTCAGTTTTAATATGAGAAAGTACTAAATTTATTCTTTTTTCAAATTATTGGCAAGTATAATGTGAAAATATTGTCTAGTTAGATAGCATTCAAGTTGATTGTCCTCTATTAAAAATGGGTAATTAATTCAAATTAGATGTCAAATAGAATTTATTTTTTAAAAGTTACTACATAAAGAATAATATTTATTATACCAATACAGTGAAATTTTATTTCATGCAGCTTATTTTTTAATTTAATTTTATTTTCAATGTGATGTACAGTGGGGGTACAGTAATTGTAAGGTAGTGAATACATAACTTTTCAAACTTGTTACTCCCACTCTCATTTTTCTGTTTTCCTTCACCCCTTACTTGTGACAAGTTTTAATGTACATTTCCAGCATATTTTCTTATGAGTATTGCTATTACATTGGTTTATCCTTGGTCGTTTGTCTTGCCATTTTGTTGTTCCTCTTCTCTTCCCGAATTAAGGTAAATATATACACAATACACAGGGTACCCAAATCAAATGCAGCAGGGGATAAACCATAAGGAAAAACACACAGAAAATAGAAATCACATAGTACATTAAAAACAACAACCGCAAATAAAAATCTGTTTCCATATCTTGAAGTTCATTTTGCTCAGCATCAGCATAAATGGTCATATATATGCATAACAAAGCAACTGGAAAATAGTAGTTTCATGGACACTATATCATGAAAAAAACATGTGAACTGTTTTTGATGATAAAGGTAGAATTAGGATTGGTGAATTCGCAATTCTGATAAGGGAATTTTAAAAAGTTTTAAAATTATGACAGGTAAATTTTAATTGTACAAACTTTTTTTTAACAACTTAGCCTATTAAGAAAATTTAAAATTGCCTGGGAAAATAGGCTTTCATGCAAACAAATACATGGAGACTTAGTGGATAGAGAGCAATGTGGGTGAAGGTGCCTCATTTTCATACTAAACAAACAAATCTCAGAAACCTTGCTATAAATCATGTAGGGTCCCTTGAGAATTGTCCTTACCCAGGAAATATACTCTCACTGTGTTAAACAAGGTTGTAGTGGAAGTTAAATTCCAAATTCTTAAAAAAAGACATCAAAATTTTTGAATTGACCTTTAATTACCAAACAGTAATTTCCTGAAAAAGATAATTTGATAAAAATATTTAGGGAGAAAGCGCCCTCCACAATGAAAGAAGGTATTGGGTTTACACTTTTCTGATTGTAATATTTTCCACAATATTTTTGCACGTGAAGCACTGAAACACAGAAAAAAATCTGATTGGATAATTCAAACCAATGATTTCACATTTCTAAGTAGCTCAAAAAATATAATAACCTTTTTAACATGAGATAGTGAAGACTTCTCTTATTACATAAGCCAAAAAGTTTGTGGATCAGAAAAAAATTGAGCAAATTGAAAAGGTAAGAAAATGCGTTCTTTGAAGCCCTAGCTAAGCATATTGGCTTGAGCAGTGGAGGGAGGCCAAAACACTTTTATATATATGTGTTAATATTTTTGCTACCTAAAGTGATTTTTCAGAGCCTATTTGGCTCACTACAATGCAGGACAGATTGAATGAAGACATGAAAATAAATTCCACATCCAAATAAAAGAGAAACCATGAAGATAGAGCAGTGGGGGAGGCCTTATAGCCCGTCAGCTTCACTAGACTTGAAACCAAGAAGATGTGATTAATTGGAAATCAGGCAAGAGCTAAGAGGAGGACATAGAAGTTGGACATAGAAGTATTATCCATTTTAACAGACACTGTCATCCAAGGTATGGGTGATTTAACACTATTCTTCTCCATACATATTGTTGAGCAAATGCAAGACCAAGAGAAAAATAATCTATTGAAATAATTTTGTAAATAACAACTTCACTGTTCGAGATTTGGTATCTAAGGAGAGTCTTAAGAGAAGATAAAAGTGGAGTATTTTCAGTTTCCTCTAAGCATCTTGTTAGCAAATTATAACTTTGAGTTTAGAAGTGATTGAACCAAAAAGTTGAGGAGTACTTATTTTTGTGGGCATTTTAGACATAAGAAGACTTTCAAGGTAAAAGAAAAAAGTATAGCTAAATATTTGTGATCACAGCTTCTTGGACTGGTTTTTGGAGACAAAGTTTTACATTATACTTTGTCCTCATTAACATAGATGTTGGGATTTTGTGGCAACCAAATGAAAGGGGGAAGTTTAATGGACTCACTTGGACAAGTAAACAGCATGATAGACATAAAATGGCCAATAATATTTAGAGAATTAGTTTGACCAATTACTTTGCCAGAACAAAGAAGGAAAGATACAGTTCAAAATCACTTGACTTAAAAGTATGAAAAGAGTAGTGAAGAGAGATGAGAGAAAACCTAGAGGACTCTTTTCTCTCCAGTGTAGTAATGGGTTCTTGATCTTGTTTCTTCCATTCTATTCTCACAAGCTATAAACTGTGTCTCAGGACTGGAGTATCCAGTTCAGACAAATAAAACTCGCAGAAGAAAATATTTGCATTAGATGTAGGTGATTTATAACCTTAGGCAATGTATTTAAATTTGTTCAAAATTCTCCCCTAACCCAAACTGCCCAATTTGAACAGCTTTGGTTGCTTTTCCAAAAGACTGCCCTTCACCAACTATTTAAAATTTTGAGAGGTCATATACATACTCTCTAGAGATTTCCTTTTCGTTGTGATTTTTGTGTTTTTGTTGTGTTTTTTTCACTGAATTTCAAAAGGTCATGCAAGTGTGTTACAATTAAATATGTCCATATAATTGTCCAATGCTCCTGAATCAGAGTCACTTCTATCATTCTCAACCAATCCCTTCTCCACGATTTATTTGATTTACCACTTACTTTATCATATGTGTACATTGAGTATTCTAGCTGTACTTGCCCCTTGTTTCATTTTTCATTACTTCTGTATCTTTTCTATTATTCATTTCTTGTTTCAGTTTCCTGATAGTCATTCTGTTAAACTATCTGGTAATAGTTTGAAAGGTTTATATACATACCATTGAGTTTCAATTCTGCATATACTTTAATCGATGTCAGCTTATATTTCCATAAATTATTCATTTGCCATAACAATTTGCAAGACTGGAGATGTGAAGCACCTAGACATGATTTTATTCTCATCCATTTGGAAGATTCATCTTAGTCAACAAGAAAGTTTAAAAATATCTTAGAATGTATTCCTAACTACCAGTTTTTATAAATGGCTTTGTACAATGGTTTGTGATTATTTTATTTTACATGGGATAATATTTTCTACTACCTATAAGTTTGGGAAAAGGAAGAAAATTAAAATTTACTACTATATAGGAATATGATAGAAATAGATGACAGATTTCATGTTTGTCACATCTCTGATGAGTACCCATATTCAAGACTTAAAGACATATTTCTTACTATGCTAGGCAGATTGAGAAAACATAAAACAACATATGATAAGGCAACTATTCGTGACTTTTTAAAATATATCTTATTATGTGATGAAATATTTTAGTTATTGTTTAGGTTTGACATTTGGGGGGCTGATCTACTTAACACATTTCTGGAAGCCACCTACTGAACAACACAAATGGTGGGTGGTATTATTTCTACACTTTTGTGAGTGGTTGAACCGGTTTGCCATTAGTGCTGGGTAAATAAATCAGCTCTATTGTAACTTGCAGCCTAGACTTGAAAAAGTTGCAATGTCACTAAGCATCATTTACTAGTCAAATGTTATTTTGGCAAATGTGATTTTTAAAAGTTTATTTGAAAAGAAATATATTTTCATGAGATTAAATGTAGGTTATCATTGGTTTGAGAATGACAACATTTTGATACAACAGAACCAAGTTTACTGAAGTACCAGTATTTTGAAGAACTAAGGATCGTCTCAATTAATGTTTTTCTGAATTATATTTGACCTCTAAGTCAAGTTTTTCTAGCCTTGGTAGACTGATTATGGATCTATCGTTCCAGCAACTATTTTTTGGCCTACTTATGCTAGACTGAAATCTTTCATTAATCATTAGTAGAGGGGCATTAAAAATAATTTTGTGACATTTGTGAACTTTTTCACTCATATGGGCTGGTCATCTGTAAATTGAAAGTTTGAATTATTGTACTTTCTCTCAGATTTTGTGATCTCATCTTTCATTTTAAGTTGCCTTGCAGTTCACAATTTCTTACTGCTAATTCATTTGTCATAAAGAAGTGGAGCCCTTAAATATTATAGGAAATGAGAAATTGAGATGGGTCTTCAATTACTTTCTGTTGGCATGTTGCATGGGCTTAGGTGAGAAGTCTTGCCCTCGTTATCTGATAATGTAGATAACTGGGACCTGGGATCCTAGGACCCGTGTGTCTTGTAGAAGAACAATACCTATTAGACGTTATATCAGCAAAATTTGGGTATGATCAGTAGGAATGCTTCAGAAATATGGAGAAAAACATTTTGGGACCAACGAGTTAAAACAATAAACAGAGCAACAGAGTAAAATCCCTTATAGATTAGAGGAAAACAACATTTTCTTTTACTAGGGGAATTCAGAAGACCAAGTACACTTAGAAGGTATCACAAGTTTATACCAAAGACATTGCACTGATAATTTTTGTGTTCTAATATATATTCTAAGCCTAACTATTTATATTCCAATTTATTTATTGGAATAAATATCCATTTATTTGTCAAATTATCAAATAATTCTGGTAAGATTCACTGTGTGAAATATAAAATCAGCACATATAAATATAAAATATATAACTATATTTAATATAAGAAAATGTTTTGCATTGTTCTGTTGTGGTTACGGTATCAAAGGCTACTCTGTTTTAAAATAGTACTCCATTATCTCTATCTCAGTGTTTGGTAGAGTTAGACCTAAAGCTTTACCATTTGTAGATTTACAGCCTAGAGGCAAATGGAAGCATTGTGATTAAAACGTTACCAATTTACGACCTAATGTACAGAAGAAACAAATAGACTTCTCCTGGAGATATGGAAATATTTGGTGATAGAAAGGCAATAGTGTAAGTTCCTGCTTGGTTGGAAGGTCGACAGGCCAGCACATTAGGTAATCATGCATATGAACAATTTTTGCACCTTCTTGGCTTTATCTACTTTTGAAATGTTAGGTATAATAAACAATTATATTTTGATAAAATACCTTCTAGCCTGAACTGTTCTGTTTGAACGGTTCATGTCTCTATGATCCCTTGTAACTAAGATTAGTTTTGTTCCAGTAAGATAATCTATGCTGTCAAGGTAATATATCCTGGTTGGTCTGTTCCTACAAGGAAGAAGGGTAAAGGGTCAGAGAGACATATGTGCCAGTAAGACCTCATTTGGGAAATTTTAAGCTGCAGAAATTTAGAAGTAGCTCTTAAGCAAGGCTTACTTTGAATCCATTAGCTCCACAAAGCTAACTCAGTTGATAAAGCCATCACCTGTGGACCTAGCTATAAATGCTTCAAAGTATGATCAAAACTAAAATGAAAAACACTTAAAATAGTCATTGACAAAAAAAATTACAAATGTGAGCAATCAACCAAGCAATATAAGTTTTTTCCAATATACTCAGAATTTTAGAGAAATATGATCAATAGCATTTTTAGGAACAATATGGTATTCTTGTTGGAAATAGGCAAACAGGGGTATATACCTGTATAAAGATTGCATCGTTAATTACTTAAATTTACAGGATACTATATTCTTCAGCAGTACGTCTACACATATTACAACAATAAAGAGATTAAGATGGCACTTGCAAAAAGATGTTATGAAAATTTGTGAAGTATTCCATATTTTTTATTCTTCAGATGTAAGAAATGAAAAACTGGGGCTGGGAAGTTGGGTCAGTGGTAGAGCACTTGGCTTACTTGCCTGAGGCCCTGGGTTCAATTCCTCAGCATCACATAAGAAAAAAGCCGGAAGTGACGCTGTGGCTCAAGTGGTAGAGCACTAGCATTGAGCTGAAGAGCTGAGGGACAGCGCCCAAGCACAGAGTTCAGGCCCCACGAGTGGACCCCCCCCAAAAAAGAAAAAGAATTGAAAAACTGTTATTAAAAAATTGATGACAAAAATACAAGTCTAACAATGCATGTAATTAATTGAATTAAAAGTTAGTTTGACATCAGTGTGTTAAATCTACACCTTAGAAAGGTCTTTACATGGCATAACTTTTACAAAACTTTTGAAATTAGATAACATTGTCATTTTATCCCAGAGAAATAAAATAGTATAAGGACCTAGGGAAAAAGGAATCTTAAACTGTTTCTATATGGAATGCAATCTGAAAGGACACATTTATTAATGAACTTATGTATTATAAAACAATGTAGAATTCAAAGTATTATATTGAGGTGAGAATGAAATAGATTAAGGACATTATACAAACAGAATACAGAATATTTTAAAATATATTTTTTCATACCAGCACCAGAAATATCTTTAATTTCTGTATTACTCATTTCAACAGATAAGTTTAAATTATCTCTGATTAGAAAGTCACAAACTCTGCAGAAATCATTATAGAGATATACAAACAACTCTTGAATACATTCTGACATCAAAGTCAAGCAATTCACTTGGAAGAATACCATGGAATTCATGAATTTTTAAAGTAAGATATTGTTGTTGGTTTGTATTGTGAAAATATTTTGTATGGACACAAAGATGGACTGACATTTTTGAAATTTAAGAAACATAACCAAACCATTTTTGACTTAGAAGAACAATTTGTACAGCCTTCCACAACTTCAAAGAGGTAGTGATACATAATTATCCTTTTGTCAATATCAAATGCAGTTTCTTCCAAATTTTTCTTCAGACCTGGGTTGATATAATGGATCAACAGAAGGAGATCCAGTGTATCTTTGGTATTTCTATTCCCAGCAGCAAGATGCAAGGGGGTCAAGAGAACTTTAGTTTCGGCATTGGTATCTGCATCATGATGAAGTAAAAAAGAAGCCACTCTGGTATTATTCCACATATAAGTACTGTGCAGGGGTGTCCTGCCATTCACAGTTATTGCATGAATATCTGCCTTGAGACACCTACTCATGGACAATGTCTACATGTCCACTGTAAGCTTCCCGATAAAGAGGGGTATACTCATCGTCATCCTTCGTATTCACATGAGTGGCCTTTTTGGAAAGTAATCTCCACACTGTAGTAAGCCGATTATTTTCGGCAGCCCAAAGAAGAAATTTGCTTGGATACTTCTCCATTTTTTCTTGCAAATGATAAAGTTCCTCACTTTTTCATCTTGTTCCTTGTCTTCATCAGAATTGCCTAATCAGAGACTTTGAGTACCAGTGGGAATGAGGTGTCCATGTATTTCCCCAATAGTTCATGTTGGTTGAACTGGTCAGAAAAATCCAGAGAATTTTCTGCATCTGTTTTTTTCACCATGATTTATTTTCTCTGTTTCCATTTTTACTATTCTAAATTATTCTATCTGGAGAGTAGGGAATTGATGGAGAGCAGAGGAAAGATTTTCCTCAGTATTCAAAGGTACAGACTCAAAATGAGGGCCAGTGGTGTCTTCATGTGCAGGTTATTCTAGGAATGAGAAAATAGGAAATAATGCCTTCTATGTAAATGATTTGGGAAATGGCAGAGCAGAAATTGAAATGATGCAACCAAAAATATAAAAGCAAAATAAATTAGGATAATTATGGAACAGTCATATTATCTATGAGAAGCATGAAGGGGAGAGAGGAAGAGAAAGACAGATGTGCAATGACCTACCTGGCCACAAAATCCATCCCTCTTATCAATTTATAAAGCAAATAATTTTATTTTTAAAAAAGATGGAAATGGAATTTATGTATTTACTTGAAAATAGTAAATATATTTTTAGTAGCCTACATGAAGAGGCATAGCTTTGACCAAATTACAGACAAAAATCCAAATCCTTGATAATTCTAGTAACAGATCTGACTGAAATCATTTGAATTACACTTTTCCTATACAATGAAGGAATAGGTCCAGGTTAGGAAAACAACTAGAGAAGGCAGGCCAATTGTATCTGTGACAAAACTTTGTGGAAAATGGTATTGAACATTACTTACTGGTGATCCATTTACGCTGGAAGTGTGATTCTGAACTATTATTGCTTGTTGATTCTGAACTATTGCTTTAATCATTATATTCTCCAAGAAGAAAAGGTGAGATTTAATTGATAGCAAATACTACTAATGCACTTTGACTTCTCATTAAGCACCTTCAATCATCAAAATCACCCGAAGACAGTAGACAGGGCTATTTTTTTAGATGAAAACAAGTGTCTTTTAAAAAAAAAAAAAGAAGAAATTTAAGTATTCCTACAAAGGACTCCTATTTTACTACAGCATTATACATTTTTTCTAATGATGGATAACGATAAATAATGGATTGAGTAGAAAGCACTTAAAGTTCATATGTTCAATAGTGAGTTCTCTTATATTATATCATGATATTTTTTGTTTATGGTCTTAAGAAGAAATTTCCTAGCTTAAATTTCTGACAGGACAATGTCATCACTGTACATCTTGCTTCTATATTCTCAGTTTTAAATTACTATCTAAGTATGTGCTTTAGATAATTATAGAGGAAAATGTAGAAACCACACTGGTGGCTCATGTCTTTAATCCTAGCTAATCAGAAAGATGAAATCTGAGGATTGTGGTTTAAAACCAAACCAAGCAAAGAAAAAGTCCTTAGATTCTGATTTGAAAGTAACCAGCAAAAGCTAGAAATGGAGCTGTGGTACAAGCAGTAAAATGCTAGCCTTGAAGAAACTAAAACAAAAAACCAACAAATTGTGGGACAGAGCCAGGCCCTGAGTTCAAGCCTTAGTATTAGCACCAAACAAATGAATTAATGAATTAATTAAAATAAATTAAGTGGTCACATGTGGCGAGGCAAGTAAAATGTAACACCCGTGGTGACGGGATTGTGTACTATTTTGTATTGAGGTAAATTATCATTGGTCCTAATCACTAATATTTAAGTTGAACCTTTTTTTACTAAACCCTGAATTTAGCATGCATGTATATGTGTGTGTACATGTGCCCACATGTGTGTATGTGTATATGTGTGCGTTTGCTATTGCAATATTGCTTGCCAATGTGGACAGGATGAGGCTGAAAAGAGCTAACTGTGTTGCAATGTTCTATTTATCAGTATTCTCTCATGTCATTTCAGTGGAACCACCCTTCAATAACATCATCATAATCGAGGCATTTACAACAATAAGTTAGATAAAAGAGATCACTTTCAGCTCTTATTGTATGTTAGGGAAGAAGATACAAACATAATTAGGTACTAAGTTATCACTGTAAGATGACTGTCAGTACAAAATATGTATTTGACCTCTTAAATTGGTTATACTTTTAACGTATACTCATGGAGTGAGTTTGACCGACTTGACCAAACAGGTATTTCTCTGTGTTTATTCCTGTGAAACACCAAGTGGATAAACTCTTTCCGGATTTCTGTTGAAAACAACTCTCTTTGTAAGATCGTATCTATTCTTTTCTTTTTTTTTTCTTTTGAAAATACTGTACATAAGAGTTACAATATCATGGGCAAGATAATGAGTACATTTCTTATCAAGCATTGTAGCCTCCTAATTTGTTTTCCCTTCCCATCACTTCCCACCCTCCCCCTGCTCCCCCACAATCCTCCCCCCCCACTCACGAAAGTTGTAAAGTTCGTTTTCGACATAACGACTTGTACATCTCATTGTTGCAATGGGTCCACCTGTACCCCTATTTAAACCATTTGTTTTTCCCTATCCCCTCCACAAATTATACTGACATCAAATACAGTGAAGGCAGGGATTACACTGTGCGGGAGGGACATACAAAGCAACAAAGAAATTATCTTATAAATGTGTTAGAAACAATCGCATGAAAGAAAAAAAAAACCTTTGAATACATATCTTAGGGTTCATTTCCCTAACATCACCTTATCTGACCTTTTGTGCTTGACTCAGACATATACTAGATATTGCAAATAAGGGAAACCATGGGACCTATGTTTCTTTGGGCCTGGCTTACTTCACCTAATATAATTTTTTTCGAAAGCCTTTCCATTTCCTATCAAATGGGGCAATCTGTAAACTTGTTCAACCACTTTGGAAAGTAGTATGGAGGATCCTCAAAAGACTCTTCATAGAGCTCCCCTATGACCCAGCAATTCCACTTTTTGAATTTACCCAAATGTTTACAAACAAGACCACACTAAAGCTATAAGCACGAATATGTTTATTGCAACATTATTTACTATAGCTAAGATATGGAACCAACCCAGATGCCCCTCAGTAGATGAATGGATCAAGAAAATGTGGTATATATACACAATGGAATTCTATCCCTCCATCAGATCATATCTATTCTCACTAAGATAATGAACCCTGTTTTTTATTAGGTTTGAATATCCCATCATTTTGACTGAAAATCACTATTGTGGATATGCTTATTAGATATACATTTCAAAAACAAAAAAAAAGCATGTGTCACCTCCAGATTGTAGATGCATTTGAAGTTGTTTTGTAAATGCAAAGGGGTCTTCACTAACTGCCTTTTGTGGGAGTAACTTTCATAACTTTAACAAATAATGTTTTCAAATATCTTTTCCAGTATAAATAACATCCCAGAGAGAGTCTTGCAATTTCTCAAAACCCTTTGAATATTTTAGTATTATTTCAGTTCATTGACTATAGAGCTACAGACATTTCTGAAATAAATATTGTTAAAATCTGAAAATGTAAGTGGGTATATAGACTTTTTTATGCATCTTTTTATGAAAACCCAGTTTTTCTGAAACTAAATGAAACAGAATATAAGAACGTAATTTAATTAGGTAAGCTAATTATTAGTGTAGCTTTGTTTTCTCTTAATACAGTAATTTGAATGTAGGTGATGTAGTTAAATTATTTCCTTTGTGTCACTGTGCTTCAGTTATTTTTAGAATTTTTCTAGTTGTAAGAGTGAATTTGTAGTATAAATAAAGGTCTTTAAAATGATTAGGATTAATCTTGTGTTTTGTGTCTTACTCCCAAGAAAATACGTTATTTTCAAGTGTTAATAGTTTGTCAATATCATTCTCATTATCATAAGGAATTTAAAAAATGCATTATTATTGTTGTCTTTTTAAACCAATTGTATTCACAAGTTAATTCATGCTTAGGTCTTGGTGTCTATGATTTTTAACCTATCCTTCCTTACACTAATGATAGGTCAGATTGTATTTTTGAGTATATGAAAGGTAAAATATTTATCTGGGTCAAATGTGATTTTTATATCAGTCTTGCTTTAACAGCATGTTAAAGTAGTACCTTTCTCTCAAAATGTTGGGTATAAAAAGCAATCAAAATACTTCTAATGGTAACCAACTTAGGTGAGGTACAATGTGGAAATGATTGGTCCATAAGAGCTGCAGTGTGTTTCCATCAGGAATTGGGAAGATCATTCTTTCAGTAAGACTGGTAAACAGATGGGGTAGAATATGATTTCTACTATTTTGAGCTAGCTGGATGCATTGGATCATTTCCACCATCCTGCACTATCTACAGGCTAAGATTGGAAGGATTGTAGAATCCAGACCAGCCACGGGAGGAAGCTAGACGAGTTGGTGTGCAATTCTGATGCCATTGAAGATGGGAAGGCTTAAACGACAGATCAGGTGCATGTTCTTGTGGAAAGAGAACCCCTATCCTAAAATTAACCACTGATATGACACCAGCAAGAAAAATATCCCAAGTTGAAATCCTCATAATTTTCCACAACCAAAATAAGTATATACATTTACATCCAAAAACTTAGTACAATCTGTTCTTTGCACTAATATCAGCTTTATCTAATTATCATATGATGTGACAGAATAGTTTCTTTATTAAACGTAAGATATATTTGAAAAACCTAGAAAATTCTTTCTCACTTATTAAGTGCAATCGAATGTCAAATTGCCTCATTTCTTACATATTTGATGACCACTATAAATTCATGTTATGATTATTTTTAATAGTAATATATATATATTTATTACTTTATTTGTATCAGTTTTTAAACTTTTTGCTTCTCTGCTGAAGCTAAAATATATTCAACATCAAAGTATACTCCTTGAGGTCTTAGGGCAGTTTTTTACAAAGTTTTTAACAATGGCTTCTAAGAATTCTTAATTGCTATATTATTTGGTTTATTATTAATTTCAATTTCATTTTATTTTAAAGGTAATGTACAGAGGAGTTATAGTTACATAAATAAGGTAATGAGTACATTTCTTATGGAAGGAACATTTTTATCTATTCCATTGATTTTTTTGTACACTCAAACTAAGAACTACTGATGCTTTTACTGTTGCTATTGATCAATGGGTACTTTTATACCCATGTTAATTTATATTTTCATGATTTTTACACATGTAAATAATTCAGACATGTATATTTTCTTTTAAAATATTTAACATGTGAATATTTAAAAATTATTTTCATAATTTTTATTTGGTTTTGAACTTAAATAAATTTATTTTCTTCTAGTTATATACATAATTTTCCAGGTAGCAAATATTCACTGTATTTTCAAGAAGCACATACTTTACTATGAAAGGCTTCATTGTCTGGTCACATTTTGAAAATATTTGTACTTGAATTAAAAAAAAGAATGTTTGAGCTGGGCATAATGATTTCTGGCTTCCATTTTCTAGCTGTGCTGGGAAGTGTAAATAGGGTTTGTAATTTGAGAGAGCCTGAGAAACTATGAGACTTTATTATGAAAATATCCAGAGTGAAATGATTAGATAATACCCATCCCTAGCAAGATATAGAGCACCTGATTATTATATTCTAAATCTTGAGTTAAAACACCAGTAACATCAATCTTTTGTCAAAATAAAAGGATATGTGTTTCAAAATGTTCATTATTTAAAATTTATTTGCAAATGTTCTCATGTCTTCTATTTCTTAATTCTCAGTTTACTTAATCTATAAGAATCCAAGTATATTGTGACTATTTTATTTCTACTAAACTTTTAAAAAGTATGAGCCATATTATGATTTCATATATTAACATACTTTTACTATTTGTGATATGTTCCTGTTTAATACGATAATATCAATATTACAAATGTGTGTATGTGGTGTGTGTGTATGTCTTTTTGTGTTTATGTGTTTGTGTGTGTGTGTGTGTGTGCTTTGTTTGTACTTTGTAATGCTTAGGAGATCACACAATTTTTTCACATGTGCTAGGCCAATGGTTTACCACTGAACTATACTGTATAGTTATAATCCAAATAGTGTTTTAAATTATGACTTTTAAACTTTCATTTCTAGTGTACTTTTTCAAAATTATATATGATAAAATGTGGTGCATATTCTATCCACATTAGCAATTTTTATTGTTATTTAGAATATTTACACTGCCTTTCCACTTCCAATCTCTTGTGTTTGTTATTGACAAAGGTTATACTTTGCTTCTTTTCTCTCTTTGTTCTTTTTCCTTTTAGAGTTTACCTATTCTTTCTCTTAATTCTTTGGAAATTATCATATTTCTATTACAATTTCTTTACAGGTCTATACAATGCATTATTTCCTATTTTATTTTTTCCCATTGTCTCTGACTTTCAGTCTAAACTATTAGGTGGATTAAAAAGAAACTTCATTCAGGACAGTTTATTTTTCTCCTTCTCTTCTCTTAAGACTTTCTGATGTTTGAAACACAATACCAATGACATACAGCTCCTATGTGGTCCATCATTCTTTCCCTCTCACTCACCTCTGCTGTGCAGCTTAAGTTATCATTAAACTTTATTATGCTACAACGTTATCTAAATCTTCACTCATTCCTAAATTAATTTTAGTTGTAACAAGAATTCTCTAAAAACATTTTTCTATATATGATATCTGGGATCTTGTGTTTTCACAAGGTGCAAAATATGAGTGATTATCAAACATCTAGATATCTCTGTAGAATATTGGTCCACCTGCTCAATAAACTCGAATGTAAATTCAAGGAATGCAGGTCAGTCAGAAAAATCTTGTAAAATGGTGTAATGAGACTTCATACTAACTTTGAATCTAATGACAATGTTTAGTAGTAATGACAACATATTTCTACTATAAGAACAGATGTATAGAGAATGTAGCAGATTTGTCAAAAATAAATTTTTAGTTTTATGGTCAATAGATTTTGAAAAGTATGTCATGACATTATGAAATAAAAATAGAATCTTAAATGGATGTATTGACACTATAGCCTCTCTAGATTTAAAGAATGATCTTAGACTATTACCTCAAAGCTTTGTTTTGTTTTATTTTATTTTTTGTCGGTCATGGGGCTGGAACTCTGGCCTTAGGCGCTAAACTACAGCGTTTAAAACAAATATGTCATTTCTGTTTATTTTGAGGCTTTTTTTTCTGTTTATTTTGAGTTTATACAGAGATAACTCAATCAAAAAGGCACTTTCAGTTCAAGGGAGTGCCCTACCGCTTAAGCCACAGCACCACTTCTGATTTTCTAGTGGTTTATTGGAGATAAGAGTCTCATGGACTTTCCTGCCTGGGCTGGCATTAAACTGTGATCCTCAGATCTCAGCTGCGTGAGTAGCTAGGATTACAGAGGTGAGCCACAAGCACCCGGCCTACATCAACCTTATACAAAAATTTGATATAAAAATTGTTATCAAACTAAATGTGATAGGTAAAAACCAATAAAACATAAATGTAAAAATAATGACATTGGATTAGTAAAGGAGGAGAAGAAGTACACCAAATGCAAGATGCTGTCCACACATATATGTAAATATAAATCCTGTGTTTAAATAATGAATTTATGACTATCGTGGCCCACTCTGGGGATCAATGTCAGATCCTGGGAATGGCCTAACTCCTTAGTTGCTCACAGACTGGTGAATTCACCTTGAACTATTTACCAATTAGTCTCCTTCCATTTGGAGGTGGCAGGACCAGGATTCCAACTGTGGCCTCCAGCTCCCACCACTTAAAACTGATGATAGGGAACTCACCAGTCTGTCCAAGAACATCAGCAAGACCTATGATTAACCAGGCATAAGTGGCTCTCACCAGGCCTCCTTGGTACTTACAAGGCTGTGATAGGAGGGTCATGGTCAAAATAACCCTAGGCAGGAAAGTCCTTGAGACCCCTGTCCAACTTGTGCCAACAAAGCCAGAAGTAGAGCTCTGTGGCTCCAGTGGTAGAGAGCTAGCCACACAGGCCCATACTCCACGACCTTATATCCCCTCTCCTCCCAACCACTGGGACCCGTGCCTCCCCCATGCCCCATGGTCTGGCCCCGGCCCTGCCACAAATGCACCCCAGGGATGGGAGTGGGTGTTGGCCCGAAGATTCCACCCCCATATTTAGCACCCAGTGTCCCAGGAAATGGGGAGATGAAGGGTTGGGTGAGGAATAGGCACAGCAGAGCCCCTGGCCTGGAGTAGTGGGTGCCACACAGTGGCGTATCCGCACCCTTCCTCTCCCTGGTGGGAACATGGTATCTTTAGTCAGAGGTGGGGTGCAGAATGTTCACACCTACCTTCAGGGGTTTTTTCCTTATTACACGGGTGGAGGGTGTTGGATGCAGAAGATAGACCCCCCATGCTGTGTGAGCCTTCGTCTTCTGTGCTGGGTCACCCTTTCACTTGAAGAGGGTCCCAGAAAAGCCCAGTAGGGAGGTGAGGGTGCTGGTGGTCAGAATTCATGGTGAATATCTGGGAGGAACACTCCCCACACACACGCACATACACCCGGCCTGTCCCGCCCTCCTCAGCTGTCAACAGTTCTCATAGGGTGATCATATTTCCCAGCTCTGCCAGCTTTGGCTGATGCTCCCTGTCCATCTGGTCACCAACAAACTCCGGAGAGGCACTGCTCTGAGTCTGTGTGTGTGTGTGTGTGTGTGTGTGTGTGTGTGTGTGAGAGAGAGAGAGAGAGAGAGAGAGAGAGAGAGAGAGAGAGAGAGGAAGAGGGAGAGGGAGAGAGAGAGAGGCAGACCGAGACAGAGAGAGACACAGAGAGACAGAGAGACAGAGACAGAGAGAAAGACAGAGAGATCACCTTTCTCCTTGTACAGCCTGACTGTGATCAGGTGAGTGATCAGTTAGCAAATTGCAGGTGCTGCATGGAACTCGGGCTGGCTATGAGCCATGATCCTCATGTCTCAGCTTCCTGTGTAGTTAGGAGTATAGGCCTGAGCCACTGGCACCTGCTTAAGTTTAATTCTGACCTTCTTTCTTTCTCTCTCTCTCTCTCTCTCTCTCACAGGAACTGATTTGAATGGGTGCTGGAGGAGGTGGCCCAGAGTCCTCATGTGGCTAGAACCAAGGTGGCCCTCTCATTCTAGATGTGGGCTGAGGGTCAGGTGCTGTTTCACTTAGTCTGTTGTACCAGCTCCATGAGGTAAGCCCCTCTGTGCCTTGGCTAGACCGTGACAGTTATTCATTGTCCATCTAGCCTTACTGGACTTAGTATTGCATTACATGTACTTTTCTAGCAAAATTTTCTGGCCAAAGTTATGATACATAGTTACCGAATGAAAATGTAATGCCATCTTAAGAAAGTCCTTTAGGGCTCTGGGAAAGTGGCTTCATGGTACGGTGATTGCCTAGCATGCATGAAACCCTGAGATCAATGCCTCAGTACCACATAAACAGAAAAAGAAACCATGAAAATGGTGCTGTGCCTCAAGTGGTACAGTGTTAGCCTTGAGAAAAAAAAAAAAAGCTGAGGAATTATTCTCTAGCCCTGAGTTTAAGCACCAGGACTGGCAAAACAACAACAACAACAATAACAACATCAACAGCAACAACAAACATTTAGTTTGTAAATGCAAAATAAAGAACCCATACTTGGAATATATAATTGCTCCTTCCATAATAATACCTAACAATAATCCTTAACTCATGTACTTTACCTACATTAGGATAGTGTGTTGAAAAAAATGCTTTGTTCATTAGGTCATGGTAATTAATGCCAAGAATGTGCTTAGATGTCAGATGAAGATTAATTCTGGAAATTCAAAGATTCCAGGCTTTTGAGTGGTCACTGCTAATCACAATGAGAAGGGTAGTCTAAGTGAGATTTGGAAACCTTTTTGGCCAGTCTTGGCACCAAAAGGCAGAGGCTAGTTAACGGTTGTGACAGAACGGAAGGAATAACTACAGAAGAAAAGTATAAGTGATAGTATCTAAGATATAGCAGAAAGCGTTCTAGAGAGCCATTTTTGGTTATTGAAGAACTAGTTATCAACTAGTCTTATTCCTCATTGCCTTTAGCATTCTAAATCTCTTAAGCTAGTTCTTAACCTTTGTTTGATAAATGTATCTCTTTCTATGCTGTTCTTTCATACCTGATCTCCTTTGCTTTCTAATAATCTGTCTTTCTCTTTCCCTATGAACATTTCCTGATACTAAATACTCCTACACAGATGGAAGAGGATGCTAATGCAAGGGTCCCATAGCTCATAAGTCATTAATATAACAAAATGGAAAAAGAATATATTTATTGCTACCTCAATTATTCTGAAAAGTTGCAATGCCATATAATTTGAGTCCGATTTCCATTCTTTGTCTAGGTAGTGTCATTAAGTGAACATAAATGCAAATATGAGCTGGGTGTTGGTGGCTTATGCCTGTAATTCTAGCTACTCAGCAGGTTGAGACCAGAGGATTGTGGTTCAAATCCAGTCTGTTCAGGAAAGTCCATGAGACACTGATATTCAATTAACCACCAGAAACCAGGAAATAGTGCTGTAGCTAAAGTGGTAGAGTTCTCAATTTGACCTGAAGAGCTGAGGGACAGCACCCAGGGTCAGAGTTCAAGGCCCACAACCAACAAAAAAGTGCAAATATGACTGTAAGTTTCCCCAAAAGTAATGATGGCATCAATACTAATCTTCCCAAGCAGAGAAAAAATTCCAAAATGATTCAGTGCACCTATTTTTGCTGAGTTTTTTAATTTATAGATTCTTTGTTGGACATATTCTCTTCTTTAAAAATTGACAAATATTAGCTTTATAATAAATTTCATCTTTTATTTCTTGGTTCAAGAGAGAAGTCCATACAGTTGAGGTCACTTGGATATCTTGCTATCTTAGTTCAAAGCCAACCCAGACAGAAGAGTCTTTCAAACTCTTATCTATAATGAAACACCAAAAAAATCCAGAAGTGAAGTTTTGGTTCAAACAGTAGAGTACTAACCTTGGAAGCAGGTGGGCAGGAAAGACAACTAATCAGCGACAGGGTCCAGCCTCTGAGTTCAAGCCCCAGAACCAGCACAAACTAAACAAACAAGCAAATAAAACAAACCCCAGGTATTTCTTTGGGACCCTACTTAAAGTTGTACTGGTCTAAGAAGAGTCTGTTTTTGCTGATGATACTCACTGGATCCTGCTTTTTGGAATCCTTTTTGCTCCAGGGAACTCAGGACCAGACTAAAGGAATTGATAACTGAATCCTACAACAAGAGAATCAGCTCAGGAGTGAAACATCTGTCCATAAGACACTTTAAAACCTCCATATCTTTGTTTCTTTGCAGTAGAACACTATTAAAACAACGTTATTTCCATTTTTTCTATGCTGGCCTTCAAATGGCACATTGTTTCCTTTTGTAATACTCTCAAATAGAAGTTTGCACACAAGTTTTATATGAGTAAAGAACACACTCAAAACAGTCAATATCCTTCAAGCCTTGTATTTTTTTCTTGTGCAGTAAAAAGGAAAGGAAAAGTTAAATTGAACTTTGTCATTCCTTTATGTTCAATTCCTCTCCTAGGATCAGTTTCCACATCCATTAACAATTACTTTCACTTACTTCCAGTTACAATCTATGGTAATGGGTTCTTGATCATGTTTCTTCCATACTATCTTCATAAACTGTCAAGTGTGGCTCAGGACTGGAGTATCCAGTTCAGACAAATACAACTTGAAGAAAAAAGATAATGTTTTCAGCAGATGTAGGTGATTTATAATATTAGACAATCTACTTAAATCTGTTGAAAATTCTCCAAACTGCCCTCTTTTAAAAGCTTTGTTTGCTTTTCCCAGGGCTGCCCTTCATTAACTGTTTTAAATTTTGAAGGGTCATATTCATACTCTCTAGAGATTGATGTTTGGTTTTGATTTTCGTGTGTTTCTGTTTTGTGCTTTTTTTGTTTTTTTCACTGTATTTCAAAAGGTTGTGCAAGTGTGTTACAATTGAATATATCCATCTAATTGTCCAATGTTCCTGGATGAGAGTCACTCCTTCTATCATTCTCAACCAACCCTTTCTCCAAGATTTAGTTGATTTAACACTTCCTTTATCACATGTGTACATTGAGTATTTTAGCTGTATTTGACCCTTGTTCCATTTTTCTTTTTTTATTGTGAAAATACTGTACAGAAGGGTTACAATTAGATGGGCAAGATAATGAGTACATTCCTTATCAAGCATTGTAGCCTCCTCCTTTGTTTCCCCTTCCTATCCCTTCCTATCCTCCCGCCACCCCCCCCCAGTCTTCCTCCGTGCCTCACCAAAGCTGCAATGTTTGTTTTTAACATAAGCACTTGTACATCTCCCTTGTTCCATTTTTCATTAATTCTATGTCTTTACTGTTATTCCTCTCTGGTTTCAAATTTCTGATAGTCATTCTGTTAAACTGTCTGTTGATACTTTAAAAGGTTTATATACATTCCGTGGTATTTCAATGCTACATATACATGAACTGATGTCAGTTTTTATTTCCACAATTCATTCATCTGCAATAACAATTTGCAAGACTGGAGACATGAAACACCTAGATATGATTTTATTCTCATCCATTTAGAAGATTCACCTTTAGTCAACAAGAAAGTTTAAAAATGGCTTAGAATGTATTCCTAACTACAAATTTTTATAAATGGCTTTGTACTATAGTGTGTGATTATTTAACTTTACATTGGATAATACTTTATTCTACCTATGAGTTTTGGAAAAAGAAAAAGAAAACTAAAATTTACTACTATAGAGAAATGTGATAGAAATAGAAAACAGATTTTGTTTGTCACATCTCTGAAGAGTACCCATATTCAAGACTTAAAGTCATATTTCTTACTATGTTAGGCAGATAGGGAAAACATAAAACAAAATATGATAAGGCAATTATTTGTGACTTTTTAAAATGTACCTTACTAAGTAATGAAATTTACTTTATTAGTTAACGTTTGGGTTTGAAATATGGGAGGGTGATCTATTTAACACAATTCTGGAAGGCACATACTGAACAACACAAATGCTGTGTGGTACTATTTCTACACTTTAATGAATGGTTGAACCTGTTTGACATTAGTGCTGTGTAAATAAATCAATTCTATTTAACTTGCTCTCTACACTTGAAAAATTTGTAATGTCACTAATTATCATCTGCTTGTAAAATGTTATTTTGGCGAATGTGATTTTTAAAAGTTTATTTGAAAAGAAATACATTTTCAAATTAAATGTAGGTTAACATTGGTTTGAGAGTGACATTTTTATACCATAGAACCAAGTTGTACTGAAGTGCCAGTGTTTTGAAGCACTAAGGAGCTTTTCAATTAATGTTTTTCTGAAATACATTTGACCTCTAATCAAGCTTTCTGAAACTTGGTAGAACAATTATAGATCTACCCTTCCAGAAACTATTTTTTAACCAATTTATGCTGGACTGAAATCTTTCATTAATCATTAGAGGAGAGGTATTAAAAATAATCTTATAACACTTTATGATCTTGTTCACTCATATGGGCTGGTCATATGTAAATTGAAAGTTTGAATTACAGTACATTCTTTCAGATTTGTATCTCATCCTTCATTTTAAGTTGCCCTGCATTTCACAATTGCTTACTGCTAATTCCTGCATATCAAGAAATTGGGGCCCTGAAAAAAAGGAAATGAGAAATTGAGATGGGTCTTCAAGTACTTTCTGTTGGCATGTTGCATGAGCAGCAGAGTAAAATCCCTTATAGATTAGAGGAAACATTGTTTTTTACCATGTGAATTCAGAAGACCAAGAATACTTAGAAAGTATCACAAGTTTATACTGAAGACATTGCATTGATAATTTTTATATTCTAATATATTTTCTAAACCTAATTATTCATATTCCAATTCTATTTATTGGAATAAATAAATATCAATTTATTTGTCAAATTATCAACAAATGCTAATAAGTTTCACTGTGTGAAGTATAAAATCAGCACATACAAATATAAAATAGATAACTAGGTATAATATAATAAAAAAGGAACATGTTTTGCATTGTTCTGTTGTGGTTAAGGTATCAAAGGCAACTATGTTTTAAAGTAGAATTCTATTATCTCTAACTCAGTGTTTGTTACAGTTAGACCTAACGCTTTACCATTTGTAAATTTAAAGCCTGTAAGCAACAGGAAACATGGTGATTAAAACATTACCAATTTGAGGCTTAATAAGGAGGAGAAACATAGGGACTTGTCCTGCAACTCTGAAAATATTTGATGATAGAAAGGCAGTAGTGAAAGTTCCTGCTTGGTTGGAAGGTAGACAGACCATGACATTAGGTAATCATGCATATGAACAATTTATTCTCCTCCTTGACTTTAGCTACTTTTGAAATGGTAGGTATAATAAACAATTATATTTTGATAAAATACCTTCTAGTCTGAACAGTTCTGTCTGAAATGTTCATGTCTCTATGATCCCTTGCAACTAAGACTTGTTTTATTCAAGTAAGACAGTCTATGCTGTCAGGGTGAGATATTCTGTTTGGTCTGTTCCTACATGGAAAAAGGGTAAAGGGTCAGATAGACATTTGTGCTGTAAGACCTCATTTGGGAAATTTTCAGCTGCAGAAGTTTAGAAGTAGCTCTTAAGCAAGGCTTACTTGGAATCCATTAGCTCCACAAAGCTAACTCAGTTGGATAAATAAGTACTTGAAACAGCCATCACCTTTAGACCTACCTATAAATTCTTGAAAGTACAATCAAATCCCAAATTAAAAAGACTTAAAATAATGATTGACAAAAATATTGCAAATGTGAGCAATTGACTGAACAATATAATTTTTTCCAGTATTCACAGAATTATAGGGAAATAAGATCAATAGCATTGTTAGGAACAATAAGGTTTCTTTGTTACCAATAGGTACCCGATAATATAAGCCTGTATAAAGATTGCATCATTAACTACTTAAATTTAAAGGATATTACATGCTTTAGCAACACGTATACCCAAATTACAATACAGAGATTAACATGGCTCTTGCTCAAGAATGATATGAAAATTTGCGAAGTATTCCATATTTTTCATTCTTCAGATGCAAGAAATGAAAAACAGTTATTAAAAAGTTGATTACAAAATTACAAATGTAACAATAAATGTAATTAGTATAATTAAATGTTAGTTTGACATCAATGTTTAAAATCTTCACCTTAGAAAGGCCTTTACATAGCATAATCTTTACAAATCTTTTGAAATTAGACAACTTTGTCATTTTCTCCCAAAGAAATAAAATAGTATAAGGACGTATATATAAGTATAAGGAAAAAAAGGAATCTTAAACTGTTTCTATCTGGAATGCAATCTGAAAGGACACACTAAAGAACCTATATATTATAAAACAATATAGAATTCAGAGTATATCTAGGAAGAATAAAATAGATTATGGACGTTATACAAACATAGAATATAGAATATTTTATACTATACTATTTTCAGACAATGACCAGACATACTTTAGTTTCTGTACTACTCATTTCAACATATAAGTTAAATTATTTCTGATTAAAAAATCACCAACTCTGCAGAAATCATTATAGGTGTATATAAAACTCTTGAATACATTTTGACATCAAAGGTAGGAAATTCACTTGGACGAATTCCACAGAATCCATGAATTTTTACAGTAAGATATTGCTGTTGCTGGGCGCCAGTGGCTCACTCTTATAATTCTAGTTACTCAGAAGGCTGAGATCTGAGGATCTCGGTTCAAAGCCAGCCCAAGCAGGAAAGTCCGTGAGACTCTTATCTCCATTATACCACTAGGAAGCTGGAAGTGGAGCTGTGGTTCAAGTGGTAGAGCACTCTCCTTCAGCTGAAGATTGCAGGGATAGCACCCAGGCCTAGAGTTCAAGCCCCAGAACCAACCAAAAAAAGATTTATTTTATTTAGATTGTGAAAATATTTTGTGTGGACACAAAGGATGGTCTGGCAATTTTGAAATTTAAGAAACTTAACCAAACCATTAGGACTGAGGAGAACAATTTGTACAGCCTTCCACAACTTAAAAGAGGTAGTGATACATACTTATCCTTTGGCAACATCAAATGCAGTTTCTTCCAAGTTGTTCGTCAGGCCTGGATTGACATAAGGGTTCAACAAAAGGAGATCCAGATTATGCAAGTGGATCAAGAGGCCTTTAGTTTTGGCATTGGTAGCTACATCATGATGAAGTAAAAAAGAAGCTACTCTAGTATTATTCCAGATATATGCACTGTGCAGGGGTGTCCAGCCATCTACAGTTACTGCATGTTCCACTTGAGCAATCAACTCATGGACCATGTCTAACTGTCCACTGTAGGCTTCCCGATGAAGTGGGGTATATTCATCGTCATTCCTAGTATTCACATGAGTGGCCATTTAGGAAAATAGTCTCACACTGTAGTAAGCCGATTATTTTCAGCAGTCCAAAGAAGAAATTTGCTTGGACCCTTCTCCATGTTTTCTTCCAATTGATACCATTCCTCACTTTTTCATATTGTTCCTCATCTTCATTAGAATTGCTGAACCAGAGACTTTGAGTGCCAGTGTGAATGAGGTGTCAATGTATTTCCCTAATAGTTCACGTAGGTTGAACTGTTCAGAAATATCCAGTGAATTTTCTGTAACTGTTTTTTTTCACCATGATTTATTTTCTCTTTTTCCATTTTTATTACTCAAAATTATTCTAACAGGAGAGTAAGGAATTTAGGGAAAGCAGAGGAAAGATTCAAATGTACAGACTCAAAATGAGGACCATTGGTATCTTCATGTGCCGCTTATTCAAGGAATTAGAAAATATGAAATAATGCCTCCTATATAAAAGGCAAATGACAGAGCAGGAAGTGAAATGAGGAAACCAAAAATATAAAAGCAAAATAAATTAGGATAATTATGTAGCAATCATATTATCTATGAGAACCATGAAAGAGAGAGAGGAAGAGAGAGAAAGATGTGCAATGACATAGCTACCCCAAAATCCATGCCTCTGATCAATTAATTGAGCAAACAAAATTTTATTTTTTTAAATAGATGGGAATAGAATTTATGTATTTACTTGAAATTAGTAAATACATTTTTAGTATCCTACATAAAGAGACACAGCTTTGACCAAATTACAGATAAGAATCTAAATCCTTGATAATTCTAGTAATAGGTCTGACTGAAATCAGTTGAATCGCACTTTTTCTGTGCAGTGAAGGAATAGGTCCAGGCTAGGAAAGCAGCTAGAAAAGGCAGGCCGATTGTATCTGTGACAAAACTTTGTGGAAAATGGCATTGAGGATTAACTGCTTGCACTGGAAGCATGATTCTGAACTATTGCTTGCTGATTCTGAACTATTGTTTTGATCATCATATTCTCTAAAAAGAAAAAGTGACACTAAATAGCAAAGGACTACTAATACATTTTGATTCTAATTAAGCACCTTCAATCATCAAAATCACATGAAGACAATAGACAGGCCTACTTTTTTAGATGAAAACAAGTGTCTAAAAAAAAGCAAGGAACTTAAGTAGTCATGCAAAGGACTTTGATTTTACTACTGCATTATACATGTTTTCTAATGTTGGGTAACAATAAATAATGGCTCTATTAAAAAGCTCTTAAAGCTCATACGTTCAATAGTGTGTTCTTTTACTCTATATCATGGTATTTTTTGTGTATGGCCTTAAGAAGAAATGTACATTACTAACTTGAATTTCTGACAGGACAATATCATCACTGTACATCTTGCTTTTATAATCTAAGTTTTAAATTATTGTCTGAATATGTTCATTAGATAAACATAAAAGAAAAAATAGAAGCCAAACTAAAGGCTCATGGCTTTAATCCTAGATAATCACAAAGATAAAATCTGAGGATTGAGGTTTGAAACCAGACCAAGAAAAAAAAAGTCCAGGGGCTGAGAAGGTGGCTCAGTGGTAGAGCTGTTGCCGTGCATGCATGAGGCCCTGGGTTAGATTCCCTGGCATCACATAAGAAAAAAGAAAAAAAAAAGCCGGAAGTGGCGCTGTGGCTCAAGTTTTAGAGCACTAGCCTTGAGCTGAAGAGCTGAGGGACAGCACACTCCTGAGTTCAGTTTTCACGACCAGACCCCCCCCCAAACAAAAGAAAGAAAAGGAAAGTCCAGTCGATTCTGATTTGAAAGTAACTAGCAAAAGCTAGAAATGGAGTTGTGGTACAAGCAGTAAAATGTTGTCCTTGAGAAACTAAAACAAAAAAATAACAAATTCTGGGAGCCAGGCACTGAGTTCAAGCCCTAGTATTAGCATCAAAAATGGATTAATTAATTAGTTAATTAATTAAATATAAATAAATTATTTGGTCACATGTGGAGAGGCAGGTAAAATGTAACACCCGTGGTGACTGGATTATGTATTATTTTGTAATAAGGCAAGTTATCATGTGTCCTAATCACTAATATTTTTTTGAACTTTTTTTGTACAATAAACCCTGAATTTAGCATTCATGTAATTGTGTGTGTACATGAGCGCACATGTGTGTATGTGTATATGTATGCGTGTGCTGTTGCAATGTTGCTTGCCAATGTGGACAGTTTGAGGCTGAAAAGAGCTAACTGCGTTGCAATGTTTTCTTTATCAGCGTTCTGTCATTTCATTTCAGTGGTACCATCCTTCTGTACCTTTTATTTGTCAAATAATATCATCATAATCAAACCATTTACAACATTAAATTAGATAAAAGAGACTGCTTTCAACTCTTATTACATGTTAGGTGAGAAGATACAGACATAATTAGTAGTAAGTTATTTCTGTAAGATGATTGTCAGTACAAAATATGAATTTGACCTCTTAAATTGTTTATATATTTAAGATACACTCATGAAGTGAGTTTGACTGACTTGACCAAAAAGTATTACTCTCTGGTTATTCCTGTGAAACACAAGGTGGATAAACTGTTTCCGGATTTCTGTTGAAAATAAGTTACTTAGTAAGATCATACCTATTCTCACTAAGAGATAATAAACCCCATATTACATTTGAATATCCCATCTTATTGACTGAAAATAAGTATTATGGGTATGCTTGTTAGATATTTCTTTCAAAAACAAACAAGCAAAAATCATGTGTCATCTCCAGATTGTGGATGTATTTGAAGTTGATTTGTATATGCAATGGGATCTTCACAAATGGCTCTTTTGTGGGATTAACTATTGCAACCTTAACTAATAAGGCTTTTAAATATCTTTTCCAATATAAATAACATCCCAGAGAGAGTCTTGCAATTTCTGAAAAGCCTTTGACTGTTTCTGTATTATTTCAGTTCATTGACTGTAGAGCTAAAGACATTTCTAAAATAAATATTGTTAAGATCTGAAAATGGAAGTACATAGGCTTTTTATGCATCATTTTATGAAAACCCAATTTTTATGAATGTAAATGAAATAGGATAAAAGAATGTAAGTGAATTTGGTAAGCTGATTGTTAGTATAACTTTGTTTTCTATTAACACAGTTCTTTGAATGTTGATGATGCAGTTAAATTATTTCCTTTGTGTCTCTGTACTTTAGTTGGTTTTAGAATCTTTATACTTCTAAGAGTGAATTGTAGTATAAATAAAGTTCTTTAAAATGATTAGGATTAATCTTGTGTTTTGTGTCCTACTCCCAAGAAAATAAGTAATTTTCAAGTGTTAATAGTTTATCATCATCATTATCATTATCATAAGACATTTTGAAAAAATGCAGTAGTATTGATGTCTTTTTAAACCAATTGTATTCACAAGTTAGCCTTTAATTCATACGTAAGTCTTGGTGTCTATGAGTTTTAACCTCTCATTCCTAACATTAATGATACGTCAGACTGCATTCTGGGGTATATGAAAAGTAAAATATTTATCTGGGTTCAAATGTGATTTTCATATCAGTCTTGCTTTAAGAACATTTTAAAGTAATATATTTCCCTCAAAATGTTGGGTATAAAAAGCAATCAAAATGCTTCTAATGGTAACCAACTTAGGTGAGCTACAATGTGGAAATGATTGGTCCATAAGATCTGCAGTCTATTTCCATCAGGAATTGGACAGGTCATTCTTTTAGTATTACTGTGTTAAACAGAGATGTGGTACGCAGGCAGTGCAGAGTTGAGTCACGGGATAGAATATGATTTCTACTATTTTGAGCAAGAAATCAAGAATGTTATGGTTTAGCAGTTCCTTTCAGCAGGGAGGTATAAATTGATTATGATCATGGAGTTTTCATATTACAGTTACTTATTTTCTTTTCTTTTTTTTTTCTTTTTTTGGTCAGTCGTGGGTCTTGAACTCTGGGCTTGGGCACTGTTCCTGTGCTTTTCCACTCAAGGTGAGTGCTCTACCTCTTGAGCCACAATCCCACTTCTGGCTTACTAGTGGTTTATTAGAGATAAGAGTCCAAAGGAGGAGGCTACAATGCTTGATAAGAAATGTACTCACTATCTTGCCCATGTAATTATAACCCCTCTTTACAGTATTTTCACAATAAAAAAAAAAGAAAAAGAAAAAAAAAAGGAGTCTTGCGGCGAACGCCTTCTCGGCCAGCGAGGAAGAACGACCACCACACCAGGAGTCTTCTCAGATCACACTTTATTGGAGAGCCTTTTAGTTGAAGGGAGAGCTTGAGCGCAAGAGAGCGAGCAAGGAAATGCAGCCGCTTATATAGGGTTTGGAACACGGGTCGCTTCAGGATTGGATGAACCTTCTACCGTCACCAGGTGCCACGGGATTGGCTCAGGATTTACAATGGTGGCGCATGCGCAAAGCTAGGGACCCGCAGTCCCGCCAAGCACTGCCTAATGTGGAGTTGTTTACCTCTAAGCAGAAAGGACGTGGGCGCCATCTTGTAATGGCGTTTGTCCCGGCTCCCTGCAGTTCCCCCTTTTTGTTTTGGTAACAGGTAAGAGTAGAGGTCGGGCCTCTGTCTCAAAGAGAGGACCTTGCACTGGCCTTCGCCTGGGGGGCGCCTTCCCCAGTGACGACCAGGCCCGTCCGATGCCTTTTTTGCAGAGGTGGGATCTTGGGCATCAACCCACTTGCAGCCCAACGTGCTCTTCTTGGGCTTACGCCAGGAAGTGATTCCCATGTGCAGTGCGTTTGCCCAAGTGCAGTGCGTTTGCCTTACACCCTGTTCCAAGTTATCAGTCACATACCCGTCCCGGTGCAATGGGATCCCCAGATCCCTCGGGGTGCTAGGGCTATGCGAAATGATAAGGCTTAATGACCTCTCAGGGCCGACAGCCAAATTTGGGGTGAGGATCCACTCTCCAAGGCGGCTAATGCTTGCGAAATAACAACTTTGTCCCTACTGGCTTGGGCTCGAAGGCGACAGACCAACCATAGGCAGACCACGCATCCGCCCAAGCAGCAGGCTAAAAACATTCCAACTCCCACCCACTCCTTAAACCAGGAAACAGCGGAGGAAATCCAGGACTGGAGCCCCTCCACAAATCCGGGATCCATTCGCGTTGAATTAACAATCACAATGGCAATCCGCAGCTGCTCCAGCATCTCATCAAACTGGCCAGTCCAATTACCTAAAAGATAACTTGACAATTGTTGAGACAAATTTGCAGCTCGGGTAAAATTATCATATTGAATGCTTGTCACACATAGTTCCTCATACTTCCATTGACAGCCAAGCTGAGCAATTTGCCAAAGAGTATTTTCAAAAACTGGAAAGGCGGCCGCCAGCCGAGACCAGGTGCTCCCTTTTATAAAGTGACTCCGCCCCGCCGGCGGGTACGGCGGGGGAGGGGGGCCGACGGGTGAGGGCCAGCTCCTTTCATTATCAGCTGGATCGAGCTGCTCTCCCTCCTCCTCTAACATTTCTTCCTCTGAGTCACTCACAGGATCACTGCGTTCTTGGTCCTGCCCTTCCACATGTAGGGCTGAGAACCGGTTTGAAAATTCCTTCAAAGAAGGGTACAGGGGTCTCCTTGAGACCCCCTCTTTGTGGTCATCCCCACAACGCAGACAGGCACAGAGAACCACCAGAAAGACAAACCACAAAGGAAGCAGCAATGCAAACAACCAATAGTCCATAGTAAAAAACAGCATACCTAGGGATACTTACCGACGTCTCCTCTCCGTGTGTTGAGTTCTGGCTCCTGTTGGACCTCTTGCGCAGGTCCCGGGTTTCGGCACCACTTGCGGCGAACGCCTTCTCGGCCAGCGAGGAAGAACGACCACCACACCAGGAGTCTTCTCAGATCACACTTTATTGGAGAGCCTTTTAGTTGAAGGGAGAGCTTGACCGCAAGAGAGCGAGCAAGGAAATGCAGCCGCTTATATAGGGTTTGGAACACGGGTCGCTTCAGGATTGGATGAACCTTCTACCGTCACCAGGTGCCACGGGATTGGCTCAGGATTTACAATGGTGGCGCATGCGCAAAGCTAGGGACCCGCAGTCCCGCCAAGCACTGCCTAATGTGGAGTTGTTTACCTCTAAGCAGAAAGGACGTGGGCGCCATCTTGTAATGGCGTTTGTCCCGGCTCCCTGCAGAGTCTCATGTTCATTTCTGGGTGTGCTGGATTTGAACCATGATCCTCAGATCTCAGCCTCTTGAGCAGGTAGGATTTCAGACGTGAGCCACCAGCACCCACCTTAGTTACCTATTTCCTAACAAAGTTAAACTGAAATATTATTAGAGTGTGCACAACAAATTTGGGAAATTTTCTTAGAATTAGTAGTCTGAGTGCTGATATTTTAGTCATAAAATAGAATGAGGTTATTTGATATGGTGGGAATGGGCCTCAAGCTAACACTTACCATGTGTGCAATCTTGTACTAGTAATTCCAACTCAGAAGTCTTCAATATCATCATCTTAGAATTAAAAATAGAAGTAGTTCCACTTTATGGGATTATTGTGAGGACTAAATTAGATACCATAGGTAAAGTGCTTGGAAAAACAAGCAGTATTTAATACTTTCTACCTGTTATTTTATCATGTGATGAATTCTAATATTTTTACTATGATTTTTATATTGTGTCTATTTAGGATATGCAATGTACTGTATTAATATTCATTGCGTTGTTCACTTTTCTGTCATTATGAGAAAAACACCTGCAAAGAAAATATCTGAGGAGGAAATTATTATACTGATTCATGGTTTAAGAGCACAAAGTTTAAGAGCAGATATCCCCATTGTTTTTAATTATATTTTATTAAATAGTTGTACGAAGGAATTTCCATTCAGCAAATCAGTTTGTAAGTACAATGGATCTTTACATAACTTTCCCACACCCTTCCAAACCTCACCCCACTTTTTTTTTTTTTAGTTTCCTGCTATCTGCATTGAATATTATGCCTTAACTCTCTTCCTCCATAGCTCTCTTCATTCCTTCCCTTTGACTTCCCCTCACATCTTCCAAGTGATAGTTTTCTGGTATTCATTTTATAGGATTAAAAGTTCAATTTTATAAGAAATTACACCTTTTAACTTCTCTGCAAATAGCATGGTTTGGATAATACTGTTGTGTAAACTTGCATAAAGTTCTAGCTACCAAATACACAAAAGAAGTGGGTCCTTTGTGTGTCTGGCTCTGACGTAGTTTACTTAACATATTTTTAGATCTATCCATTTCTTCGCAAATGATGTAACAGTCTTCATAATGGATGGGTGCAATCCAATTGTGTATATGTGCCAAACATTCTCCAACCATTCCTCCCCAAAGGACATCTGGGTTGTTTCCATAACTTGGCTATGGTGAATAGTGCAACAGTGAACATATTTGTGAAAGTGATTTTACTGTAACCTTTTGGAAAAATTCATCACTATCTTTCTGGGAGCAATCGTCTAGCCAAGTTTACAGAATAAGCACATCACTCCCTTCATCTCTATCACAAAGTTTTGCAAGTCCTCAAAAACAAATTAACTCCTCCTAATGATCTCAATAAGGTAAAACCACACGGTGCCCATATTTTTTCAAAACATTTTTTCATAATTATTTAGTGAGAACCTGCTATGTACTTTACTAATGTGGGAATGAGGGAAATGACAATAAAGTAAGAAATATGTAATTTAATTACCTATTATCATATTTAAAATCTTTTTCAGCTCTAACTCATAGCCTCACTATTATTTTAATCTTTATTTGATTGCTTCATCTCTCCCCTAAATTATAACAGGTGATATAAATATAAAGGCAAAAAGTGTGGTTTGATTTTGACACTCATGTGTGAGGATGCACAATACGAGCAAATAAATGGATTGGAATTAATAATTATTATCCATTTTGTTAAAGTAAAGGTGGTTTCTCCAAACTGATTCTCGCAATACATATTCCATTCAATAAGAAACATGTGACAATTCCCTTTTTTTTGCTCCTCATTAACTTTTGTTTCCATTTTATTTTATATCGAAGGATGATTTCATAAATCTACTATAGATGCAATAGTAGATGTTAAAATATTTCTATCTGTATGCATTGATATATACATACACACATATACAGGACATAATGATAATTTATAACTTCTTAACTGTACAATTTACTAAATTATTAAAAACATAGATGACTTATGCCTGGAATCCTGGTTACTTGGGAAGCTGAGATCTGGTGATCATAGTTTGAAGCCATCCTGGGAAAGAGCCTCTTTTCTCCAAACAACCAACAGAAAATCAGAATTGGAACTGTGGCTCAAAGTAGTAGAGTGGTAGCCTTGAGAGAAAAAATTCAGGGACATTACCCAGGCTCTTAGTCCAAGAACTACAATCTACCTAAAAAAGTCTATTTAATTTATCCCTGGGTAATCGAGTATTTCCATCACCCAAATGTAGATCCATGCTCATTTACAAGGTAACACTGTTATGTCTGGAGTACCACATAACATTATCACTTAAGTAGAAAACATTGCAACATGGGTTCATTCTATCTCTCTCATGGATTTTTCTCCACTCAAATACTCAAATGTTACAATTATTCCAATTATTTAAAGCCATAGCTTTTTTCTTTAATACCCATAATATTAGAGTTTGAATTGAGTGTCTTGTTTCTCCTAAATGGGTGTTCGTATCATTTTGTCATGCTCCCAGACAAAAATTATCCTGATTAATTTTCAGATAGGATCTGGATTCTTACTTGTGTATGATCCTGGGCTCAGTCCACTTGGTGTTATTTTTCCTGGAATTTAGAATAACAGTTGCCTGGAATTGTGTACAGATTGTTCTGCCAGTCTGGACTTTAACCACTATCCTCACAACAGTACACTCCCATATAGTCAGGATTTTCATAAGCTTATAATAGCTGATTTTTAAAATATCTGTGCATTTCCTGCAGGTTCTTGAATACTGAATTAATTTGTGTTTTTTTTGTTGTTGTTTTCTTTCATTTGAAAGTATGTGTTGAGTTGCTCCTCTCTTTTTTTTTTGTTTCTTCCACTCATGTTCTTACCTAAAGTGCTGAGAAACCAATTGTGCTTTCTCAAGATAGTGAAGGTGAACATTACTTAGTCCAAAGCAATTTCAGTAATATTTAAACACCTTCATATCTATGAATGGTGTACATATGCTAAGTGCTGAGAAGAGTCTTTTTATTTTCACAGTTGTCTTTGGCATACACAGACAGATCATGAATTATATGAAGATAATAAAACTACAGATGTTTGCCTGGAGGAGAAAAACCTATTATTAATTGTTTGACAGTGGATTCTTTCTCATGAAAGAAATATGCTGCTTTATGCAAGATTTCACAAAATCATATTGATAGGAAGAACCTAAACAATCATCTAACACTACAGAGTTGAGGGAGATGAATTGACCTCCTGAATAATTTACTTTTGGGTCAAATAAAAGCATAATGAGTTGTAGTAAATAGGTGCTTAGCTGAATTTGTCAGTTTGTGAACTAGTACAGGTAAATAAAGTACAGCAAGGTAAGAAATAAAGAACTCTGTATTGAAATACATATTTGTGTGTATGTGTGTGTATGCACACTTGTCATGTACACACACGCACATGTGCATGTGCTCATGCATGCATTCATCATTCCTGCGGCTGATAGTGCCTGAGCACTATCCCTAGGATTCTGTGACCAAGGATAGTGCTCTACCACTTGAGCCACTGCTGCACTTCTGGTTTTTTGGAGATAATTGCATGTATTTTCATGATTGGAAAGGCTTTGAACAGTGGTCTTCAGATCTCAGCCTCTCAAGTAGCTAGCTAAGCTGATTCAGCCTCTTAGTAGCTAGTTAAACCTGTCCTGTATGCTTCACTGCTCTTCTATTCTTTCCCTGCGATAATCACAAGCCTAAGTCATATATGTGTCTAATTTCTTTAAAAATACTGTTACTGCTCTGCACCAGAAGTTCCCATCTGTACTCTTAACTACTGAGGAGGCTTGAGAACAGAACCCAGGCCAAATTTTAGTGGCCTTCCTTCTCAATCTATAACTGGGTGCATTGGATCATTTCCACCATCCTGTACTATCCTAGAGACTAAGATTAAAGGACTGCAGGATCCAGGCCAGCCAAGGTAGGAAGCTAGACAAGATGATGTGCAATTCTGATGCTATTGATGATGAGAAGGCTCAAAGGACAGATAAGGTGCATGTTCTTGTGGAAAGGAAACCCCTATATTAAAATTAACCACTGATATGGTGCCATCCTAGCAAGAACAATATCCCAAGTGGAAATCCCCACAATTTATCACAATCAAAATAAGCATATACATTTACATCCAAAAACTTTGTACAATCTGTTCTTTGCTCTAATATCATCTTTATCTCATTATCATATAATGTGACAGAATAGTTTCTTCATTAAACTTATGATATATTTAAAAGACCTAGAAAATTCTTTTTCACTAATTAAGTGCAAACGAATGGTATATTGCCTCATTTCTTAAATATTTGACTACCACTGAAAATTCATATAATGTTTATTATAGTAATATATTCTGATTTATTACTTTTCTTTGTAAAAGTTTTTAAATTTTTTCTTCTCTGATGAAATTTAAGTATTTAAATATTATCATCGAAGTATATTCTTTGAATACTTGGGGCAGTTTCCTACAACGTTTTTAACCAATATCTTCTAAGAATTTTTAATAGGTGTATTATTTGGTTTATTTTTAATTTCTATTTAATTTTATTGTAAAGGTAATGTACAGAGGGCTTACAGTTACTTAAGTAAGGTAATGAGTACAATTCTTATGGAAGGAACATTGATACCCCCTCATCGATTTTTGTTGTACACTCAAACAACTTCTGATGCTGTTGCTGTTGCTATTGATCAATGGGTACTTTTGCTTCTTTGTTCATGCGGTTTTTATTATAAAAATTTATATACAGAGGGTTTACAGTTACTTAAGTCAAGTAAGTGTGCACTTCATTTCATTTTCTAAATGTCAAATTTTGAAAATAATTACTTATTTTCTTTTGTTTCTTTAATGTAATTTTTTAAGAGTTGTAGGATTAGTTGATTTACTTTTGCGTGACTTTTACACATGTAAATTATTCAGACACATATATTTTGCTTTTAAAATATTTCATATGTGAATATTTAAAATTGTTTTCCTATTTTTATATGGTTGTTGAATTTAAATAAATCTATGTTCTTATAGTTATAAACACATTGTTCCAGGTAACAAATAGTTACTGTATTTTCAAGAAGCACATACTTTATTAAGAAAGGCTTCATTACCTGGTCACTCTTTTGTAAATATTTGTACTTGAATTAAAAATGTTTGAACTGGGCATGGTGATTTGTGGCTTCCATTTTCTAGCTATGGTAGGAACTGCAAAAAGGGTTTGTAATTCGGGAAAGCCTGAGAAACTAAGAGACCTTTTTATAAAAATATCCAGAGTAAAAGGATTAGCAATATATCCATCCATAGCAGGATATAGAGTGCCTGGATATAATATTCTAAATCTTGAGTTAAAACACCAGTAACATCAATCTTTTGTCAAAAGGATATATGTTTCACAATGTTTATTATTTAAAACTTGTTTGCAAAATTCTCATGTCTTCTATTTCTTAATTTTCAATTTACTTAATCCATCTGAATCCAAGTATATTGTGATTATTTTATTTCTACTAAACTTTTAAATAGTATAAGCAATATTATGATTTCATATATTAACCTACTTTTACTATTTGTGATAATTTCCTGTATTTAATATGATAATATCAATATTCCAAATGTGTGTATGTAGTGTGTATGTGTGTGTGTTTATGTGGTATTTTTGTGTATGTGCTTTCTGTGTACTTTGTAATGCTTGGGAGATCATACCATTGTTTCACATATGCTAGGCCAATGTTTTACCACTGAACAATATCGTATAGTTATAATGCACAAAGTTTTTTAATTATGACTTTTAAATTTTCATTGCTAGTATGTTTTTTCAAAATTATGTATAATAAAATGTGTACTATATTATATTCACGTTAGCAATTTTTAATGTTATTTTATTGTTATTTAGAATATTTCCACTGCCTTTCCTTTTCGATACTCTTGTGTTTGTTATTGATAAAGGTTTTACTTTGCTTATTTTCTCTCTTCATTGTATTTGCCTTCAGAGTTTACCTATTCTTTCTCTTATTTATTAGGAAATTAATTATCATATTCCTATTACAATTTCATTACATTATAAGAGGTCTAAAGAATGTTTTACTTTCTATTTTATTTTTCCCACCTTCTCTGATTCTCAGTACACACTATTATGTGTATTCAAAAGAACCTTGATTTAGGTCACTTTGAATATTTTCCTCCTTCTTTTCTCTGAAGTCTTTTTGATTTTTGAAACACAATACCAATGACATACAGATCCTATGTGGCCCATCATTCTTTCCCCTCTCACTCCCCTATGTCTTACAGCTCAAGTCTTTATCATTCAGATTTTTTAGGCTATAGTCTTATCTAAATCTGAATTCATTCCTAAATTAGTTTTAGTTGCTTGAAGCATTGCCTAAAGACATTTTTCTGTATATAATATCTGGGATCTTGTGTTTCACAAGCTACACAATATGAGTGACTATCAAACATCTAGATATCTCTGTAGAATATTGGTCCACCTGCTCAATAAACTCATATGTAAATTCAAAGAATACAGGTCAGTCAGAACAATCTTGTAAAATGGTGTAGCTTGAGCCCTCATATAAGATTTGAATCTTATTACCATGTTCAGTAGTGAAGACAACATATCTCTACTATAAGAACAGACACATAGAAAAGTGTAACAGATTTATTAGAAATAAATTCTTAGTTTTATGGTCAATAGATTTTGAAAAGGATGCCATGACTTTATGAAATAAAAATAGAATCTTAAATAGGTTTATTGGCACTATTGCCTCCATAGATTTAAAGAATGATTTTAGACTACTACATCAAACCTTATACAAAAATTTAAAATAAAAAGTGGTTATCAAACTAAATGTGAGATGTAAAAACCTATAAACATTCATGACATTAAATCAGTAAAGGTTTCTAAAAATTTGACACGGAAAGTATTAGTTGCTAAAGAAAAGCAATAATAAACTGGTTAATATCAACTGATAACCTTTCATAATTCTATGAAATAAGTGAAAACATATCCAACAGATAGAGGACACGTATTTTTCAATGCTACAATGTTAATACTACAATGGTCCTGAGTCTTAAGTACTTTTACACCTTCCAGCACTATATAAGTTTTTCCCTGCAGGATAGCTTTTAAAAAACATATGTAAGTTAATAGTAAATAGGAGGAGCACATGAATTAAGCTCCTCATTAGGATCTAAGAACAAATATAAAAAACTCACTAGTATGATCATCATATAAAAAATGACAAAAATATAGTAATGCATTTGTGGAGAAATTGATATACTCCACATATCAGAATGATTTGTATAATACTGCAATCATTTTAAGCAGCAAATTTTCGAGTCTTCAAAAGGTGAAAGAGAATTGGATGATCCAGCCATCACACTTCTATGTATGTATTAAAGAGAAGTAAAATCACTTGTTTGGACTGGGAATGTAGTTCATTGACAGTGCACTTGAATAGTATGTGTGAGACCCTGGAAATAATCCCCCAAAACAAACTTTCAAAAGACACACTATAGAGGATGTACTCTGCAAAAATTCCTGTAACTGAATTTTATATCTATTTTAATGTCTGTTCTAAAATTTACAATATTTCTATTTGAAGAAATGCAAGTTTGTGAAAATTAGGCTTGGAAAACCTGTGATTGTACAATTCACTTCCAAAGCACTAAAATGTATACAGTAAAAGGAGATAATACATTGCATATAAATTATATGAGAGCAAAAATAAAAACTATTGTTAAAAATACTTTACACAAATTGCAGAATATCTGAAAAGATATTTTCGGAGTTGGCTAAAAAAAACTACAGCTTTTAAAAAAAGATGATATTTCTGTTTATTTTTTGGTCTATTGTTTTGAGTTTATGCAGAGATAACTCAATCAAAAAGTGTATGTGATAAATGGAATATCTAGGAATTATGCATCACTTATGAGTAATTGATAACCTTTTCTGGAAGAAACTTTTAGCAAATGACAGAAGACCCAAATCTATGCATCTGCATTTTATGAAAGCCATATGTTACTTGTTCAATCCAATTGCTTTTCTCTACTTTGCTAGGAAGAAAAAGTATTCTCAGGTTAAGAGGCAATAGCAGTGAAAAGAAACAAAATAGACAATCATCTCGATTTATTTGTGAAAATATTAAATAAAACAATTCCACTCAATCGACTCCAAATTTGGTATCTATGAAGATGTTCCTGATTGCCAACATCCATTGAATTTTTGGAATTTTAATTTCTACCAACATATGAAAACTAGAACAAGAAAAAAATTACAGTCTTAGAGCAAACCAGCCTTGGAATAATTTTCTTAATTGTTGTGAAATTACAGAAGAATTGATACTGTTAAGAAAATGATCCTTTCCTATGGAAATCAGTTAAAAATGGTTATCACTTATTATAATTCCAATACCAAACAAGAGTAATTTTATATAATCATTAAAATATCATTTCTTACTATTGTAAAATAGAATAAAAGACCAGTCTCAATATATTATCATTATTCTTAATTTCTAATCATTATCTAAATATCTTAAACAATCTAAATATTCATGTCTTTAACATAGACGTAAATATTCTATACTTTCTTTTTTTTTGGGGGGGGGGTCCGGTCGTCGGGCCTGAACTCTGGGCCTGGGCGCTGTTCCTCAGCTCTTCAGCTCAAGACTAGTGCTCTACAACTTGTGCCACAGCACCAATTTGGGCTTTTTTCTTTTTGCTAATGTGGTGCTGAGGAATCAAACCCAGGGCCTCATGCATGCAAGGCAAGCTCTCTAGCACTGAGCCACTTTCCCAGCACCAAATATTCTATAATTTTTACTTAACATTTTCCAGGTGCATGTATTCATGTTTCTAAGAAATGTTCATAGCAGTTAAAAGATGTTTTGTGAAATTAATGTGCTATATTTTGTTGTTTTTGTTGTTAGTGTTTGTAATTGTTGGCATTGTCCCTCAGCCTTTTAGTGCTCAAAGCCAGCACTCTACAACTTGAAGCACAGAGCTAATTCCTGTTTTTAGTGGTTAATTGGAGAAAGAATCTAACAAGTACTTTTCTGTCTAGGCTAGTTTCAACAAAATTCTAAGATCTCATTACCCAGAATAGCTCGAATTATAGGCGTGAGTCACTGGCACTTGTTTTATGTGTTTTTAAATTTTTAATTATGTTTTATGATATTTGTTTCACTATATTGTATACTGTTCTACACATAAATTTAGATATATGTATATATTTCTGATGACAATGATCTCTAAAAATGTATGGTTTTCTTTTTTTTCTTTGATTGGAGCTTTAAAAAAAAAATTGGTAGAATACCGTACAGAGGAGTTACAATTACATGGGCAATATAATGAGTACATTTCTTATCAAGTATTGTTGCCTCCTCTTTGTTTCAACTTCTCATCCCTTCCCATACTCCTTCCACCTCCCTCCACCCAATCCCCCCCCCCCCACCATAGTTGTAAAGTTTGTTTTTCGAAACAACGACTTGTACATCTCATTGTTGCAATGGGTCCACCTGTATCCCTATTTATAAGATTTGTTTTTGCCCTTTCCCTCCAGAAATTTTACAAACATCAAATACAGTGAAAGCAGGGGGGAGGGACATTCAAATGAACAAAAAATCATCTTATGAATATGTTCTAAGCAATCTCAAGAAAGAAGAAAACATTTGAAGTCGAATCTTATCTCTTAAAACCTACCAGTTTTAAGAGATAAGACGAAGGACAAAATTTCTCTTAGAGACCAATATATCTTCAACATATTTGGTTCTAAGCATTCCGTCTAAGGCAAATTCAACAACTAGTGAAACTTGTGTTGGCTGTAACTATGTGTCTTTCTCCATGTGTTCATGTACACGTGGGTATAAGTATGTGTGCATTTGTGTGTATAGTAACATACATGTGTACACATATAAGGACTTATACACATATATGTATATATAAATAACTATGCATTTAAAATATATGTGCACACACTAATATATATATATATATATATGCACACACACACATATATCAGGTGTTCAGTGATTTAACCTACAGTTCCCAGCACATTGTCATTCTCACAAAGTGTACATGATAAACTGCTCTGAGGTTCTGTGGTATATAATGTGTATCACTTTGTACTCATTTCCCCCATTACCTTGTTTCTCATCCCTGTGAACAACTTCAGTCTATTTTCCATAGGACAGCTTTGTTTTCATTACATGTAGTTACTTACTGATAATAAAATAAAAAGGTTGTTTGTAAAAGAAAAAGAACTTTTAGGTCACAGGTTAAAAGTATCATATTCATCCCAATGTTTCCTATGAGATAAAATTTATAATTGTGGTAAAAGAGAAAAGGAATTCCTAGATCTGTTGTTTTGCCATTTAGAATGACAGAGAATAATATAACGTCACTGTTATAACTCTTAAAGAATGCAAGGGTAACTGATGGTCCCTATCATGTTCCTACAAAACCAGTGGAACCTGAAAGATAATAGTAGACTAGCAGAAATTCTAAGTAGCAGACATGCAACATGAAAGAGAAAGAGAGAAAATGAGAGTGAAAGAGAGAGAGAAAAATCATAATACTGAAAGTGCATAACAGATAAACAAGAGCTGTATGAGAATACTCATACTGC
This sequence comes from Dipodomys spectabilis, assembly GCF_019054845.1. NCBI lineage: Eukaryota > Metazoa > Chordata > Mammalia > Rodentia > Heteromyidae > Dipodomys > Dipodomys spectabilis. The sequence continues at coordinate 174,440 of NW_024870866.1, forward strand.
TATCCTTAGATTCTACATGTACGTTTGAATGTATTTGATGTATGATAACCCATCAACATAAAATATAAAGTAATTTTGATAAAACATAAAAATGACTCAGAACAAATTATAAATGCTAAAACAATCTTCACAGAAGTAAACTCTCAGAGATATTTCATGACTTTGAAAAGAATAAAGTAGCTTTGGTTAATAAAAATTTAGAAATATGACAATTCACAAAAATATAAAATGATATTCATATATTTCATTATATAACCCAAAGTAGAAAACAAATGTTGTTTAGATGATTTTTTAAAACACAGTATCTCAGGTGCTGGGAAGGTGGCATAGTGGTAGAGTGCTTGCTTTGAATGCATGAGGCCCTGGGTTTGATTACTCAGCACCACATAAGCAGAAAAAGATGGAAGTGATACTGTGCATCAAGTGGTATCGCTTGATAAAATTTTTAATCAATATTTTGTTTTAATTTTGTTCTTTGTAAATTCATGTGCATCTATAAAAAAATGCTGTGACAATCCCATTAACATCCTCAAAGTACCTCTTAATGATGACTTAAAACGTTGTATTATAGTACAAGAAAAAGAATGCTACAAATAAAGAAAACCAATAATTAAATATTAATGATTAATAAAGTAAAAAAAATTACCAGTGTTTCCAGGACTTGAAGTGTATTACATATTAGATTTTTACTATTTTCTCGTATTCCTGTACATTTAAAACTGGCTAAGTTTATGATGTTCAACAAGAGTTTTATAGGCGATGAGTAGGCGATGATTAGTATATATGGCTCATTTTATCGTTTGTACATGGCTTATATCATCATTTGTTCTTCGCTAACATAAAAAGTATGGAAGCCCTAAAGTTTTAACAGAAACTGTGTAATTAACAAAGTCTTAACTCTTCATTCTGCTTCTTTAGACAAAGACTTTGCAACTTCTCAGTAAAGTTTCTATAAACTCTGAAATGTATATATTTAGTAGTATATGTCTGCTAATATAAATCTTAAATAGTTTATGGAAAAGTATTTTCACCTGCCAGACTTCATTTTGGCATATATAAGCAAATTCTCAAAATTAAATGTTTAAGCAGTAAAACTTTAACAAATCTTTACACTTGCTGCAGTGTTCATTATGGCAGGTGCCTTGTATACAATAATTGAATTCCTCCTCCTACAATTTCTTGAACAACAAATATCTGGAATTATTTTGTTGTGGACAGGTTAATCTTGACTTTATTCTTAATTGTGTGCTTATGGAAGAAATACATGATTCTAAAATTTCACGACAATTCTTTTGAACTTACTTTTTCTTTAATTGTCTAGTTTAAGAAAATCAGTTGCACTTTAGAGATTAAAAAAAAAAACTGTTCTGTGCTCAATTTGGCAGGACATACACTAAAATTGGAACAATATAGACAACATTAGCATGGCAGCAGTGCAAGGATTACAAATGCAAATTACTGAAGCATTACATTTTTACAACAACAGCTGGAGGCGATGTGGCCAGAAGGGAACCCTACTGCATTATTTGTGGGAGGGTAAACTTGTCCAACCACTTTGAAAATTAGTGTGGAGGTTCCTCAAAAGAGTCCATATAGAGCTCTCCTATAACCTAGCAATCCCACTTTTGTGCATTCACCCAAATCACCACACGCAAGACCATATTAAAACTACCAGCACAACTATGTTTATTGCAGCATCATTTAACATAGCTAAGATATGGAACCAAACTCGATTCCCCTCAGTAGATTAATGGATCCAGAAAATGTGTGTGTTTGTGTGTGTGTGTGTGTGTGTGCATGCGTGTGTGTACATGAATTGTATGCCTACATCAGAAATAATGGCATCACCCAATTTGTTAGGAAATGGAAATACTTGGAAAAAATTATATTAAATGAAGTAAGCTAAGTCTCAAAGAACATATTTCCCATGGTATCCCTTATTTGCAATAATTAATATATGTCTGGGATAAGCAGAAAAGATCATAAGCTATGTGCATAGGACTAGATAAGATGATATTAAGATAAATGAACCCCAAGATAAGAACGTAAGTTGTTTTTTCTTTCTTGCTGTTGTTTCTAATGTATTTATAATGTACAATGTGATTTTTTTCCTTTTTTTTATATAATCCTCCCTCATAGTATAACCCTTGTTTTCACTGTATTCAATGTTGGTGCTCCTGCATCTTGTATATCTACTTCGCTAATTTGGGGAGGGAAAGAGAAAAAACAAAATGCTTAGATAGAGATGCAGGTTGACCCATTGTAACAATGAGATGCACAAGACACTATGTTGAAAAACAAACTTCACAATTTAGGAGGGCAGGGGGTAGTGAGGGGTGGAGGGCTTGGGGAGTGTATTGTGGAGGTGTGAGGGAAGGGATGGTGGGAAAAACATTTAAATAAAAAAATAAAATACATGAGAGCAGTAACACAAGAGATGGGAGTGGGGGAAATACTGTACTATACAAAGAAGAGTAGAACAGCTGTGGAGAGCAGTAATTTTGCTTTAACATAGGAGGAATAAACTAGCAAACAAATTTTCAGCCTCATGTCAGTCACTAAGAAGAGCGGAAAAATGCACAATCAGTAAACCAATAGCGATAAAATAGAACACTAAACAATGAAGAGGAACAGATGACTTGGAACAAGAATAACAAATGACACAATTAGGAAACAAATAACAAGCTGGTAAGTTTAAAAAAATTAACCATACTTCTATCAAATCTTTTTTACCTCATAATTTGTTAGAACTATAACTTAAATCACAGATTAATAGCATATTATTTTAATAATAAGTTACTTATTATGGATTTCTTAAGTTTAATGTTTAATATATAATTTAAATTTTAGTATCTATGGCAACGAAGAAAGTGAAACTAAGTTTAATAAGTTTAATAATATATTTCATGAATTGTAAAATTGAGAAACATTAGAATTTAAACAAATAATATATCATTATTGTTTCAATTCTGTGAATTATGTAATAATTATGTAATAATTCAAAGTGTATTCTTAATGTTAAATAATAAATTATTGCACATGACTCTTGGTATTAGGCAGAAGGGTTCAGCACCGTGGTAAAATTCACACAATACTGTACATGAGCATATGACTCCTCTCTAGCTTATATTGTGGAAATTTGATTTCTACATGCATGTTAAATTCCTGTCTAGGTGACAGCTATACAATTATATATGTGAGGAGTATTTCAGATGATACTTAAAAGTCATATTCATTAATTAAATTTTTATTATTTTGTACTAAATAAATATTTATAGACAGACTGAATTTCTGAGTAGATGATGGTGTATGTGTGCCAGATTACATGTATTGAGGATTATTTAATATTTCTGACATTGTTTCTACGGTTAGATTTAATTTTCCATAAGGGGTTAAGTGTATTACACTGGATATATGAAAGTAAACTGAATGTTTATTCCATTAATCCTTTGCCACTTGTCTAATCCCAATATAAATTATCCATGTGTTTGAAGTAATGAAAATAACAACAGATATAAGCAAGATAAATCAGTCATACTAGACAAGTATTTTCACCTTTATTTTGATAGTTGGTCCTCTTTTACACTACAGAATATTCTTGGGAAAATGTGCTCCAGGCTGACCACAACTGCAGAATATTTTGGTTTGATCTGTCATAAGAGTAGGAAAGAAGGTGAACCTTCCTTCCAAAAGTCAGCTCCCAAGGATGTGATCTGTTTTATGGTGGTGACTTGGAAATGAACATTTTTCACAGTTAATCTTGAAAAGCAATCTTGATAGACCATTTCTGTACATGGTTACAAGGATTATTCATGGCTTTTCAAGGATGCCAAATTGCCTCATTTTGAGACAATTAAAACAGGAATTTAGTTAGCTGTTCTTTGTATCTTTAGGAGAAAAAACCATTGACTCTAGGCCAGAGAAATCAATGAGGCCCAGAGAAGCTACTACCTTGAATAGTAATCCTAGACATCTAAAAACAAACAAACAAACTAAAACCTCCAGTAAGCACAGCCAGTCAGGGCTGCTATCACAGTCTACATGAAGTCAGTCAAAAAAAAAAAAAAAAAAAAAAACAGAAGCTGAGAATCAGTTAGCTGATAACTAATATATTTTTATGAGGGAGAATGAAATGAGATTCCAGAGAGAGGGTCAGAAAGACTGATCAGAGAGACTAAAATTGGTCACACGAAGATTGGAAAATAGAATTCCTTGTAGAAGAAATAAATCATACAAAGCCTGTGCATGTAAGTACAAGACAGCAGACCAAATTTCAGAAACGCACAATTTCTTAGAGGTCAGCTTAATGAATTATCCAAGGAAATCTTTCAATTCTTAAAAATTTACCACATGTGGGAGAAGGCCAATTGCTGAAGAGAAAGAAAATGGCATCACTCTGATAGGAGGTCCAATATCACATTAGGAAGCAATCGAGCACAGATTTGTAATAAAAAGAGAAAAAACATTATTCCAAATGAGGGTTTCATTTCTTATGATGTAATAGTTCCTGATTTAGGTGCTAGAGATTACCGTACAATTGATCCAGTCTCACAGCTCAGTTAATATTGACTGCAATATTCCCACATGTAGGAAGGAGAAAATTTACAAATGTCTGATGACTGAGTTGAGGGAGAAGTGTTCTAATAGTGATATCTGAAGTTTAAACCCAATATAAGAGACGGATTTTCTTCTTTTATAAAAAAACAAAAAGAACCATTTTTAGCCTGGTGCCAATGGCTCACAGCTGTAATCGTAGCTACTCAGGAAGCTGAGATCTGAGGACTTCTGTTCAAAGCCAGCCTGGGTAGTAAAGTCCCTGAAATTCTTATCTCCATTTAATCACCAGAAAACCAGAAGTGACACTGTCGCTCAAGATGAAGAGCACTTACCTTGAGTTGAAGAGCTCAAGGTCAGTGCCCAAGTCCACTCTTCAAGCCCCTTGACCAACAACAACAACAAAAATCTCCCTTTTCTTGGACTGCCTACATATTTTCCTAATATTCAACAAAGAAGGCATTTTATCACCCAGTATATTTAAGTCCTATCCTAGCTACTGCAAATAGAATGATTTGGTATCTTATGTCAAGAGATTCGTATTTGCGGAAACAAATACCAGCAGTAGTAACTTTCTTTCCAGTCCTTGAACTCTGGGCCTGGGCTCTGAACATGATTATGCTAGCAGCTTTAACATGAGCTTGTTTGTTATTTATTGGATTACTGTCCATGAGGAGTATTACTGAGTCATAAGGGAGATCTAGGTTTAGTCTTTTGAGGAATCTCCATACTGCATTCCAGAGAGGTTGAAAAGTTTAATTTCCCACCAACAGTGTAATAGACTTCCCAATTTACTACATCCATGCCAGCATTTGCTATTGTTAGTTTTCTTGATAATGGCCATCCTAAATTAGACGAGGTAGAATTTGTCTTGTTTACTTGTAGATTTGTAGGCACTTTCTTGATACCATAAATGAATCAATGAAACCTATATTTCTCTGAGTCTGTATTCCTTTCTCTTAGTATAATTTCCCCAACCTTTCATTTTCCTTAAGACTGGTGAAAAGTCATCCTTTTTGATGAGTGAATAGAATTTCATTTTGTGTGTGTGTGTGTGTGTGTGTGTGTGTGTGTGTGTGTGTGTGTGTGTGTGTGTTCATGATGCCTATAGGCCCATGAGTTCATTTCTAAGCCTTCTGTTTCATCTGTCATTTTGTAATTCCATATTAAATTTGGATTGCTTTCAAGACTGCGTTGAAGAATATTATTGGGATTTTGATGGGTATTGCAATGTCAATTGTTTGGGGGCAGTATTTTTCCAATGCTCCTGTTTGGAAGAATTAACATCCTTAAACTTGCAATATTGAAAGACTTTCCATTTCCTTTAATCTGCTTCAATTTCCTTTTTTAGATTTTTAATGTTTTCACAGTAGAGTTCCTTTGCATATTTAGTTAAATTAATTAATTCCTAGTTGTATTGTTGTTTCTTTGTTTAGATTTGATTAGATTTTGAGGATAATAAATATGAGTTTGCTTTTTGGATTTCAGCCTCAACCTTCCCATTGTTGGTAACACAGAAAAACTACTGATTCTTGTGGGTTTTACACCCTGCTACATTGCTGAATGTTAGCATAACCTTTACTAATTTGAGGGAGGAACATATAGGTCCCTTTAAATATAGGATCATTTCATCTGCACAAAGGGTTAGATTTACTTCTTTCCTATTTGAATTCCCTTTATGTGTTTCTCTTGCCCTTACCTCTTGCAACATGAAATATATGTTACTACATTAAAAGAAAGAGAGCAGACTTTTTAACCTGTTTGCTACAAGAAAATTAATATTAAGCAGAGCTAATTGAAGTAATTACTTATTTTCTCTTCAGATGGTGAGTATAGTTCTCTTGGATATCTTGGAAGAAAACACTTTACTGGTGCATTACATTGAAATAACTGGCTAAACTTTCTTCTTCAGAAAGGCAAAAGCACATTTCTTTCATATTAGTATTATAAAATCATAAATAGCTGCATGTTGAATTGTTTTCCTCTGTAATTTTGAATTCTATTCTTCATCCATCAGGTATGTAGAGCTTTGAATGACCAATTATTTAAATTCCTATATTGCTTATATTGTGATGTAAATCTTAGGAATATTAATATGGATTTATCTTTGAGTCTCATCGTAAGCTACATTCATATTAAACTTATGCAGTCTCAAGAAAGAAACCTGAGTATTTTACTCTTTTCTATGTTTTATTCAATAAATCTTTTCTTTTTAGAAATATGCTCTCATCTTTAATATTGTTCCAGTAAACATCATGTATTTCTAGTAGTTTTACTGAAATAAATATCAAGTTTGGAACAGAAAGACATACCAAACTCAGCGTTATCACTTTAAAGTAAATCCTTGGGGATTATTTTTATACATAAAAATATAAAAGTGCAGTGAACATGTTTATACACGAATAATATAATGGTTAAGTCAATTAGACACAAGAACTACCACATCAAATCTCAATTTACTTAAAGGCACCAAAATATTTGTGTTCATGAATTTTTAGAAAATGACTAGTCAAAACAAAGTTTATATAATATTTGAAATTTAAAAAATGAAAATTAGACCCAGATTTGCTGTCAATATCCTGATTCAAGGAATACATTTACTCAGCAAACCGAGAAACAAAAAATAAGGGATTGTCACATAGAATGAAAGATGTAGAAGCACACTGTCTTTCCTTAAGATGTTAAGCACATGCAAATAGTCTGATTTTTTTCAAAGATACTATAAAAATTCACAAGAGGATTTGAGATCAGAAGTGATACATAAGCAAAGTAACTGGAAAACTGTATATGTAAATTGGGCTTTCAATATAGGATGACAATTTTTGAATAAATGAGCCTATAGAAGATGATTTTGTATCTCCAACACACAGCCAGTATTCTACATTTCCCTACATACTCCCATTCTCTAACCTCAGTTTCTGATCAATATGCTTCTAATTTCATCATGTCAATTGCTACTAAAATAACAAGGTGGGTGGTTTTTTACGTTTCTAGATCCAATAAATTTTAGTATTTTGGAATAGTAATATAAAATCATGAAGTTTGACTTGAATAATAAATTTGGGGATATTGTATTCAGGATACTGTTAATTGGCCTGAAGCAGCCAGGGATCCTATTATGAATGCACAGACATACAGTATACTAAGAACAAGGGACCTGATCTCAGGGAAAGATACAGGACCAGGCACGATCCTAAAGCAAAGAAAAAGCATAGGAGCAAACATCAAACCACTATCAATACAAAAGAATGAAACTGATCTCTGATGGGTCTGGGTGGTAGTTCTGTCTTTGTGTGGGAGAGAGAGAGAGAGGGAGGAAGAGAGAGAGAGAGAGAGAGAGAGAGAGAGAGAGAGAGAGAGAGAGAGAGAGAGAGAGAGAGTGTTTAGAGTGGCTTCCATATTTGCAGTGCATAGAGCATTACTTGTTAGGGAGAAGGTGCTCATATTAGAGCTCTGATACCACTGTCATCATTTTTTATTGTGAAAAACACTTGCTTAAACTCTAATTAAAAAAGGGAAAAGTAAACTAACATTTTACACGATTGTTTTCAGAATTAATTGGTATATTTAAGGCCAAAAGGAGAAACTGGAGATTAATATGATATATTTGTCCCTTCTGAATATTACACAACAATAGCTGTGATTTCAGGAGTCTCCAGCATTGTCCTCACAGCTGAATTACTAATATGCTTAAGAATATGAAACATATGATAGAGAAATAGATCAGCCAGCAAGCACAAAGAACTAGTGATAAAATCGAACTTTTAAGCAGGTTGCCACATCTTTTAGGAATGTAATTCCTTCGTACGAATTTTAAATTTTGTGGCTTCCCTCTGCGATTAAAAGGTAACAAAATACTATAGAAACAAGAATTCCTGTTCAGCCAAGTAGAAAGTGCTTGTGATCCCATCCTCACGTTGCAAATTTCCATTTCATAAAACTCTCTTTTAGAGTGCTTTCATTTAATACACTTCAGCACCTCATCCTTCCCTGTGGAAGACAGGAAAAAAGATAATTTTGTTTTAATATAATCTTACGTAAATTAGAGTGCACAGACATGATTTGTATAATTACAGAAGTTAGTAATAAATGTAAGTAGGGATCATGTCACAACGAAAAATATAATTAAATTCACATAACAAGTCTAGAAGTCACAGCATTTTGTGCATGAAAACATATATTAGATTAGTTGCAGAATTTCTATTCTGAGATTAACTTTATATTAAAGTATAATACACTTTGCCTAAGGATTGAAACATTTTATTGAAAATATATTTCTTAGAGATAGTTTTTGCTGCATAATTTTAAGAAGAAAATAGTCCCAAAGTAATCATTTTTCTTATTATTTTACAGTTTCCATGTGATTAAGTTCCAAATTAGAAATCCAGGTATGATTTAATTTAATATAAACAAAAATATTATTAAGTATAAAGACCTTATACTCTCTACATTCTTCACACTAAGGTCATCAAATATGGTGAGTCTGAATAATTAGTCTCTGTGTGAACTATGTAAATATCACTTACAATGTGAGTGAAATGTTTAGAAAGTAGTATGTATTTTTGTTTAATTGCTCTGAAGAGAAAATAAATGTTATAATCAAAGGCTAAAATGGTTAGATTTAAAATTTAGAATTCAGGAAATGATTTTGACCACACTGGTTATTAGAGCCTTCACAAAAACCTCATGAGAAAATTCATATTGATGAAGCAAATATCCCAGAGGTTAGACATTTACGAATAGAAAAATCCTGTCATTCTGAATATATAGAGCTACATATCAAACATAGAAAATTTAGCTTTTAAATACCTTAATATATTAATATATTTACTTGCAAGGTAAATACTTGTTCTGAAAGGAGAATTTGAAAAATAAACATAAGTATTCATTTGATAAAAGACAATGTTTAAATATCTCTCATTCAAGAAGCAAGATGTACAGTTTGTTCTTTTTCAAGCCAATTATGTTCTCTAGACTTACCGCAAACAGTAGATTCGTAAACCTAAATCATTGCTTTGTAGGGAAATAGAAATTTATTGTCCTAAAAGTCATGACTATAACTTTTTTCTCAAACAATTACTAAGTAACTGTTTTATATTTTTATCATGGAATCATATTTGAGATATTTTTATTGATTAAGTTAACTAATTCATCAATAACAATATATAAGTTATGCATGAACAAAGTTTATCTAACACAAGTACTTTCTTCACAAGTCATATCATGGCTCTGCTGAAGAACACCAGAAAGAATGACATTGCCTCATTTGTTAGGAAATGGAAAGATTTGAAAAAAATTATATTAAGCCAATTAATCCAGGCCCAAAGAAATATAGTTACCAAGGGTCCTCTTATTTACAATTACTAGTATAAGTCTGAGACAAGCAGAAATGGTCAGATAAGTTGATGTTAGGTGAAATGAACCCCAAGATAAGAATTCGAACGCTTTTTTTCTTTCTTGCTATTGTTTATAACATATTTATAAGATGATTTCTTTGTTGCTTTGTATGTCCCTCCCGCATGGTGTAACCCCTGCTTTCACTGTATTTGATGTTGGCATAATTAGTGGAGGGGAAAGGAAAAAACAAATTGTTTAAATAGGGATACAGGTTGAACCATTGCAACAATAAGATGTACAAGACGTTATGTGGAAAACCGAACTTTACAACTTTTGGGAGGGGGAAGAGGAGAAGTGGGAGATTGGAAGGAATGGGAAGGGGAAATAAAGGAGGAGTCAATAATGCTTTATAAGACGTGTACTCATTACCTTGCCTATGTAATTGTAACCCCTCCGTATGGTATTTTCACTATAAAAAAAGAACCCTATTAGGTAGTGTTATTTATTTCTTAATTTTGAGTTATTTTGTTAATGGTTATTACTTCCCAGAATTGGCAGTTTCATTATGCTCTTTCCATAATATATTTAAAGCATTTGATTATACTTCCTCTATTTACTTTTTCGTACTCCTTGCTCCAAAGAACTTCTGTTTTTTACATAAAATTACATCTTTATATATGCACATATAATTTAATTTGGAAGATTTAAGGTGAAATGCTACTTAGTTCAAGATGTACAGTGGATTAACAGGATGAATAAAAACTTGAATATTTTTGTTAAATTCTGAATTGAGCTATCATTATAGTTATGGTTAGGGTTAGGATGCCAGACAGAATTAGAATGAGGTTAAGAGAAATAGAAAATTTAGGTTCAACACAGGATGACTCATTGCAACAATGATACTCACAAGACACTATGTTGAAAATCAACTTTACACCATGGGGAGGGAGGAGTGAGGGAGGTGGGAGAGGGAAGGGATAGTGGGACAACAACAAAGAAGAGGGTAACAATGCTCAACAAGAAATATACTCATTACCTTACGCATATAACTGTAATCCCACTGTAAGTGTCTTTACAATAAAATAAAGTTTTAAAAATGAAAAAATAAAACCTGACATGAAATAGAAAAACACTTTAAAATTTTAGGTTCAAAATGTAAGTAAAATTTAGACCTACATGCCTAGCAAGAATTAGGATAATTTTGAAATAGAGCCTTGCTATTAATATTATGATTCAGTTATATATAGGTTTAGGATTAGGCAAGGTGTTCAAGTTAGAGCTGGGGTAAGGATGAGAAAAATATGTAAGATATTGTATAAAACTGCAACATGTTTTAAGAAGAATGAATGGCATCAAAGTTAGAATGAGAGAAAACCAGTGTCTGTGTTACTTTAAATATTCAGATATAATTTGGTTTAAAGTGTGAGTTTTTTTAATTTCTTGTTAGGATTAGGGAAAGATAAGCTTTAGTTTTCCACTAAGAAGTAGAAACAAAAAATGTTTGATTGAATAAAATCTACATAAGTTTCCTTACATTAACCATTTGGTGTTAATTCAGATTTTTATTAAGATTAGGTTTCTGGTTAAATGGGGTTTAGGATAAAGAAATGGGTTAAACTGGTGGCTCATGCCTATTATCCTAGCTACTCTGGAAGCTGATTTCTGAGGATCACAGCTCAAAACCATCCCAGATAGGAAAGTCCAGGAGAATGTTATGTCCAATTAACCACGGTAAAACCCAAAAGTGGTGCTGTGGCTCAAGTGGTAAAGTGCACACCTTGAGCTAAGGAACTCAGGGACTGTCCCCATGCCTAGAGCTAAGGGATCATATTGAGGCCCAGAGATCAAGCCTCTCAACCAACAAAAAGAAAAAACAGGAATTGGCTAAATGTTAAGTATATCCGAATTTATTTCAAGTTCTAGGAATTCAGGAAAAGCTGAGGTAATAGAAGTACAATGTATTTCATAATATCATTATTTGAGATCAATGGGTATAATGATTCCTGCTGTGGAACAAGATAGATTCACAGTGAAGAGTGAGAAAATCACTAGGGTTTAGGAAAACCTGCAATTTACTTCAAGAATTAAATCTCTATTGAATTGAGATTGGAATGTCAGTTAGGATGACACAAAATCAGTATTTTTCATAAATTCAAGAATTAGGATAACATTAGATTCAAAGTTATGGTTAGGATTCCAACCATGTTTAGGGTTAGAGGGAAGGAGAAAAAAATGAGGCTCAAATTGAAGCTAAATTTTAGAATAAACCCGATAAGATTAGAATATTTGTGAACGAAATTAGTGCTATTAATATTAGAATCTACTTACAATTAGGCTTCTGGTTATTCTCAATGTTCCAGTTAAGATTAAGTTTAAGGTTAGAAAATGACTAAGATATTGGAAAAAAATTGAAATCTTTGTTTGGAAGGCTTATTTCTATAAAGAGGATGTGAAAATTACTGTACTTCTGTTACTGTTATTATTATTATTGACATAAAATTTCGATTAAGATTAGGTCAATATTTTGTTCTTATTATGATTACTGATATGAAAAAAGGTTTTAGTATAAAATTGAGTTTTCACCAACAAGTAGAAGAAAAAAATGTGAGATTGAATAGTAACTAGAGCATTATCATTATATTTAGAATTTCTCAGTGATCATTCTTGTAATGATTAATAAGAGTTTTCCAGCCAGGTTTAGGTTGAGAGTTAGTGTTAAGTAATGAACTAGATGGTAAGTAAATCTGAAACTGTTTTAGGTCACAGGGGTTCCAGAAACGGTAGGATCAAATGAGACAACAGTATTTTTCCTGATAGGAGAATTTGAGGACAAGTAATATAGTGGTTCATGTTAGGGAACAAGATCACTTCAAAGGTAGAGTCAGGAAATTTGTGGGAATTAGGGCAAATTGAAACATTTCCAGAGTGCAAACTGGAGTATTCATTACAATTAATTAAAACTACAGTTTTTTTCTTAAACATTAGAATTGGACTATCTTTAGGGTAAAAGTTAGTTTTCAGTTCCAGTTGAGCGTAATGTTAGCATTAGGGAAATGGAAAATTTAGGGGTCAAACTGAAAGTAAATCTTCAAATAACAAATCAAGTTAGAATTATGATATATGTGAAATAAGAAACTGCTAATAATATTAGGATTAGGGTGTGATTAGTGTGAAGGTTAGCCTCAATGTTCCAGTTAGGGTTCGAGTTAGAAAAATGGCAAGATATTGAGTAAACCTACAAACTTTTAAGAAAGATGAGTTAAATCAAAGATAAGATGAATAAAAACTCATGTATTTTTATGGCTTTTAGAATCCTAAGGCAATTAGTTCTAGGGTTAGGGTTATTTTCTATTACAGGTTAGACAGGGTTAGGGAAAGGAAAGTTTTAAGGTAAAACTGAGTTTTCTTCTAACACTTTCAAATAAAATTATTGTGAAATTTGACAAAAGGTACAGAGTTTTCCTTAGTTTCATATTTAGTGTTCAATAGGGTTAAATTAAAAGTTAGGTTTTTAGTAAGGTTCAGGTATGTAGTTAGGTTTAGGAAATAGAGTTGATTTTACGTAAACCTCCAACTTCTTTTTGGAGATATAGAAGTAGAGTAATAGTTAAGATCAGTGGAAACTAGGGTATTTTTCATGATATGACGATTTGAGGTTAATGATTCATAATAGGGAACAAGATAAATTCAGATACCAAGTTAGGGTATCTGTAGGATTTGGATCAAACTGCAAATCATTTCAAAGACAATGAGTATGTGTTAGGATGTATCTAAACTTGAGTATTTTCCATTAACTTTAGGATTGGGTTACTATTATCATCAAGGTTACTCTTAGGGTTCTGACAAAGATTAGAGTTAGGATTAGGTAAATGGAAGGTTGAGCATAAAACTGAAGAGTAAATCTGAGGACTACAGGCTGAGGAAGAGTTAGGATGAATGTTAAACACAGGATTGCTATTTACATGAGCATTCAGGTACATTTAGTGTTAGGGTTAGCCTCAATGTTCCCATTAGGGTTAGAATTAAGGTTAGGGTTTGAAAAAATATAATATATGAGGTACCACCACAAACTATTTTAAGAAGGATGTGTTGAACCAAAGTCAGGATGAGTAAAAACCAATATATTCATATGATTTTTATTTTAATCCATAGGGTTAGGATTACTTTTCTAATTCAGATTAACCTTAGGGTCAGGGAAGGGTAAGATTTGAGGTAAAACTGTTTTCTACTACTAATAACGGGTCAATTATTTGTGAAATTTAATGTAAACTACAATGTTTCCCCTACATTTCCTATCAGAGATCATTTGGGTCAGGTTTAGGGTAAGGTGTCCAGTAAGGTTAGGGATAGGGTTATGGTTAAGTAATAAACTAGAGTGTAGTAAATCTGAAACATTCTTTTGTATACAGGAATTCAGGAAAAGTTAGGCTCAATAGAATCTACAGTATTTTTTGTTATGTATTTTAATATTGTGAGCATTTGAAGTCAATAGTTAAAACTACTCCTAACTGAGAATAAGATAGATTCAGAGTTTGAATCTATGCTGAATCAAAACTCAAGTTCTTTTTATAACATTAGGATTGGGCTACCATTCGCATCAAGGTTATGTTTAAGATTCATGTCTGGGGGTGTTGGTGTTTATGGAAATGGAAAATTTACTGTCAAACTCAAACTCAAACTAAACTTTAGATCTACAAGACAAATAAATTTTCAGATGAATGTGAAGTAGACTTCTGATACTAATATAAAGATTCTGGTGCAATTAGGGTTATAGTGAGTTTCACTGTTTGATTCTGGATTAGGGTTAGGCTCAGAAAAAAGGTTTCGATGTCGGGTTAAAAATAACCAATTTCAACAAATATCAATTCATTCAAAGGTAGGATGAATGAAACGTAGTACATTAGGAGGGTTATTAGGGCTAGGTTTAGGTTTGTTTTTCTAGTTCAGGCTAGGTTTTGAGTTGTGGAAGAGGAAGCTTTAGGATAAAACTGAGTTTATTTTTATTAACAGATGTAAAATAAGTGTGAAATATTCTAGAAAGTGTAGTATTTTCCCTACATTTACTTTTCATTGTGTATTAGCCTTAACTTTATAAATTTCGGTTTTAAATTACATGTAGATTTAAAGTTGGAGTTAGGAAATGGATTAATGCTAAGTAAATGTGAAAGTTATTTTAGGATCTAGGACAGAAAAAGCTACAACCTAGAGAAATCATAGTATTTTTCATGATGTCAACATTCCAGGTCAATTGATAAAATGGTTCATGTTAGGGACCAAGGTAACTTCAGGTCTAGAGTCAGGAAATCTGTAGGACTTAAGGTCAACTGCAACTTATTTCAAGAGTGATAACTAGATTATCTATTAGAATGAATAAAAATTGAGTAGTTTTTATTTACTTTATGAATTGGCTACAATTAGGATGAAGTTTAGGGATAGGTTTCTGGCAGATATTAGGGTGCAGGTTCGAATAATGGAAAATGAAGCATCGATATGAAAATAGAATTTAGAACTACAAGAAACAAAAGACTTTGGACAAGTGTAGAGTATTGGTAGTAATTTTAGGATTTTGGTTTAATTATATTTTGCGTGAGCCTCAGTGTTTTAATTAGGGTTAGAGTGAAGTTTAGAAAAATGGTAGGATACTGCATAAAACTTCAACTTATTATAAGGAGGATGCATTAAATCAAAGTTAGGATGAATGAAAACTATTCTGGTATCATTCCTTTTATGTGAGATTTACATTAGTACTGGTTAGGGTTAGGAAAGGGTTACATTAGGATTAAATTGTATTTTCCAATAACAAGTAGAAGAAAAAATAAATGTTATATTGAACAGAAACTTGAGAATTTACTTACATTTTCAATATGGTGTAAATTTGGTAAGGGTAGTGGTAGGTTTCTGGTTTTGTTTAGGAATTGGGTTAGGATGAAAAAATTTGTTGGACAGCTGGTAAATCTGAAACTTACATTAACATCTAAGAGTTCAGGGATAGTTAATATCAATGAAAACTATAAATATACATATGTGTGTGTGTGTGTGTGTGTGTGTGTGTGTGTGTGTGTGGTGTGTGTGTGTGTGTGTGTGTGTGTGTGTGTGTGTGTGTGTGTGTGTGTGTGTATGAGAATATGAGGTCCATGGATGTAATGTTCATGTCAGCGAAGAAGATTCTTTCATAATTATGAGTCAGGTAACCTGTAAGATTTGGGGTTAATTCCTTTCAAGAAAGACAAATGGTGTATCACCTAAGATGAATAAAACTCCAAGATTTTTCTTCAACTTTAGGATTAGGCCACCATTAGGAATAGGGCTCAGGTAAGAGTTCTGTGCAGAGATATGGTTAGGGTTAGAAAAATGGAAAAAGGAGGCCTAAACTAAAAGTAAATACACGCCAAGTAAAGGTGAGGAGGAATGTGAAACATACGTTGCAATAATTTGAGGATTCATATATAATTAAATTTAGGTTTAGCCTGAGTGCTCCAGTTGGTGCTAGGGATAGAATTAGAAAAGAGAAACTATGAGGTAAAATGCAACTTACTTTTTTTTATTGTATTTTTTCTATTGTGAAAATATTCTACAGAGGGGTTACAATTACATGGGCAAGATAATGAGTACATATCTTATCAAGCATTGTAGCCTCCTCCTTTGTTTCCCCTTCCCATCCCTTCCCATCCTCCCCACCACCATCCCTCCCAAATCTCCCCGACCCACCCATCAAAGTTGTAAATTTCGTTTTTGACATAACGACTTGTACATCTCTGTTGCAATGGATCCACCTGTATCCCTATTTAAACCACTTGTTTTTCCCCTTCCCCTCCACAAATTATACCGGCATCAAATACAGTGAAAGTAGGGGTTATACTGTGGGGGAGGGACATACAAAGTAACAAAGAAATAATCTTATAAATGTGTTAGAAACAATTGCATGAAAGAAGAAAAAAAAACCTTTGAATATATCTTAGGGTTCATTTCCCTAACATCACCTTATCTGACCTTTTCTGCTTGACTCAGACATATACTAGATATTGCAAATAAGGGAAACCATGGGACCTATGTTTCTTTGGGCCTAACTTACTTCACTTAATATAATTTTTTCCAAGCCTTTCCATTTCCTAACAAATGGGGCAATGCCATTCTTTCTGATGGAGGCATAGAATTCCATTGTGTATATATACCACATTTTCTTGATCCATTCATCTATTGAGGGGCATCTGGGTTGGTTCCATATCCTAGCTATCGTAAGTAATGCTGCAATAAACATAGTCGTACTGGTAGTGTGTTCTAGTGCTTTAGTGTGTTCCTGTTTGTAAACATTTGGGTAAATGCCCAAAAGTGGGACTGCTGGGTCATTGGGGAGCTCTATGTGGAGTCTTTTGAGGAACCTCCATACTATTTCCCAAAGTGGTTAATAAGTGGGCTAAAGACTTAAAGAGAAACTTCTCTGAAGAATTAAGAAGGATGCCCAATAGACACATGAAGAAATGCTCAAACTCCCTAGCCATAAAAGAAATGCAAATCAAAACAACATTGAGATACCACCACACTCAATTTAGAAAGGCTAAAATCAAGAACTCTAATAACATCAGATGCTGGAGGGGATGTGTACAGAAGGGAACCTTACAGCATTGTTGGTGGGAATGCAACTTACTTTTAACAATTACCAATTGAGTCACTGTTAGAATAAAAGAAAATAAGTATGTTTGTGGGACATTTTGCATGCAAGAATAATTCGAGCTAATTAGGTTTAGCTTTCTAGTTTTACTTAAGGGTAGAGTTTTAAAAATGGAAGCTTTAGGGTAATACTGAATGTACTACTTTCAATCAAAATTAAAATAAATGTTAAATTTTATTAAAAAAATAGCAGTGATTTTTTTCCTTTCTTTTTACTTTTACACTTTTGTTTTTAAATTAGGTTAAATTTAGTGTTAGGTTAAAGGTTAGGTTTAGGGATATAGTTAAGTTTAGGAAATCAATTAATGTTAATAAAATTGGAAAAGGTAGGATCAATGGAAACTAGAGTTTTGTTTTTTTCCTGATATCCACATTTGAGGTTAATGGTTGTAATACTTCATATTAGTTTGTGAAATAGCTTCAGATTTTGAGTCAAGAAATATGTAATTTAGAGTGAGAAACTGTTATGTTTCAAGAACTATCCTTTATATCAATTTTAATTATTTACACACATTTAAACTTTCAGAGGTAGATACATAGTTCTTTGATCACTTTTCTTATTGTCACTGTTATTTAACTCTGCCATTACACGAAGACTAAAGTATCCTTAAGTTCTTATTCTAGTGATTAGAATATATCATTTAAATAAAAATGAAAACAATCAGTATGAAGACTTGAAAAAGTTAGAGACTTTGTACTCATTGTTCCCTTTCACCATCCTCTATGACTGAACCTCTCTTTCCCTGGTATTTTTCATTCTAGAGAAGAAAATTAAATTAAGTTGGCACTGGTAAATGTATTAACATTTTCTATAATGAAAATCTAGAATGTATCCTTTAACCTACAGTCTTTACTAAACTTGTTCTCTCACCTGCATTATTCAATAAATGATGCTGCTTCCAAAGGAGTTCTTAAGCATAAAATGTAGCTAATGAATAATGTTCATTTTCTCTTCATGTTCGCCTTAACAGGACAGAGAATTCTAGTTAATGACACAATGGTACAGCCATTGGATGAATGTGAAGATGATCTTGGATGAGATCGTGCAGAGGGGCCATGAGATCAATGTCCTGTCATTCTCTACTGCCATTCGTGTGGATTCCAGAAAATCATCCCTTTTTAAATTTGAGATTTACCAAATGTCTTTGAATACGCAGGTGTTGAAAGTCATTTCAAACAGTAGGTCAATGAATGGACATATGAGTTCCCAAAATACTGTCTGGAAATTTTATTCAATATTGCAAAGCATGTCTAGAGAATTTTCTGATGTTTATGAAATCCTCTGCAAAGACATGTTCTGAACCAAGAAAATTTGAAAAAAATTACACGAAGAAAAGTTTGATGTCCTGCTAGCAGACCCCCTGGTTTCCTGTGGAGAACTGCTGTCTGAGCTACTGAAAATTCCTTTTGTGTACACTCCCTGCTTCTTCCCTGGCAATGAATATGAGAAACAGTTTGGAAGACTTCTGTTTCCACCTTCCTATGTGCCTATTGGACTGTCTGAGATCAGTGATCAAATGTCATTCATGGAGAGGGTAAAGCAGATGATGAATATGATTGTTTTTGATCTGTACTTTCAAACATTTAATGAGAAGAAGTGGAATCAGTTTTATAATGAAGTTTTAGGTAAGCTACCATTTAAATTTTTATGATTTAATCCTAACTTTCTGTTCCTTTGAAGGTGAGCTGAAGTAAATATCAATCTTAAGCACCTGAGGGAAATTCAGATCAACAAAATGAAAGGCTTACATTAGAGGAGGAATTAAAATTCTCTGGCTATCTTCTTTTTAGAAACATTTCCAGAAGGAATAACTCTGCTACTTGAATCACAGACTGCGTTTCCAGAGTATTGTGTATTTTACTATACTTTTATGTCAGGTTAAAGAACAATATTCCAGGTACCAAATGTTCACAAATATAATCCTTCCTATATGGAAGGTTAACTTCAAATAAGCTCAGTCAGAAAAGTCAGTGAGACTTTTAACTCCAATGAAACAGCAAAAGGCCAGAAGTAGAGCTGTGGCCCAAGTGTGGTACGTGCTAACCTTGAAAAAACAAAAGCTCAGGGATAGAAGGGTTGACATCATCCTAAAAGCAAAGCAATATATCCATTACCTGACTTGTGCAACTGTAACCGCTCCTTACATCAGCTCTATAATAACATTAAAAAAATTGAGTGATTATTAAAAAAAACTCAAAAACAACACAGATCCTGATATCAACCCCTAGACATGTACAAAAAGAAAGAAAATGAAGTATAAATCTCATTAATGTCTTAATGAGTACAGCTAGGTAGATTTACTCCCTACAGTTGGTAATTTATCACCAAAACTATGAACAAAAGGAAAATATTCCATCTTTTGTAGCTTACTTTTCTCAGTTATAAAGTATTCATTTACCTATAGTTCTAGGAAGAGCTAGCTATTTACTTATTTACAATTAGTAAATATTGTCTGTCCCCCCAGAGAAAATGCACTAGTGACTGCATCTAATTGTCTCTCTCTCTTTCTCTCTCTCTCTTTTCTTTGAGAGGGGGAGAGTAATATTATCAACTACTTAATATGAAACAAATGCAATAACACAACTCAGAATTTAATTAAGACTCAAAAAATTATTGTTGTGGGAAATAAATCAAGGATCAACACATTTCATGTTAAACTAGAGAAACCCGAGAATACTTTCTTAGAGTATGTGATATTAGAAATTGGTTCTGGACATCCATATGATTCTAACATTTTATTTGATACTTTTATAGCTTTGAGAGAATGTATTTTATATACAGAGTAATGCTTGTGTCATTATAAACAAATATCCCTTATCAAAATATAATATCTACAGGTCTTACCTACATTATTTCACTTATTTCATTAAATCATGTGTTGTAGTCAGGGAAAAGTTTTTCATGATCCTTCCTATCATATTCTTTTCTCCATTCAGGAAGACCCACCTCAATCCTTGACCTCATGGAAGCTAATATATGGCTCATTAGGACTTACTGGGATGTTGATTTCCCTCACCCACTGTTACCAAATTTTAAATTTCTGGAAGAACTCCACTGCAAACCTGCCAAACCTCTGCGTGAGGTAAACCTGTCCCTGTTGGCTTGGTGCTCCCTCTCCCTGTCCCACTTTTCCCTCTGGCTTTTCCTCTCCCTCTCTTTTTCCTTCTTTCTGTACTTCTTAATGGCTTTGCATCCTCTCTCAGGGGTCTCCATCAGCAAAACAGATGTGAGAGAGGGAATGAAGTGTCCTGTTAATTGTGGATTCGTGTATTTCCATTCAACTCTCTATGCTTCATGACTGTCAAGAAAAAGGTAAGATAATGAAAACGATTGGAGTATATGATCAGTTAAATTGAGCCTTCATTGTTGAAGTCATAATGAAGAATGCATTTTCCATGTAAAGATTATTTACTGACTACAATATACGAGAAGCAAATGGTGGCTATCCAGAGAAAGGAAGTAGAAAGAGATTCTGAACACAGATTTTAATTCAATTTGGATTGGGTAACTAGAAAATAAAACTTGTCTGAAAGTGTTTTCAGACAAGAACAGGGCTGAAGTCTCTGCACCTATAGGACAGAAAGGAAGCTTGGGCTGGACTCCTAGACAGAGGGTGCCAGCAAGATAAAATACAGTGGAGCCATGAAACAAGGGTCTGCCTCATTTGTTGCCCTGGAGCAGCAAAACCATAGTACACAGAAAGTGCCTCTGGGCTCTAAATCAAGTTGGGGAAGGCTTGGATTTTGCTGTTGTGTCCAGCTGGGTGGGTTTCTGCTCTGGGTTTAGGTGAGCATAGGAGTCCAGCTGTGCTGCAGGCACAGGGCTGATGATGCCTGTCTGCTGGTTGCAAGCAGGCAGGAGGATTTTCTACCTGGACAGTGAATCCCGACCTTCAGATAGCTGATTTTTAGTAGCAACTGCAGATGTGTGCCACTACTGCCTGGCTCATTTTAGAAGCCATAATTGTTTTCTTTTTTCTATATTTTTAAGTCCAGGACCAGGACTCCCACAAGCCAACCAATGCTTTCACTAACTTAGCCAGGCCTCTCCACCCCCTTAATGCATCTTTTCTTCCAACTTGCCTTTTCCACTTATTTTTTGTTTTGACATTGTTATATTTTAATTAATGAATTTATTTATTTTTCTGTTGGTTCTAGCACTTGAACTTAGGGCCTGGCCACTGTATGTGGGTGTTTTTGCTACAGGTTAACACTCTCTGTAACACTTGAGCAATAGCTGAACTTTTTTCTTGTGGGTGTGAGTGTTTGTGCGTGTATGTGTTTTAGAGACTTTTATTGGAAATAAGAGTCTCATAGAAACTCCTAGCTTTGGCTGGAGGTGGCTCATACTTAAAACACTAGCTATTCAGAAGATGTAATCTGAGGGTCCCAGTTTGAAGTGAGACTGGGCAGGAAAGTTTCTGAGATTCTTAGATTGAATTAACTACCAAAAGACAGAAGTGGAGTTGTGCCTCAAGTGCTAGATTGCTTGTACCAGAGATGCTCAAGGATAGAGCCCAGACCCTGAATTCAAGCTCCAGGAATTCCCCTCTCAAATGAATGCCTTTAGGGCTTAGAAGTGTGACTCAATGTGGTAGAGTGCCTGCTATTGAGCAAAATCATTACATACTGAGTTCAAGAGCAGGACTGTGAAATATAACTGGCCTTAAGCAGAGTCTGAAGTTCATTTCTGTTTCTTTTCATCTGTCTCTTGCTTTCACTACCTCAGGCTTCTCTGCAATTCAAATTCCACTTTAAAAGTTCAGACAAGTGACTTCAAACTCTTCCCGATAAGCATCAATTTAACTCCTAAATGAAACGTATAACTTAACTTATGAGCTAATTAATAAAAGGCACAATTATTAATTTTCTTACAATCAAAGAGAGTCAGAATATTGGGAGCAAACTCAATTTTCTACATGAAAATGTGTCTTAAAATTTTTTCCAACGAGGAAGAAATAATAGTGAACGAGAGTCATTTATTGAAATTAGGGAAGCTGATGCAGCTTTCAAACGTATCCAAACACATAGGAAAGAAACTCAGACATGTTACTGGGAAACAGAAACTCTACTTGCTCTTGCTGGGGAAGTGTGTGTGTGTGTGTGTGTGTGTGTGTGTGTGTGTGTGTGTATGTTTGTGTGTGTGTGTGTACACCTAGCACAAGTCTTCAACTCAGGCCTTATTCTCTGCAAGGATGGGACTAAATCACTGAGCCACAGGTCTTCTGGCTTCTTAGTAGTTAATTGGAGATGCAGAGCTAATGGATTTTTCTGTTTGGATTTAATCTTCTGATCCCCTACTGTTACTGTGGGTACTACCACAATGTGAGAGCCCTTTAAATTGAGAGTAATATGGAAATCACTTGTGCAAGATGCAAAGTAACCAGTTCATTAATTGGGAGTAACACAAGCTCACATTTAGAGTGCCTTCAAACACATTGTTTCTGATAAGTTTATCTGAAGCCCAGAGCATAATCAAAACCCATTTGCCACAACATGTGTGTAGCATATATTTAATGTATAGAATATGTAAAATGAATTTGATCCTGAATCAGAAGCCATGCTGGGTGTGGTACTTAAAATATTCACAAATAGATTGTCATTGAAATGACTGGCAGACTAGCATGAGCAACAGAGCATCTGCTTAGTGAGAACAAGGCCCTGATTCCAAGCCCCAGGACCATAAAGAAGTAGAAGAAAGTGAAAGAGGAGGAGAAAGAGATTAAAAATGGAGATGAAGGGGCGAGAGAAGGGAAAAGGAAAAAGAGGAAATGGAGAAAGCAGGAGAAAGAGGAGGAGTATGGAAAAGGGAGAAAAAAGAAGGGAGAAGGAGGGAAAGAATGAGGAAAAGGACCAGTGGGAAGAGGAGGAGAGGAGACTGGAGGAGGAAGAGAAATGCAATATAACAACAAGAATGTTGGAAAATATTTTCCATAAGTGATCTGCATGTGCACGGCAGCATTATTTTTTAATCAGAGAGAGCTAGCCCATTGACAATGTGGGTGAGTACCTGTTGCTAGCTCATTTTATTCTGAAGACAGACACTGCTCCACGTTTTTGCATTGAGAAGTTTAGAAGACATCCTGTTCGGTGTTTCACAGATTCACTGCAGGATTTCTTTTTCATGTATCTTACATGGGAAAGTCCTAAATGCAACCTTCATTAATTAAAGAAAATAGAAGCAACATTTATTTGTATTACTGAGCATGAAGAAATCCTGGAGATTTCTGGTTAATTCAGAGGGTCCCAGGCAAAAATATAGAACAAGAGGAAAGTAAAACTCTTTTTAAAAATATAATAAGTTAGCATTGATGTAAAGATTTAGGGGATGTTTTTCCTTTTTACTTGCCAGCTGTTCAGTGCTACAGCAAGGCTGTGCCCTGAATCCTCTTTCAATTCACCATGTGAACCTCCATTTTACTAGTCCTCATCATAACTCTTACAACTGTCCCCTCCTTTCAAACATGTAGCTTTATTCAATTTTCCTGTTCTAGCTTTCATTTTGGTACTAGCATCAGTAATCTTCTTCTAGTATTTGACAATGAAATTCCATTTTTTGATAGAGAGCTCAGTTCATATTGACAAAGGCAGACTAATGAGAATATCATAGAGCATAAAATACAGAATATTATTAATGTGATCATATGCAACTATTCCATAAATTAATATAAGTACACATAAATGTGTATTTTCATATAATTTTTAAAATGTGAAACAGTTGCATATCTATGTCATAAAATTATACAGATCACTAATAGTAGAGAATAAGCTAAACCTATTGTATCATTCCGAATATTCTTTGTAAAATTTTCTTTTTTCATTAATTTTCACCTTTGGCTTTTCTTTTCCTAGCAACCAGTGATATATTGATGTCCCTATAGTTTAGTCACCTCTGAGTAATCTCTTTCATTTCCACCTCTAGTTAGTCCCTCATGTTAAATACCTGAGGTATAACTTGTCCCAATGTGCCTCAATAGGACAGCAGTACCCAAGTCCATGGCTGTGCCCATTCTTCCCTTTATTAGGGAAGGGGATATCAGCAACAGGGGTGTTAGGGATCAGGTGGCTGGAACCATGGTGTTATGAATTATGGGTAGCAGAACAGAGTAGCAGAGACTAGGATACAAGGGAAAGGGGAATTGTGACTGTAATTGCTTAGTTGCAGTGGCAGGAAATTGTGTAGTAGCAACAGCTTTTCAGGGATTGGGGTAGCTAACACAGGTATTGAGACAGATTAGCAGGGACAAGGAAGCAAAGGCAAAGTGAAAGAGTAAAAGCTGTGAGGGATTAGGGTGACACAATCAGGGTAACAAGATCATGGGTGTGCAAACTGGGTAGCCAGTACTACGGTAGAAACAACTGGTATGGTAGACTGATGTGGTGCAGAACTCTGGGTTTGCCTCTCCAGTTTTGACTGTTAGATCTTTAGGGAGCTACTCCTAGCAGCTCATTATCAGCATGTTGGGTTCAGGCATGTGCCATCCATAAATGTCTACTCCAAATTGATTGCATTCTTTGACACCGGCTTTGGGATCTTTGCCCTAAGCATCCTGAGAGACCACAATCCACAATGGTGCAGAACAGGCTCCACATAGTTACCTGCACTCAGCTTTTACAAACCTCACTGTTCCTCTCCAATGTCAATTTTCATGGTCACAAGGGATCTGAGGAGTGCTCAGCTAAGAACATAGGTAGCATCTTAAATACACCCCTGCCAATCACTGCTCATGGAGAAATGTACAAACGTGCTGAGGTCAGTCTCTCCATCTCCATTTCTGGTTCACTAGAAAAAACGATGTCACAATTCAACCACCAGACTGCTGCTATGGCAGCAACTGAACCAATCATACATAAGTTAGTGAGGGGATACGTATCAAATATAGTACGGTAAATGCATAAATATATAGGACAGTACACAGGGTTTCCATCAAACAAGTTAGTTTATGTCAGAAATGCCAGACCAATCTTTCCCTAGATCTTCCTGTTCAGAAGGCACGGAGGACTCCTAGATACAACACAGATCTAATGATATGGGTGAATAGGAATGTAGGTTAGTAATGCTTAGTGATCTGAAGTTGTGCTAATGTGTTGTCTTGTCATGGCTGTCATCTAATCAATGCCTTTTCCTGACCTTCACCACATCTCTTTATTTGGCATAAGTGACAGGTGGGAAGATCTAACAAGATCACTTAGAGTTTGGGCCTGGGGTTAAAAACTCCATTTTGTGATCATAAAAATTCCTGAAACTAGATCACTTCCTGAAACTAGATCTAAGGGGCACAAGGAAGTTAGGGTAACAATTAAAAAATTTATAATTTCTTCAAAGTTTAACATCTGATGTCTTCCCTTCCCACCCTTCAGAATCCTATTTCCCAACTGTGTAGACACCCTTACACTTTGTTCTCCTGGAGCGTTTGAGTGTGGGGCATCATCTGCTTCTTTTGTGTACTGCTTTACAAAGGGAGCTTTTTCTCCTAGGCTCAAAATGACTTCAGTGATTGGGCTACTGTACAATAGGCTAAACAGGACTTGGTCATTTGTTCACACTCTTAAGTAGAACAGTCAACGATACTAAGGACTAATCAGGGCTCACTTGCTGTCAGTGGTATTTCTCTGAGGAATTGCTGTCAATGTTGCCCACAGTGCCTAGGCTAAGGTCTCCCAGAAAGGCTCCAAATGACACCTTCTTGAGTCTCTGAGTTGATCATCATTGAGCAACTATGTTCCACAGTCTGTGAGTCACTCACTTCTGTGGGAATATGCCTATGAGGGTCTAAGAAGAGAATTCCCTGGAAGGAAGGTCCTAGAATGCCAAACATCTACTAGGGCAATGGAAACCCGCAGTTCGGCGTGCTTAATATCCAATGAACTAACAAGAAAGAAAGACACACTGCCAAACCCTGAAGCAAAGGGTCAGAAGTACTGAGGGGAAGATAGCCCCATGATCAGGAATATAAGTGGAGCTTACAAACCCCTTCAGGCTCTGACTTTCTAGGTTGAAATAAGATAACAGGCAGCTTGAGTTTCTAAGAGCTCATTGCCTAGGCTATATGGCTCTTTCAGAACTTCTTTTCCCTCTTCCTGTGTTCTGATAGTAACAGTTAGTACAGTGCTTCTGTCTGCTAGAGGCAATCTTAAACTTCACATAATGCTAAAAGTCGACAATAGATAGAAGCTGCTATTAAATCAAAAAATAGGAAATAACACACAGTGCTTCCCCTGAATTCCTAGCCCTAAGAAG
Source organism: Dipodomys spectabilis (assembly GCF_019054845.1). Taxonomy (NCBI): domain Eukaryota; kingdom Metazoa; phylum Chordata; class Mammalia; order Rodentia; family Heteromyidae; genus Dipodomys; species Dipodomys spectabilis. Next base: position 201,240 of record NW_024870866.1, read on the forward strand.
TTCCCAATTCTGTGTACAGAGTGATCATGGGTGAATGCTAACAACCTCTACTGAATGGTGAACTTTCAACACTTTTCCCAACGGTATCGTCCAGTACAGTAGTTGCTACCTATAATCCTGGATATTAAGACAGAAATGTCTAAGATATTGCATCCCGAAAAAAGAAACTGGGCCAAGGACAGACAACTTATCATTGCTGGAAAAGGAGGAAGACTTAAATAGGAGAATTTTTCTCTGAGCACAGACATGTGTAGTCATTTCAACAGTTTTCAAATTGTGGCTCATCAGTAGAGACTACCACGTCAAATCTCACTAAAACTAATAATAAAACATATAAAAATAAAAAACCTATTTGTATTTCAGTACTAACATCTTTTGTAAGGTGTGTGTGTGTGTGTGTGTGTGTGTGGTGTTTGATTTTTTTGTATGGGACAACATTTTTTCTTAATAAAATCACATATTGGCACTACATGTAGGTTTCCCATTCAAGTCTCATGGTGTTCTAACTGTACCACTTGAAACACACAATTCTGATGGCTAACTGGAGAAAAACATTTAATGAATACGCCAACCTGGGTTGGTTTCAAACTATGATTTTCAGATCTCACTCTCTGGAGTAGGAAAACTATAAGAGTAAGCTTCAATGTTCAGCTCAGTATTTCCAGTATATTACTCAATCTTTCTGAGTCTCAGGTTCTTCCCATCTGGAAAGTGAAAAGATTTACTGTATGGAGCTTAGAATCTGGTGGGAGTTATGACTGGTTGCAGGAAGTATAACTGTTCTGGATGTGTGGACAGAGCCTGACGCTCTCATAAAACTTCTGATATTTATATTTAAATGAATTACAGGAATTCGGAGCAAGAGGTATTTTTCTGTTCTTGTTTTTCAATTTATGGGCAGGAAGGGATCCACAGAAATTCAAACAGAACAGGGATACAAATACAGCACTGGTTCTCTGTAGATATTATGTTGATAATGAATTATACCGGTTGTGGACAGGGACAGGAGGGAAAAACAGAGAAAGAGCAAAGGAAGTGATGAGACTGTCCAATAAGAAATGAAGTCATTACCTAACTTATAAAATTGTGACCCAAGTGAACACTACCTTAACAATAACAAAAAAATCCAGGTTTATGATTCTCTCCGGTTTTAGTTAGAGGCCCTTAAGACTTAGACCCATCTATGGAGTTTTTAAAGATCAATTTTTATGATAATGTAGTGCCAGAATCTCTTAAGAAATGTTATAAAAAGTTTGCATTCTTAGTAACTGTTTCTGTTTGAGTGCAGATTCTCTATGTTGTTGGCAAAGCTATTTTTTTTAACTTTTTGTTTTCGGTACTTTTTAGGTGTTGAAATCCTTCTTAAAGCTTTGGGATAGAGGTCTACTATGTCTTGGCACCATGCCCCTAGGTAACATGATAATCAACCTTTGAAATTAATCTCCTTGACTATTAGTTTTATTTAATTATTATTTTGTAGGTGGTGGTGAACTCTGGGCCTAGTCACCATTCCTCTGCTCTTCAGCTCAAGGGTAGAGCTCTACCACTTGAGCCACAGCACCCCTTATTTTTCTGCTTACCGGGTGTTGAGCAATCCAACCCAGGGCCTCATGCATGCAAGGTAAGCAGTCTACCACTGAGGCACCTTCCCAGCCACTGAGTGGTATTTTTGTGCATGGGTTTATGCAGCAAATCTATTGAGCAAATATATTCATTTGCCATTAGACATATTCAAAATTATGAATTATCTGATATTTTAATGAATAAAACTCTTCTCATGGTTACCAGGAATTATTTGTCTCCTAATGCCAAAAATCACAAAGACGGGTATTTTAAACTAAAACTACAAAAGAAATTCAAGATCTTGGTGCTAACAAGAGAATTAAAAAGAGAATTCAAAATTGTTTTTCATCATGAATACAGAGCTCAAAGATCTTATAATACTTATTCTAAATGCAAATTAAAGGTTGAAAATCAGCCAGGAAGTAAAATTTATATTGAATGTTAATTTTTAAAGAGGAAAATAACATCCTAGATGGCAGACTAAAGACAAATACCAGAGCCCTGTATGCTCAATAAGAAATAAGAATCTTTTATTAAAAAATTGAGCTGGAAAGTGCACACCAGGCAAAAACAAGCAGTCACAGCACACCACCAAAAGAGACACACTCTAATGTATATCTCAGAAAAAAGAAACAGTTTCAGACCTACGCTCATCATCTGTATCCATGATTTCAATAATATATGTACACTCCCCTACACCCCCACAAATGTATGCAACAGCTCAACCTACTCACAAACATCCACTCAACATGAATCAGACCTTCCTGTAATATTTGAAATTTTAAAAGAGTTAAGTATTGTAAATAATTAATAACAGATGCATAAGCAATTATTTTTGAATAGCATTCTGCTATGGAAATGAGAGTTCATGATTATTGTAAGTACCCAAAACATCTCTGAATCTGGAAAGAATTAAACAAGAGACAATCCAAATTTTGAGACTATATTTCTCCCAGCTCTTCGGCAAAGGCTTAATGAAATGATACTTACAAGATTAAAAAAATTATGTACTATATTAATACAATGAAAAATGGGTAAGTAAAGTGAAAGACACTGATCAGAGAGACCTATGCTGACTCCAGCTCTCAGCCAGCTGCACACATTGGCAACGTTGATGCTACCTAAGCCACGGGGTTTTCTTCCCCAGAACAGTGGCCTTACTGGGGTTGGAGTTGGGGGGGGGTAGGGAGAGGAGGATAGGACATGGGGGAGGCTTGTTAGGAGAGGAAGGAGGGGGAAGGTCAGTGGCTCAGGCAGCAGCCACCCCTATGGTGGCTAGGTTCTGGGGAGTGTCTGTGAGGTGGGATGGTTGGGGCATATCCCCTGGGGCCTGGCAGCCTTGTGAGCAAAGGAAGGATTCTCAAGTCCTGCCAAGCAGAAAATGAGAAATGAGACAATTGGTGGATGAAGAATTTTAAAAAACAAAGGCAGGGACTTGGAGGCAAACTGTAGGGGCATTGAGGGTGGAGGCAACAGGACTCAAGCTGCAGTGATGCTTCTCCCAATACCCCTGGAAGTGTGTGAGGGCCAACTCCGCCGCCACGGACTCAGCCTGCAACTTATCTTGCACTGGGCACCAGGACTGTCCAGCAGAGCCTCGGCCTGCCCCATAGAGCAGTGGCTGGGAGGCCATGCACAGGGAGGATGAGGAAACATGCCTGACTGGCACTGTTCCAGCCCAGCCAAGAAGAGGGCATCCGGGGAAGTTCCAGCTGTAGGTCAGGACTGGTGCCATGGACAAGACTGGGTGGGTCCTCCGGGGACCAACATGGTGGCTGTCAAGTGTGGGCTGGGAACTTCCTTAGCTTGCCCTAGGTGTCTCCACAGAAAGGCCCATTCACTCCTGTTCCTCTCCCACCTTCTGGATTCCAGCTGTCCTCCTGCCTCCAGCCACATCCAACTACAGAGTCAACGGCACACCACTGAGTGTCCATTACGAAGATGCTTAAAGGGCATCCCAAGCCTGATTCACCATGCATGTGGGGCTCACGTGTGCCATCCTCCAGGCAAAGCATACCCCCATTTTAACTTGGCCACCCATGCCTAGGGGACCATGAACTGCATTCTTACACAGAAAGCCAGGGGTACACAAGGCTGTGCTTCATTCTAAGGAATCCTTTCCCTCCTCATGCTCAAGTGTGGGGTGGCTGTGGAGCCAACTTCACTATCAAGTTTAATTATCTGAAAGGAATAGGATACAGCTGCCACTGGGGTTCTCTGTGTACATGAGGGGTGTGTGTGTGTGTGTGTGTGTGTATGTCTATGTGGCGTGAGAGAGTCAGACAGCTGAGGTCTGGGGTAAAACACTTCTTCCCTTCAGCATTGAGTTTTGGTATCTAGTGGTTTTCCCCCCTCCACCAATTCTGAGTCAATGTAATAAAATTTTCCTCCTGTATACTTTTATCCCTTGATCTACTTGATGTTCACATTCCTATGATCTGCTTGCGAACTTCAACATTTGCTTCATGAAGGTAGTGCCTTTTAAAAAATCTTTTATGAAGTCCTTTGATCTCTTTAAATGCAATTTTTACTTAGCCCAACTGTTGGGGTCTAGGCTGTGACTGTTAATTCTGAGATTATCTTAGAGCTAATTGAGATATTATACTTTCAATCTACTTTTCTAGTGAAAGAAGTTCAGCATCTTTATTGAAATATTTACCTGGGTGTAAACAAACACAAAAACAGTGTTATAAATGTACAATCACTTGCCAGGCACCAGTGGCTCTCGCCTGTAATCCTACCTACTCAGAGGCTGAGATCTGAGGATCGCTGTTAAAATCCAGCCCAGGCAGGAAAGTCCTGGAGACTCTTATCTCCAATAAACCACTAGAAAACCAGAGGTGGCACTGTGGCTCAAGCGGTAGAGTGCTCGCCTTGAGCTGAAGATCTGAGGGACAGCGCCCAAGCCCAGAGTTCAAGCCCCACGACAGATCAAAAATAAAAAAATAAAAAAAAAATATGATCACTTGACTTTAGTAAATTGTGCACCACTGTAATGATTATTCTTGCTAATGTTAATAGTTGGAAATGGAAAAAAATCACAAATTAAAAAACTTAAAAATAGATCAAATAGATCAAATAGTAACACTGATCAGTAATGAAGTATAAATGTAAATGTTTAATAAATAAATGAAATATTTGAAATTCTTATCCACATAAGAAATACATATCAAAATGTCACTGAGATCCCATGTTACACATCAGAATAGTTATAACTACTCTAACAAATAAAAACAAATGCTGAAGAGGTTGAAATAAATCAGGAACTGTATTTAGTTGTGTGACATTTAAACTAGCGCAACCCATATGGAGGTTAGAATGGAAGTTTACACAATACCAAAAAAAGAAAACAACATATATTTTAATGGCCTTTACAGTAACTTGGATACATATTGAAGGAATATGATTTAACATGAACATCCATGTTCATGGTTGCAGTATTCATACCAACCCAGATCTGCAATCAAGCTACATGCACCAGTAAGAAGGAATAAAGAAAATGTGCTATTCATAGCTATAAACATATTCTGGATATAATAGAAGTTAATGCTTCCACTGTTTCATTGCAAAGTATTTTTGATATACACTTAATACTAATTTCAATGGGTTTTATGGCATTGTATTTTTACTTCTGTGAGGAACATCCCTATTGATTTTCAGAGCAGTTACAACAGGTTAAAGATATCCTATAATATGTGAATGTTAGAACAAAATTTAAATATATGAGTGAACACATACAGGAACATCATATATAGTTATAATTTGAAGCAAATTAAGAAGCAACAATTGTGAAAAAATAATGCTGGAACTTAAAAACAAATTATCTTGAAAAGTTGAACGAAGAAGATGTAAAATAAAATTCATCAAAAGCTGTTGAATGATAGAAGATGGATGAAGGTTAGAAAAAACATTCATCTGCATGGTCAATTTGAATGAAGTATATGTATATATGGTGTACACTGACAAAACTCATTCCAAAACATAAAATAAACTTAAAATGTTTATGAGAAGACAAAACAGGGTCTGTTATTGTATATGTAATAGCAGGAATTTACAGGATGTTCAGAATTGTGAACGAGAGAGAATATGGCCAAAATTGTTGATGTGATTGAAGTTGCAAAATGCACCTATGTTTTTGTGGGAAAGAAGGAAAGAAGATGAAGAAAACATGTGGGGTGCTGATTGAGATATATTTTCAGAAATACAGACAAGGAAAAATACGAAAAATATGCAACTAATTAGTGTTAATTTAACAAAACATTTTGCTCAATTTTAAAAAATGAAACTATTCAATACTTAATAGCATCAAATAAATAGGCTATGGAAGAAAATGAGACATGGACAGATTTTCCCCAAAATTTGTTTTATTTCATAACAAATGGATTAAAGTAAAATGTAATTACATCTGAAAATGATAACACTTTCAAATGTCATTGATAGAATCTAGCAAAGAAAAGGAACTGAGAAGTAGAGAGTAAAAACAATCTGTGTTATAGATGAATATACTCAGTAGAAATTTGTGATGAAAGAGTGTGCTGTCTTTTCCTCATCAACATAGATCTAGGACACCTACCTTTTGACAGAACACTTGTAGTCAGACCAGTAGAGTTATTAGTTTAAGCAGTAATTTATTACATTTATTCCCTAATCTTATGATATGATTTCTGAATGATGTGAGTGATCCTACGAGATTTTCTGATCTCATTTTCACCGAGTTTCTAATTCCTCCACCTGCCCATGATTTTTCTGCTACTCTTATTTTTCCTTGTTTCTGAACTTAACTCGTGTGATCTATTGGTTCATGAGAAAGAGCTGGAGACATGTGAGGATGGCCTGGATTCTGCACTAATTACCACTCCAGCTTAGATGATCTAGTGACGGATCTGGGCCTCAGAATCAGATATTAATTGACCTCTTTGGAAATCAAGAAAGTAACTCCCTCAGACAGAATGTGTCATTCCTTGAATTTCTCTGAAGAGATTTGGTACAAAGGCAAAATTCAGAGAATGAACCAGGAGATCACACAAGTATCTTCTGGTAAGAACAGAAACTGGACAAAGTCTATGGTAGAGATTAACTGAGACTGGGCATAAGGGGCATATAAAAGAATTTCCCTTTTTTGACTACAAGTAAGTTGTTTAGTGAGACATGATACCTTCCTTCATATCAGAAAATGCACTATGTGAAATATGTCACAGCCACTTTGTGGGAGGTCAGTTCCTCAGAGGAGAAGGGGTTAAATGTTGTGACCACCATTTTTCTCTCTAGGTTGTTGTCTCTCCCACACCTTCCCATGCCAGGAATATGTTGCTTCTTTCCTGTATTCAACTAATTGTCCTGACTTCTAGGCAGAAAGACCATAGGCTATTCTTTTGCTAATCTCTTGCATTTGCAGTAGAATAGGCCCAGGCTCTGCTCCTGCCAAGAGGTGACAACAAGGTCATATTTGAACTGAAGATCAATCATATTGAAAAAATAACTGAAATTAATAGCACCTTTTTATACTTTCATCTTTACTAACAGACAACTTCCTGGTTGCTCATACAGTAGTTTCAATTCCTTAGTAGCAAGAACCATTCTAGGAGGTCTTTCCTAGCCATACTTTTTCAAGTGTCCACTGAAAATTGAACTCACTAGAAGCTGAAAAGTTTCAATTTGTGGGGTGGTGGATACTGGTGGCTCACATCTATATTCCTAGCTACTCATGAGACTGAGATCTGAGAATTATGGTTCTAAGCTAGCCTGGTAACAAAATCTATGAGATTTGTCTCTAGTTATTCAACAAATAATCAGAAGTGGAAATCTCTTCCAAAGTGGTGGAGGGTTAGCTTTGAACCAAGGAGCTGAGGGACAGTACTCAGACCCTGAGTTTACACCCCATGACTAAAAAAAAGCAAGTTTCTTTTTTTTTTTGGGGGGGGGGTCCGGTCATGGGGCCTTAACTGTAGGCCTGGGCGCTGTCTCTCAGCTCTTCAGCTCAAGTTTAGTGCTTTACCACTTGAGCCACAGCGCCACTTCTGGCATTTTTTATTTTTGCTTATGTGGTGCTGGGGAATCGAACTCAGTGCCTCATGCATGCAAGGCCAGCGCTCTACCAATGAGGTACCTTCCCAGCCCTGTAAGTTTCATTTTTCTATTATGATTTCCTCTTCTAACACACTATGTGCTTTATCTGTAAGTCTTACTTAAGGTTGCTCTGTCTCATTCAATTAGATTTTTGTCTCTGTTAACAATAAGAAAGTCTACAATGTCTACCTAGAGTACAATCACTTAGTTTACAACAAATGTTTGTTAAGTGTGGGTGTGCAGAATTAGACTAATTCTTACTTTAAAGAAATTATATTGGCCTTCATTCCACTTGAACAATTTTGGGAAAATAGATGCATCTCTGGATTCCTTTGATTATTTCTAGAAATTATATTATCCAGATGGTTTTTCCATTGATACAGAAAATTCCAAATTGTGGCAACTATTATATTGTATTGCTAGTTTTAAGCATGGCAAAATGGATCAAAGGGATTTCAAACTTCATTTGTGTGAAAAACGTTCATTCATTATCTAAATTCAAAACACCTAAATTACTAAAGGAAGAGATTCTCTTCCATGTAGTGGTCTTGGAAGGTCTGACTATATAGTGGTCTGACTTTGAGAAATAGGTTGCCATAACGGGTATTTTCAACACTTCTTTTTTGGCACTAGAGGCCTTGTAAAACAAACACATTTGTCTCTGACTTATGAAGTCCATGGCTGACATTGATTGTGAAAGATAATAATTATCCTCCTACCATTTCCTTCTAAGTAATTTTACCTATATTTATGATTTTGAGACTTGTAACAATTTATATGTAACAGTCGCCCATACAGCAATTTAAAAAGAGAAACTTCGGTATCTGTGTTATAATGTAGTGGTATCATACCAATTCCTTATAGTTTACAATATAAGATAAATAACAATGATTATCTTAGCAACTCTAGCTAACATGTATTATAAGACATTATGTCCCAAAGTTCACAAGTCACTTTATTTTCAAAAATATCAGAGTAATCAGAATCTTGATATTTTTGAAAAGTATATTATGAGGTATGTATATTTCCAAAGGCAATGTTACCCACAAGACATTTCCAGTTTCTTATTTTGACATGTAGCTAATTTAACATTAGTTTTTGTCCAAATTAAAGCTTACTATATATTAATTGTGCTACATAAAATGAAGCACAAATTTAATTATTGTCTTTGTTTTTACTCATATGTAATTATCATAAAGTTGTTGTGCAAAGAGATTTCAGTTCAATGTTTGTTTATTAGTACAATGTATTTTTGTTGACTCCTCCTTTGTTTCCCCTTCACATTCCTTCCCGTCCTTCTCTGACGCCAAAGTTGTAACCTTAGTTTTTGGACATAAAGTTTTGTACATCTCATCGTTGGAATGGGTCCACCTGTATCCCTATTTAGACAATTTGTTTTTTCCCTTCCCTTCCACAAATTATACCAACATTAAATACAGTGAAAACAGGGGAACAATGCATCCTGATTAGTGTTCCATTGATCTATCCCATCTTTCCTAACACTACCCATCCTCCAAGTTACTTGGTTCCATTTTTACATGTATATCATTAATATAATGATTGTATTTGCCATCCTTCCTCTTTTCATTAATCTGCCTCTTCTTTTCTTAAACCTCTTCTCCACCCAAACATGATTTCCATTTCTGCTACTTATTTCCTTGAACCCTTTGTTGATTTTTTGTTATTCAGAGAACTGCTATCACAAAAATACTCTCATGAGCATACCAAGCATTGGGTTTTTAAATTTCATTTTGATTTCAACTTGTACACAGGAGTTGACATTCAATACATGAGTACATGAGTACACTGGATTTTGATCAATGTCACTTCTTTCATAATTTTCCCCAACATTCTCAATCCCATCTTTTCAAGTTTCTTCATTTGGTAGGATATGCAGTTAGATACTGCATTTCTCCCCACTTTTTTGCTTCACTTATCTATTTCTCCCCACCTTGATCCCAGTCACACCTCTGAGTAATTGATTCCTAGTGTTTATTTTGTTGGAATGTGAGTTAGCTATTCTAAGGAATTACATTCTTTGGATTCTTCTCTGAACCAACCATATTTCCATTCATACCTCAGTGTATACTTGGATTCCACCCCAATGTGTGCGTATTTCATTGATCTAGATTTTTTCTAACTTCCTATATAACAGAAAAAATATCTTATTTGTCTCTCTGGGTTTGACATTCTTCCCTTACTTCACTTAACATGATTTTCCCCAATTTCTTTCCTTTTTTTGCACATGATGCATTATCGTTCTTTCAAACGGATAAATAAAATTCCACAATGTATGTACTTGTGTATGTATATATATATGCTTGTATATGAATATATGCACATATATGCATATTTATATGCATATAGCTATCATATTTTCCTGATCTACCTGTCTTCTGAGTGGCATAGTCCATGTCTAACTGTGATTTCTTGTACTATTATGCTTTTGCTTTCAATGTTTTGGGAAACGACTTAGTATCATTTGCCTAATCTTGGGCATACAGTCTATTCTATAACAAAATTCTTTCTATTAATTTACTAGCCTGGTGGTTTACGTTTCTATATATGTTGGCTCCTATAAATCACAGGGGTTCATAATTGCATATGAATCTGTTTTTAAGAGGAAGACTAAGTGTCTGTATATAGTAGACACTTGTTCATAATTTATTATAGAATTATATATACATACACATGCATATACAATTTATATACATATTGTCACTTATATATGCATATATATGCATGCATATAGGAAGATAGATAGATACATACATAAGTATTTAGATACATAGATACTTAGATACATAGATACATAGGTAGATGTATCTGTGTGCTAGTACTATAATTTTAGGGCCAGCTTTCTTTTGTTTTTCCTTTTTGCTCAAGGTTAGCATTCTTCCATTTGAGCCACAGCTCCATCTTTAGCTTTTTGCTTCTTAGTTGAAGATAAGAGTCTCATGATAGATTTTACGTTGTCTACCTTGAAACTATGATCCTCAGCTTTCAGCCTTCTAAATAGGTTTAAAGGCATGCCGCACTAAAAACAAACCTATTATATTTGAATTAAAAATAAATTTGAAGAATTATAACTTGTAGTATTTTCAGATAAATATCTTTTCATTTAAACTAAAACATACTGCTTAATTTTTTTTCATATTCCAACTCACCTACCAAGAAAGGAAGGGAAAAATGCAAAATTAAAGAACCTCGGAATGTAACCATTCGCAAGCCTGCTAGCCACAGTTTCTTTGCTGGGAAATAGAACAGGATGCTATCATCTACAGGCAAAATGGGAGAACATGCTCTTCACTAAAGCTGCTGAAAGGCTGATGACAATGAAGACAAGCAACTTTATCCAGGAAATGCCACAAAGTATACGCTGTGGTATGATAACTTTATTAGATAAATGTAGCCAATCTTAGAGGATGTTCATAGGGATGAAGAAAATAATCAAAGGTGAATATGTGATTAGAGAGGTGTGCTTTCTTGAAGATGAATGCTATTGATTTTGCTAAGCTTGCCATCCATCTTCAAGGCTCTTCTATTGCTGCTGGCCCTTCTCTACTGTTCACCCATTTGGTTCAACTGGACCTTCTTTTCACTTAATAGGATTATTACCTCCATGCATTTCTGGAAAGGTATGAAAACAGGAAGCTCCATTACTACTCCATCTCTCTTTTTTACTTCTTATTTGTTCCACTCAAGGCCTTGGCACTGTCCTTTAGCTTTTTCTGTTAAGGCAGGTGCTCTATAACTTGAGCTATAGCTACATTTCCATGGTTTTTGAGGACTAAAGTAAGATTTTTGACTGGACAGGATTTGAACTTCAATCTTAACTTCACAGACTTCTGAGTAGCTAAGATTACAGGATTTAGCCATTAGTGTCAAGACCACAAAAGCATTTATTCCTTGGCCAAAAACATGGGGTGCCTCTTAAAGAGTTTTGTAATTGAGAAATTTTCATCATACGTGATAGCTAATGCAATTTCATAGGAAAATGTTGGAACGTTAAGGAAGGCTCACTAATCAAGTTCAAAATGTGCTTTGTTCTTACTTTCTTGATGCAACAGCCCCACTGAGTTCTCACATGGATATCTTCAATTCTAATTTAATTGGGAATTCACACGTGGATATAACTCAGTTTCATTTAAATACATGAACATCACTCTTGTTACATGTATTACTGAGCTACATTACATCTGAGGACTAGTGACTACCTAAAATCAACTTCACTGTAGATGATCTCTATTATTGTGCAATAACTAGACTACTTCACTGGTCTAAGACACCAAGATACTTCAGGAGACAAGCTCCTCTTCCTATCAGACTTGCCAATGCAGAGAAAGCAACTGTTCTCTTCAACCCTTATAGGAATCATGCCTGTAACATGAGATTCTCAGGAGTGAGAAGGGTATTCACACTACACCTACCTGGACACTGCTGGATCACCTTCTGAAACTTCTCAAGGCTTTCTTCAATGATGCTGTCTGATGTCTATAGAACTGTTTCCATCTAATCCCAGCATCCACACAGCTCCTTATTCTCTTCATTGAATAGGATCCAAAAATTGTGTCTGTCTAATATCTCCTCTTTGCTGATAGTCACCTGCAGAGAAAAATGAGTTCGGTTGTTGAAAATAGTAAACAAAATGGTGCCCTTAACTCCTATTAATGGAGTGTAACTTTCATTCCTTTTAGTCAGCATCTTTGAGGACTTACATCTGTGTTTCTTCCTCTTAGAAACCTAGGGTTCATCATCATCAGACATTCTCATACCTTTGTTGAAGTAATAACTCTAGGTGACCAACAGGACTTTCACCCATTGAAAATCTTTTTACTAGCAGGTCACAGCAAACCTTATAAACAAAAAAGGCTGAATATATTAAGCACCACCTAAATTATTCTGCTTTATGTCCTTTCAATATTTATTTTCAAATGATGATAATCTGATAATATATTTCTGGCAATAATTTTTGCTCTTAAAATTTAATCAAATTCTTACATCATTAAAGCCAAATGTCCTGCTTATTTAATTTAAAAACTATAATTCATATCATTCTAAAACAAAATGCTTATAATACAACATATCAAGAAGATTAAAGCCACATATATGATGGAGGATTTATACGTGGCAAAATAAAATAAAATTTAAACCAATGCCCATGACTCATTTGCTCCCACGCTTCTAATGGAACAGTGTGATTTTGTCAAAAATCATGGAAATGTCACCTCAATCCAATATACTCTACATGGGCTAAACCTGAAATACCTAATGCTTCATTGTTTTCAAACAACTCCATCAAGTAGACATTATTGAGCATAAGATTCTCCTCTCTACAATGATAAATGGTTTATGCTAATAAATTTGAAAGTAAATAGTTCAAAACAGCCTGGCTGACAGAACAAAAGGATTCTGAGGTTTTAAAAATCTATAAATATTTAGAGTGAAAAAGGGTCCACGAAGGTCCTTTGCTAAATTTTTAACATGCAGTTCATAAACAGGAAAGCAAAAGGGATTTTCTTCTTACACACAAAAACCTAACCAAGACTTCAGAGTGAAGGAAAATTACCAAATGTAGCAACAATTACCTGGCCAAATGTATTGAAAAGACTTGAAAGTCTATCCCTAGAGAGCCAAGTTTTGTTTTCATCTCTCTGACATGTATTTAGTTCAGATTTTAAAACTCTAGTGTATCGTGGCTCTAAATTCCTAATTAATCTCACAATGGCACTATATTCTGCTCTACATTAGTTTTTGAAGAAATTTGGTAGAACACCAAACACATTTTTATATAAAATTTTAATAAAATGCTTAAATTGACATCTATAAATGAGATGAGAAAATACTTTGTTCATATTATTTTGTCGATGGTAGGCCCTCAAGGCCAGTGACCAACCCCTTTGAGCCACAGTGCCACTTTCCACTGGATTGTGTGTTCTTAAAGATCTTTTTTTTTTTTTTTTTTTTTCTTAAAGATCTTTAAGACAACTTGAAGGTTAATTTTATATCCTGCTACTTGGCCAAAGTTTTGAATCATCTTGAGTAATTTGGGAGTGGAGTCCGTGGGATTTTTTAGATATAAAATCGTGTCATCTGCAAAGAGGAAGAGTTTTACTTCATCTTTCCCTATTTGGATCCCTTTTATATTTACATCTTGTCTTGTTACTGTAGCTAGGCATTCTAATACTAAATTGAAGAGAAGTGGAGAGAATGAACTCCTGAGTTAAGAGAAAATGGCTTTAGATTTCCAACATTAGGTGTATAAGGCTGGCTGTAGGTTTTTCATAAAGCCTTTATTGTATTGAAGAATGTTCCATGAACTACTAATTTTTCCAGAACCTTCATCATAAAGGGGTGTTGGATCTTGTCAAATGCTTTTTCTGAATCTATTGAGATAAACATGTGGTTCTTATCCTTGCTATTGTTGATGTGATGGATTATATTAATTGATTAACATATATTGAACCAGTTTTATATCCTGAAATAAACCCTGCTTAATCGTGGTGTATGATTTCTTGGGTGAATTTTTGAAGTTCATTACCCAAAATTTTGTTGAGAAGTTTTGCACCAATGTTCATTGAAAAATATGTCTATAGTATCTTTCTTTGATGAATCCATGACTGGCTTTGGGATGAGGGTTATGATGGCTTAACAAAAAATGATCCTGAACAGAAAGAACAGTGCTAGAGGAATATCAATAGCAAATTGCAAACTCTACTGCAAAGCCATAGTAATTAAAGCAGTGTGGTACTGGCACAAGACCAGACCTAAGGAACAATGGAATAGAATTGAATCCCCAGAAATGAACCTACAGATATATAGCCAGCTAATCTTCGATAAGGGAGCTAAAAAACTAGAATGGAAGAAAGCCTCTCAGTAACTGGTGCTGGCTAAATTGGTTAATCACTTGTAGAAAATTAAAGCTAGATCTTTATATATCACCCTGCATCAGAATCAACTTCAAATGGACCAAAGACCTTGGAGTCAAAGCAGACACTCTAAAAATATTACAGGATGGAATAGGAGAAACCCTAGGGCTCCTTGACAAAGGCCGAAATTTTCTTAATAGAGACCCAATAGATAATAGATCCCAATAAATAAGTGGGCTGAAGACTTAAAGAGAAAATTCTCTGGAGAGGAAAGGAGTATGGCTAATAGATACATGAAGAAATGCTTAACCTCCCTATCCATAAAGAAATGTAAATCAAAACAACATTGAGATAGTTAGAATGGCTATAATCACGAACTCTAATAACAACAGATGCTGGAGGGGATGTGGACAGAAGGGAACCTTATTGCAATATTGGTGTTATTGTAAATTCATTCAACCACTCTGGAAGGTAGTGTGGAGGTTCCTCAAAAGGCTCCACATAGAGCTCCCCTATGACCCAGGAATCCCACTTTTAGGCGTTTACCCCAAATGATCACGAACAAGACCATACTAAATCTCCCAACACAACTATGTTTATTGCAGCATTATTTACCATAGCTAAGATATGGAACCAACCCAGATGCCCCTCAGAAAGTGAATGAATCCAGAAAATGTGTTATATGCACAATGGAATTCTATGACTCCATCAGAAGAATGAAATTTTCCCGTCTGTTAGGAAATGGAAAGACTTGGAAAAATTACATTAAGTGAAGTAAGCCAGGCCCAAAGGAATATAAGTCCCATGGTTTCCATTATTTGCAATAATTTGTTTATGTCTGAGATAAACATAAACTGTCAGAGAAATTGATGTTAGGCGAAATGAACCCTAAGATAAGGATTCAAATGTTTTTTTGTCCTCGCAATTGTTTCCAACATATTTATAAGGTGGTTTCTTTATTGCTTTGTATGTACCTCCCCCATTGTATAAGCCCTGCTTTCACTGTATTTGATGCTGCTATTGTAGGGCACATGGGCAGCAAAGATGGCACTGAGAGAAAGTTGAGTGGGAAGAACCTGAGTTGTTTATGTGAATATCTGACTGGATAGCACAATCAGGGAAAGTGATGTCAGTGCGTGAACAGCTCGTGGAGAGCAGGGAAAGTACAGAAAGTTTAGGCACATGATAAGGGGACTGCTACAGTGATCGCTTGGTTCTTTTTTCTCCCCTTACCTGCCACTGAGATTTTGCTTTAAAAAAGGCTTCCTGTGTGATAATAAATGAGTTCCTGCTTCACTTGACTCCCTACTGTGTCTGATTCCCTCTGGGGCTAAAGGATACTGGGGAATGGGCGGCTGGCACACTTACCTTTCCTCGGACCCTGTCTTCTGCAGGAGTGACGAAGACCCAATATCTCGGGGTGCCCAACGTGGGTCACAAAAGGCTAAGCAGTCTCTCAGGGTAAGTAAAAACCTGAGTATGGGTAATGCGATCTCTCAGAAGGAGGACTTGGGAAGTGAGAAGAAAAAGGAATGGGTCAAATTCGACCAAAAACACACTGACTGATCAGACAGAAGTATGCACAGTGGAATCAAAATGAGGGTGAAGACTAGCCCCTCTGACTCGAGTGCCCCTGATTATACTATGACCCCACCCTATTCCCCCGATTGGGAGAGAGGTACGGCGCCCTATGCGGCCCTACAGAGGGACCTGCGAGACCAGGACCCCTACTACTAACTTTCCATGGAAAGGCCGAGGGTTGGGGAAATAACCTATGAGGAGGCCAACCCTGTAAAGGGAGGGTCATTTGGGAGCACAAGACCCTGGCCACAGGATTTGCTTCCCCAAGCATATCCTCTCATTCTGGCACCGAGCTAACAGACCCTTGGAATGGTACCCATGGGAAACTAAGGATCTTAAAGAGCTCCGCAGGCAGTGACAGAGGATGGCCTGAACCCTCCTTAGACCCAGACCCTACTACAGGACATTGCTTATCAACTGTGTGTCCCTAAGGACTAACTGGATGTGGCCAAAGCTGTCCTCACCAGTTCTCAGCTTATGAAATGGTATGCCTTCTTTATGAGGAATGCAGATTGTGTGTGGACAATAATCGGCAGGCTCAACCTGAGAAACCTATTTATTATGCCATGTTAATGGGACAGGAGAAGGGTATTCCACTGGTGTCCAACAGGCCACAATACTTGGCACGTACCGTGACCAGATGAGGCAGGCAGGACTTGCTGTGGGGTACAAACTAGATGAAGGGTCCACTGAGTCCCCCATAGCAGGAGTGAGACAAAAACTGGCTGAGTCTCTACCTGATCTTATGGACCAAGTCCAATAGATTGTTCACTGCAAGTTGCCAGCAGGGGAACTAACAGATCAGTTTGTAAAGCTACTGGTTTGGGAAGAGATGAATGCAGAACACTGCATGTCCTGCACAGGATTGAGATTTTCCTGAGCAGATGGGTGGTGGCCTCTCAGTATGTGGGAATGCAACAGTACCAGTCCCAATCACTACCTTTAGCTTTACAGGCTCAGACATCTGCAATGCCTGAGGCTATTATCAGGCACTGGCATCTAGGGCCAAGGAACCCCAAGACCATCAGGGAGAGGGATTTGTTTTAAATGCGGGCAGGAGGGGCACTATAAGAGGGACTGTTCACAACAATCCGCCAGCAACCAGCCTGGGGGTCCCAACCGCCATCTACACCCTGCCCCAATGCAGGAAGGGGTACCATTGGAAAAAGGATTGTTGATACAAATTTGATTTAGATGAGAAGCCTTTAAACTAGAGGAGGGGCATCCTCCAGCACAGTTAACTCAAGGAGGAAGCCCCTCTGCTGTAAGGCCCAGGCAGCCTCATGGCAGGGCGACCCAGGCCCATTGGACCGTCCCCCTGGTGAAAAGACTCCACCCTAAAATGAGTATTTTCATATGTGGGAAGCGATTTCACTGCCTAATTGCCATGGGGGCAGATCGAACCATACAGAGGGAGATGGAAGTACCCTTGGACTGGAAGCTTTCACCTGGGCCCCAATTGGGGGTAGGGGGCAACTCCCAGTCCAAAGAGATGGTTGCCCTGATGAAATGGACTAGCCCAGATGGAGAGCAGGGAAAGATACACCCTCTAGTGGCAAAAAACCTCACCGCCAATTTACTAGGGCAAGACATGCTAAGATAAATGAATGCTGTGGTCACTATGAACAATTGAGCACTCTATGACAATATTCTGGATGGAGGAAGAAGCACAAAGGCTTAAGTGGGATCTATAGAGAGTTAAGGAAAAGGATTTTTTTAACTTTCATAATTACAGAGAGGAACATAAGGGACCCATTCAGGTGTACCCCCAATCCTAAAGTTCACTGTCCCCTGAGTACCTCCCATTTGGTGAAAGTGGGAAAGCCCTATTTGGGTGGACCAGTGGCCATTGGCCAAACCTAAACTTGTAACCCTCCACCTTTTGGTGGAGGAACAGATAAACTTTGGACACATATGCCCTTCTATGAGTCATTGGAACACACCCTTATTTGTTATCCAAAAAGCATCCCGGGCCTGGTGCATGCTCCAAGATCTACGTAAGGTACATGAAAGGATGGAGCTAGTAGAAATGCCCCTAATAGGCATTTGCTGGACTCCCACTATACCTTCAGAATATACCTTGGTTGTAATTGATATTAAAGATTGTTTCATTTTCTATTACCCTGAATCCAGATGACTGCGAGAAGTTTGCCTTATCCATCCCTTCTCTTAATTTTTCCCAGCCTGATTGGAGGTTTGAATGGACGGTGCTGCCACAGGGAATGGCCAATAGCTCAATCTTTTGCCAACAATACTTGGCCACAGTTTTAGGGCCTGTGCTGGGTTCAGATACCTCCCTTGCCTATGCTTACATGGATGATATAATCTTGGGGCACCAAGATCTAGGCCACCTGGAGGGGCTTCTGGCCCAGGTTCATGCCATATTAAAAAAGGGGGGGTTACCATAGCCCTCAATAAAATTCAAAATGTACGTACTTTTAAGATGCTCAGATCCCACCTTACCTTGACTCAGGACAGCCCCCTTAAGCCATTGCTGGATATTCCAACCTCTCTGACCCTAACCCAACTTCAAAGTCTTTTAGGGGAAATCAATTGGCAGTTGCCATGGTTTCCAGTCCCGAAAAATAGTCTTGTGCCCTTATTTGCCCTACTAAAAGACAGGAAGCCCCAAGAAGTTATTACATTTACAGACAGCCATAGTTCAATATTTTTACAGTTTCAAAGAGCCCTGGATCAAGTTTCCCTAAAGAGGTATTCAATTATAGATTTGATTTCCCTAGGGTTGTTTGCAGGTGTCATATTGATTTCTGCAGTTTTAACTCAAAGGGGGGAGACATTAGAGTGGGTTCACACTCTCTTGGGGGGCACACTTAAGGGGTACTCTCAGTCAGACCAACTTACAGATACTATCGTATAGGGCAGGACCCAAGCCCAAAGGCATTATGGCCTCGACCCTCACTCCATTGTTTTTCCTATTTGGATGGCAGACGTTGAGTGGCTCACTTGAGCCAATGCTCATCTTACTATCTCCCTGGAGGGATTTCTAGGTCAAATTGACTACCATTATGGGCAATCAAAATCTACCATCATATTATGGTGACTTCCCCTCAAAATTCCATCTCTAGTTTCTCCTACACCTATTCTTGGCACTGTCCATGTTTTACTGATGGAGCTAAAGCAGTCTCTGCATATGCAGCCTTTGAGGAGCAACAAAAGACCCTGAGCCAACAAATATTTCAAACTTATCAAGGGTCAGCACAATATAAAGAAATGCTGGCTGTATCTATGGCCATTCAAGACATTCAAAACACACTTTAATTTGTATTCTGATAGCCTATATATGATTAACTTGCTCCCTCATATTCCCCAGGCACATATTAAGCTGGATGGAAACCCTATTTCCCCCTTATGGTTACCCTTAGGGGTTATTAGAAGGACAGGGAGCCCCTATACTTATTCAACATTTGAAAGGGCAATCAAAACTTCATGGGTTTTTATCCATGGGCAATAATTAGGTGGACCAGTTAACTACTGGCCCACAATTATTGTAATTAATTAATTATTATAATTAATTGTAATTAACATTAAAAGAGGCCACCCATTTACATAATTGGAAAGGTCTTCAACATAAATTCCCTCAGATTTCTGTAAACGACCTCAAAAGGATAACACATATCTGCAAAACATGTTAGCCCTTCTTAAAAGTACCCCCGTTACAATCACCAGGGGTAGATCCCAGAGGCCTTAAACCCAAAGTCCTCTTTCAAACTGATGTTACTCATTTCCCAGCCTTTGGTAAGCTTAAATATATCTTTGTCTCTATAGATACTTACTCAGGGGCATACTGGGCCAAAGCACATACAGGAAAAAAAAATCTAGACATTCACAAGCACACTTTCTTCAATGCTTTGCCACTTTGGGTCTATCAGCAAAAGTTAAAACCGATAATGGACCCTGTATTGTTAATAAAGCAATGTCAGACTTTTTTGACAGATGGCCTATTACTCACAGTACAGGAATTCCCTATTATCCCCAAGGCCAAGCTATTATAGAAAGAAATCACCAATGTCTTAATGAGAAATTAATAAAAACATAAAGAGTGAGTTACCCCCCATATACAGTAACAAATAGCTTTGTTCACCATTAACCTTTTAAATTTTTCAAAAGGGACAACTGAACTCAGATTTTAGAAGTAATGGGGATAAGTAAACCCTATGTCCCAAATGAAAGTCAGGTTGAAGGATCCTCTGACACAACACTGGAGAGGACCTGACCCCCTTGTTACCATGAGCATGGGATTTGGATGCGTTTTTCCCATGAGGAGACAACCCCTATTTGGATCCAGGCAAGGAACCTTAAGTTTTTTTCCATTTCCTCTATATAGGAGGATGCTCAAGGATAAACTAACCAATAAGGAAAGAAAATGGTTATGGTGGTCGAGGCTTGTGTTTAAAAGAGGGAAAAACAAATCGTTTAAATAGGGATACAGGTGGACCCATTGCAACAATGAGATGTACAAGTCATTATATTGAAAACGAATTTTACAACTTTGGTGTGGGGGGAGGGGAGCAGGGAGGATTAGGTGGGGCGGTGGGGGGTGGATAGGAAGGGATGAGAAGGGGAAACAAAGGAAGAGGCTACAATGCTTGATAAGAAATGTACTCATTATCTTGCCCATGTAATTGTAACTCCTCTGTACAGTATTTTCACAATAAAAAATTATGAAAAAAAATTATGAAGGGTAGACAGATCCTGTGAAGCTGAAGAATGGATCACAAACTCAGTGGCAGCCAGACCTCAACGAAAGTGCCACTAAAGCCAACATCCTAGACAGAAAATGCAGTGTGACTATGGACTGCAATCCCACTGCTCTGCCTCAGTGCCTGGTACCTCAGAAGACAGGGCTGAATTCCAAACATAGACTAAAGCCATACCCAGGAGGCCAAGTAAAATGGTAGAAGGAAAACTGGGTAATGACATCGAATGTACTTCAACACGTACAGAAGAGAAAAAGTTCCATGAAGATTTGAGAGCAGTGTTGGAATCTTCAAAGTGTAGTTGTGATCGATTCTGGCTCAATGGCTCACTCCCACATACTCGCACTCCTCCCTGCACCCATTCTTCCTTCCAATCAGGCAGATGTGTTATGGTCACCACAAAGACTTATTGATCTCAGGAAAAAGGTCTCTACCCAAGTCCCAGACAGAGAATTACAATGGGCCTTAAACCAGTATATATATAGATATATATATGTATATATACATATATATATCTATATATATATGTGTGTGTGTGCGTGTGTGGTACCCCCAATACCCAAGCTGCTCCCATACTTTAAAGAGAGGAACCTTACTAGATACTGACTTTATATATGTCCCAGAAGTAATCAAACTGCTTCAAATATTTCTAACTGTTTGGGGCCTGACATGTATTAACAGAGGATGGAAAAAGGATAACTAACTTGGAAGGTGGGCAGGATGTGGGGGTTGCAGTTATATCAAAAAGGATAGAAACCAAGAGATCCAACTGAAGGCTCTCCACATCCATTATGATAAGCTTAGGGCAAAGATTAACTCCTACCTTAGGCGAACCTCAGAAAGAGCAGGTGTGAATTGAGCAAACCTTGTAACATATGCCCTGACCCAAACCTCAGCAAAGTGGTGGGTCTGCCATTAAAACAAAAAGGGAGAATCTGTAGGGCACAAGGGCAGCAAAGTTTGCACTGAGAGGAAGTTGAGTAGGCAGAGCCTGAGTTGTTTATGTGAAAATCTGAGTGGATACCACAATCAGGTGAAGTGACATCAGTGCGTGAGCAGCTCTGGGCAGCAAAGTATAGAAAGCTTTGGCACATGATAGGGCTACCTGCACAGTGATTGGTTGGTTCTTTTTCCTTCTCTTCCATGGCACGCAGTTTTTTGCTTTAAAAAGTGCTTGCT
The DNA here is from genome assembly GCF_019054845.1 of Dipodomys spectabilis. Lineage (NCBI taxonomy): Eukaryota > Metazoa > Chordata > Mammalia > Rodentia > Heteromyidae > Dipodomys > Dipodomys spectabilis. The sequence continues at coordinate 223,216 of NW_024870866.1, forward strand.
GTGTGGTAATAAAAGAGTTTCGGCTTGACTTGACTCCCAGCTGCATGACTGTCTCTGAGGCTAAGGGAGGCTGGGGAACAGGCAAACAGCTCACTTACCTTTCCTCGGACCCTGTCTGTCTTCTGCGGGATGGACGAAGAGCCAACAGATATAATTTGTGGAGAGGAAGGAAAAAAGCAAATTGTTTAAATAAGGTTACAGGCAGACCTACTACAAAAATGAGATGTACAAGGTTTTATCTTGAAAAACGAACTTTAAAACTTTGGCGGGGGGGTTGGTTAGTGGGGTTGGGGTGATGGATAGGGAAAGGGATGGTAAGGGGAAACAAAGGAGGAGGCAACAATGCTTGAAAAATGTACTCACTATCTTGACCATGTAATTGTAACCCCTCTGTATGGTATTTTCACACAAAAAAAAGACTACTTGAAACCTTTAATTTGCCTTGAGCTCATCACTTCCATAAACTGTCAAATACACTAACCAGGAATCTCTCCTGAGTAGCAGTGAACAGCTAAGTACCCATACCCTCTTGAGTTCAGTTAATCTGATAGCTTCTAAAAGTTTAAAAATTCCACCAGCTTCTAAAAAGAAGCTGATTACATGGTATGTAGGGGAGCCCATTAAGACCCCTCCTGTTAGACTCAGATGAGGTGTTGGTCAAGCAAGGCCACAGGCCTCTCAACAGATAGAAAACAATTGTCACCATGTAAACAATAAGAGCTGAGCCCCATTAGAACCCCATCCCTCTCATTGTTCTCCCTGATGACGGTTATTTTCAAACTTTCCTTAAATGTGTACAGACTTGCAGCATCCAGTGCTGTGGAAACAAGGGGTTGTTTCTGTTAAGCATGCTGCTGCCTTTTAAAACTACAGAATCTAAAGGAACAGTGGAAAAGCAGGGATTCCACTGAAAATGAACTCTAACGAAATTAAAGCTCCTTTCTACCATTGGCATTTGGGGACATTGCAGTTTCCTATGGGAAGAATACTGACTTACACACAGGACTAAGAATGTGCATGTTCTGTGCAAAAGTTCTATCTGTTCTTTGCCGCCACCATGTTCTCCTCCACAATGTGCTGGCTAAGCTTTGTCTTCATTGTTTCAAGTTCTTTCAAAGTTAGAATTCAGGCAGCCAGTAATTTCTCTAGTTCCTACATTTAAACCCAAGAAAGAGGATTTAAAGAAAGCCTTCCACTCAACCTGCTGCTGTTCCCACACCTATAAGCTAATCCTTTGATTAGACTCAAGGGGAGGAGGACCAGTCAGGAAAGGGACCTTAGGAATGATAAACAGCCCTGGCCTTTCAAAGACCTACCTTGCTGGCCTGCCTCAAAACAATTTGTTCTGAAAAGAACATTTATTTCTGCTCACCTTTTCATTGCCTCAGTTATTTCCCTAATGCGCATACAAGTCACTCTGATATAAAATATATGTCAATACTTCAATTTAGAGGACAGTGAAGTTACTATTTAGCTGAAATTTATTTAATAATGTTTTATATATATATATATTTAAAAGGTGATAAATATGTGACATCTCCTTTTCAAAACCTAAAAAATGCATTGTTGCTGAAGTAGTCATCACTTACGATTTCTCTTCAACTGGCATTAAGTTTTGACTAACTTTCTAAATGAAAGAGTGTAAGAAATTTAAAATAAAATATTAGTGAAGATTTATCAGCAAAAGTTTCATCTGGCTATGGATACATAATTTGTTGATTTGTCTATTTTTCTTTGTGGTGGCTACCAAACTCAGAATTTTAGCAAACTAGGCAAACTATCACTAGCCATACCTGGGATTATTGTTTTGTTCTATTTATTTTAATTTTGTTTGCTGATCTTGGGACTTGCACTCATTTCCTGAGCACTATTCCTAAGCTTTTTCTGCTCAAGGCTATGACTCTAAAACTTGGGCCACAGTTCTACATCCAACTTTTTGGCTGTTAATTGGAGATAAGGCTCACAGACATTCTGTCATTGGGCCCAACTTCAAACCGAGATTGTTATGTCTCAGGCTCCATAATACCAAGGATTATAACCATAAGCCACTGTTACCCATATTATGTGTTCTTAAAGCATCTGTCAATAATAATAGAAAACTATCACTATTACTAAAGACTCAAACCTGTAATCCTGGATATTTTAGAGGCTGAGATTTATAGGATCATGGTTTAAACATAGACTGGTCAAACAATTCAGAGTTTATCATTTTTTTAACCTGCTGGCCCCAGGTTTTAAATTCAGGCCTAAGAACTGTATATGAATTGCTTTTCATTAAGGCTAGTGCTCTACCTTTTGAGCCATAGAAACACTTGAAGTTTTTCCTGAGTAATTTATTACAGGGAAGAGGTAAGGTTATTGCACAGTCTGGCTCCGAACTGCCATCCAAAAACTAAGCCTTCAAAGTAGCAAATCAGAGATTCTTACCTTCAACTAAGCAGCAAAAAAAAAAAAAAAAAAAAAAAACAACCCTGAAGGTGTGTCTCTGGTGGCATAGTTTCAGCGTTGCTTGGAAAAAGTTAAGGATATTCAAGCCTAAGTATTGACACATATGTACACAAAAGCATGTACATAAATATATATACACATAATAGGGATACAGGTGGACCCATTGCAACAATGAGATGTACAAGTCGTTATGTCGAAAATGAACTTTACAACTTTGGTGCGGGGGTGGGGGCAAGGATTGGGTGGGAGGGCGGGGGGGGGGGGAGGATGGAAAGAGATTGGAAGGGGAAACACAGGAGGAGGCTACAATGCTTGATAAGAAATGTACTCATTATCTTGCCCATGTAATTGTGACTCCTCTGTACATGATTTTCACTATTAAAAATAAAAAAATATAATATATCTATATATATACATGATCCTATACTCAATTCCCTGGGAGAAAAAGGATAAAAGTATTAAATTAAATTAGGACAAAAATAAGTAATTTAAATTGTTAAAAAAGAATCTACCATAGCACCGTGGTGGTGGCTCACACATGTAATCCTAGCTACTCAGGAAGCTGAGATCTGAGGATTGCTGTTCAGAGACAACCGAGGAAGGAAAAGTCCATGAGACTCTTATCTCCAAGGAACCACACAGAAAACTGGAAGTGGCACTGTAGCTAAAATGGTAGAGCACTAGTCTTGAGCTGAAGAGCTGAGGGCTATCACCCTGGCCCAGAGATCAAGCCCCATGAACAAGAAAAACAAACAAGCAAACAAAATAAAACTGCTATAAGCTGAATTGTGACTTAGGTGGGAAAGTGCTTTCTTCCCATAAAGGAGGTATGAGATCAATCCCCAGTTTTGTTCATACCAAAACAACCCAAGAAAAGAACACTAAGAACTATCTAACAATATATCACACATTGTAAAGAAAATAAAAACACGAATATAATTGAAAGAGATAAAGTAGAACCATGGCTCAATCGTGAACAGCAATATACAGCATCAAGAAGGTATTATTTTCCATAAAACAATCTATACATTGAATGCAATACTATGGTAATTCTTCACAGGAATTTGTGTACATTGGTGGCACCATCAACTAAAAAAAATAAGCCTTGAGGATGGCCCACAGGAACTCAAAAGAAACAAGACATTTAGAAACATGCAAGTACATCTTTTTTGTTTTTAAATACAGCCTGAGAAACAACAATATGTATTCCTCATCTTAAGGACAAACATCTGCTGTATGGCAAAAAGCATTTTTTCCTGGAAGAAATAATCTAAAGAGTGAGACACCAAATAAATAACCAAGAACTCAGAAGGTGTAACACCAAGAATGATAAAGTGCAAAGATAAACAAGTATCTGCCTGACTTTATGACAGGCCTTGCTTTATCAGAGAAACACCCCTGATGTCAATCAGCTCTAGGCTTCTCTCTGTGACAACACCTATATACTGAGGGGGCCTCTGTCTGTCTTCTGCTGTTTGTTTGCTTGCTTACTCAGTAAAGCTATGCCAACTTTTCTTGCCATGGTGACTTCTGTGGAAATTCTTCTTCTGTGACCAAAGTCAAGGACTCTAAGTCAAGAGACCCTAATTCTAGAGGGAAATTTTAAAAAGCTCCACTTGGACACAGTGACTGTTGCTTCAATTATTTAAGAGCTGGGTGGGAGTGTAGCTCAGTGCTAGAGCACTTCTTCCATGCAGAAGACCCTGAGTTTGGTCTCCAACAATAGAGAAGGAGATGGATTATGAAAGATCAAAGACCCAAAGAATGAGGAAGAACAAGTGAGGATGCATCGCACCTGAAATTAAGATTTGCCACACTGAAGCATAGTAATTAAGACAGTCTGATATTAAAGCTGAAGAAACACAATAAGGAAACAATAGAGAAATGAGAACCAAACTTGTGTGAAAACTTGAGATCTGACACTAGACTATGCAATAAACAGCCACTAAGATAGCTAGCTATCTATATGAATATGATACAAAATAAACCATGTCTTAAACCTTTGCAAACAATTCCTAAAAACAAATAAGGACTCAAAGATAGAAAGTAACTCTTGGGAGCTTTAAGAATAATAAGTGTGTTTTAAGAATGGAGATTTATTTCCCAAAAGAAATATATATATATATATATATATATATATATATATATATATATAGGAAAATACCAACAAATTAGTGTATATTTCAACATAAAATCTTTAATTCAGTAAGTGACAGCAAGAGAAAGAAATCCATGTTCTCTTAAGGCTGAAGACAACACCCCACAACCCTTGCCCTAAAACTAGGTTCCTACAGTTCAGGAAGGGAAGGGGAACACTTATGTGGACCAAGAGCATCCCCAGATGATATATGCACCTGGCACAACTAGGACGAGGAATCAGGGAGTTCCCAAGGTGAAAGAATAATATTCCAGTGCCCTACATTTTATATATACAATTTTCAAATTTGGGGAGGGGAAAAAATACCAAAATGTTGAAATAAGGTTACAGGTTGAAACATTGTAACAATGAGAGGTATAAGACACTATATTAATAATGAAATTTATATCTTTGGATATGGGGGAAGGGAGGAGTTGGTGAGATAAGGATAGAAGGTACGGTATGCTAAAAACAAAGTAGAGGGTAACAATGTTTGAAAGGATATGTACTCATTACCTTACCTATGTAATTGTAAACCCTCCCTAGAGTGCCTTTACAATAAAAAGCCATTATAACACTCATCCTAAAACCAGGCAGAGACTCATCATAGAAATAGAACTATTGACCCATTTCTTTGATGAACATTGATGCAAAAACAAAATTTTAGCAAATCGACTTCAAATATTCGTCAAAAAATTATCCACCACAATCAAACAGGTTTCATTTCACGGATGCAAATCTTGTTCAATATATGCAAATCAATTAATATAATCCATCGCATCAACAAGAGCAAGGATAAGAAACACATGGTTATCTCAATAGATGCAGAAAAAGCATTTGACAAGATCCAACACCCCCTTATGCTGAAAGCTCTGGAAAAATTAGGAATTCATGTAACATTCCTCAATACAATAAAGGCTGTATATCACAAACCGACAGCCAGCATTATACATAATGGTGAAAAACTAAAGCCATTTCTTCTTAACTCAGGAACGAGACAAGTATGTCCACTCTATCCACTTCTCTTCAATTTAGCATTACAATGATAGCTACAGCAATAAGACAAGATGCAAACATAAAAGGGATCCAGCCGGGCGCTGGTGGCTCACGCCTGTAATCCTAGCTACTCAGGAGGCTGAGATCTGAGGATCGCGGTTCAAAGCCAGCCCGGGCAGGAGAGACCGTGAGACTCCTATCTCCAATAAACCACCAGAAAACCGGAAGTGGCGCTGTAGCTCAAGTGGTAGAGCACTCGCCTTGAGCTGAAGAGCTGAGGGACAGCGCCCAGGCCCAGAGTTCAAGCCCCACGACCGACAAAAAAAAAAAAAAAAAAGGGATCCAAATAGAGAATGATGAAGTAAAACTCTCCCTCTTGCAGATGACATGATTTAGTATTTAAAGAATTCCATGGACTCCACTCCCAAATTACTCCAGCTGATTCGAAAATTTGGCAAAGAAGCAGGATATAAAATTAACCCTCAAAAATCAATGGTTTTTCTGTATGCCAACAATAAGAAAAGTGCAGATGAAATTAGGAAAGCAACTTCTTTTGTAATAACCCCACAAATAATAAAATACTTCGGAGTTAACTAAAGAAGTGGACCTCTATGATCTAAACTTTAAAAACTTGAAAAAGGAAATCAAAGCAGAACTTAGAAAGTGGAAAAACCTCCGTAGCTCCTGGATCAGAAGGATCATTATCGTGAAAATGGCAATACTTCCCAAAGGTATCTACAAATGCAATGCAATACCTGTCAATATTCCAACCTCATTCTTCAAGGAAATAGAAGAAGCAATCCAAAAATTCATATGGAACAATAAAATATTGAATATGGGAAAACGATTCTTAACAGAAAAAAAGAGAGTGCTAGAGGAATATCAATACCAAATTACAAATTCGACTACAAAGCCATAGTAATCAAAACAGTGTAGTACGGCACAAGAAGAGACCTCAGGACCAATGGCATAGTATTGAAAACCCAGAAAGGAACCCACAGACCTTTAGATATCTATTCATTGATAAGGGAGGAGCTAAAACAATAGAATGGAAGAAAGACAGCCTCTTCAGTAAATGACAAATTTGCTTAATCACCTGTAGAAAACTAAGCTAGATCAGTATTTATCATCCTGTAACAGAATCATCTCCAAATGGATCAAAGTGCTTAAAGTCAAAGAGGACACGCTGAAAACATTAAAGGACAGAATAGGGGAAACCCCAGGTCTCCTTGGCACAGGTTGAATTTTTTTTGTAATAGAGACCCTGAAACACAACAAATCAAAGAATTGTTGCACAAATGGAATTGCATGAAGCTGTAGAGATTCTACATGGCAAAGGTCATAGTTAGCAAGATCAATAGGAAGTGCACGTATTGGGAGAAGATCTTCACTAGCCATAGAACCGATAAGGGTCTCATATCTAAAATATACTTTGAACTCAAAAAATTAAATCCCTTACCAACAAATCCTCACAGAAACAATTGCCTGATAAATAAGTGGGCTAAATACTTAAAGAGAAACTTCAATGAAGAGGAAATAACAAAGGCCAATAGACATATGAAGACATGCTCAACCTCTCTAGATATAAAAGAAATGCAAATGAAAACAACATTGAGCTTCCTCCTCATCCCAGTTAGAATAGCAATAATGAAGAAATCTATCTGATAGAGGGTCAGAATTCCATTGTGTATACATACCACATTTTCTTGATCCATTTATCTACTGATGGGCGTCTGGGTTGGTTCCATATCTTAGCTATGGGAAAAAATGCTGCAATAAACATACTTGTGCTGTTACCTTTAGTGTTGTCTTATTTATGATGATTCGGGTAAATGCCCAAAAGTGGGATTGCTGGGTCATTGGGAAGCTCTATGTGGAGTCATTTGAGGAACCTTCATGCTACTTTCCAAAGTGGTTGAAAAAGTTGACACTCCCACCAACAATTGCCCAATTTGTTAGGAAGTGGAAAGACTTGGAGTAAATTATATGAAGTGAAATAACCCAGGCCTAAAGAAACATAGGTCCCATGGTTCCCCTTATTTGAAATAAATAGTATATGTCTGAGACAAGCAGAAAAGGTCAGACAAGTAGATATTAGGTGAAATGAACCCACGGATAAGGACTCAAATTTTTTTCTTTCTTGAGATTGTTCCTAACATATTTATAAGGTGGTTTCTTTGTTGCATTGTATGTCCTTCCCCCATGGTATAACCTCTGTTTTCACTGTATTTCATGTTTGTACAATTTGTGGAGGGGAAGGATGTAAGTTGTTTAAATAGGGATACAGGTGGACCCATTGCAACAATGAGATGTTCAAGAAGTTATGTAGAAAAACAAACTGTACAAATTTGGGGCAGAGTGAGATGTGAGGGTAAGGATGGTAAGGGGAAACAAAAGAGGAGGCAGCAATGCTTGATAAGAAATGTACTCATTACCTTCCTCATGTAATTGTAACCCCTCTGTATGGTATTTTCACAATATAAAAATTATTAATATAGAAAAGAACTCTAAAAACAACAGATGCTGCAGGGGATGTGGCCAGAATGGAACCCTACTGAATTCTTAGTGGTAGTTTAAACATGTTCAACAATTTTGGAAAGTAATATGGAGGCTTCTCAAAAGACTCCGCATAGAACTCCCTTATGAACGAGCAATCCCACTTTTGGGAATTTACACGAACGACCACAAACAAGGCCATAGTAAGTCTACCAGCACAAGATGTTTATCACAGCACTGTTTACCATAGTTAGGATATGGAAGCAACCCAGGTGCCCCTCAGTAGATGAGTGGATCATGAAAATGTGGTATATATACACAATGGAATTCTATGCCTCCATCAGAAAGAATGACATTGCATTATTTGTTAGTAAATGGAAAGACATGGAAAAAATTATGTTAATTGAAGTAAGCCAAGCCCAAAGAAACATAGTTACAATAGTTTCCCTTATTTACAATAACTCGTATATGTCTAGGACAAGTAGAAAACGTCAAAAGCTGTGTATATGACCAGATAAGATGAAGTTAAACGAAATGAACACCAAATAGGAACATAATTGGTTATTCCTTTCTTGCTATTGTTTCTAATGTATTTATAAGGTACCATGTGATTTTTTTTGTTGCTTTGTATGTTCCATGGTATAACGCCTGTTTTCACTGTATTTGATGTCAGTATAATTTGGGAAGGAGAAGGGAAAAAGCTAAATGTTTTGATAGGGATACAGGTCGACCCAGTGTAACAGTGAGATGTACAAAACACTATGTTGAAAAACAAACTTTACAATTTAGCAGGGGCTGGGGGGAGTGTAGTTGTGGAGATAGGAGGGAAGGAATGGTAGGGGAAAAACAAAGGATGAGCAACAATGCTTGATAAGAAATGTACTCATTTCCTGTCTCATGTAAATGTAACCCCTGTCTACAGTATTAATAAAAGAAAAGAAAAACAGTTCATCATGCTCTGTGGCAGGTGAAACACTGGTTTGGAAGGACAGAATCATTGCAGGCTCCCAGCCCAGAACCCAGGGCGATGCTCTCTATAGCCTGGAAGGGAGCCCTGAAATACTCTGTGTATGGCCTTCATTCCCTTGGGGCCACAATGGCACTGTCACCTGGGAAGACACAGACCAGAACGACGGCAGTGTACCAGGTGGGGATGAAGAGGTCCATGGGCAGAACCTCCTTGTTGCAGTTGAAGCTGTAGTGGGTTGGTGATTGTGGCAGCATCCCATCTCTTGTCCCATAATCCCCAGCTAAACAAGCCACAGCCAAAAGAGGAGGTGAGGCAGATGGTATAGAACCAAATTATCTCAAAACAGGGCTGTCCTAAAATATCTCCCACAAGGGTCAGAGGAGAAATGAAAAAGCAAGGAATGAAGGAAATTGGCTCACTTACCTCATGGGGTCCTCTGAGGATTGCTCCCACAGCTGGGCCCACATTGAGCAGTAAGGTCAACTGGTGAATCTGAAGATCCACCAGGCTCCCCCAATGGCTGTGGCAGGCATAACACCAGTTGAGAGAGGGAGGCAAGGGCTGTACCTCCAGCCACATAATGGCCAGTGGACATGGGAAAAACAAGGAATCCAGAAGCTCTACAAGCTGTAGCCAAGAGGGGATGCAGAGCATACTCTGAGCCAGGGCCTTCCTTCTCTGTGGCCACCACAACTGGATTCATAACAGTCTGGTACTACTTCTGTGTATTGTGTGTGGACACATGCACATCCCCTCACCCGAACATGTTTTCCCACAGGAGGGGCTGAGCCAGGAGGTGCACGTAGAGGGGGGTGGTGTTGGGTGGGGCACTAGAGTCAGAGGTGAGTGGAGATAAGGGTGGGCAGGGAGAGGGGGACCAGGTGGGAGGAGTTAGCCCCCAATTACCTCGACTCAGGGCTGCCAGAGATGGATCCTGCAGATGGGCCGAAACTGACCAGGAATGTGGATGTCACCCATGGTAATGATGAAGAGGCACCACCATGAGCTCCAGTACAAGCAGATGTGGTTGGAACTGAGCAACTAAGCTTGCTGCAAGGCAATAGGTGGAATGGTGGACAGGGAAATCTCTGATTTCCTGCTTTCCTTCTCCAATGAGTATGTGGCCTTGGTTCAGTCAAATTACATCATCTACTTTCATGCATGCCCACACACATCCCCACACACAGGAGGGGCTGGGATGGGGAATGGGTGGGAAGGGGGACAAGGGAAGAAAGCAATCAGGATGGATAGGGGAAGCAAAGGGTACGTGAGGTACTGGGATGGGTAAGCATGGCTTGTGGTGGGCAAGGGAAACAATGGGTTGTGGGAAGGGGAAGCATAGTGTGGAGTTGTGGATGGGGAAGGGGATAGTGAGGAAGGGGACAGCGGTGGAGAACCTAGCACTAGAAAGGGGGACAAGAAGAAGGGTTCAGCCCACTTAACATTTAAGAGCCCTGTCCCAGGGATGGCTCCTGCTGAGGGGAAGAGGAAAGAATGGAGAAGAGGGCAATGTAATAGGGGTGAGAGGAGGGGAACTCACTTATATTGAATCTGGGACTTTGGTGATGGCTCCAGCAGTTAACTCCCCAGTGACCTTGAAAGTGGATGTTGGCTGACTGATGAAGCCTAAGAGGCACTGGGGGACCAAATCCGTGCAACAGATGCAGCACCAGTTGGGAGAGGTGGCAGCTTCCTCAGCTCCAATGCCTCCAGAAGTTGGTTCATAGAAACCGGTGACTATTGAGGGCATGACTAGGAGGGGAAGGGGGTTAACTCTAAACCCCTCTCTTCCTTCTATGGAGAAGGTTCATCCCCTCACCCATGAATCTTCCTAAACTGAGAGGGGTGGTGTGGGGTTGAGGGTGAGGTTCAGACCAATGGGGGTGGGGAGGAGTAAATTGGGAGGAGTGCGGCATCTTTACCATGAAACTGGGTCTTCTAGGGTTGTCTTTGGCAGCTTAGCCCACACATCCCTAACACAACGAAGGTTTGTGGGGCACCAGGCAATGGGGCAGTGGTGGCCCATGTGTTGAGGGGAATGGTGTGAGTGTGGGCCAGGTGGTGGTGGAAGGGGAAGCCTGGCAGGGGATATTGGGGCCCAGGAAGAGGGGATGGGCACACTTCGGTTGAAACCGAGCTGAGATGGGATGCTTCCACAGGGGAGGAGAGAAGAAATGGAAAAAAGAGGGGTTTATGAAAGAGGCTATCTCACCTCAAATCGGGGTCATCATGGGATGGTGCCCTTAACTGGGCCCACACTGAGTAGAAAGATGGAGGTCCACACAGTGAAGCCAAAAATCCCTCAGGAAGGCACAGCACTAGTTGAGGTGATGGAGGAGAGGTCTGTATCTCTAGCCCTGCAACAGCCAGTGAACTCAGGTAAATCAGAGAACCCTGGGGATGTCCAGGACTCAGCAAGGCAAGGAAGAGGGCCTGACTCTGACCTTGGCCTTCCTTCTCTGGGGCAGCCATAATTCATGTTTGGAACATTCTGGCACCGAGCATTATGTAGTGAGTGCTGGGCATGTGCACAATCCTGTCCCATGCATGTGTTCCCACAGAATGTGTGGGACAAGGCAGTGAGGGGAAAGAAGAGGGGAAGGGGTGGGGCTGGAAGGGGTAGGGCTGAAAAGGTGGGGGGGAGGTTAAAGTTGTGGCTGTGAGAGGATGTGGGTCAGGAGAATGAGTGGAGCCCTGAGGTGTATTTGAACTCAAGAATGGGACATGTCCAGAAAGGGGAGTAGGGCACATAGCATGATCATGGGCTGGGGAAACACAGGTTGGCAATTGTCCAGTGGGTGGGGGTGGGAGGTGATATGATGGGGCAGGGAGGTATTGGACAAGGAACCTAGCCAAGTGGAGGAGTTGATAGGGGAGCAAAAAGAGGCATTGAGTCCACTTAACTAGAAACTGGGCTGTTCAGTATGGCTCTCTCCATGTGTTGTGTACTCCGCTCATCTGTGCTCTATTGGGGGTAAGCCCATCCGGTTCGAGTCCATCATGCTCCACAATCTATACTAAAGGAAAGAAACTTCATCTCCCTATTCACCTAGCAAAGGCAAAACGCTCTGGGGCACCGAGAAGAGGTTTATAGTGAAGACCCGTTGGTAGAATGGGCCACATCTGGGGTAACAAATTCATATCACCCATACCCATGAGGCATAGTTAATGTATATAATGCACTCAAGTGATAGGTCTTTCTTTATTTTTCTCTTCTTTTCTGTTTTTTCCCTTACTTTTCTTTACCTCTTTGTTGTTCCATTACTGTGGCTTGAACACAGCTTCTAGGGCCTACAAAAATTCCCTGCCCAAGGGCCTAATATTCTTCACCTCCTAGACCTCCATCTTCTGGTCCCTGTCAGCCCAGGTGCAGGTACCATGGCCAGATGCCCCCTTTCAAAGCAAGTAGATCCCCACCAGCCTTCTCCCTGGAGGAATCAACAGGATGATTAAGGGTTTTTTGCTTTTGTTTGTGCACTCACACGAATATTTCCTTCCTTCATTGGGACAGTTCAAAGTACTTAATGCCTTACTGAGCTTCAGCTATAATAATAAATCATTTGAAAATGAGGCACAAGAGCAGGAAGGGGAAAAAACACAAACAAGAAAACAAAAGACATATTCCACATCCACTGGATACATACAAAGATCACTGAATGAAGGCAAGTAAGACTCAACCTAACAATATTTTACCAAATTTCTTATATTTGAGTGATGAGAGCTCCATGGAGGGAGATGTCAAAGCAGCCAAGCTTTATGTTCAAGGATGTGGTCATTAATGTTTAATCATTTGCTCATTCATCCAGGAAGGGGAGATCAATTACTATTGTGCTTTGATTGTGTTCAATCCAAATACCACGTTATAAAAATAGCAAGCTGCCATGATAAAAAATAAGGCTCCTCTACCCAGCACCAGTTATCTTTAGTTCTCTTCCAAGCCATATTCATCATAACCATACCCAAAGAATGCAAGGAAGAGAGGTAAAGAATCACCATTCTGATGTATTAGCTGGGACCACCACATTGTTCAGGTTGAACTGTTTATCCTTGTGGTATTACTTTCTTCCTAGTTTTGGATCTGAGTTGTGTGTACATATGGTCTATGTGCATATATCCATATATAATTCTGACAGAATATATATGTCCATCAACTGAGATGTAAGCTTGCAAAGGTTCATTTTAACTGGTACAGCAGCTGGGTGTCAATGTAATTTCTCCTGTGTCCCATGTGCATCTCTCCAAGTTCTACACAAGATAATGTCACTGACCATTCTAAGTATATGGCTGCTGGCATTACCAGTCTTCCTTCTCCCCATTATCTCTCCCCTGTCCCTCAATACCCTGCAGTAAATCACAGGCTTTATGTTGTTGTTTCTTCAGTTTTGATTGCCTGAGGTTTGATTGGTCCAGGTCTACACACTTGGTAGATATGGCAGGTGCCAGGGTTGATCTTTGTTATTTTACTTTTCCTGACATATACCAGGAGAGTTGGTCTGTGTTTCAGGAGTTTTACTTGAATTACTTTCCACTTTCTGGGCTTTGCCTCCTACCTGATTTTCTCTCTTTTTTGTGTTAATGAGGATTGATCCCAGGATATTTCATTAGCTAGGCAAGTACTCTCACTGAACTATAACCCAGCCCCAGAATATTTTTTAAATTCTCCCTACATCTGAGTGTAGGATGGAAAAAAATATTTTATTCCAATGTATTGGAATGCTTCAGATTTTTAGGTTTTGAGTAATCTAGTTAGATACAGTCATAGTCTAGAAACAGATATGTTCGTAGAAACTGTTAAGACAGGCTTTCCCTCACTATATAGCTGTTGAGAGGAAGGGCTTGCCATACAGCATAACCTTTAGAAACTTAGTGTTGATACCTTCAAGATCAACTCATCAGGGACATGAGTTCAACCCGAGTGAGTTGCTGTGGTCTGAAGCTCCCCTCAGGATCCTCCTTTTCCATCTTGCATGCTATATTCCATACTAGTAATATCCACCATGCTAAGTCTGACTGCTTAGATTTGTTAAAAGTTTGTGAATGAATGTATGTGTCATTCTATACAACTTTAACATTGAGTGACATGAAGAACTTCACTACAAAAGAGATCAGTTCAGTTGCAGTGATGACTTAAGATAAATTTTTCTATCTTGACCACAAAGACTCCTTTTTTAGACCAAACACCTTAACTTGAACCAAAATGATTCTATGGAAAAATGATCTCTTAATAAGTTTTCCAAATTCAGACCACAAAGTTATTTTGCTTAAGGCAGAATGCAGTATGCCAGCCAATATATTCCCAGACTTTTTATCTGTGTTTTTACCAGGTAAAAACACTTTTTGTCATGAGGATTTAACTCTGGGCATCGGCCCTGTCCCTTAGTGATTCAGCCCAAGACTGAGCCACAGTGCCACTTCCAGCTTTCAGGTGATAAGAGTCTCACAGACTTTCCTACATGGGCTGGCTTTGCAGTACAATCTCTTATCTCAGCCTCATTAGTAGCTAGGATTACAGGCATGATTCACGGATGCTTGGCAACCATGTAAAATTTTTAACCATGATTGAAAATGCTAATGCATTTCTTTTTAAAATGTATTTATCAAAAATAGAAATATTTTTAAATTCTCATGCACATTTCCCATTAGGCAGTTCAGAAGATATTACTCTGAATTGTTCTCAGATTTATATGTGTATATGTGTGATGGTCTTTGAGTTTAAAGTTTGGCCCTGGATGCTGTCCTCTGTTCCCACCCCCTTTTGTGTTTTCTTGCTCAAGCTTAACACCCTCCCACTTGTGTCACATCTTCCAGCTTTTTGATTTTCAATTGGAGATAAGAGCCTTTCTTTCTCCTGCCTGAGCTGGTTTTAACCATGATCCTCAGATCTCAGCCTCCAGAGTAAGTTAGCCATTTACATTTAAATTGGATGATCTACTGAGTGCTTTCCTCTCCTCTTTTGTGAAAATACACTCCCTCAGCATCAAACATGAAATAACAAATTAAAAGATGTTATGATACTCCCAACCAAAGAAGATACCTGATATACTTATTTAAGAACTAAGATACAAAATTTGGAGTTGTTGAAAGATTGAGTCTCTTTAGTATCATTTTGGGAAAAGTGAATCAAATATTCAGAGCATTCCTAGATAGATAAACGGAATAAAGTAAACCTATTTTTATGAGGAGTATTAATGAGAAGAACAGTAGTTTTTGTGTCATTACTGTAGCCTACTTGAAACAGTTTCAAGTACAGATGCTCAGGTATATTTTCTGTGTAGTAATCACTGAATTCTAAAATTCTTTGTTTTCCTCAGCATTTTCAGTTTGCACTCAACAGCTATCTCATTTGAAACATACACCTTGGTACCAGGGGTCTTCTGTAGGTATTTTCCATTTTAGAAAAGTAATTTTAGGTCTTTAAAAATCAGAAAAGCTAATAATGATAATCACTTTCTGATGTCCTTCACATTTCTTCATATTTCATTATATTGGGTTAATATGCTATCAGTATATTTATTGGCTATGAAGTTGATTGTGGTGTTGGTTTTTGTGCTAGTATTGGGGCTGGAAATCAATAGGTTGGTGTGTCACTAATGCCAGCATTGATGGCTCATTCCTGTAATTCTGGCTACTCAGGAGGCTGAGATCTGAGGATCAAGGTTCAAAGCCAGCTTGTTCAGGAAAGATCATGATGCTCTTGTCTTCAATTCATGACTAAAAAGCCAAAAGTGGAGTGTGGCTCAAGTGGTAGAGCACAAGGCTTGAGCAAAGAAGCTGAAGTGTAGTTATGTGTAGTTCTAAAAGGATAATTACCAAGTCCTGAGTTTAAGTACCAGTACCAACACACACACACACACACACACACACACACACACACACACACACACATTTTCTTCATCCCCAAAACCATTACGGTTATTCTTATGTGCCCCTGAAATCCACTTTGCTTTCTTTTTCATTTGGTTGGTGATGTTTCCACAGGGAGAGCAAAGCAATTACTGTAACCTGAGTCTTGGCTGCCTGTGATTCTGCTGGGATGCCTGAGGTCTGCGTTATTAAGCAGTGCGACACTGAGAAAACTCCGTGAAGCACATGGAAGGATACATATGAGAAGATATGCCTTCAGGTAATTCTTCAGTCTATCTTCCTCCTGACAAGGGCTTTTCTCTCTCTGTAGGGTAGGTTCCTTTACTTTCCAGGTAAAGCTGAACATTGTTTGGCTGTCTGTGTGTACCCATGTGTGAATAAGGCTTGTATAAAATGTCAGCCATCGCAAACTTTCTTTTTTTCTCCCCTCACAGTTAGTGAGTTTCTTGGCAGCCTTCATTGTTGTGAGAAAAATGGAATTTTCTAGAAATTGTCATGGGATGTTTATAGATGTAGTTCAAAATTTATAGTTCTTTTGGTCTAGTGAATTGAGCACCTTCTATGTGAATTTATAGACAGCCTTTATTGAACTTATTTCTATGGTATAGATGAAGTTTTGGATATGATATCTCTATAGAAGTCCAAAGATATCTTTAATTACTTTGTCCAAATAAAACAGAAATTGAAAACACTTTAAATTTTTTTTAGTTTTAATCAGTCTTTTATTCAGGTGGGATATGGGATTTTTAAGTGCTGCAATCAATTAATTTCATTTGTAGGAAAAGTGACAGAAAGGAATGTACCTGAAGATATAGCATAAGATTTCCCTTTCGATGAGTAAAGAAGTTTAAGTTTAATTTCAACTAAGGTATTGTAAAAAATACCAAAATACAAATCCAGTTTCTGTGATTAGATTAAATTAGTAGGAAAGGTACTTTGTTTGCAGTAACTATTACAATATAATATATAGAAATTGTGTGACCAACACATTTGTGTATTTGTGTAGTAGTTAAATATCGTTATGGTGGTGGTGTACATTTTAATAAATTCCTTCAAGAACAATGAAAAAGTGTGAAAGATGTTAGAGTTTTACACAAAGCAGAGAAAATACCACGTGGCCAACAGTAATTTTTTCATTTTTCTATTCGTTTTTGTGGGGTTTTTTTTTTGTGTGTGTGTATGTGCTGGTATTGAAGTTTGCACTTAGGGTCTTGTGCTTTTACTTAGCTTCTCCCTTAAGTCTTGTGAGCTACTACTTAATCTATACCACCATTTCTAGGTTTTTGCTATTTATTTGCAATATGAATCTTACAGACATTGCTACATGAGATACCTTTGAATCTGGATCTTCATATCTCAGCCTCCTATGTAGCTGGGATTCAAGGTGCGAGGCACCAGCACTCTGAGAGATGCATTTATTTTTTCATGTTATGTGGCAAACTACCGCAAATTCATTTCTTTTCCCACTGAATACTAACTATTGTAGGATATAATTTTGGGCTGGTAGTTTGGGTGTAGTTTGTCCCTAGCGGCTGCTCAGATTTTAGCAGGGGACCACCAGGCTATAGTCTCTCATGGAATGTGGAGATCTCTTCCAAGCTTAAGGCATGTCTCATAGGGTTTATGTTCTGTGGTTTTGAGACTGAGGTTTCTGCTTTCTGGTCACCTATCATACAGCCACTCTTGTCAGCTCCTAGACACCTCCATACTTTCTTGACAAACATATCCTCCTTACTGTTTGATTCATTCTGTTGGCGTCACTGGCTTCTAGAAAGGCCTTAATTTTCACTCACTCCTTGGAAGAAACTCATACCCAACTCTTGTAACAACTAATTACATTTGTAGAATCTCTAATTTTGTTATCAACCAGAGCATATTGTGGTTAGATCCTGCCTTGACTGGAAGATAAAAGACATCCCAAGGTCCTGGGTTGTTGTGTATCAGCTGATACACATAAAAAGCTATTTATTAGCTGGGCACTGGTGGCTCATCCCTCTAATCCTAGCTACTCTGGAGGATGAGATTTGAGGCTCCTGGTTCAAAGCCAGCCCGGGAAGGAAAGGCTGAGAGACTATTATCTCCAATAAACAACTCAGAAAACTGGAAGTAGCACTGTGGTTCCAGTGGTAGCACACTCATTTTGAGCTGAAGAGCTGAAGGACAGTGCCCAGTTCCAGAGTTCAAGCCCCTCGGCCGACAAAAAAATGGAAAAAAAATTATTTTTCTAAGTGTCCTCAATTTCAGACACTGGTAATGTTGAATTATTGATTGATTTTAGCCAATGAAATATGAAATTCAAGAAAATGAAAGATAGTTCCTTTGGTGGAGTGGAAAACAATTCGGCAGTTATAGAGAACGAAAGGCAGTTAGGAGTTAAACTGAGGATAGATTCAATAGCAGTGGCAGTGCCTTCAGAGATACAAAGGTAAATATGTTAGACATATTTTACAAAGAGAACATGTGGCTGGAAATGTGGATTAGTTGTAGAGTGCTTGTCTAGCATACATGAAGCCCTGGGTTCAATTCCTCAATACTACATAAACAGAAAGAGCCATAAATGGTGCTGTGGCTCAAGACATAGGGTGCTAACCTTGTGCAAAAAAGAAGCTGAGTGACAGTGCCCAGGCCCTGAGCTCATGCTCCAGTATTGCCAAATAATAAAGAGAGAACATGTCAATAATGGATGAGAGAGGGATCTAGAGACCAAATTCATCACTGAATTTTTCCTCTATTTCAAAATCAAGAGATCATTTGAGAGAGAAAGACGGGGTATAAACATGGTCCAGAAAGAACATATGAAGTAATAAAAGATTTTTTGCTGCAACTGTCCTGTAGAAATAAGCCATTAGACATAATTGTGACTGGCAATAGCACGAGTTCATTGTAATAGCACAAGTGCTATCTGGAGATTTTGTATGGGTGCTGGTCCTGAGCCTTGAAAAGAGCCTAGGTGCTATTCCTATATTTTCCTGAAGGATATTATTCTGTTACTTAAGCCACAGCTCCACTTCTGACTTTTTTGGTGATTAAATGGAGAAAAGAGTATCATGGAATTTTCCTGGCTCACCTAGCTTAACAATTTTATCCCCAAATCTTAGCATTCTGAGGAGCTAGGATTAGTTGTGAGACACTAGCACACAGAGAAGCATTTCTTTTTCAGTGAAAAGAATTAAGTATACAGATTCTTCAGGAACATACACCCTCAGTACTAAGTAAATCACCAAGACCAGTTACGTGAATTCACACACACACACACACACACACACACACACACACACACACACACACACACATACAAGCATACACAAAAACACACATAAGAATCTCAGGGGTCTGTACCACTTTCCCCAAAAGAATAGTATATTCTAACAGGCAAATTGTGGTGTCACAGGTCTGTAAACCCAGATATTGACACATAGAGGTATAGGAGGATGGGGTACTAAGGGTGGCTTGAGTGAAGTTAGCATAAGACCCTATATGAAAAGTAAACTGAGAAAGAAAAAAAAAAGGTTGGGGACATGCAGGCTCAAGTAGTAATGTATCTACCTATTAAGTGTAAGGCCCTAAGTTTAATCCTCAGTTCCATGAAAAAGACAAAAAGTATAGCATCTCAGTCCATTTTGTCATGGATTAACAAAATTCATAAGGAATAAAAAGTCTATTTCAATCACAATAGTAGCATGGTAGCACATGGGACAAGGCCCCCTAGGTGTATCATATCACAGAGGATCTCGGCCTCATGGCATGTGTTAGAATGACAGGGAGTAGGGGGCATAGGTTGCTTTCAAAAACTGTTAACATTGATAATGTTAGTCCCTTGAGAGTTGATGAGATGGCATTAATCCATTTATGACTAAAACCTCTCTTAATGGTGCCACCTCCTGACACTGCTACATTCAGAAGTTAAGCTTCAGTCTCAGCTTTGATGGTGACAGAGCATCAACAGGCTTCGGACCAAAGCAGTTGAGACAATTGGAAGCCGAGCACATTCATACAACTAGGCACCTTAGACAATTGCTTTGATCCCTTTGATTCTGATATTTGCTGTATTTGGGGCCATTAACAGCTAGGATCCATCGAGTCCATATCTGCTCCATAGGCCAGCTTTATTTATGCTGATTGTGACATAAACTGCTAGTCAATAGGAGAACAAGGATGGAGATGGCACAAAATGAAGGTTTGGCCTTCTTTATGGCACTTAATTAACACTAATAGATTTATATAGGTAAATCATTAGAAAGCTATATGTCATTATACAATACTTACATAGAGCCATATAATAACTACTGTATGACCTGGACCTGTTTACACATAATGCAGACACTCCTATGAAAAAAAAAAGATGGGAAAAAAACCTAGTTCTGGCCTACAAAATTAATTGTCAAGCTCAGAGTCAAAGCAGACACCCTAAAAACATTACTGGAAGGAATAGGGGAAACCCTAGGTCTCCTTGGCACAGGCTGAAATCTGGAGACCCAGAAACACAACAAATCAAAGAAAGGTTGCACATATGGGATTGCATGAGAATGCAGAGCTTCTGCATGGCATAGGACATAGCTAGCAAAATCAGTAAAAAGCCCATGGATTAGGAGAAGATCTTCACTAGTCATACAACAGACAAAGGACCCCTATCTAAAATATGCTTGGAACTCAAAAAATTAAATCACCCAACAACAATTCCTCAAAAAAATTGCTTGATAAATAAGTGGGCTAAAGACTTAAAGAGAAACTTCTCTGAAGAGGAAATAATAACGGCCAATAGCTACATGAAGAAATATTCAGCTTCTCTAGCCATAAAGGAAATGCAAATGAAAACACATCCAGATTCCACATTACCCCTGTTAGAATGGCTATAAATAAGAAATCTAATACAACAGATGTTGGAAAGGATACTCTACTGCCTTGTTGGTGGGAGTGTAAACTTGTTCAACCACTGGGGAAAGCAGTATGGAGGTTCCTCAAAAGACTCCACACAGAACTCCCCTATGACCCAGCAATCCCACTTTCGGGCATTTACCCAAATGATCACAAACAAGACCATACAAAGGCTACCAGCACAACTATTTTCCTTGCAGCATTATTTCCATAGCTAACATATGGAGTCAATCCAAATGCCCCGCAGTAGATGAATGGATCAAGAAAATGTGAGATATATATATATATATATATA
This sequence comes from Dipodomys spectabilis, assembly GCF_019054845.1. Lineage (NCBI taxonomy): Eukaryota > Metazoa > Chordata > Mammalia > Rodentia > Heteromyidae > Dipodomys > Dipodomys spectabilis. The sequence continues at coordinate 244,297 of NW_024870866.1, forward strand.
TATATATATATATATATATATATATATATATATATACTATGCCTTCAATTTAATAGGAAAAGGAAAGCATTGGAAAAAATTATATTAAGTGAAGTAAGGCATGCCCAAAGAAACATAGGCCCCATGGTTTCCCTTATGTGCAATTAGTAGTACATGTCTAGGACAAGCAGAAAAGGTCAAAAGCTATGTACATATCGCCAGATAAGATGAAGTTAAGTGAAATAATCCCCAAGATAGGGACACAAGTGGCTTTTCCTTTCTTGCTTTTGTTTCTAACGTATTTATAAGGTACCATGTTGTTTTTAGTTGTTTGTATGTTCCTCCCCCACGGTATAACCCCTATTTACACTGTTTGATGTTGGTGCCCTGAATTTTCTATATACACTTCTTTAATATGGGGAGGGTAAAGGAAAACACAAAATGCTTAAATAGAGATACAGTTTGACCCATTGTAAAAATGCGATGTACAAGACACTATCTTGAAAATGAACTTTACAACCTCGGAGGTGGGGAGTAGTTGTGGAGGTGGGAGGGAAGCGATGGTAGGGGGAAAACAAAGGAGGAGGCAAAAATACTTGATAGGAAATGTACACATTACCTTGCTTATGTAACTGTAACCCCTCTGTACAGTATTTTTACAATAAAAGACATAGAAAATTAATTTAATGTATGGTTATGGGCCAGTACTAGGATTTGAACTTATGGACCTTCTACTTACTTTCACACTTCCAACTGGAATCCATATCTGTGTTTAATTTTTATTAATCATTTTGTCAATGATAAATCTAATACCACTGTCACCTAATATTTGTATAGAATAAGTTTTGGAAATTTTACACTGAGTTAAGTATTTAACATTCATCATTCTACTATCTTCAAGTTTCTAATGTTTCTTGGAAGTTAAAGACAGGCTCTATGCTGCATTTATTAGGAAATCTTTTGCCTGGCCCCAGTCTATAATCCTAGCTTCGAAGGAGGCTTACTTGTGAAGAATGCTTGCTTGATGCAAAAACAGAGAATTCCATGAAACTCCATCTCCAAAATTATATATATATATTTATGCATATATAATTATATACAACATATTTAATATGTAATATATATGTGAGATATATACATATATACATACTTTATATCTTCAGGAGATAGGCACACTGAAACTATTGAAGGCACTGATTTAATTTCACTGCTGTCATTCTACTTTGACATTTTTAATAAAAAATAGATGACCATTATTTCCTTGAATGTCCTGTCCAATATCAGTTTGTGCATATCAGGCAGGCTGTACCTCATGTCACACATGAGTGCAAGAATAATGGGGTTGAGCTCATTGCATAGTGGCTCATCAAGACATTGGAAATATTCCTCAACTTGGATGAGCCAATCTCCATTGTTTGTTCTATATTGTGCCTCTGCTTTCGGTCTGTTATTTACAGTTTCAAGATGATATTTCGTTCTTTTGGAGAGAAGTGAATGGATTTATGTGACCTCCAAGACAATTACCTTTATCTGGCTAAAATTCATGTATTCAAATGGAAAATTTCCCATCTCCATAGAATACTAATGAGGACTCCCAAGCACTAGATGTCTACTTTGCAGCCATTGTAATTTTCATGCAGGAATATTTTATAGGGACAAAATTAAGGTACTAAATATATCCTTCAGCACCTACCCTTGGGAAATCCTCATGCTCATGCCAAAGTCATTGACCTTCACATAGGCTTTGTCATCCAACATGATGTTACTTGGTTTAATGTTTCAGTGTACATTTCTAAATTCGTTAAAGCAAAGCACAGTTCTTACAATCTGAACAAATTCCTGAATTCATTCTTGAATAGGTGGTATGATTTTCACATTTATCTCAGGAGGTTTCTGGATGGCCAGTTCCACTGCCAGGTATTGGTGCTCATCCTTTTCCCTCACCTGGTATGACCTGATCATGTGTGGGTGATGGAAAATCTTAATAATGTCCATCTCATTTTTAAAATTTTTGTGGGTCGTGGGTCCTGAAAGCTGGGCCTGGGCACTGTCGCTGAGCTCTTCATCTTAAAGCTAGTATTCTACCACTTGAGCCACAGCACCTCTTCTGGCTTTTTTTGTGTATGTGGTGCTGTGGAATCGAACCGAGTGCCTCAAACATGTGAGGTAAACATCTACCTCTGAGCCACCTTCCTGGCCTGTCCATCTCATTTTTGATCTGACAATTGTTTTACTCCCTTTCAGGATTATTTTCGCTCCCACCTTAGTGTCTGAGGTGGTGCTAGGCCAACTTTACAAATCCATAGCTACCATAGTCAGTGATCTTCTCCTTCACACTGTATTGTTCAGGGAAAATCTCCTGCCATAGCCAATGATCTTCATACTGTCTTGTTCAGTGAAACTCTCCTTCTCTGAAGAGCTTGAGGATAATTCACTCTGTTCTCCCATCTTTCTGCTAGCATGGCAAGGAGTAAATCTATGTAGACATAGCTAAGAAAATAAAAACCCCAGAGCAATAAGCAAAAGAAAATACCCAAACCCAAACAAAGCATAATCCCCCCCTCCAAAAAATGCATCCACACACTCAAAATTGTCAACGTAGCACTAAGTCCAGCAGGTCACCAGGAAATCCCAGCACTGTATTAGACTGCAGAGACCACTCACAATAGTTTCAATGGACCAATCACAGCTTGGCATGAACCCATTGGCTCTTTTGGTCTTCTGCCGGGAGGACTATTGCCAAGGTTTCCAAAGGGATGCGAGCCACACAGATAATGCCACTGCTGCTGCCATGGCAGTGTTGCAGGAACTGCAAGGGCATCAGCCAATGCCTTCTGTCCTTGGTGGCTGCCAGGTCCTAGTGTTTGCTCCCAAAGGTTTTGTCCTTGGGTACTATCCATGTCCACATGTCTGCTCCTGTTAGAACCCTGGCCATGTGTAGGTGCCAAACATACACAAAACATTGGCTTCCATTCATCATATGTGCGGTTCTTGGAACTTGATCCAACAACTTAAAAAGAAAATGAATTCTTATGTATTTCTAGGTGCAGTGGCCACATGACAAAGAGTCCACTTGGAAACATTCACTAAAGTGGATCCAGATTGTTTTCACTTCACAGTAAAGAGAAAATTCAAAGAAGTAGACCTGGGTGCCAGTGGCTCACGTCTGTAATCCTAGCTACTCAGGAGACTGAGATCTGAGGATAGAGGTTCAAAGCCAGCCCAGGCAGGAAAGTCCATGAGACTCTTATCTTCAATAAACCACCAGAAAACCACAAGTGGCACTGTGGCTCAAGAGGTAGAACACTTTCCTTGAGCTGAAGCCTAGAGTTCAAGCACCATGACCAACAACAAAAAAGGTTCTAATATCAGTATGCACTTTCGTGTTTTCTTAATGGAATTAAAGATGAGCCCAATCGCTCTTGTGTAGAACTAAAACAATATCACACTCAACAATATCACGTTGTTGAAAGAAGTCAGGTAGTATCAGGCTACTGTGAAGTTACTATTGTCAGGATGAATCCCGGGTAGAAATACATTTTTTCCTTTTCAGTATTTACTAATAAAACACATCTGTGTATTAATAGCAATACATTACTGCTTTAACATAAATTGTGCTCTCTATTCAACTCAGAGAATTTTGACAACTATTTAATTATGCAATGCTGAGTCCCCTTATAAAGTCAATAAGTTGGCATTTTTGTCTTTTATATTAAAATGCAAAGAAACTAAGACCAAATAGTTTTATAGTTAGGTGGGTCATAGAAGGGGCTGTTTTCTCACTTAGAAATTAAATCCAGTGGGATAATTCATGACATCCATAATCTGAAAATCTGCTCTAACTTTTGTCTTTTACAGACCTCATCAATTTAGTCAAGATATTCAAGGTCTTTTCCTTTAAATCTTGAATTACTGATGTCAAAATAATAGTGGTATCACTTCAGAAACATCTGATACTGTAGCAAAATGCCCTACACCATATATCTCCATGAAGCAGGTTATTAACATCTATAGGAGTGAGAGAAAAGAGAGCATCATCATTTCCCAATATAGTTTCTTATGAGATAGTTTACATCAGAATCCTTGAAATCCGTAAGGCAGTGTGTTGATATGTTCGAAGTGAAGAACAAAGGCTGGAGTAGGGGATTTATGTGGAACAACCCCTGCCTAGAAATTTGGAGGTTCTCAGCTTGAACTCTCCTACTGCCAAATCCATCAGTCTTCCTTTAGAGAAAGAGGTATAGCTGTGTATTTCAATTCCACTGTGATTCTATAACAAAATTCCCTAAGACCAGTCCCCAATAGCTTAGAGCAAGTTATTTGTCCTCAACAGAAATTCTAAAGGACAAGATCTAGAACCCAGAAATTTCAATGTACCGAGAGGTCAGCTTCATCAGCGCTTTAATGTGCTCCCATGTTGCTGTGTCCTCACATGGTGGAAAGGCTAAGAACATATTTAAAAGAAAACAATACCGCTGACAGACTTCTTCCCACCATTCAGATGAAGTTTAATTTGCTTAATGGCTCTGTATTTTCTTCTGTCATGTACCTACTTCTCTTGTTTTATGTTGTTGTTTCATTTGGCTTACTGGCCTTGAACACTTGAACCACTTTAAGTAAAGCTGTTTTGATTCCATGTATGTACCACCAAAATCATCTGCTGCTACTTCATTTTTTGGAAGTAAGCCACTTGCTTGCCCCAACCCTGTGCTTTATTGTCATTCCGGTATAAATTTTAAAGTTTTTGGTCTGTTTTGAATTTTGCAAGCGATTTAACAAGGACCCTTCACAAATAATTAGCAAATACTCTACCATTGCTTAGATTGCTTTATATTTTATTATTCATTTATTATTTATTTTATTATTTTAAATAAGTCTTTATTGTTAAAATACTGTACTGAGGATTTATAGTTACATGAGCAAGGTAAGAAGTACATTTCTCATAATTCATTGTTGCCTCCTCCTTGGTTTTTCCCATACCATCCCTTCCCTCCCATCTCCACTACTACACTCCCTCCACCTAAATTGTAAAGTTTGTTTGAGATGGACAAGATTATTTATTTCCTCATTGGTTGACCTCATGTTTAACCCACTTACTGAAAAACTGTAAACATGTAAACCTATAAACATGTTTAAATTTTTATGTAGACTCCCTTGCAATTTGCTCACAAATTATAGTGTTTGCCTTCCATTGCAATCTTCTCCTTCTCCTTCTCCTTCTTCTTTTTCAGTTAAAACATCAAATGTGTTGTCGCATGCTAACATTGATAACAAATTCCTCTATTGATTGCATCAGAAATACCTCAGCTATTTTTTAAAGACTATCATAGAGAGTGGTGGGAAGATGGCAGAGAAGCTGGAGGCTAAACAAGCTCTCTCATAGAAAGCAGTTTTGGTGTTCCATTGAACAGAACTAGGCCACAGAATCACACCAAGTGTACCATCACTGTACAGAGAGTTTGGCCAGAGAGGGAAAATCCAGGCAAGGAAACAGATCTGAACACTTGCCAGCAGCCGCGATGTCTGGAGGAATATAAATACCAAATTTCAAACTCTACTACAAAGCCATAGCAAACAAAAGAGCTTGGTTTTGGCACAAGAACAGATTTCAGGACCAATGGAATAGAAATGAAAACTCAGAAATGAAACTAAGACCTATATCCATCTAATCTTTAATAAGAAAGCAAAAAAAAAAAAATAGAAAGGAAGAAAGACAGCCTCTTCAGTAAATGGTGCTGGCAAAACTGGTTAATCACGTGTAGAAAATTAGAGCTAGATACTTATATATCACCCTGCACCAGAATCAACTCCAAATGGACCAAAGACCTCGGGGCCAAAGCAGACACTCTGAAAACATTACATGAAGGAATAAGAGTAACCCTAGGTCTCCATGGCACAGGCTGAAATTTTCTTTTTTGGGGGAGGGGGGTCCGTTCGTGGGGACTGAACTCTGGGCCTGGGCGCTGTCCCTCAGCTCTTCAGCTCAAGACTAGTGCTCTACCACTTGAGCCACAGCACCACTTCTGGCTTTTTTCTTTTTGCTTATGTGGTGCTGAGGAATTGAACCCAGGGCCTCAGGCATGCAAGGCAGGTGCTCTACCACTGAGCCACCTTCCCAGCCCCTGAAATTTTCTTAACAGAGACCCAGAAACACAAGAAATCAAAGAAAAGTTAGACAAATGGGATTGCATGAAATTGCAGAGCTTCTGCATGGCAAAGGACATAGCTAGCAAGATCAATAGAAAACCCACGGATTGGGAGAAGATCTTCACTAGCCATACAACAGACAAGGGTCTCATATCTAAAATATAACTGGAACTTAAAAAATATATCCCCAACAACAAATCCTCAAAGAAACAACTTCTTGATAAATAAGTGGGCTAAAGACTTAAAGAGAAAATTCTCTGAGGAGGAGAGAAAGATGGCCAATAGACACATGAAGAAATGCTCAACCTCCCTAGCCATAAAAGAAATGTAAATCAAAACAACATTGAGATACCACCTCACCACAGTTAGAATGGCTATAAACAAGAATTCTAACAGATGCTGGAGTGGATGTGGACAGAAGGGAACATTACTGCATTTTTGGTGGGAATGTAAACTTATTCAACTAATTTAGGAAGCAGTATGGAGGTTCCTCAAAAGACTCCACATAGAGCTCCCATATGACACAGTAATCCCACTTTTGAGCATTTACCCAAATGATCACAAACAGGACCATTGCCACGCCTACTCCGGTGGAGTCTGCTTAGCATGGGAAACCTGTTTTCAGACCTGAGAATGGGGCTTCACAGAAGTGTGTCTCTGAGAATGGGACTTCACCAAAGTCTACCTCAGAGAAAGAGGCTTCAAAGAGACCTATCTCTGAGAATGGGACTTCACCGAAATCTACCTCAGAGAATGGGGCTTCAAAGAGGCCTACCTCCTGGAAAGGCTGGCAAGCCCTGGGAAAGATGTGTTGCTGTTTTTCTTTTCTTCACTGTATAGGAGTGCCTATTAATCTTTTACTGTTCCTGCTGCTTATTGTACTTACTCATGATCAATGTTCCCTTATTCAAGGCTCTTTCTTGAAAGTGTTGACGACTCCAATATCCAATGAGTGTCCTGAGAATATGACTAACTTACCAGAGTTAAGTGCTACCCTGAAAGCCCCTGTTATGGAGGCTAGTAGACAAGTCATAAGTAAATATAAAAGTATTGGGGGTTTCATGATGTCACTTCAGCAGAAGGAATTGTTTGTAAAAGATTTACAAGAAGCTGTAGACACGGCTAGAGCAAAAAGAGTGTATGGCTATTGGAGACTTCCCTTTAATCCTGAAGCATATACCATAGACTCATATAGATAGCCTGTAGATAAGAAAGATGTAGAGGAATATTTAGAACAAAAGCTAAATAAGATTCCTAAAAGGTTGGTAGATCAAAGGTGGCAATGGCTTATCAGAGAAATATAGTGGGATCCTCCATTATCTAGAGGACCCAGAGACTTCCCCCAGGTCATAGCCTTTTACAGGTGTGTATGATAAGAATGGCAATCATTGGGAAAACTACTTAGGAGAAACAACTTCCTATTACTCTCTTTCATTTACTGAGAGACTTGCTAGATCTAGGCCTCCTTGGTGCTTACTATCAAAGAAGGAACAAGAAAGATCTTATGAGACAGTTAAGGCCTCTATGGAGAAGAGTAAATGATTATGTAAAAGGGTTACAGAAAAGACACTATGACCTTGAAGAATGAGGGTGGAATTTTGATAGGTATTGCGTTGAATTTGTAGATAGCCTTGGGGAGTATTGCCATTTTCACGATGTTAATCTTTCCAATCCAGGAGCATGGGAGGTTTTGCCATTTTTTAAGTTCTGTGTTGATTTCCTTTTTCAAGAAATAGAAGAGGCAATCCAAAAATTCATATGGAACAATAAAAGACCCCGAATAGCAAAAACGCTCCTCAACGGAAAGAACACTGCTGGAGGAATATCAGTACCAAATTTCAAACTCTACTATAAAGCCATAGTAATCAAAACAGCTTGGTATTGGCATAAGAACAGACCTCAGGACCAATGGAATAGAATTGAAAACCCAGAAATGAACCTACAGACCTATAGCCATCTAATCTTCGATAAGGGAGCTAAAACAATAGAATGGAAGACAGACAGCCTCTTCAGTAAATGGTGCTGGCAAAACTGGTTAACTACATGTAGAAAACTAAAGCTAGATCCTTATATATCACCCTGCACCAGAATCAACTCCAAATGGATCAAAGACCTTGAACTCAAAGCAGACACTCTGAAAACATTACAGGATGGAATAGGAGAAACCCTGGGTCTCCTTGGCACAGGCCGAAATTTTCTGAATAAAGACCCGGAAACACAACAAATCAAAGAAAGGCTGGACAAATGGGATTGTATAAGGTTGCAGAGCTTCTGCAGGGCAAATGACATAGCTAGCAAGATCAATAGAAAGCCCACGGACTGGGAGAAGATCTTTACTAGCCATACAACGGACAAGGGTCTCATATCTAAAATATACTTGGAACTCAAAAAATTAAACCACCCAACAACAAATCCTCAAAGAAACAACTGCCCAATAAGTAAGTGGGCGAAAGACTTAAAGAGAAGCTTCTCTGAAGAAGAAAGAAGGATGGCCAATAGACACATGAAGAAATGTTCAACATCCCTAGCCATAAAAGAAATGCAAATCAAAACAACATTGAGATATCACCTCACTCCAGTTAGAACAGCAAAAATCAAGAACTCTAACAACAACAGATGCTGGAGGGGATGTGGACAGAAAGGAACCTTACTTCATTGTTGGTGGGAATGTAAACTTGTTCAACCACTTTGGAAAGCAGTATGGAGGTTCCTCAAAAGACTCCACATAGAGCTCCCCAATGACCCAGCAATCCCACTTTTGGGCATTTACCCAAATGATCACAAACAAGACCACACTAAAGCTACCAGCACAACTATGTTTATTGCAGCATTATTTACCATAGCTAAGACATGGAACCAACCCAGATGCCCCTCAGTAGATGAATGGATCAAGAAGATGTGGTATATATACACAATGGAATTCTATGCCTCCATCAGAAAGAATGACATTTCCCCATTTGTTAGGAAATGGAAAGGCTTGGAAAAAATTATATTAAGTGAAGTAAGCCAGGCCCAAAGAAACATAGGTCCCATGGTTTCCCTTATTTGCAATATCTAGTATAGGTATGAGTCAAGCGGAAAAAGTCAAATAATGTGATGTTAGGAAAACGAAACCTCAAATATGTATTTTAATGTTTTTGTTTCTTTCACGCATGTGTTTCTAACGCATTTATAATATTATCTCTTTGTTGCTTTGTATGTCCCTCCCCCACAGTGTAACCCCCGCTTTCACTATATTTGATGTCAGTATAACATGTGGAGGAGATGGGGACAAACAAGTCGTTTAAGGATTCAGGTGGACCTGTTACAACAATGAGAAGTACAAAATGTCATGTCAAAACCAGCTTTACAATGTCGGGGGGGGGGGGGAGGGGTGGTATGATTGGGTGGGAGGGAGGGGGGAGGCTGGGAAGGGAGGTGAAGGGTAAACAAAGGAGGAGGCTGCAATGCTTGGTAAGAAACGTATGCATTATCCTGCCCATGTAATTGTAACCCCTCTGTACAGTATGTTCTCAAATAAAATAAAATTAAATTAAAAAAAAAAAAAAAAAAAAAAAAAAGAAAAGACACTATGAGCTTAAATTTGACATATGGCCAGATTTAACTAAGTATACTGAATATCATGATTTTTGGCCACAAATTGGGAACCCTCTAAGCACAATTGCTTAGAAAATATTTAAAACATATAAAGTACAAAAGTAACTGTGAAGTACTAGAGTTCATGCCTTTCTGTTCAGCACCTTGCCCATATGCTCTGGTTAACGGTTAATTGGAGATAAACATCAAAACCCATTGTATTTCTTAAAAATACAGGTAAAGCCGAAAACAAGTGCCTATCGTAATAGCTCCTCATCCAAAAAACAAGATCAGGCGACCAGCTGGTGACCACCCAAGAATGAAGCCTTGCAGCAAGATTGTGTAACCTTTTGCCCTTTTCCATGGAGACTTTTACTATAAAAGCTTGTCATCATCTGCAATAAATCGCACTCAGCATCCACTCCTCTTGTGTGTGAGTTGTCTATTTGCCATCTCCCCACCTATTCCCGTTCCTCCCCTAGGTGTCCTCCGTCATCCCGACAGAGCCAGTGGGCGGCAGACCATAAGAAAGCTACCAACATGACTATGTTTATTGCAGCATTGTTTACCATAGCTAAGATATGCAACCAACCCAGATGCCCCTCAGTAGATGAATGGATAAAGAAAATGTGGTATATATACACAATGGAATTCTATGCCTCCATCAGAAAGAATGGCTTTGCCCCATTTGTTAAGAAATGGAAAGGCGTGGAAAAATTATATTAAGTGAAGTTAGCCAGGCCCAAAGAAACATAGGTCCCATGGTTTCCCTTATTTGCAATAACTATTATATGTCTGAGTCAAGCTGAAAAGGTCAGATAAGTTGATGTTAGGGCAATGAACCCCAAGATAAGTATTCAAAAGTTTTTTTTTTGTTTTGATTTTCCTTTCATGCAATTGTTTCTAACATATTTATAAGATGATTTCTTTGTTGCTTTGTATGTCCCTCCCCCATGGTATAACCCCTGCTTTCACTGTATTTGATGTTGGTATAATTTATGGAGGGGAAGGGATAAAACAAATCGTGTAACTAGGGACACAGGTGGACCCATTGCATCAATGAGATTTACAAGTCGTTATGTTGAAAAACGAACTTTACAACTTTAGTGGGGAGTGGGGGGAAGATCGGGTGGAGGAGGGGGAGTTTGAGAAGGGTTGGGAAGGGGGAAAATAAAGGAAGCAACAATGCTTGTTAAGAAATAGACTCGTTATCTTTCCCATGTAATTGTAACTCCTCTCTATGGTTTTCTCACAATAAAAAAGAATATCGTAGATGCTTGATAGATCTGCCACATAATCTACAGCCATGTTCCTTGTTTCAGAGTTTTCAGTAATATTAAAAATATTAAATGCTTCTGTGTCAGCATTTGTTGAAAATATATGGGATTTCTTCGGTACTCAGTGTGATAAATTGCATTAGATTTTCTAAATTGTAACTGTGTAAGTGGGGATGCAGCTTGGTGTTAGAATAACTTGATTACCCTGTGTGAAGCCTATGTTAAATTTTCAGGAAAATACACACTGGAAATATAGAAAAACAATAAATATAAACTGTTCTTCATTTCTGAGAGATATTCTCTTTTATTTATGATTTCTTCCTTTTTCTTCATAGGTAAAATTACTATAAATACATTCTCATTTTGTCATGGGGGTTATGAAGTTAATTAGGAAGTGTTTCTTTCTTTTAAAAAATTTCTGGAGCCGTCAAACAAGTGATACATTAGTTTAGATGGCATATACCGAATATTCCAGTTGAGCATGTCTTATCCCCACCAAAAAAAAGAAAGAAAGAAAGAAAAAAAGGAAGAAAAAAAAGGAAGAAAGGAATAAGAAAGAGAGAGAGAAAGACTCCCAACACACCAAACTAAAAAACACCATGTAAATAAAAAGATCGGGGCATTACTTAAGTAGTAAAGGAGTTATATACAATGGGCAATTTTCCAGGTCTGACACCTAACAATAGGGAAAAAAAGGAAGTATTTTCTTTGACAAAATTGCCCATGAAATATTTGGTTAGAGTTGTTTTTACCCTTTTACTTCTTTGCTGTCTTTTATTTCATAGATACACTTTTTCTATAACCTACATAACAACTTTCAATCCTCCCAACTTAGCTCCTAAGAGTTGAGATTACAAGCAGGTTTTCACACCTGTCCTTGTTGGCCCTTTTTACAATAAATTGTGTTTGCATAAGATTAGTACACAGAAAAGTTAAATGTTGTAAACAGATTGTATGTCGTCTCATTCCCCTACTATTAATAGAATGTACCAGTACAGTATGTTTGTAAAATTAAAAAAAAATCTATTGCTATTAATTAAATTGCAACCTTTATTTCACTTTTCCAATTGTTGTACTACTTTCCTTTCCTTTTTTCGTATCTACTACTGTTGTTTTTACCTCTGCCTTTCTCCTTTTTTCATGTTATCTTCTCAGCTGGTCTATCAATGAGTAAAATTAAAAGTAGGTTAAAAATCACCATTTGCCAGGCACCAGTATCTCATGAAAAAAACACCATTTAAAAAAATAACTGAAGAGCTGGAATGTGGCTTAGTGATAGCATGCTTGCCTAGCATGCATGAAGGCCTGAGTTGGATTCCTCAGTGCCACTTAAACAGAAAAAGCTGGGAGTAGTGCTGTGGCTTAAGTGGTAGTTTGCTCGCTTACCTTGAGCAAAAGACCCTCAAGGACAGTGTCCAAGACGAGCTTAAACCCCAGTAGTGGCAAAACAAACAAAAAATATCTTCCCCCATTGTTTTGTATGTTGTGTTCCAACTCCATGGTGTACATTATCCTTACAGCAAAATCAATACAACAAACCACAATTTACAGTGCTCAGCAGCCCCATGTGGTCAGTAGCCATCATATTGTACACCAGATGTATAAAGTTAAGGAAGAAATATAAAACATGAAATCATTAGGACAACCTATAGTATAGGTTCTAGACTATCCTTTGACTGGATGTGTGGCTTAAAGAATCAGAAAAATATTAGATTTTGAACTTTCTACCTGTAAAATCGGGGCAATCATACCTATCCATCACTAGGATTGAAATCTTGAAAGGAGTGTTCCAAAATTATAAGCCTTGCTAACCTTGGCTCCCACTGAACAGGAATATAGAGTTCACCATCAATAATACCTGGACTCAAAGAGAGAATTCACAAATGGGATTGTGACAAAGTAAGAAGTTTCTGCATGGCAAAGGACATCATTAAAGCTAAAGAGAGCCTATGGAAGGAGAGATCTTTGCCAGCTCTACATCAGAATATACAAATAGCACAATAAATTATACTAGGAAAGAATTAACAAACCAATTAACAAATGGGAAAACAAGCTATGTAGAGATTTCTCAGAAGGAATAAAATTGGCCAGTAATCACATAAAAATGGTCAACATCTCTGGACATAAAGGAAATATGAACCAAAACACTTGTGATGGGCTGGGAAGGTGGCTCACTGGTAGAGTGCTTGCCTTGGAAGCATGAGGATCTGGGTTTGATTCCTCAGCACCACATAAGCAGAAAAAGCTGGAAGTGGTGCTGTGACTCAAGTGACAGAGCTCTATTCTTGAGTTGAAGAGCTGTAGGCCCAGGTCCTACGACTGAACAAAAACAACAACAACAACAAATAACACAACAAATTGACTTACTGTTCTTTTGCCATCTCACTTTAGATAGATCATTAAACATTATTTGTGGGAATGTAAACTTCTTCAACTACACTGAAAAGAAATCCACAAAACAACTAGGACTACCCTCTGATCCAGTACTACCATTCTTGGGCACTTATCCATTTTCAAGTTATTGATACAGCACAAATGCCTTCAATAGATGAATGGTTCAAGAAAGTATGGTGTATATACACAGAGTAATTTTACTCAACCATTAGAATATTGTATCACTTATAAAGAAAAAGATAGACCTGGAAAAAATTTTGTGAAGTCAGGATGCATGGTTTTTCTCATATGTGGAAGCTAGATCTATGCACACATATAGAGTGTTGTATGCACATATACATAAATATATTTCACAAAGTACGGTATATGTTGGCAAGAATTTAAATGATGTAATCCTTTAGAAAATCTAACAGTACAATAAAATGTATATGAGGAAACTTGCACTTGAAAGGCAGCAGAAGGTGAATGAAGTCAAAATTTTCAACTCATATCCAATGAAGCTAGCAAAATTGACGGGAAGGACTTGAGTTTCAGAGACTGGGGAGATGAAGAAAAAAGTGTCACTAATTAGGACTCATTGTACTTACAATTAAAAATGTAATTAAAAATAATTATGCCTGAGCCTACCACCTATGATTTCCATATTCACACTTCTTAGTAGCCATCCCCCTTTCAAACCACCATGAACCACCTCATCTTACTTAGGAATGTTACCACTTTGCTGTGTCTATGAACCAAGGAATTGTAGGCAGATCAATTTAATGCTGTCCACATATGCCAAGCCATCAATATAAGGCCAGAAACCATGAAACTCTTACAAAAAGTGGCAGGGGAAACATCATGGCTCCTAGAACAAAGTTCAAAACATTCTAATGAAAGATCCAAAATCACAAGAAATCTAAGAAAGTGTGGATAAGCGGGATTGTAAGAAACGTATAAGTTTCTGCCTGGCAAAGAAAATAACAAGCTAAATACAAAACCTACAGAATGGAAGAATTTATGAGCTATTCATCAGACAAGGGCCAAATAGGAAAAATATACAAAGAGCACAAAAATTACCCCCAATAAATGCTCAAATAACATCCCAATTGATATATGAGGTAATGACCTAAAGACAGACTTCTCAGAATAAGTAAGAATGGCCCATGGACACATGAAGAAATGTTCAACATCTCTGAACATAAAGGAAATGTAAACCAAAACAACTCTGTAATTCCACCTCACTGCAGTAAGGAAGGCCAATTAAAAACATTTAAAAGTGATTAGTAACAAATGCTGTCTTGGATGTGGCCAAAAGGGAGCACTATCACTGTTGGTGAGAATGTAAATTGTTCAATCAGTCTGGAGACTGAGATGTGAGTATTATGATTTGAGTCAACTTGTGCAGAAAAAGTCCATGTATTTTTTATCACCAATTGGCCACCAAAAAGACGCAAGTAGAGCTGTGGTGCAAATGAGTAAAGTTGTAGCTTTCATTACAAAATCTCAGGGACATTATCCACATCCTGTGTTCAAGCTCCAGTACTGGCAGTTTGTGTGTGTGTGTGTGTGTGTGTGTGTGTGTGTGTGTGTGTGTGTGTGTGTGTGCTAGTGATTTCCTGACTGAATCAAATGTTTTGGTGTATTTAAAGTATTAAGAAAAAAAGGTTTCAATGCCCTATGATTTTTTTTTGTGCCCCTGTGTTTGTATGTATGTGTCTATCTGAGGTTGGTGCGGGTGCTGTTGTGCACATGTGTATGTGCATTTAACTTTGGTCTTGCTTGTTCTCCACCTGTATTAACAAAATTGTCAGGCTTGAAAGATGGACACTACTATTTAATATTATGACAATTTTCTAAGCTTTGTTTTTAACAAATGATGATTTGAATTGTTTACTGAAGGACAGAGAGGGAGGATAAAGAGAGGCGGAGAAAGAGGGGAGTTCTAAATCTAAGACTGCAGCAGCCATATTCCAGAACAAGGCTGCAGAACTACATATAAACTAGATCGTGTTGTGCCTTCAGTACTCTAGCAGTAAGAAAGCACCCATTTTTCCATAGGTGTGGATTGTAGGAAAAAAGACAATTCAACAAAAACAAAGTCAAATAGTATGAGACACTTACAAACTTCCTCTTGGGCTGCTGCTGCTTTACAGGCCCAATATTTGATCTGAAGTGAA
Organism: Dipodomys spectabilis; assembly: GCF_019054845.1. Lineage (NCBI taxonomy): Eukaryota > Metazoa > Chordata > Mammalia > Rodentia > Heteromyidae > Dipodomys > Dipodomys spectabilis. The sequence goes on from NW_024870866.1 coordinate 259,829, forward strand.
GCTTGGAAAGTCAATAAAAGGCCTGTGTAACTCTTTAGTCCTAGTACCTGATACTGTGACTTAGTGGGAAAGCTAGGGGGTAGATTTCCAGCTTTGGAAGACTTCTTCCTTAGTGAACAATGAGCACAGACTTGGTTCAGGTCTGTGAACCTGAATGTAGAAGTTTGAATCTCCATAGTGTGAACTGGAAATTTGGCCTCCTAATGAGATAGGTTTTTGGGACGTAGGGTAGCTGTGGGAAAGTCTCTTTTTAATAGTCTCTCCTATATGCACATTTGTTTAGATGCAGGTTTATATAACTAACTAGTAGCAGTGGTCACCCTAGGGTAGAGCAAACGAGCAACAGTAGAGGGACAGAGATCAAACTCATGTCATCTGTCATTTTATGCTGCTTGAATTCACATATCCTGCATGTATTTTAGTATTCAAGAATAAATATTAACATTGAATATAGATTTTTAATTGCCTCTTTGCTTCTGACAAAACTTAAAAGTAAAAATGAATTTAAATGGAAAGGCAGGATGGTAAGAGCAGGGGAAAGGAATGGAGCAATGATTGTGGGCAGCTCCTGAAGTCCAGTCTGGAGTCTTTGGGGAATAAAAGGAAATTGTGTAACAAGACAGGCCTGCCTGCTTTTTCTCAGCAACAAGGCAGCCCTGTCTGCTTTCCTTAGCAACAGAATAGCCCTGCCAGTCTTTCCTCATTTATGCCAGAGCCAAAAGGCTTAGTAGACCAAGACTAAGGGAGGAAGTTAGAGCTGTCTTTGTAAGATGAAAAAGAACAAGCCCTGGATGTGTCTGAAAACCTAGAAAGTCTTTGGAGCATTAAACTTTTAGGCCTTTAGAGAACAGTCTTCCATAGAAACTAAACATTCAGGAGTTCCGGGAATATGGCAGAGGAGAGGCTGGAGGCTAAACAAGCTCTCGCATAGAAAGCAGTTTAAGTGTTCCAGTGAACAGTCCTAAGCCAGAGAATCACACCAAGCATGCCAACACAGTACAGCTAGCTAGGCCAGAGAGGGGAAATCCAGGCAAGGAGAACGATCTGAGCACTTGCCAGCAGCCACCGCTGCAGCGGCATCAGTGGCGGCAGCGGCCATAACCGCCATACCTGCAACACAGAGAGTACGGGACGAAGGAGCCAGACGCCGTGGGCAAACAGATTATACTCAACACCAGCAAGAACCAACAAGGAGCAGACACTTTCATTCTGCAGTTCACAGACCAGAGACGACTCAGGAAAAAAGATTCGATGTGAGTAGAAGCCTGACGTCCTCACTCCTTCTCAGGAAGTAGAGGAGGGAAGGCCAACCCCCCCGCCCAACTACTATCTCCATCTTTGATACTGACAGAGGCCCAGCTGAGCTGCTAGCTCCAACTCAGGCCTTGAAAGAAAACTAGAGACATTTATCAGGAAACCAGAACCTAACTTGACCTTCCAGATTCAGCTAAACCCAGGGAAAAGTCACCCAGCTCAGGCTACCAGCCCCAATTTTTAAGCATTACATTTTTTTTTTAATTTTTGCTTTTCTATTATTTCTTGTCTCTTTTTTTCTCTTTCTCTTCTTTTTTTCTCTCTACTTTCATCCTATCCAACCTATTTATCGCTTTGAGATTAGGACTTATTTAAGTTAACTCTCCCTGTGCCTTTTCACATCTCTCTATTCCTATTTTTACCCACATGTCTCCTTAAACCTAATAATTTCTGGTTTGCCAAATTCTTCTTTGTGGTTCGTAGCCCATTAATATATAGTTGAATGATGTTGAATAGATATTTCTGTTGAACTAGATTGTATGTGCAGATTTCTGACTATGCAACTACAGACTTTGGTTGATGCTTGCCTTAAGATAGTGTTCTAGCACAAAACTGGTGTTACTTTCATCCCAAATGGGCAGAGTACGCCGTAAAAACACAAGGAAAATGGCAAGTCCGTGTATCTCAACTCCCACTCATGATAATCAGGGGACAGAACAGATAACGAATAATCCTGGGGAGAGTTCCCAAATAGCTGTACAAACACTGCGGGCAAATAAAAAAGATTGAAAACATACAAAGGACCATGTATGAGCGTGATAGACAGAGAGAAGAGGCAAACCAAAGGTCAATACAGGAAAAGATTGAAAACATACAAAGGAATCTGTATGACCGTGATAGGGAGAGAGAGGAGGCAAACCAAATGTTAATAAAGGAATATCATGAGAGTGAAGAAGCTACTCAAAAACTGATAAAGGAAATGCATGAGCAGATTAAGAACACTCAAAGCAAAAGGCAGGAATGGAGTGAGCAGGATGAGAACACTCAAAGAGATCTTCAGGAATGGTGTGAACGTGAGGAAGCTAAGCAAAGAATAATACAGGAATTGAGAGAGCAGGATGAGAATACACAAAGAACACTAAAGGCATTCATGCAATCTGTTAACAAAGAGCTGAAGGAAGTCAGGGAAACCACAAAGGGAATGCTGAGTGGAAACCAACAGAGGAAATGTGAGTCCAAGGAAACCATAAGCAATCAAATAACTGATTTGAGAATAAACACTGAACACTAAATTAAGGAAGTAAAGAAGCTCATACAAGATCTAAAACAAAGCTTCAACAAAGAATTTGAATCCATCAAAGTTGACCAATTAGAAGGAAAAGAAATAAAAAAACAAAGTAGAAAGCCTTAACAGCAGGTTAGACCATGCAGAAGTTCGAATCTCAGGGATTGAAGACAGCCTAGATATTATAAAGAAAGAACATACCACCATCCAAGACAAGTCCAAGAAATATGACAGATCTTTCCAACACTTGGAAGACACCATCAGAAGGCCTAATCTGAGAATAATGGGTGTAGAAGGGCATCTAGAGACAGAAGTTAATGGTCTAGGAAATTTGTTTAACAGGATCCTAGCAAAGAAATTCCCAAACATGCAAAAAGATAGGCCTATTCAGATACAAGAAGCTTTTAGAACTTCAAATAAAACAGACCAGAAACGGACATCCAACAGACACATTATAATCCACAAAGGATCAATTCAGACCAAGGAAAAGATCCTTAAAGGTTTCAAGAAAAAAAACATTAATCACCTATAAAGTGCACGTTAAAAGTACACGTTGTCATGTCGAAAACGAACTTTACAAATTTGGGGGGGGGGGAGGATTGGTTAAGGGGGTCGGGGGGAGGCTGGGCAAGGAAAGGAAGGGGAAACAAAGGAGGAGGCTACAATGCTTGATAAGAAATGTACACATTTTCTTGCCCATGTAACTGTAACCCTTGTGTACAGTATTTTCACAATAAAAAATAAATAAATAAAATAAAATAAAATAAAGGGAAACCAATTAGAATCACCTCAGTTTTCTCAGCAGAGACAATCAAAGCTAGAAGTGCCTGGAATGATGTATGCCATGCACTAAATTCAAACAACTATCAACCAAGAATACTGTACCCAGCTTAACTCTCCTTCATAACTGAAGGCCAAATAAAAACTTACCATAGCAAAGTAAAATTGAAACAATATATCTCCACCAAACCAGCCCTACAAAAGATACTTAAAGATGTCCTACACATAGAAAAGCAACAAGACCACAAGAAAGGGCAGGAAACCTCACCGAAACTGAGAATCCAAGAACCATAGGAAGGACCCAGTAGCTGCAGCCCCCAAGAAGGTGGATTAAATGGCAGGAACTCCCAAATACCTCTCAGTCCCATCTCTCAACATTAACGGACTTAACTCTCCAATTAATCGACTTAGAGTGTCCACTTGGATTAAAAAGCAAGATCATTCTATCTGCTGCCTTCAGGAGTCACACCTTGCCCCCAAAAAAACAAACATTTTCAATGTGAAAGCCTGGAACAAAATCTACCAAGCAAACGGCCCCCATAAACAGGCAGGAGTTGCAATCCTAATATCAGATAAAATAGACTTCACATTAAAATTCGTGAGAAGAGATAAAGAAGGTCACTACATACTAATTAAGGGGTCTCGCCTTCAGGAGGATATTACAATACTAAACATCTATTCGCTAAACAATGGAGCACCCAAATATATCCAGGAAACACTACTTTCCCTCAAATCCAACAAAGATCCAAATACATTAATTGTTCAGGATTTTAACACACCACTATCCAACTAGATAGATCAACTCACAAAAACTCAACAGAGAAAATGCAGATCTAAACAACTACATAGATCAACTAGATTTAACAGACAACTACCGAGTATTTCACCTAGAAACATCAGAATACACGTTTATCTCAGCAGCACATGGAACATTTTCCAAAATAGACCACATTTTATGCCACAACACAAACTTGTCTAAATTCAGAAACATTAAAGTTATACCTTGCAATCTCTCAGACCACAAGGGAATAAAATTAGAACTCAACACCAAAAGCCACCAAAGAAAGTCCGGTAACACATGGAGGCTGAACAACACAATGCTGAATCACGAGTGAGTCATGGAGGAGATTAGAAAGGAAATTCAAATGTTCATGATATTCAACAAAAAATTAGCACACAAATTACAAGCTCCTCTGGGACACAGCAAAGGCAGTACTCAGGGGCAAATTTATAGCTCTGAGTTCCTACATCAACAAATTGGAGAGGTCTGAAACCAACAATTTAATGAGGCATCTGAACCTCCTTGAAAAAGAGCAGCAAGATAAATCCCAATCCATTAGACATACAGAAATAATTAAAATTAAATCAGAATTAAATGAATTAGAATTCAAAAATACTATAAAAAGAATAAACAAAACAAAAAGTTGGTTCTTCGAAAAAATTAACAAAATTGACAGACCCTTAGGAAATCTTATATGAAAAAGAAGAGAACACACCCAAATAAATAAACTCAGAGATGAGAATGGAAACATTATCACAGAAAAAACCAAGATTCAGAACATTATAAAGGAATACTTCTTAAAACACTATGATAATAATTTTGAGAACGTGGCAGAAGTGGAACTTTTCCTAGCAAATATTGACAGGCCAAAACTAAACCAAGCTGAGTTAAATCATCTTAACAGGCCCATATCAAGCATTGAAATAGAAACAGCAATAAGAGACTTCCCATCTAAGAAAAGTCCAGGAACAGATGGTTTAGAACCATTTCTTAGATGGACATTGATGAAAAACTTCTCAACACAATTTTGACCAATCGACTTAAACTATTCATCCAAAAAATCATACACCACGATCAAACCGGATGCATTTCAGGGATGCAAAGTTGGTTCAATATACGCTAATCAATTAATATAATTCATCACATCAACAGGAACAAGAATAAGAATCATATGGTTATCTCAATAGATGCAAAAAAAGCATTTGACAAGATCCAACACCCTTTTATGATGAAGTATTTGAAAAAATTAGGAATCCATGGAACATTCCTCAATACAATAAAGGCTGTATATGACAAACACAGAGCCAACATTATGCTTAATGGTGAAAAACTAAAGCCATTTTCTCTTAAATCAGGTACAAGACAAGGATGTCCACTCTCTCCATTTCTCTTCAATCTAGTATTAGAATGCTTAGCAACAGCAAGAAGACAAGATGCAAACATAAAGGGGATCCAAATAGGGACAGAAGAATTAAAACTCTCCCTCTTTGCAGATGACAGGATCTTGTAGTTAAAGAATCCCATAGACTCCACTCCCAAATTACTCAAGCTGATTCAAAACTTTGGCAAAATAAAAGGGTATAAAATTAATTCTCAAAAATCAATGGCTTTTCTGTATGCCAACAATGAGAAAAGTGTGGCTGAAATTATGAAAGAAGCTCCATTTGTAATAACCCTAAAAAAAATAAAATACCTAGGAATTAACCAAAGAAGTGAAGGATCTCCATGATTAAAACTTTAAAAACTTGAAAAAAGAAATCAAAAGAGAACTAAGAAAGTGGCAAAAACTCCCATGCTCCTGGATTGGAAAGATCAACATCGTGACAATGGCAATAGTTCCCAAGGCTAGCTACAAATTCAATGTGATACCTATCAAAATTCCAACCTCATTCTTCAAGGAAATAGAAGAGGCAATCCAAAAATTCATATGGAACAATAAAAGACCCCGAATAGCAAAAACATCCTCATCAGAAAGAACAGCCCTGGAGGAATATCAATACCAAATTTCAAACTCTAGTATAAAGCCATAGTAATCAAAACAGCTTGGTACTGGCACAAGAACAGACCTCAGGACCAATGGAATAGAATTGAAAACCCAGAAATGAATCTACAGACCTATAGCCATCTAATGATAGATAAGGGAGCTAAAAAATAGAATGGAAGAAAGATAGCCTCTTCAGTAAACGGTGCTGGCAAAATTGGTTAACTACTTGTAGAAAACTAAAGCTTGATCACTACATATCACCCTGAACCAGAATCAACTCGAAATGGATCAAAAACCTCGGAATCAAATTAGACATTCTGAAAACATTACAGGATGGAATAGGAGAAATCCTAGGTGTCCTTGGCACAGGCCGAAATTTTCTTAATAGAGACCCAGAACCACAACAAATCAAAGAAATGTTGGACAAATGGGATTGCATGAAATTGCAGAGCTTCTGCATGGCAAAGGACATAGCTAGCAAAATCAATTGAAAGCCCATTGATTGGGAGAAGCTCTTCACTACCATACAACGGACAAGGGTCTCAAAGCTAAAATATACTTGGAACTCAAAAAATTAAGTCCCCCAACAACAAATCCTCAAAGAAACATCTGCCTAATAAATAAGTGGGCTAAAGACTTAAAGAGAAACTTCTCTGAAGGAGAAAGAAAGATAGCCAATAGATACATGAAGAAATGCTCAACCTCCCTAGCCATAAAAAAAATGCAAATCAAAACAACATTGAGATACCACTTCACCCCAGTTAGAATGGCTATAAACAAGAATTCTAATAACAACAGATGCTGGAGGGGAGATGTGGAGAGAAGGGAACCTTACTGCATTGTTGGTGGGAGTGTAAACTTGTTCAACCACTTTGGAAAATAGTATGGAGTTTCCTCAAATGACTCCACCTAGAGCTCCCCTATGACCCAGCAATTCCACTTTTGGGCATTTACCCAAATGTTTACAAACAAGACCACACTAAAGCTACCAGCACAACTATGTTTATTGCAGCATTATTTACTAGAGCTAAGATATGGAACCAACCCAGATGCCCCTCAGTAGATGAATGGAGCAAGAAAATGTGGTATATATACACAATGGAATTCTATGCCTCCATCAGAAAGAATGACATTGACCCATTTGTTAGGAAGTGGAAAGGCTTGGAAAAAATTATATTAAGTGAAGTAAGCCAGGTCCAAAGAAACATAGGTCCCATGGTTTCCCTTATTTGCAATATCTAGTATATGTTTGAGTCCAGCAGAAAAGGTCAGAAAAGTTGATGTTAGGAAAATGAATCCTAAGTTATGTATTCAAATGTTTTTTTTTTCTTTCATGCAATTGTTTCTAACACATTTACAAGATTATTTCTTTGTTGCTTTGTATGTCCCTCCCCCACAGTATAACCCCTGATTTCACTGTATTTGTTGCCGGTATAATTTGTGGAGGGGAAGGGGAAAAAAAAAATCGTTTAAATAGGGATACAGGTAGACCCATTGCAATAATGAGATGTAAATTCGTTATGTCCAAAACGAACTTTACTTTCATGCGGGGGACGGGGTGGCAGGGAGGATTGGTTAGAGGAGCAGGGGGAGGATAGGAAGGGATGGGAGGGGAAACAAAGGAGGACTCTACAAAGCTTGATTAGAAATATACTTTTTATTTTATCCATTTAATTGTATCTCCTCTGTATAGTATTTTCACCTTAAAAAATAAAAATAAAAAAATGAAACTAAACATTCAGAAAAAGCCAAGATGGGACTTGAAAGGTGGTTCAGTGGTATAGCACTTGCCTTCCATGCATGCTGCCCTGGGTTCTATTCCTCAGCACCACATAAGCCAGAAGTGGTGCTGTGGCTCAAGTTGTAGAGTGTTAGCCTTGAGCTGATGAGCTGAGGGACAGCACCCAGACTCAGTGTTCAGGCCTCACAACCGGTCTAAAAAAAAAAAAAAAAAACACGCCAAGATGTGCTCTGAGGTGTGTAGATTCCCTTATTCAAAGAACACAAAGACCTCCCAATAACACAATTCACCCTGCCAACAACAGCCCTTCCCAGTGAGGCTCAGGGAATAGAAGACACATTAACCTTTTCTACCTGTCATTAATCAGCCCACACCCTGAAGTCACCAGAACAGCAGGAAGGCAGGGCTCTGCCCTGTCACAAACCAAGCATGAATCTCAGAGGACCACACTTAATCTCAAAATGTACTCAGACCACTTAAAGGTCCAACACCATCCAGAAGGTGTCCATAGACCTTCAAAAAGATCAAGCTAGTATCAGACATGTACTAGTTATTGCAAATAAGGGAAACCATGGGACCTATGTTTCTTTGGGCCTGGCTTACTTCACTTAATTCAATTTTTCCAAGTCTTTCCATTTTCTAACAAATGGCGCAATGTCATTCTTTCTGATGGAGGCATAGAATTCCATTGTGTATATATACCACATTTTCTTACTCCATTCATCTATTGAGGGGCATTTGGGTTGGCTTCATATCTTAGCTATGGTACATAATGCTGCAATAAACACAGTTGTGCTAGTATAAGTTGATGTTAGGTGAAATGAACCCCAAAATAAGTATTGAAATATTTTTCTTTCATGCAATTGTTTCTATCTTATTTATAAGATTATTCCTAATTGCTTTGTATATCCCTCCTCCATAATATAACTCTTGCTCTCACTATATTTGATGTTGGTATAATTTGTGGTGGGGAAGGGAAAAAACAAATCATTTAAATAGGGATTCGGGTGTACTCACTGCAACAATGAGATGTATAAGTCGTTATGTTGCAAAAAGAACTTTACAACTTTAGCCAGGAAGGGGGGGAATGGGAAGGGATGGAAAGGGGAACAAAGGAGGAGGCAACAATGCTTGATAAGAAATATACTAATTACTTTTCCTATGTTATTGTAACCCCTCTGTAGGGTAGTTTCATAATAAATTTTTTTTTAAAAAAGATCAAACTGTGATGCCCAGCTCTAAAGCCCAAACTCTGCACACAGTGTTAGCCCTATTGAATGGACATTCATGCCAAGCAGGGCTCTCTGATAAATTTCCTAAAACCATTGGACCCTATGCCAGCATCCAGTCACTTGTGTTCTGGTGACAAAGCCTCGGGGTCATTCAAGACAGAAGGAGCCATAACCTCAACTCCACCTGTCATGGGCAGTTCAGCAAGTCTTACTCTTTTTCTCCCTCAGCAGTTGGTTAATTTCTTGGATAATCTCACCAATACTGTCTCTAATATCACTGCCCCCAAGGGGACACTCCCCCCCAACCAAACAGTCAGACAAACTGGAGGTATTCTCTTTAAGAACGACAGACCAGCCTTTCCATGAGTCCATTTATAGGGGCTCCTCTTTCCCCAGATTCCTTGGAAGGGGCATCTGCTCTCTCCAGCAGCAGGTCAGCCACTCTTCCCAGACCTGCCCTGACCACAGCAGCCCCTAGAGAGATGGACACTGCTTGTCCAAGTTGGGAGAGCTGATGTCTCCAGGTTCTATGGTTGAAGAGATTCTAGGCAGGTTCTTCTGCTGGAAGTTTGGCAAGGTTGAGGATTCTGCAAAGTCATACAGCAAGGTTTCACCTACCAGACTGCCAAGTACACAGCTGTCCAAGCCTGGTGTCTGCTTGTGCTCTGGCTTCCTTGAATCTATAGTGTTAAAGGACCTTCAGATTCCTCCTAACAAAGCCAGCATTGAATTGTCCATAAAGAGCACCAAGTGCTCCTGGTCCATCTACTGCAGCCTTTAGCAGTTTACCCCCACCAGCATGGGACTCTCTGGTGCAACCAGTCATAGAGGAATATTTCTGGGTAGCAAGCAAGTCTAGCTTTTCATTTGGAAGCCAGCAGACTACTAATATAGGCTCATCATCTGTCCCCTGACAACCTGGACAGCCCTGCCCCTCCCAGCTCCATTGCCCACCCTGTATTTAGGGGCCTCCTAGGCTCAGCTTCTGCTCATGAACCTGCCAATATATTCTGAAAAGAGCCCAGAGAAATCCTTGGCCTCTGTTGTGCCTCAAAGTCAGGCCACAGTGAGACTTCTGCAACTCCCAGCCTTGCTACAAGCAAAGCCTCCATCAGGGTAACACCCCCAGGCTCTACAGCAGACCTCTGATGGGTACAAAAAGAGGCTGTGCTTATGCCACCCACAGTCACCAGTCAGCAGTCCTGGCACAGGGGCATCTGCTAAGGCCACCCCAGTAGCTACGGGGATCTGACATCAAGAAAGAGGCAGGCAGGTGCACCCATGCAGGCTGACTTTAGAGCAGCTCCTCTTTCAGGTGCAGACCTGGTGGCATTTGAAGAAGAACATGACATTGCAAAATATCATAGCACACACTAGACCTGATAGAAGCAGGAAATCAGAGAGAGAGAGAGAGAGAGAGAGAGAGAGAGAGAGAGAGACAGACAGACAGACAGACAGACAGAGAGACAGAGAGACAGAGAGACAGAGAGAGGCTAGCTGTGCTTTGTACCTGTTTCAATATCCTTGTCAAGAAATACAAATTTTTATCAAGAAATAGAGAGGAAAATTTCTAACTCTAAGTCTGATGGAGTAGCTAGGATCAATCTAAACTCCCTATCATAAACAATCACAAAAGTGGAAGCTATATGAAAATAAATATATGCATATAAATGTATATATAAGTATGTAGGTATATATATATAAACAATGTGAATATGTAATTTATATATAATGTATATATATATATAATGTACAGAGGGAAAAATACATATTATTTGAAGGAATAATAACCAACACCTCCCCAATTTAAATTGAAAGCATGAACCCTTCCATGCAGGAATCTAGCAGCTCAAAAAATTCAATTACTTAATTACCCAGGTCCACACTAAGACACATTCTAATAAAGACAGAAATCCTCCCAATGCACAGTGACACAACTCATCACACCCAAGTGATCTTTAATGATATTATGACAAATTTCTCATCAGAAACTAGATTACCTATTAGACGGCAAGGGCAACAAATTTAAAGTGCTAAAAGGACATATCTAAAACCCACCTTTCTAACAAATATACTTCCTCCAAATGGAAGAGATGAGCTAAGTACCTACCAATGGCTCAGGCCTATAATCCTAACTACTCAGGAAGGTGAATTGTAAGGATGGTGACTCAAAGCCAGCCTGGAACTTGTCCCCTCAGGAGGAAGTTGTAGGACACAGTTGTCATTGAGAAGGAGGGAGGCCTTTGTGTTGTGCCATTGCTGGAACAAGACATAGCATAAGGTGCCCATCAATAATGGAGGCTATTAGCTAGTGTCTCCAGAGAAGCAATTTATAAGATGCAGTAGTCCTTTAGAAAACCAGAGGATTTTTACCCCTGCCCTTGTGGTGCCATGATAATGACCAGAGCAACCTCAAGCCCACCTGGAGCCCTTAGCAACAGTCTTTGAGGTCTAAGTGCTAGAGTGTCAATGCTTTCAGGCTGTGATTGGTCCACTTTTTGCTGACCTCACTGGACCAGACTTTGATTGGTCCATTTCCTCCATGATATCACTATGACTGGTTGTGATTGTTCCATTGTATGAGGTCATTCAGGATATATAGGAAGCCACAGTGCTCCAACCTATGCCAGTTAACAGAGCTGGAAGTTCTTTCTTGATAACCTGCTGGACTGACTCAAAGCTGAATGATTTTTTTTTTTGGTTGTTGGGATTGGTTGTCATTTGTATTTTGGTATTTCTTCTTACTTTTTCTGGGTTTTTCATTATTTTATTTAGTTTATTTTAGGTAGATTTGCTACCTGCCACTGTAGCAGAAGGATAGAAGAACACAAAGAATCATCCTCAAGCTCCTGAAGGAGGAGATCATCAAACAATACCAGATGAAAGAGCTCATTGACAAAGGTACCTATGTACAAGTGAAGCTGGCCCATCCCCATGTCACAGGCAAGGAGGTGGCATTTAAAATACTCTGGAAGTGAAAGGCTTCATCACTGGATAAAGAATGAGGTGGGCATTTTTAAGACGGTAAGGCACAAACACATCATCAGGTTGTACCAGGTGATGGAGAAGGAAGAGGATCTGTATCTCATCATGGAACTGGCCACTACAGGATACCTCCTGAGGTGGATCTTAAAATCCTGCATCCTATATGAGGATGAAGCCAGAAAGCTAGTCACACAAATTGTAAGTGCTATTCACTACCTACACCAAAACAGAAGCACACACCGAGACCTTAGGTCCAACAACATCCTGTTGGACGCCAAAGGCAACATCAAGGTTAGTGGTTTTGGTCTGAGCATCTGGCTCACCCCGGGGCTGTTGGTAATGAATGTATGTGGTGCTGTATTATTCCTTCCCCCTGAAATGTTCCTGGAAGAAAGAAATGCTGGCCAGGTGCAGGTGACTCACGCCCGTAATCCTAGTTATTCTGGAGACTGAGATCTGAGGATCAAAATTCAAAGACAGCACAGGCTGACTCTACCCTCTGAGCAGATGCAAACTGATACCAAAGACTAATTTGAGAAGGAGACGGCAGAGGATAGAGGTGGCTAGCAAAATAGCTACCACTCTTCTCAGAACAAGCTGCAGTTCCAGACAAAGGAGTGGAGAGCCCTAAGAGATATCAAAGATAACCTCACTTGCAAGCCAGAAGGCTATTATTGGGTGGGAGAGATTTGTATGGGGTCTACTAAAAAAAGAGTTGTAAGCGGGATCCAAGAATGGAGTTCAAAATACTGTTTTTCCAGCAACATCCTCAGTCCAGCCCAGAAGACAGGTGCACCAACTGCCTTAGGTTTCCTCAGGAGGGATTCCAGCCAAGTGGCACCTAGTACTACATTGATAAACTGGCATTGTAGTTATTTAAAGCATGTAATTTTTGTGCATTGTATCAGTTCCTTGCACATGCAAAACAACTTGAATTACCTTTGAACTACACTCTAGTTTTTAAAAATGTAGTTTGATTTACTTTATTCTATGTAATTCTTCAAGATACAGTCTCATTATGTAGCCAAAACTGATCTCAACTGCCTAGTCTCCCATGTGTTGGGATTACAGGTTTGTACCTCCATGTCATCCATCATACTATTATCTGAACCTTTCCTTAAGTTTAGTACTTTATTTTATTCCTTAGCAGTACTGGGGTGTTGGTTCTTTGTCCGCCCCATGAAAGACAGACGGGTTCCGAGGAAAGGTACATGCGCCATTTGCCCGTTCCCCAGCCTCCTTCAGCCCCGGAGACAATCACATGCAAAGGGGAGTCAAGTCAAGCAAGAACTCATTTATTATCACACAGCAAGCCTTTTTAAAGCAAAAGACTAAAGAGCATGGAAGGGGAGGAAAAGGAACCAACCAATGACCCTAAAGGTCAAGTCGTTTAAGGATTCAGGTGGACCTGTTGCAACAATGAGAAGTACAAAATGTCATGTCAAAACCAGCTTTACAATGTCGGTGGGGGGGGGGAGGGGGGGTATGATTGGTTGGGAGGGAGGGGGGAGGCTGGGAAGGGAGGTGAAGGGTAAACAAAGGAGGAGGCTGCAATCCTTGGTAAGAAATGTATGCATTATCCTGCCCATGTAATTGTAACCCCTCTGTACAGTATGTTCTCAAATAAAATAAAATAAAATTAAAAAAAAAAAAAAAAAAAAAAAAAAAAAGGTCACCCTATCATGTGCTTTTCACCTGGGGCCCGGGGTTTAATTGGCCCCAGTGCATCTGAACTTTCCCTGCCTTTCACGAGCCGCACTGATGTCACTTCGCCTGATCATGGTATCAAATCAGATTTTAATGTAAACAACTTGGGCTCTGCCCACTCAACTTCCGCTCAGTGCCATCTTTGCTGCCCTTGTGCCCCACACTGTGGTTTTGATTCAGAGGCTGCTGCTTGACAAGCAAATGCTCTACCTCTTCATCCCTGCCCCCAGTCCTTGATCTTCATTTTACTTTAGATGAGCTCTTATTGTATTATTCTTCTTAGGTCATTATCAGACTGTGATTGTAATGTATTATTCTGCTGGGAAGCTGACATCTCCCTTGGATAGTTCAAACCCTTTTTTGTCTTTTTTATACTTTTGTAAATATATTTTTTCTTATTATAAAGATGGGACAAAGAGTGGTTACAGTTATACGTCATTTTAAAATTCAAAACCTTATTTTAAAAGAGTGAACATGCATATAATCACTAAAATTTATCTCTAGAAAAATGGCTACCAGAATAAATGTTTTTGGAGCCTTGGTTAGTGGTATTTTGTATTGTTCTCACTTCAGCTCAAGACAATGCTACATAGTTTCAGGCCTGCATAGCCTAAATAAAAACAAGTAAAAAATAAAAAAATGATCCTTTAGAGTACAGCTGTGGAAGATTTGAAATACTTTTGTACATTTTATTGACCATTTGTCCATTTCTGTGCTGATGAAAAGTGATATAGGAATTGTAGTAGAATTTGACACATTCTTCTAACATAACATAGCGTTGCCACATGACCCCAAAAGAACTGAAAACGAAAACTCATATTCCAATGATAACATCAGCAATGTTCACAATAGTCGGGAGTTGGAAACAGCTTGAGTGTCTATCAGTTGAATAGGTTTATAAAATGTGAGGTATGCATAAATTATGACTCATCCACAAAAGGCTGCAATTAATATATGTCTCATGGATGGACACAAAAATAATCTATTTATGTGAAATATATTACTAAACCATTTCATAAGAGAAAATGGAAGATTAAAAGTTTCTGGGGAAGGTCATTGGGGATGATTATTACTCAATGTGATTGTGTGGATTCCATCAGTATTGAAAAGAAAGTCCGCAAACAGAAGTAATGGTTACAAAGCAGTGTGGATATAATTAATATCACTGAATTTTATACCTGCTTAACAAGCATAAAACACTGCTTTCAAACCCCTACACATAAAAATGCTAAATCTGCCTCCTGTTACCTACCTTGAGTTGTAGGTACTCTTCTTCACTTATAATTGTATTCCTTGGCGAATCTCTGGTGTATCTCTGATCATTATTCATGCTTTTACACATAATCCATCATTTGAATATTGATGTTGAGTTTCAAAGGATATTTTGTGTATTAAAATGAGGGCAATGAATGTAGATCCTTATTCTGTCAAGGCTGCCTAGAGAGGTCATTCCTAAATCCCCATACTAGTGCTGAAACTGGAGGGACAATTGTTTGTAAGCAATTACAAGTGAGAGTTAAGTTTCTGATCACATTAGATTTTGGTCATGTCAGTTTGGTTTTAATATTTACATGAATTTTTAAAATTTTCCTTTTCCGCTTACTCAGTATGTCATTTTGAAAATTTGTAGTATGTTCTTGTTTGCAGTATTTAAAAGAAACATAGTTTCCCTTTGCATCATATTATATGTTTTTTTCTATTTTACAATTTATTAATTTTTGAAAGCTTTTATGTTGTTTTTTCTTAATCTAGGGACTGGCCCCAGTCTCAGAGATTTTTCTCAGTTCTGCCAATTGAGTCACAGCTCAACTTCCAGCTTCTTTGTTTTTGAAGAGTCTCATACAAAGCCCAGCACAACTAAGGAGGCTGAAATCTGAGGATGTTGGCTTGAAGCCAGTATGAACAGCAAAGTCTGAGGTTTTCCTCCACACCCCAGACATTTGTTGTGGGGCCTGAAGTCTGGGCCTAGGTGCTGTCCATCAGCATTCCAGCTTAAGGTTAGCACTCTATCATAGGAGCTGCAGCACCATTTCTGGCTGTTTCTGCTTATGTGGTTCTTAGGAAACAAACCCAAGGCCCCATGCATGCAAGGCAAGTACTGCCACTGAGCCAACTTCCGAGCCTGAGTCTGAGATTGTTATTTCCAATTAATCACCAAAAAGCTGGGGGTGGTAGGATTCTAGCCTTGAGTAAAACAGGGCAAATTCAACCCCTAGTACTGGTAATTACACACACAAATCTCATGGTCTTTCTTGCTAGAGCTTGCTTTGAAATCCAGCCCTTAGATTTCACCCTCCTGGGTAGCTAGGATTTACATGCATGAGTAACCAGCATCTGACTTATTTTAATATTTTTAATCAACTCTTGCCTTCAACCTCGATGCTTTTCATTGTGGTCAGTAGACCTGATCTCTGGGCCTCATTGCTGTTTCTTACCTATTTTTAAGGAGGGTAGGGGTTGAACTCTGGGCCTCTGTGCTCTCTTTGAGCTCTTCAGGTTAAGGCAAATGCTCGACCACTTCAGCCACAGAACCACTTCAGGTTTTCTGGTGGTTAATTGGACATAAGAGTCTCAAGAACTTTCCTTCCCAGGATGGCTTTGAACTGTGATCTTCATATCTCAGCCTGCTGAGTAGCTAGGATTACAGGCTACAGCCACCAGCATCCTTCTGTTTCTCAGCTTTTTATTCAAGGATAAATTTTTACAACTTCAGCCACAGCTCCACTTCTAGCTTTCTTCTGGTTTAGTGGACATAAGATTCTAATGAACCTCAGATTCAGCTTCCTGAGGTGCTCTGATTATACACATGAACCAGAAACCCATTGCTCATTTAAAAAAGTTAATATGTTCTTTTTCCCACTCTTCTGTTTTTTTAATTTTCCTTTTTATTTTTATACATGTGCTAGTTCTGGGATTACAAATCAGGGACTGGATACAATGCCAGAGCTTTTCCTTCAAGACTAGAGGCTTACCACACGAGCCAAAGTTAGCTTGTGGCTATGCTTATTTTTTCTTGGTGATTGGGCAAAGGCCCTGGGTTCTGTCCTAGAAAGTGATTGCCCAGTGTGCCTCTGAAGTCACAGGTCAACTCCAGTTTATTATTTAATTCTTGGTAGTAAATAAGAGATGAGTCTTATGCAAAGCCCAGCATGAATAAGTTGGCTGAAATCTGATGATCATGGTTCAAAGCCAACAAGGGCAGAAAAGGCTATGAGAATTTTAGCTCCAATTAATCAATGAAAAGCTGGGAGTGGTGAAGTTTTTTCCGTGAACCAAACAGCACTATTTCAAGCCATATAATAGCACACAGATGCACACACAGAGAAAGCCTCATGGACTTTCTTGTATGGGCTAGCTTTGAACCATGATCCTCAGATTTCAACCTCTATTCATCCTCTCTCCTTTTAAAATTGTATTGGTCCTATGGCTTAACCTCTGACTTTGGGGCCTATATCTCAGATTTTACAATCAACGCTGGTACTTTTACCACCTCAGCCACAGCTCAAGGTTTTGTTCTGTGTAGCTGGAGATAAGAGTCAAGCACGTTCCTGCAATCCTCAGATGTCAGCCTCTTGGGTAGTAAGGATTACACACATGACCAGGAACATTCGGGTCATTTTAAAACTTTAGTATGTGCTTGCTTCGACCTTCTTTTCTTTTTTTTCATTTTTGCTTGTCCTGGGAGTAGAAATTGAAGCTCAGATGCTGTCTCAAGGCATACATAAGACTAAAGAAAACATTTGGCTTCTGCATGGAGGTTAATTGGAGAGAAGAGAATCATGTAGAGCTAGGCCAGTTTCAGGAGGCGGAAAATTGAGGAAAGTCCTTAACATTCTTTTCTCCAATTAACCAGTAAAAATCTGAGTGTAGTAGATCATTAAGCAAAATAGTACACGTTCAAGCACAAGGATTGACACAAAGAGATGGGGGGAGGGAGAGAGAGAGATCTTATGAACTCATATATCTGAGCTGAGCTTTAAATAGTATCCTCAAATTTCAGCCTGAGTAGGTAGAATTACAGATATGAACCACCAATGACTAGTTCATTGAAACCTCTGTTATTGGCTCTTTCTTCTCTTCTTCTTCCCTTCTTTTCACTTATTTCATTCTTTATGTGTGTGTTGGTCCTGGAGCTTGAACTTATGCAAGGCCTGACCTGATTCCGGAGGCTGAAATCTGTACATCATGGTTTGAGAGCAGCCTGAGCAGGCAAGTCCATGAAACTCTTATCTCCATTCAATCAACACAAACCTATTCCCAGTGTGGCCACCACATAAAAAACAGTCTCCTGGAACTTCTTCAGTGGGATTGCCTTTACACTGGCTCTTATATTTCAGCCTCCAGCATTTGTAGAATTACAAACATGAGCCAACAGTCATACATTCAGTTTCTTAATATACAAACATGCATTCATTTTCATGCTCACATATATTCCCGTACTCACATGTATACTAAATGTAACACTGTAATAAAAAATAATATAGATACTGAAAAAGAACACCTTTGCAAATGTAATTAAATTTTATTTTTAAAATATAATTCAGTATTGAAATATTGATGAAAGAGCAGCTGAGAGGATGTTTCAAATACTAGAGTGCGTGCCTAAAATGCATGTTTCTCAGTCCAAACCTTATTATTTCCATCCTTCCTTCTCTCACAATAAAATCATAAATAACTACAGAATTAACCTACGTGTTCCTTAATCACTGATTGAATAAAGAGATTGTAATATATATAGATATATAGCTAGATAGATAGATATATACACACACACCACACATATAAACCATGATATATTATTTAGCCACACATAATAATGAAATCATACAACTTCAAGAAAATAGAACTGGAATCCTTCACATTAAAGCAATTAGCCACACTGTGAAAAAAAATATTAGATTTCTCATTTGCAGACTCTGGATCCAGAAAATAAAATGAATGACCCAGGTGTATAAGATGGAACTGATTAAAAGGAGTGAGTGAGGAAATGAAGATAAATATTGTGGAGTAAATATGTTTAAATACTTTGGAAGTTAGTATAAAAACAGGATAAAAAATTATAAAAATAGGGTAATGAAATTAATAAATACAATAAAATTTAGCAAGCTACGTTATCTGGACTTATGTGTATAGCACAATAAAATACTTTGTGAAATTAATATTTGCTAATAAAAAGACAAAAATTCATTCCAGTTGTTATAGATTCATATGTTAATTTCCATCTTTTCTACAGTTATTTCCCTGACAAAGTAAAAGGAGAAATAGGTTTTACTCATTTAGAAAGACAATCTTGTCCAATTAGCATTAAAGTTTTCTAGTTAATTACTGTCAATGTGAAATGGTTTAAGTAAAATTAATTATTATATTAGAATATTTCCAATGTACTCTTCAAAATATTATTATTTTGCTATTTATTGAATATGTTTTCTTTATTTAATTGCTATATACCATTTTCTCAATGTAGTTTGGTGTATGCAACTATATTTTACCTCACCTGGAAATTATTCAAACAGTTTTTATCAAAATTGCCTATAAAAATAGAGGTAAATCCAAATTATGTATATTTGAAGACAATACTTGGTTACTCCTCTTCTCACATTTCCCATTCCCTTCTTGAGAATAATACACATTGTAAGGAAATGCTTAGAAAGTTTTGGAAAAATAGATTGCTTTTAAACCAATGAGTTACTCTACGTTGCATTTTTGTTTACTTTATATCCAGACACTATGACATCGATATGTTAACCTATGCTTACTGAAATCATGCTTATGAGATTTTGTGTATTATAAGCAATGGTCATTAGTTTTTGTTTTGTAATCAACATTATTTCATGGGTTAGGAACTGAAGTGAGACATTATACTCAGGACAAAATTTAAGGAGGCATACAAAGTTAGTTACCAAGTTATACATCATTTAACAGAATGTTTGTAAAATGCAAGCTAAAGAAGATAGTTTATGGAAAAAAATCATTTAAAATAAATACAAAATCAGTGTGACTGATTTTCTTTTACACTAGTTTGCAATACGGCTTGTATGATGACTTTTCTGATTATATGTTTAGTTATGTCGATATTTAGTTGGAGAAGTTATGTTCTTTAATATTCATTTTTTCAGATCAAAGAGGAAATGAATTCCATATCAGAGTCAACATCCAAATAATGTTGCTGTTGTATCTTACTACTTTGCCAACGTTTCAAATCAGCTCGAGTAACCTGGGTTTTTTGAAACTAATTATGTATGCAATTTTGTCTGTATTAGATGCTTTTTTCATTTTTCTTGTTTTTTTATTGTGAAAGTACTGTACAGAGGGGTTACAATTACATGGGCAAGATAATGAGTACATTTCTTATCAAGCATTGTAGCCACCTCCTTTGTTTCTCCTTTGATCACCATTGATTAAAATATTATTTTCTGGGAACTACTTCTATTTTATTCTCTCTTGTGATTTGATACTGTAATTTTTTAAATATGTGCAGATCTTACTTCACATATAGTTACATTTGTTTTAAACAATTTGATCCATTCAAGGGATTTGCTATAGTTAATTACAAATTAACCTAACCTTATTTCTGAGACAATCATCTTTACGGCCTTACTCAAAGTTAACATATATTTGTGGTTTTGTACTTAGAAAAAAAAAACTGCGCACAACATACTTTTCTTCCTGTGGGACTTCTACTTTTTTGGTTGTTTTTCCAGCTGTGGTGACTTCAACATATGTGTGCATTTTATTTCAACTGTTTTATGTCTATATTGTGTTTCATATAACAGAAAATGCAAAAAGTATCAGTGATTTAGAACTTTTCCAAAATAGAATTCTAAGAGAGACACTTGAATTTTTATGAAAACTGGGAATGGGCAGGTCTTCTTAGTGGAAGGGGTAGTAGAATAACGGAGACATTGTTTGACATGATTTGAATTTTTCTTCATCTTGCCTTAATATTTCCAATGGTATTACTTCAAAGTCTTCAGTAGAAAGAAAATAATTTTATCTGTATGAACTCAGAATTTTTGGTTTAATTGGGACACACTATATACTCATATATGATTTTAACCCTAAAATATTCTTTCCTTAGTATAAAATCACCTATGTGAATTTTTAATGCTAAAATACCATCTACTGATTTATATGAAATGGTCCAAACTATTTTCACTTCACATTATATGTAATATTGAGTATAATGATAATATTATGTAATATAGTATGTAATAATTTACTTGGGGAAATCAATTACACTGGATTTTTGTGAAATACTGAGTATTAATAAAATTATATTTGATTTTATTAAAAAATTCAGTTACATCTAAAAATAACTCATAGTTTTAAACTAATGCTGAAAAAATAAGATTGTTTATTGGAAAAAGCCAGAAATTACAATAAGCTTGGTTTTTTTAAAAATTGACTTGGATCTGGCCTTTGTTGGCTCATTTCTTTAATTCTACCTACTCAGGAGTCAGATCTGAGGTGAGTGGTTCAATGCCAGCCTGGGCAGAAAATTCTGTGAGACACTTATCTCCAATTAACCACCTGAAAACTAGAAACAGCACTGTGGCTCAAGTGACAGAGTGGTAGCCGTGAGCTGAAGTGCTGAGGGAGAGTACCCAGACCCAGAGTTCAAGCCCCATGACCGACAAAAAAATTGACATAAATTTGTACTTTATTATTTCATGAACTTTTATGAATGGTTGTTTAGTGAAAAATGTCATTGGTGTTTATATTTTATGTTGGCATAAAATGAGCCTACTATTGTCTTAATTTAATTTTAAAAACCTCTGATTCTAAGACAGCATAAATTTTGTGGGTAATGGTTAAGACCAGGTTGCCTTTCTGAATAAAAATATATCATCCTGCAAAAAAGAAGAGCAAAAGGAAAAGATATGACAACAAACTTACTCTATAAACCTTAATGGGCCTGGCTTATTTCACTTAATATAATTTTTCCAAGTCTTTATATTTCCTAACAAATGAGGCAATATCATTCTTTCTGTTGGAGTCATTGAATTCCATTGTGTATATATACCACATTTTCTTGATCCATTCATCTACGGATGGGCATCTAGGTTGGTTCCATATATTATCTATGGTAAATAATGCTGCAATCAATATAGTTCTGCTGGTAGCTGTACAACTGGTTATGTCGAAAAACAAACTTTACAACTTTGGTTGGGAAGGAGATAGCATAGGGGGTGCAGGGGAGGAATGGGAAGGGATGGGAAGGGGAAACAAAGGAGGAGGCAACAATGCTTGATAAGAAATGTATTCGTTATCTTAACCATGTAATTGTAACCCCTCTGTATGGTATTTTCAGAATAAAAAGGAAAGAAAAACCCTTAATGGACTGTCAGTTTGTCTAAATTTTAATCAAAAATTAACTTAATATTTGATAATATTTTATTAACCCATTTAAATTTCTTCATCCTTGTCATTTAAGATTCACTTTAAAAAGAAATTCAACAGGTGTCTGCTTTTCCTTACTTTTCCAAAGAAATGATTAGTTAATCATTATAGTGTATAGCACAATATATGTTAAGGAAAAACTTTTTTCCCATTTTTGGTTTGGTTCAGTCTGTAGTTAAAGCGGCATACACATCTTACCCACCCTATTATCTGTCTTCTGGAGATTAAGTTCTTCAGTGTGAAACCCATGAGAAGATAGACTCTCATCTTCTTTCTTCTTTTATATTTTAATCATTCTAGGTCAAAAACATTTCTCTTTGACATACTCCCCACCTCGACATTGTCTTGTCACAGCTCCCCAAAGCAATAAAACCAACTGAACAAACACTGAAACCTTTAAACTTGTAAATCTGAGTAAGCCTTTCTGCTTAATAAATAGAAAATATAATTTATGATGATAGGTTTAAAGCTAACACAGAAGCCTAGTCTTTGTAACAAGGTAAAGTGTATTAAAATGTGCTTCATTATAAAATATCTAACTCCATGTTTTATTTTGTGTTTTTGTTTCTGTTGATGCTATGGCTTAAACTCAGGGCCTGGATGGTGCTTTTGTGTTCAAGGCCAGTGCTCTACATACAACTTGAATGGAGCTCCATTTCCCCTGATGGCTAATTGGAGATAAGAATTATATTAACAGAAGTAATCCAGGTCCAAAGAAATATAGGTCCCATGGTTTCCCTTATTTGCAATAACTACTATATGTCTGAGACAAACAGACTTCAGACAAGTTGATGTTAGGTTAAATGAACACCAAGATAAGGATTCAAATATTTTTTCTTTCTTGCGATTGTTCCCAACATATTTATAAGATGATTTCTTTGTTGCTTTGTATGTACCTACCCCATGGTATAATCCCTGCTTTCTCTTTATTTGATGTTGATATAATTTATGGAGGGGAAGGGAAAAAATTGTTTATATTCGGAAACAGGTGAACCCATTACAACAATGAGATGTACAATACGTTATATCGAAAAGCAAACTTTATGACTTTAGCGGTGTGTGGGTGTGAGGCGGGTGAGGGGGTGGTAGGGGGCTGTGGGGTGGGTGGGTGAAGAGGGGAAAGGATGGTATGGAGAAACAAATGAGGAGGCAACAATGCTTGATAAGAAATGTACTCACTATCTTGCCCGCATAATTGTAATACCTCTGTATGGTATTTTTACAATAAAAAAAAACATTCTCAAGAAAAAAACAAGAATCTAATGAACTTTCCCACTCAGGCTGGCTTCGAACTGTGATCTTGAGATCTCAGTCTCTTAACTAGCTAACATTACATAAATGAACCACCAGTACCTAACCATGTTGCATATTTTGTGTAATTCTCATTCTCAGCATTGTATAGATACTCCTACTGCAATATTAAATAAACTTAAAACATAACTAAGGATATTTGCAAAGTATATAAGGAAGGAAGAATTTACATTCTTTACAAAATCTATGCAAAATCTATGCTAAACTATTGATATTTTACTGTACCTTTCCTACAACCAGTTTATATAGTTTAATACTTGTCACACCACGTTTCTCTATAGTCTACTACAGATTTACTTTTTATGTATGTATGTATGTATATATATATGTATCTGTCTATATATTTTCCAATGTGAATCATCAGACTTGAAAACTTGCTTAATTTTGCTGTTCAGCAGTTGAACCTTGTCTACTCATTCTGTGACAATATCTGTGCTCATTCTCATCATTCCTTTATTTACGACATCATCAGCCTTCTAAAATCAGCTTCATTTCTTGGAGAAGGTTTGCAATCAATCTAAACTATATCCACCCAGAGGGTTTTAATAAAGCAAGCTTTAAGAAAGGAAGATAATGTGAAATGACAACAGAATTTCTACATAGACCTAGTAGGTTATCAAAATTATATCTGACATATTTCATATTTCTGCTGTCCTTCTCTTATCATACTTAAGAAAACATTGACAAACACTATAAATATATTGCATTTATAATTTAAGGATCAGTACTTTTTTCTAACCTGAAGCCTTCTTTTCCATGATTTTTGACATAAACTTTTGGGATATTTCTTGATTGTTATGGGAATCCATCCAAAACAAAGCCATGTATATCAACAAAGCCAATGTTTTCAACTCAGATTACTAAACAAAAGAGGGAGGAAATTATGGTTAGCTATATATGTTAAGCATAAATATAGGCAATATCAAGATATTATTTTATTGTGAAAATACCATACAGAGGGGTTACAATAACGTGAGCAAGGTAATAAATACATTTCTTATCAAGCATTGTTGACTCCTCCTTTGTTTCCCCTTTCCATTCCTTACCATCTCCAACCCCCACTCCCAGCCCACTCCCACCCCACCCCAGCCAAAGTTGTAAAGATCATTTTTCAACATAACGACTTGTACATCTCATTGTTGCAATGGGTCCACCTGTATCCCTTTTAAATGATTTGAAATTGTATATTTTACTGGATAAATTGGCTCAAATCTGTAATCCTAGTTACTTGGGAGACAGAGATTAGAGAATTCCAGTTCCAGGAAATCCCAGACAAAAAAAGAATTTTCAGAAACTCTGACAATTCGCTGGGTGCAATGTTTCATGCTTGTGTTAGGAGGACCGCAGTCCAAGCAGGCCCATGCAAAGTGATACTACCTCAAAATAAGCAATGCAATTACAATCTACAGGTATGACAGTAGTAGAAATGATATTTATCAAGGATACAGTTTTGGGCTCAATCCTCCAGTAGCACTAGGAATTTAAGTGTTTGCCCGGGGGAGAATTTGGCAAGTCTAAGGTCAAGACATCATAGCGCTTTTACAGGCTTTAATAAAACCTCTACCTCTTTTGCTAATATTTTAAAATATAACCATATCTTCCATGCCCAAACCAAATAATTTCCTATTAGAGATTTTCTTCTATCCTTAAAGTAATATGTTATGAGTTGGATACTTTCCAACTGAAATCATACTAAAAAGTGACTGCATTTGGAACCAGAATCAAAAAGGTAGCATTTAAGTTGAGGTCTCTTCCAAGAGAAACAGAAGGCCTTTAATATGCCAAGGAATGATGACTCAGAAGAAGCTAACTCTGATCTTGGAGTTCTATTCCACCAAATCAGAGGCAATGTATTTACAGTATTAAGGCTACCTTTTCTGTGGTAGTTTATTACAATTACTAGCAAACATGTGGCATCTATAAGATATGAAAATTCATTAATTCTTGGGGTCTATGACTCATCTTTAGAATTCTAATGATTAAGAAAGATGAGACGGGGGATAATGGCTTTCAGGCTGGTAGGAAAGTTCATGAGGTTCTATCTCCAATTAACTAAAACAATTTTTGGCCGGAGGCATGGTTCAAATGGTAGACTGACTATTGTTAGCAAGGAAATAGAGCATGAGGTATGTTCAAGCCCCAAATTGGGAGAAAGGAAAAGTTCTTAGAAGAATATTATGAGAAACAGAGTTATGAATAGGAAAACAGAAACAAAAGAAATAAACGTATTGATACAGACAAAGCTTCACAATATGAAATATGGCACAAACTATAATATTTAGGGTTTTCCTTCCTATATAGTAGAAATAAATGGGATTTCTTCTTGAAACTAAAATGTAAAACTGTATGCAATAAATAATGAAACTATAGCTATGTTTCCATAATTTAACTTGGTATCCTAAAAATTCCTAGAATAGTGTAGCTTTGGAAAATCAATAAATGTTGCATTTTCATATAGGATTACATAGCCTTGCAAATATTGTCTAAAATTGATCTACAATAAAATGATTGCCATTGATTTCCTTCTCAAGATTCAAAACGTTTACAATTTAAGCTGAACTTCCACAAAAATCATACCCCAAACATGACTTTTAGTTTGTTCATACAATCATATGAACTTAAACATACGGCCCAAAATGTGAATTACCTTTATTTGCTGTCATTAATGTAGTATAAATAATACTATTAACCCTGGCGCAAAGAAGAGATTCTTACTTCTAAATACATACTTGCATACACACACACACACGCACACACACACACACACACACACACACACAAACACACACACATATTTACCACTCTAACAAAGGTTAGGTTCCAAACATTGGGTATCAATGATCTAATAATCAAGCTTTCCTGTCCAGACATAAAATACATTCATAATTCCATACATACAAAAACACCATATCATTCAAAATAATGAAAATATTTAACAGAACCACCCAGCTCCTGAGCCATCAATTCCCTGATTTCATTCATTCATGATGATGCATTTTTCATATCATATTTAACAATCTTTGTCTCTCTGATTAGCAGACAAAAATATGCTAGCATATAATAGAAAATGTTGGTAAAATTACTTGACCTTACGTAATCTTTAATATATCTTATCAAAGATGTCTATTTCCTTTTTGCAGAGTCTGTTCCTGGCAATTTGCCCTAATGTCTAATATTAAGTTACAAAAGACATGCCATATTTCTTAATTCATTTTCCCTAAAGTTTATGCTATGGAGTTGAATCTGATTTGTTTGCTTATTCTAAATTAAATTTTCTCAACTACTTGAGCTATTGTTTATGTTACTCCTTAGCTATTAGAAATGTCAAAAAGAACTGGAAAATCACCTTGGCAATGATTTGTGAATGGCAGTAATGGTTGTGGGGATATGAAGGACTTGAATTATCTAGATTGTCTTAAAAGTGGCACTGTTATTTAAGGACTGATCATTTAGTAAGCTTTTAAAGTGTGGTCTTATTATTTCATTTAGGAAGATAAAAGTATGCTTTTAATCACGTTCTTGCCTGCAAGCCACCAGAATTATTTCCTGTCTACAGTTTATGCCCAGCTGCTACATTAGTGAAACCGACAAATAACTGCACAGCTGTGTTAGCTGCTTTATATTTTGAAATATTCTTCTGGTAGCCCTAGTGATTTGAGCCCAGATTCATGGGATAGTCACAAAGCATCACAATATACAAGACTACGTGCAAAATTAGGTTCAATTTTTTTTCTATATTGTTTCATTTTTTTTCATATTGATTTTCTTTTAAGGAGCTAGGGGCTGTTAATTTCTCATTATTATTGATGTGACAAATAAATGTACCAGATTTTTCAAATAAAATAAAGGGATATAAAATGACAAATTTAGTAAAAAAAATAAATTTAAACATTTGAATGATTTTTTTAATTCTAGTCCTGCTCTCAGTAATCCTCAAATAACATTGAGATGAGCCAAGAATATGTGTACATTGACACATATCAAGCACAGAGAACTCTGGAAACGTGGGGCTTTGTTTTTTATATTAACTTCACCTAGAAAAAATTTATTACATGCTTCATGTCTTTTTTTAAATTTTCATTTATTTTTTATTGTGAAAATACTGTACAGAGGGTTACAATTACATGGGCAAGATAATGAGTACATTTCTTATCAAGGATTTTAGCCTCCTCCTTTGTTTCCCCCTCCCATCCTTTCCCATCCCCCTCCACATCCCCACCCATCCTCCCCGACCCCCCCACCAAAGTTGTAAGGTTCATTTTCGACATAAAGACTTGTACTTCTCAATGTTGCAACGGGTCCAGCTTTATCATTATTAAAATGCCTTGTTTTTCCCATTCCCTTCCTACATTATACCTACATCAAATACAGTGAAAGCAGGGGTTATACTGTGGGGGAGGGACATACAAAGCAACAAAGAAATTATCTTATAAATGCATTAGAAACAATCACATGAAAGAAAAAAAAACATTTGAATACATATCTTAGGGTTCATTTCCCTAATATCACCTTATCTGAACTTTTCTGCTTGACTCAGACATATACTAGATATTACAAATAAGGGAAACCATGGGACATATGTTTCTTTGGGCCTGGCTTACTTCACTTAATATAATTTTTTCCAAGCCTTTCCATTTCCTAACAAATGGGTCAATGTCATTCTTTCTGATGGAGGCATAAAATTCCATTGTGTATATATACCACATTGTCTTGATCCATTCATCTACTGAGGAGCATCTAGGTTGGTTCCATATCTTAGCTATAGTAAATAATGCTGCAATGAACATAGTCGTCCTGGTAGCTTTAGTGTGGTCTTGTTTGTAAACATTAGGGTAAATGTCAAAAAGTGGGGCTGCTGGGTCATAGGGGATCTCTATAAGGAGTCTTTTAAGGAACCTCCATACTACTTTCCAAAGTTGTTGAACAAATTTACACTCCCACCAACAATGCAGTAAGGTTCCCTTCTGTCCACATCCACTCCAGTATCAGTTGTTATTAGAGTTCTTGATTTTTGTCATTCTAACTCAGGTGAGGTGGTATAATAATGTTGTTTTGATTCGCATTTCTTTTATGGCTAGAGAGGTTGACCATTTCTTCATGTATCTATTGGCCATCCTTTCCTCTTCAGGGAAGTTTCTCTTTAAGATTTTAGCCCACTTATTTATTGGGCAGTTGTGTCTTTGAGGATTAGTTGTTAGGGGATTTAATTTTTTGAGATCCAACATATTTTAGATATGAGACCCTTGTCCTTTGTATAGTTAATGAAGATATTCTCCCAATCCATGGGCATTCTATTGATCTTGCTAGCTATGTCCTTTGCCATGCTCAAGCTCTGCAACTTCATGCAATCCCATTTGTACAATCTTTCTTTGATTTGTTGTGTTTATAGGTCTCTATTAAGAAAATTTTGACCTGTGCCAAGGAGACCTAGGGTTTCTACTATTCCATCCTGTAATGTTTTCAGAATGTCTGCTTTGACTCCTAGGTCTTTGATCCATTTGGAGTTGATTCTGGTGCAAGGTGATATAGAAAGTTCTAGCTTTAGTTTTCTACAAGTAGTTAACCAATTTTGACAGCACCATTTGCTGAAGAGGCTGTCTTTCTTCCATTCTATTTTTTTAGCTCCCTTATCGAAGATTAGATAGCTATAGGTCTGTAGGTTCATTTCTAGGTTTTCAGTTCTATTGTATTGGTCCTGAGGTCTGTTCTTGTGTGGTACCAAGCTCTTTTGATTACTATGGCTTTATGGTAGAGTTTGAAATTTGGTATTGATATTCCTCCAGCAGTATTCTTTCTGTTGAGGAGCGTTTTTGCTATTCGGGGTATTTTATTGTTCCACATGAATTTTAGAGTGCCTTTTCTATTTCCTTGAAGAATGAGGTTGGAAGTTTGATAGGTATCGCATTGAATTTGTAGGTAGCCTTGGGAAGTATTGCCATTGTCACGATGTTGATCTTTCTAATCCAGGAGCATGGGAGTTTTTGCCACTTTCTTAGTTCTCTTTTGATATCCTTTTTCAATTTTTGAAAGTTTTCA
Organism: Dipodomys spectabilis; assembly: GCF_019054845.1. Taxonomy (NCBI): domain Eukaryota; kingdom Metazoa; phylum Chordata; class Mammalia; order Rodentia; family Heteromyidae; genus Dipodomys; species Dipodomys spectabilis. The sequence goes on from NW_024870866.1 coordinate 289,325, forward strand.
TCATAGAAGTCCTTCACTTATTTGGTTAAGTTAATTCCTAGGTATTTTATTTTTTGTGGGGCTATTACAAATGGAGTTGCTTTCCTAATTTCAGCCACACTTTTTTCATTGTTGGCAAACAGAAAAGCCATTGATTTAGGGGGCAGTTAATTTTATACCCTGCTACTTTGCCAAAGTTTTGAATCAGCTTGAGTAATTTGGGAGTGGAGTCTATGGGATTCTTTAAATACAAGATCATGTCATCTGCAAAGAGGGAGAGTTTTAATTCTTCTTTCCCTATTTGTATCCCCTTTATGTTTGCATCTTCTCTTCTTGCTGTTGCTAAGCATTCTAATACTAGATTGTAGAGAATTGGAGAGAGTGGACATCCGTGTCTTGTTCCTGAGTTAAGAGGAAATGGCTTTAGTTTTTCACCATTAAGTATAATGCTGGCCGTAGGTTTGTCATATACAGCCTTTATTGTATTGAGGAATGTTCCATGGATTCCTAATTTTTCCAAAACCTTCATCATAAAGAGGTGTTGGATCTTGTCAAATGCTTTTTCTGCATCTATTGAGATAACCATGTGGTTCTAATCCTTGCACCTGTTGATGTGATGAATTATATTAATTGATTTGCATATATTGAACCAGCTTTGCATCCCTGAAATGAATCCTGTTTAATCGTGCCTTATGATGTTTTGGATGGCTTGTTGAAGTCGATTGGCCAAAATTTTGTTGAGAAGTTTTGCATCAATGTTCATTAAAGAAATGGGTCTATAGTTCTCTTTCTATGATGAGTCTCTGCTTGGTTTTGGGATGAGTGTTATGGTGGCTTCATATAATGTGTTCGGTAGTGAACTTTCTCTTTCAATTTCATTGAAGAGTTGAAGGAGTATAGGTGTGAACTCTGCTTTGAAAGTCTTGTAGAATTCTGCTGTAAACCATCTGGTCTTGGACTTTTCTTAGCTGGGAGGTCTCTTATTGCTGTTTCTATTTCAATGCTTGATATTGGCCTGTTAAGATGGTTTAACTCATCTTGGTTTAGTTTTGGCATGTCAATATTTGCTAGGAATAGGTCCATTTATGCCAAGTTCTCAAACTTATTAGCATAAAGTTTTGAGAAGTATTCCCTTATAATGGTCTGAATCTTGGTTGTTTCTGTGATGATGTTTCCATACTCATCTCTAAGTTTATTTATTTGGGTGTGTTCTCTTCTTTTTCAGTTAGGATTTGCTAAGGGTCTGTCAATTTTGTTAAGTTTTTCAAAGAACCAACTCTTTGTTTTGTTGATTCTTTCTATAGTTTTTTTTTATTCCAATTCATTTAATTCTGATTTAATTTTAATTATTTCTTTATGTTTACTGGATTGGGGTTTATCTAGCTGCTCTTTTTCATGAAGGTTAAGATGTCTCATTAAATTGTTTGTTTCAGATGTCTCCAATTTGATGATATAGGAATTCAGAGCTATAAACTTGCTCCTGAGTACTGCCTTTGCTGTGTCCCAGAGGAGCTGGTAAATTCTGTGCTCATTTTTGTTGCATATCATGAACATTTGAATATCCTTTCTACTCTCTTCCATGACTCACTCGTGATTCAGCAGTGTGTTGTTCAGCCTCCATGTGTTACCAGACTTTCTTTGGTGGCTTCTGGTGTTGAGTTGTAATTATATTCCCTTGTGGTCTGAGAGAATGCAAGGTATAACTTCAATGTTTCTGAATTTGGACGTTTGCTTTGTTGCCTAAATTGTGGTCTATTTTAGAAAATTTCCATGTGCTGCTGAGAAAAACATGTATTCAGAAGATGTTGTGTGAAATATTCGGTAGATGTCTGTTAAATCTAATTGATCTCTGCAGTTGTTTAGATCTGCTTTTTCTCTCTTGAGTTTTTACCAAATTGTTCTACCTAGTGGGGAGAGTGGTATGTTAAAATCCCGAACATTTAATGTGTTTAGATCTATATGGGGTTTGAGGGAAATTAGTGTTTCTTGGATAAATTTGGGTGTTCTGTTATTTGGCAAATAATATAGATAATAATTAAAATTACTAAGATAATATAGATAATAAATAAAATAAAGATAATTTCTTTGTTGCTTTGTATGTCCCTCTCCCACAGTATAACCCCTGCTTTCACTGTATTTGATGTTGATATAATTTGTGGAGGGGCAGGGGAAAAACAGGTCGTTTAAATAGTGATACAGGTGGACCCATTGCAACAATGAGAATTAAAAGTCTTTATGTTGAAAATGAACTTTACAACTTTGGTGGGGGGGGTGGGGAGGATTGGGTGGGGGGTGGAGGGAGGATGGGAAGGGTTGGGAAGGGGAAACAAAGGAGGAGGTTACAATGCTTGATAAGAAATGTACTCTTTATTTTGCCCATGTAATTGCAACCCCTCTGTACAGTATTTTCACAATAAAATTTAAAAAAAGAACAAAAGAGAAGTGAAAAGAGGTGAAAAGAATAAGAAAGAAAGAAAAAAAGATCTGAAGTTCAGCAGAGCTAAACAAACAAAAAAAAATTTAAAGAAAAAAAAAGAAAGAAAAATCCACGCACACATATACCCCTAAAATAAAAAGTATAATAGGAAAAAATGTTACTAGAAAACAATCTTTTTCAAAAAAGGTAAAAGTTAAAAATTAAAAAAAAAGGTTTAGAAAAAATTTTTTTATAAAAGTTACAAAAAAGAAAAGAAAAAAAGATGTTCTTTGATTTTTGGGGGATGGGCGGGAAAAATCCTGTATCTCCCTTATGTCCATATCCAGCCTCTTGTTGGAGACTCTGGTCTGCTTATGGTGTTTGATTTTCCTGTGGCTTAATTGGTTTCTTAAGTCAATTTGTTTGAACAGGCAGAAAAATGCTCTGCTTTACCCAGGATTTTTTGATCCCCTCCCAGGTTAGCACAAAGGGAGGGAGATCTGCTTTGAGTGTCACCAAAGTGGGAGATGGCTGTTCCCTCAAGTTTGGAGAAGCTGTGATGAGGCTAGGATCTGGGTAGAGTTGAGGCCTTTCAGCAAACAGTAGCTTTTCCCGTGGACTAGTTTGTGAGAAACTCCCAGAGCCCAGCCAGCAGCCACTCTCAGGGTTCATGTTTACTGAATTTCAATGGATTGTCAAGGCTGCTAAAGTGAGGGGAAGCCTCTGGCTCTGATTAACCAGTGAAGAAAGCCACTCCTGTTGCTGACACCCTAGCTGGATGACTTTTTCCTGGGTGGAGCTGAGTTTGAAAGGTCAGATTAGGTTCTTGTGACCTGCTAAATGACTCTAGTTTTCTTCCAAGGCCTGAGTTGGAGCTAGCAGCTCAGCTGAGCCTGTGTCAGTATCAAAGATGGAGATCTCCGAGAGTGTGTGGTGGAGGGGTGGCCTTCCCTCCTCTGCTCGTGAGAAGGAGTGAGGATGTTAGGCTTCTATGCACGCCGAGTCTTGGTTCCTGGGTTGTCTCTGGTCTGCAAAGTGCAGGATGAAGATGTCTGCTCCTTGTTGGTTCTTACTGGTTTTGAGTAGAATCTGCTCACCCACCATGTCTGACTCCTTTGTCCCGGGCTCTCTGTGTTGCAGGTATGGTGGCTATGGCCGCCGCTTCCACCGCTACCGCCTCAGCAGCAGCTGCTGGCAAGTGCTCAGATCTGTCTCCTTGCCTGGATTTTCCCTCTCTCGTTTACCTCTGTCCTGTGATGGCACACTTGTTGTGATTCTCTGGCTTAGGACTGTTCACTGGAAAATTAAAACTGTTTTCTATGCAAGACCTTGTTTAGCCTCCAGCTTCTCCTCTGCCATCTTCCTGGAACCTCTCTTCCTTCCTGTCTTAAATAATCTACTTAAAACCAGTTTTATTAATTTTATCAATAGATCTCATAATTTATGGAATTGGTGAATTGCATAAATATTAGATTTCTTATTTCTACTGAATTAATATTTCATATATTTTACTTTTTACATATAAATCAATGGCATTCTTTAGGATAAAACATGCCTGTTTTTCATTTTTATTGCCAAAATGGAATAATTAGGCACTTTGATATTTTAACTTTAAATCTAAACCTTCAAATTTCACTAGGATTTGAATTGTGTTACTTACAACTGTAATGTTAAAATAAAAGACATTACTTAAATAGAAAGCAAAATTGTAAGTTATCACACCTGAATCCCTGAATTGACTTTATGATAAAATACAATTACATTTATATGACATGATATCCATACTGAAACAAACTGTGAGATATGCAAGCAGAAGACTCCTTTTTTGTTTTGTTTTGTTGTTGTTTATAGATTGTGATGATTCTGTCTTCTTTACCTTGTGCATGGTATATTCATTGTACATCTTCACAAAGTAGTGGTTGGACAAAGAAATTTATGAAAAGGGTGAAAAATTACAGCAATTGAGTTCATTGAACATTGCTGAAAGTGAACTATTTAACACATTTGTGGGGACAGGAGGGCGGGACTGGGATCAAGTGCGGGAACTGAATACATTTCATAAAGGAAATGTACTCATTACCTGACTCATTAAATTGTAATCCCTCTATAGATCACCTTAATAATAACAACAGAGTAAATTTATTTTAAACCGGCAAACAAAATTTTGGTTCTTAAAATCCTAGACGTTTCTTTTGTTCACTGGTGTGAACTGGTTGAGTCTTTCTCTGAAAATAGCTACAATGACATTCATTGGTCAAATTTGTGAGCTACTAGTAGATAAGTGAATTCTGATTGTCTGTATGGTGTTTTGAGACTCTGATTCATTTATTTCTTTAATCTAATTTGTATTATTTTTCTATACCAGATGTTGGTTTGGCTTGTTCTTGTTTTTCAAGGACCTACTGGTGCATCATTAGTGCTGATTTAAGATTGTTCTAATTTGTTGATGTAATACTCAAAGCTATAGATTTCTTCTGAGTTTTGCCTGTGCTGTTGTGTCCCAGAGGAGGTAGTATTTTGTGTATTCACTTCTACTGAATCCCACAAATGTTGAACCTTCCCTCCATATCTCTTCAGTGAATCACTGATGATTTAGAAATGTGTTATTCAGTCTCTGTGAGTTTCAGAATTTTCTGTGATGCCTTTTGATGTCGAGATCTACTTTGGTCCCATTGTGGTCTGACAAGCTACAAGGAGTAATTTCATTTTTATTTTTGAATTCTGACAGATTTTCCTTGTAATCTAAGATATGATTTATTTTGGAGAACGTTCCATGGACTGCTGAGAGGAATATATATTGTGACGTTTCTAGGTGAAATATTCTGTAGATATCTGTTAGGTATAGCTTGTCATTGCAGTTATTTAGCTCTGAAGTGTCTTTACTAAGTTTTCACCTGGATGGCCTGTCCAGAGGTAAGAATGATGTGCTCAAGCAACAACAATGTGTTTGGATCTGCGCATATTTTTAGGTTAAGTAATATTTATTTGATGAATTTGGGAGCTCTAGGATTCAGGGCATTGATATTAGAATTAATATATCCTCCAATGGAGAGTTTTCTTTATCAATATTTAATGTTCTTCTTTGTGTCTTTTTACTTTCTTTCCACTTTTAATTTAAAGCATATTTTATCTAATAGTAGTATATCTACTCTGGCCTATTTATGAGGTCCAATTTTAATTCATAAAGATGAAGTACAGAAGGGTTACAATTACATAAGTCTATAATGAACACACTTCTTTTGAAAAATGTCACCTCATCCATCATGTTCTCCTAGTTTTTCCCTTTCAACCTCCCTCCCCCATAAGCTGTGTAGTTCATTTTCAATGGAGTGTGTATTGAATAGCACTGCTGCATTTGTTCACCATTTGTCCCACCATTTCTGTGTTCCCACTTGCCCTTTCAAAACTTACATATGGGACAAAAGGTACAGAAATAAAAAAAAAAACAGTAACAGAAGATAGAGGGAAAAAAACAAATTAAAGAAAAACTCTCATTTCCATTTTTTGGAGATCATTTTGATGAACATTCTTTTATATGATAATATTCATATAGCTCTTGAGCCTTTGTGATCCTCTCCAAAAGGCATCCTCCTTAGATCTCACTATGTAAATTTTTAGAGTCCTATATAATTTATCATGTTCAAGTGTCATGTTTTCTCTTTTACCATCCAACTGTGTTTACTTGTAGAATTATACGCACATTCCAATACAACAAATGAGTAAAATCATGCAACATATATACCTTTGTCTGTCTTTTTTCACTTAATGTAAGTTTGTTCCAAGTCTTTCTATTTCCTTATGAATGGTGTAATATCCTTTCTTGATCAATAGAATTGCATCAAACAGAAGAGTTTCTTCATGGCAAAAGAAAAAGTTAGCAAGATATATAGAAAGATATCAGAAAGAAAGAAGATTTTTACTAGTTAAGCATTATATGATGGTTTTCTATCTAATGCATATTTAGAGATAAAAGTTTAAACTCAGCAAAAATAAACACCAAAAAAACAAGAACCCAAATAATATATGGGATAAACACTTAAAGATAAACTTCTCATAAGATGTAAGAATGACAAATAGACACATCTCTCTACATGAAAGAGATACAAATCCAACAACACTGAGTTTCATCTCACCCCTGTCACAATGTCATTTGAAAAAAAAGGAAAATAACATATACTGATAGGAATGTAGCCTAAAGGAAACTCTATTACATTGTTGGTGGATGTAATCTTATTCAACCTGCTTATAAAACAATATGGAAGCTGCTCACAAAACTGAATAGAGAGCTAAATATTATTCAGCAATTCCATTAACGGGCATTTATCCAATAGAGCAGAAACAAGGCCACAGTGAAGCTACCAGCACAATCATGTTCATTGTTTGCATTCTTTTTTGTAGCCAACATATGGAATCAGCCCATATGCCTCTCATTGTAAAAAGGGATCAAGAATTTTATATATGTATATATATATATGTAAATTATATATATCTAATTTTATTCATTTTTATTTACAAGTATGTATGTATGTATATACATACCTCTACATGTATATACACACATACATATATACATACATAATGGAATTCTGTTCGTCCATCAGAAAGAATAATATAGCACCATTTTTAAGGAAAATGAAAGACTTAGAAATAATCATGTTAAATGAAATAAATCAGACCCAGAGAAACTTAGGTCGCATGATTTTTCTCATTTGTGGTAGATAGAAGGTGCCTATAAATATAAAAGTAAACATACTGGATGGTATGCAAGGAGATACAAATGAATTATCCGAAGTGTTAGAGTCTATGGATAGTGAAAATACATAATTCTCTTAAAAACTAAGCCAAAGTCCAACAAAATAAATGCTAGTGTACTGAAGAGAGGACAGTGAGAGGCAATGTGAGAGGCGTAGGAAATTGAAGGTGAAAAGGATAGAATCTAGGCAAGAATCCATTGTATACTTCCCGGAACTGAAATATACAAAAGAAAGGGTAGCGTGAAATGCGGGTGAAGATGTAGAATAGGTAAGACAATTCCAGGTTCATTTTACACATATACTACTTAGTTCAATGGGAAGTAATTCCATACATAAGATAATATTGAGATACATAAGGACTGGGGTTGATTTGGAGGGGTGGATGAGAATGTTGAAAGGGGTGACATTGATCAAGATGCACTGTATCCATAAACTGTTTTAGTGAATGGCAACTCCTTTATACAACTACGTAAATATAATAAAAATATTTAAAAATTATTTATGATAGTTAAATAGAGAGTTTAACCGTAATTCAATTCCCAGTTAAAAATATTTTTAACCTGGAGGTTTAGAGAATAAAATTCAAATAATAAAACTTTATGAACATTTTTAATCAGAATTTTTCGAATTTAAATCAAAACTACTTTGCTTTTTGTCACCTATTGGGCTGTTTTAAGAGAATACTTCAAATTATGTGGCTTAAAAACATCAGGAGTTTATTACTCATACTCTAGAAACATGAACACGGACTATAAAAATGGTGATGCAAAGCAATTCCTTGTCTCATGGGGGTCCATTATTTGGTTCATTATAATCTATTTGCTGGACGTTCATATGGCAAAATAGTTATATTGGGCTTCTTTTATCAGGATCATTATTTCAGAGTCATCTCTGAAAGGGTGATTCTAATGTCACTAGACAGGGGAAAAGAATTTCAACTTGTCTATCTGGAAGGAGTTACATCATCCAATACCCTTGGAACTTTTGCTTTAACTCTTAGTGTAGTGTATCATTTGGATATTATTTTATATAAGAGAACTTATGGACAAGTTTATATTATGGAAATTATGTGAATGATTGTTCTTGCTTTTTGGGAATAATTATAGTGATGGCAAAGTGAAATGTGATTGCTTAGTGGCTCTTGAATCACATCACAAGTAGCCATTTAAACATGGTTCGGCTTTTCTAAGGTCATTCTGATGTATATGAAAAATCTGTGATGAGTATATGAATAATCTGTTATGCTTTCAGAAATATTCGTTTTAATTATGTTCTGCTATTAGGACTTCCACAGAAACCAAAATCAGAGGATACTAGTTTCTCTGATAAAATCCAGAAAATTGTTATAATTAATATTACATGAAGACTGTAATATTAATAACATTATAAATACTAGTATTCACATTACATAATATATTGACATTCTTTGGTTACATCAATATTTACAATATTTATAACTAAATGTAAATTGTTTGCATGATTTGATGATGTATACAAAATGAAAAAAGATTTATGTACATATTTACTATAAATGCAAAGAGATTCACCTGTTATTTTTGTTCCTTCATTTGTTGGTTTCATTCATGTATGAAGAACATGCAGAGAAGTGACAATTGCAACCTTGCATTTACTAAAGGGCTAATTTCATGAAGTTTATGTTTGGCTAAATAGTAGATTTTATAAATTAAATTGTTTTTCCCTTCCTTCCTTCCTTCCTTCCTTCCTTCCTTCCTTCCTTCCTTCCTTCCTTCCTTCCTTCCTTCCTTCCTTCCTCCCTCCCTCCCTCCCTCCCTCCCTCCCTCCCTCCCTCCCTTCCTTCCTTCCTTCCTTCCTTCCTTCCTTTGCCCTTCTTTCCTTTCTTCCTCCCTGCCTTCCTTCCTTCTTTTTTCTCCCTCTTTTCCTCCATCCCTACCTCCCTCTCTCTTTCTTTCTTCCATCCTTCCTTTCTTTCTTCCCTTCTTTCTTTCTTTTTACTTTCATTCTTCCTTTCTTTATTTGGTTCAGAATATTTCTTATGTCTATGGAAAAATTATCAGCTGTTGTACTCCAAGGTGTTATGAATAATTTTAAATATTCACTGGATTAATATTAATTTTAATAACCTATGTTATATCTTAAGCCAAATTGTACTAAAAACAACTTCACAAAAGTTGCAAGACATGTAACAAATATTACTTTTCATGATATTGTTTTTTTCTTCAAACAAAAATAAGAATTTAGACATCATATTTTTTGTGTGTGTTGTTCTTGTGATTTGAACTCAAGACCCTATCCCTTAGCTTTTTCACTCAAAGATATTGCTCTAACATTTGAGCACCAACTCTTCTTATGGCTTTCTGTGTGTGTGTGTGTGTGTGTTGTGTGTGTGTGTTGTGTGTGTGTGTATTGTGATGTGTGTGTGTGTGATTAATTGAGATGCAGCTCAAAAACATTTTTGCCAGGGCTGGCTTTGAACCAAGCTTCTTGAGTAGCAAGGATTAAAAGCTTGAGACATCCATATTCAGCACAGATATAATATATCTAAGAATAAAATAAATTTCATATTATTTGAATTCTAGAGGCTCAAATTAACAAATTAACATTTAGATAGTTATTAGTTATTACCCCTGAACCTGCACTGTGAAAAATAATTTTCATTTTTATGAAAAAATTACACAAAAAAGTTTAAATGACAGAATCTTTGGAATTGAAATACACTATTATTCAAAAGTGAAAACGACATCGTTAATCAAATTTCTCTTGTAAGCTAAGAGCAAAGGGCTCTGTCTGGCTGAATGAAACAATTTTTCATTAAATTAAATATTATCTATTGTGGTCACATGATTTTCTCTTCTTTTAAACCTAAAATTTTTTGACATAAAAATGTAGATTCATATATTTTTGAGTATATAAAAATCGTAGTTACAGGCCATATATTTCTGAGGTTTGATTACCAATCATTTGAGAATCACTGAATTTCATGTATTTTATGTCAACATTGATTTTTAGAAATAGAATCAATCTCAATATGAGAGAACTGAATCAAGATATTCCATTACTTATCAAATTATTCCTAAAGACTTGAATATAACTTATTTTTGAATGGCAGGAAATTCATATTATACTTACTCTCTATTAAATAATTAAGAAATAAATGATTGTGATAGTATTTATTTTTCCTTTAACTAGAAAGAAAGAACCTCACTATAGATGATAAAATCTTGAATGAAAATGCCTTAAAATTATGAAAAATTCAATTCATTATGAGTTAGATGAAATAGTTATTTTTGAAGGTCACAAAATGAAATCTCTTGAAGCTTCCTTAAGTGTTAAATAAAATGTATTTTCATTCAAAACATTTCATGCATCCCTCCAGCAATGTTGTTATAACCAATCTATCTCCATGCATAATAGCTTCTCTTATTAATTCAAGTAAATATTTAGGAATAGAATTTATAGCAATTGTATGAAAATATCTATCAGCCACTCTAGAAATTAATCTGAATTCATAAAGGATTGGGATTAATAAATAGTTTTCACTATGTTGCCGTAAAGAGGTGGTGAACCTTTTCAAGTGGGCAAAATGATAGAGATTTGGTCACTGAGAACGTGGGATCAAAGAGGATGGTAAGATCAAAGTCCTTTCCTCCTCCTTCTTCTTTTTCTTCTCTGTCTCCTTTTCCTTCTTCCTCTTCCCCTTCTCCTCTTTCTCCCTCTACCACTATTCCACTTCTTCTTTACTTCCTAGCTTTTCTAAATACACATCCTCCATCACATGTTCCTGACATGGGGTATTGTGCCACCACCAACCCAAGCAATAAGGATAAAATCATGAAGTGAAATGTATAAAATCAGAAGCCAAGATTAACCTTTCCTTCTTTTAAGTTAATCTTATAAAGTATTGTCTCATATTAATAAGAGACTGACACAGCATGCTCTTTTTATTATAAGGGATAAGATTTATTGCAAATAAAAATCTGACCAACATCACCCTAATGAAATGATTGATTAAATTAATATTATAGTTGGAAAAATCTACTTTAAAATATCTAATGTACTTCAATGAGAGGTAAAAAAATACACCTCTATGGTTTGCTATGAAAAGACAGCAGAATTCTATCTGTTCCTCAAGGAAATTGACCTATAATTGGGAGTATTGTCAATTTCATAAAAGATGTAAGAAGACTGAAGAACAAATTTCAACTCAAACTTCATCATATAAAATTTACTTTGTCCCCTGAAACTACCCTTTTATTCTAGCTATGTCTGGTTCCTAAAATGATTCATATTTTATTCTAATCACATTTTTAGTTAACTTTAAGTAGTTTTGTGGAAATTGCTGTTTGAAAAAGCAGTTTATGAACATTGTTTAGTGAATACTTTTTCTTTTTTCTCTCCTGAGGTTTGAACTCAGTCTTGGCACTGTCCCTGAGCACCTTTGGGTGAACAGTAGAACTCTATCACTTGAGGCACAGCAGCACTTCCAGATTTTTCTTAGATTTAATTGGAAATAAGAATATCACAGACGTTCCTGCCTGGGCTGGCTTCAAACCTCAAGTCTCAGCCTCCTGATATCTAGGATTATAGGCATGAGACTCTAGTGCCCGGCTTAATAGAACACATCTTTTTTTTTTTTTTTTTGGCTAGTCCTGTGACTTGAACTCAGGGCCTTGGCAATGTCTTTGAGCTTCTTTTCCTCATGCTAGTACTCTACAGCCTGTGTCATAGTGCCAATTCCATCTTTCTTTATGTAGTAATGAAGAACCAAACCTAGGGCTGCACACATGCAAGGCAAGCAGTCTACCACTAAGTCACATTCCATGGCCAATCCAATGCATCTTGATGTTCATTATCCCTCATCCTTCTCAGTCCCATGTCATCCCTCAAATTACATAACTTTGTAGAATATTCACTGACTTGCAATGGCATGTATAGTCACTCAGAGGATATATCTTAGGTCATATTTTATTGATAGACTTATCCAGTAACATACTAAAGTTAAATGCATTACAGAATTCTGTGATTTTAAATTCTAAATTATCACTCAGATTCACCCACTACTATTCGAAAATTATTCCTAAGGTTAATGCAAATGCAATCTGTAATTCTTAGATAAAGTACAATGATTCTTTTTTTTAGAAACAAGGAAAGGTAGTTTTTAATCAATACACAGTTAAAGTTCTTGAATGTACAAAGACTTTAACATAATGTCACTCTTAATAAATGCCAATATCCTTCTTAATCGTCCCTCTTTTAACAATTTCATCCACATAGCTTGAGCCTAAATTGAGACCACAGATTTAGTTTTTTGTTTAAGAGTTGGAGTATAAACATCACCTTCACTTCAAGAACACCCCTACACTCTCAAAATACTCCAATATTTATTAGTAGTCACTTCCTCTCATCATTTCAACCTTCCCTCCCCTTAAGTAACTATTATTTCATATTCTACCTCTAAAGATGTGCCAATTTTAGAAAGCTCATATAATTAGAAAATGTAGTCTATTGTATTCACATCTCCCATGTAATATTAGTGTTTCCAAAGTAAGTCCATGTAAATTTTTCTCATGAATAGAGCATATTGTTTTGTATGCATGTATATAATTGTATACCGTCCTCAATAGGCATTTCAATATTTCATTATATGTTATTGTAAAAGGTTTTGCTATATGCAAAGCAGCATGTATTTAATTGAATCTGGCTTATTTCACTCACTATCATTTTTCAAGTCTTTCCATTTCCTCAGGAATGGGGATATGTCATTCTTTCCAATGGAAACACAGAATTCCATCAATACAACATAATTGAAGACCCAGAAATTAACCCACTCGTATAGGCATATAATCTTTGATAAGAGAGCCAGAAATGCAAGATGGAAGAAAGACAACCTCCACAAAAAAATTGTTCTGATAGAATTGGCTGTACAAAGAGAAATGAAGCTAGATCCTTATATATCCCCCCTGTACCAGAATCAACTCCAAATGGATGGAAGACCTCAATGTGAGTCCAGATACATTGAGAATGTTACAGGAAGCGTTAGGGAGGGGAAACACAAGGGCTCAAAAGCCATAATGAAAAAAAAGATATTATAGCGCAGATTAATTACGGAGCAAACATACAGATGAGAGCCTCAGCCAATGATAAACCCTTACTCCCTTTTCTAACTAGGTTATTTATAGTGGGTTTACATGAATATAAGACTTTTTTGGTGGGGATTAGAAATAAAACAACTAATACTAATATATAGATAGTTCGTGAAATGAGTTGTAGCTGGAGAAAGGGAGGGGTTAAGGCATGTGAGTCTAGTTGAAAGCCTTGTCTTTCTGCCATTTATGTAAGTTATAGCTGCCCAAGGGAAGAGGGGGTAGAACAGGAGTGGACATAAACAAAATCGATGATCTGAAGCCTCAAAATAGGCACCCCAGACTGTGTGGACCAAAAGTCTCTAACATGAGGTTTTATTTAAATTAAGAAGAACGATTTTCAATTTTTGCAGAGTGGGATGGTGCATAGTCACTGGCAATGTCTGCTATGTCAGGTAATCCCATCTACTTTTTCACGTTACCCAATAGCCAGATTTCAACCCGAATGAGTACAATGAGATTGTACAATTGAGACTGCGAAATTTCCCTTTCATGAACCAAAATTCTGTCAAATGATTTCTCTCTTCCAGATGTTTACACATTTCTCATGGTCCTTCCTACTTTTTGTTCTTCCTTATAGACATTCATAGTAATTTTGTTGTTGTTGTCTTATGTGTATATGCCATTTTTAGGGCTTGATCTGAATATTCAAAGGTCTCCCGTGTATTTTTTGCTCATGGCTGATGACACTCTATTCCTTGAGCCAGATCCTCACCTTCTCCTTCTTGCTGGATAATTGGAGATAAGTTTTCACATTTTTGTCTGTTTGGACTGATATTGAACTAATATCTTCATGTCTTAGCCGCCTGCGTTTCTAGGATTCTACAAATGAACGGCTAATACCAAGCTTTGCTTTACTGTTATTTTAATTAAGTTGTAGAAGAATGTGGAAGTATATTCATTTTAAGTGTGCAATTTTTAAATACAACTTGAATCAACTTGATATAATGTAACTGTTATCAATTTTAACTGTTAAATCAATGAATATTACATATTCCCACAGAAATACAATTAAAATAATACATATGTGTTTCCTTAAAGAAGTAATGGAACCATGAATTTCTTTCACTTTACATTTCTTGTTTTATATAATTTTAATTGGCAGACTTCCATGAATAAAATTAAATATATTAATTGTATACCACAAGAAGCAAAGCGATTATAGTTAAGAATAGATATTTTGGAAGTGGTGATGTGGCTCAAATGTTAGAGCCCTAGCCTTGAGCTGAATAGCTGAAGGACAGTGCCAAGGCCCAGAGTTCAAGGCCCACAAACGACAAAAAAAAAGAATAGATATTTCATCACAGCCAGAAGATAAGTTTTTGAGCATTCTTACAAAAATAAATGTTACATGAAGAAATTAATGGATATGGTATAGCTTGATCATTACAAAACATAAATAAATGGGATTACTACTCAATATTTCGTAAATATGTAAAAAATAATTGTGTAGCAAGGCGCCAGGTTATTCTTATAAGCCTAGCTACTAAGGAAGCTGAGAGGTGAGAATCATCATTTAAAGCCAGCCTAGGCAGGAAACTCTGTGAGATTCTTATCTCCAATGAGCCACCAGAAACCTGGCAGTGGCTCAAGGGTTAGAGCACTAATCTTGAGCTGAAGAGCTGAGGGACAGTGTCCAGGCCCAGAATTCATGCCCCATAAGCAACAAAAAATAAAAATGAACAGTTAAAAATAAACAAATTTTTTGACATAAATGTTAAAATTTATATTCTAAATATTTTTAAATCCTCACTAGATACAGTAGTTCATATAAATATAGAGAAGTGTATCTAGTTTTAGTTGTCATTGAATCAGTTGTGTAAATCACACATTTCTCACTCAATTCATATTTATATGTTTATATACTTATACGCCATAATATAATTAACTGATAGGAAATGCTGTTTTAGGAATCTCCCTTGGCTTTCTAATATTAACCCTTCTAACCTAACCCTCCAACCTTGTCAGAGGTTTCATCTCATTGGAGCAGAAAAGTATAAGCCATAATCATTGTTTGGAACAACTGTAACATTTTACATGCATTTCACTAATATATGAAACAAAACTTTCAAGTCATCTTAACTATGCCAGTAATAGCAAAGTGTCCTCTGAGATTTTCAGTCTCTTAAAAGATGAAAATCTTTAATTATACATCTGTCTTTTTCTGCCTAACATCCTATATCTTAAGCAGATCTTTTTGTACAACCTTATGTTCCTGAGTAGAAAACCGATACAAAGGTAATAATGAAAATAGCCAAGGAAAATACTTGAAAACTATTAAAAAAAGCAATCCAGACACTCCTTTTTTCATGTATTCAAATGAGAATGTACGTTAAGTTATTATGTTTTTGTTATCATTTAAAGAGAAATAATTAAACTTTAATTAACAGTGAAAAAGGAAACAAAAAACTTTTTTGTAGACAGCTTGACCTTGAACAATTCAACGTAAGCATAATGGACTTATCTTGTGTTTCTATGTAGTTGCCAAAATTATAGAGAGCAACACCCAAAAGCAGGAAAACACCAAAGCCAAAGCAGTAAAATTTTGTCTATATAATAATTGTGAGGCTCTGACTCTTTAAAAGTCAGGCTTGTAAAGAGGAAGTGTATTTGTTTAGTGTGAACAATAAAACATACAAAAATTTTTTATTAATGTTTTACATATCGTGACTAGGACTTCTTGTGTTGGAGAAGAGGAAAGGTATGAAAAAGTTCAAGATTGTTTGAATATTCCCCAAGACCGTTTTTGTGTATCAGTTAAAGCAACGGAAGTAGCCTTGGTTATTCTTAGTATCATGCTTGTTTACATTCAGAAGCATTATTTATTGATGGGTTATAAGCTGAAAACCCTTGAGTATTAATAAAGAGTCATTTCCTAAGAGAGGAAAGTTGCTGTGTAAACAAACCTAAAATATCAAAGACTTCGCATAGGGGAAACTATTTTCTCGCTATATCACAATCTGTACGTGTAAATTTTGTTTCCCATTGTTTCACGGGACCCATTTTTGTTATCTTCTTTTTCACCATAAAGTGAGCCTATAACATCCTATACAATCCTGGGATTGCTCTATCTTTACTGGATTCTCTAATTTGTGTTGGAAACTTAGGAAGGGTATAAAATTGAATTTCTCTTCCTGTTTTACCTTACTTTTTTATTACTTTAGAAATTGTAACTCAAAATGACATAACTTACCTTTATAATATTCAGAGACATATTTCATTTCCATATTCTTACCCTAACCTTCCACATAACTTGGTATCCAGGAATCCACAAATGTGAAAATAAAGCTAAGGAGCTTCTTATTTAATATTATTTAGAATTTCAAGACTTCATTAATGCAGGCCCCTTAGTAGTATGTGCATTATACGTGTGTACAATGCCAATGGCAACTTTTTCTTATTCTCAGAAACTAGGGCATGTGGTGTCTCTGTAGCTGCATAAGGAAAACGCTGTATTTGAGTTAGGTTACTAAATCAAATCTTCTGTAACAAATTTTACAAGTTAATTGGCTTGAATAATCCATATTTATCATTTTACATTTCTAAAGGACAGAAATAAAAAAAAAGTCTTGCCAGATTAAAAGCGAGCCACCTATAGAGCTGAAATATTTTTCAGATGATTCCAGTGGAAAAGGCATTTACTTTCTGTTTTGTTTTCCAGAAATTAAGAATCTGGGTTGTTGTCTTTTCCTTTATCTTCTAAAGTAGCATCTTTACCTCTTTCAGATGGTTCTTACCTAATCATGTCCTTTTCCAAATAGAGATGGGACTTTCAAGTGCCCATGTAAGTATACTTCCTCCATCTGATAATTATTCAAATTTGTGTTCCTTGGGTAATGAAAAGTGATTATTTTACAAACACACACACACACACACACACACACACACACACACACACACACACACACACAGCAAATCTACATTTGAGGGATTAGATAATTGCGGACGATAAATATTTTTGGAAGGTATTTTACTTCCTACCACATTGAGTGTGTGGCATTCTTTCTACTGTAGCCTGCTGTATTTTTACTAATTTTGAACAACATATTTCTTCAATGAAATATAACTAGAATACAATTTAACCCCTGACAGCAATTAATCTTGATTAAAACATTTGTCATGTACTAGAAATTCTAAATACCAGAAAGCAGCGCCTGAAGCTGTTCTCGCACTATCCCTTTTCTTTTTTAAATTGTGAAAATACCGTACAGAGGAGTTACAATTACATGGGCAAGATAACGAGTACATTTGTTTTTTTTTGGGGGGGGGTCCGGTGGTGGGGCCTAAACTTTGGGCCTAGGCACTGTTCCTCAGCGCTCTTCAGCTCAAGGCTAGCGCTCTACCACTTGAGACACAGTGCCACTTCCGGCCTTTTTCTTTTTGCTTATGTGGTGCTGAGAAATCGAACCCAGGGCCTCATGCATGCAAGGCAAGCGCTCTACCACTGAGCGACTTTCCTTGCCCCACAAATACATTTCTTATGAAGCATTGTTGCCTACTCTTTGTTTCCCCTTCCCATCCCTTCCCATATACATTCTCATTAATACCTTTTCTTTTCAAGAGCATTTGATTGTTACTATTTTGGAATTAGGGGTAGTATTTATTTGACTGATTTTTTAAAGAATCTACCCCCAATGCTGGTTCTCTTTTTTCTTTTATGTCTAACCTATTTATGAAAGAAACACAGCTATTAATATGACATGCATTGCTTAGTGAAGTTGAATCTATGTGGAGAGGAAAAGAAGAAAAAAGATGTCTCTGTGTGTATGTCACGTTAAAAATATACCTACAAGCTATTTATCTTAAAATCATCTATTTTTCATTATGTTTAGATTCTGATAAAATTTAGCCTATCAACTCACACAGTGTTAATGCAGTCTTATTCCATGCCTCCCAAAAGCAAACAAGCAATTAGTATTTAGTAAAAAAAAAAAATTAATTTTAAAATTATTATTTAGTATAAAAACTATATTTAAAAAAATAACCATTCAAATGGTTTATTTGATATTTAGAGTCATGTTCAGACTCTATGTTGGAAACCAGAAGGGAAAAATATCATGTTTATACTCTTCCTTGAGCCATTCTGATATTTTCATCTATTTCTGAAAGAATGAAATTCCTAATATCCACAAAGTGTCATTCTTTTCTTATTAATAGGATAATTTTGAAAAAGGATGTGAATTCACACTAGAAAAAGGAGAAGAAGAAAAGAGAAAAATCTAGATATTTTGTTCTTCCTCATCTCAATCACAAGGTCTGTGCATATTAGATACAGTGCTCTAGAGTGATTAAACACATCTATAGAAAAAGATAACTCCACAAGTGATCTCATGGAGAATGTTTATGTATAAAAAAATGTAATAGCTTCCAACAGGAAATGTTATCTATTTGTGTAGTTCTTGTTTTGGTATTTGTTAAATTCTGGTGTGCTATAGTCAACTATCATAAAGGTATTCAAGAATGGTAAGAAACTAACGTCTTAATGTCATATTCTAATATTAGCTTAGTTCTTGCTATGTTATATGTATGTGGCTGTATTTGAGTTTTGCCTCATTATCACATGCTATATTCTTCCAGTTTATAAGTTCAAAGAAGGCTCCCTCTGGCAATATGCCATTATTATAGCTAAGGGAAAACAAATCAGCTGTTAGACACAGACAATAGGAGCTGAGGAACAGCACCCTGGATCAGAGTGCAAGCCCCACGACCAAAAAAAATTTGCAAATATGACTTTAAGTTTCCCCAAAATGAACAATGAAAGCAATAGTAATCTTCCCAAACAGAAAAAATAATTGCAAAATGATTCAGTGCACTTACTTTTGCTGAGTTATTTGACTTATGGCTTCTTTGCTGGACATACTCTCTTCTTTTAAAAATTGCCAAATATTAGCCTTATAATAAACTTCACCTAATATTTCTTGTTTCAAAAGAGAAGTACATACAGTTGATGTCTCTTGGCTTTCTTATTATATTAGTTTACAGTCAATCAGGCAAGAGAGTCTGTCAAACTCTTATCTGTAATTAAACTCCAAATAAATCTGAAGTGTAGTTTTGGATGAAACAGTAGAATACTAGCTTGGGTGCAAGTGGGCAGTAAAGACAAATGTTCAGGGACCTGCCTCTGAGCAAAAACTAAACAAACAAACAAAAAAACCCACATATTCCTTTGGGACCATCCTTAAAGGACTGGTTTGAGAAGGAAGAGGCTGCTTTTGCTGATCATACTCACTGGATCCTGCTCTTTTCAATCCTTATTGCCATGGAGAACTCAGGACCAAACTAAAGGAATTGATAACTGACTCCTGCCACAAGAGAATCATCTCAGGACTGAAATATCCATGAATAAGACATTTTAAAACTTCCATGTCTTTGTTCCTTTCCAGTGGAACACTTTTGAAAACAAAGTTATTTCCTTTTTTCTATGCTAGACTTCAAATGACATTTTATTTTCTTTTGTAATACTCTCAACTAGAAGTTTACAGACAAGTTTTTTTATTGTGAAAATACTGTACAGAGGGGTTACAATTACATGTGCAAGATAATAAGTACATTTCTTATCGAGCATTGTAGCCTCCTACTTTGTTTCCCCTTCCCATCCCTTTCCATCCTCCCCCCATCCCCACCGAATCTTCCTTCCCCCTTTCCCCCCCATCAAAGTTGTAAAGTTCATTTTTCTACATAAAGACTTGGTTTTATGTCAGTATAGAACACACTCGAACAAGTCAGGGACAGAGGTTCCTTCAAGCCTTGGATTCTTTGCTTGTACACTAAAAAGGACAGCACAAATTAACTTGAACTTTGTCATTACTCTAAGTTCAATTCCTGTCTTGGGATTAGTTTCCACTTGCAGTAACAGTTCCTTCCAGTAACAAACTATGGTGCTGCTTGAGATAAAATGAACGTTTTCTGGCATCATTGAAATAGCACAAAGACATCTTTGGGCATGAGGTAACATGCGTTTCAGAGAGAGCTTAGTAAAGAGAAAATATGGAATTTATGCATGTACATATGATCATTTAAGTTGATGCTATGTGAAACGAACCCCAAGATAGGGACACAACTTGCTTTTTCTTTCTTTCTATTTTTTAATGTATCTAATATGTATTATGTGCTATTTTGTTTCTTTTCTATTTTCTTCATCCATGGTATCACCCCTGTTTTCACTGTATTTGATATCGGTGGCCTGCAAACTTGCCTATATATTTTTCTAATGTGGCAAGGAGAAGGGAAATAAAATGCTGAAACGAGGATACAGTGTGACCCATTGTAACAATGAGATGTACAATATATTATGTAGAGAACGAACTTTGCAACTTGTAGAGCGGAGCACTTAGGGAATTTGAACTTGATATACTCCAAGATTATGATTTTTTCATATTTTTATACAGAATTGGGGAGGTAGAGAGAAAAGGGTTAGCAGGGGAAAAACAAAAGAGGTCGTAACAATGCTCCATAGATAATGTATTCCTTAATTTACTTATGTAACTCTAACCCATTTGTACACCATTTTTGCAATCAAAATATGAAAAAATCATTATCTTGGAGTACATCAAATTCAAATTTCCTAAGTGCTCCCTAAATTAAGACCAATTTTATGTGTGAAGAAAGTTCTCAGAAATATTGTTTTTGTGAGTGTGTGTATTATGCATTATTTCCCAAGTGTACATAAGTTAACAGTAGAAAAAACAATAAGAATAATAGAAGAAAGAGAAGTTCTGTGTTTAACTATAATGGTTCAATACATTATAGAAGACTCTGAAGATAAGACAACTTTGAAACTACAAATCCAAGGCCAGCATATAGATCTATTGGAGTGATGTAGAGAAAGCATTACTACTAAGCATTACTACTCTCTTCCATCTACCAGCTCTAAATCATGGAAGCTAATCATGAAAATTTGTAAAAAGTAGAATGGAAGAATAATTCTGGCTCCAAAGCAAGTCAGATATAAGAGCATGGACTTAACTGGAAAAGAGTCCATGTTGAGAGAGTGGGAATTATACTAGCAATGAACACATTTCTTTTTCTTTCTTTTTTCTTTTTTGTTGTAGTGGGGCTTGCACTCTGGGTCTGGGCACTGTCCCTCCTCTCTTCTGCTCAAGGCTAGTGTTCTATCACTTCAGCCACAGAGCCACTTCCATTTTTCTGGTCGTTAATTGGAGATAAGTGCCTCAGAAACTTTCCTACTCATGCTGAATTTGAACTGCAATTCCCAGATCTCAGCCTCCTGAGTCAATAGGATTATAGGCTTGAGCCATCTGCACCTGGCTTAAGATCACATTTCTAACAGAGTACACTTGGGATATGCAAAATGTATGTGCATCTATCTTTATATGAATCCTTGAGTTAAAAATCTGGGCTACAGGTTAGACTTTACACTTACAAAAATGTTTCTAGTTTAAAAGTTGATATTCCTGGAAAAATAAAGCCTAAGAATGTAAAGGAGGCTGTGCATCCAGTGTGGGCAGAACGGTCTTTGAGACACTATCTATCATTAACCAGCCAAAAGCTGAATTGGAAGAATAGCTCAAGTGATGGAATACTATTTATGAGCCTGATGGCTGAATAAGAGCTTGAGGTTTTTGCATACATACATACAACCATGCACATACACACGGAGGAACTAATGTGTGCAAACACACATATGAAACAACTCTCAGAATGTATAGAAAAGTTAGAAAATAGTAGAAAATGTGTCCTGTGTAAGACTAGAATCAAGTAATAATTTTTAATATTAGAAAGTCCTAAAATGAACTTGAGAATATTGTATAGGTAGGGACCAGATAGTAAGAAAGTCAAGTAATCATTATTAAAGGGATCAATCCATGGAGGAATCAATCAGAGACCCCTACAAGTGCATCTTAAAATGTTCATATCCTGTTTCAAATATTAGAACATCTTTGAAAATAGTACATAAAAAGTTTGAGCCATCAGTCTATTGGAAAATATTATCAGAGAATTTCAGAATTGTGAGTCTGTATCCAGATAAAATAAACCAAACAACTTGGGCAGGACAATTTTATACAAGCCTAGAATTCTAGCACTCAGACTAAGACAGGATATTAGAGAGTGGAATTATGTAGCGATACCTTCCCTGGACCGGGTAGTATAATTTTGTCTCAAAACAAACCAAAAAACAAGAAAGGGATACACAGTTGGAAGTTTGAGCTAATTTTGTCATTGCAACTCATATATACTCCTCAGTTATGTGTTAAATGCTCTCTTAATTTCAGAACATTCCTAGAGGCAAAATAGCTCATGATTCCCAACCAAAAAATTTAAAAATTTAAGCATCATTCTATGGGATTCCAAAGGAAGGATGAAGGATTCCAAAAGCTTACAACTGGAAAAATTGCAAACTTCATCTAATGTAGGACTTTTTAGACCTGGCTAAATTAGAATTTGGATTTAAAATAAATATTTTGTTTGTAATTTCATATTATATAAGATACTACAAAATTATTTCTAAGTAGAAGATTTAATTTACAAATTCACAAATGATTCCGGCATTTTATTTGCCTAAAATATTCTTTCAAGTGAGATATATTTAGAAATTATTCAGTAGATAATTCCAAAAGTTCATGTATAACATGAAAATGTGAATAATCTAGACAGTTGCCAACAAATGGATATTAATTTATAAATTTAGAAAAAGAATTTTTTTTAGACTTTGGTATAACATAGTATGAAAACAGTAATTATGTGTCATCTTTTTTCTTCTACCTATACATAACACAGAAAGAAATTTCCTTAATTACGTATCTCCTTATACAATGAGAAAAATGCTAGGTTTATGTTTGTTTTTATTTTGTTTGTGTTGTTTGGTTTGTCCTGGAGCTTGAACTCTGAACCTGGGCACTGTACCTGAGACTGTTTTTGTTCAATGCTACCGCTCTACCACTTGAACCCCAGAGCCACTTGACTCTGGCTTTTCCTGAGCAGTTTATTGGATATAAGGATCTATTGAACCTTCCTGCCTGGGTGGGCTATGAACCAAAACCTTCAGATCTTTGCCTCCTGAATATCTATGATAAATAAAAAGATAAGTATAAATAATATTTGCAACTGTTCTGATCTCAAGAATACCAATGGGGGAAATGATGCAGTAAAGTTTAGTGTAGTCTTTTTCCATAATAGGAAGAGCATCACATTAGCAGAAGTGTAGTGTTTTCTCACAATACTTATAAGTTAGTCATGTTGTGAATTTAGGGAATTTTAAGGTGCACCATAGAAGTTGGAAACTATTGGCTAGGATGACTTTATGGCATAAAACCTTGGGATTGATTGTCATGGAAATAATAGCATACTCTGATGAACAAATGTTTACTCTTAAGGAATTAATTATTATAGATACTTCATAGTCTTATCCACTACCAGAATGTGGCTATTTTTTCTGTTGAATTTTCAATATGTAATGCCCCATTGGAAACTGTGTCTATTGAAGAATTAAATAAATTGCAAACAAGTACTGTTTGGAATGTCTCTGTTATGGCATGTTCAGAATTTGAAAATGAGTAATTAGTCATCTTAGAATTATGAAGAACATATATATCCTGTCCTCTTAACAATTATTCAGCTTTAAAAGTTAAGAATTTCCATAGAATTGACTTGCTTTCTGTTTTACTATGAGACAATATTAAAATATTTTTTTTTCAAAATAATGGCAAGTATATTGTCAAAATATTGTATAGCTTCATAACTTTCAAGTTGATGACCCTCTGAGAAAGAAGGAGTAATTAAATCAAATTAGAAGCCAAATAGGGTTCACTTTTTAAAAAGGTAATATCCAGGAGGGGGGACCAAGATGGCGATGGGGCAGTAGGGAAACGCCACAGCTCTCCCCAACCAAAAAGATAGTTCGAGTTCCAACACTTAATCTCCCTAAGAGACCAACAACAACAAAAAGACGAACACTCAGAGAAAAACAGGAGGTGGAAAATAACAAAAAAGAAAGAGAGGAAAAGAAGAATTTCAGAACAAGAGAAGAGTGAAGATCCCTCCCCCAACCTTCACTGGCCTAGCGACAGCATGCCAAGCCATGGCAAGCCAGCCCAGGGAGTCCCAGAGACACAGGGCTGCCTGCAGATTACCAGCGCAGAAGCCGCCTGAGGTACCAGTTTGCAGACCCGCTGATCACCACAAACAGAGAAACCTACCAGCTGGGAGTCTCCAGGAAGATCCTACCCACCCCTCACTCTCCATCTGAGTAAAGAGGCTCCATCCCCCACTAGGCCTCATGATGCGAAAGGGGGATAGGTTCTTGGTGCTACAGCCCTTCCCTCCCTAAGGGCACCCCCCCCACGCCTCTCTGTGCCTTCACTACCTACTAAGTGCTTGACCCAGGTTGGGGGCCCAGTGAACAAGATGGGCAACAGCAACAAAAATCCAGCTGCCTCTTCCAGGCTGCCCACCAGAGTTTCTGGTCCACTGTCTACCTCTACCCATGTCTGGGGACCTGGAGACTCAAGCCTGTGCCCCACACACACTGCAAAAAAAAAAAAAAAGAGGCTCCATCCCACCAAAGCTGCCGGGCACCAGCAGTGAGACAAAGGGAGCTGTCTGCAGTTTGTGCAGAAGCCGCCTGAGTTACCAGTGTCAGACCCACTGATTGCCACGACCCAGCGGGGGCTGCTGGGATCCCAGAGACACAGGGAGCTGCATGCAGATCACCCACGCAAAAGACACCTGAGGTACCAGTGTCAGACCCCCGATTGTGACGACCCTGTGGGGGCCACCGGGGGTCCCAGAGACACAGGGAGCTTCATGCAGATATGAAAAAATCACTCAAATTAAGCCAAAGGGAAATTCAAGAGCAAGCAGATAATGCCAAGATAAGGATTCAAATGGTTTTTCTTATGAATGTTTCTAACATATTTATAAGTTGATTTCTTTGTTGCTTTGTATTTCCCTTCACCATGGAATAACGCCTGTTTTCATTATATTTGATGTTGGTATAATTTTTGGAAGGGAAAGGGAATAACATATCATTTAAATAAGAATACAGGTAGGCCTATTGCAAACATGAGATATAGAAGTCGTTATGTCAATAAATGAACTTTACAACTTTTGGATAGGGGGTTGGGGGTGGGACAAGGGAAGGGATGGGAAGGGGAAACAAAGGAGAAGGAGATAATGCTTGATAAGAAATGCACTCAATATCTTTCCCATGTAATTGTAACCCCTCTGTATGGTATTTTCACAATTAAAAAAATCAGTTGATCAGAAAAAAACAGTATGGGTTTCCATAGAATTAAACTGTTTTCAGTACTTTAAGGATGATCTCAAAGAAATATGTTCTGGGTTTTTTTTCATGATTGCTTGTTGTTTAGTGTTTGCTGATTCTGGGGCTTGAACTCAGAGGCTGGACAATGTCCCTGAACAATAGTGTCTTCCCTGTCCAACTGCCCCCCAAACCATTACTCTACTTCTGGAGCCAAAAATCCACTTCTGGCCCTTTTGATGTTTAATTACAGACAAAAATTTGACAGACTCTCTTGCCTTGGTTGGATTTGAACTGAGATAATATGAAAACCAAGTGACATCAACTGTATCAAGATTTCTGTTTTGAACCATGGAAAACTAGATGAAGTTTATTATAAATCTAATATTAATTAGCCTCTGGCTTTTTTGTGCCATGACATACCAAAAATATTTCCAAATCTCACTTAGACTACGTATCCCATTTTGAATACAAGTGACCACAAAAAGCCTGGAAGCATTGAATTTACAGGAATAAACTTCACCTGATGTCTAAGCACATTCCTGGCAATAATTTTCGTGACCTATTAGCTAAACTTTTTTTTTTCGACACAGTATTCTATTATAAGTAAAGTAGATGAATTAAGGGCTCTTGTCAGCTATCATTATGGAAAGAGTAATTATATATTTTAAGTATGGGTTCTTTATTTTGCAATTACTATCTAAATGACTTTTGGCAGTCTTGGGGCTTGAACTCAGGGTCAAAGAAATGTTCCTGAGTTTTTTTTTCTTTGCTCAAGGCTAGCATTCTACCACTTGAGCCACAGCACCACTTCCAGTGTTGTTTTTTCTGTTAATTTGGTACTGAGGAATTTAACCCAGGGTGTCATTCATGCTAGGCAATCAATGTACCATGATGCCATATTCCCAAAGCCCTAAATGACTTTCTTAAGATGTCATTACTTTTTCATTCCATTACTATGTATTATAATTTGGGGCAGGTGGTAGAAAAGAAATGGAAAAAATACTAAGTCCAGTAAGGCTTACGTTCCTATCACATCACTAAGGAAGTACAGTGTTAAGTTGTGTGGGATTCTTAGGGCTCTTGCATGTGATATTAACAGTCATCTCTGACATGCATGACATTCTGCTTCCACTTTCAAGGTCAAGAACCAAATATCTAAGCCTTTTTATTGGTTGGGTGTGTTTTCTAGGAATGAAGAAGGAGGATGAGGAAGGTTATGGTGGAAAAATATGTATATTGGCTTCTGTCCACAATTTTGGATTTTTATAAAGTGCTACTGATGAACTTCCATTTACATCTAATTGATTATGCTATCTGCATCAGATGCAGATTAAATGAAGGCATTTAGTCTGTTGGATAGTCACATATATTAACAAAATCTATTTCTAAAAAAAGAGATACTAGGTAAGAAAGAATAAAGGATTGTCTATAAAATGGTTTATTTTCCTAGCAGAACAAAATTTAGTATTGAAATGATTACTCCAGCTTTCTCTGAGGTTTTATGCTCTCTCAGTATCAAAATGTTCTCTAATTCCTGTAACATCCAAGCATAAAAGACATGATTTGAAGATCTCAGTAGTTTCAGAAAAAAAAGTACATAATAGCTTCCTTCCTTCAGAGACATGTGATGGCAAGTATGATTGATCGTATTATAGTTCTCTTTGTTTTCATCTTTATCTCAAGTGGTGCATATCTTGGCATATTACATTATGTCCTGCATCAGCTCCCTGTAGGTGAGATTTACCTCTGCTCTGCAATGTCAAGATGGGTCATATGACTTACTTCAGCTTACAAAAATGAGCTAGAAGTTGTGAAAGACTATTTCTAGGAGAAGAATTCTATCTCATTGTTTGTGTCTAACAGCTGACTTGTTTTCCCTTAGCTATAAAATAGCATGTCTCCAGAGGGAGCCTTCTTTCAAATTAAATACTGGAAGAATATAACATGTGAAATTGAGGCAAAACTCAAATACAGCCACATACATATAATACAGCAAGAACTAAGCTAATATTAGAATATGATATTAAAATGTGTGTTTCTTACCATCCTTGTATACCTTTAAGATAGTTGAATATAGCACACCAGAATTTAACAAATATTAAAGAAGAACTAAACAAATAGATAACATTTCGTGTATGAGGCTATTACATTTTTTATAAATAAGCATTCACCATTTGATCACTTGTGGGATTATTTTTTCTATTGATGTGTTTAATCACTCTAGAGCACTGTATCTAATATCCCCAATGATTATCCAGACCTTGTGATTGAGATGAGGAAGAATAAAATGTCTAGATTTTTCCTTGTCTTTTCCTCTTCTGCTTTTTCTAGTGTGAATTTTCATCTTTCTCCAAATTCTCCTATTAATAAAGGAAGAATGACACATTGCAAATATCAAGCTAAAGTCTTCAAAGCAAGAATTTCATTCTTTCAAAAATAGGTGAAGTAAATCAGTGTGTCGAGGAAGAATAAAATCATGATTATTTTTCCCTGTCTAGCTTCCATCACAGTGTCTGAAGATGACTATAAATATCTAATAAACCACTTGCCTTGGCTAATTTTAAAAAAAAAGTTTTTTAAATAAATCGTAATTTTTAAAATTTTTTAAAAATAATTTTTAAAGAAATACTAATTTGTTGAGTGCTTATGGCAGGCATGAAATAAGACTGCATCAACATTGCTTGTTGAGAGGCTAAATTTTGTCAAAATCTAAGCATAATTAAAAATAGATTATTTTAAGATAACTAGTTATATGTACATTTTTTACATGAAAGGAGAATATTTATTTAAACAGAGCTCAATGTGGGACGATGGTATCCTCAGAGTGCATCCAGAGGGAAAAGGGAGGAGGGGCCAAATAAGACTCAATCAACGGCACTACCACACCTTTACTGTTTGATCTACACTGCCAGTCACCACATAGAAGGCCGTCTTGTGGAAATCCAAGAGGTAACAAAGTGTTGATGCGCAATGAGAGTTTTCATCCATCGCTTATTCTTGTAATCCCATACACGTAGGGTCTTGTCATCAGCACAACTCAAAATAAAATTTCCCCTAGAATGGAACAGAACTCCACGTACCCAGTTATCATGACCCAAAGAGTCATAAGGCACATGCCAGTACTGACATCCCACATCTTAATAGTTTTGTCTCTGGATCCAGATAGCAAGAATGGTCCAGGATTGCCACTTTTTTTAGTCTCAGATCCTGTTGCTTCAGAGATGGAAGAATATGAACTTTCTGGAGTCTAGGAAATTCATTTCACCACATGCTCATGTTCTCAGAGCTCTGCTTTGCACTCCTTTGTTGCTACGACCCACACACGACCAGTCTGGTCATTGAAACAGCTAGCTATCAGAGTGCCATCCTGATTTGGCTATACCATACCCACCCATTCTCTGTGTCCTGTAAATGTCTTCACACAGTAGCCAGTTTGCACTTCCCACATTTTCATAGTTTTATCCCGTGAAGCAGACACTATATGATCTCCATTAGGCATGATGGCTACTGAAGAGACATTGTGGTCATGGCCATGCATGGTTCTGATGCATTCAAATCCCTGAAAATCCCATAGTTTAATGGTCATATCTGCAGAACAGGAAGCCAGAAGCTTGTCACTGTGGTCAAAGGAAATATCGTGTAAAGAATCTGTATGTCCCTTAAGAGTTCATTCAGAATCTCCAGTCTCACAATCCCACACCATAATTATACCATCCTCTGAAGCAGAGACCATGACACTGAACACAGCATGGAAAATGACTCCAGTGACCACTCAATGCATATTTCTCTGGTGGATGGGGAATCCATTCTTTTGGATCTCGTTTCTGACCAAGAGGACCACTTGACATAAATACTTCTGTTGCTTCATTTAGATTTGATTCTAATTCCATAACCTTTTTTTGTAATATAATAACAGATGTCCATTTTTTTCTCAAAAGGCCAACACTCTTTGTATCTAATTCTTCATTCATATCTAATTTAGCTTCCTTTTAAAAAACCGAATATGCCTCTTCATAGCCATTTGAAAGAAGATAATCTGCTATAGCTCGATTTAGTTCATCTCATTGTCCCTGGGACAGCACCATTTTGGCTTTAATGTGAAGCTTATTTGATATAGTGGTATGGCCCTCCTACAGGAAATCAAGAAGCTTTGTAATCCTTGAATATATAATCAAATATGCCACTAAGTGCTTCCACACAGAGGAAAGTATTCTTTTGCAAGTGAATCCAGTAATCAGGAAATAGTTAATAAGTAAGGTTTATTCCACCTTAGTACTGCTTGACTTCTAGTTTTATAGGTACATTTTTAACATAACATACACACAGAGACATCCTTTTTCTTCTTTTCCTCTCCACACTTATTCTTCAATAAGCAGTTAAGGTCATTCAAATAGATGTGTTTCTTTCAGAAATAGATAAGACACAAAAAAGTTAGAAAAAGAGAACCAGGATTGGGTGGCACCACCCAATCTTGCTATTTAAAAATAGCAGTCAAATAAATATTAACCATAATTCCAAAATAATAGCAGCCAAATGCTCTTGAAAAGAGAAGATTTGAAGCAGAATGTGTAACAATTGATAGTGCCAGGACAGCTTCAGGAGCTGCTCTCTGGGCTTTTGGGTTTTTAGTACATGACAACATTTAAATCATGATTAATTGCTTTCAGGGACTAATTTTTGTTCTAGTTTTATTTCATTGAAGAAATATGTTGTTCAAATTTAATGAAAGAATAACAGGT
Organism: Dipodomys spectabilis; assembly: GCF_019054845.1. Lineage (NCBI taxonomy): Eukaryota > Metazoa > Chordata > Mammalia > Rodentia > Heteromyidae > Dipodomys > Dipodomys spectabilis. The sequence continues at coordinate 319,558 of NW_024870866.1, forward strand.
TATAATAGAAAGAATGCTACACACGTTGTAGGCAGCAAAATGCCTTCCCCACATATCTATCATCCCCAAATATCTAATCCTTCAAATGTAGATGTGCAGTATATATACATGTGTGTGTGTGTGTGTGTGTGTGTGTGTGTGTGTGTGTTTGTGTGTGTCTTTGTAAAAAATGACCTTTCATTATCCAAGGAACACAAATTTGAATAATTATCAGATAGGGAAGCATACTCAAATGGGTATTTAACAGTTCCAGCTGTAGTTGGAAAGGGACATGATTAGGTAAGAATAATCAGAAAGATGTAAAAAGGCTAAATTAGAAGATAAAGGAAAAGACAACAACCCAGATTCTGAAGTTTCTTGAAAGCAGAACAGGAAGTAAAAGTCTTTTCCACTAAAATCACCTGAAAATATTTCAGCTATGTCAGTGGCTCGATTTAAATCTAGTGAGACATCTTTTAGATTTCTGTCCTTTAGAACTCTAAAATGATAAATATGGATTATACAGGCCACGTAACTTGTAGAAATTTGTTACAGCAGATTGTGTATAGTAAACTAAGGGAATTACAGTCTTTTCCTGATACAACTGCAGGGACATTACATATCATGGTTTCTGAAAATAAGAAAAAGTTGCCACCGGCTTTGTACACATGTATGATATACATAAAACAGCACTGCTTATCACTTATCAATTAATTATACTTTTGGCATATAAGTATATAAACATATAAATATGAATTATGTGAGAAAAGTGTCATTTATCCAATTGATTCAATGACAACTAAAACCAGAAAACACGTCTTTACATTTATATAAACTAGTATATCTAGTAAGGATTTAAAAAAATTAGAATATATATTTTAACATTTACTTCAAAATATTTGTTTATTTGTGTGTTTATCTTTAATTTTTATCACTCATGGGGGCTTGAAATCTGGGCCTGGAGGCTCTCCCTCAGCTCTTCATCTCAAAGCTAGTGCTCTACCACTTGATCCACTGCCAGTTTTCTGGTGGCTCATTGGAGCTATGAGTCTCACGGACTTTCCTGCCTAGGCTGGCTTGAACCATGATTCTCAGCTCTCAGACTCCTTAGTAGCAAGGATTACAAGAAGGAACCACTGGCACCAGCTACATATTTTTTTTACACATTTATGAAGTATTGAGTTGTAATCCCATACTTTTATATGTTGTGTAATGATCAAGCTATCTCATATCCCTTAATTTCTGTATGCAACATTTCTTTTTAGTGAGACTCCTCAAAACCTTGTCTGTTGGTGGTGATGAAATACCTATTCTTAACTATAATCACTTTGCTTCTTGTAGTATTCAATTAATATATTTATTTTATTCATGGAAGTCTGCTAATTAAAATTAGATAAAACATGCATTATAAAGTCGAAGAAATTCATGGTTCCATTACTTGTTTTAGGAAAACAATTGTGCCTTTTGTTTTCAATTATATTTCTTTGGGAATGTGTAATATTCATTAATTTAAGAATTAAAATTGATAACAGTTACTTTATATCAACTTGATTCAAACGTATTTGAAAATTGCACACTTAACCCAAATATACTTCCACTTTCTTCTACCACTTAATTAAAATAACAGTAAAGCAAAGCTTGTTGTTAGCTGTTCATGTGCAAAGTCCTAGAAACTCGGGCCTCTAAAGCTTGACTATTTTGGTTCAATTTCAGTCTAAACAGACAAAAATGTGAAAAGTTATCTCCAATTATCCAGCAAGAAGGAGAAGGTGATGTGGCTCAAGGAATAGAGTGTCATCAGCCATGAGCAAAAAATTCAAGGTAGACCACTAATCATTGAGTTTAAGCCCTACAAATGGCATATATACACAACACAACAATCAAAATGTACTATGAACATCAATAATGCAGACAAAATAGTAGAAAAGATCATGAGAAATGTTGTGTAAACATCTGGAAGACAGAAATCATTTGACAGAACTTTGATTTATGAGAGGGAAAATCATAGTTTCATTTGTACAATCTCATTGTAGTCATTGTGTTGAAACCTGGCTACTGGGTAACTCGTGAAAGAGTAGATTAGATTACCTTTCCTAGCAGACATTGCCTGTGACTATGCAACATCCCACTCAGCAAAAATCTAAAATCTTGCTTGTTAATTTATAAATAACCTCATTTTAGAGGCTGTTTGGTTCACATAGACAGGTATCCTAATTTTGAAGCTTCAGACCAGAGCTTTTGTTAATAACCCCTTCTGCTTTAACCCCCCCCCCCCACCTTCCCTTGTGCAGGTATACCTTACTTAGCTGGTAGCAAGCCAAAACATTGAACTAGACCCCCCCACACCCTGCCTTAATCCCTACTTTCCTCCAGGTATAACTCATTTCATATGCTGTCTATGTCTTAGCTTTAGTTGTTTTCTTTCTAATCCCCACAAGTGTCAAGCCACTATAAATAACCTAGTTAGAAAAGGGAGTAAGGATTTACCATTGGATGAGGCTCTCATCTGTAGTTTTGCTCCCTAATAAATCTGTGCTATATTATCTCTTTATTCTCCAGGGCCTTTGAGTCTGATAAATGATGGATTTGGTTTGATGTAATCCCATTTACCCAGACTTAAATTGATTCGTTTTGGTTTGTGATCTGTGGAAGTTCTGATGTGTGCCAAGGAGACCTCGTCTTTTCCATAACCCTTCCTGTAACACTCTCAATGTATCTGGTCTTACATTAAGGTCTTCGATCCATTTAGAATCGCTTCTAGTGCAAGGATATATATAGGATCTAACTTCCGTTTTCTGTGTACAGCCAATTCTACCAGGACAAATTTTGAAGAGGCTGTCTATCTTCCATCCTGTGTTTCTGGGTCCCTTATCAAAGATTTTGTGCCTATAGGAGTGGTTTCATTTCTGGATCCTCAATTCTGTTGTATTGATGCAATTCTGTGCTTCCATTGAAAAGAATGGCTTTACCCCATTCTTGAGGAAATAGAAAGACTGGGAAAAAATGATATTAAGTGAAATAAACCAGATACAATTAAATATATCTTGCATGGTTTTCCTCATTTCTAATAACTAGAATATCTCCATAAATGTACACTTTAATCCAATAATTGTAAAAGACAACTAATTACATTTGGACACGATGAACTAACAGTACTCTAAGTATTCACATGGCCAGAACAAGGGAAACTATTCTTTGGAGAGGATCACAATGGCTCAATATTTATGTGCATATGACCATATAAAATATTGCTTATTGCCATGAACTCTAAGAATCAATCATACATGAGAAATTCATATCTCTGTATATAATTTTAGTAGATGTCATGAAAACAACTGACTTCCCTGTAATCTCAAAAGCAAAATTCTATGTTTAGAAGATAAAATTGAGGAAAGTTTTCACCTCATAAACTAAAATATGTTGTGGGAATAGTGGGAAAGAAAAGATAAGATGAAAATTAGAGTAGCTATATATTGAAGAATTCATCAACAATTTCCAAAACAAGAGAGCTTGGGTGCAGCTCAGTTGTAGGAATAGACGTATATATGTATATAAAGCCATGGGTTAAATCTCCAAGAAGGCCTTATAATAAGTTAATAAACAGTAATAATAAAATAATTACTTGAAATAAATTCTTTCATATTAGAGAGGCCTGAATCCTAAAAAAAAACCAAAATACTCTCAATTCTTGTATCCAAAGACATAAAACTACAAGAATGAAGAGGAAACAGTTTTCTTTTTCTATTCTTTCTGTTCCTTTTCTGTTTTCTTCTTTTTTTTCCTTTGGCACTATTCATGCTTGAAGTTGCTAACGTTCTGACCACTTTAGATTATTTTTCAGATGAGGTCTTAGTTTTTGGCCAAGCATCCTTTGAGAAATAACCTCTTACCTATGACTACCACAAACGTGAGATAACAGGGGAATTACACTATATCTACCTTTCTTTGTTTTTGTAGTTTCTCACAATTTTTTTTTCAGAACTGGCCCTGATATCAGTCTTCTAAATAACTGCCTTCTAATTAGCAAGGTATGTTTCATCTCAAGCTTGGAACCAGACTATTTTTCAATGTAAACATTCAATATTGACTTCTGTTTTCTAGATATCATTAAATATTATTAAGGTTATGATAGACATTTATGATGTTATAGAAAAACATATAGAAATCCCTTGAATACTTTTTCCAGTTTCTTAAATATTTATAGTATGACAGACAAGTAGGACCTTAATATTTCACAAGTACCTTATGCAGACTTCAGTTGTTTTAATTATTTTGTGCACATATTAAGTTCAATATAATTTTATCAACCCTATGTGAATATACCATATTTACAGATACATTTCTTTACCAAAAATAAGTCTGTATCATGCTTCCCTTTTAAAATTAAACCCACAACTTCTCTTTGTCCCATCCCAAACTTGTTTCATCCTGGCAACCAACACATTTTTTTTCTCCAACTTCTAAATCCTGCAATAAATAAGTTTTAGGATTGCCTTAAATCTATGATAGATTTCCCCCAGTTGTTCTATGCCTTAATATTGTATTGCATTCACTCGAGTTGCCTTTTGGTATTAGAGAATGTAGCATAATTCATTTCCCATTCACCTGAATAAATCCGGAATTGATTTCCATTTTTTTTTTTTACTAGAGGAAATAATGCTGCTATAAAACCTCCGTGTTTTGACCTTTGGGTCAATGTTACATTTTATTTCTGAGAGACCAAGCCTGAAGAGCTCAGTTCCTGTGCTGTACGGTAGGTGTTTGCGTATTTCATATTTTAGGAAACTGTCAAAATGTTTTCAAAAGTGGCTTTCCCGTTTGACATTCTTTTCAGCATCCAGTTTCTCTGTTTCTTGATAGCATTTAGTATGGTAATTATTGTATTGTATGAACTAATTCTCATCCATGTTTTATGATGTCATTTTAGTCTCAATGTTCATTTATTTGATGAATGATGAGGCTTTTCTTTTGCTTATTTTTCACAACATGTTTTTTTTTTCTGGTTTCTAATTGATTTTAGGGTTAGGTTTTGAGATTACTATGTAGAGTCTAGATTTGAGGCATTCCTCAGGTATAAGATTTGCAAATATTTTATCCTTGAGTATGGGTACCCTTCATCATTATCATCATCATCATCATCATCATCATTACTATTAATATTACAACTATTACTTTTGCACATGTGTGTATGGTCCTGGGGCTTGAACTCAGTGTCTCTGAGATTTGTTGCACTTCGTTACAATTTATCATTTCAGTCATGCCTCACTTCTGGCTTCTTTGCTGATTAATCAGAGATAAGCTTCTCATTGACTTTATTTTGTGGACTGCCTTCAAACAGCAATACTAACATCACAGCCTACCAAGTATCTAGAATGAGATACATGAGCCACCTGCTCCCAACTTCTATTCACTACTTGTATATGAGCTTTCACAGACTAAATTATTTTACGCTTTTATTGAGTTCTACTACATCAAGATTTCCTTTTATATGATTTTAATGCAAAATATAAGAATGCTTCTATCTCCAAATTTTTCAAGACATCTTCCTTTACTTGACATTTACATCACTCTTTTCATTTGATATGCCACCTTCAAATCTTGCTTGAAGTTAATATTTGAATAAATTGTTATGTTTAAACATTCACTTTTTAATTCTCCCCAATACTATCTAACTTATTACCCCTTATTAAAGAGAATGTCATTCCACAAGTATTTGGTTTTACACACTTATTAAATTTTCCTAGATAATATTTATGCAGCTCTAATCTGGTACCCTATAGACCCATTGATTTGTATAACCTTTCCTCTACAAATATAACAATTTTAAACTAACAGCTTTAATATTGGACAGAAAAATATATTCCAGTATATTTTCCTTTGTCAATGAGTTAAAGAGTGTTGGTCACATGTTTTCAGAAATTTGTCATAAACTTACAAATAAAACTGTGAAGGTGGGCGCTGTTGGCTCACACTTAAAATCCTAGCTGCACAAGAGGCTGAGATCTGAGGTTTGTGGTTCAAATCCAGCTGGAACGGGAATGACTGTGAGACTCTCATCTCCATTAAACACAGAAAACCAGAAGTGGCACAGTTGTTCAAGGGGTAAAGCACTCACTTTGAGGTGAAGAGCTGAGGGACAGTATCCAGGCCCAGATTTCACTCCCCATGAATGACCAAACAGAAAGGGACAAGGGAAAATTAATATCTTTGGTCAATTGTATCTTCCAATCCACAAAATATATGTCTCCATTTACTTAGATTTTTGCTTTTATATTTAGCATTGTATAATTTTCAGTGACAGTGGGTGAACAACACTGAAATACATTTTGATGAGATGTGAAGATAGCACAAAAAATCGACAGAAAACCATTGAAAAATAAGGAGCAATGGGAATGGGAAAGACAGAAACAGGTTAACCAGGTCTTTGATCATTATGTGAGTGTGTAAAATATTTCAATAAGATTTCTTCCTACAATTTATATACACCAATTTATAAATATCTTTCAAAGGCATTGGTATTCAAGTATGACATAAGGGAGAAATACAGATTCTGTGGTGAAATGAAAGATAGATGAGTAAATACATTACTATGGTTATTGTATAAATAACCTAGGAAATTTGGTCAATATTCTGAGGGCTCATGGCTCATTAGATTAGAAGGCCATTGATATCTAAGATAATACTAAAATGTTAGACTTGAGCCTATCTTTAAGACTGCTTAATGCTATTGCTTTTGAGTCTGTATTCTCTTTGTTGTTGTTGTTGGTGGTGGTGGTGGTGGTTGTGGTGGTGGTGGTGGTCATGGCCTTGAACTCTGTGCCTGGGCACTGTCCCTCAGCTATTCAGCTCAAGGCTAGAGCTCTACCACTTGAGCCATAGTTTCACTTCTGGTTTTCTGATGGTTTATTGGTGGTAAGAGTCTCATGGACTTTTCCTGCCAGGCTGGCTTTGAACCATGATCTGCAGATCTCAGCTTCCTGAGTAGCTAGCATTATAAGTGTGAGCCACTGGCACCAGGATTGAGTCAATATTCTGAGTACAAGGAAAAAATAAAATGGTTTGGAACCAACTTGTAGAACACTGCGTTTTTGGCTTCAGAATAGAGCTGGCAGGTATCTTATGAGTAGATAGCTTTAGGGAAAATTGAATATATAATTCCACATGGAATGCTACAAAACATTTTAGCAAAGTTCCAAAAATGATAAGGACATGAAATGCAAAAACTACCGTGGTAATAAAGGCAATGTTTAGGAGTTCTTTCTTTATTGATTCTGTTGTAAATGGACAATGTTATTTTATTCATTTTTCTTGTTGTTGATTCCTTTGTATGTTCTTTCCCCTATGGCATATCCCCTGTTGTCACTGTACTCAATTTTGATACCCAACATCTTGTATATACATGTCTAATCTGAGGAATGGAATGGGAATTACAAAACACTGAAAGAAGGACACATGATGAACCATTGCAACAAAGATACACACAGGAGAGTATATTGGAAACGAATTTTACCACTTCATGCTATGAGGGTTGGGTAGATTAAAATGAGGGAGCTAGGGGAGAGAAGTGATAGTGCGACAACAACAAGGAAGGGAAGAGGTATCAATGATCAACAAAGAAGGTACTCATTGCCTTACTCATATAACTGTAACCCCTCTTTATAACATCTCAAGAATAAAATAAAATAAAGTAAAATCAATAAAGAACATGTTTGGCAAATAAAGTAAACTGATAAGTTACAGACAAATGAAACTAATATGCACTTATACTGATATACATGTATGTACACATCTGTATATTCATATGTGTGTATACATATATAGGTATTTCTATATACATATATAGGTAGGAATATATGCATATGTACACAGTGTGTGTATACACATATATATATATATATATATATATATATGTATTTCAAGAGATTTGAATAAGAAATACACTAAGAACATATTAATGCCAATGAAAAATTTTAACCTCCTGAATAAGTTATCAAAAATCCACATATATATCTTTATAATATACCAAGAACCAAAGAACATATGGAAAGATCATAACAAACCTAGACATTGCAAACAAATACAGATTTGTAAAAATAGAAAAAACAATAAGACAACACTACACAACCAGTATGTAGAAATTGATATCCTCATACATTGGTGATTGGCACTTAAAATGATATAGTCAGTTTGTTAAACATACTGGCAATCTTTAAGATATTACACATATAGTTGCCTCTATGAGCCATCATTTTGAATCATAATTTTATATACAAAATAGATTTCAACATATGTCCAATGAGACACATGTACAAGAATATGCATAGCAAAACCTTTTACAATAAGATATAATAAAATGTTGAAATGCCCATTGAGGATGTTAGACAATTATACACATGCATACAAAACAATATGGTCTAGCCATGAAAAAATTTACGTGGACTTACTTGAAAACCCTAATATTACATGGGATAAATGGATAAAATAGACTACATTTTCTAATTTTATGGGCTTTTTAAAAATTGGAACATCTGTATTGGTAGACTATGAAATTATGGTTGGTCAAGTGGAGTATAGGTTGAAATGATGACAGGAAGGGTCTACTAATAAATATTGGAGTATTTTGAGAGGGTAATGATGATAAAATGTTCTAGAACTGAAGGTGATGTTCACACTCAAACTCTTTAACATTCTAAGAATCATTTACTTTATCAGAGAATTACAGATTGCATTTGTATGAACATTAGGAAAAATTTTAGAATAGCAGTGGGTTAATCTGGGTAATAATTTAGAATTTAAAATCACAGAATTCTGTAATGCATAACTTTAGTATGCGGATGAATAAGGCTATCAATAAAATATGATCTGTGATATATCCTATGAGTGACTATGACATTGCAAGTAAGTGCATATTCCACAAAATTATGTAAATTGAGAGATGAGATAGGATTGAGGGGAATGAGGAATAATGATCATCAAGATGCACTGTATTGGGTTGGAAATGTGGCTTACAGGTAGACATAATGGTAATCTGAAGCCCTGGGTTTGATTCCTTAGTACTACATAAACAAAAAAAAATGGAATTGGCATTGTGACACAAGTTCTACAGTGCTAGTGTGAGGTAAAGCATCTCAAGGACATTGCCAAAGCACTGAGTTCAAGCCCCAAGACTGGCCAAAACCAAAAATGATGCATTGTATTAAGACAGGCACTAGCGTCTCATGCCTGTAATCCTAGATACTCAGGAGGCTGAGGATTGAGGTTTGAAGCTAGCCTAGGCAGGAAATACTGTGAGATTCTTATCTCCAATTAAATCTGAAAGTGCTGCTGTGCTTCAAGTGATAAAGTTCTAGTGTTCATTCAAAGGAGCTCAGGGTCAGCGCTCAGGCCAGGAGTTCAAACCTCAGGGGAGAAAAAAGAAAAGAAAAATAACTCACTAAACACTATTCCTAAACTACATGGTCAAACAGCAACTCCCACAAAAATTCTTAAAGTTAATTAGAAATATGATTAGAATAAAATACAGTCATTTTGTGGACCATAGTTAGAATAAAAAAGTTTTCTACAGGGGACAAAGTAAATTTTATATCTCCTCCAGTTTAAGTTGAAATTTGTTCTTCAATCTTCTTAAATCATTTATGAAATTGACAATACTGCCAATCATAGGTCAATTTCCTTGAGGAACAGATGGAATTCTGCTGTCTTTTCATAGCAAACCATAGATGTGATATATCTGATATTTTAAAGCATATTTTTGTACTATAATCATTTCATTAGGGTAATATCGGTCAGAATTTTTTCCAGTAAATCCTATCCCTTATAATAAATTAGAGCAAGCTGTGTCAGTCTCCCAGTAGTATCACAAAATAGCTTATGAAATGAACCTAAAAGGAGGAAAGATTTATCTTGACTTCTGAATTGATGAATTTCAGTTTATGTTTCTTATCCTCATTGCTTTGGGTTGGTGGTGGCACAGGACACCATGTCAGGAAAATGTGATGGAGTATGTGTATTCATGGAAGCCAGGAAGTAAAGAAGAGGAAGAATAGGAGTGAGAGAGGGAGATAGAGGAGTAGGGGCGAGGAGAGGGAGAAGTAAAAGGAGAAGGAGACAGAGAAGAAAAAGAAGGAAGAGTAGGAAAGGACTTTGATCTTAACATCCTCTTTGACAACAAGTTCTCAGTGACCAAATTTCTACAACTCTGCCCACTTGAAAAGGTTCACCACCTCTTTATGGCAACATCGTGAAAGCTAATTATTAATCCCAATCCTTAATGATTTTAGATTTAATTTCTAGAGTGGTTGGTAAATATTTCTATACAATTGTAATAACTTTTATTGCTAAATATTTACTTGAATTAATCAGAGGAGATTTTTGTCACGGAGTTGGCTTGGTTATACCATTGCTGGAGAGATGAATGAAATATTTTGTATGCAAATATATTTTATTTAACTGATAAGGAAGCTTCAAGATATTTCACTTTGTGACCTTCAAAAATGACTATTACATCTGAGTCATAATGACTTGAAATTTTCATAATTTAAGGCATTTCTATTCAAGTTTTTGTCATCTATAGTGACCTTCTTTCTTTCTAGTCAAAGGAAAAATGAATAGTATCACAATCATTTATTTCTTAATTATTCAATAGAGAGTAAGTATAATATGAATTTCCTGCCATTCAAAAATAAGTTATATTCAAGTCTATAGGAATAACGTATAAGTCATGGAATATCTTGCTTTAGTTATCTCATATTGGGATTGATTCAATTTTAAAAAATCACTTTTGACATAAAATAAATGAAATTCAGTTTTTCTCTGAAATGACTTGGTACTCAAACCTCAGAAATACATGAGCAGTAACTAAGATTTCTATATAGTCAAAAAATTTGGCATTCAAATCTCAGAAATACATGAGCAGTAACTAAGATTTCTATATACTAAAAAAATGGATGAATCTACATTTTTATGTCAAAAAACTTAAGGGGAAAAAGAATAAAAAATTATGTGACCGCAGAAGATAACATTTAAAGTTAATGACAAATTGCTTCATTTAGCCTGACAGAGCCTATTGATTTTAGTTTAGATGAGAAATTTGATTAATGATCATTTTGTAATTTTTGAATAGTAGATTATTTCAATTTGTCCAAAGATTCTGTCATTTAAACCTTTGAGTGTACATTTTTTCATATAAATGGACAGTATTTTTCCACAGTGCAGGTTCAGATTTAATAACTAAATAAATATCCAAATGTTAATTTGTTAAATTGTCCTCTAGAATTCAAATAATAAGAAATTTATTTTATTCTTAGATATATTAAATCTGTGCTGTATATGAGTATCTCAAATTTGGAATCCTCATTACTCAGGAAGATAGGGCTCAAATACAGCCTTGGAAAGAAATTTTGTGACACACATCTCAATTAACCACCCCCCACACACATAGAAAGCCAAAAGTGAAGTTGTGGATCAAGAGTTAGGGCACTATCCTTGAGTGCAAAAAAATAAGGGGTGGGCCTTGAGTTCAAATCTCAAGAGCAACACAAACACACAAATAAAATATATCTAAATTTGTATTTTAGATTGAAGAAATAAACAATATTATGAAAAGTAATATTTGTTACATGTCCTGCAACTTTTGTGAAGTGGTTTTTAGTAAAATTTATTTTAAGATATGGCATAGGTTAAAAAATTAATATTAATCTAGTTAATATTTATAATTACTCATAACACCTTGGGGTACAACAGTTGTTCATTTTTTGCATCCTTAAGAAGTATTCTGGGGAGTTCTGGGAAGGTGGTAGAGGAGAAGCTGGAGGCTAAAGAAGCTCTCGCATAGAAAGCAGTTTTAGGCTGGGCGCTGGTGGCTCACGCATCTAATCCTAGCTACTCAGGAGGCTGAGATCTTAGGATCGCGGTTCAAAGCCAGCCCGGGCAGGAGAGACCGTGAGACTCCTATCTCCAATAAACCACCAGAAAACCGGAAGTGGCGCTGTAGCTCAAGTGGTAGAGCGCTCCCATTGAGCTGAAGAGCTGAGGGACAGCGCCCAGGCCCAGAGTTCAAGCCCCACGACAGACAAAAAAAAAAAAAAAAGAAGGAAAGCAGATTTATTGCTCCAGTGGACAGTTCTAAGCGAGAGAATCACACCAAGTTTGCCATCACAGTACAGAGATAGGCCAGAGAGGGAAAATCCAGTCAAGGAGAGAGATCTGAGCACTTGCTAGCAGACACAGCTGCAGCAGTAGTGGCGGGGGTTAGCAGCAGCAGCCGTAGCCTCCATACCTACAAGACAGAGTCCAGGACTAAGGCGTGAGATGTGGCGAGTGGATTCTACACAACTATAGAAAGAACTGAAAAGGCGCAGACCGACTAGAGTTCACAGACTAGAGACCACCCAGGAACCAAGACTCTGGCGTGATTAGAAGCCTGACATCCTCACTCCTTTTCAGGGAGCAGAGGAGGGAAGGCCACCCCTCCCCCCCACTACCAGAGATCTCCATCTTTGATACTGATAAAGGCCTGTCTGAGCAGCTAGCTCCAACTCAGACCTTGGGGAAAAAAAAAAAGAGTCATTTAGCAGATCACAGAATCTAACCTGACTTGCCAGGCTCAGATCCACCCAGGGAAATGTCAACCAACCAAGACTATCCCCACTAGGTAAGTCAACTCGGCAAAAACTCAACAGAGAAACTGCAGATGTAAACAAAAGCATAGATCAAATAGATTTAACAGACATATACCAAATATTTCACCCAGAAGCATCAGAATACACGTTTTTCTCAGCAACACATGGAACATTTTCCAAAATAGACCACATTTTAGGCCACAAAGCAAACGTTCAAATTCAAAAACATTGAAGTTATACTTTGCATTCTCTCAGACCACAAGGGAATAAAATTAGAACCCAACACCAGAAGCCACCAAAGAAAGTACTGTAAAAAGTGGAGACTGAACAACACACTGCTGAATCATGAGTGGGTCATGGAAAAAATTAGAAAGTAAATTCAAATGTTCATACTATTCAACAAAAATGAACACACAAATTACCAGCTTGTCTGGGACACAGCAAAGGCAGCACTCAGAAGCAAGTTTATAGCTCTGAGTTCCTAAATCAACAAATTGGAGACATCTGAAATCAACAATTTAATTAGACATCTGAGCCTCCTTGAAAAAGAGCAGCAAGATAAACTCCAATCCAGTAGACTTAAAGAAATAATTAAAATTAAATCAATTAAATGAATTTGAATAAAAAAAAACCATAGAAAGAATCAACAAAACAAAAATTGGTTCTTCAAAAAAATTAACAAAATTGACAGTAAAAAATTATCTGTAAAAGACGAGAACACAGCCAAATAAATAAATTCAGAGATGAGAATGGAAACATCACCACAAAAACAAACAAGATTCAGAACATTATAAGGGAATATTTCTCAAAACTTTGTGCTAATAAGTTTGAGAACCTGGCAGAAAAGGACTGTTTCCTATCAAATAATGGCATGCAAAAAGTAAAACAAGATGACCTATTCCATTGTAACAGGCCCAAATCAAGTATTGAAATAAAAACAGCAATAAGAAACCTCCCAACTAAAAAAGCCAAGGACCATATAATTGTGCAGCGGAATTCTACAAGGCCTTCAAAGCAGAGCTCACACCAATACTCCTCCAACTCTTCAATGAAATTGAAAGAGAAAGTCGACTCCCAAACTCATTCTATGAAGCCATCATAACCTTCATCCCAAAACCAGGCAGGGACTCATCAAAGAAAGAGAACTATAGACCCATTTCTTTGATGAACATTGATGCAATCCTTCTCAACACAATTCTGGCCAATCGACTTCAACAATTCATCAAAAAATCATACACCACGATCAAACAAGGTTCATTTCAGGGATGCAAAACTGGTTCAATATACACAAAACAATATAATTAATCACATAAAGAGGAGCAAGGATGAGAACCACATGGTTATCTCAATAGATTCAGAAAAAGCAGTTGACAAGATCCAACAGCCCTTTAAGATGAAGGTTCTGGAAAAATTAGGAATCCATGGAATATTCTTCAATACAATAAAGGCTGCATATGACAAACCTACAGCCAGCATTATACTTAATGGTTAAAAACTAAAGCCATTTCCTCTTAACTCAGGAACAAGACAAGGATGTCCACTCTCCCCACTTCTCTTCAATATAGTATTAGTATGCCTAGCAATTAGAAAAAAATGCAAAGATAAAGGGGATCCAAGTAGGGAAAGAAGAATAAACTTTATTTCTTTACCGATGACATGATCTTGTATTTATGGAATCCCACAGACTCCACTCCCAAATTACTCAAGCTGATTCAAAACTTTGGCAAAGTAGAATGGTATAAAATTAATCTTCAAAAATCAATGGCTTTTCTGTATGGCAACAATGTGAAAAGTGTGGCTGAAAGTAGGAAAGCAACTTCATTCATAGTAGCTCCACAAAAAATAAAGCACCTAGGAATTAACTTAATCAAAGAAGTGAAGGACCTATAAGATGAAAACTTTAAAAACTTGAAAAAGAAAATCAAAACAGAACTTAGAAAGTGGCAAAAACTCCCATGTTCCTGGACTGGAAAGATCAACATTGTGACAATGGCAATACTTCCCAAGGCTATCTACAAATTCAATGAGATACCTATCAATATTCCAACCTAATTCTTCAAGGAAATAGAAGAGGCAATCCAAAAATTCATATGCAACAATAAAAGAGCCCGAATAGCAAAAAAGATCCTCAACAGGAAGAACAGTGCTGGTGGAATATCTATACCAAATTTCAAACCCTACTACAAAGCCATAGTAATCAAAATAGATTGTTACTGGCACAAGAACAGACCTCAGGATCAATGGAATGGAATTGAAAACCCAGAAATGGACCTACAGACCTCTAGCCATCTAATCTTCGATAAGGGAGCTAAAAAAATGGAATGGAAGAAAGACAGCCTCTTAAGTAAATGGTGCTGGCAAAATTGGTTACCTACTTGTAGAAACCTAAAGCTAGATGCTTATATATCACCCTGGACCAGAATCAACTCCAAATGGATCAAAGACCTTGGAGTCAAAGCAGACACTCTGAAAACATTACAGGATGGAATAGGAGAAACCCTAGGACTCCTTGGCACAGGCTGAAAATTTCTTAATAGAGACATAGAAACACAACAAATGTAACATAGGTTGGAAAAATGTCGTTGCACGAAATTGCAGAGCTTCTGCATGGCAAAGGACATAGCTAGCAAGATCAATAGAAAGCCCACGGATTGGGAGAAGATCTTCAATAGCCATACAACGGACAAGGGTATCATATCTAAAATATACTTGGAACTCAAACAGCTAAATCTCCCAACAACAAATCCTCAAAGAAACAACTGCCCAATAAATAAGTGGGCTAAAGTCTTAAAGAGAAACTTCTCTGAAGAGGAAAGAAGGATGGCCAATATGCACGTGAAGAAATACCCAACCTTCCTAGCCATAAAAGAAATGCAAATCAAAATAGCATTAAGATACCACCACACCCCAGTTAGAATGGCTGTAATCAAGCACTCTAATAACAACAGATGCTAGAGCGGATGTGGACAGAAGGGAACTTCTGGACTGTTGGTGAGAGTGGTAAACCTGTTCAACCATTTTGGAAAGCATTATTTAGGTTCTTCAAAAGACTCCACATAGAGCTCCCCTATGTCCTAGCAATTTCATTTTTGGGCATTTACCCAAATGTTCACAAACAAGACCAAACTAAAGCTACAATCACAGCTAGGTTTATTGCAGCATTATTTACCATAATTGAGATATTAAACCAACCCAGATGCCCCTCAGTAGATGAATGGTTTAAGAAAATGTGGTATACATACACAATGGAATTCTATGTCTCCATCAGAAATTATGACATTATCCCATTTGTTAGTAAATGGAAAGCCTTGGAAAAAAATATATTAAGTGTAGTAATCCAGTCCCAAAGAAACATAGATCCCATGATTTCTCTTATTTGCAATAACTAGTATATGTCTGAGTCAAGCAGAAAAGTTCAGATAAGTTGATGTTAGGGAAATGGAACCCTAAGATATGTATTCAAATATTTTTTCTTTCATGCGATTGTTTCTAACACATTTATAATATTATTGCTTTGTTGCTTTGTATTTCCTTCCCCTCATGGTATAACCGCTGCTTTCACTGTATTTGAGGTTGGTACAATTTGTGGGGGGGAAGGGAACAAACAAATCATTTAACTAGGGATACAGTTGGTCCCATTGCAACCATGATATATAGAAGTCGTTATGTCGAAAAACGAACTTTACAACTTTTGTTGGGGGGAAGTGCGGAGGAGGACTGGGTGGGGAGGTGGGGGGAAGATGGGAAGGGGAAACAAAGAAGGAGTTTACAATGCTTGATAAGAAATGTACTCATTATCTTGCCCATGTAATTGTAACTCCTCTATGAAGTATTTTCAGAATTTAAAAAAATGGGAAAAAAGTATTCTGATTAAAAGAAATAAAGAAAGAATGGAAAAAAAATCAAAAGACAATCAGTCAGAAGACAGACAATAAGAAAGGAAAGAAAGAAAGAAAGAAAGAAAGAAAGAAAGAAAGAAAGAAAGAAAGAAAGAAAGAAAGAAAGAAAGAAAGAAAGAAAGAAAGAGAAGAAAGGAAGGAAGGAAGGAAGGAAGGAAGGAAGGAAGGAAGGAAGGAAGGAAGGAAGGAAGGAAGAAAGAAAGAAAGGAAGAAAGAAAGAAAAGAAGAAAGGAAAAAAGAAAGGAAGAAAGGAAGGAAGAAAGAAAAGACAGAAGAAAGAAAGAAGAAAAGAAAGAAGGAAGGAAGGAAGGAAGGAAGGAAGGAAGGAAGAAAGAAAGAAAGAAAGAAAGAAAGATGAGAGAGAAGGAAAGGGGGAGAGAAAGAAGTTAGGGAGAGAAAGAGATAGGGATGGAGGGAAGGAGGGAGTGAAGAAAGAAGAAAGGGTGGAAGGAAGTAGGGAGGAGGGAAGGAAGAAAGAAAGGAAGGAAGGAAAAATCAAAGGAAGGAAGGAAGTTAAAAAACAATTTAATTTATATATTCTGCTATTTAGCCCAACATAAATTTCATGTAAGTTAACCCTTTAGTAAATGCAACATTACAATTGTCACTTCTCTGCCGGTTCTCCATGCATGAATGAAACCAACAAATGAAGTATCAGAAATAACCAGGTGATTCTTTTTGCATCTGGAGTAAGTATGTATACAAATCTTTTTCTCATTTTCTATACATCATCAAATAACTATTTGCTAACAATTTACCTTTAGTTATAAATATTCTAATAATTGATTTAACCAAATGATATCAATATATTATATAACGTGAACACTAGTATTTATAATGCTATTAATATTACAGTCTTCCTGTCATATTAATTATAATAATTTTATTATTTATTTTATCA
Source organism: Dipodomys spectabilis (assembly GCF_019054845.1). Lineage (NCBI taxonomy): Eukaryota > Metazoa > Chordata > Mammalia > Rodentia > Heteromyidae > Dipodomys > Dipodomys spectabilis. The sequence goes on from NW_024870866.1 coordinate 336,957, forward strand.
GAGAAATTAGCATCCTCTGATATTGGTGTCTGTGGGAGTCCTAATATCAGACTATAGTTAATAATTAAGGGAGATCTGCATTTCTGAAAGCATTTAACTCATTAGAGATTGTTCAAATACATCAGAAGGACCTTAGAAAGGCTGCACTATGTAGACATGGTAACCTATGATGTGATTCAAGAGCACTAAACAATCATACTTCACTTTGCTGTCATCATAATTATTTCCATTCACATATTTTCTACAATATAGGTTTGTCCTTCAGATATTATTTTCTGTGAAATAATATCCAAATGATACACTACACTAAGAGTTAAAGCAAAAGTTTCAAAGGGTATTGGATGATGTAATACCTTCCAGATACACATGTTGAAATTCTATTCCCCTATCTAGTGTCATTAGAATCACCCTTTCAGAGATGTCCCTGAAATAATGATCCTGATAAAAGAAGCCCAATATGACTACTCTGTCATGTGAACGTCCAGCAAATAGATTATAATGAACCAGAAAGTGGACCCCCATGAGACAAGGAATTGCTTTGAATAACCATTTTTATAATCAATGTTTAAGCTCCTAGAGTATGGGTAATATATTCCTGATACTTACTTTGAAGTATTTTCTTATATCAGACCAATGGCTGACAAAATCAAGGTAGTTTTGTTTTAAATCTCAAAAATTCTGTAAAAGAATTTTCATGTTTTATTATTTGAATTTTTTTCTAAACCTCCAGGTTAAAAATATTTTTTACTGGGAATTTAATTGAGGTTCAACTCTCTATTCAACTATCGTAATTAATCTGTTGAATATTCTTATTATCTTTATGTAGTCGTACAAAGGAATTGCCATTCACCCAAAACAGTTTATGGATACAGTGCATCTTGATCAATGTTACCACTTTCAACATCGCATCCACCCATCCCAATCAACCCCAGTCCTTACATATCTCAATATTATGTTATGTATGGAATTACTTCATATTTAACTAAGCAGTGTATATGTAAAATGCACCTGGAATGATCTTCCCTCTTCAATATCTTCACTCCCATTTCACACTATCCCTTCCTTTGTATATTTCAATTCTGGGAAGTATGCAATGGATTCTTCCCTTTATTCTATCCTTTTCCCCTTCATTTTCCTGCCCCTCTCACATTGCCCCCACACACTGTCCTCTCTTGCACATTTACTTGTATTTATTTTGTTGGGCTTTGACTTAGACATGGCAATGGTGGTTTTGTAGCAACAACTTAACAGTGGGGATGGGAGGAGACATCCCTGAAGAAGAGACAGTTGATCTGAGAGCCATCATCCAGGCAATTATGTAGGAGCAGGTACTACAAACAGTAAGAACAGCAAGTATATCCCCCATTAATGGGAATGGGCGTGACTTGCTTCAGAAAAAGAAAAGAGCACTGACATGCTTGCTTGTGAAGTAAGAATAGAAGGATACAATGAAGTAAAAAGAGATCCGAAATGAAAGTAGGAATAAATTAGATAGATTGTGGGTGCCACGTGTTACAAGAAGAAAAGTTCTTATTTTAGTCTAAATTTGACATGATCCACTGGAACCAAAGTGGTAAAATAGTAGTCAGACACATCTGATTCACCTAAAGAATGCTATTAAAATGTGATACTTGCTGGGGTCTGGTGGCTCACAATTGGAATCCTAGTGACTCAGGAGGTTGATATCGGAGGATCAGGTTTGAAGCAAGCCCCAAGAGGAAATTTGGTAAGCGTGATCTCCAAATAACCACCAGAAATATGTATATGAAGCTGTGGTTCAACTGGTTGAGCATTAGCCTTGAGGAAAAAACTAAGGGACAGTACACAGTTTCTAGGTCCAAATCCCAGGCTTCACAAAACAAAGAATGCAACAAATAAAATTTGGTGCTCTGTCATTCATTACTTAGCATTCTAGTTCAATATATTTGGTATGAGCCATGGAAATTATATCCTTAGCAAATGCTTTCCCGTGATATTTGGCTTCATTACCAGCTTTCAAAGTCCTGGCATCACCAATGCCTCCTCCCAGTTAGCATAGCGGTCTAGTACTAGAAATTTCACGGTATATTTTATTTATGATAAAAATTCTGTTTATCTATCCACATACATCAAATGAATAGTAGCCACATTCCACTATTCTGAATGTTTTTAATCTCCCTGTGAGTTAATATGTATTAAGGCTTAAAAGCTCTAGAGTGGTTATCAAATTAATTCAACAGTCATCATTCTTCCACCCAATCTTGTAACGTAAGTTTAAAAAAGGAGAGACTATATGAAAGTGTGCACATGATACCTTCTAATAATACTCTCAACAAGTGGGGTTTTACGGAAACATTCTGATTGCTTTGAAAAGCATAGGGTAAGAGATTTAAATAAGCTGCCAAACATCACAGATGGAAAATGCTATTGGCTTTAGAGCAAATTCATTTGCCTAGAACTGAGGAAATGAGTTTCAGAAATGACAGAGGCAAAGGGTATTATTCAAAGCACCTTATGAGATACAAGCAGCCTATCTAGATCAACCTTCCAGGAAAAAAAAGAATGAAAAGAAATTAATGCTTCTAATACAAGCCACTTGGTGGTGGTTCATGCTTGTTATCCTAGCTACTTAGAAGTCTAAGATGAAAGGATCTCAATTCAAACCCAGGCCAGGAAGGAAATACTCCTCTCTGCAACCAGCAGACAGAAAGCAACAGTTCTGTGCCTGAAGCCCAGCTGGACGGCCTCTGGACATGATCATCCAGACTCCCAAGGCTCCCCCGCCATCTGAATTATTACCAAATACATTCAGATAGTATCTCTTGTTTGGGAGAGAATACTTAAAAGATGTATCAAGAACATTTCACTGAGTTCCAATTAAAAAAGGCATAGTGAAAGTGGAAATATGTTCTTACTCACTGAAAGGTAAGTTACTGACCAGCATGATGTAAATGGGATTAGAGGCCCATTTGGTAATTTATCCACACAAACATCTTTCCTCACAACTTATCAGTCAGCATGTACAGTGAGATTTTTGAACGCAAGGAATGTGTGTGAGCATGTAGCTTATAAAATAATAATGAAAATCTAGCACTGGAGGCTCAGGCTTGTAAAACTAGGTACTCAGAACCCTGAGATATGAGGAACTCAGTTCAAAGCCAACTGAGCAAAAAGACTCCAATGCAACAGTAAATGCAGAAAGCTGAACCGTGTTTCAAAAGGCAGAGTGCTAGCATCGCATACAAAAGCTAAGGGACAGTATCTACGTCCTGAATTCAAACCCCAGTACTGGCTCTCATACACATAATAATCATGACAACACCACAGTATATGCATATGTTAACAAGGGATGTAGATGAATTGGATAATGACACCATTTACTTCACCTTTAGTCTCAAGCATTCTGTGCAGCATAGCCTAGTCCTTGAAAAGCCCTAGGTGAAATCTTTCCTAAAAATCAGTAGATACATCCTCATTTCCCTCTGCAAATTTATATCATGTGCATACACACACATACACACACACACACACACACACACACACACACACACACACACACACACACACACACAAAGTGCTATATTTTTCTAACCGATTTTTAAATACATAACCATACACACATGCTTCAGAATTATGTGCCCTTGTTTAGGTTTCGTAGGGAGCACAATATTTCCAGGGTCTGGCTCATTTTTGTAATCTTAGCTGCTCAGGAGGGTGGGATGTGAGAATCACAATATCACGCCAACCCAACCTAATAAATACTCAAGATTCTTATCTTCAATTAAGTAGCAAAAAGCCAGAAGTGGAGATATGGTTAGAGTGGCACAGTGACAGCCTTGAGTATAATAATCTAAGCAAGAGCTTCAGACCCTCAATTCAAGTCTGAATACTGCTCCACTAACACTCCAAAAGCCAAAAAAAAAACCCCACAAAACCAAAAATATGTCAAAATATTTTGTAACTTTTGAAGCAAATTCCAATGAGGCAACAGAGTTTCTAGTTAATTGAAGATTTGGTGTGGAATAACCAAATTCAACATGTATTTAAGTGATGAAATGAACAAGCAACCAAATATAATTTCCCAGTAAAGAATCTTCCTTAGTATTTATTGGGACCCTTGACAAAGAGATTTTTATCTACGCTTTTTGAAAATCAGTGGGTTTTTTTTCCAGTATGGTAAATAGTAAAACGTTTACTGTAAGTTATAGGAGTCATTGGAAGCTCCAAGTGAATTGAATGTACAACAAAAGCACACATTAGTACAAGTTTATATGCCTCTGTTGAGTCACTACAAATCTATAATAGTGTAGCCTCTCAGAAAGCGAAGGAGGATGCTCAGCATCACTGCGCATAAAACAAATGCAAATCAAAACCAAAACCACATTTAGATTCCACTCACCCCAGTTAGAATGGTTTATCAATAGAACAAATAATGACAGATGCTGGGGTGGATGTGGCTAAATAGGAACACTACTACACTGATGGTAGGAATGCAAGCTGGTTCAGCCACTCTGGAAGGCAGTATGAAGGTTCCTAAAAAGACGAAACATAGAACTCCCCTAAGATCCAACAATCCCACTCCTCAGCACTTATCCAATTGATCTCAAACTAGAGCACAATACGCGACCAGCAGAACTATGTTCATTGCAGCATTGTTTACCATAGCTGAGATAGAGAGCCAACCCAGTTGCCCCTCAACAGATGAATGGATCAAGAAAACGAGGTATATTTATACAGTGGAATTTTAGGCTTCTATCAGAAAGAATGATATCGTCCCTTTTGTAAGAAACTGAAAAGACTTAGAAAAAAATCATATTAAGTGAAGCAAACCAAGCCCAAAGAAACATGAGCTCTAAGATTTCCCTCATTTGCACAGATTAGCATTAGCCTGTTACTCCTAAAGTGGATCATGATAGCTCAAGAGTTATGAACATATATATGACCATACAAAATGATGCTAATTAAAATGAACTCTAAGACAGAAACAGCAGGTCTTATTTCATGTAGTTGTCAAGCTTAATGTAGCCAAAGAACTGCAGTTTGTTTTTTGTTCTAATTTATGTCATTTTTCTTTTCCTATTGGTTTTATCCATGGCAATGACTGATTCTGGTACCCTGTATGCTGTATATGCATATATCTGTTTGGGGGAAGGGAAGGGAAATAAAATGCTGAAAGAAGTACAAAAGGTGAATCATTGCAACAATGATACTCACAAGACACTATGGCAGAAATTAACTTTACAATGTCACGTGGGTGACTCAAGGGAAGGGACGGGGGAGAAATACACTGGTTTTGGCAACAATGTTCAATGATAAATGTAAATTACTCATGTACATGTGACCCCTTTGTACAACATCTTTAGAGTAAAATAGATTTTTTAAAATATAAAAATTAAAAAAGTTATTTTTTTCATAAAATCTCAAACTTATATCAATGAAACTTCTGAGTTCATGTCAAAGAGTTTTTTTACGACTTTCAAGAAGTTAGTACTAAGTATATATAACCACAATTAAGTGATAATGAGAAAAGTAACTCTTTTTACTGTATTATATGAATAAAGGAAAATTACTTTTCATTTCTGTTACTTAGAATTCGTGTTTATGATCTGCTTTGTTCCCATCAGACTAATCTCTTGTCCTTAGCTTTCTTTGGTATGTATAGCTTGGACAAGTAATCTGAGATATAAGAAATATTCTTTGTTCAATTTGGAGGCCTAGCATAGAAGCACTCTTTCCTGGGCAAGAAGTTAGACTGGAGGACCCATGACACTTGCTGTGGTTTCTTTCCACACAACTCACTGAGAAACTTAAGAGTTTGAGAAAGTGACTACAAATTAAGTGCTTCTTACTAATAAGAATTATTGGTAGGATCTGAAAACCTTTGCGTAATAAATAAACGAAAAATGTTGTTTTTATCACTACATTTCTTTTTGTCTAAGTATAAAAGCCAGACTTACCTTAAGGGCCTAGAATAAGCAAAATGGCTTATACAGCTCAGATCATTTCTTTCCACAGAAGATGAGAGGTGCCGAAGAAAAACAGGTCCACAACTGGCACAAGGAAGAGAGAGTTTGATGTCTCCTTACATCATAGAATCGAATTCTCAATGAGGAACCCTTAGGACTGATGACAGCTTAAGGACCTATCATTTCCTGTGGCGTTCCATCATAGGAAGCAGTCAGCAGTCTCCCATCACACTGTAGGTGCCATGCCTGACTGGAAACCTTGGCTGTGTCCTGAACAGTTCCAGCAGGTCTCTGTCATGGTCACTGGAGAGTCAGAATTGCATTCTAAGTGTACATCAAGGAAGGTAGGAACAATGCCTGAGTCAGTGTTTTCTCAGATTTAGATGATTTGTAACAGGCACTACTGTCTTCTGGCTAAGAATGTGGACATATCATCAGGGTCCTGCACACAAATTTATCAGAGCAAGTATTAGCTTATATCATTTCCTTATGAAAGCCAACAAAAGGTAATTAATGCCCTCTGAACATATTCTCATCAATATTTAGTAGGTTAAAAGCTATAAAATCAAGTTCATCATGAGGAAAACACCCAGATGAAAACCAAATTGCAGAAGCATTTACAATAAATGTTGTTATGTACATCTCAAATGTGACAAAGTATTAGAAGTTAAGGAAGCTGGGAAAATTAAATTGATTTCTTTTTTTTTTTTTTTTTACTATGGTTGCAACTGCCTTTTACATTTCAACTACTTACCAAAAAGAAGTAAGCTAAGCACCACCAGTGGCTTGCACATATAACTCTAGCTATTTAGAAAGCTGAGATCTGAGGAAAGTGGATTGAAGATAGACCTGGTAAGAAAAAACTGTGAAAATTTGATCTCCAATTAACCATTCAAAATCAAGAAGTGAAAGTTTGGTTTAAGTAGTAGACTGTTACCCTTGAATAAAAAAGCTAAAGGTCAGCTCCCTGAGTTCAAGCCCCAGTACACACACACACACACACACACGCACACACACCACACACACACATCCTATCTCAGAAATAACCAGTGACCAGGAAACAGAAACAAGATGATATTTTTTTTATTTTCTTTCATTTTTGTCATTTATCTCTCTTTGAGAAGTTAAAGGTGTCATAGAAAAGGAGGGACAAAGGATGAAAGGTGCAACAGTGGTATTCCATTGGTACTATGTTTAAAATGACCTATGCTACTTGTTTGTGGGGAAGATCGGGAAAACTGGAAGAGATGAAGGGAAAGGGTGACATTGTCCAAAACGAAATGCACGCAGGGAACTGGCCAATATGCGTGCCATTCTTCATCAAAAGAGCTCAGAGAAAGAGAAAATGTCCAGGTCCTGGGTTAAAACCTCATTAATGACTAAAATAAAAACAAGACAAAAGAAATATAGTCATTACCACACGTATGTAACTTAACCCTCTACAGCACAAGAAGAAGAGGAAGAAGAAGAAGAAGAAGAAGGAGAAGAAGAAGAAGAAGAGGAAGAAGAAGAGGAAGAAGAAGAGGAAGAAGAAGAGGAAGAAGAAGAGGAAGAAGAAGAGGAAGAAGAAGAGGAAGAAGAAGAGGAAGAAGAAGAGGAAGAAGAAGAGGAAGAAGAAGAGATGAAGAAGAAGAGAAGAAGAGGAGGAAGAGGAGCAGGTGGAGGAGGAAGAGGAGCAGGAGGAGGAAGAGGAGCAGGTGGAGGAGGAAGAGGAGCAGGTGGAGGAGGAAGAGGATCAGGACGAAGAGGAGGAGGAGGAGGAGGAGGAGAAGGAGGAGGAAGAGAACGAGGAGGAGGACGAGGAGGACCAGGAGGAGGAGGAAGGAAGTTAATAAAACAAAACCACTGAGAGAGAAAAATTGAGAGTGCAATGGAAGTGGTGACATTTCAAAAAGAAATATATCCATACCTATCTTATATGATGATAATCTCTGTGTAACTCACCTTTATAATAATATTACAAAAGAAAAAAAAAACAGAAATATAGTGCTGGTTGCATAACTCAAGTGGAAGATCAGACTAATATGTATGTAATACCAACTCAAACCCCATTATCAATTTCCCCTTCAAAAATGGCTCTTCTCAGCACTTGTGCTTTCCCTAGCTTATGAAAGGGGGTGCAAACAGTTAAGGAGAGAGAAAGGTAATCTGTCAGGCACAGGACTGTACTTACATAGAGAAGTCCTTACTAGAATACATGTTGACTAGAACACATGATGACTCCATGTTTTCTGAAATAAACAGACTTAGCTAAGTGTGAATAAAGACTCCACTGTACACTAGCTGGGGACACAAAATTAACTAAATTCTCTGGAGCTCAAATTCTTCATAGGTAAAGTGAGCATAACAATACTTATCTCACGGGATTATGGGTTCTGGTTGTTATCAAATATGGAGCAGGTTTTATCTTAGGTGTGTGTGCAACACTCAAACACTCCTGGAAGGAGTAAAAACTGGCATGATGTTTACTTAAGACACGAAAAAAGTGACAATTTTCTTTTCTAGGTAATGTTGATATAGAAATCAAGCCCAAAGATTCCAGAGTTCTGTGTGCTTGATACGTGTCAATTTACACATATGCTTGGCTCATCTCGATGTTATTTGAGAATAAATGAGAACAGGACTAGAATAAAAAGAGGCACTCAAATGTTTAAATTCATTTTGTTATTAAATATGTCATTTTATATGTCTTTATTTTATTTAAAAAATTTGGTCAATTTATTTGTCCCATCAACAATAATGAGAAATAAAAAATGCCCAGCTCCTTTGAAGACAATCAATTTAAAAATGAAACAACAAAGAAAAAAAAGGAACCTCATTTTGCATGTGGTTTTTGTATATTATGGTGCTTTGTAATTGTGGGTTATGTGATTATCCCATGAATCTGGGCTCAAATCACTAGGAATGCTGGAAGAAAATTTCATAATCTAAAGCAGCTAACACAGCCGTGCAGTTGTTTGTGGGTTTCACTACAGTAGCAGCTGGGCATAAACTGTACAAAGGAAATAATTCTAGTACTTGGAGGCAAGAATGTGATGAAACATATACTTTTATCCTCCTAAATGAAATAAGGAGATCACATTTTAAAAGCTTACTAAATGATCAGCACTTAAATAACAGTGCCACTTTTAAGGCTCTCGATAATTCAAGACCTTCATCTCCCCCCAACCATTACTACAATTCACAAATCATTGCCAGGGTGCATTTCCACTTCTTTTTGGTATTTCAAATGGTTTAGGAGGAACATAAATAATAATTCAACTTGGTGAGAAAATTTAATTTAGAATAAGCAAACAAATCAGATTCAACTCCAAAGCATAACCGTTAGGGAAAATTAATTAAAGAATATGGCATGTCCTTTGTAACTTAATATTAGACATTAGGGCAAAATGCCAGAAACAGACTCTGCAAGAAGGAAATAGCAATCTTTGGTAAGAGATATTAAAGATTATCCCGGGACAAGTAATTTTACCTACATGTTCTAATATATGATAGCATATTTTTGTCTGCAAATGAGAGAGACTCAAAAAGATTTTTAAATATGATATGAAAAATGCATCGTCGTGAATGAATGAAATCAGGGAGTAGATGGCTCAGGAGCTGGCTGGTTCAGTTAAATATTCTCATTATTTTGAATGATCTGGTGTTTTTGTATGTGTGGAATTATGAATGTTTTTTTTTTGTCTGGGCAGGAAAGTTTTATTATTAGATCATTGTCTGATACCCAATGAAAGGCACCTAACCTGAGTTAGAATGGTAACAAGAATATGTGTGTGTGTGTGTGTGTGTGTGTGTGTGTGTGTGTGTGCATGTGTGTGTGCGTGTGTGTGTGTGCATGTGTGTGTGTGTGTGTGTGCCTGCAAGCATGTATTTAGAAGTAAGAATCTTCTTTGCTTCAGGGTATATACTTAATTGTATTAGTTATACAACATTAATGAGAGCAGATAAAGGTAATTAACATTTTGTGCCATATGTTGATGTTCATATGATTGCATGAGCAAGCTAAAAACTTGTTTGGGGTATGAGATTTTTGGAAGGTCAGCTGAAAGTATGAACATTTGGAATCTTGAGAAGGAAATCAAGGGCAACCATTTTAGTGTAGATCAATTTTAGACAACACTTGCAAGGATATATAATCCTATTTGAAAATGCAATATTTATTGTTCTTTTCCATAGATATGCTATTATATAAATTTGTAGGAAAACGAGTTAAATTATGGAAACAAAAAATAATGTCATTATTTATTGCATACAATTTTACCTTTTAGTTTCTTCAAGTCGAAATACCTTTTATTTCTACTGTATAGGAAGGAAAACCCTAAGTATTACAGTTTGTGCCATATTTCACTTTGGGAAGCTTTGTCCATTTCAATAAGGTGATTTCTTTTGTTTCTACTTTCTTATTATTAACTCCGTTTCTCATAGTATTCTAAGGACTTTTCTTTCTCCCAATTTGGGGCTTGAACATACATCATGCCCTCAGTTTGTTTGCTAACAGTAGTGAGTCTCCCATTTGAACTATGCCTCCTACCCAGAAATTTTTGTAGTCAATTGGAGATAGAACCTCATGAACTTTCCTCCCAGCCTGAAAACCATTACCCCCCAAATATCATCCTTCTTAATCACTAGGATTATAGAGATGAGTCATGGACCCCAAGAGTCAATGACTTTTCATGTATTATAAATTCCATATGTTTGCTAGTAATTACAATAATAAACTACCACAGATTGGGTAGCCTTAACACAGTAACTACATGGCCTCTGAGTTTGTGGAACTAGAAATCCAGAATCAGAGTTAGCTTCTTCTGAGTACTCTTTCCTTGGCATATCCAAAGCCTCCTGCTTTTCTTGGTAGAGAATTCAACTTAAATGCTACATTTGAGATTCTGTTTCCAAATGCAGTTACCTTCTAAGGCGATGGGATTTTTAACTTTAGTAAGATTTCATTGGGACAGTATTCAACACATAACATATTACTTAATGGATAGAAGAAAATCTCTAATAGAACATTATTTGGTTTGGGCATGGAAGTTGATGAAGATGGCATTGTTTTTGATGAAATCCCATACAAATCAAAAAAATCTTCCAAAAGTTTGTGTCAAAAATCATGGAAAAGAAGGCTTCAAATTGGAAAAAAAAAAAAAAAAACACTAATCCTTACGTTATAAATGCAGTAATTTATAGTGTTAGTTAATGCTATCTTAAATATGAGGCAGAAATGTGAAAGATGTCAGGTCTCTGTAGAAATTCTATAGCTGTCACTTCATGTTATCTTTCTTTCTTAAAGCTTTCTTTATTAAAACCCTCTGCATGGATAGTGATTGGACTGATTGGTTAACTTCTCCAGGAAATGAAGCTGATTTTAGAAGGCTGATGGTGTGGTAAATAAAGGAATGATCAGAATGAGCACTGATATTGTCACAGGATTAGATGACCAGGTTCAACTGCTGAACAGCAAAATGAAGCAGTTTCAAGTTTAATGATCCACATAAGGAACATATATAGATAGGTAAATATACTTATACCTATATCTATACCTATACCTATACCTATACCTATACCTATTACATGCATGCAATGAAATAGTAAATCTCCAATAGAATATAGAGAAACTTGGCCTGACAATTATTAAACCATATCAAAGTGGTTGCAGAAAATGTACAGTAAAATATCAATAGTTTGACATAGATTTTGCATAGGTTTTCTAAAAGATGACAATTCTTCCTTCATTTTATACTTTAAAAATATCCTTAGTTTGTTTTAAGTTTTTTTATATGGTAATAGGAGCATCTGTACAATTCTGAAAATTGGAATTACACAAAATATGCAGCATGGCTAGGCCCTGGTGGTTCAAGGATGTAATCTTAGCTAGGTAAGAGACTGAGATCTCAAAATCACAGTTCAAAGCTAGCCTGAGTAAGAAAGTTCATTAAATTCTTATCTCCAATTAATCACCAGAGGAAATGTAGTTCCAGTTCAAATTGTGTGTAGAGCACTGGCCTTGAACACAAAAGCACCATCCAGGCCCTGAGTTTAAGCCCTATGATCAACAGAAACTAAAACACAAAATACAACATGGTGTTAGGTATTTTATAATGAAACATACTTTAATACACTCTACATTGTTAGAAAGACTAGACTTTGGTGTTAGCCTCATAACCAACCATAATATATCATATTGTCCATTCATTAAGCAGAAAGGCTTTTTCATATGTACAAGTTTGAAGGTTTCAGTGAAGGTTCAGTTGGTTTTATTGCTTTGTTTTATTGCTGTGACAATGCAGTGGCAATGTGGGAAGTATGTCAAAGAGAAATGTTTTTGACTTAGAATGATTACAAGATAAAAGAAGAAAGAAGATGAGAATCTATGTTCTCATGGTTTTCACTCTGAAGAAATTAATCTCCAGAAGAATTATTCAGGTATTCTTCACAATCTGGGAGGAAATTGCCATTCTAAATTCAAATGAAAACCTCTTCACCTATGATAATGACTTGTCCAGGGTTGGAAGCAACCAGAGATTTCTATAATTTCTAATCAGATCTCAGCAGACTAAATATTTTATGGAATTCCTATTAAAATGTTTTCTTGCAGACTGGTTCTTCATACTACACAAGTGTATATATGTGTGTTTGTATGTGTGTTTGTTTGTGTTTGAATAAACTAATATAACAATGTAGCAGATAAAAGTATTAGTATGGCCTTTTGTTTTCTTCTCATACCATGAAAGTCTGCCACAATTCCCCATCAAATCTCATCCAAGATTCAAACGTTAATGCTGTCCCAAAGTTTCACCTAGTAAAAGATGGCCATGAAACATGAAAATTGTAAGTCTTCTAATTATGTTGTCACCAAGGAAACAACTTACAATATTTCTCTTCTTTTTTTGTGAAAATACTGTACGGGGGGTTATGATTACATTCCCCCCCCCCCGTAATCCCTCTCTCGTCCCCCCTGCACTACAGTTGTATAGTTCATTTTTTGACATAACATCTTCTACATCTCATTGTTGCAATGCGTCAACTCTATCCCTATTTAAACAATGTGTTTTTTCCCTTGCCATCCACAAATTATACCAACATCAATACAGTGTAAAAAGGATTTATACTTTGGGGGAGGGACATACAAAGCTACAATGAAATCATCTTATAAATATGTTAGAAACAATATAAAGAAAGAAAAACCATTTAAGTTCTTAACGGGATTCATTTCGCCTAACTTCAACTTATCTGACCTTTTAAGTTTGTCTCAGACATATACTAGTTATTGCAAATAAGAGAAACCATGGGACCTATGTTTCTTTGGGCCTGGCTTACTACACTTAAAATAATTTTTTTCCAAGTCTTTCCATTTTCTAATAAGTGGGAAAAGGTCATTCTTTCTGATGGAGTCATAGAATTCCATTGTGTATATATATCACATTTTCTTGATCCATTCATCTAGTGAAGTGCATTTCTTTTTTAAAATACCTAGCTTGTAGAACACTTTAGCCAGAAAATTGAAGGAATACATATTATGGAATTTAATTTAAATATTTAGTCACTTAAATTGATATTGTATATCCATAACTCAGAGCCCTATTAATGTACATAATTAAAAAAAAATCTATTACCATATTCCATGAAGACAATCCTTGTTGAAGACAAACCACATGTGGTAAACAAATTAACATGTACACCATTTTCAAATGCTGCTGTTCTAAAGCATGGAAGTGACACAGCAATTAATGCTTGTGAACTGCTGGTTCTAAGGAGTATGGAAAGTGATTAATTTGCACCATAAGTGGAAAAATCCACAGATTTTTCAGGTTGAGCTTTGTTGTTGGCATTTATGAGATATATTTTGGAAAGCACAATGAATGAAAGCATGCTGTTTTGTAAAACTTTGCTGGCTGATACACCAGGGAAGGAAAACTTATTGTAATGTCTCAAATGAGAAGACAGGCAATAGGGTGGGTAATATGTGATATGCTGCTTTAAATACAGACTGAAGCAAAACAAAGAATGGGAAAAAAAGTTTTTTAACGAATACTTTCTGGGTATATTGTGGTATACAATATACAGATGAAATGAACATTTCTTTGGAACAGTAAGGAAAAAACAATGTCACCCGTTGAATTTCTTTTTAAAGTGAATCTTAACTGACAAGGATGAAGAAATTTGAATGGGTTAATAAAATATTACCAAGTATTATTTTAATTTTTTATTGAAAATTAAAACAAACTGTCAGACTATTAGTCCATTAAGATTTACAGAGTAAGTTTCCTGGCATATATTTTCGTTTGTTCCTTTTTTTTGCGTAGGTGATATAAATTTTTTTCAGAAAGACAACTTGTTTTAACCATTACCCACAAATTTATGCTGTCATAGATTCAGATCGTTTTTTTTAATTAATTTAAAACAATAGTAGGCTCATTTTATGCCAACACAAAATAATAAACACCAGTGACATTTTCACTAAACAACCACTCATAAAATATCATAAAATATTTTTTTTTGGTCGGTCGTGGGGCCTGAACTTTGGGCCTGGGCACTGTCCCTCAGCTTTTCAGCTCAAGGCTACCACTGTACCCCTTCAGCCACAGTGCTTTTTCTGGTTTTTAGGTGGTTTATTGGAGATAAGAGTCTCAAAGACTTTTCTGCCCAGGATGGCTTTGAACCACTATCCTCAGGTCTCAGACTCTTGAGTAGCTAAGATTATAGGCATAAGCCACCAAAGCCCAGATCCAAGTCAATTTTTCAAAAGCAAGCTTATTGAAACTTCTGGCTTTTTCCAATAAACAACCTTATTTTTTCAGCATTAGTTTATAACTATGAGGTATTTTGAGATATAACTGTGATTGTTTATGGAATCAAATATAATTTTACTATTATTCAGTATTTCACAAAAATCTACTGTAATTGATTTTCCCAAAAGTCAATTATTACATACTACATTACACACTATCATTTTTACATTCTTTATTGCATATAGTGTGAAGTGAAAATAGTTTGGACCATTTCATATAAATTACTAGGTGCTATTTTAGCATTATAAATTCAAATCTATGGTTTTATACTAAAGAAAAAAAGATTTTAGAGTTTAAATCAAATATGTATGTGTAGTGTGTCCCAATTAAACCGAAAATTCTGAGTTCATATGAAAAAAGTATTTTCTTTCGATTAAAGACTTTGAAGTAATATTATTGGAAAGAGTGAGGCAAGAGGAGGAAGAATTCAAATCATGTCAAACAATGTCTCTCTTATTCTGCTAACCCCTCCACTTTGATAACCTGCCCATTCCCAGTTGTCACAAAATTTCAAGTGTCTCTCTTAGAATTCTATTTTGAAAAGTTCTAAATCACTGATTCTTTTTCTATTTTCTGTTATATGCAACAAAATAGAGACCCAGAACAGTTGAAATAAAATGCACACATATGTTGAAGTCACCAAAGCTGGAAAAACAACCAACAAAGTAGAACTCCCCCAGGATCAAAAACATGTTGTGCCTAGTTTTGTTTTAAAGTACAAATATATGTTACAAATGCCTCAAATACATTTTAATTTGAGTAGAGCTATTAGGGTAACTGTGTGTCAGAAATAAGCTTGTGTTAAATTGTAATTAAATTCATCTGCATGAACCTAATAGAGCAAATCCTTTGAATGGATCAAATTATTTAAAACAAATGTAACTATATGTGAAGTAAGATCGGCACATATTTTTTTAAAAAATGCTAGAGTATCAAATCAGAAAAATCATAAAATACTTAAAAAATTCAGAAATGCAATAAATAAGTCCAATACTATCCATATTGAGAACTAAATATTACTGACCTAATAAGAACAAAATATGCAAATAATACAATCTGAGCAGTGTACATGAGCGTACATAATTTAAAACTACTCCAAATTGCACTGTTTGTAGAAGACTGAATGTGGGTTATCTAAAGTAATGTGTATTGTTCTCAATGTTTATTATTCTCAAGAAGGGAATGGGGAATGTGAGAATAGGACTAACCAAGTATTGTCTTCAAATATACATAATTTGGATTTACCTCTTTATTTCACTATAGGTATTTTTGATAAAAAAATGAATAATTGATTTCCAGGTCAGGTGTAATATATCCTAGTTGTATATACCAAACTACGTTCAGAAAATGATATAAAACGATAAAAGATATAAAATACATAACAAAAATTTATACCTTTGGGGATAATATTTTGAAGAGTGCATTGGTAATAATCTAATATAATAATTAATTTGATTGAACAATTTCACATTGACAGTAATTAACTAGAATACTTTAATGCTAATTGGGCAAAATTGTCTTTCTAAATGAGCAAAACTAGTTTCTCCTTTTACTTTATCAGGGAAATAACTGAACAAAAAATGTAAATTAACATATAAATCTATAACAACTGGAATGAAGTTTTGTCTTTTTATTAGCAAATATTAAATTTCAAAAATATTTGATTGTGTTTTACACATATGTCCATATAATGTACCTTGCTAAATTTTAATCCTTTTATTAATTTCATTATCCTATTTTATATTTATATTTTATTATGTTATCATAATTACTTATAAAGTATTTGAACATATTTACTCCACAATATTTCTCTTCATCTCCTCTCTTTTTTCCAAATGTAATCAGTTCCATCTTTTACACTTTGGTCATTCATTTTATTTTCTGGGTCTAGAGCTTTCATATGAGAAATCTACTATTTGTTTTTCATAGTAGGGCTTATTGCTTTAATATGAAGGCTTTTAGTTCTATTTTCTTGAAGATGATATTATTTCATTATTATGTCTGCCTAAATAATATATCATTGTGGTTATATGTTTATCTATTACAATTTCTTCATTCAATGAGTGATTAAGGAACATGTAGGTTAATTCTATAGTTATTTATGTTTTTTTTAATGTTGGAGTAGGAAGGATGGAAATAATGATGTTTGGACTGAGAAACTTTTTAGGTGGGCTCTCTAGTATTTGATCAGCTGATCTTTCATCAGTATTTCAATAATGCATTATATTTAAAAAATAAAATTTAACTACATTTGCAAAGGGGCTCTTTTTCAGTAACTATATAATTTTTTTATTACAGTGTTACATTTAGTGTGTCTTGGGAGTATAGGGATGTATGTGCCCATGAAAATACATGCATGTTTGTATATGTAGCTCATTCTAAGGAACCGAATATATGTGAGATACAGGATTCAAATAGACGTTTCAGACCTTTAAGTTGCTAAATTGATGTATATGTCCAGTGTGTGGAATGTGATTTCAGGATCACATTTCGGTAGGTTTCATACCAAGTAAGTAGATGTTTCTAATCATAAGGAATAAAACAACTACTCTGTTTTATAATCATAAGTATTAGTACTCTAGGCATTGTAATAAGTGGAAAAATTATTGAAAGGATAATGGGTAAGTAGTAAGAAAATACGTTTTCCCCAAAATCTTCAGATGTACACTTTGGATATAAATTAAAAATATATTTATAAACATATAGATATAATATGATCTTATATATGCAAACAGATGAATGTAATATATAGTAAATATTAAGATGTATTTTAAACGTGTATCATAAATATTTATTTATATTTAAATGTAATTCATCTCATCATATTTTTAGGTCAGTTGTGGGGCTTAAAATTTGGGCTTGGGTGCTGTTGCTGTGATCTTCAGCTCAAGGCGAATACTCTACCGCTTAGATATAACGCCACTTCCACTTTCCTGGTGGTTTATTGGAGATAAGAATCTTATGGAATTTCCTGCCTGGGCTGGCATTGAACCTTGATCCTCAGATCTCAGCCTCCTAAGTAGATAGGATTACAGGAGTGAGCCACCGGCGCCAGGCTATATTTATATCTGAGATTTGTTATTGGAACAAAAAGTACAGAAACTATTATTCTTATCACAAATGGACTTCACATTGGCAGGTATAATAACAAGAAGACAAATGATAAATATTCCCAGTGGCACAAAAGTCCCTTATGTGCCTAACAAGACAGTCCATTTTTCTAAACATTGCATATGGTGTGAGAGGTTTGCTACCGAAGCCACTGTAGAAGATATTGGACCCTAAAAATAACTGACAATTGCATAAACTCAGTCCTTTATGACAGATTTAACAAGGTCGATCTTGCAGATTCTTATTCGGTACATGATGAAAATTAATAGTATAGTTGTAATTAGAGAACTGTTTTATACCTGTAACTCAGACATTAACTATATTTAAAATAGTAAATTTTTCTCTAACTTATATTTCCATGGCTCAGGAAACTGTTTTTCTTTGTAAAAAAGTGGCTGTTCACAACATAGACATGGATTTTTAATCCTTTTGAAATTACTGTCTGCATAGACTTCTATGAGATGAGCTTCTCTTTACCATATCATAGGAATAAACTTACTGTGGTTCAAACTTGGACAGCAGCTAGCTTGTTCTCTCTCCTAGAAAACCATCTGTATAGACTTCTTTACATGTAAACAAACCCTCATTTACTTGTAAAAGTCTGTCAGTGAGTCAAACCTAATTCACCTAAGTGAGGTGAATTCTCCCATGCTTTCTTTCCATTAAAAATGGTAAGAAATGTTCAGCAATGCACATACTTTTTAATGTGAATTGTGACTCCTATTTTCCATGTGAAACAAGCAGAGGAATCAGTTTAAGATGTGAAAGAGCCTTTCAAAGAGTCTTGGACCTTGAAAATTGTACCGGGTATGAACTTTTGGAGAAATATCCCTTTTCAAAGACAAAGGACTCATTTTTTTAAAAAATATTGTGCCGGTACTGGGGTTTAAACTCCGGGTCTTGAGCTCTATCTGGGCTTTAATTCTCAATGTTTGCTGTAGACCACTTGAAGCACACCTTCACTTCTTACTTTTATCACAAGTAGAGAAAAGGATCTCTTAGGTTTATCTACTTGGAATAGCTTCGAATTGCAATTGTCAAATTTGAACCTATTGAGTATCTAGGTGTAAGCCACAGGTGCTCTGCTAGAACTCCTTAAGAATAAATCATACAAAAAAAGGAGAAAAAATATTTTTACAATTATTTATGTGTTGTCTGATAAACCAAATCACTTGCTACTGGAAGAGAAAAAGAGAGAAGATAGAGATGAATATGGAGGAGAGAAACACAAAGGAACAAGAAGTGAAAGGTAAATGAGGAGAGTGGAGCGGAGGATACGAGAGGATGAGGGAGCTGAGTAGCTGAATAAGCTATTGTTGGACAATCAGTGCCTTTGCATTTATATGGCCAAGACTTTATATTTTTGGTAGTAGTAAGCTGAGATGTAAAATACAAGTTTACAGATAATAACCTGTTAGTGTTCTTCCTCTTGCACCAAGGAACCCACAGTTAGGTTACTGTTAAAGAGAAGGCAAGAGTAATCAGTTTAAGTGATTTGAGAAACAATAATTAAGATGCCAGGAATGCTCCCTTGTATGAAGTCAAGCATCCTTGTTCCCTGCTCCAGTCTTCTTCTCAACAAGAATAGCAGAAACCGAAGAGGAAGGAGATATCTAAGTAATGGTCATCATTCTGTTTACCTTCTTCCCTTGGCCTCTCAAACAATAAAGCCAAAGAGACTTAATATAAACTACGGCCGGAAATGGGGGAAAAAGTTCAGTCTAACTTAATGTGAAAGTTTTAAAAATAATTTGAGCAGCATTTCAAATACTAAACTAAAACTTTTTAAATATTAATAAAAAGTAACTCTGAATTTATTGAAAATTTAGAAGACTACATTGTGGATTCTGTACAATTCAAACTGACTCCTGCTTCTATCATCAGAAATTGAAGATCGTCCCTAAATTTCCAATGCTAGGTAAATTACCCTTGATATTCACTTAAACTGTGTGAATATGATGCAGAAAACATTACTTGAAATTTAGACTGCTGAAGTGATAAGTAATGGAAATTCATGAAGGATAGCATAATGTTGAGAGCATGGACATTATTTTCCTTCCATCTTCAGTGTGTAGAGAAGAAAAAAGCTCCATTGGATGGCCCTGAAGGTCCAATTCTGAATTTAGGACAGAGGTGAACAATAAAGGTGACCTATCTCAGCCATTCAGCGATTGAAAATATGGAGAAATATCATCATTGATGTAGGTCAAACATAGAAGACAGGCCGTGGCAAGCCCAAAGCCAAAAGACAAATACAAAGATTGACAGTAAAGAAGACCTACCTCAGCCATTAAGACTAGAAATGTGGAGAAATATACTCATTTATGTAGGTCAAACATGGAAGAGAGGCTGTGGCAAGCCCAAAGCCAAATGCCAAAGACAGAGATATTTAACAAAATACCATGAAGTTGAAACAAGTCTTCAAAGGGAGAGCTGGGTTTAAAGAGAGTAGGGCAGAAGAATGGAGAGGAAAACGGAGGACTAATATAATCATATCACTTAAAGAACATATGTGGGAATATAAGTAGGAAACTTGAAGGAAGAGATTGGGTTGGTGTAAGGGAAGAAAGAAAAATGGAAAGTTTGACAATGATCCAGATGTATTGTACATTGAAATGCACATATACACCCTATTGAACACTGACATGATGAAGCGAAACCCCTTTGCACAACTAGCTAAAGAATAAATTTTTTTATAAATTTTAATATTAAAAGACTAGAAGCAAAATGCTTTAGACATAAATAAGAGGATAACATTGACATACTGTTGAAGCTTGTGCTCCTTTCAATATACAAAAAGTAGTAAGTGTAAAGTCAAATGTAAATTTTATTTTACCAATCCTTTTTGCAAATTGCTTAAATTATAGAGAACCAAATTCCAATATCCCTTCACTTTCAATACAAATAATCTTATAGACCTTTAGGTTTCTCAATTGTTTCTAAATATCTTAATGTAATGCATTGGAACTAATTTCATTCCACATTTAAATTTGAATTTTTAAATCACTAAATTCTTTTAAAATCCTCTCACTCGAGCACAGGGCACAGGTATGGATAGATAATTGATGTGGTCAGAATCAGAATTATTCAGAAGGCTCTAAATGGATGCTTACCTAATTTTCTCTCTTTTGGGGCATAGAATATGCAGGTTTTCTGCATATAAACACTCCATCAACATTTTATTAAAGGATTATTCAAGATTAACTATATGTTGATTGATAATAACTAAGCATGATAGAAATGTAAGGGAAAACTATCTACATTTCAGTGAGGTTCTGACATGTGCTTCCCAAAGAGTCATGAAAGCTCTCAATGAGAAATCTAGCAGCTGCCTATCTAAAAAGTCCTTATGTGGTTCCACTTTCCGCTAATATCTCAATTCAAGTACTTCTTCTTGGAGTTCCGTACTATTCAATGATGCTGTGTTAGATCATTGTTGCATTTTGCAGACAGCTCTTGGTGATGAAATTTGTGCTTTTCAAAATTACTCTCGCAATTCCATCCACCAAATGCAGAAAAAATTATCTAGAAAAAATGTTTCTGTTGATAGGGCATATCCTTTTATTTTTCATTACAAAAATAGATGGTAGTAAAAGTTTTCATAGGAATTACACTGCAATAGGTTGTGGGCAGATTCTAATGTAAATATTACATTATGTTCATTTAGAGATATTAAGTATCCAAAGTTTTGATATGCCTATGGCCCTAAAACCAATACCTTACTGATATTGTGTGACAAATGCAATTTCCTATAAGTACAGAAGTTTTCCTTGTTTCTTTTTAATAAAAGTTTTTATTGTAAAGATACTGTACAGAGCGGTTACAGTTACATAAGTAACGTAATGATTATATTTCTTATTGAGCATAGTTATTCCCTCCTTTGTTTTTCCCCTACCAATCCTTCCATTCACACCTCCCCAACTCTTCCCTCCACCCCCCCTTTGATAGTATCTTGTACATCTCAATATTACAATGGGTCAACCTGTATCCTTTCCTTCTATGTTAAATGAAGAAATGCTGGGTTTATTTATGCTGATTCTACTTGTGTAGACACACCTAAAATCACTCTCCAAGTCCAAGAGAACATAAATAAAACACACATCATTTTTTGTCAGTGGGTATAATTGGGTTCTACACATTTATTTACAGGTTACAAGTTATTCTCAAACGTTAATACATTAAAAATACTTACTTTATTTTCCTATTTTCTTGGTCAGGAAATTAGCAAGACCTCACTCAGCAATTCTCACATAGGACTTTTCACATGGGTTTATTAAAGTATGACCTGAGATCCAGTTTTCTGAGAACTCACTCTTTGCTTAGGAATTGATGATGGCTGTTGGAAAAGAGCTCAAGGAAGGATTCCATTTAAAGCCTTATAACTTTCTTCTTCTTTTTTTCTTTCTTTTTTTTTTTTTTTTGGTGATCGTGGGCCTGGAACTCTGGGCTTGAGCGCTGTCCCTGTGCTCTTCAGCTCAAGGCGAGTTCTCTCCCACATGAGCCACAGTGCCACTTCCGGGTTTCTAGTTGTTTGTTGGAGATAAGAGTCTCACGGACTTTCCTGCCCAGGCTGGGTTTGAAGCACAATCCTCAGATATCAGCTTCCTGAGTAGGTAGGATTATGGGCATGAACCATCAACACCTGGGTCTTTTTTTTCTATATTTTTGTGAATTGTAATACTTCTAAATTTATATTAACTTCAGCCACTTTATACTTTTCAAAGTCATGAAATATCTCCCAGAGTTTGCTTCTCTGAAGATTGTTTTGCATTTATAATTTCTTGAGTCATTTTTATTTTGTATCAAAATCTTTTTATATTTTATGATGATGGGTTATTGTACATCAAATATCTTCAAATGCATATGGAAAGTCTAAGGATAGAAGTACGAATATTCCCATACAGCTCTTATTTATCTGTTATACACTTTCAGTATTATAATATTTTTCTCTTTCTCTCTCTCTCATCCTCTCTTTTTCTTTCAGGCTCCATGTCTGCTACTTAGAATTTCCACTGGTCTACTAGTATCCTTCAGGTTCCACTGGTTTTTTGGGAACATGATAGGGACCATCAGTGACCCTTCCATTCTTTAAGAGTTATAACAATGACATGATATTATTCTCTGTCATTCCAAATGGTAAAACAACAGAACTAGGAATTCCTTTTCAATTTTATTATTATTACAAATTTTATCTCATAGGAATCATTGGGATGGATAAGATACTTTTAACCGGTAACCTAAAATTTCTATTTTGTTTACAAGCAACCTTTTTATTTTATTATCAGTAAGTAATTACATGTAATGAAAACAAAGTTATCCTATGGAAGGTAGACCGAAGTGGGTCACATGGATGAAAACCAAGGTAATGGGGAAAGTGAGTACAAAGGATACATATCAGATAGCACATATCCTCAGAGCAGGTTATCATATACACTGTGTTAGAATGACAATATGCTGGGAATTATAGATTGTCATTGAAAACCTGATATAAATATATATATGCACATATATTTTTATATGTATATTTATTTGTATATGCATATATATGTGTATATGCCTTTATATATGTACACATGTTTGTTACTATACACACAAACACACATATACATGTACCCATGTATACATCCACACATGGAGAAAGAAACATAGTTATAGCCAACAAAAGTTTCACATGTCATTGAACATGCCTTAAATGGAATGCTTTTAACAAAGTATGTTGAAGATGTATTTGTCTCCAAGAGGTCTTTCACCACTTTTCTTATCTCTTAAAGGGTTTTAAGAGATATGATTCGACTTGCAAAACACAGTACAAGTCATAGCAAGTCACGTAGAAATCTCTGTAAGTAAAGGTCATATGGTTTTTCCCTGATCCATACGGAATGCTTGCTCTTATAGACACTCTAAACAACCAAAGTAGCAAGAGAATGCCCTGGTAAAGAATAATATTAAGCCGGGTGCTAATGGCTCACACCTGTCATCCTAGCTACTCAAGAGGCTGAGATCTGAGGATCACAGTTCAAAGCCAGCCTGGGCAGGAAAGTCCGTGAGACTCTTATCTCCAACAAACAACTAGTAACCCTAAAGTGGCACTGTGGCTCATGTGGGAGAGCACTCGCCTTTTATGTTCATCAAGGATAATCTTAGTAGATGAGCACAATAGCTCAATAGCTATGCACATTTGACCTAACAAGTTGATTCCATGTGAAATGAACTCTAAGACATGTTCTTAGTTGTTTTTGTTCATAATATACTATGTTATTTCTTTTTAACTTTTTGTATTTCCCCCACCTACGGTTTATCCCCTGTAGTCACTATATTTGATTTTGATATCCTGGGAATTGTAAATATGTTGATCTGAACTAGGCAAGGGAAAGGGAAAAAACAAAATGGTGAGACAAAGGACAAAGGGGGAACCTATGCAACAGTCATACTCACAAGACAATATGTTGGAAATAACTTTGGGGGCGGCCTTTGGGAGGGGAGAGGGAGGAAAATGGGGGAAGGTGTAACAAGTTAATAAAGAAATGAGTTCATTTCCTTACTTATGTAAATATAACCCTCTGTACATTACCTTGACAATAAAATTTGTATAAAAATAAAATCAAATACATGAGAACAGCAATACAGGAGATGGGAGTGAGGGAAATACTATACCATACAAAGAAGAATAGAAGAGCTGTGGAAAGCAGTAATTTTACATAAACATAAGAAGTAATAAACTAGCATACAGATTTTAAGCCTCATGTTACTCACTAAAAAGGAAAAGAAAAGCACAATCAATAAACCAATAGAGATAAAATAAAAAACTAAACAAGGGGAAGAGATGATTTGGACCAAGAATAACAAATGACACAATTAGGCAACAAATAGCAAGTTCGTAAGTTTAAAAAATATTACCCATAATTCTATCAAATGTTTTTTATATCACAAATTGTTAGAACTATAATATCAAATCACAGTTTAATAGTATATTATTTTTATAATAGGTTACTTATTATTGATTTCTTAGTACTGAATGTTTATTATATAATTTTAATTTTAGTAGCTATAGGAAAGAAGAAAGTGAAACTAAGTTTAATAATATATTTCATGAATTGTAAAATTGAGAAGCATTAAAATTTAAACAAATAATATATCATTATTGTTTCATGTCTGTGAATTAATGTAATAATTCAAAGTGTATTCTACACTTAGCACTCACCTAACATCAAATAATAAATTATTGCACGTGACTTTTGGTATTAGGTGGAAGGGTTCAGCACTGCGGTAAAATTCACACCACACAGTGCACGAAGGTATGACTCCTCTTACGTGTCACTTCTTGGTTCCGTTTCAGTATAGGAAAACATCAATTTCTCCAGGATTCTCCAGGTGATTGGCATAAGGTTTTCAAAATACTCTTATAACATTCTCAATATTTTTTATGTTTTGATGTCTCATTGTTTTTCTAATTTGATCTATTTGGGATAGTTCTTATTTTTTTTTTATGAAGGTGATATACAGAGGGGTGGGTTATAGTTACATTAATAATGAGTACATTTCTTTTTAAACAGTGTTACCCCTTCCTTATGTTTTTCTGCTTCCTCCAACCCTGACATCCCACTCCCCCAAAGTTATAAAGTTCATTTCTAACATAGTATCTAGTGTATATAACTGTTGCTTTGGTTAATTTTTGTCCCACCATTGTTGTGATTTACTTTCACATCCCTAAATCAGATAAAATTATGCATAAGACCAAGAGAACAGAAATGAAAAAATAGTGAGTACAGAGAATAAACAAAAGGGGAAAAAGTAAATTGAAATAACTAAAAACAGTTCATTATACAATCATCTTATACTCATTTCTTGGAGTTCATTTTGATAAGCATCATTTTTACATTGATATGCATAAAGCTAATGAGCTATTTTGATCTTTTCTATGAATATCCTAGACAAATTATACTTTTTCCAAATGAGGGAAAACATCTAGCCTATGATTCTGTGGGTCTAGCTTGTTTGATTTATTATATTTTTCATGTCTTTCCATTTCTTTACAAATGGGGCAATATCATTTTTTCTGACGGAAGCATAGAACTTTGTTGTGAATATATACGATATTTTCTTGATACATTCATTTACTGAGGGGCATCTGGATTGGTTCCATATCTTAGGTTTGGTAAATAACACTACAATGGATATAGTTCTGATGGTAGCTTTAGTGTGGCCTTGTTTGTGGTCATTTGGGTAAATGCCCAGAATTGGGATTGCTGGGCCATAGGGGAACTCTTTGCAGGAACCACTATACTTCTTTACAGACTATTTGAACAAGTTTACATTTCCACCAATAATGTAGTAATGTTCCTTTTTGGCCCCATCCCCACCAGCCCAGCATCTGTTATTATTAGTTTTCTTCATAATGGTCACTCTAACTGGGGTGAGGTGGAATCTCAATGTTGCTTTGATTTGCATTTTTTTATGGCCAGAAATATTACATGTTAAAGCTGTGAAATATCTGATAAGTCCTGCTATGTTTTGCGCCTGCTGTTAGGTACTGTGCCTCATCTACTCAATATATTTACCAGGTTCTCTGGTAGGGAGTATTTTATATATCCAGTTCCTGTAGTTCTGGACCTTCTCTATGTAGGGTATATTTGATTAACTTCTATCCTGCTGATTTGGTGGGGGTACATTGCTTCAAGTGTTATTTGTCATGAATTTTTTTTTGTGAAAATACTGTACAGAGGGGTTACAATTACATGGGCAAGATAATGAGTCCATTTCTTATCAAGAATTGTAGCCCCCTCCTTTGTTTCCCCTTGAAATATTTTTATATATCCTTTGAATGTAAAAGAGTTTGGATTGGGACCGTATCACGTTTGGAGTTGTTGGCCCTTAATGTTTCTGATATATCATGCCAGGCTCTCCTTTGTAACATATCATCTGAGAAATCTGAATTTATTCTGACTGTACATCCTTTATAAATAATCAGTCTTCTCTATGGCAGCTTTAAGAATACTTTCCTTGATCTTTAATGATCCTCTAATGGATTATGATGTGGTGGTGGGTTGTTCTGTTCTGGTATTATCTGTTTGCTGTTCTTAAGGCTTCTCTTCTCTGAATGATTGTATCTCTTTGGATGTTTGGAATATTCTCGGCTAGAATTCTGTAATATGTTTCCCATCCATTTAGTTTCCTGCTTTTCTCCTTTTGATACATATCTCCCCCAAATTTGATCTTCCAACTGAGTCTTGAAGTTCTGGAAAGATCATTTCTTATTTCTTGGATTTGTTGTAAATGATTATTTACTCTTTCTTATTAGACCTATTCTGTCTTTGACCCCTGAGATTATGTTCTATATCATCTGTGGAGACTTTCTACATTGTTTTTGATTTCCCTGTCTTTTATTGGTCATTTTTTAGTACTTCTATATCTTTATTAAAGCTTTGTTTTAGGTCTTGTATGGACTTTCTTTACATCGTCTCTGTGAATGGAGGGGTTTGGGAGGGTTGTTTTTTTAATGTATCTTCTCTCATATCTTTTAACTAAGCATCTGTTTTTCCTTGGACTCCCTTGCCTTCTCAGAATTTGTTTATCTTTCTGCTTGTAGTCTCCATGAATTATTTTGCTAATATTTGGTTGGTCTCATCTTGTTCACAAATTTCCTTGTAGAGGTTTTGTATCTTGTCATTAGTCACATTTTCCAGCAGTATTTGTAATGTATTTTGAAAACTATCTTCTAGGTCCTTAATTGTGTCTTCTATTGCCTGGTTATTTACTGTGTGAATTATAACACCTTGACATCACTTTTTTTGTATTTTTCTGATTTTTTCTGTCCATTTGGAGGATTTCTCTTGGGGTACTATGATCTTAATCGGTGACTCTCTATATACTTGGTTTGATGTTCTGTTATGATTTGCTTTTTGGAATTAGGGTTTTCTCTAGACCATTAAGGGCAGAAATAGAAATCAGTTGTGGTGAAATGTTGTGATGTTAATACTTGTGGTTCCATTGACAGATCAGAATGTCCAGTGGTATGATGAATTGTCTCTGTGTATGGATGTGGTTGTCTCTGATGTATATTTCTGTTCCTGCTTTTTCCCATGTGGTCTTTATTTCCAAACTGCAGCTGTGCTTTTGAATATGTTGGCCAGAACAGTCACAGCAGTCATCTGGCTGGCTGGGCACCTTTTCATAGAGTTCTGTTTCTTGTGAAGACAGCATAAAATCTTCTTTTGAGTTTTATATCTATATACACATAATTGTAGCTGAATTGTGGTGATACTCTAGAAATGGAGTACCTGCTAGGACTATAAATCTGGTTCATTAGCGAAAGCTAGGGTAATTTTCTGTTGTTACTCTGCCATTGTTTTACCTCTTCCCCAGATTTATTTTATATATTGTTACTTTTTTCACATAATTTAGGATTTCTAATTGTTGTATCAGGTTATTTTTGTTTTTCTGTTAGTATTACTTTGAAATTGTGATTTCAGGCTTTCATGAAGAGACAAATATAATGTGAAATGTATGTTACTACATTGAAAGAAAGTGAGCAGACATTCTAACCTATTTGCTACAAGTGAATTAATATTAATCAAGCTAATTAAAATGATTACTTATTTACTCTTCAGAGGATGAGTATATTGCTCTTGGATATCTTGGAGGAAAAAGACTTTAGACTCATTACAATTGATCCTACATTGAAATTACTGGCCAAACTTTCTTCTTCAGAAAGGCAAAAGTGCTATTTCTTTCATGTTAGTATTATAAAATCATAATAGCTGCGTATTGAATTGGTTTCCTCTGCTATTTCCAATTCCATTCTTCATCCATTAGGTAACTAGGGCTTTGAATGACCAATTCCTTCAAATACGTATATTGCTTATATTGTGATGTAATATTAAGATGAATGTATCTCTGAGTCTAATCTTTAGCTACATTCATAAGAAATTTATGGAGTCTCAAGGAAGAAACCAGACTATTCTATTCTTTTCTATGTATTAATGAATAAATTCATTCTCTTTAGAAAAATATTCTCATCTTTTATATTGCTCCAGTAAACATCATGTATTTCTAGTACTTTTACTGAAATAAATATAAAGTTTGGAACAGGAAGACAACCACCCCCCCCATCATCACTTTAAAGCAAATCCTTGGGGACTATTTTATATATAAAAATAAAATCTGCCATGAACATGTTTATACATCAATAATCTAATAGTTAAATCAATTAGACACAAGAACTACTAGATCAGGTCTCAATTTACTTAAAGTCACCAAAATGTTAGTGTTCATGAATATCAATCATTTTTAGAAAATGACTAGTCAAAACAAATTTATATCATATTTGAAATGTAAAAAATGAAAATTACACCCAGATTTGCTGTGAATAACCTATTTCCAGGAATATATTTATTCAGTAAACAGAGAAACAAAAAATAAGAATTGTCACATAGAATGAAAGATGTAGATTCATACTGCCTCTCCTTAAGATAATACATACATGCAAATAGTGTGATTTATTCAAAGATACTTTAAAAATTCATAAGAGGATTTTTGATCAGAAGTGATAGGTAAACAATTGCAAGAAAGAGAAAACATTTGAATCATTATTTTGGGGTTTATTTCGCATAGGATCAACTTATCTGACCAGATTTTCTGATGGTTTTAATTGGAGATGAGTCAGGGAGAAACATGGATCCCATGGTTTCCCTTATTTGCAATATCTAGTATATGTTTGAGACAAGCAGAAACGGTCAGATAAGTTGACGTTAAGTGAAATGAACCCCAAGTTAAGGACTCAAATGGATTTTTTCTTTGCTATTGTTTTTAACATACTTATAAGATATTTCTTTGTTGCTTTGTATGTCCTCCCCCACGGTTAAACTTCTTTTCTCACTGTATTTGATGTAGGTATAATTTGTGGAGGAGAAGGTGGACCCAATGCAACAAAGAGATGTACAAGATGTTATGTCGAAAAACGAACTTTACAACTTTGGAGTGGGGGGGGGGTGATGGGAAGGGGAAAAAAAGGAGGAGGCAGTAATATTGATAAAAACAATGTACTCATTACCTTGCCCATGTAATTGTAACCCCTCTATAGGGTATTTTCACAATAAAAAAGAAAGAAGAAAAAATAAACAAAAACAAAAACAAAGAAAGAGAGGTAAGCAAAGTAACTGGAAAACTGTGTATGTAAATTGAGCTTTCAATATAGGATGACAAGTTTTCAATAAATGAGCATATAGAACATGATTCTATATCTCTAACACATATCCAGTATTCTACATTTTCCCATATGTTCCCATTATATTACCTCAGTTCCTCATCAATAGTCTTCTACTTTCATGATGTCAATTGCTACTAAAATAACAAGGTGGGTGTTCTCTTGGTTTCTAGATACAATACATTTTAGTATTTTGGAATAGGAGGATATATTCATGGAGTTTACTTGAATGTCAAGTTTGAGGACACTATATTCATAGTTCTGTTAATTGGCAGCCAGGCACATATTATGAATACACAGAGTATACTAAGAATAAGAGACTTGAACTCAAGGAAAGATACAGGTCCAGGCAAGATCCTGAAGGAAAGAAAAACCAATGGAGCAAACAACAATCAACTATCGTTACAAAGGAATGGAACTGATTTCTGATGTGTCTGAGAGGCAGCTGTGTGTATGTATGTGTGTGTGTGTGTGTGTGTGTGTGTGTGTGTGTGTGTGTGTGTGTGTGCATAGACAGAGACAGAGACAGAGACAGAGAATGAGAGAGAAAGAGAGAGAAAATTTTAGTGTGCCTTCCACATTTACAATCCATAGAGCATTACTTGTTAGAGAAGGGGCTCATATCAGATCCCTGATACCAGTGTCATCACTTTTTACTGCAAAAAACACTTTCTTAATCTCTAATTAGAAAGGGAAATGAACTAACATCTTACATGAATGGTTTGACAATTAATTGGTATATTGAAGGCCAAAGGGAGAAATTGGAGATTAATATAATCTTTTTTTCCACTTTTCTGATTATTACTCCGCAATAGCTGTGATTTTCAGAAGTCTCCTTCAATGTACTCATTGCTGAATTACTAATATGCTTAATAATATGTAACATATGATAGAGAAATAGATCAGCCAGCAAGCGCAAAGAACTAGTGATAAGATCGAGGAGCAGGGTTGCCACATCTTTTAGGAATGCAATTTCTTCATATGAACTTTGTGGCTTTCCCTGTGTGATTGTGTGGCTTTCCTTGTGTGATTAAATTGGTAAGAAAGTACTGTAGAAACAAGAATTCCTTTTCAAGCAAGTAGAAAGTGCTCATGATCACATCCTCATGTTTCAAATTTCCACTTCATAAACTCTTTCATAGAGTGCTTTCATTTAATATACTTCAGCACCTCTTCCTTCCCTGGTTGAGAAAGAAAAAAGATAATTTTGTTTGAACATTATCTTACGTAGATTAGTGTATACAGGAATGATTTGTATAATTACAGAAGTTTGTAATAAATGTAAGTAGGGATCATGTCACAACAATAATATATAATATATAGAATATAGAATATAAATAAATATTATATAATATGTAAATATATAACATATACCTATAATTAAAATCACACAAGACTAGAAGTCATAGAATTTTTACATGAATACATACATTAGATTAGTTGAAGAATTTCTATTTTGAGATAAACTTTATATTAAATTATAATGCACTTTGATAAGATTGCAACATTTTATTGAAAAATATATTTCTTAGAGATTTTTTTGCTTCATAATTTTAAGAAGACAAATGGTCCCATATTATAATTTTATTTTCATTATTTTCCTGTTTCCATGTGATTAACCTCCAAATTAGAAATCCAGATATATAATTTAATTTAATTCAACCAAAAATACCATTCAGTATAAGGACCTTATACTCTACATTCTTCACACTAAGATCATCAAATATGATGAGTCTGAAATAGTCTCTTTGTGAACTATGTTAATATTATTTACAATGTGAATGAAATGTTTAGGAAGTAATATTTATTTTAGTTTAATTGCTCTGAAGAGATAATAAATGATATAATAAAAGGCTAAAAATGATTAGATTTAAAATTTAGAATTCAGGAAATGTTTTTGACCACACTTGTTACTGGAGCCTTCACAACAGCCTCATGAGATAATTTATATTGATGAAGGAAAAATTCCAGAGGTTAGACTTTAATGAATCGAAAAATCATGTCATTCTGAACATGTAGAGCTACATATCAATCATAGAAAATTTAACTTTTAAATGCCTGGCTATAATCATATATTTAATTGCAGGGTAAGTACTTGTTCAAAGGAGATAAAATTTCATTTATTCTGAAAAGTAAATCTAAGTACTCATTTGAATAAAAGACAATGTTGAAAATATCACTCATTCAAGAAACAAGATGTACAGTTTCCTGTTTTTCATGACAATTATTTTCTCTAAACTTACTACAAATACTAGATTAGTAAACCTAAATCATTGTTTTGTAAGAAAATAGAAACTTAATTTCCTAAAAGTCATGACAATTACTTTTTCTCAAACAATTACTAAATAACTGTTTTATATTAGTTGTCATGGACTCTTAATTGATATATTTTTATTAATTTTAATAATTAAGTTAAGTATTAATTAAGTTAAATAAGGAAGTGTGACATTTATTTATTAATATTTAGTTATTTTGTTAATGACTCTTACTTGTCAGAAGTGGCAATTCCATCATATATTTAAAGCATTTGATTATTCCATTACTCCTTCCTCCAAAGATCTGCTTTTCACATAAAATTACATCTTTATATATGTGCATATAATCTTATTTGAAAGATTTAAGTTAAACTGCAACTTAATTCATGATGTACAGTGGATCAACAGGATGAATAAAAACTTGAACATTTTTGTTAAATTGTGGATTGAACTATCATTATTATTATTATTACATTTAAGATCCCAGACAGAATTAGAATTAGGGCTAGAGAAATAGATAATTTAGATTCAACACAGGATGACTCATTGCAACAATGATACTCATAAGAACTATGTTGAAAACGAATTTTACACCATGGGGATGGCGGAGTAAGGGAGGTAGGGAAGGAAGGGATAGTGGGAGAGCAACAAAGGAGATAACAATGCTCAAAAAGAAATGTACACATTACCTTAGACATGTAACTAATTCCTCTGTAAAGCATCTTTACAATAAAATAAAATTTTAAAAGTAATAAAAAATAAAACCTGAAAAGAAATAGAAAAACACCTTAAAAATTTTAGGTTCAAAATGCAAGTAAAATTTAGACCTACACGCTGAGCAAGAGTTAGGATAAATGTGAAATAGAGGCTTGATATTAACATTATGATTCAGTTATAAGTAGCCTTATGATTAAGAAATGCAATCCAGTTAGATCTGGGGCTAGGATGAGAAAAAGATGTAAGATATTCTGTAACACTGCAACATATTTTAAGAATATTGAATGGAATCAAAGTTAGAATAAATAATAACCAGTGTCTGTGCTACATTAAACATTCAGATATTATTTGACTTAGAGTGTGAGTTACTTTTTTGTTCTGATTAGGATTAGGAAAGGATAAGCTTTAGGATAAAATTTGGTTTTCCACTAAGAAGTGGAAGCAAAAAAAAAATGTGTGATTGAATAGAATCTAGACGATTTTCCTTACATTAACCATTTGGTGTTAACTCACATTGTGATTAGGTTTAGGTTTCTGGGTTAAAGGGGGTTGGGGATAGAGTAAAGAAATTGGCTAAACTGATGGTTCATGCCTATTATCCTGGCTACTCAGGAAGCTGATTTCTGATGATTGCAGTTGAAAGCCAGCCTGGGCAAGAAAGTGCGTGAGACTTTTATCTCCAGTTAACCACCAGAAAACCGAAAGTGGTGCTGTGGCTCAAGTGGTAAAGTACTCAAGAGCTAAAGAACTTAAGGGTCGTGCCCATGCCTAGAGCTCAGGGATTGTGCCTAGGCCCAGAATTCAAAACCCACGACCGACAAAAAGAAAAAAAAAAGAAATGGGTTAAATGTTAAATAAAGCTGAACTTATTTTAGGTTCTAGGAATTCAAGAAAAGCTGGGATATTGGAAATACAATGTATTTCATAATATCAGGATTTGAGAGCAATGGGTATAATTATTCCAGTTATGGAACAAGATAGATTCATAGTTAAGAGTGGGAAAATCTGTAGGGTTTAGGAAAACTTGCAATTTATTTCAAGAATTACAAGTGGAATTTCAGTTAGTATGACACAAAATGAGCATTTTTCCTAAATTTTAGAATTGGATATCGTTAGTGTCAAGGTTATGGTTAGGATTCCAGCCATGGATAGGGTTAGAGTGAAGGACAAAATAATGAGGGTCAAATTGAAGGTAAATTTTAGAATAAGCCTGGTAAGAATTAGAATAAATGTGAACTAGAGTAGTGCTATTAATATTAGAATCTACTTACAATTAGCCATATAGTTGTTCTCAATGTTCTAGTTAAGATTAAGATTAGAAAATGACTAAGATATTGGAAAAAATTGAAACCTATGTTTGGAATGCTTATTTGAATCAAGTTAGGATGAGTGAAAACTAGTGTACTTAAGTTAGTATTAGTATTGACATATAATTTGAATTAAGATTAGGATCAGTATTTTGTCCTGATTATGATTAGTGCTATGAATAGGAAAGTTTTTAGTATAAAATTGAGTTTTCACTAAAAAGTAGAAGCCAAATGTGAGATTGAATAGTAGCTAGAGTATTATCATTATATTTATTTCAGAGTGATCATTCTTATAAAGATTGAGAGTTTTCCAGACAGGTGTAAATTGAGTTAGTGTTAAGTAATGGACTAAGCATAAGTAAGTCCGAAACTCTTTTAGGGAACAGAGGTTCAGGAAAAGGTAGGATCAATGGAAACTACAATATTTTTCCTGTTAAGAGAATTTGACGACAACTAATGTTAGAGAACAAGATAACTTCAGAAGTAGAATCAGAAAATTTGTGGAAAATAGGACAAACTGAAACTCATTTCCAGAGTGCAAAATGGAGTATTCATTGGAATGATTAAATTGAAATATTTTTCTTAAACATTAGAATTGGACTATCATTAGGGTGAAAGTTAGGTTTCAGTTCCAGCGGGGCTTAGTGTTAGCATTAGAGAAATGGAAAGTTTAGGGTCAAACTGAAGTAAATCTTCAAATAACAAGTCGAGTTAGTATTAGGGTGAATGTGAAATAGAAAACTTCTAATAATATTAAGATTAGTATATGATTAGTGTGAGGGTTAGCCTGATTGTTCCAGTTAGGGTTCGGGTTAGAAAAATGGTAAAATGTTGAGTAAAACTACAAACTATTTTAAGAAAGATGAGTTTAATCAAAGGATGAATAAAAACTCATGTGTTTTTGTGGCTTTTAGAATCCAAAGGCAATTAATTAGTTCTAAGGTTAGGGTTACTTTTCTTGTTCAGATTAGACTTAGGGTTAGAGAAGGATAAGCTTTAAGGTAAAACTCAGTTTTCTGCTAACACTTTCAAGTAAAATATGTGTGAAATTTAACAAAACGTACAGAGATTTCCTGTTTCCTATTCAGGGTTCAATAGTGTTAAATTTAGAGTTAGGTTTCTAGTGAGGTTGAGATATATTGTTAGGGTTAGGAACTAGAGTCAATTTTAAGTAAACCTGCAGCTTCTTTTTGGAGATATGGGAGTTCAGTAAAAGTTAATATCAATGGAAATTACAGTACTGTTCATGATATGAGGATTTGAGGTTAATGATTTACAATAGGGAACAAGATATATTTCAGAGTCCAAGTAAGGATCTGTAGGATTTCGAGCAAACTGCAAATCATTTCAAAGACAATGAATATCTGTTAAGATGTATAAGAACTCGAGTATTTACCATTAATTTTAGCATTGGGTTACTATTATCACCAAGGTTACTCTTAGGGTTCTGAACAGGATTAAAGTTAGGATTAGGGAATGGAAGGTTTCGAACTTGAGTGACTTACTTTCTTTGTGTATGTATATGCACTATTCTAAGGCTTGAACTCAAAGCTTGGGTTCTGTCCCTGAGCTTTTTATTATTATTTTTAATTGTGAAAATAACATACAGAGAGCTTACAATTACATGAGCATGGTAATGAGTACATTTCTTATCTAGCATTGTTGCCTTTGACTTTGTTTCCCTTTTCCATCCCTTCCCAGCTCCCACACACACACCCCACCCCCACCACGCCCTCCCCCTAACCCAGCCAATGTTATAAGGTTCGTTTTTCGACATAACGTCTTGCACATCTCATTGTTGCAATGGGTTTTGCTGTAAGCTAGAATTGTATCACTTGAGCCATGAGTCCACTTCCAGCTTTCTTTGGTAGTGAATTGGCATAATTCTCTTAAAAGTCTAAGTAAAAGCCCAACAAAATAATTCCAGTAATGTGTACTGCAAGAGAGGACAGTGAGGAGCAATGTGAGAAGGGTAGGAAATGGAAGGGGAAAAGGATAGGATATAGGCAAGAATCTATTGCATACTTCCCAAAATTGAAATATACAAAGGAGGGGGTAGGTTGAAATGGGAGTGAAGATGATGAAGTGGTAATACAATTCCAGATGCAATGTACAAATAAATTGCTTTGTTAAATGTCAATTAATTCCATAACATAATATTGAGACTCATAAGGATTGGGGTTGATTGGGAGGGGTGGATGAGAATGTTGAAAGGGGTGACATTGAGCAGTTACAGTGGATGGCAACTCCTTTGCACAACTACTAAAATATAATAAAAATATTCAAAAATTAATATTTTTGAATATTAATTTGAACCTCAATTCAATCCCCATTTTAAAATATTTTTAACCAAGAGGTTTGGAGAATAAAATTCAAATAATAAAATCTTCTGAATTTTTTATAAGAATTTGTGAAATTTAAATCAAAAATACTTTGCTTTTTGTCACCATTAGTAGGGTTGTTATAAGAAAATACTTCAAAGTAAATCCTTTCAAAACATCAGTATTATATTACCCATACTCTAGAAGCTTGAATATTGGTTATAAAAATGGTTATTCAAAGCAATTCCTTGTCTTATGGGGGCCCATTTTCTGGTTCACTGTAATCTATTTGCTGGACGTTCACATGGCAGAGTAGTTATATGGGGCTTCTTTTATCACGATCATTATTTCAGCGTCATCTCTGAAAGGGTGATTCTAATGTCATCAGACAGGGGAAAAGAATTTCAACATGGGTATCTGGAAGTAGTTACATCTCCCAATACACATTGCCACTTTTGCTTTCACTCAGTGTAGTGTATCATTTGGATATTATTTCATAGAAGATAATAACTGAAGGACAAGCTTATATCATGTGTATTATGTGAATGATTGTCATTAACTTTAAATAATATCTACTGCGGTCACGTGATTTTTCTTCTTTTAAACCTAAAATTTTTTTTGACATAAAAGTGTAGATTTATACATTTTTTGAATATATAAACATATTATTTACTGGTAATGTATTTCTGAGGTTTGATTACCAAATCATTTCAGAGAAACACCGAATTTCATGTACTTTATATCAACAGTAATTTTTTGAAATTGAATCAATATCAATATGAGATAACTAAAGCAAGACATTCCATCATTATCCAATTATTTCTCTAGACTTGAACATAAGTTATTTTTTAATGGTAGGAAATTCATAATATAACTAATCTCTATAGAATAATTAAGAAATAAATGCTCATGATAATATTTATTTTTCCTTCAACTAGAAAGAAAGAGCCTCACTAGAAATGACAAAATCTTGAATGGAAATGCCATAAAATTATGAAAAATTTAAGTCATTATGAGTTAGATGAAATAATCATTTTTGAAGGTCACAAAATGAAATCTCTTGAAGCTTCCTTATCTGTTAAATATTTGCTTTCAAAATATTTCATTAATTTCTCCAGCAATGGTATTACAAACCACCTCCATGCCAAATAGCTCCTGTGATTAATTCAAGTAAATATGTAGGAACAGAAGTTATCCAATTGTACATAAATATCTACCCACCACTCTAGAAGTTAAATCTGAAATCATAAAGGATTGGGATTAATAATTAGCTTTCACGATGTTGCCATAAAGAGGTGGTGAACCTTTTCAAGTGGGCAGAGTTGTAGAGATTTGGTCACTGAGAACTTGCGATCAAAGAGGATGTTAAGGTCTAAGTCCTTTCCTTCTCTTCCTTCTTTTTCTTCTCTGTCTCCTTCTCCTTTTCCTTCTCCCACTCCCTCTCCTCCTCCTCCTCCTCTTCCTCCTTCTCCCTCTCCTATTCCTCCTCTTACTTCCTGGCTTCCATGAATACACATACTCCATCACATGTTCCTGACATGGGGTACCGTGCCATCAACAACCCAAAACAATGAGGATAAGAAGCAAAATGAATGTATCAAATCAGAAGCCAAGATAAATCTTTCTTCCTTTTACGTTCCTTTATAAAGTATTTTGTGATATTATTAGGAGACGGACACAGCATGCTGTCATTTATTATAAGGGATAGAATTTACTGGAAAAATTCTGACCAACATGGCCTAATGAAATGATTGATTAAATTAATATTATATTAGGACAAATCTACTTTAAAATATCAGATATACTTCAACAAGAGGCAAAAAAAGAAAACACCTCTATGATTTCCTATGAAAATACAGCAGAATTAAATCTGTTCCTCAAGGAAATTGACCTAGAATTGGCAATAATGTAAATTTCATAAATGATTTAAGAAGACTGAAGAACAAATTTCAACTCAAACAGCATGATATATAATTTACTTTGTCCCCTGTAAACAACCTTATAATTCTAGCTATGTCTGGTACCCAAAATGACTTGTGTTTGATTCCAAACATATTTTTAATTAACTTTAAGTAGTTGTGTTGGAGTTGCTGTTTGACAGTTTATGAATAATTTTTTAATGATTTTTTTTCTTTGATGTCTGGGTCTGGGCAATGTCCCTGAGCTCCTTTGGATGAATGCTAGAACTCTATCACTTGAGGCACAGCAACACTTTCAGTTTTTTTCTGAAATTTAATTAGAGATAAGAATCTCACAGACTCCTGCCTGGGCTGGCTTCAAACCTCAATCCTCAGGCTCCTGATTATCTAGAATTATAGGCGGATGCCACGAGTGCCCAGCTTAAAACAATGCATCTTTTTTTTTCTTTTGGCTAGTTCTGGGGATTGAACTCAGGGTCTTGAGCTTCTTTTCCTCATGCTAACTATCTACCAAGTGTGACATAAGGTCAATTCCAGCTTTGATGTAGTACTGAGGAATCAAACCCAGGACTTCACATATACAAGGCAAGCAGTTTACCACTATTCCTTATTCCACGGCCAAAACTATGCATCTTGATGATCATTAGCCCTCATCCCTCTCAATCCCTATCTCATCCCTCTATATAATTTTGTAGACTATTCACTGACTCGCAATATCATGTACAGTCACTCCAATGATATATTATAGATCACATTTTATTGATAGTCTTATTCATCCACATACTAAAATTATGCGTTACAGAATTCTGTTATTTTAAATTCTAAATTATCACTCAGATTCTCTCATACTATTCTAAAATTTTTTCTAAGTGTTATGCAAATGAAATCTGTAATTCTTCGATAAAGTACAATGACTCATCGAATGTTAAAGTGTTGGACTATGAACATCACCTTCAGTTCTAGGATATTTTATCATCACTACCCTCTCAAAATTCTCCAATATTTCTTGGTAGTCACTTCCTGTCATCATTTCAACTTACCCTCCCATTGAGCAACTATTATTTCATATTATATCTCTACAGATGTTCCAAATTTTAAAAAGCTCATATAATTAGAAAATGTAGTCTTTTTATCCATTTCTCCCATCTACTATTACTGTTTCCAAAGGAAGTCCATGCAAATTTTTCTCATGGATAGAGCATATTGTTTTGTATGAATGTGTGTAATTGTATAATGTCCTCAATGGGCATTTCAATATTTTATTATATGTTATTGTAAAAGGTTTTTCTATGTATATTCTTGTACATGTGTCTCATTGGACATATGTTGAAATATATTTTTATATAAAATTATGATTCAAAATGCTGGATCATAGAGGCATCTATATGTGTACTATCTTAAAGATCCCCTCTGGAGATGAGGTCTCTCTTCTTATTTGGTGTTAGTATTTTCTCAACCTGGCGAGTCCAAAAAGCTTGAGTGAAATGGGTGTATGTTGAACCAAAGTGCAGTTTCCAACCCAGTTGGCCTGTAAGGTCTTCAACACTCATCCTCTGCAATAACAGGCACCTTTCTAGGACTTAAATAATAAAGTTGCTTTTGGATTCTAGTTTGTCCTTTGATGATCAAACCTTGCCCATAATAGTTAGTGGGTTTGAGCTAACTGATTAAGTAGTGGGCCTAGCTCACTTGAAGTCATGTGGTTCCCACCTTTTCAATTACCTGGAAGATCCAGGATATAAACAGAGTTTATCTTTATAAAAAGGAAGGTTTTCACATGTCCAGGCTCACCTTTTTCTGGCGTTCTAACTTCTGACAGTCATGCTTCATAAGCTCTGACAACAGCCCTCCCATTAAATATTTTGTTGGTTTTTCACAATTGCTTAGATGTTAAGTCATGCCTCCACCTGCACATTTCTCACCCAAGGCTGTTTGAAACATGTTTTTTTTTTCAGTCATGGTGCCTGAATTCTGGGCCTGGGCACTGTCCCTCAGCCCTTTAGCTCAATATTAGCGCTTTACCACTTGAGCCACAACACCATTTCTGGATTTTTCTGCATATGTGGTGTTGAGGAATCAAACCCAGAGCCTCATGCATGCAAAGTAAACAATTTACCATTGACCTTCCTTCCCAGCCCTTGAAACAATCTTGACTGGTTCATTATATAACTATTTCAAAAACATGTACTCATCATTCTTATGTTTCCTCTATTTGTTGGTCTTTCCTCCTTTATAAAACCTTCAAACTTAAATAACAATCTTTTAAATAAAATATTCAGGAAAAATAATCCTATATGAAATTTTTATGCAATATCATAAAAAGAATATTGTAAATAACCGAATTTCAAGAGCCTTTTGTTATTAGCTCAGTTATTATTGAATGCCTGTAACAGATCCGTCTGAAGATATTTACACATACACAGGTATATAGACGATTTAGTTTATCAAGTGCACATTAAAAATAGAGCTCAAAAATACAAATCAGCCTTAACACATATTTTTGTATCTTTCCTCACATTCTCCCTAAAACATGAAAATATTAAGAATGTCTGAGTGAGCCTTCTCAGTTCCCATTTACTTGGGCTTCCTAGGTTTAAAATTCTTTGATCATATAGACATGCTGTAATGGGAATATGATTTTTTGGTGGACTTGCCCTTCAGACTGTGTTTCTTGTTCACCCCTTTTCTCAACTCCATTACTAGAGATTTTTCTCAGAGATGACTCCATCATCAACTTTTCATTCTTCCAAGCTTGAATAATGAAGTTGCATATCAAGACGCTTAGACAAAAAAAAATGTAAGAGACTGAATCTAAGACACTTCTCTCATACACAGTCCCTGCAAACATACAAATCGCAAAACAGTACTTATAGTTTCATATTTTTCTAACATGGCCAATGCATGAGGTTGCTTGCTTCTGTGGGTGGCTGTTTGGGCCTCTTCCTGATGATGCGGATTAAGTTTACATCTCAGGTCCATTTTCAGCTAAAAAGGATGGCAGGTTTAGCCCATCCATGAGGTTGGCTGAACAGATGGCTGGATGTGTCTCCTCTTGAGGGGCTCCTAAGATCCCTCATGAATGGCATGCAAGATCTATGTTGCAAATACCAGGGGACATTAAGGTATACTACAAACACCAACTCAGCAAGGCAAAGTTTACTCCAGCAGAATGTATCCAGTCTGTCGCAAGGCCAAGTTGAATAACCACACTGCATAGGCAGCCCATCTCTGGCTATCACGAATTTGAATTTTGGGATCGTCTTTCATGATGGTTCAAATATCCCTTTCAAACTGTCAAAAGTTTTAATAATCAGTCAAATCCAAATCACCTGGCCATATTAAAAGAAAAACATCCACTTTTTACCCAGTTGTTGTTCTACCACTAGTGCCATTCCCCTATCCCCTAGCACCTCCAATAACATTGGTAAGGTTGTGATTACCTTTACAAGGGCAGTGCTTATATCAGTCAAACACTTCATGATTTAACTTGGGAAATGTGATCACTATTTTCCTTAGCTTGGACTTCATTTAAATCGAAAAGTGTCTCTATTGATTCAGAAAGAAAGAGTGGATATTATGCATTTGTTTCTTTCTTTTTTTTTTTTTTTTTTGGGTCCGGTCGTGGGGCCTGAACTCTGGGCCTGGGCACTGTCCCTCAGCTCTTCAGCTCAAGGCTAGTGCTCTACCACTTGAGCCACAGCGCCACTTCTGGCTATTTTCTTTTTGCTTATTTGGTGCTGGGAATCGAACCCAGGGCCTCAGGCTTGCAAGGCAAGCACTTTACTACTGAGCCACCTTCCCAGCCCCAGGAAGAGTGGATATTATGGTAGGCACCTGAGATTTTTGCTATGTATATCAAGGGCTGTAGGCCTCATGTGTAATATTTTACTAATTTTTATGGGGAATAGATGATGCATTTTATGTGCAACTAGAAACAACTTTCAAGCATAAGAAAAAGAGAAAACGTATCTCATATGCTACATATGCTATTATATATTAAAAATGTCTATGATAACATCCAAATTATGGCAAATTGACAATGCATTTTGTACAAAAGGGGTGATTTCCCTGAGCGTACTCTCATTACATTAAAAAACAGTCTCACTGCACTGAAGGGACAGAAGCCAGGAGGAGGAACAGAATGAGTGTTAAATGGAACAGCATACAACAAAGGGGCTTCTCAGCTGCATTGGTCATAGAAGGAAAAGAACGAAGCAACCCAAAGACAGTGATGGGAAGGGAGCAATAAGAGGGAAAGAGAGAATAACCTACAGTAAGCAAAAGCAAGAAATGCAAACACCAACTCTGCAAGGCAAAGTTTTCTTCTGCAGAAGGCCTCCTGTCTGTTGAATAAGCACTCCACTTGAATAAGCCCACCACTGGCTCCCACAAATTTTAACTTTGGTATCATCTTTCATGATGGCTCAAAGTTTTAACCCCTTTCAAACTAGTCAAAAGCTTTAATAATCAACCACAAACACATCAGCTGGCCATATTAAACAAAAAATATCCACCTTTT
Organism: Dipodomys spectabilis; assembly: GCF_019054845.1. NCBI lineage: Eukaryota > Metazoa > Chordata > Mammalia > Rodentia > Heteromyidae > Dipodomys > Dipodomys spectabilis. The sequence goes on from NW_024870866.1 coordinate 380,039, forward strand.
TCCCAGCTGGTGTTCTACCACGAGTGCCATGCCTGTAGCTCCTAAGACTTCTGTAAAATAGCATTGGTAACGTTGTGACTACCTTTACAAGTGCAGTACTTATATTAGTCAAGCACTTCAAGATTTAACTTCTACAATTTTCTCATCTGATTTTACTTTCTTTTCTTCCAACCTAGTAAGCACTAACTTTCCAATTCAGCAGTATCCAATAGGATATTTTGATTTAAAAAGGTGTTTGGTTAAGGCAGTTTTTCAGTCACTGAACAAAACCTCTTATACAAGAGATAAAGCACCCATCTACACATCACTCTGCAAACAATTATTAAAGTGGTAAATATTGACACCATGATTCATTCTTAAAATGCTTGTTCCACCCTCAAACTAGTAAAGGGTCTGACACCAGACACGGACACACAAACGTTTTCTCTTTTTAATGTGACTGTGGGCTGGTCTTGGGTTTGATCTCATGCTCTGGGCATTGTCCCTGAGCATTTTTGCTCAAGGCTACCACTCTAGCCACAACTCCAGTAGTATCTTTTTGCAGGTTAGTTAGAAATAAAAGTCTCATCTGTCCTGCCTGGGTTGGCTTCAAACAGAGATCCTCAGTACTCAGACATCTGAGCATCTAGGATTACACTCAACATCATCTCAGTTTTTATGTAATTTGTTTGCCATTACTTAACCTTTGTAAGTCTTTCTGCAGCATTGGCCTCCAACCACCACACAGATTCCCTTTCAAATATATTTATTGTTTTTTGAACAGGTTTATTGTGAAAATATTGTACAGAAGAATTATGTACATGAGCATGGTGAAGTGCACTTTTCCTATCAAGCATTGTTACCTCCTCCTTTGTTTTTCCATCTTTAACCTTCCAGCTCCACAACTACACTATATTCTCCCCCCTCCCCCTAAATTGTAAAGTTTGTTTTTCAACAGTGTCTTGTGTATCTCATTGTTAGAATAGGTCAACCTCTATCCCTATTTAAGTGTTTTGTATTTTTCCCTTTCACTCCCCAAATTAGAGAAGTGCATATACAAGGTGCAGGTCACCTTGGAAACACAGTGGAAACAGGGGTTATACCGTAGAGGAGTGGGGAATACAATGAAACAAAAATCACATGGAACATTATAATATGTTTGAAACAAGAGCAAGAAAGAAAAATCACTCGTGTCCCTATCTTGGGGTTCATTTCACGTATCTTCATCTTATATGGTCAAGTATCATATTTAGGCCAAATTTTTCGCATTCAATCCTACCAGTGGCTCCTACTTACTTTTCCTTGGTGGTATTTCCAATTAACAAACACTGCTGATAAATAACAGTGCATATTGGAAGAATCCGATTAGGGACACCATAGATTGTGGAGATCAACAGAATAAAACTAATTTGAGCTTCCGTTTCTGGTTTCTAGCTTTAAGCTCTTTGGAAAAGATTCAGGGGCCCCTAAATAGCATAGTTGTAAATATGAAGTTTGAATGACCCCCTACCTATGAAGTCTCTCCTTACTTAATTGAAGGTTTTTGAGAATGGTCAGGTGTAGGTTGGCTAATTGAACCAAAGCACAGATTTCACTCCAGTTGGCTAGTAACATCTCCAATAGTGGTCTTCTGCAATACCACCAGACATTTCCCCTTGCTATGATTAGTATTTATTGCTCATCTCAAAGGGTTTGCCTTCAATACATCCATGTAATTTTTGCAGAAATGTCAAATTTTCCCCAGGTATAGTTGACTTGAAAGAATGGATTCGGTCAGTTTCACTGGTTTTTGAAGTAAACTCTTGCTTCTGAGAAGAGCAACAGCGTGTTCCATGATGTCTCATATCACATTTGGCTGACCTATCATGAATTTCATGCCCATGGGGTCTGAGCTCCATGACAGCACAAAGAGGACCTCTTGTGTGGCCTTCCTGCCACACAGTTACAGCAGTATTTAGTATGTAGACAGAATCACGCACAGTACTTACCTAGCTTATACAGTCTCAATTTAAATCTGGGTAGACTCAAAATTGAAAGTCATACACAAAGTATCTGCTCCAAGGATGAAATTGCAATCATATCATAGGATTAACTAGAGGGTCTACTGTGGCCCTGGAACTAAGCATGGTCACTTTAAGGGCATCAAGACTTTTTGGAGTTCCCCAAGCAGGATGTTTTCACAAGTGAATAGCTGACAAATATTAGACACTTATCTGGGCATTATGAAACTGAATCATGTTTTGACCAATTTGATTATTAACTCCCTCCTTACTAGAAGGTAATGCCCTCCCCACTAGAAGGGAAATTTTCATTCCCTCCCATACTCCCCCCAAACTCCCTCCCTCTTGGTAGGAAACCCTCCCTCCCTCTTGGTAGGAAACCCTTTAGGTGTAGCTTGCCTTTGTTTTGTTGTTGTGGTTCGTTCTTGGAACTGAAATCTGGGCCTGGGTGATGTCCTTTAGCTCTTCAGCTCAAGGCTAGTGCTCTACCACTTGAGCAACAACACCACTTCCCGTTTTCTGATGGTTTATTGGTGATAAGAGTCTCACAGAATTTACCTGCCTTGCCCAGCTGTGAACAGCTATACTCAGATCACAGCCTTCAGAGTAGCTAGAATTACAGACGTGAGCCACACAATCCCATTTTTTCTCTTTTCTCTTTTCTTTAATTTGTAAGTTGTGAGGCCTGAAATCTGGGCCTGGACACTGTTCCTCAACTCTTCAGCTGAAGGTTAGCACTCTACCAGTTGAGCCACAGTGCCACATTTGGCTTTTTCTGCTTATCTGGTGCTGTGGTATCAAACCTCGGGGCTCATGCATGCAAAGCGAGCACTCTACCACTCAGCCACCTTCTCAGACCTCATCTGAGTTTTTAATTAATTCACTTGCCAAAGTTCAATCCTTCTAAGATCTTTGTGCAGCTTTGGCCTCCAACCACCACACAAACTCTTCCGATTTCAGATAATTTTCTAGAACTAATTTTCCCATGACATCCTACTACAGCATTTAGTTTATGGGTTTAAAAAAATCTTTTAGTATATTTAATAAACCTCTGTTTATCTTATTCTACTCTACATTTTATTTTTGCCAGTCCTGGGACTCCCTTAGCTTCTTTTGCTCAAGACTAGCACTTTACCAGTTGAGCCACAGTGCCATTTCCAGCCTTTTCTGTTTATGTGGTTCTGAGGAATAAAACCCAGGGCTTCATGCATGCTAGACAAACAATTTACCACAAAGCCATAATCCCAGCCCCTAAACGATATTTTATTTGTACTAATCATCAGAATAAAAATGATTCATAAGCTGCTATCTGGTTTCGGGCTTTGATCTTTTTGGAAACTCGGTGTGGGGTGGGGGGAGGAATCCTGAAAAGCACCTATGTAAATAGGAAATATGAATGACCTGCTAGGGAAGGGGTGTCTCCTAACTAGTATAAAATGTTTGAGAGTGGACAGGTGGATGAAATTCTAGGGTGAAAGGAATGGCCAATTGAACCAAAGCACAGGTTCTACTCTATTTGTCCAGGAAGGTCTCAAACAGTGGTCCTCTACAATACAATTAGACATTTCCCCTGGCTATGTTTAGAGCTTACTGCTCATCTCTTCATAGGTTCAGCCTTCACTGCATCTTGATAAGTTTCCCAGAAATGCCTATTGTTCCCCCTACCTAGAGAGGCAAGTGGTATAGTTGGCCTTGGGAATATAGGGTTTTTGTCTTAGATCCTTACTCTTGCGAGCAGCAACAGCAGGGTCTTACAAGTTTCCCCACGGATGTGGCTCCTCCTGAGGCGCACCCCACATCCCACTTGTGAAACAAGGAACCTGGACAAGTCCCCAAATTGTTGGGACTACTCCTACAGGGTAACCCTATATCCCAAGAAAGACCACCAAGTTTAAAGGAACTTAACACAGCATTAGTTCTGTTAAAGGGCATGTTATTGACAGGAAGCCAATTAAGCAATCACCTTGAATAGGAAGTCTGTCCAGGTTTTACCCCTAATGAGTTACTACTTCTGGTATTAATAAGAAATTGAGTTCACAATCTTGCTCAATTGGCTCTTCTGAGACTCAGCTGGCTAGTTTGAAAGGGGTTATCAGTTTCAGAGCAATCCACTAAACCAGGACAACTTGGCCAGAAATGGTTAGAAAATTCTTACTCAGCTTGTTCTCTATGAATTAAATTATGCCTCAAGTCCATAGAACGATTTTAGTGACAAGATATACTTTAGTTAAAAGAGCTTTTGTAAGATGATGGCTACACTTAGTCAGTCTTTTCCCTCAAGCCATCACTTTCAGAGAAAAACATTCTAACTTCTTCACAGTCCATTCTCAGACAGAATTTATTATCAGCAGCAGCCTCTTTGGAATGGAGGCTTATGAGCTTCCAGGTGAAAACACCTTATTCACATATAGCCTTGGTTCCCTTAGGCAAACTTGCTTCGGCAAGCGGTTATGAAATCAACAGCTGTGTGTGGCCGCATCATTATAGAGATCCTGTCTTGTACTTCTGCTCCTACTGCTAATAGAAAGAGGAATTCCTGCTCTCTGGTGGCACATAGCACACATATTGAACCCTGAGCCCAGAGCACAAATTGGGCTGCAGCATTTTCAGAGCCATAGATGAAACAGTCAGATCGCAGCTGCTTGGCTGACCACAGGGCACACTTTTGATGCCACATTTCTGAGGCAAAACAGTTCTAGGATGCCAAGACACTATGGTAGGGAGAGGCCTGAGGGAGAATTCTTGGTGGGAAGGAGAAGGTGAAAGTTTGGATTTACGTTTTAAAAAGGCAAGCCACATTCTGAATTGCTTGAGGCAGTGAGCAGATCAACATATTTTCTAGCCCTCTAGATGCAGCGTATAAGACCACTTCCCACATCTCACCCTCAATCCCTCCTGCCTGGCAGTCTTCAATTCGCTCTTACATGAGTTAAGCAGTTTTTAAGACAGCAAAAGTCAGCAAACCTGATCTAGCTGGTGAAGAAAGCATATCCTCTGGCTTTAGAATAGATCAATTTCTATCTCAGAACAAGAGGAAGAAAAGAAACCACATTCTACAGAATTTAACACCTCAAAGATGCTAGTTTGCTGCCTTAACTTTTCAATTAGATTCATACAAGAAAAAAAGAAAACCTGAGAATTTCTGGAGCCTTTACTAGCCTAGTACTGTGCTCTTGTTGGAATTTTTTGTTTGTTTTGAATTTTTCCTAATACTTTAGAGATCCTAGTTAGAAGAACTGAGACAATGTAGACATTAGCCTGGTTCAGATTAATCTGAAACCACAGCACCTAAATGATCGAATTCTATATCGAGTCTGAAAGCTGAAGGCCAAGGCTTCCATCCCCCCCAACATCTTCAGAATAGTAGAATTGTCTAGGTCTCGGGTTTGTTTTATTTAAAGAATTAGAAAGCAAAAAAGTTTTTAAAGCAGTTTCTTCTTCTAAGCAAAAACAGAACAGTGAAACAGTCTCCTCCTTAAAGCAAAAACAGATTAGTGAAACAGACTCCCCAGCGACAATAGGGACAAAGAGCTGGTTGGAAGGAGCCCAAATCCCTCAGGTAGATATAGAACCCTTTGTCTCTGCCCATTAGGGCTTGTTCCTAGATTGATTGGTCAATGGGTGGGCTTGTGCTCCAGGCTGTCTCACAATTGGTTTCCCAGTCTCAGACCATGTGTATGGAATTTTCCTTATTGGATGTCCCATCTCAGAGCACAAGCTCAGAAAACACTTTTGATTGAATGGGAGTTAAAGGGACACTCCCCAGACCATAGTCAGAAAAAATGCATTTGTTATCACCTAATCATTGATGGAAACAAGGTGTGTATTTTTTTTGCTGCATCATTCATCCCCACCATGTTGGAGCCAGTTCCAACCATCACCTTTTATCCATAACTACCCATCTGAAGTGGTTTTACATCTCCTGAGTGGCATATCTCCACTTGTCACTCACAGGGCACTGTACATTGTGGTTTCCCATGAAACACTATGTTGACAGAGAGATTGGATATCTAAATTGCTGTTTTGAAGCAGCAAAGCTCTTAAACTTGCACATTTACCTTGAATTCAATTTGATTTCTATTTATAGAAGGCAAATTTATTTCTGGTTTGAGCCAACATGTTAAGATATCTTTAACAAATCTAGGGCAGAATAACTGGACTGTATTTCTAAAGTCCAGTTGAGGTAGGCGCCACCATTCCCTGAGTTCTTGTATAATTTCTCCAGAAGGTACATTTTGAGCTGCATTCAGGCTGAAGATCGTCTTTGTGCATCTGAAAGCATATACCTAGGAATCTAAACTGCAGATGAAGCAAGTTCTTAGTAGCAGAATAGTATGTTCAATATATAACTGGTAATGACATTTTGATGAACAAATTAAAGAAAAATGATAAAAGGAGTGTTATCGATCAAGCTGCATTGTATTTATTAACTGACTTGTGCAATGATGACCATTTTTCCAAGTACTTAAAGGAAAATCTATCTATCTATCTATCTATCTATCTATCTATCTATCTATCTATCTATCTATCTATCTATCTCTACATACATATATATGTATAATATATATATACATATATATATATATATATTTAAAAGCAATACTATGTATTTTCTGTGAGTGCATATCGATCCACAGTGTAAGTATCTTAAGGACAAGAGAACTCAAATCCTCAAAACAATTCCACTAGTAATGGTTTTTTCTCTGATCTGTTGAAAGTCAAGAGGAAGATTACTTTCATGAAATTTCCAAGAAGATGGAAGCATAGTGCAGCATTAGGATATAGCCCTCACTGTCTTGGCCCAAGGAGACTCCTAAAATGCCAGTAATCACTTCCATGTTCCGGGAAGTGAGGTGAAGTAACAGAAAGAAGGAAATAAAGAAATACAGAACATGTGTGTACTGTCCTTTAAGACAATCTCCTAGATGGTATCAGGTAATATTTTTATCTGTATTATCTAAATATTACCACTATTAGGAAATGTTATCGCTATTTTACTTAGCTTGGACTTCAGTTAAATGGAAAAGTATCTCCATTGATTCAGAAAGGAAGAGTGGATATTATGGTAGGCACCTGAGATGTTTTGCTGTGTATATCAAGGGCTGTAGACCTCATGTGTAATATTTTACTAATTTTTATGGGGAAGAGATGATGCATTTTATGTGCAACTAGAAACAACTTTCAAGCATAAGAAAAAGAGAAAACATATCTCATATGCTACATATGCTATTATATATTGAAAATGTGTATGATAACATCCAAATTATGGCAAATTGACAATGCATTTTGTACAAAAGGGGTGATTTCCCTGAGCGTACTCTCATTATATTAAAACAGTCTCAGTGCACTCTACGGAGGGAAGCCAGGAGGAAGAACAGAATGAGTGGGAAATGGAACAACATACACCAAAGGAGCCTCTCAGCTGCATTGGTCATAGAAGGAAAAGAACTAAGCAACCCAAAGACAGTGATGGGAACGGAGGAATAAAAGGGAAAGAGGGAATAGCCTACAGCAGGCAAAAGCAAGAAATGTAAACATCTCCTGATATGTAAGAAATAGTTTGTATTGTCAAAGCTAATAGTATTCACAATCTTTATAGACCATTATAATGATAAATTTTCTTGTGAAGGTTAAAATATGTTTGTGATTTTAACTTAGTATCATGATTTCGTAATACTGTGACATGTGTGAAAATAATGGAAACACCTATCTCAATTTAAAAAAATGGACAAGGGTTGGGTTAGTAAGGATGGTAGAAAATATTGTCAGACACCTTGTATTCATATACTGTTTCGTAGAATGGTAATTTGTTTGTACAACTACCCAAAGATAATAATAATAACTTGTTTAAAAAATCCGCCTCACACACTTAAATTAGATATAGTTTTGACCCCAGGTTCATTGCATACTGACAATTTAAATTGTTTTCCCAGCCTGTGGTTGTTGATTTTTCTTTTTTCAATATTTGGGGTTAATTGCAAAAAACTTAAAATTTATTATCTTTATTAAACTCTGTCTTAGCATAACCTAGTTAAATAAGTGGATTTCATTTTTATATATCCACATAAGCGTACAATGTACCTTGATTATACTTACCCCTTCAACATTCTCCTTCTTTTCCCCAGGTTTTATTACCTTAATCATTTTGAGAATACTTCATAGTTGTAGTAAGTACATTTACAATATTCTACAAGCTCAATGTCCACACTCTTTTCATCCTCCAAGATTCAAATTCTATATTCATTTAAACAATTTTCCACTCTCCTTTGCTTCAAGATATGCATCAAGTCTGATTTTGCTTCCTGTCTCTATCAATTTGACTGTTCTATGTAACTGATATGAGTAGAATCATGTAATATTTGATCTTTTTATGACTGCCTAATTTAACTTAGAACACTGTCCCAAAGATTTATCCATAAAATAGCATCTGTTACAACATATTTAAAGATGAAATTATATACATCTGTATGTATAAAGCACATTTGCTTTAGCTGTTAATTTGTTGATGGCCACTTTGATTGCCTCCATGTTTTGAGTATTGTACAAAGTGAATACGAGTGTACAATATCTCTTACAGACTTTGTGTTTAGATGTTTAGAGAATATGCCCAGAAATGGAGTCAATGGATCATATGACAATTTTCTTTTCTTTCTGTTTTTATTTTCTGTCATGGGGATTGAACTCAGGATCACGTCACTGTCCTTGAACTTTTCCTCAAGGCTGGTGTTTTATCACTTTAAACCACAAATCCACTTCCAGTTTTCTGCCCAGGCTGGCTTTGAACCAAGATCTTTGGATTTCAGCCTCCTGTTCTGAGTGTTTAGGATTACAGGTTTGAATAATCCAGTTTTTAATTGTTTGAAAAGATGCCATACTGTTTCCCATAGAAAGGTTCCAATTTTACCACACTTTTGTCAATATTGTTACTTTATTTTTTTGGAGTTATCCTACCTAATTCATATGAAATGGTAATTTTCTTCATTATTTTGACTGACACTTTCTTGGTGATTAGTGATGTAAAACACCTTTTTTGTGGGCTTCTTAACACTTTGTCTTCTCTGGAGAAACATGTGTTCTTTGTACATTGTAAAATCAGATTGCGTGTTGTTGTTTGGATGATGTTCTTTATAAATTCTTGATGTGAACCACTTATCAAATATATGTTTGCAATGACTTTATCCCATTCTGTGTTGGTTTTTTGGACACTGGTGATTGCATCCTTTGGTACATACTGATTTGTGTTTTCCTACAAAGTATGACCCTTCTCTGATGTCATTGTCCAGTATGACTTCTGGCCCTGTAACTACAAACCATCATATTGATTTGAACTCTTGTTATGGTAACAGTGAACTAAAGCTACATAATTATGCTCTGGTCGCCTATCTACTTTACTCTTTTGGATCTCTCTCCTTCAGTTTTTGGTAATGGCTTTGGGGCATATCCACAACTTATTAGGTCCTTAAAAACCTGTAGAAAGTTACAGCTCCTAAATTTAGTTAGTCCTAAAGGAAATATGTGACTTCCAATTTCTTTTTGTTTCCTTTTTGAACGTTTTTGATGGTAAGAATACTGTACAGAGGGGTTACACTTACATGAGCAAGGTAATGAGTACATTTCCTATCGAGCATTGTTACATTCTCCAGGCAAACAAGATAAAAATTGAGAACTTCATAATATAGAAGCACACCAAAACTCTCGGTATATATTTTTTGTCCTATGAGTATTTAGAAATGTGTGAATCTAGAGATTTAACCTACTTGCAAGTTAATAATGAACTTGTAACATTTCCATGGATGCTAGGTGATTTATAATGCTCTTGGGTCAGAGACAAAAAGTACTTAATTTTTACAGCAGTAGTGAAAGCCAGTGAGATATGCATGTGTATGTGTGTTTGTGTATGTGTATTCGTATATTTGAAGTGAATCTCCTAGCCCTCAATGCCACTGAGTGAAGCAAAGATAGTCATGAGAAACCTATACAAACAATGGGTTCTGATTTTGAGCAACTGCAATCTATATAATGAGGAATAGGCATGCCTGAACTTTACTCTAGAAGATGACAAAAGCTTAGAAATAGCTTGTAAAGAGTTCCAGGAAGATGGCAGAGGAGAAGCTGGAGGTTAAACAAGCTCTAGCATAGAAAGAAAACTTTTAGTGTTCCAGTGAACAGTCCTAAGGCAGAGAATCACACCAAGTGTGCCATCACAGTACAGAGAGTTATGCCAGAGAGGGAAAATCCAGGCAAGGAGACAGATTTGAGCACTTGCCAGCAGCCGTGGCTGTGGCTTCAGCTGCAGTGGCGACAGCCATAGCCACCAGACCAGCAACAGAGAGAGTCTGGGACAAAGGAGCCAGATGCAGCGTGCTAGCAGATTCTACTCAACACCAACAAGAACTGGCAAGGAGCAGACATCTTCATCCTGCAGTTCGCAGACCAGAGACAACCCAGGAACCACGCCTAGGAGTGAGTAGAAGCATGACATCCCGTCTCCCCTCGGCCACCATAGCTTCATGTTTGATGAGGAGGATGGCGAGGGGGAGGATGAGGAGGCCAAGGATGGACAGGCCTGAGACCCAACGACCCAGGTGGAAAGCCTGAGCGGATTGGATTTACAGGGGTGCGCCAGATAGTAGACTTGAGTTCCAGGAAGTTGGCAGAAGAAAAGCTGGAGGCTAAACAAGCTCTCGCATAGAAAGCAGTTTTAGTGTTCCAGTGAACAATCCTAAGCCAGAGAATCACACCAAGTGTGCCATCACAGTACAGAGAGTCAGGCCAAGATGGAAAATCTAGGCAAGGAGACAGGTCTGAGCACTTGCCAGCAGTTGTGGCTGCGCCTGAGGCTGCAGCGACAGGCAAGTGGATTCTACTCAAAACCAGCAAGAACCGACAAAGAGCAGACATCTTCATCCTGCAGTTTGCAGACCAGAGACGACCCAGGAACCAACAAGTCTCAGTGTGAGTAGAAGCCTGACATACGCACTCTTTCTCAGGGAGCAGAGGAGGGAAGGCCACTCCTCCCCCACACACTCCCAGAGATCTCCATCTTTGATACTGACAAAGGCCCAGCTGAGCTGCTAGCTCCAAGTCAGGCCTTGGAAGAAAACTAGAGTCATTTAGCAGGTCACAAAAACCAAACTGACCTGCCAGACTCAGCTCCACCCAGGGAAATATCAGCCAGCTCGGGCCACCAGCCACAAAAGTGTCTTTCTTGACTGGGTAAACAGAGCCAGAGGCTGCCCCTCCCTTTAGCAGCCTGGAAAATCAATTGAAATTCAGTTAACATAAACCCTGAGAATGGCCCCAGGCTGGGCTCATTGAGTGTCTCAGAAAATAGCCCATCAAGGACTACTGTTTGCTGAAAGGCTTCAACTCTACCCAGAACCTAGCCTCATCACAGCATCTCCAAAATTGAGGAAACAGCCATCTCCCTCTTTTGTGATACTCAAAGCAGATCTCCCTCCCATTGAACTAACCTGGGAGGAGGATCACAAAATCCTGGGTAACACAGAGCATTTTTCTGCCTGCTCAAACAAACTGACATAAGAAACCAACCAAGCAACAGGAAAATCAAACACCATAAGCAGCCCAGAGACTCCAACAAGAGGCTGGTTACAGACACAAGGGAGATACAAGATATTCCCACTTCTCCCACAAAAATCAAAGAATTTATTTTTGTATCTTTTATAATTTTTTTTCTAAAACTCTTTTTAAATTTAAAATTTTAACATTTTTTAAAAAAATTGTTTTCTAGTAACTTTTTTTTCTCCCTCTTATAATTTTTATTTTAGGGGTATATGTGTGTGTGCATTTTTCTTTCTTTTTTTTTTTTCTTTTTGAAATTTTTTTTTCTTTTTTGTTTAGCTCTACAGAACTTTTGATCTTTTCTTTCTCTCTCATTTTTTTTCACCTTCTCTTCTCTTTCGTTCTTCTTTGTGTAACTTATTATATCCTCAGATATACCCATAGTCGATTATTTAGACCTTATCCCCCATTGTGTACACACTTAAACCAGAAATTTATTACTCAATTCAAAACCTCTTAGACTTAAATTCCTTAATAGCAGTATTACCTCTTTATACCTATGTAATATTTTAAGTATTTTTATTTTTAAATTTTTCATGTCTCCTTTATATCCCTCCCCTTCTCTCATTATATAAACGTTCTTCTCTGAATATTTCGTTTTCAAATTTGCATAATTTTAAGCATTGCACTTTTTAATTTTTAATTTTTGCTTTTCTATTTTTTCCTGTATCTTTTTTCTCTTTCTCATTCTCTCTCTCTCTCTCTCTCTCTCTCTCTCTGCTTTCATCCCATCCAATCTCTTTCTTGCTTTGAGATTAGGACATAGTTAAGTTAACTCTCCCTGTGCCTTCCCACATCTCTCTATTTCTATTTTACCCAAACCTCTCCCTAAACCTAATAATTTCTGGTTTGCCAAATTCTTCTTTGTGGTTCATAGCCCATTAATATTTAGTTGTTTGATGTTGAATAGATATATCTGTTGAACTAGATTGTATCTGTTGACTTTTGACTGTGCAACTACAGACTATAGGTGATGCTTGCCTTAATATAGTGTTCTACCACAAAACTGGTGTTACTTTCACCTCAAAGGGGCAGAGTAAGCTGGAAAAACACAAGAAAAATGCCAATTCCGGGTATCCCCACTCCCAATCATGATAATTAGGGGTCAGAACAGATAATGAATAATCCAGAAGAGAGTTCCCAAATAGCTCTACAAACACTGCTGGCAAACATGGTAAATGAAAAGATTGAAAACCTACAAAGGACTCTGTATGAGCGTGATAGGTAGAGAGAGGAGGCAAACCAAAGGTCAGTACAGGAAAAATTGAAAAACTACAAAGAGCTCTGTGTGAGTGTGATAGGGAGAGAGAGAAGGCAAAACAAGGTTAATACAGGAATATCATGAGCATGAGGAAGCTACTCAAAAACTGACAAAGGAATTGTGTGAGTAGCTTGAGAAAACTCAAAGAGAAAGGCAGGAATGGCGTGAACATGAGAAAGCAAAGCAAAGAACAGTACAGGAATGGAGAGAGCAGGATGAGAATACACAAAGATCATTAAAGGCATTCATGGAATCCATTAACAAAGAGCTGAAGGAAGTCAGGGAGACCACAAAGGAATGCTGATTTGAACCCAACAAAAGGAATGGGAGTCCAAGGAAACCATAAAAAATCAACTAAGTCATTTGAGAATAAAGAGTGAACACCAAATTAAGGAAGCAAAGAAGTTCATACAAGATCTAAAACAAAGCTTCAAAAAGAAATTGAAGCCATAAACGCTGACCAATTAGAAGGAAAAGAAAAAACAAAGTAGAAAGTATTGACAGCAAGTTAGACCATGCAGAACATCGAATCTAGGGCATTAAAGACAGCCTAGATACTGCAGAGAAAGAATATACCACCATTCAAGACAAATCCAAGAAATATGATAGATCTATTTAGCTCTTGGAAGAAACCATCAGAAGGCCTAATCTGAGGATAATGGGTGTCGAGGAGCACCTAGAAACAGAAGTTAATGGTCTAGGAAATTTGTTTCACAGGATCCTAACAGAGAACTTCCCAAACATGCAAAAAGATAGGCCTATTGAGATCCAAGAAGCTTTTAGAACTCCAAATAGACCAGAACAGAATAGAAAATCCAACTGTCACATTATAATCCACACAGGATCAATTCAGACCAAGGAAAAGATCTTTAAAGTTGTCAAGGGGGAAAGATCAATCACCTATAAAAGGAAACCAATTAGAATCACCTCAGATTTCTCAGCAGAGACAATCATAGCAAGACGAGCCTGGAATGATATATGCCATGCCCTAAAAAGAAACCACTATCAACCAAGAATACTGTACCCAGCTAAACTCCCGTTCATAACTGAAGGCCAAATAAAAATCTTTCATAGCAAAGAAAAATTGAAACAATATATCTCCACCAAACCAGCCCTACAAAAGATTCTTAAAGATGTCCTACACATAGAAAACCAACAAGACCACAATAAAAGCCAAGAAACTGCACCCAAACTGAGAATCCAAGAACCATAGGAAGAACCCAGTAGCTGCAAACCCCAAGAGGTGGATTAAATGGCAGGTTCTCCCAAATTCCTCTCAGTCCTATCTCTCAACATTAACGGACTTAACTCTTCAATTAATCGCCATGGACTGTCTAGTTGGGTTACACAGCAAGATCCTTCTACCTGCTGCCTTCAAGAGTCAAATCTTGCCCATAAAAGCAAACACATTTTCATTGTTAAAGACTGGAACAAAATCTACCAAGCAAATGGCTCCCATAAACAGGTGGGAGTTGTAATCCTAATATCAGATAAAATAGACTTCAAATTAAAATTCGTGAGAAGATATAAAGAAGGTAGCTACATACTAATTAACAGATCTCTTCTTAAGGAGGATATTACAATTCTAAATATCTACTCGCCAAACAACGGAGCACCCAATTTATCCAAGAAACATTGCTTTCCCTCAAATGCCACATAGATCCAAAGACATTAATTGTTGGGGATTTTAACACAACACTTTCCCGACTAGATAGACCAACTCGGCAAATACTCAACAAAGAAAATGCAGATACTAGAATTGAAAGGCTCCTTTGGGACATTTTCTGGAGCTCAATTTGCCCAGGAGAAATATAAATATCCAGAAATTTGGAGCCAATTAGTAACTAACCAAATTAACACTAGATCATAGATGTTGTGTTAATACACATCACCATTGTATTATTATTACATCAGAATCATTCCCTACTTGCAAATGTGTATGAGAAAATGAAAGAAAGGCATTAAAGCAAAATGTCTTACCATTTTAAGGATTTAATCTTAGTGGGGACGGTAATGTCTGAACTCTTCCATTCAATAAAAGCTTGAAGTATATAAGAGCACTTCCTACATATAATAATTTCTGGCAGGTTGATTGACAGGGTTATTTCAGTATGGAGATATCTCTAACAATAACTTGACTTAAGTAGAGTGTATGGCACTTATGATGGGTCAATGGCTATTGTGGCATTTTCTGTTTTAAAGAAAAATCAATTTGAGGAGCCTTCAGTAACATCAGTAAAGCTGTATGTTCAACCTAATACTTGGTGTTTCTTTTCCTACGTTTATAATAAGTAGGCTGATAAGATATCCAAACATATCTAAAGATATTTCAATAAAATTCTAAACAAATATGGATACATGGGTCACTTGTCTGTGCTGTAGTTCAATCTGTAATCTCCTGGCTAAACAAAGTCTTCAAAAATATTCGCAAAATAACTCTAAATAAAGTTCATGAGAGTTATATATGTATAATTCTTCTAAGGTCAGGATAAAAGCATTTGTTCCCAACACTTAAAATCAATAGGAACTGTTGAATTCATGGATCAAGAATTTTATGGCTTCATATTCATATCCCAAAATTTTTTCAATATGACTTTCACCAAAACACTGTTCTTATTGAACTTATTTATGTCCTTTTAATTTTCATAACCAAAACACTGTTCTTATTCAACTCATTTATGTCCTTTTAATTTTCATAACCAAAACACTGTTCTTACTGAACTCATTTATGTCCTTTTAATTTTCATATCCAAATAGTATATTTCTTTCAATACCTTCCTGCAAATTCTCTCCTTTCTTTACTTCCATAAATCTGTTTTTATTACATTTTTGTTTCCTTATATATCTCTTTTTTTTAAACTTGTTCACGCTGTTGCTCACATTGCTCACACTTGTGTTAGAACCTTCCTTTACCTCTTCCCTTTAATAATTCCCCCGATTTTATTACTGTTTTTCACATTCATGGTCGTGGATATTTTCATGATGTCTAAACAGACTTATCTTTCCATCTGTTTAATAAAATCTTTAGAACTATCAGAGGGGTTTTCCCCCTACATCCATCATTTGCACATGTAGTCCTTATCACCGAGAATATAACTCACACAGTTGCCTGGCCAGAGATGTAGAAGCCCTTTACATTTCTTCTTACCCTTCTATTCCCGTTCATTAGGTCAGATATATGATGAAGGTTTTCTCAATTTATATGATTTCTATGTACTCCTTTTTATGCCCCTGACACAAGCCTGTTTCAAGTACTGATCACTGGTCACATAGTCCTAAAACAACTATTTACAAAGTATGTTTTTTCCCCATAGTATTTTCATATTGGTCCTCGCCATCACCAAATTATTCTCCTTGTAAGTACACAGAGTGAAGAGCTCAGACACAAATTCTAGTATCATTATTTACTCAGTGTTGACTGTTGGCCTTACATTTCTCATCTGTAAATGGATGTAATCTACCAGAAATATTCAAGAATAAACTTGTTGACTTCTAGAGCAAGAAAAAAGAAAAGTGAAGAGTTCTTACATTTTCCACCTTAGCTTACAAATAAGGAAAGAGTCAAATTCAGTTTGCTGATGTAAAGTCACAAATTGCTTCATGCAGAAATAAAAATAAATTTTAGCTCCTGGCTCTAAGAACTGTGTCCTTTTAAGGCAATTACAGATATGTACGTGTTATTAGGTAAATTGTGTCAGGTGTTTTCAGCTATATTGAATATTCTCTCAATATATCATTAGAAAACATTGGTTATTGAATAGTATCTATATGAGAATGTTATTTGAACTAATCACACTAAGTTGAAAACTACATCTTAGTCCATCAAAATGTGGAAAAAAATAATTTTATTTATAAGATAACAATACCACTAAGAAATGTGAGTATACATTAGAGAGATTGCAGGAATAACATTAGAGTTTTTACTGTCTCTACCTGTTTATGTGATTGTATTTCTTGATATTGAAACTCTCCTCTTGTTATTCTTGATGTATATAATCCAACGCTGTCTATTACTATGTATTCAATGTGGGAAATAAAGCTTCAACAATATCTAAACTTTTTTCCTTTTCCATTATAACATCATTATCAGGGTACACTGCGGTCATCATCATCTACATCAAAATTATTATTAACATCATAAGTGCTAATTATTGAAAATCTGATATGTCTATGGTTTTGTTATTATTTGTCTTTTGATTAATAATTTTAATGTTACCACTGTGTATGCATCCATATTTAACTTTTGAACAAATATAGAAACAAAAAACACTAAACCATATCAAGTAGCTTGACTATGTGCTTATAACAAATTATGGAATAGATTTTTGTTGAACTGCAAATTCCTAACCAGTATGAATTAACTTATTCCCTCCCCATCATACTCACAAATATTTAAGAGTTTGAACAGATATTTTTCAAGTTATATACTGTAAATGTTACTACAATATCCTATATATATAAATCTAAAATTGGGTTGAAAGTAATAAACTTTAGTTTCTATTGAGATATTATGTATATATCCTAGGAAACTTTTAGAAAAATGGACTGTATATCTTTGAAATGGAAAAGGTAAAAAAGGTAAAAAAAAATAGTGGCATAAAAGTTTTAGAGGGAGTCTGTATTCAGAAATATATATATATATATATATATATATATATATATATATATATAAATGTTATGTGTAGGAAGACATACATTTTTAGAGATTATTTGTCATCAGAAATATATACATATATCTAAATTTATGTGTACAGCGGTGTACATTATAGTGAAACAAAAATCTTAAAACATAATTAAAATTAAAACCTAGTGCCAGTAAGTCACACCTATAATTTGAGCTATTCTGGGTGCTGAGGTCTTATAATTGTGCTCGAAACTAGCCCAGAGAGAAAAGTAATTTTAAGATTTTTTTTTGGTATGGTCTTGGGGCCTGAATTCTGGGCCTTGGCGCTGTCCCTCAGCTCTTCAGCTCAGTCTAGCACTCTACAACTTGAGCCACATTGCCACTTCTGGCTTTTTTTTTCTGCTTATGTGGTGCTGAAGAATCGAACCCAGGGCCTCATTCATACAAAGCAAGCACTGTACCACTAAGTCACCTTCCAGCCTTAATTTTTTACATTCTTATCTCCAGTTAACCACTAAAAAACAGGAATTAGCTCTGTGGCTCAAGTTGTAGAGTGCTGTCTTTGAGCATAAACAGTCTTAGGGACAATGCCCAGGTGTTGCAAACAGCAATAACAACAACAACAAAATCTATCAAATTCATTTCACAAAAGTATCTTTTAACTGCTGTGAACATTTCTTAGAAACATAAATATATGCCCCTGGAAAACGTTAAGTAAAAAGTATAGAATGTTTATGTCTTTGATAAAGACATAACTGTTTAGATTGTTTAAGATATTTAGGCAATGATTAGGAATTAAGAATAATGAAAGCTAGGTAGTATATTGGGACTGGTCTTTTATTCTATTTCACAATAGTATTAAAATGGTTCATCTGTTTCTCTAGATATTTCCCATGAGACTATCTAGCCAGATCACCAAGTTGCCACCAGTTGGAATTAATGAGATCTTTTGATTAATAATAAATAACATTTATACCAGTGGTCCATAAGATTATAATGTTCATGTAACTGACATGACAATGTCCCAACATAAAGCATTGCTCCTGCATTAGAACTGATAGTGGTATAAACAAACCTAACATATTGCCAGTGATAATAAAAGTATAACACATACAACTTTGTAAAGTGCATAATGTTTATAAAATATAATACATTATAAATAACTATATCATTTAATAATACATGATAATTAAATATAACAAATCTCTTTTACTGGTTGTGTACTTGCCGTACTGTACATTATGACATCACTTTCAAACTTATTAACATTTACTGTAAAATGGTATGTAGTTACCCAGATAGTAGCCTGATACAGGTTTGTGTTTGTCTCTTTCATTTTCTATTTATTAGCATATATTAATTGCATAAAGATATTTCCTTGTGATATTTCCATACATGCATAGAATGTACTTTGATCAATTCTGTCCTTTTTGTTACTCATTCTTAACCTCCCTCTCCTATATCAAATTTCTATTTAAAATTCCATTTTATTGATTGGTATTGTTATTATTATCATCCTTATCTTTAAGTTGTTGTACAAAGAGTCTCCATTTAACAAAGCAGTTTACAAATACAATATATCTTTTTTAAAATTTTTATTGTGAAAACAATAAGCCAGATTCAGAATGAAGATTATAAGTTTTCGCTCATATATGGATTCTAGACCTAATATGTAAATATATACATAAACATAAAAAATAGTATTAAAATGATATTTAAAATGATTATATAAAATTACTCTTGCTTATTATTTGAGTTGTAATAAGTGACAAACATTTTTAATGATTTCCAAAGAAAAGGATCATTTTCTTAGTGGTATCAATTATTTTGTAATTTCAAAACAATTAAGAAAAGTATTTCAAGGATGGTTCGTTTGAAGATGATATTTGTTTTTTTGTTCTAGTTTTCATATGCTCACAGAATTAAAATTCTAAAAATTCAATGATGTTGGAATTCTGGAATATTTCATAGATACTAATATTTTAGTCCCTTAAGTGGAATTGTTTTATTTCATTTGTTATTTTCACAAATAACTCAAGATGATTGTGTATTTTTTATTATTTCACTGCTATTGGCTCTTGAGAATACTTTTTTCCTAGCAAAGTAAAGAAAAGCAATTGGATTGAGCAAGTTACATATGGCTTTAATAAAATGCAGATGCATAGATTTGTGTCTTTTGTCATTTCCTAGAAGTTTCTTCCAGAAAAGATTATCAGTTACTTATAAGTGATGCGTAATTCCTAGGTATTCCAGTTATAACATACACTTTTTGATTGAGTTATCTCTGTATAAACTCAAAATACACAGACAAAAACTAAAAAACAAAAAGAAATTACATCTTTGTATTAAATTTTGTAGTTTACAAAGAGTTTCTAGCCAAGACTGAAAACATCTTTTTATGTATTCCGCATTTTCTGTGAATTATTTTTAACAGTAGTTGTTTTCTTTGCTGACATGTAATTCACATGCAATACATTACTTCTTTTATCGTATTCATTTTAGTGCTTTAGAAGTGAATTGTACAATCACAGGTTTTCTAAGCCTAATTTTCACAAACTTGCATTTCTTCAAATAAAAATGCTGTAAACTTTAGAACAGATATTAAAATAGATATAAAATTAACTTACAGGAATTTGTCCAGCATACATCCTCTGTAGTGTGTCTTTTGAAAATTTGTTTTGGGGGATCATTTCGAGATTCTCACACATACTAATAAATCGCATTCTCAATGAACTACATTCCCTTTGCAAACAAGGTTTTTACATAAATAGAAATGTAATGGCTGGATCATATACAATTCTCTTTGACCTTTTGAAGACTTGAAAACTTGCTTGCTACAATGATTGAAGTATTATAAAAATCAATCCACTATGTGGAGTATATAAAATTCTCCACAAATGCATTATTATATTTTGTGTCTTTTTATATTATGGTCATACTAGTGAGTTTTCTTTTTTTTTTTCTTAGATACCACAGAGGAGCCTATTTCAAATGCTCCCCCTATTGACTATTAATTTACAAAAATCCTTTAAAGAAATAGCCTATTCGGGAAAAACTTATATGAAATTAGACCATATAAAAATTCTTAACTCAGGATCATTGTAAGAGTAACACTGTAGCATTAACAAATATGTGCCTTCTATCTGTTAAATATGTTTTTATTTCTGTTATAGTGTCATTTGAATTATGAAAGGTTATCAAATTTATTCTTAACTTTCTTTTTTATTTTTATTTTTTATTGTGAAAATAATGTACAGAGGGGTTACAATTACTTGGGCAAGATAATGAGTACATTTCTTATAAAGCATTGTAGCCACATCTTCCCCGAAAAAACAAACACATTTTCAATGTTAAAGGCTGGAACAAAACCGAGCAAATGGCCACAATAAACAGGCGGGAGTTGCAATTCTAATATCAGATAAAATAGACTTCAAATTAAAATTCATGAGAAGAGATAAAGAAGGTCACTGCATACTAATTAAGGGATCTCTCCTTAAGGAGGATATTACAATTCTAAATATCTATTCGCCAAACAATGAAACACCCAAATTTATCCAAGAAACACTACTTTCCTTCAAATCCCACATAGATACAAAGACATTAATTGTTGGGGATTTTGACACACCACTCTCCCAACTAGATAGATCAACTCAGCAAAAACTCAACAGACAAACCGCAGATTTAAACAACTGCATAGATCAACTAGATTTAACAGACATCTACCGAATATTTCACCCAGAAGCAATAAAATACCCGTTTTTCTCAGCAGCACATGGAACATTTCTATAATAAACCACATTTTAGGCCACAAAGCAAACTTGTCCAAATTCAGAAACATTGAAGTTATACCTTGCATTCTCTCTGACCACAAGGGAATAAAATTAGAAATCAACACCAAAAGACACCAAAGAAAGTCCGGTAACATATGGAGGCTGAACAACACACTGCTGAATCACGAATGGATCATGGAAGAGATTAGAATGGAAATTCAAATGTTCATGCTATCCAACAAAAATGAGCACACAAATTACCAGATCCTCTGGGACACAGCAATGGCAATACTGAGAGGCAACTTTACAGCTCTGAATTCCTACATCAACAAATTGGAGAGATCTGAAACCAACAATTTAATGAGACATCTGAACCTCCTTGAAAAAAGAGCATCAAGATAAACCCCAATCGAGTAGATGGAAAGAAATAATTAAAATTAAATCAGAATTAAATGAATTAGAATTAAAAAAAACAATAGAAAGAATCAAAAAAACAAAGAATTGGTTCTTCAAAAAATTGACAGACCCTTAGCAAATCTTATAAGAAAAAAAGAGAACACACCCAAATAAATAAACTCAGAGATGAGAATGGAAACATCACCACAGAAAAAAACCAAGATTCAGAACATTATAAGGGAATACTTCTCAAAACTTAATGCTAATGAGTTTGGGAACTTGGCAGAAATGGACCTTTTCCTAGCAAATATTGACATGCCAAAACTAAACCAAGATGACTTAAACCAGCTTAACAAGCCTATATCGAGCATTGAAATAGAAACAGCAAGAAGAGACCTCCCATCTAAGTAGAGTCCAGGACGAGATGGTTTTACAGCAGAATTCTGCAAAGCCTTCAAAGCAGAGCTCACACCAATACTCCTCAACTCTTTAATGAAATTGAAAGAGAAAGTTCACTGCAGAACTGATTCTATGAAGCCATCATAACCCTCATCCTAAAACCAGGCAGGGACTCATCAAAGAAACAGAATTATAGACCCATTTCTTTGATGAACATTGATGCAAAACTTCTCAACAAAATTATGGCCAATCGACTTCAACAATTCATCCAAAAAAGCATACACCAAGATCAAACAGGATTCAGTTCAGTGATGCAAATCTGGTTCAATATATGCAAATCAACAAATATAATGCATCACATCAACAGGAGCAAGGATAAGAACAACACGGTTATCTCAATAGATGCAGAAAAAGCATTTCACAAGATCCAACACCCATTTATGATGAAGGTTCTGGAAAAATTAGGAATCCATGGAATATACCTCAATACAATAAAGGCTGTAAATGACAAACTTACAGCAAGCATTATACTTAATGGTGAAAAACTAAAACCATTTCATCTTAACTCTGGAACAAGACAAGGATGTCCACTCTCTCCACTTCTTTTCAACTAGTATTAGAATGCCTAGCTACAGCAATAAGATAAGATGCAAACATCAAAGGCATCCAAATAGGGAAAGAAGAAATAAAACTCTCCCTCTTTGCAGATGACATGATCATCTATTTAAAGAAGCCCATAGACTCCACTCCCAAATTACTCAAGCTGTTTCAAAATTTGACAATGTAGCAGAGCATAAAATTTACCCCCCAAAATCAATGGCTTTTCTGTATGCCAACAATGAGAAAAGTGTGGAAGAAATTAGGAAAGCAACTACATTTGTAATAGCCCCACAAAAAATAAAGTACCTAGGAATTAACTTAACCAAAGAAGTGAAGGATCTTTATGATGAAAACCTTAAAAACTTGAAAAAAGATATCAAAATAGAACTTAGAAAACGGCAAAAACTCCTATGCTCCTGGATTGGAAAGATCAACATCATGAAAATGGTAATACTTCCCAAGGCTATCTACAATTTCAATGCGATACCTATCAAAATTCCAACCACATTCTTCAAGGTAATAGAAGAGGCAATCCAAAAATTCATATAGAACAATAAAAGACCCCGAAAAGCAAAAACGTTCCTCAACAGAAAAACACTGCTGGAGGAATATCAATACCAAATTTCAAACTCTACTATAAAGCCATATTATTCAAAACAGCATGGTACTGACACAAAAACAGACCTCAGGAACAATGGAATAGAATTGAAAACCCAGAAATGAACCTACAGACCTATAGCCATCTAAACTTCGATAAGGGAGCTAAAAAAATCGAATGGAAGACACACACCCTCTTCAGTAAATAGTGCTGGCAAAATTGGTTAACTAATTGTAGAAAACTAAAGTTAGATCCTTATCTATCAACCTGCACCAGAATCAACTCCAAATGGATCAAAGAGTTCAGAGTCAAAGCAGACACTCTGAAAACATTACAGGATGGGATAGGAGAAAACCTAAGTCTTGTTGGCCCAGGCCGAAATTTTCTTAATACAGACCTGGAAACAAAGCAAATCAAAGAAAGTTTGGACAAATGGGATTGCATGAGGTTGCAGAGCTTCTGCATGGACATAACTAGCAAGATCAATAGAAAGTCCACAGATTGGGAGAAGATCTTCACTAGGCATACAATGGACAAGAGTCTCATATCTAAAATATAATTGGAACTCAAAAAATTAAATCCCCCAACAACAAATCCTCAAAGAAACAACTGCCCAATAAATAAGTGGGCTAAATACTTTTGAATACATATCTAACATCACCTTATCTGACCTTTTCTGCTTGACTCAGACATATATTAAATATTGAAATAAAGGAAACCATGGGACCGATGTTTCTTTGGGCCTGGCTTACTTCACTTAATATAATTTTTTCCCAGCGTTTGCATTTCCTAACAAATGGGGCAATGTCATTTTTTCTGATGGAGGCATAGAATTCCATTGTGTATATATACCACATTTTCTTGATCCATTCATATACTGAGGGGCATCTAGGTTGGTTCCATATCTTAGCTATACTAAATAGTGCTGCAGTATACATAGTCGTCCTGGTAGCTTTAGTGTGGTCTTGTTTGTAAACATTTGGGTAAATGCACAAAAGTCGGATTGCTGGGTCATAGGGGAGCCACTAATGCTTTCCATTTCAAATTTTTAGAAATCTTTACTGATCCAATGTCATGAAATTTTACATAATATTTTATAGGTTTTTACGTCTCACATTAAGTTTGATAAACATTTTTTATTTTAAATTTTTGTACAAGGATTCAGTTAGTAGTCTAAGATCATTCCTTAAATCTAGAGAGGCAATAGTACCAGTACATCCATTTAAGATTCTATTTTTATTTCATGAAGTGTTGGCATCCTTTTCAATATCTATTGACTATAAAACTACGAATTTATTTTTGACAAATCTGTTACATTCTTCTGTGTATCTGTTCTTATAGTAGAGCTATGTTGTCTTTACTACTGAATATATAACATTCAAATATAATTTGAGCGCTCAAGCTACACCATTTTACAAGATTGTTCTGACTGACCTGTATTTCTTGAATGTACATACCATTTTTTTGAGCAATTGGACCAATATTCTACAGAGATATCTGTGTGTTTGATAGTCACTCATATTTTGCACCTTGTAAAATATAAAACCGGAAATATTATATATAGAAAAATGTGTATAGAGAATGCTTGAAACAACTAAAATTAATTTAGGAATAAGTTAAGATTTAGATAAGTCTATATCATAATATAACTGAATGATAACTAATTGAGCTGTACAACAGAGGAGAGTGAGAGGGGATAGAATGATGGAACACATAGGAGTTTTATGTCATTATTATTGTGTTTCAAAAAGCAAAAAGACTTCAGAGAAGAGAACAAGGAAAATAATCAAAGCGTACTGAATCAAGTTCCTTTTTAATCCATCTAATAGTTTGGATTGAATGCCAGAGAACATGGAAAAAAATAAAATAGAAAATAAAGCATTGTATAAACCTGTTACAATGTAAAGAAACTGTAATAAGAATGTAATAATTAAATTCCAAAAAATAAGAGAAAGAATAGGTAAATGCTAAAGGGAAAAAGAATTAAGAGTGAAAAGAAGCAAAGTAAAACCTTTATCAATAACAAATACAAGAGTTTGGAAGTGGAAAGACAGTGGAAATATTCTAAATAAAAATAACATAACAATAAAAATTGCTAACATGGATAGATGATGGATCACATTTTATCATATATAATTTTGAAAAAAACATACTAGGAATGAAAATTTAAAAGTCATAATTTAAAACACTACTTAGATTATAACTAGACAGTATAGCTAAGTGTCAAAATATTGGCCTAGCATACATGAAGCAATCGTGTAATCTCCCATGCATTACAAAGTACACACAAAGCACACACACACACACACACACACAAAAGCACATACACACACAACACATACACACATTTGGAATATTGCTATTATCATATTATACAGAGGAAATTATCACAAATAGTAAAAGTATGTTAATACATGAAATCATAATATTTCTCTTACTATATAACAGTTTAGTAGAAATAATATAGTCACAATATACTTGGATTCTTATTGATTAAGTAAATTGAAAATTAAGACATAGAAAATATGAGAACCTCTGTAAACAAGTTTTAAATAATAAACATTTTGAAACATGCATCCTTTTATTTTGACAAAATATTGATGTTACTGGTGTTGTAACTAAAGATTTGAATATGATAACCAGGTGTCAATATCTTGCAAGCGATTTATATATTTCTAAACATTTCCCTCTGTATATTTTTAGAATAAGGTCTCATAGTTTCTCTGGCTCTCCCAAATCACAAACCCAATTTGCACTTCCCACCATAGCTAGAAAATGGAAGCCACAAATCACCATGCCCAGCTCAAACTTTTATTTTTATTCAAGAACTAATATTTACAAAAAAGTGACTAGGTAATGAATACTTTCATAATAAATTATAGGCTTCTTGCAATTACAGTACTTGTTACATGGACAAATATGTTTAGAACTATAAGAAAATAAATTTGTTTACATTCACCAACCATATAATAATTAAGAAAATAATTTTAAATATTCACATGTTAAATATTTTATTTTTTTTGGGGGGGGGTCCAGTCGTGGGGCCTGAACTCCGGGCCTAGGCACTGTCCTTTAGCTCTTCAGTACAAGGCTAGCACTCTACAGCGCCACTTCCGGTTTTTTTTTTCTTTTTGCTTATGTGGTGCTGAGGAATCGAACCCAGGGCCTCAGGCATGCAAGGCAAGCGCTCTACCACTGAGCCAACTTCCCAGCCCTGTTAAATATTTTAAAAGAAAATATATTTGTCAGAATAATTTACATGTATAAAAACATGTAAAATTAAATTAACTAATCCTACAAATCTGAAAAAAGAATTACCCTAAACAAACAAATGAAAATAAGTAATTAATTCAAAATTGAAAATTTAGAAAATAAAATGAAGTGTGCTCTTGATTTGACTTAAGTCACTGTAAATCCTCTCTACATCAATTTCGTAATAAAATACGTGTGAACAAAGAAAGCAAAAATACCCATTAATCAATAGCAACAGCAAAAACGTCAGTAGTTCTTTTTTTTTTTTGAGTGTAAAAAAAATTGCTGAATTATATAACAATGTTCCTTCCATACGAAAGGTACTCATTACCTTACTTAGGTAACTGTAACCCCTTGTACATTACCTTTATGATAAAATTAAATTGAAATTAAAAATAAACCAAACAATATATCAATTAAGAAGTCTTAGAAGCCATTGGTTAAAAACTTTGTAAAACACTGCCTTAAGTACCCAAGGAATATACTGTGATGTTACTATTTAAATACTTAAATTTCACCAGAGAAGCAAAAAGTTTAAAAACTGTTACAAAGTAAAGTAATAAATCAGAATATATTACTAACAATACTAATCATAAAATGAATTTATAGTGGTAGTCAAAGATGTAAGAAATGAGGCAATTTGCTATTCATTTGTATTTAATAATTGAGAAAGAATTTTCTATGTCTTTTTAAATACATCTTAAGTTTAAGGAAGAAACTATTCTGTCACATTATATGATAATCAGATAAAGCTGATATTTTAGCAAAGAACAGATTGTATTAAGCTTTTGGATATTAATATATATACTTCTTTTAGTTGTCAGAAATTGTGGGGATTTCAACTTGGGGTATTGTTCTTGCTAGGCTGGTGTCATATCAGTGGTTAATTTAAGATAGGGGTTTCCTTTCCACAAGAACATGCACCTGATCTTCCTTTTACCCTTCCCATCATCAATGGCATCAGAATTGCACACCAATTACTCTAGAATCCTACCTTGGCTGGCCTGGATTCTTCAGTCCTTCCAATCTTAGCATCTAGATAATGCAGGATGATGGAAATGATCCAATGAACCCAGCTATAGATTGAAAAGGACGTCCACTAAACTTTTGGCCTGGGTTCTCTTTTCATGCCTCCTATGTAGTTAAGAGTACATATGGGCCCCCGTGGTGCCAAGGAGTAACAGTATTTTTAAAGCAATTAGACATATATATGACTTAGGTTTGGATTACCTCAGGAAAAGAATAAAAGAGCAGTGAAGCATAGAGGACAGGCAGAATTTTATCTAGTTACTCAGAGGCTGAATAAGATTAGCTAGCTAATCAGGAGGGTGAAATCTGAAGACCACTGTTCCAAGCCAGTCCAATCATGAAAATACATGTGATTATCTCCAAAAAACCCGAAGTGGAGCAGTGGTTCAACTGGTAGACCAATATCCTTAGGCACAGAAGATTAGGAATAGTGCCCAGGCACTATCAAGCTTCAACAATAATGAATGCACGCTTGAGCACAAGCACAAGTGTGTGCGCATACTCGCACTAGCGTGCACAGACACACACACACATGCACACACACACACACACACACACACACACACACACACACACAAATGAGTATTTCAATGTGAAGTTCTTTATTTTATCCCTTGCTGTACTTTATTTCCCTGTATTAGTTCAAAAATTAACAAAATCAGGTAAGCATCTATTTACATACAACTTATGTTTCTCTAAATTCTACTCTCTTTTTGGAAGCCTGCTTTTATTTGACCCAAAAGTAAATTATTCAGGAGGTCAATTCATCTGTCTCAACTTTATAGTGTTAAATGTTTGTGTAGATTCCTCCTAGTAATATGATTTTATGAAATCCTGCATCAAGCAGCATATTTCTTTCACGAGAAAGGGGTTCTCTGTCAAACAATTAATAATAGATTTTTCTCCTCCTGGAAAGCATCCGTAGTATTATTATCTTCATATAATTCATGAACTGTCTGTGTATGCCAAAGACTGCTGTGAAAATAAAAAGACACTTCTCATTGCTTAGCTTTCGTAAAGCATTCATAGATATGAAGGTGTTTAAATATTACTGAAATTGCTTTGGACTAAATAATGTTCACCTTGATTATCTTGAGAAAGAAGAATTGGTTTCTCAGCACAATAGGTAAGAACGTGAGTGAAAGAAACAAAAGTAAAAGTGAAGAACAACTCAACACATACATACAAACGAAACAAAACAAATGAAAAACATTAATTCAGTACTCAAGAACCTGCAGGAAATGCAGAGATTTAAAAAAAAACAGCTATGATAAGCTTATGAAAATCCTGACTATATGGAAGTCCACTGTTGTGAGGGTATTGGTTAAATCCCAGACTGGACAGAAAAATCTGTACACAATACCAGGCACCTGTTATTCTAAATTCTAGGAATAATAACATCAAGTGGTCTGAGGCCACCATCATTCACAAGTAGGAAGCTAGATTCTATCTGAAAATTAATCAGGATAACTTATGGCTAGGGGCATGACAAAGTGGTAAGAACACCCATTTAGGAGACACAAGACACTCAATTCAAACTCTAATATTATGGGTATTAAATAATTGGAATAATTGTAACATTTGAGTATTTCAGTGGAGAAAAATCCATGAGATAGAGTAAACCCATGTTGCAATGCTTTCTACTTAAGTGATAATGTTATGTGGTACTCCAGACATAACAGAGTTACCTTGCAAATGAGCGTGGATGTGCATTTGCGTGATAGAGATACTCTACTTACACAGGTGTAAATTAAATAGATATTTTTGGGTAGATTGTATTTCTTGAACTAAGAGGCTGGGTGATGTTCCTTAGCTTTTTCTCTCAAGGCTATCACTCTACTACTTTGAGCCACAGTTCCAATTCTGATTTTCTGTTGGTTGTTTGGAGATGAGAGGCTCATGGATTTTCCTGCCCAGGATGGCTTCAAACCATGATCGTCAGAGCTCAGCATCCCGAGTAAGCAGGATTCCATGCATGAGCCATCTATATTTTTAATAATTTAGTAAATTGTACAGTTACAGAAGTTATAAATTTTCATTATAACCTGTATAATATATATGTGTGTATGTGTATATCAATGCATACGGATAGAAACATTTTAACATATTTTTTGTATCTATAGTAGATTTATGAAATCATTCATTGTTATATAGTTAAATGGAAACAAAAGTTATTGAGGAGCAAAACAAAGGGAATTATCACATGTTTCTTGTTGTTAAATGGAATATGAATTCCGAGAATCAGTTTGGGGAAACAATCTTTAACAAAATGGATAATGGCTATTAATTCCAATCGATTCATTTGCCCATATTGTGCATCCTCATACATGAATGTCAAAAATCAAATCACACTTTTTTGCCTTGGTATTTAAATCACCAGTTATAATACAGGGCATAGATGAAGTAATCAAATAAAGTTTAAAATAATAATAAGTGATGCTATGAGTTAGAGCTGAAAATGATTTTAAATATGATAATAGCTAAATACATTGCATATTTCTTATTTTACTCTATTGTCATGTCCCTCATTCCCACATTAGGAAACTAGATAGAAGGTTCTATCTAAATTATTTGTACAATTATGAAAAATGTATTGAAAGAATATGGACACAGTGTGGTTTTAGTCTATTGAGACTTGTAGTAGGTAGTGTGTTTTTAAGGACTTGCAAAACGTTGTGATGGAGATAAAGGGAGAGATGTGCTTATTCGGGAAAATTGGCTGGAGCATTGCTCCCAGAAAGAGAGTGATGAGTTCTTCCAGAAGGATACAGTAAAATCACTTTCACAAACATGTTCACTGCTGCACTATTCACCGTAACCAAGTTATGGAAAAATCCCAGATGCCCTTTGATGGAGGGATGGTTGGAGAAATTGTGCACATATACATAATTGTATTGCACCCATCCATTATGAAGATTGTTACATCATTTGCAAAGAAATGGATAGATCTAAAAATATGTTAAGTAAATAAAATCAGAACCAAACACACAAAGGACCCATGTTCTGTCGCGTATTTGGAAGATGGAACTTTATGCAAGTTTACACAACAGTATTAACAAAAGCATGCTATTTGCAGAAGAGTATTTAAACGATGAAATTTCTTATAAAATTGACCTTTTAATCCAACGAAATAAATATCACAAAACTGTCACTTGGAAGATGTGAGGGGAAGACAAAGGGAAGGAATAAAGAGAGTTATGGAGGAAGAGTGTGAAAGCATAATATTCAATACAGATAGTATGCAACTAGAAATAATAAATGTGGGGTCAGATTTGGAAGGGTATGTGAAAGTTATGAAAAATCCATTGTACTTATGAACTGATTTGTTGAATTGAAATTCCCTCATACAACTATTTAATATAAATATAATTAAACACAATAGAGACATCTGATCTTAAGCTACGTTCTCTTACACCATGAGCCAATATAATGGTTTCCTCCTCAGAAATTTTCTTTGCAGGTATTTTCCTCATAATGACAGAAAAGTGAACAACTCAATAAATATCAATACATCACATTGCATATCCTAAGTAGACACAATATAAAAATCACAGTAAAAATGTTTGAATTCATCACATGATAAAATATCAGGTAGAAAGTATCAAATGCTGATTATTTTTCCAAGTACTATACTTGTGGTATCTAATTTTCTCTGCCCAATAATCCATAAAGTGAAACTGCTTCTATTTTTATTTTTCAGACGATGATAATGAAGTCTTCAGAGTTAGAATTACTACTACAACATTGCACACATTGTAAGTGTTAGGCTGTGGCCCATTCCCACCATATCAAATAACCTCATTCTATTTTATGACTAAAATACCAGTACTTAGTCTACTAATTCTAGGAAAATTTCCCAAAATTATTGTGCACACTCTAATAATATTTCACTTTATCTTTGTTAGAAAGTAGGTAACTAAACTGGAGGCCGGTGGCTCCTGCCTGTAATCCTACCTACTCAGGAGGCTTAGGTCTGAAGATCCCAGTTCAAAGCCAGCTCAGGCAGTCAAGTTCGTGAGACTCTTATCTCTGATAAACCTCTAGTAAATCGGAAGTGGCACCGTGGCTCAAGCAGTAGAGTGCTTGCCTTGAGTGGAAGAGTGCAGGGACAGTGCCCAAGCTCAGAGTTCAAGCGCCACGACAGACCAAAAAAAAAGAAAAAAGAAAAATAGATTAAAAAAAGAAAATAGGTAACTGTAATATGAAACTCCCAGTCCGTAATAAATTTATACCTCCCTGGTGAAAGGAACTGCTAAAGTATAACATTCTTGAATTCTAGCTCAAAATAGTAGAAATCATATTCTATCCCATGACACAACACTGCACTGCCTTGGGACCCCATCTCTGTTTAAAACAGTCATACTGAAAGAATGACCTGCCCAATTACTGATGGAAACAGACTGCAGGCCTTATGGACCAATAATTTCCACATTTTGGCTCAACAAAGTTGTTTACCATTGGAAGTATTCTGATTGCATTTTATACCCAACATTTTGAGAGAAATGTACTACTTTAAAATGTTTAAAGGAAAGACTGATATAAAAATCACCTTTGACACCAGATAAATATTTTACCGTTCATATACCTAAAAATGCAGTCTGACCTGTGATTAATGTAAGGAAAGAGAGGTTAAAAATCATAGGGAAGGGGTGACACTCTCCAAAAAGATATGTACTTAATACGTGATTTAACTGAAACCCCTCTGTACAATAAAACTCCTCTTTACAATAAAAATTATTTTTTAAAAAATTAAAAATTCATATATACCAAGACCTAAGCATGAATTAAAGACCCTCCAACTTGTACACACAATTGTTTTAAAAAGACATCAACACTACTGCATTTTTAATTCCTTATAATAATGATCATGATAATGAAAAACTATTAACACTTGAAAATAACTTATTTTCATTTTTTGCTTTTTTTGTTTAATTTTTTTTATTAATACTGTACAGAGGGGTTACAATAAAATGGGCAAGATAATGAGCACATTTCTTATCAAGCATTGTAGCCTCCTCCTTTGTTTCCCCTACCCATCCCTTCCCATCCTCCCCATGCACCCCTCACCAAACCCTTCCCGTCCCTCCCAAAGTTGTAAAGTTCATTTTCTACATAACGACTTGTACTTCTCATTGCTGCAAGGGTCCACCTGTATCCCTATTTTTGAACGAATTGTTTTTCCCCTTCCCCTCCACAAATTTTACCGACATCAAATACAGTGAAAGAACAGGTTTTACTGTGGGGGAGGGATGTACAAAGCAACAAAGAAATAATTGTATAAATGTGTTAGAATCAATCGCATGAATGAAAAAAAAAACATTGAATATATATTTTAAGGTTAATTTCCCTAATATCACGTTATTTGACCTTTTCTGCTTGACTCAGACATCTGCTAGATATTGCAAATAAGGGAAACCATGGGACCTATGTTTCTTTGGGCTTGGCTTACTTCACTTAATATAATTTTTTCCAAGTCTTTCGATTTCAATATAATAATGGCTGTACATGACAAACGTACAGCCAGCATTATACTTAATGGTGAAAAAATAAACCATTTCCTCTTCACTCAGGAACAAGACAAGGATGTCCATTCTCTCCACTTCTCTTCAATCTAGTATTAGAATGCCTAGCTACAGCAATAAGACAAGATGCAAACATCAAGGGGATCCAAATAGGGAAAGCAGAAGTAAAACTCTCCCTTTTTGGAGATGACATGATCTTGTATTTAAAGAATCCTATAGACTCCACTCCCAAATTACTCAAGCTGATTCAAAACTTTGGCAAAGTAGTAGGGTATAAAATTATCCCCCCAAATCAATAGCTTTTCTGTATGCCAACAATGAGAAAAGTGTGTCTGAAATGAAGAAAGCAACTCCATTTGTAACAGCTCCACAAAAAATAAAATACCTAGGACTTAACTTAACCAAAGAAGTGAAGGACCTCTACGATGAAACCTTTAAAAACTTGAAAAAGGATATCAAAACAGAACTTAGGAAATGGCAAAAACTCGCATGCTCCTGGATTGGAAAGATCATCATCATGAAAATGGCAATTCTTCCCAAGGCTATCTACAATTTCAATGCGATACCTATCAAAATTCCAACCACATTCTTCAAGGTAACAGAAGAGGCAATCCAAAAATTCATATGGAACAATGAAAGACCTCGAATAGCAAAAACGTTCCTCAACAGAAAGAACACTGCTGGAGGAATATCAATACCAAATTTCAAACTCTACTATAAAGCCATAGTAATCAAAACATCATGGTACTGGCACAAGAACAGACCTCACGAGCAATGGAATAGAATTGAAAACCCAGAAATGAACCTACAGACCTATAGCCATGTAATCTTGAATAAGGGAGCTAAAAAAAATAGAATAGAAGAAAGACAGCCTCTTCAGTAAATAGTGCTGGCAAAATTGGTTAACTATTTGTAGAAAACTAAAGCTAGTTCCTTATATATCACCCTGCACCAGAATCAACTCCAAATGGATCAAAGACCTTGGGGTCAAAACAGACACTCTGAAAACATTAAAAGATGGAATAGGAGAAACCCTAGGACTCCTTGGCGCATGCCGAAATTTTCTTAATACAGACCCAGGAACACAACAAATCAAAGAAAGGTTGAACAAATAGGATTGCATGAAGTTGCAGAGCTTCTGCATGGCAAAGGACATAGCTAGCAAGATCAATAGAAAACCCACAGATTGGGAGAAGATCTTCACTAGCCATACACCGAACCAGGGTCTCATAACTTAAGTATACTTGGAACTCAAAAAATTAAATCCCCCAACAACAAATCCTCAAAGAAACAACTGCCCAATAAGTAAGTGGGCTAAAGACTTAAAGAGAAACTTCTCTGAAGAGGAAAGAAGAATGGCCAATTGACACATGAAGAACTGCTCAACCTCCCTAGCCATAAAAGAAATGCAAATCAAAATAACATTTAGATACCACTTCACCCCAGTTGGAATGGCAAAAATCAACAACTCTAATAACTTATTTTGTTGAGAGTAGGACACAAAACACAAGATTAATCTTAATCATTTTAAAAGACCTTTATTTATACTACAAATTCACTCTTATAACTATAAAGATTCTAAAACTAACTGAAGTGCATAGACACAATGGAAATAATTTAACTTTATCATCTACATTCAAAGGACTGTGTTAATAGAAAAGAGTTATACTAATAATTAGCTTACCAAATTCACTTACATTCTTTTATTCTATTTCATTTAGTTTCATAAAAACTGGCTTTTCATAAAATGATGCATAAAATGCCTATATACCCACTTACATTTTCATATCTTAATATTTATTTCAGAAATGTCTTTAGCTGCATAGTCAATGAACTGAAATAATACTTATATATTCAAAGGCTTTTCAGAAATTGCAAGACTCTCTCTGGGATGTTATTTTTATTGGAAAAGATATTCAAAAAGCTCTATTTGTTAAAATTGTGATATTTACTCCCACAAAACAGTCATTAGTGAAGTTCCCTTTGCATGTACAAAACAACTTCACATATATTCACAATCTGGAGATGACACATGATTTTTGTTTGTTTATGAAAGGAATATCTAACAAGCATAACTACAATACTTATTTTCAGTCAATAAGATGGGGTATTCAAACATAATATGGGATTGATTATCTCTTAGTGAGAAGAGATATGATCTTACAAAGAAAGTTATTTTCAATAGAAATCCGGAAAGAGTTTATTCACCTTGGATTTCACAGGAATAACCAGAAAGTAATACTTGTTTGGTCAAGTCAGTCAAACTTACTTCATGAGTGTAACTTAAATTTATAACCCATATAAGATCCCAGGTACATATTTTGTACTGACAGTCATCATATAGTAATAACTTACTACCTAATTATTTCTGTATCTTCTAACCTAACATATAAGAGCTGAAAGCAGTCTCTTTTATATAACTTAATGTTGTAAATGCTTTGGTTATGATGATGTTATTATTTGACAAATAAAATGTACAAGGGTGGTTCCAATGAAATGACATGACAGAACACTGATAAATAAAAACATTACAACATTTAACTCTTTTCAGCCTCACCCTGTCCACATTGGCAAGCAACATTGCAACAGCACATGCACACATATACACAACACACATGTGCGCACATGTACACACACATATACATGCATGAAAAATTCAGGATTTATTGTACAAAAAAGTTTAAATAAAATATTAGTGATTAGGAGAAATGATAATTTGCCTTATTACAAAATAATACATAATCTAGTCACCACAGGTTTTACATTTTACCTACCTCTCCACATGTGACCACTTAATTTATTTCTAATTAATTAATTACCTAAATAATTAATTCATTTCTTTGGTGCTAATACTATGGCTTGAACTCAGGGTCTGGCCCTGAGCCAGAATTTGTTATTTTGTTTTGTTTTAGTTTTCTTCAAGGCAAGCATTTTTCTGCTTGTACCACAGCTCCATTTCTAGCTTTTGCTGGTTACTTTCAAATCAGAGTCTAATGGATTTTTTTTCTTAGTCTGGTTTCAAATCACAATCCTCAGATTTCATCTTTCGTATTAGCTAGGATTAAAGGCATGAGTCATCAGTGTGGCTTCTGCTTTTTTCTCTATACTTATGTAATGCACACATTTAGAGAGTAATTTGAAACTGAAAGTATGAAAGCAAGATGTACAGTGATGATATTGTCTTGTCAGAAATTCAAGTTAGTAATGTAAAGTTCTTCTTAATACCATACACAAAAATACCATGATATAATATAAGAGAACTCATTATTGAATATATGAGCTTAGGAGCTTTCTAATAGATCCATTATTTATTGTTACCCAACATTAGAAAAAAAATGTATAATGTAGTAGTAAAATGGAAGTCCTTTGCATGACTACTTAAATTCCTTGTTTTTAATGACACTTGATTTCATCTAAATAAGTAGGCCTGTCTATTGTCTTCATGTGATTTTGATGATTGAAAGTGCTTAATGAGAAGTTAAAATGTATTAGTAGTCCTTTGCTATCAATTCTCACTTTTTCTTCTTGGAGTATATAATGTTCAAAGCAATAGTTCAGAATCAGCACACACACAAAAAAAAGTTCAGAATCATGCTTCCACTTACACTGGAAGCATGATTGGCCTGACTTCTCTAGCTGCTTTCCTAGCCTGGACCTATTCCTTCACTGTACAGGAAAAGTGGAATTCAATTGATTTCAGTCAGATCTGTTACTAGAATTATCAAGGATTTAGATTCTTATCTGTAATTTGGTCAAAGATGTTTCTCTCTATGTAGGCTACTAAAAATGTATTTACTAATTTCAAGTAAATACATACATTCTATTCCCATCATTTAAAAAAAATTTTTTTGCTTGCTCAGTAAATTGATCAGAGGCATGGATTTTGTTGCTAACTAGGTCATTGCACATCTCTCTTCCTCTCTCCTTCATGGTTCTCATAGATAATATGATTGCTCCATAATTATCCTAATTTATTTTGCTTTTATATTTTTGGTTGCATCATTTCATTTTCTGCTCTGCCATTCCCCAAATCATTTATACAGAAGGCATTATTTCATACTTTCTCATTCCTAGAAGGAGCTGCACATGAAGACACCACTGGCCCTCATTTTCATTCTTTACCTTTGAATACGGTGTAACATCTTTCCTCTGCTCTCCATCAATTCCCTACACCCTAGTTAGAATAATTTTGAATAGTAAAAATGGAAAAAGAGAAAATAAATCATGGTTAAAAACATAAGCAAGAATTCACCAGATATTTCTGACCAGTTCTACCAATGTGAATTATTAGGGAAATACATGGACCCCTCATTCCCACTGGGAAATACATGGACACCTCATTCCCACTGGTATCAAAGTCTCTGGTTAGGCAATTCTGATGAAGATGAAGAAAAGGATGAAAAAGTAAGGAATGGTATCAATTACAAGAAAAAAATGGAGAAGGATCCAAACAAATTTCTTTGGGCTGCTGAAAATGATCGGCTTACTACAGTGCGGAGACTACTTCAAAATGGCCACTCATGTGAATACTAGGGATGACAATGTGTATACCCCTCTTCACCGGGAAGCCTACAGTGGACACTTAGACATTATCCGTGAGTTGGTGGCTCAAGAGGAACATACAATAACTGTAGATGCCTGGACACCCCTGCACAGTGTATATATGTGGAATAATACCAGAGTGGCTTCTTTTTTACTTCATCATGATGCAGATACCAATGACAAAACTAAAGGCCTCTTGTCCCCCTTGCTGCTGAGAATTGAGATAGCAAAGATATTCTGGATCTCCTCCTGTTGAACCATTATGTCAATCCAGGCCTGAAGAACAACTTGGAAGAAACTGCATTTGATATTGCCAAAAGGATAAATATGTATCACTACCGCTTGGAAGTTGTGGAAGGCTTTACGAATTGTTCTTCTAAGTTCTAATAGTTCAGTTAAGTTTCTTAAATTACAAAAATGCCAATCCGTCCTTTGTGTCCATACAAAATATTTTCACAATACAAATAACAGCAATCAATACCTTGTTTTGTGGGGGTTTTTTTGGTCAGTTGTGGGGCTTGAACTCTGGGCTTGGGCTCTATCCCTGCACTCTTCAGCTCAAGGAGAGCTCTCTAGCGCTTGAGCCACAGCTCCACATCTGGTTTTCTAGTGGTTTATTTGAGAAAAGAGTCTTATGGACTCTCCTGCCCGTGCTTTTAACTGTGATGCTCAGATTTCAGTCTCCTGAGTAGCTAGGATTATAGGCGTGAGCCTCCAGCGCCCAGCAACAGCGATATCTTACTGTAAAAATTCATGGATTCCGTGGAATTCTTCCAAGTGAATTGCCTGCCTTTGATGTCAAAATGTATTCAAGAGTTTTTGTATACATCTATAATGAGTTCTGCAGAGTGTGTGATTTCTTAATCAGAAAGAATTTTCTTACCTGTTGAAATCAGTAGTACAGAAACTAAAGTATTTCTGATGCTTGGCTGGAAAAGTATATTTTAAAATATTCTACATTCTATGTTTGTATAATGCCTATAATCTATTTTATCCTCTCCTAGGTATACTCTGAATTCTACATTGTTTTATAATATATAGGTTCATTATTGTGTCCTTTCAGATTGCATTCCATATAGAAACAGTTTAAGATTCCTTTTTTTCCTAGGTCCTTATAGTATTATATTTCTTTGGGATAAAATGTCAAAGTTGTATAATTTCAAAAGTTTTGTAAAGTTTATGCTACATAAAGGCTTTTCTAGTGTGAAGATTTAATACACTGATGTCAAACTAACTTTTAATTATATGAATTACGTGTATTGATACACTTGTAATTTTGTAATCAAGTTTTTAATAACTTTTTTAATTTCTTATATCTGTAGAATGAAAAATATGGAATATTCACAAATTTTCATATCATCCTTGTGCAAGTGCCATGTTAATCTCTGTATTTTAATTTGGGTATATGTGCTACAGAAGCATGTAGTATCCTCTAAATTTAAGTAGTTAATGAGTCAAACTTTATACAGGCGTATATCCTTGGTTGCCTAACAATGCTATTGATCTTATTTCCCTAAAATTCTGTGAATATTGGAAAAAAATTATATTGTTCAGTCGATTGCTCACATACGCAATTTTTTTATCCGTGACAATTTTAAGTCTTTTTAATGTGGGATTTAATCGTACTTTCAAGTATTTATATATAGGTCCAAAGGTGATGGCTTTTTCAAGTACTTATTTATCCAACTGAGCATTGTGGAGCTAATGGATTCAAAGTAAGCCTTGCGTAAGAGCTACTTCTAAACTTCTACAACTGAAATTTTCCAAATGAGGTCTTACTGACACAAATGTTTACCTGGTCCTTTACTCTTCTTCCCTGTAGGAACAGACCAACCAGAATATCTTACCCTGAGAGTATAGATTATATTACTTGAACAAAATTAATCTTAGTTACAAGGTATCATAGAGAGAGGAACAGTTCAGACTGAACTTTTCATACTAAAATATAATTAATCAAAATATAATTGTTTATAATACCTACCATTTCAAAAGTAGCTAAAGCCAAGAAGGTGAAAAAATTGTTCATATGCATGATGACCTAATGTCCTGGCCTGTCTATCATCCAACCAGGCAGGAACTTACACTGCTGCCTTTCTATAACCAAATATTTTCATAGTTGCAGGAGGAGTCCATATGTTTCTCCTCAATATTAGGCTTTAAATTGATAATGTATTAATCATAATATTTCCTCTTACCTCCAGGCTGTAAATCTACAAGTGGTAAAGCTTTAGGTCTAACTCTATCAAACACTGAGGTAGAGATAATGCAATAATACTTTAAAACAGAGTTGCCTTTGATACACTAACTACAACAGAACAATGTAAAACACGTGCCTTTTCATTATGTTATATATTATTATATATTTTATATTTATATGTGCTGATTTTTTATTTCACACAGTGAAACTTACTAGAATTAGTTGATAATTTGACAAATATATTGATATTTATTTATTCCAATAAAGAGAATTGGAATGTAAATAATTAGGTTTAGAATATATATTAGAATATAAAAAAATAGTGCAATGTCTTCGGCATAAACTTGTGATACCTTCTAAGTGTTCTTGGTCTTCTGAATTCACAGGGTAAAAAAACAATGTTGTTTTCCTCTAATCTATAAGGGATTTTACTCTGCTGCTCTAGTTATAGTTTTAACTCATTATTCCCAAACTGTTTTTCTCCATATTTCTGAAGCATTCCTACTGATTATGGCCAAATTTTGCTGATATGATGTCTAAAAAAATATTATTATTCTGCGGGACCCGTGGGTCCTAGGATCCCAGGTTCCAGTTACCTGCATCATCAGATAATAGTCGCAAAACTTCTCACCTAGGCCTATGTAACATGCCAACAGAAAGTAATTGAAGACCCATCTCAATTTCTCATTTCCTATATTTCAGGACCCCAATTCCTCAAGATGAAGAAATTAGCAGTAAGCAATTTTATAATGCAAGGCAACTTAAAATAGAGGCTGAGATCACAAACTCTGAGAGAAAGTACTGTAATTCAAACTTTCAATTTACAGATGACAAGCCCATATGAGTGAACAAGATCACGAAGTGTCATAAGATTATTTTTAATATCCCTCCCCTATGATTAATGAAATATTTCAATCCAGCATAAGTGGGCAAAAAAATAGTTCCTGGAAGGCTAGATCCTTAATTGGTTTAACAAGTCCCTGAAAACTTAACTTAGAGGTCAAATTTAATTCAGAAAAACATTAATTGAGAAAACCCTTAGTGATTCAAAATATTGGTACTTCAGTAAAACTTGGTTCTCTGGTATAAAAATGTTGTCATTCTCAAACCAATGATAACCTACATTTAATCTCCTGAAAATATATTCCTTTTCAAATAAGCTTTTTAATATCACATTTGCCAAAATAACATTTGACAAGTAGATGATAACTAGGGACATTACAAGTGTTTCAAGTGTATGGAGAAAGTTACAATAGAGTTGATTTATTTACCTACCACTAATTCCAAACAGGTTCAACCATTCATTAAAGTGGAGAAAGAGTACCACCCACCATTGTGTTGTTCAGTAGGTGCCTTCCAGAAATGTGTTAAGTAGATCAGCATCCCATATTTCAAACCCAAACATTAGCACATAAAGAAAATTTCATTACTTAATAAGGTACATTTAATTAATTAATTTATTTTATTTATTTTTTATTTTGAAAATACTGTACAGAAGGGTTACAATTACATGGGCAAGATAATGAATGCATTTCTTTTTTTTTTTTTTTTTTTTTTTGGTCCAGTCGTGGGGCTTGAACTCTGGGCCTGAGCGCTGTCCCTCAGCTCCTCAGCTCAAGGCTAGCGCTCTACCACTTGAGCCACAGCGCCACTTCCGGCTTTTTTCTTTTTGCTTATGTGGTGCTGAGGAATCGAACCCAGGGCCTCGAGCATGCAAGGCAAGCACTCTACCACTGAGCCACCTTCCCAGCCCATGAGTGCATTTCTTATCAAGCATTGTAGCCTCCTCCTTTGTTTCCCCATCCCATCACTTTCCATCCTTCCCCTGCCACGCCCAGACCTCCCTGCCACCCTCCCCCCCCAACTAAAGTTGTAAAGTTCGTTTTCGACATAACGATTTGTACTTCTCATTGTTGCGACGGGTCCAACTGTATCGTTATTTAAACGACTTGTTTTCCCCCCTCTACAAATTATACCGACATCAAATACAGTGAAAGCGGGGGTTACTCTGTGGGGGGAGGGATATACAAAGCAACAAAGAAATAAAATTATAAATGCATTAGAAACAATCACATGAAAAATAAACATTTGAATACATATCTTAGGGTTCTTTTCCCTAACATCACCAATAAGGTACATTTTAAAAAGTCACAAATATTTGCCTCATCATATGTTCTTTTATGTTTTCCTTATCTGTCCAATGTAGTAAGAAATATGACTTTAATTCTTTAATATGGTATTCATCATAGATATGACAAACATAAAATCTATCTTGTATTTCTATCATATTTATCTATAGTAGTAAATTTTAGTTTTCTTGTTTTTCCAAAACTTATAGGTAGTAGAAAATATTTTCCCATGTAAAATAAATTAATCACACCATTGTACAAGGGCATTTATAAAAATTGGTAGTTAGGAATATATTCTAAGCCATTTTTAAACTTTCTTGTTGACTAAAATTAATCATACAAATGGATGAGAATTAAATTATGTTTAGGTGCTTTACGTCTCCAGCCTTTAAATTGTTATTGCAGATGAATAAGTTATTTAAATCTAAGCTGACACCAGTTCAAGTATATGCAGGATTGTAACTCCATGGAATGTATATTAACCTTTCAAAGTATTAACAGACAGTTTAACAGAATGACTAACAGGAAGTTGAAACCAGAGAGTACGCAATTTTAACATGTGATGAAGGAAGTGCAAAATTGTAAATAAATCTTGGAATAGGCGTTAGTTGAGAATCATAAGAGTGACTCTGACCTAGGTGCATTGGACAATTAGATGGATATATTTAATTGTAACACACTTGCACAATCTTCTGTAATTCAGTTAAAAACCACAACCAAAACAAAAACACACAAAAATCACAACCAAACAGCAATCTCTAGAGAGTATGAATAAGACCTCTCAAAATTTTAAGCAGTTTATGAAGAGCAGTCTAAAGAGGGCAGTTTGGGGTAGGGGAGAATTTTGAACAAATTTAAATAGTTTGTCTAAGGTTATAAATCACATACATCTGCTGCAAATGTTATCTTTCTTCTGTGAGTTCTCTTTGTCTAACTGGATACTCTAGTCCTGAGACACACTTGATAGCTTGTGAAGGTAGAATGGAAGAAATAAGATCAAGAACCCATTACTCCACA
Source organism: Dipodomys spectabilis (assembly GCF_019054845.1). Classification (NCBI taxonomy): domain Eukaryota; kingdom Metazoa; phylum Chordata; class Mammalia; order Rodentia; family Heteromyidae; genus Dipodomys; species Dipodomys spectabilis. The sequence continues at coordinate 422,936 of NW_024870866.1, forward strand.
TGTTTTGGCCTCCCTCCACTGCAGAAGCCAATACGCTTAACTAGTGCTTCTAAGAACGTGTTTTCTTACCTTTTCCATTTTCTAAATTCTTTGCCAAACCCGAAATTTTTTAGCTTATGTAATAAGAGATTTGTTCACTATCTCATGTTAATAAGGATTTTATTTTTTGTGAGCCACTTAGAACTGTGAAATCATTTGTTTGAAGTATCCAATCAGTTATTTTTTCTGTGTTTCACTGCTTCACATGCAAAGATATTGTGGAACGTGTTACAAACAGAGAAGTGTAAACCCAATACTTTCTTTCATTGTGGAGGGAACTTTCTCCCTAAATATTTTGATCCAAGTTATCTTTTTCAGAGAATTACTGCTTGGTAATTAAAGGTTAATTCACAAAATTTGATGCCTTGTTTTTTTAAGAACTTTGAATTTAAGTTCCACTACAACTTTGTTTCACAGAGTGAGAGTATATTTCCTGCGTAAGGACAATTCTCAAGGAAACCTACAGGATTTACAGCAAGTTTTCTGAGGTTTGTTTGTTTACTGTGAAAAAGAGCCATCTTCACCCACATTGCTCCCTCTCTACCAAGTCTCCATTGATTTCTTTCAATGAAAGCCAATTCTCCCAGGCAATTTTAACTTTTATTAATAGGCTAAGTTGTTAAAAAGTTTTAACAATTAAAATTTAACTGTCATAACTTTAATACTCTTCTGAAATTTTTTATCAGAACCATGAATTCAACATTCAGGTAACTCTTTAGCACCATGGGTGAAGGCAAAACTCACTCTCCTTGTGGAAAAGAAATTCAGTCTAGAGTTCGCAGAGTCTGAATGAAGGCCATGCAAAGGAAAAATATTTCTACATATGTGTAATATATGTTTACTTGTGTATGTTTATTACATATTATGATTTTTATTAATTATTTTGTATTTATTTTATTTTTTACTTGATTTATTTATTGTTTGTTTGTTGTATTTAGTGTTATTATACACATAATATTTAGTACATTTTGTATATCTATTATCAAATTATATACAATAATTTAGGACATTGACTAATTTTTCATTAATACATTTTTAAGTGTTGAAACATGATATATAATTTAATGGAAGCATTTGTCACAGTCTTCACATGCTTAAAGTCTCTCCAAATATGAGCTTTGTCTTACTTGTCTTTGGACACTTCCTATAGGCATTTTTTAGATGATTTATACTCACAAGCCTTTTCTTGAGGATAGGCAATTTGAGGGATAAAATTGCAAGGCTGGGGCTAGAAATGTGGCATATTGGTAGAGCTTGCTCAGCATGCATGAATGCCAGGGTTTGAATCCTCAGTGCCACATACTCAGAAAAAGCCAGAAACTGTGGAGTGACTCACATGGTAGAGTGCTAGCCTTGAGAAAAGAAGCTCAGAGACAGTACCCAGCCCCTAAGAATAAGCCCCAGGATTGTCAAAACAATAGGCCAGATGCCTGTGGCTCACAACTGGAACCCTGGCTTTTCGGGAAGCTAAGATTTGAAGACCACAGTTCAAAAACAGCCTAGGCAAGGAAAGCCTGTTAGACTCGTATCTCCAATGAACAAGAAAAAGACCCCACCTGACGATGTGGGTCAAGTGGTCGAATGTTCACCTTGAGCTGAAGGGCTCAGGGACCGATGCCCAGGCTTGAGCTGGAGGCACACAAATGGAAAAAAAAAGTGAGGGTTAATCAAATTACTTTCCTTATTTGCTAATTAGGAGAACATTGTATGTAAAATGAATGCTGGTGTACACCAGAATTGGAGTCAGAGCTCAAGGTTCAATTGTAGCACATCCATATGCGCAGCCTCTTAGATTCTAGCATTATAAACTTATGTCGTACAGGGTTCTGAATGGTCCATTTTTGAAAGGCTCTCCAAGCCCCTTGTGATAAGCAGTGGACTTGTATTGTCAATGTCATTACAGTTCTGAACCTAGCAGAACACCCGTAGCTCACGCCTGTTACCCAAGCTCAGAAGGCTGAGGTCTGAGGATCACAGGGTAAAGCCAGCCAGGACCGGAAAATGTATGACACTTTAACTTCCACTTCTGAAAGGTCAGATGTTCAAGAGCTTCTTGTGTTTCCTTTGGTGATGAGAAGTTCTCGAGCTATAGAAGCAGGAAAAAACATTATTGACCCATCATGTGTTCAAATGAAGTTCTCAGGATCCAAACCCTAGCCCTGTTAGCATGATGAACTCCAGTGTAACACTATATTTGAAGGACAGAAAACAGTTGCAAAAGCCAGTCTAGGTGAAGAGATCTATGCCTGCAGGATTAGGTGACAGAATGTACACACTCAACAGGGATGTGAGCTGGAAAACCACTTCATTCATTCCAGGCACAGACAGCATTGTGGGGAAACCTGAAATATTTATTAGAGTTACACCATGGTCAGGCTTTTCTCTGCCTCTTCAAACAATGACTAATTAACCTTCCTCCCTCAGGTGAAGGGAGCCTCAGCCTATCTTTAGGTTAACAATAGAGCACCAATTTAGTGGGGAAGAAGGGAGGAACAGAGCAGAAAAACCTTGCCATCTGGTCTTAAGGAATGGGTTTTTGACTCTCCATCTGTCAGATTTGAAGACCCTTCTTCTGCCTCTGCCAGTCTTTTCTCCTTCCTTCATTCTCCACATCATTAATGCAAGTCCCCAGTCCAAGGAGAGGCAGGGCCCTTTCTCTTCTGTCGCCAAGCACCTGAGTTAGAACCTGGCTCTGCCCACTTGACTCTGGGGCCCTCAGTTGCCTGAGAAGTGGGAAAGAGACAGTCTTCCTGCTCTGTGGTAGTGTGAAGGCGATGCTGGTGGCCTGGCACACTGCAGAAGGCCTCATGACTGGGACTTATTCCCTTCTTTCCTCCTGACATCCAAGACCATATTCATCTCTCATCTTTCTATGTATCTAGTATCTATCTATGTATCTATCTATGTGTCTATCTATGTATCTATCTATGTGTCTATGTATTTATGTATGTATCTATCTATCTATCTATCTATCTATCTATCTATCTATCTATCTATCTATCTATCTATCTATCTATCTATATTTATCTGCATGCCTGCCTACCTACCTACCTACCTATCTTTTTGCCTGCACTTGGGTTGAACTCATGGCCTGGGCACTGTATGCTGCACTCTACAACTTGAGCCAAAGCATCAATTCTGGCTATTTCTGTGAATGTCTATTGAGGAATTGAACCCAGGGCTTCTTGCATGCTAGGCAAGCACTCTCTCACTACTCCACATTCCCAACCTCCTCTTCTTTTTTTCTTTTTTGAATTGTTTTTGGGTCTGGTCATAGGGCCTAAACTCTGGGCCTGGGCACTGTCCCTCAGCTCTTTAGCTCAAGGCTAGCACTCTATCACTTGAGTCACAGCACCACTTCCTGCTTTTTTTTTTCTTTTTGCTTATTTGGTGCTGAGCAATCAATCCCAGGGCCTGGGGCATGCAAGGCAAGTGCTCTTCCACTGAGCTACCTTCCCAGCCCCACCCCTTATCTTTTTCTTCATGGTAGTTTTTACATAAGTATGCTACCATTTTACTTCCCCATGTTTAATTTTCTGAATACTGGTTACTTCTGAGAAACCTGATTTTTTTCTTCCCCTGCCTGGTTTGTGACTGTTCCTGCATTGGCCTCATAATAAAATGTAAATAAAGGCTGCTGTATGTGACCTGCTTTATCCAGATGTCTGCACAGATTTCTGTGTATGTCTTTTTGTTGCCAGTCCCGGACCGCTGACTCAGGATCTGGGCACAGCCCATGAGCTGCTTTTGCTTAAGGCTAGCCCTCTACCACTGGAGCCATATGGCTCTACTTCTGGCTTTGTTAGCACAGAAGTTGGACAGGTGTCTCAAGGACTTTTCTGCCTAGGGTGACTTTGACAATGATCTTCCTATCACAGCCTTGTAAGTATCAAGGAGGACTGCTGAGAGCCAATGGTGCCTGCTTAATCACTGGTCTTGCTGATGTTCATAGATAGACCAGTGAGTTCCCTATGCTGAGGTTAAGGTGGTGGGAGCTGGATCCCACAGTTGGAATCATGGTCCTGCCACCTCCAAATGGCAGGAGATCCTAAGAAATACATTCCTGTCTAAATGAATACCAATGGAATGTCATGTATGTTATGATTTAATGGGCACTTCTTGAATGATTCTAGGATAAAATTATACATACACACACAAACATATAAATATGTTTGTGGGGGACTGAACTCTGGGCCTGGGCTCTGTCTCTTAGTTCTTCAGCTCAGGGCTAGCACTCTACCACTTGAGCCACAGGGCCACTTCTGACTTTTTTCTTTTTGCTTATGTGGTGCTGAGGAATCGAACCCAGGGCCTCATGCATGCAAGGCTAGCGCTCTAACACTGAGCCACCTTCCCAGCCCAAAATTATACACAATTATATTATGGTACTCTGATCCGTTTTAATTAATAAGTTATGAAGCATTTAAACAATCACATTCATTAAATGGAGGCATAATGAAATACCTAAGAATTGGGCGTCACATAGTATAGAGATACCATATTTTTCTGCCAGGACTTTCTTTCGTTAATTGGAATATACCATTTTCTGAATGTAGTTTGATATATGAAACTAGGATATATTATACCTGACCAGAAAATCAATTATTCATACATTTTTATCACAAATGCTTATAGCAAAATGTAGAGGTAAATCCAAATTATGTATATTTGAAGGCAATGCTTGGTTAGTCCTCTTCTCACATTCCCCATTCCCTTGATGAGAGTAATACATATTGTAAGGAAAAGCTTAGAAGGTTTTAGAGAAATAGGTTGACTTTAAACCAGTGAGTTACTCTATGTTGTATGTTGTTTACTTATATCCTGAAAAGGTAAGTTCTTACTTCATCATTTTCCTTAGGCTTTATACTCAGATTTAATCTCTGATGGGTGAAAAATAAAGATATAAACATTTTTTAACAGTGGCTAAATTTAGGATGAGGAATCTAGGTACAATGGTACTCATGCAGATACTTCTCATAAGTCATGGGACCATGATATCAAAATGTTAACCAATGCTAACTTGTGTCATGCTTATGAAATTTTGTGTATTATAAACAGTGGTTATTAGAATTTTTGTAATTAACATCATTTTATTGGTTAGGAACTGAAGTGAGTCATTATAATCAGAACAAAATTTAAGGAGGCATCCTAAATTAGTTACCAAGATATACATCATGTAACACAATGCTTTAAAAATGCAAGCTAATTGAAATAATTTATGAAAAAAATCAACATTTGCAATAAATATAGAATCATTGTGGCTGATTTTTCTTTTACTCCAGTTGCAATATAGCTTACATGATGACTTTTCGGGTTATATGTTTAGTTAGGTTTTGATATTTAATTGGAGAAGTTCTGTTCTTTTATATATTCATTTGTCAGATCAAAGAGGAAATGAATTGCATGCCAAAGTCAACATCCATAATAATGTTACAGATGTATCCTGCTACTTTGCCAAAGTTTCAAATCAACTCGAGGAACTTGGGTCTTTTTATTTGGATCTATCTAAATAGGTATTCAAAAATTTTGTCAGTACTAGACAGATTATTTTCCAGAAACTACTTCTCTCTTTTCATAGATTTTTAATTTAATTTATATCATGTGTTGATGTTTTCCTTTAGATAAGCCACATTCAGTCTTCTACAAAGTATAATTTGGAGTAGTTTCAAATTATATACACTCATGTACACTGCTCAGATTCTGTTATTTACGTATTTTTTCTTGTTAAATAAGTAGGAATTAGGTCTCAATATGGATACTATTAGACTTATTCGTTGCATTTCTGAATTTTTTAAGTATGTCATGACTTTGTTATTTTATTCTTTTAGATATGTGCAGGTCTCACTCCGCATACAGTCACATTTGTTTTAAACAATTTGATCCCTTCAATGGATTTGCTATGTTAGGTTCATTTTGATGAATTTAATTACAAATTAACACAACCGTTTTTCTTAGACACAGTTATCTTTATGGCTCTACTCCAATTTAACATGTAATTGAGGTTTTAGTGCTTAAAAAAACTGGGCACAACCTGTTTTTGTTCCTGGGGGAGTTCTACTTTGTTGGTTGTTTTTCCAGTTGGGGCGAGTTCAAAATATGTTTGCATTTTATTTCAATTGTTTTGTGTCTATATTTTGTTTCATATAAGGGAAAGTATAAAAAAAAAGAATCAGTGATTTAGAAATTTTCCAAATAGAGTTATTAGAGAGACACTTGAAATTTTGTGACAACTGGGAATGGGCAGGTCTTCATAGTGGACGGGGTAGCAGAATAAAAGACATTGTGTGACATGATATGAATTCTTCCTCCTCTTGCCTCACTATTTCCAATAGTATTACTTCAAGGTCTTTAGTGGAAAGAAAATAATTTTGTGTGTATGAACTCTGAATTTTTGGTTCAATTGGGACACACTACACATTCATATTTGATTTTAAATCTAAAATCTTCTTTCTTTCGTTTAAAAATCACAAATGTGAATTTATAATGCTAAAATAACATCTACTAATTTATCTCAAATGGTCCAAACTATTTTCGCTTCAAACTATATGTAATATAAAGGGTAATAATAATTGTGAGTAATAAAGTATATAATAATTGACTTTGGGGAAAGTCAATTACAGTGGATTTTTGTGAGATACTGAGTAATAGTAAAACATATTTGATTCTATTAAAAATTCACAGTTACATGTAAAAATAATTCATAGTTATAAACTAATGCTGAAAAAGTAAGATAATTTATTGGAAAAAGACAGAAGTTTTAATAAATTTGCTTTTTTTTTTAATTGTCTTGAATCTGCGCTTTAGTGGCTCATACCTGTAATCCTAGCTACCTAAAAGTCTGAGATCTGAGGATAGTGGTTCAAAGCCAGCCTGGGCATAAAAAGTCTGTGAGACACTTATCTCCAATATATCTCTTGAAAACTAAAAACAGCACTGTAACTCAAGTGGTACAGTGGTAACCTTGAACTGAAGAGCTAATGGACAGTGCCAGGCCCAGAGTTCAAGCCCCAAGGCCGACAAAAAAACTTGACATGATTTTTACTTTATTATTTCATGATTTTTTTTATTGTGAAAATATACAGAAGGTTTATAAGTACTTGAACAAGGTAATGAGTAAATTTCTTATCAATCATTGTTGTCTTCTCCTTTGTTTCCCCTTCCCATCTCCCCTTCTTCCCGCCTAAAGCCGCACCAAAGTTGGAAAGTTCGTTTTTGGACATAATGTCTTCTAAATGTCATTGTTGCAATGGGTCCACCTGTATCCCAATTTGTTTTTACCTTGCCCTCCCCAAATTATACCCACATCAAACACAGTGAAAACAAGGGTTATACCGTGGGGGAGAAGCATGGAAAGCAACAATGAAATAATCTTATAATCATGCTAGAAACAATAGCAAGAAAAAAAAACCATTTGAGTCTTTATCTTGGTGTTCATTTCACCGAACATCAACCTGTCTGACAGTTTCTCTTTGTATTAGACATATACTAGTTTTTGCAATTAAGGGAAACCATAGGACCTACGTTTCTCTGGGCCTGGCTTACTTCACTTAATATAATTTTTTCCAAGTCTTTCAGTTTCCTAACAAATGTGGCAATGTCATTCTTTCTGATGGAGACATAGAATTTCATTGTGTATATATACCACATTTTCTTGACCCATTCGTCTACTGATGGGCATCTGGTTTGGTTCTGTATCTTAGCTATGGTAAATAATGTTGCAGTAAACATAGTTGTGCTGGTAGCTTTCATATGGTCTCGTGTGTGAACATCTGGGTAAATGCCCAAAAGTGGGATTGCTGGGTCTTCGGGGAGCGCTATGTAGTCTTTTGAGAAACCTCCATACTACTTTCCAAAGTTGTTGAACAAGTTTACAGTCGCACCAACATCTCCTGCAGCTTCTCTTGTTATTAGTTTTATTATAGCCATCCTAAGTGGGATGAGGTGGTATGTCAGTTTTTAGATTTGCATTTCTTTTATGGCTAGGGAGCTTGAGCATTTTTTCATGTGCCTATTGGCTATCCTTCCTTCCTCTTCAGAGAAGTTTCCCTGTAAGCCTGTAGCCCACTTATTTATTGGGCAGTTGTTTCTTTGAGGATTTTTTGTTGGGGGATTTAATGTTTTGAGTTCGAGGTATATTTTAGATATGAGACCCTGTCTGTTGTATTTCCAGTGAAGATCTTCACCCAATCCGTGGGCTTTCCTTTGAACTTGCTAGCTTTGCCCTTTGTCATGTTGTGTTTCTGGGTCGCTATTAAAATTTCAGCCTGTGCCTAGGAGACCTAGGATATCTCCTATTTTTCTTGTAATGTTTAGTTTTCTACAAATGATTAACCAATTATGCCAGCACCATTTACTGAAGAGGTTGTCTGTCTTACATTCTATTTTTTTAGCTACCTTCTCAAAGATTAGGTGGCTATAGATCTGTGGGTTCATTTCTGGGATTTCAATTATATGCCCTTGGTCCTGGGGTCTCTTCTTGTGCCACTACCAAGCTACTTTGATTACTATCGCTTTGTAGCAGACTTTAAAATTTGGTATTGATATTCCTCCAACACTCTTCCGTTAAGGATCATTTTTACTATAGGGCATCTTTTATTGTTTTATATAAATTTTTAGAGTGCCTCTTCTATTTTCTTGACGAATGAGTTTGGAATATTGATAGGTATCACATTGAATTTGTAAATAGCCTTGGGAGGTCTTGCCATTTTCACGATGTTGATCCTTCCAATCCAGGAGCATGGGAGGCTTTTCCACTTTCTAAATTCTGATTTGGTTTCCTTTTTCAGTTTTTTTTTATAGTTTTAATCATAAGGATTCTTCACTTCTTTGATTAAGTTAATTCCTAGGTATTTTATTTTTTGTGGGGCTATTTCGAATGGAGTTGCTTTCCTGATTTCAGCCATGCTTTTCTAATTGTTGGCATACAGAAAAGTCATTGTTTTTTTGAGAGTTAATTTTCTACCCTGCTACTTTGCCAAAGTTTTGAACCAGCATGAGTAATTTGGGAGTGGAGTCTGTGGGATTCTTTACATACATGATCATGTCATCTGCAGAGAGGGAGAGATTTACATCATCTTTCCCTATTTGGATTCCTTTTATGTTTCCCTCTTGTCTATTGCTCTAGCTAGGTATTCTAATACTAAATTGAGAACTGCAGAGAGTGGACATCCTTGTCTCTTTCCTGAGTTAAGAGGAAATGGGTTTAGTTTTTCATCATTAATATAATGCTGGCTGGAGGTTTGCCATATACAGCCTTTATTATATTGAGGAATGTTCCCTGGATTCATAGTTTTTCCAGAGTCTTCATCATAAAGGGGTGTTGGATCTTGTCAAAAGCTTTTTCTGCATCTATTGAGATAGCCATTTGGTTGTTCCAAACCGCTTGTATTTTTTCCTTGTACTAAGAATACTGACTCATGCCCGGTGTCAGTGGCTCACATCTATTATACTAGCTACTCAGGAGGCTGAGATCTGAGGATCACAGTTCAAAGCCAACCTGGGCAGGAAAAGTCCATGAGACTCTTATCATCAATAAACCAACAGAAACCTGGAAGTGGCACTATGACTAGCCTCGAGCTGAAGAGCTGAGGGACTGTGCCCAAGCCCAGAGTTCAAGGCTCAGGACCACCACCCACAACACCAACACCTCCACCACCACCAACAAAAAGAATACTGACTCCAAAACAATAGTATTAAGCAGTCTGAAAGATAGGCTAAAATCTAACTTTTTATTATTATCTTATATACCAACAGCTTTCTAGTCCAATGAGCCATGAGCCCTCAGAATGTTGGCCAAATTTCTTAGTTTATTTACACAATTATAATAAGTAGGTATTTGTATTTTCTCATCTATCTTTCTTTCATTTCACTACAGAATCTGTATATATCCTTTATGTTATACTTGAAAACCAATGCCTTTGGAAGATATTTCTTAATTGGTGTATATTAATTGTACGAAGAAATCTTGCTGAAATACTTTACACACTCCCATATTGATCAAGGGCCTGATTAACCTATTTCTGTCTTGCTCCATTTCCATTGCCCTTTATTTTTCAACTGTTTTCTGTGAATATTTTGTGCTATCTTCAAACACAGTCAAAATGTATTAAAGTGCTGTTCACCCACCGTCATTGAAGATTATACAATGTTGAATAAAAAAGCAAAAATATAAATACATGGAGACATATAGTTTTTGTTGATTGGAGGATACAATTGAGCAGATATAAATTGTCTCCTCCCCTTTTTTTGGTCATTCATGGGGCTTGAAATCTGGGCCTGGGCACTGTCCCAATGCTCTTCAGCTCAAAGTGAGTTCTCTACATATTGAGCAACTGTGTCACCTCTCTTCTGGTTTTCCGGTGGTTAGTTGGACATAAGAGTCTTACGGACATTCCTGTTCCAGCTAGGTTTGAACCGCAAACTTCAGATCTCAGCCTCCTATGAAGGTAGGATTACAAGCATGAGCCAGCATCGCCCAGCTTCACAGTTTTATTTATGTGTATAACAATTTCTAAAAACACCTGAACAGCACTCTTTGACTCATTGACAAACGAAAATAAACTGGAATGTAATTCTCAGTCCAATATTAAACTGTAAATGTAAAATTGTTATATTTGTAGAGGAAAGATTATACATCTCAATGGGTCTGTGGGCATGATTAGCTCCACATAAATATTATCAAGGAATATTTAATAAGGGGTAAAACCAAACATTTGTGGAATGACATTCTCTTTAATAAGTGGTGATAGGTTAGACAGTATTGGGGAGAATTAAAAAGTAAACATTGACTTAAACTTAACAGTTTACTCAAATATTAAATTCAAGCAGGATTAAAACGTGGCATATAAAACAAAAAGAGTGATGTAAATGTAAAGCAAAGGAAGATGTCTTGACAATTTTGGAGATGAAGCATTCTGAAATTTGGCATTAAAATCATAGGCAAGGAAAACGATATAGTAGAACTCAATGAAAGTGTAAAAAAATTTGGTCTGTGAAAGCTCATATACAAATAGTGAATAGAATTTGGGAGCAGTAGCTCATTTATCTCATCCTAGCTACTTGGGAGGCTGTGATTTGAGTATTGCTGTTTGAAGCCAGCCCCCACAAAATAAAGTCTCTGAGAATCTTATTGCTGATTAATCAGCAAAAAAGCCAGAAGTGTGACATGACTGAAATGGTAAATTGTTAACAAATTGCAACAAATCTCAGGGACCCTGAGTTCAAGCCCCAAGACCATACATGCATGTTAAAAAGTAATAGTAGTAATTCTAATAGTGATGATGATGATGATGATGATGATGATGATGATGATAATGATGATGAAGTGTACCCATAGTCAAGGATATAATATTTGCAAATCCTATACCTGAAGAATGCTTCAAATCTAGATTTTACATAAAATTCTCAAAACCCAATGTTTAAGAGAACATCAGTTAGATACCAGCAAAATATATCTTGTGAAAAATAAGCACAAGAAATCATCAGTCATCAAATAAATGCATATTAAAACTAAAATGACAACATAAAACATGCATGAGAATTACTTCCCATAATAAAATAATGACCATATTAAATGCTATCAGTAAACAGAGAAAATGGATGCTGGCAGAAATGTCAAGTGGGAAAGCCACTTCTGAAAACATTTTTACAGGTTCCTAGAATATGAAATAAGCAAATACCCACTGCATAGCACAGTAATTGAGCTCTCCAGGCTTTGTCTCATAGAAAAAAAATGTAACATTCACCCAAAGGCCAAAACACAGAGGATTATAGCAGCATTATTTTCTCTAGTCAAAGAAATGGACATCAATTCAGGCTTTCTTCAGGTGAATGGTAAAGGAATTGTGCTACATTCTCTAATAACAGGACCAAAAGGCAACTCGAGGGAATACAATACAATATTAAGGCATACAATAACTGGGAATAATCTATCATGTATTTGAAGGCAATCTTAAAAGTTTATTTATTGCATGTTCTAGAAGTCAGAGAAAAAAATATATTGGTTGCCAGGATGAAACACGTTTGGGATGGGAGAAAGAGAAGTAGTGGTTTTAATTATAAAAGGGAAATATGAGTCAAACTTATTTTTGGTAAATAAACATATCTCTAAATATTGTATATTCATATAGATTTGATAAAATTATATTGGACTTAATATGTGCACAATTTAATTAAAATAACTGGTCTGCATAAGGTGCTTGTGACATATTAATGTCCTATTTGTGATGTCATACTAGAAATATTGAAATAAATTGGAAAAAGTATTCAAGGGATTTATCTGTGTTCTTATAACATCATAAAAATCCATATTAACCTCATATCAAGAAAACAGAAGTCAATACTGAATGTTTACATTGACAAATAGTGTGGGTCCAAGCTTGAAATGAAATATACCTTGTTAATTAGAAAGCAGAGATTTAGAAGACTGATATCAAGGCCAGTTCTGAAAAACAAAAATTCATGAGAAACTACAAAAGCAAAGAAAGCTAGATATAGTGTAATTTCTCTGTTTTCTCACGTTTATGGAAGACATAGGTAAGCGATCATTGCTCAAGGGTGGCTTGGCCTGAAAAATAATCTAAAGTGGTTAGAGCCTTAGCAACAAAAATATCTGTCTCATGCTTCCCTTTTATAATTAAACCACTACTTCTCTTTGTCCCAACCTATTAAAACAGGAGTGTTTATAAACAAAAGCACTGGTCTGAAGCCTCAAAACAAGGACCCAGTCTGTGTGGACCAAACAGTCTCTAACATGAGATTTTATTTAAATTAACAAGCATGATTTTAGATTCTGCAGAGTGGGATGATGCATAATCACAGGTAATATCTGCTATGTCAGGTAATCAAATCTACTCTTTCACTGTTACTCAATAGCCAGGTTTCAACACAAATGACTACAATGTGATTGTACAAATAAGACTACGACTTTTCCCTCTCATGAAACAATATTCTGTCAAATGATTTCTGACTTCCAGCTGTTCACATATTTCTCACGATCTTTTCTACTACGTTGTCTTCATTATTGATGTTCATATTACCTTTTGTTGCTGTCTTGTGTATATATGCCATTTTTAGGGATGGAACTCAATTGTTTAATGGTCTTTCTTGAAGTTTTTGCTCATGGCTGATGACATTCTTTTCATGAGCAACATTCTCACCTGCTGCTTCTGGCTGGATAATTGGAGACAAGTTTTCACATTTTTGTCTGTTTGGGCTGACATTGAACTAAAGCATTCAGTTCTTAGCCTCCTGAGTTTCTAAGATTCAACACATGACTGGCTAACACCAATCTTTGCTTTACTGTTATTTTAATTATGTGGTAGAGGAAAGTGGAAGTTTATTTGTGTTAAGTGTGCAATTTTCAAATGCAAGTTTGAATCAACTTGATATAATGTAATTGTTAATCAAATTTAACAGTTAAATCAATAACTATTACATATTCCCACAGAAATATAATTGAAAATAAAAGGCATGATTGTTTTCTTTTTTCTTTCTTTTTTTTTTTAGGTCCAGTCGTGGGGCCTGAACTCTGGGCCTGGGCACTGTCCCTCAGCTCTTCAACTCAAGGCTAACACTCTACCACTTGAGCTACAGTGCAACTTCCGGCTTTTTTCTTTTTGCTTATGTGGTGCTGAGGAATCAAACCCAGGGCCTTAGACATGCAAGGCAAGCACTCTACCACTGAGCCAACTTCCCAGCCCGCATAATTGTTTTCTTAAAACAAGTAATAGAACCATGAATTTCTCTCACTTTACAAATCATGTTTTATAAAACTTTAATTAGCAGACTTCTATGACTAAAAGTAAATCTAATAATTGTGTACAACAAGAAGCAAGGCAATTATAGCTAAGAATAAATATTTCATCACAGCCAGAAGATAAGTTTTAGAGCATTCTCACTAAAAAGAAATGTTACATGCAGAAATTAATAGATATGATGTAGATTGATCATTACACAACGTATAAGTTAATGGGATTACCACTTAATACTTAACGAATATGTAAAAATAATTATGTAGGAAGGAGCCAGAGGCTCATGCTTTTAACCCTAGCTACTATGGAGTCTGAGAGCTGAGAATCATGGTTCAAAGTCAGCCTAAGCAGGAAAGTCCCTGACAATCTTATCTCCAATGAGCCAAAAGAAAACTGGCAGTGGCTCAAGTGGTAGAACACTAATCTTGAGCTGAAGAGCTGAGGGACAGTGTCCAGGTCCAGATTTCAAGCCCCACAACTGAAAATAATTAAAAATAAACAGCTACAAATAAACAATATTTTGACATAAATGTTAAAATATATATTCTAAAAATTTTCAAATCCTCACTAGATATAATAGTTTATATAAATATATGGAAGTGTTTTCTGGTTTTAGTTATTGAATCAATTGTGTAAATCACACATTTCTCATTCAATTCTTATTTATAGGTTTATATACTTATATGACATAAGTGTAATGTGATACATGATAGGCAGTGCTGTTTTAGGACTCCCCCTTGGCATTCTAACATTAACACTTATCCCCTAAAATCGATATGCCCTCCAATCTTGTAAGAGGTTTCATCTCATTGGAGCAGAAAAGTATAAGCCATAACCATTGTTTGGAACAACTGTAACATTTTTTTTTTTAATTTTATTTTATTTTATTTGAGAACATACTGTACAGAGGGGTTACAATTACATGGGCAGGATAATGCATACATTTCTTACCATGCATTGCAGCCTCCTCCTTTGTTTACCCTTCACCTCCCTTCCCAGCCTCCCCCCTCCCTCCCACCCAATCATACCCTCCCACCCCCCCCCACACCGACATTGTAAAGCTGGTTTTGACATGACATTTTGTACGTAACATTTTACATGTATTACACTTAGTTGAAGAACCAAAACATTCAAGTCATTTTAACCATGTCAGTAATAGCAAAATATCTTCTGAGCTTTTCAGTTTCTTAAAAGATGAAAATCTTTAATTATACATCTATTTATTTCTGCCTAATATCCTATATCTTAGGAAGATTTTTTTGTGTAACCATGTGTTCCTGACTAGAAGACCGGAACAAAGGAAATAATGAAAATAGTGAAGGAAAATACTTGAAAACAATTAAAAAAGCAATCACAGACACTCTTGTTTTCACCAGTTTCAATGAAAATATACGTTAAAGTATGACGTTTTTGTTATCAAAGAACAATAATTAAAATTTAATTAGCAGTGAAGAAGGGAACAGAAAACTATGCTTGAAGACAGCTTGACTTTGAAAAATTCAAAATAAGCATAATGGTTTTATCTTGTTTTTCGATGTAATTGCCATAAAAATAGAGAGCAGTACCCAAAGGCAGGAAAACACCTAAGCCAAAGCAGTAAATTTTGTCTATAAAATAATTGTGAGAGTAAAAGAAAAAAAGATGTCTCTGTGGGTATGTCACGTTAAAAATGTGTATACAAGCTATTTATCTTAAAATTAGTCATTTTGCATTATGTTTAGATTCTGATAAAATTTAGACTCTCAACTCAAACAGTGTTAATACAGTTTTATTTCATGTCTCCCAAAAGCAAACAACAAATTACTATTTATTTAAAATTTATTTCTTTTAAATTTCAAAATTATTATTCATTTAACTAACTCTTTTTTTAAAAAGTTGGCCAAGGGAAATGGTTTATTAGATATTTATATTCAGACTCTATAGTAGAAGCCAGAAAGAGAAAAAAACATCATGTTTTTATTCTTCATTGAGCCACACTGTTTTATTCACCTATATCTGAAAGAATGAAATTCTTTATTTGAAGCATTTTACTTGATATCCCCAATGTATCATTCTTCCTTTATGAATAGGAGAATTTGGACAAAGGATGAGAATTCATACTAGAAAAAGGAGAAGAGGAAAAGAGAAGGAGAAATCTAGATATTTTGTTCTTCCTCATCTGATTAACTAGGTCTGGAGTGATTAAACCCATCTAGATAAAAAGATAACCTCAAAAGTGATCACATACAGAATACTTATTTATAAAAAAATTGTAATAATTTCCAACAGGAAATGTTATCTATTGTTGTAGTTCTTGTTTCATATTTATTAAATTCTGGTGGGCTATAGTGAACTATCATAAAGATATACAAGAATGGTAAGAAATTAACATCTTAAGAAATTAACATCTTAATATCATATTCTAATATTAGCTTAATTCTTCTTCTTGTTATATGTATGAACTTGCATGTGAGTTTTGTCTCAATTTCACATACTATATTCTTCCAGTATATAAGTTGAAAGAAGACTTCTTCTGGAAATATGCTATTTTTATAACTAAGGGAAACAAGTCAGCTGTTAGACACAGACAGTTATACAGAAATCTTCCCCCAGAAATAGACTTTGACCACTTCTGGTTCATTTTTCTAAGATGAGGTAAGTCACATGACCCATCTTTACATTGCAGAGTAGAGGTAAATCTCAACTACAGGAAGCTGATGCAGGACATAAAGTAATATGCCCATTTATGCAACACTTGAGATAAAGAAGGAAAAAAAGAGAACTATAGTACAATCAATCATACTTGCTATCACAAGGCTCTGTAGGAAGGAAGCTATTATGTACCTTTGTTTCTAAAAGTACTGAGATCTTCAAATCATGTATTTTATGCTTGGATGTTACAAGAATTAGAGAACATTTTGATACTGAGACAGCATAAAATCTAAAAGAAAGCTGGAGTAAGCATTTCAGTACTAACTTTTGTTCTCAAGGAAAAGAAACCATTTTATAGACAATACTTTATACTTTCTTACCTAGTATTTTTTCCCAGAAATGGATTTTGATAATATATGTGACTATCCACCAGAATAAATTTCTTTATTTACATGCATCTTGTGCAGACAGTATAGTCAATTATATGTAAGTGCGAGTTTCATCAGTAGCAGTTTTTAAAAATGCAAAAAATGTGGACAAGTGGCCAATATACATATTTTCCACCATCACTTTCTACATCCTCCTTCTTCCTTCTTAGGAATCACTCCCTATCAATAAAAAGGTTTAGATTTGGCTCTTGACCTTGAAAATGGAAGCTGAATGCTATGGATGTCAGAGATGATGGTTAATAGTGTTTTACATAATAATGTCACTTGCAACAGCGGTACGAATCTTGCGGGTCTTAGCACTACTTCCTTAGAGATGTGATAGGAATGTCAACCTTACTTGACCTAGTATTGTTTTCCAATTCCTTTTCTACCACCTGGCCTAAATTATAATACATAGTAATGGAAGGAAAAAGTAATGCTGTCTTAATCAAGTCCCATTGCTACAATGAGATGTACAAGACGTTATGTTGAAAAACGAAGTTTACAACTTTGGCAGGTGTGGAGGGAATCAGTGGGCAAGGATGGTAAGGGGAAGGAAGAGGCCACAATGCTTGCTAAGGAATGTACTAATTGCCTTGCTCATGTAATTGTAACCCCTCTGTACGATATTTTCACAATAAAAAACTTAATATAAAAAAGAAAGAAAGTCATTTAGCGTTCCGGGAACGTGGCTTAAAGGAACAGTTATTGCTTAGCATGCATGGAACCCTAGGTTCAATTCTTCAGTACCACATAAATAGAAAAAGAAACACTGGAAGTAGAGCTGTGCCTCAAGTGGTAGAGTGCTACCCTTGAACAAAAATAAAAGAGCTCAGGAACAGTTCCCTGGCCTTGAGTTCAAGCCCCAAGACTGGCAAAAAAGTCATTTAGCTAGTAAATGCAAAATAAAGAACCCATACTTGGAATATATTATTGCTCATTCTAACTGATATCTAACAATAGTCCTTAATTCATTTATTATACTATATTTGAATACTGTTTAAAAAAACAACGTTGTATTTATAGGTTACCACAATTAATGCCAAGAATGTGCTTAGATATCAGGTTAAGATTAAAGCAGGCTTTTGAGTGGTCACTGCTAATCACAATGAGAAGGGTAGTCTAAGTGAGATTTGGAAATCTTTTTGGTAAGTCATGGCATCAAGAAGGCAGAGACTAATTAATAGTTTTGACAGAAGAGAAGGAATAATTGCAGATGGAAGGAATAAATGATAGTAATAACTACGTTATACCACAAACCGTTCTCGGAAACCATTTTTGGTTATTAAAGAGCTAGTTATCAACTAGGCTTATTCCACATTGCCTTTAGCATTTCAGCCACTTAGGCTAATTCCTAATCTCTGTGTGATAAATTGTATATCCTTCTATGCTGTTCTTTCATACCTGATCTCCATTTCTTTCTAAAAATCTCAGTCTTTTATATTTCTCTATGAACAATTTCTGATACTAAGTCGACAAACACAGACAGTAGAGGATGCTAATGTAAAAGTCCCATAAGACATGAGTCATTAATACAACAACATGGAAAAGGAGGATATATTTATTGCTACCTCAATTTTTCTGAAAAGCTGCAATGTCATAATTTGATTCAAATTTCCATTCTTTGTCTACATAGTGTCATTAATTGCACATAAATGCAAGTATAAGACAGATGCTGGGGCTCACGCCTGTAATCCTTGCTACTCAGAAAGTTGAGACCAGAAGATTGTGATTCAAAGCCAGCCTGGTCAGGAAAGTCCAAGAGACTCTTATGTTTAATTAACCACCAAAAACCCAGAAGTGGTGCTCTACCAAAAGTGGCAGACTGCTCAACTTGATTTGAAGAGCTGAGGGATAGCACCCAGGATCAGAGTTCAAGCCCCACAACCAAAAAAAAGTGCAAATATGACTTTAAGTTTCCTGAAAAGGAACGATGAAGTCAAAAGTAATCTTCCCAAGCAGAAAAAAATAATTCCAAAATGTTTCAGTGCACCTACTTTTGCTGAGTTATTTAAGTTATGGCTTCTTTGCTGGACATATTCTCTTCTTTTAAAAATTGTCAAATATTAGCTTTATAATAAACTTCATCTAATATTTCTTGGTTCAAAAGAGAAGTCCATACTGTTGATGTCACTTAGATTTATAACTCTCAGTTCAAAGCCAACCCAGGCAGGAGAGTCTGTCAAACTCTTATCTGTAATTAAAAACTAAAAATCCAGAAGTGCAGTTTTGGTTCAAGCAGTAGAGTACTAGCTTATTGGGCATGTGGGGAGGAAAGATGACTCTACAGGGACAGGGTCCACCCTCTGGGTTTAAGCACCAGAACCAGCACAAACTAAACAAACAAACAAGCAAATGCAAAAACCCACATGTTTCTTTGGGACCATCTTTAAAGCACTGGTTTGAGAAGAGTCTCCTTTTGCTGATCATACTCACTGGATACTGCTTTTTTGGAATCCTTATTGCTGTAGCGAACTCATGACCAGACCAAAGAAATGGGTAACTGACTCCTGCATCAGGAGAATAATCTCAGGAGTTAAATATCTGTGCATAAGTCACTTTAAAACTTCCATTATATTAAGTGAAGTAATCCAGGCCCAAAGAAACATAGGTCTCATGGTTTCCCTTATTTGCAATAACTAGTATATGTCTGAGTCAAGCAGAAAAGGTCAGATAAGTTGATGTTAGGGGAATGAACCCAAAGATAAGTATTCAAATGTGGTTTTTTTTGTTTTTTTTTTCCTTTCATGCAATTATTTCTATCATATTTATAGGATGATTTTTATGTTGCTTTGTATGTCCCTCCCCCACAATATAACCCATATTTTCATCGTTTTTGATGTTGGTATAATTTGTGGAGGAGAAGGTGAAAAAATCATTTAACTAGGGATACAGGCGGACCAATTGCAACAATGAGATGTACAAGTTGTTATGCCGAAAAACAAACTGAACAACTTTGGTGTGGGTGGGAGGAAGATCGGGTAGGGGGAGAGGAGGAGTATGGGAAGGGAAGGGAAGGGGAAACAACGAGGAGGCAACAATGCTTGATATGAAATGTGCTTATTATCTTGCCATTGTAATTGTAACTCCTCTGTACGGTATTCTCAAAATTAAAAAAATTTAAAAATTAAAAAAATTTAAAAAATTAAAAAATAAAACCTCCAGGTCTTTGTTTCTTTGCATGAGAACAATTTTAAAACAAAGTTATTTCCTTTTATTCTATGCTGGCCTTCAAGTGGCATATTGTTACCTTTTGTAATACTCTGAACTAGAAGTTTACAGGCAAGTTTTGTATAAGTAATGGACACACTCGAAAAAGTCAAGGACAGAGTTTCCTTCAGACCTTAGATTCTTTTAATGTAACATAAAAAGGACAGCACAGATTAACTTGAACTTTGTCCTTTCTCTGTGTTCAATTTCTCTTTGGGGATCAATTCCCACTTGCAGTAACAGTTCCTTCCACTCACTTCCAGTAACAATCTATGGTGCTGCTCCAGATAAAATGAATGTTTTCTGGCTTCATTGAAATAGCACAAGTATATCTTTGGACATGAGGCAGCATGTGTTTCAGATATAACTTTGTAACGAGAAAATATGGGATTTAAATGGCTTATAAAATATTATCCATGTACACATGGCCATATAAGATGACGTTAAGTGAAATGGACCCCAAGATAGGGACACAACTTGCTTCTTCTTTCTTGCTATTGATTTTAATGTATCTAACATGTAGTATGTAAGTTGTTTTTGTTTCTCTTCTATTTTCATCCTTCATAGGATAACCTCTGTTTTTACTATATTTGTTGTCAGCAACCTGCATATTGCATATAAATTTTTCTAATGTGGGGAGGGGAAGGGAAATAAAAAAATGCTGAATCCAGAAATGGAGAAGGAGAGACTGACCAGAACACATTTGCATTTCTCTCAATGTGCAATGAATGGCAGGGGAGTACTTAAGAAGCTCCCCATGTTTTCAGTTAGCTAGTACCACCTAAATTCCAGCACTAATCTTGATAAACAGATACAGAAGTTAGCTTGTTGTACCAGATTCACAGCTAGAGAGGTAGATGAGAAAGTGGAAGGGCTTGGTGTGAAAGCCACAGGTTGATATGAAGCAGAATTCAAAGGATGCGGAGATGAAGTGAGCTACGTGGAAGGGAAAGGAGAGGCAGCTGAAGAAGAAGAGCACCTAGAGAGAGAAGATAGAGCACGTTTGAGGCCACCTGGACATCAAGGTAACCCATCTGAGGTACAACAGTCTGGTTGTGCAGAGCCACAGAGAGAAGTTGCAAGAACATCAGCAAGTGCTCTTGCCCATTTCTAGGGAGCTCCCAGAATGACAGGACAAGAATTGGTAGCTTCCCAGGGCACTGCTGCTGAGCACATCTCAGATCCCTTGCTACCATGATAATTGATATTGGAGAGGAGCAGCAAGAGTTCCATGAGGTGATTGCAACTCACTATGTGTAGACTGTTCTGCAGCATTGTGGAGTGTGGTCTCTCAGGATGCTTAGGGCAAAGAACCTATAGCTGGTGTCAGAGAATGCAATCTACTTGGAGTAGACATTGATAGATGGCATGTGCCTGAACACAACAAGCTGATAATGAGCTGCTAGAGGTAGTTTCCCTAAAGATCTAACAGCCAAAACTGGACAGGCAAACCCAGAGCTCTGCATCACATCAGGCCACCATGCCAATTGCTTCTACCATAGTACTGGCTACCCAGTTTGCACACCCATGACCTTGTTACCCTGATTGTGCCCCCAATCCCTCACAAATTTTACTGTTTCACTTTGTCTATGCTTCCTTGTCCCTGCTAAACAGTTCTGGATACCTGTGTTAGCCACCCCAACGCTTGCAAAGCTGTTGCAGCTAACCAATTTCCTGACACTGGAACTCAGCAATTACAGTCACAGTTAACCTTTACCTTGTATCCTAGTCTCTACTACTCTTTTCTTCTACCCATAATTCATAACATCGTGGTTCCAACCACCTGAACCCTGACATCCCTGTCTCCCCTGTCTCTGATACCCCATTCCCAAAGAAAGCAAGGGAAGAATGGGCACAGAAAGTTGACTTGGATACTCCTCTTGCAGGCATATTGGGACAAGTTATTCCTCAGGTATTTAACGTGAGGGACTAACTTATGGTGGAAAGAAAACAGCTTAGTCAAAGTTGACTAAAATCCAAGAATATGGCTTATAACTTATTGCTAGGGAAAGAAGGCCCTGCAGTGAAAGTTAATGAGAAAGAAAATTTTACAAATAGTATTGGGAACGATGCAAAAGGTTGAGGTTAGTCTCTTCTACAAGTGGTCTGAATTATTTTATGACATATGATATGTAACTACATTGCATTTTAAAAATTATATGAAGATGCACATCTATGTGGTATTTATATTAATTGATGGAATAGTTACATAGGATCACGTTAATGATATTCAATAGTTTATGCTCTATGATATGCCCATGGGTCTGCCTTTGGAAATATGTATTGAGCTCTTTAACAACAAATGGTATTTCATTGTCAAATACTACAAAGAGATAATTCGTGCTAGTACCAAAATGAAAGTGGGAACAAGAAAACTGAATAAAGCTAAAAGTTTGAAGTGAGGGGGTCAGTGGTAAGGGCTATGATAAAAGAGAAATTCTTCACCATGGAATCTTGGAAGAATGCAATGTGTTTTATTGAATTACTAACTTTTATAACATTCTTAGAAAGCAAAACATTGTTTTTTATTCTTGCTATTTGGAACCTCTTTAATGAATAGTTTAAAAAATTATCAATATGACTTTGAAAATTCAATGATGTGAATTATCAGATTAACATTATACTCAAAATTGCCTTGAGATACAGGCAGGCTGCATTCCTTTTCTATTAAATTAATGGAATGAGTTTCCTTTTGAATGGTTGGACAGTCTATGACACTTGTTCCAAAACAAGAAAATATACTGGAGAGAAAAAAAAGAGGAGTAGCTCCAGGAAGATGGCAGAGGAGAACCTGGAGGCTAAACAAGCTATCACCTAGAAAGCAGTTTTAGTGTTCCAGTGTACAGTCCTAGGCGGGAGAATTACACCAAGTGTGACTTCCGAGTACAGAGAGTTTTGCCAGAAAGGGAAAATCCTGGCAAGGAAACAGATCTGAGCACTTGCCTGTAGCTGTGGCTGTGGTGGCAGTGGCGGTAGCAGTGGCCATTGCTGGCATACCTACTAAACAGAGAGTCCTGGACAAATGTGCCAGACACAGCGAATGATCAGATTCTACCCAACACCAGCAAGAGCTGACAAGGAGCAGGTATCTTCATCCTGCAGATCACAGACCAGAGACGACCCAGGAACAAAGACACTGGCATGAGTAGAATCCTTACATAATAACACCTTCTCAGGGAGCAGAGGAGGCAAGGTCACCCTCCCCCCTCCCTCTCCCCACTGTGCCACTCCCTGAGATCTCCATCTTTCATACTGGCAAAGGTATGGTTGAGAATATAGCTCCAACCCAGGACTTGGAGGAAAAAAAAGAGTCATTTAGCAGGTCACAGGAACCTGACCTGACCTGACATGCTCAGCTCCACCCAGGAGAAAGTCACCCAATCCAGGCAGTGAAAACTCAGTCCACAGAGGAATGTCTTTCTTCACTGGGTAAACAGAGCCAGAGGCTTCCCCTCCCTATAACAGCCTAGACAATCAATTGAAATACAGTTAACATAAACCCTGAGAATGGCTCCATGCTGGGCTCTGTGAGTGTCTCACTAGGTAGCCCCTCAGGGAAAAGCTACTGTTTGCTGAAAGGCCTCAACTCCACCCAGAACCTAGCCTTATCACAGCATCTACAAACAAGAGGAAACAGCCAACTCCCTCTTTTGTGAGAAACAAAGTAGAATTACCTCCCACTGAATTAGCCTGGAAGGAGGATCACAAAATTCTGGGTAAAGCAGAGCATTTTTCTGCCTGCCAAACAAACTAACTTAAGAAACCAATGAAGCAACAGGAAAACCAAACACCACAAGCATACCAGAGACTCCACCAAGAGACTAGTTATGGACACAAGGGAGATGCAGGATCTTCCCATAGAACACCTCCCCCCCCAAAGAACACTTTCTTTGTACCTTTTTATTAACTTGTAATTTTTTAAAAAAAATTGTTTTCTATTAATCTTGTTTTTCCTCTTATTATTTTTATTTTAAGTGTATATGTGTGGGCACTTTTGTATTTTTATTTTATCTCTACTGAAATTTTAATCCTTTTTCTTTCTTCCTTTCTCATTCTTTTCACTTTTTCTTCTCTTGATTCTTTTTTGGGTGACTTAATTGCTGTTCTGCTCATCCTCAGATATACCCTTCATTAATTATTAGACCTTATTCCACATCGTTTACACACTTAATCCAGAAATTTATTACTTATTTCAAAAACTCTCAGGCTTAAATTCCTTAATAACGGTATTATCCTTAATAATGGTATTATCTCATAATACCTATATAATATTATAACAATTTTTATTTTTTATTTTTATTGTAAGTATTTTTAGTTCTTCATATCTCCTTTCTACTCCTCCCCTCCTCTCATCCTATTCCCATTCTTCTCTCAATATTTCTTCTTTAAACTTGCATCATTTTTGTGTTTCAATTTTTAAATTTAAAATTTTGTTTTTCCATTTTTTCTTGCCTCTTTTATTTTCTCTTCTCTTTCTCCTATTATTTTGTCCAATCCATTTTCCTCTTTGAGATTAGGACTTGGTTAATTTCACTCTTCTTTTACCTTTCCACAGTGCTCTAATCCTATTTTTTCCCACTTTTCTCCCTAAAAATAATAATTTCTGGTTTGCCAAATTCTACTTTGCTGTTCTTAGCCCATTATTACATTGTTGTTTTACATTGAACAGATTGTATCTGTTGAAATAGATTGTATCTGTCCACTTTTGATTTGCAACTACAGGACTTTGGTGGATGCTTGCCTTAAAATAGTGTTCTAGCACAAAACTGGTGTTACTTTCATACCAAATAGAGGCATTCGTGGAATCCATTAAAAGAAAGCTGAAAAAATCAGGGAGACCGAAAGGGAATGTTGAATGGAGCCCAACAGAAGGAATGGGAGTCCAAGGAAACCATAACCAATCAACTAAATGATTTGAGAATAAGCCCTGAACATGAAATGAAGGAAGTAAGCAAGTTCAAACAAGATCTAAAACAAAGCTCCAACAAAGAATTTGAAGCCATCAAAGCCGACTAATTAGAAGGAAAAGAAATAAATAAAACAAAGTAGAAATTCTTGACAGTAGGTTAGACCATGCAGAAGACTGAAACTCGGGGATTGAAGACAGCCTATATATTATAGAGGAAGAACATACAACTATCTATGAAAAAATCCAAGAAATATGATAGATCTATTCAACATTTGGAAGACACCATCAAAAAGCCTAATCTGAGGATAATAGGTACAGAGGAGCACCTAGAAACAGAAGGTCTAGGAAATTTGTTTCCCAGGATCCTAGCAGAAAACTTCCCAAACATGCAAAAAGATAGGCCTATTCAGATACAAGAAGCTTTTAGAACCCCAAATAGACCAGACCAGAACAAGACATCACAACTCCACATTATAATATCCACAGGATCAAGTCAGAACAAGGAAAAGATCCTTAAAGTTGTCAAGGAGAAAAGATCAATCACCTATAAGTGAAACCAATTAGAATCACCTCAGATTTCTCAGCAGAGACAATTAAAGCAAGAAGAGCCTGGAATGATGTAGGCCATGCCCTAAAGACAAAGACCTATCAATCAAGAATACTGTACCCAGCTATAATCTCCTTCATGCCTGAAGGACAAATAAAAATTTTCCATACCAAAGAAAAAGTGAAACAATATATCTCTACCAATCCAGCCCTACAAAAGTTACTTAAAGATGTCCTACACAGAGAAAACCAACGAGACCACAATAAAGGCTAAGAAACTGCACCCAAATTGAGAATCCAAGAACCATAGGAAGAACCCAGTGGGCGTAGCCCCCAAGAAGGTGCATAAAATGGCAAGAACTACCAAATATCTCTCAGTACTATCTCCCAACATTAACAAACTTAACAATACAATTAAGCAACATAGACTGTTTAGTTGGATTAAAAAAAATCCTTCTGTCTGCTGCATTCTGGAGTCACAACTTGCTCATAAAAACAAACACATGTTTAAAGTGAAAGGCTGGAACAAAATCTAAGAAGCAAACGGCCTCATAAACAGGAAGGAGTTGGAATCCTAATATCAGATAAAATAGATTTCAAATTAAAATTCGTGAGAAGAGATAAAGAAAGTTACTATATACTTATTAAGGGATCTCTCCTTCAGGAGGATATTACAATTCTAAATATCTATTCCCCACAGGAGCACCCAAATTTATCCAAGAAACTGTACTTTTTCTCATATCTCCCATAGATCCAAAGACATTAATTGTTGGGAAATTTAACACCCACTCTCCCCACTAGATATATCAACTTGGCAAAAAATCAACAGAGAAACCATGGATATAAAAATAACTGCATAGATCACCTAGATTTAACAGACATCTACCGAATATTTCACCCAGCAGCATCAGAATACACGTTTTTCTCAGCAGCACAGGGAACTTTTTCTAAAATAGACCACATTTAGGTCACAAAGCATACTTGCCCAAATACAAAAACATTGAAGTTATACCTTGCATTCTCTCAGACCACAAGGGAATAAAATTAGAACTCAACATCAAAAGCCACCAATGAAAGTCCTGTAACACATAGAGGCTGAACAACACACTGTTGAATAACCAGTGGGTCATGGAAGAGATCAGAAACGAACTTCAAATGTTTATAATATTCGACAAAAATGAACACTCACAATACCAGCTCCTCTGGGACATAGCAAATGCAGTACTCAGAGGCATCAACAAATTGGAGTGATCCGAAAGCAACAATTTACTGAGACATCAGAGCCTCCTTGAAAAAGAGCAGCAGGATAAACCCCAATCCAGTACATGGAAAGAAATAACTAAAATTAAATCAAAATTAAATGAATTAGAATTTTAAAAGCATAGAAAGAATCAACAAAACAGAGTTGGTTCTTTGAAAAATTAACAAATTGACAGACCCTTAACAAATCTTATTAGAAGAACAAGAGAACACACTCAAATAAATAAACTCAGAGATGAGAATGGAAACTTCACCACAGAAACAACCAAGATTCAGTATATTATTAGGAATACTTCTCAAACATTTAGGCTAATAAGTTTGAGAACTTGTTAGAAATGTACTGTTTCTTAGTAAATATAGACATGCCGAAACTAAACCAAGGTGAGTTAAACCATCTTAACTGGCCCATATTAAGCAATGAAATAGAAATAGCAATAAGAGACCACCCATCTAAGAAAAGCCCAGGACCAGATAGTTTTACAGCGGAAATCTACAAGGCCTTTACAGCAGAGCTCACATCAATACTACTTCAAGTCTTCAATGAAATTGAAAGAGAAAGTTCACTACCGAACTCATTCTATGAAACCATCAAAACCTCATCCCCAAACTATGCAGGGACTCATCAAAAAAAGAGAACTATAGATCCATTTCTTTGATGAAGATTGATGCAAAACTTCTCAACAAAATTTTGGTGAATCGACTTTCACAATTCATCCAAAAAATCATACATCATGATCAAACAGGATTAATTTCAGGGATGTAAAGCTGCTTCAATATACACAAACCAATTAATACAATAAATCACATCAACAAGAGCAAGCATAAGAACCACATGGTTACCTCAATAGATGCAGAAAAAGGATTTGACAAGATCGAACACCCCTTTATGATGAAGATTCTGGAAAAATTAGGAATTCAGGGAACATTCCTCAATACAATAAAGGATGCATATGACAAACCTACTTCTAGCATTTTACTTAATGGTGAAAAAATAAATGTATTTCCTCTTAACTAAGGAATGAGATAAAGATGTCCACTCACTCCACTTCCCTTTAAACTAGGATTAGAATGCCTAGCTACAGCAATAAGATAAGATTCAAATATAAAAGGGAATCCAAATAGGGAAAGAAGAAGCTCTTTGCAGATGACATGAACTTGGATTTAAAGAATCCCACGGACTCCACTCCCAAATTATTCAAGCTGATTCAAAACTTTGATAAAGTAACAGGGTATAAATTAACCCTCAAAAAACAATGGCTTTTCTGTATGCCAACAATGAGAAAAGTATGACTGAAATCAGGAAAGCAACTCCATTCGTAATAGCCCCACAAAAAATAAAATACCTAGGACTTAACAAAGAAAAAAAGACCTCAATGATGAAAACTTTAAAAACCTGAAAAAGGAAATCAAAACCAAACTTAGAAAGTGGAAAGATCAACATCGTGAAAATCGCAATACTTCCCAAGGCTATCTACAAATTCAATATGAAACCTATCAATATTCCAGCCTCATTCTTTTAGTAAAAAGAAGAGGTAATCCAAAAATTCATATGGAAAAATAAAATACCCCGAATAGCAAAAACGATATTTAACGGAAACAACATTGCTGGAGGAATATCAATACCAAATTTCAAACTCTTCTACAAAGCCATAGTAATTAAAACAGCTTGATACTGTCTCAAGAACAGCCCATAGGACCAATGGACTAGACAAGGAAACCCAGAAATGAAACTATAGACCTATAGACATCTAATGTTCGATAAGAGAGCTAAAAAATTAGAATGGAAGAGACAATCTCTTCAGTAAATGGTGTTGGCAAAATTGGTTAACTACTTGTAGAAAACTAAAGTTAGATCTTTATATATCATCCTGCACCAGAATGAACTCCAAATGGGTCAAAGACCTCGTGGTCAAACAGACACTCTGAAAACATTAAAGAATGGAATAGGAGAAACAGTAGGTCTCCTTTTCACAGGCTGAAATTTTCTTACTAGAGACCCAGAATTACAACAAACCAAAGAAAAGTTGGACAAATGGGATTGCATGAAATTGCAGAGCTTCTGCATGGGAAAGGACATAGCTAGCAAAATCAATTGAAAGCCCATTGATTGGGAGAAGCTCTTCACTACCGTACAACAGACAAGGGTCTCATATCTAAAATATACCTGGAACTCAAAAAAATTAATTTCCTCAACAACAAATCCTCAAAGAAACAACTGCCAAAGAAATAAGTGGGATAAAGACTTAAATAGAAACTCCTCTGAAGATGAAAGAAGGATGGCCAATATACACATGAAGAAATGCTCAACCTCCCTAGCCATAACAGAAATGCAAATCAAAACAACATTGAGATAGCACATCACCCCAGTTAGAATGGGTATAATGAAGAACTCTAATAACAACAGATGCTAGAGGGGATGTGGGCATAAGGGAAATTTATTGCATTGTTTGTGGGCATGTAAACTCGTTCAACCACTTTGGAAAGTAGTATGGAGGTTCCTCAAAAGATTATACATAGAGCTCCCCTATGATCCAGCAATCCGACTTTTGGGCATTTACCCAAATGGTCACAAACAAGACCGTATTAAAGCTACCAGCACAATTATGTTTATTGAACCATTATTTACCATAGCTAACATATGGAACCAACCCAGATGTCCCTCAGTAGATGCATGGATCAATAAAATGTGGTATATATATGTACACAATGGAATTCTATGCCTCTATCTGAAAGAATGACATTGCCCGATTTGTTAGGAAATGGAAAGACTTGGAAAAATTTATATTAAGAGAATAAACCAGTCCCAATGAAACATAGGTCCCATGGTTTCCTTTATTTGCAATAACCAGTATATTTCTGAGATAAGCAGAAAACATCAGACAAGTTGATGTTGAGTGAAATGAACCACAAGATAAGGATTCAATTTTTTTTCTTGCAATTGTTTCTAACATATTTATAAGATGATTTCTATATTGCTTTGTATGTCCCTCCCCAACAGTAAAGCCCCTGATTTCACGGTATTTGATGTTGGTATAATTTGTGGAGGGGAAGGGAAAAAACTGATCTTTTAACTCGGGATACAGGTAGACCCATTGCAACAATGAGATATACAAGTCCTTAGGTCGAAAAACGAACTTTACAGCTTTGATGGGGGGTGGAGGGAGGATCGGATGGGGAGAGGGGGATAGTATGGAAAGGGATGGGAAGGGGAAACACAGAGGCGGCAACAATGCTTGATAAGAAATGTACTCGTTTTCTTGCCCATGTAATTGTAACTCGTCCGTTGGTATTCTCACTATAAAAAATAAACAAATAAAAAATAAAAGAAAAACGAACTTTACAACTTGACCGGCGAGGGTCGGGGACGGGCAAAAGGGTGTCTGGAGAGCAATGGGGGGGGGGGGGGGTAGGGGCAGATGAGAACAGATGGGAAGGGGAAACAAATGAGGAGGCAACAATGCTTGATGAGTAATGTACTCATTATCTTGCCCATGTAATTGTTACCCATCTGCA
This sequence comes from Dipodomys spectabilis, assembly GCF_019054845.1. Classification (NCBI taxonomy): domain Eukaryota; kingdom Metazoa; phylum Chordata; class Mammalia; order Rodentia; family Heteromyidae; genus Dipodomys; species Dipodomys spectabilis. The sequence goes on from NW_024870866.1 coordinate 453,223, forward strand.
TGGTATTTTCACAAATAAATAGATAAATAAATAAATAAATAAATACGAAGGAGACTCAAGGCTGCTGAAATGAGCATATTTCCCATTTGGACTTTAATGGGATTTTTCTACAAACAACAAGATTTTCATCTTAACATAATAATTTCAAAATGTATTGCTACAGAATAGATTGTAAATGTAATATTTAATACTATTGGAATACTTGAAGACAGAAAACTGCAATATTCCAATAAATACATAGAAGAAATATAATTTAAAAATTCACTGATCAAAGCAAACCCTGGCGGGAATATCTGAAAGACGCTTATCTGAAAACAGAAATTGGCACTGTGGCTCAAGTGGTAGAGGGCTCCACTTGAGCTGAAGAACTCAGGAATATGTTAACAACCTGAGATTAAACCACAGGACTGACAAAAATACAATTTAAAGAATTGAAGCATTAAGGCTGGGAAGGAGACTCAGTGGTAGAGTGCTTGTCCTGAATGCATGAGGTTCTGGGTTCAATTCCTCAGCACCACATAAGCAGAAAAATGTGGAAATGGCCCTGTGGCTCAAGTGGTAGAACACTAGCCTTGAGCTGAAAAGCTCATCAGGTACAGCAACCAGACCCAGAGTTGAGGCCCTCCTACCACCACCACCACCACCAACAAATTAAAGCATCAAACAACCTGAAGTTGTTATACAGAATAATGAGTGTGGCATTATCAGTTTAAACGACTTATTGACTTTAAACCTAGTTTAAAAGGGGAGGTAGTGGGGAATTTGTGTGTTTGCCAAAACCTGCAAAATTATTTTGTACTTTACCAAGGAGGAAGAAAGGAGGGAATGGGAGGAGGAGGGGAGGTGTTTGGTGACCTTGCCTTTTGGTTCAGTGATTATTTTCTGGAGTCGAATTCAGAGAAATTCGGCTTGCAATCCTAGTTGCATGGGGGGGGGGGGGGGGGAATGAAGAAGCAATGCCCTGGAAGTGGTTTTTTTTTTTTTTTTTTTTTTTTTTTAAATTTTATTTTATTTTATTTGAGAACATACTGTACAGAGGGGTTACAATTACATGGGCAGGATAATGCATACATTTCTTACCAAGCATTGCAGCCTCCTCCTTTGTTTACCCTTCACCTCCCTTCCCGGCCTCCCCCCTCCCTCCCAACCAATCGTACCCCCCCTCCTCCCCCCCACCGACATTGTAAAGCTGGTTTTGACATGACATTTTGTACTTCTCATTGTTGCAACAGGTCCACCTGAATCCTTAAACGACTTGTTTGTCCCCATCTCCTCCACATGTTATACTGACATCAAATATAGTGAAAGCGGAGGTTACCCTGTGGGGGAGGGACACACAAAGCAACAAGGAAATAATCTTATAAATGCGTTAGAAACACATGCATGAAAGAAACAAAAACATTAAAATACATATTTGAGGTTTTGTTTTCCTAACATCACATTATCTGACTTTTTCCGCTTGACTCATACCTATACTAGATATTGCAAATAAGGGAAACCATGGGACCTATGTTTCTTTGGGCCTGGCTTACTTCACTTAATATAATTTTTTCCAAGCCTTTCCATTTCCTAACAAATGGGGAAATGTCATTCTTTCTGATGGAGGCATAGAATTCCATTGTGTATATATACCACATCTTCTTGATCCATTCATCTACTGAGGGGCATCTGGGTTGGTTCCATGTCTTAGCTATGGTAAATAATGCTGCAATAAACATAGTTGTGCTGGTAGCTTTAGTGTGGCCTTGTTTGTGATTATTTGGGTAAATGCCCAAAAGTGGGATTGCTGGGTCGTTGGGGAGCTCTATGTGGAGTCTTTTGAGGAACCTCCATACTGCTTTCCAAAGTGGTTGAACAAGTTTACATTCCCACCAACAATGAAGTAAGGTTCCTTTCTGTCCACATCCCCTCCAGCATCTGTTGTTGTTAGAGTTCTTGATTTTTGCTGTTCTAACTGGAGTGAGGTGATATCTCAATGTTGTTTTGATTTGCATTTCTTTTATGGCTAGGGATGTTGAACATTTCTTCATGTGTCTATTGGCCATCCTTCTTTCTTCTTCAGAGAAGCTTCTCTTTAAGTCTTTCGCCCACTTACTTATTGGGCAGTTGTTTCTTTGAGGATTTGTTGTTGGGTGGTTTAATTTTTTGAGTTCCAAGTATATTTTAGATATGAGACCCTTGTCCGTTGTATGGCTAGTAAGATTTTCTCCCAGTCCGTGGGCTTTCTATTGATCTTGCTAGCTATGTCATTTGCCCTGCAGAAGCTCTGCAACCTTATACAATCCCATTTGTCCAGCCTTTCTTTGATTTGTTGTGTTTCCAGGTCTCTATTCAGAAAATTTCGGCCTGAGCCAAGGAGACCCAGGGTTTCTCCTATTCCATCCTGTAATGTTTTCAGAGTGTCTGCTTTGAGTTCAAGGTCTTTGATCCATTTGGAGTTGATTCTGGTGCAGGGTGATATATAAGGATCTAGCTTTAGTTTTCTACATGTAGTTAACCAGTTTTGCCAGCACCATTTACTGAAGAGGCTGTCTGTCTTCCATTCTATTGTTTTAGCTCCCTTATCGAAGATTAGATGGCTATAGGTCTGTAGGTTCATTTCTGGGTTTTCAATTCTATTCCATTGGTCCTGAGGTCTGTTCTTATGCCAATACCAAGCTGTTTTGATTACTATGGCTTTATAGTAGAGTTTGAAATTTGGTATTGATATTCCTCCAGCAGTGTTCTTTCCATTGAGGAGCGTTTTTGCTATTCGGGGTCTTTTATTGTTCCATATGAATTTTTGGATTGCCTCTTCTATTTCCTTGAAGAATGAGGGTGGAATTTTGATAGGTAAAGCGTTGAATTTGTAGATAGCCTTGGGGAGTATTGCCATTTTCACGATGTTAATCTTTCCAATCCAGGAGCATGGGAGGTTTTGCCATTTTTTAAGTTCTGTGTTGATTTCTTTTTTCAAGATTTTAAAGTTTTCATCATAGAGGTCCTTCACTTCTTTAGTTAAGTTAATTCCTAGGTATTTTATTTTTTGTGGGGCTATTACAAATGGAGTTGCTTTCCTAATTTCAGCCACACTTTTCTCATTGTTGGCATACAGAAAAGCCATTGATTTTTGGGGGTTAATTTTATAACCTGCTACTTTGCCAAAGTTTTGAATCAGCTTGAGTAATTTGGGAGTGGAGTTTATGGGATTCTTTAAATACAAGATCATGTCATCTGCAAAGAGGGAGAGTTTTATTTCTTCTTTCCCTATTTGGATCCCCTTTATGTCTGCATCTTGTCTTATTGCTGTAGCTAGGCATTCTAATACTAGATTGAAGAGAAGTGGAGAGAGTGGGCATCCTTGTCTTGTTCCTGAGTTAAGAGGAAATGGCTTTAGTTTTTCACCATTGAGTATAATGCTGGCTGTAGGTTTGTCATATACAGCCTTTATTGTATTGAGGAATGTTCCATGGATTCCTAATTTTTCCAAAACCTTCATCATAAAGGGGTGTTGGATCTTGTCGAATGCTTTTTCTGCGTCTATTGAGATAACCATGTAGTTCTTATTCTTGCTCCTGTTGATGTGATGAATAATATTAATTGATTTGCGTATATTGTACCAGCTTTGCATCCCTGAAATGAATCCTGTTTGATCGTGGTGTATGATTTTTTGGATGAATTGTTGAAGTCGATTGGCCAAAATTTTGTTGAGAAGTTTCGCATCAATGTTCATCAAAGAAATGGGTCTATAGTTCTCTTTCTTTGATGAGTCCCTGCCTGGTTTTGGGATGAGGGTTATGATGGCTTCATAGAATGTGTTCGGTAGTGAGCTTTCTCTTTCAATTTCATTGAAGAGTTGGAGGAGAATTGGTGTGAGCTCTGCTTTGAAGGCCTTGTAAAATTCCGCTGTAAAACCATCTGGTCCTGGACTTTTCTTAGCTGGGAGGTCTCTTATTGCTGTTTCTATTTCAATGCTTGATATGGGCCTGTTAAGATAGTTTACCTCATCTTGGTTTAGTTTTGGCATGTCAATATTTGCTAGGAAGAGGTCCATTTCTGTCAAGTTCTCAAACTTATTAGCATAAAGTTTTGAGAAGTATTCCCTTATAATGTTCTGAATCTTGCTTGTTTCCGTGGTGATGTTTCCATTCTCATCTCTGAGTTTATTAATTTGGGTGTGTTCTCTTCTTTTTCTGATAAGATTTGCTAAGGGTCTGTCAATTTTGTTAAGTTTTTCGAAGAACCAACTCTTTGTTTTGTTGATTCTTTCTATAGTTTTTTTGGATTCTAATTCATTTAATTCTGATTTAATTTTGATTATTTCTTTCCGTCTACTGGATTGGGGTTTATCTTGCTGCTCTTTTTCAAGGAGGTTTAGATGTGTCATTAAATTGTTAGTTTCAGATCTCTCCAATTTGTTGATGTAGGAGTGAGAGCTATAAACTTGCCTCTGAGTACTGCCTTTGCTGTGTCCCAGAGGAGCTGGTATTTTGTGTGTTCATTTTTGTTGAATAGCATGAACATTTGAATTTCCTTTCTAATCTCTTCCATGACCCACTCATGATTCAGCAGTGTGTTGTTCAGCCTCCATGTGATACCGGACTTTCTTTGGTGGCTTTTGATGTTGAGTTCTAACTTTATTCCCTTGTGGTCAGAGAGAATGCAAGGTATAACTTCAATGTTTCTGAATTTAGACAAGTTTGCTTTGTGGCCTAAAATGTGGTCTATTTTAGAAAACGTTCCATGTGCTGCTGAGAAAAACGTGTATTCTGATGCTGCTGGGTGAAATGTTCGGTAAATGTCTGTTAAGTCTAGTTGATCTATGCAGCTGTTTAGATCTGCGGTTTCTCTGTTGAGTTTTTGCCGAGTTGATCTATCTAGTGGGGAGAGTGGTGTGTTAAAATCCCCAACGATTAATGTCTTTGGATCTATATGGGATTTGAGGGAAAGTAGTGTTTCTTTGATAAATTTGGGTGCTCCATTGTTTGGCGAATAGATATTTAGAATTGTAATATCCTCCTGAAGGAGAGATCCTTTAATTAGTATGTAGCGACCTTCTTTATCTCTTTTCATGAATTTTAATTTGAAGTCTATTTTATCTGATATTAGGATTGCAACTCCCGCCTGTTTATGCGGTCCGTTTGCTTGGTAGATTTTGTTCCAGCCTTTAACATTGAAAATGTGTTTGTTTTTATGGGCAAGATGTGACTCCTGCAGGCAGCAGATAGAAGGGTCTTGATTTTTAATCCAACTAGACAGTCTATGTCGCTTGATTGGAGAGTTCAGTCCGTTAACATTAAGAGATAGGACTGAGAGGTATTTGGGAGTTCCTGCCATGTTATCTACCTTCTTGGGGGCTGCGAAAACTGGGTTCTTCCTATGGTTCTTGGATTCTCAGTTTGGGTGCAGTTTCTTGGCCTTTATTGCGGTCTTGTTGGTTTTCTATGTGTAGGACATCTTTAAGAATCTTTTGTAGGGCTGGTTTGGTGGAGATGTATTGTTTCAATTTTTCTTTGCTATGGAAGGTTTTTATTTGGCCTTCAGTTATGAAGGAGAGTTTAGCTGGGTACAGTATTCTTGGTTGATAGTTGTTTGTTTTTAGGGCATGGCATACATCATTCCAGGCTCTTCTTGCTTTGATTGTCTCTGCTGAGAAATCTGAGGTGATTCTAATTGGTTTCCCTTTATAAGTGATTACCCTTTTCTCCCTGACAGCTTTAAGGATCTTTTCCTTGTTCTGAGTTGATCCTGTGTGGATTATAATGTGACGGTGGGATGTCCTATTCTGGTCTGGTCTATTTGGGGTTCTAAAGGCTTCTTGTATATGGACAGGCCTATCTTTTTGCATGTTTGGGAAGTTCTCTACTAGGATCCTGTTAAACAGATTTCCTAGACCATTAACTTCTGTTTCTAGGTGTTCCTCTACACCCATTATCCTTAGATTAGGCCTTCTGATGGTGTCTTCCAGGTGTTGGATAGATCTATCATATTTCTTGGACTTGTCTTGTATGGTTGTATGTTCTTTCTCTATAATATCTAGGCTGTCTTCAATCCCTGAGATTCGATCTTCTGCATGGTCTAACCTGCTGTCAAGACTCTCTACTTTGTTTTTTATCTCTTTTCCTTCTAGTTGGTCAGCTTTGATGGCTTCAAGTTCTTTGTTGAAGCTCTGTTTTAGGTCTTGTATGAATTTCTTTACTTCCTTAATTTGGTGTTCAGTGTTTGTCCTCAAATCGCTTAGTTGATTGGTTATGGTTTCTTTGGGCTCCCATTCCTTCTGTTGGGTTCCATTCAGCATTCCCTTTGTGGTCTCCCTGACTTCCTTCAGCTCTTTGTTAATGGATTCCATGAATGCCTTTAGTGATCTTTGTGTGTTCTCTACCTGGTCTCTCAATTCCTGTATTACTCTTTGATTTGCTTCCTCCCGTTCGTGGGATTCCTGCAGATCTCTTTGAGTGTTCTCAGCCTGCTCACGCCATTCCTCCCTTTCTCTTTGAGTATTCTCAAGTTGTTCACGCAAATCCTGTATCAGTTTTTGAGTAGCTTCCTCACGCTTATGATATTCCTGTATAAACTTCTGGGATGCCTCCTCTCTCTCCCTATCACGCTCATACAGAGTCCTTTGTACATTGTCAAACTTTTCATTTATCATGTTTGCCACCAGTGTTTGTAGAGCTGTTTGGGAACTCTCCTCTGGATTATTCATTATCTGTTCTAACCCCTGATTATCAGGATTGGGAATTGAGATACCCGAATTTGCCATTTTTCTTGTGTTTTTCCGGCTTACTCTGCCCATTTGAGATGAAGATAGCACCAGTTTTGTGCTAGAACACTATCTTAAGGCAACCATCAACCAAAGTTTGCATTTGTACAGTCAATAGTCTACAGATACAATCTAGTTCAACAGATACATCTATTCGACATCAAACAACTATATGTTAAAGGACTTCGAACCGCAGAGAAGAATTTGGAAAGCCAGAAATTATTAGGGTTAGGAAGAGATGTGGGTAAAAAATAGGAATAGATTGGTGTGGGGAGGCACAGGGAGAGTTAACTATGTCCTAATCACAATGCAGGAAATAGGTTGGGTAGGATGTAAGTAGAGAGAGAGAGAAAAAGAAGAAAGGGAAAGGGGAATGAAAAGAGACCAGAAAAAAAATAGAAACGTAAAAATTAATGTTATTTTAGAGATTAAAAGACCATCTATTTATAGAGGAATATGAATATGTTGAGAGAAAGGGAGGGACATAGAGGAGATGAGAAAAACTTTAAAAAAATGCTTAAAATATTGTATAGGTATAAAGTACTGCTATTAGTGAATTTAAGTCTCAGAGGTTTTGAATTGAGTAATAAGTTTGTGGATTAAGTGTGTACACAATGGGGGATAGGGTCTACTGGTTAACTACGGGTTTATCTGAGGATGTGCAGGACGAGAGTTAAGTCACATAAAGATGAACAAAGAGGAAAAGATGGAAAGGATAGGAAAGTGAGAAGAAAAGATCAGAAGTTCAGTAGAGCTAGAAAAAAAAACAAAAAGATAATTAAGAATGAAAGAAAAAGAGAAAGAAGACAAGAAAAGAAAAGAAAACACACATTCACGTATTCCTAAAATAAAAATTATAAGAGGAGAAGAAAAAAAAAAAAAAAGTTAATGGAAAACAATTATTTTTTCAGAAGAGGCAAAAATTAAAGATTAATAAAAGTTTTAGAAAAGCAAAAAAAATTTTTTATATATATATAAGGTAACAAAAAATGAAAAAAAAAACAAAACAAGAAAAAGAAAAAAAGAAAAGAAGAAGAAGAAAAAAAAAGTTCTTTGATTTTTTTTTTTTTTTTTTTTTGGGAGGGGTGGGAAGAGTCCTGTATCTCCCTTTTGTCTGTAACCAGAGTCTGGTTGGAGTCTCTGGTCAGCTTGAGGTCCTGTGGCTTGATTGGTTTCTTAAGTCAGTTTGTTGGAACAGGCAGAAAAATGCTCTGCTTTACCCAAGATTTTGAGATCCCCCTCCCAGGTTAGTTTACTGGGAGGGTGATCTGCTTTGAGAATCACAAAAGAGGGGGATGCAGTGATGAGGCTAGGTTCTGGGTAGAGTTGAGGCCTTTCAACGAACAGTAGCTTTTCCCTGGGGCTATTTTGTGAAAAAAAACTCACAGCACCCAGCCTGGAGCCATTCTCAGGGTTTCTGTTTTTCAATTGATTGTGGTGGCTGCTAGAGGGAGGGGCAGCCTCTGGCTCTGGTTACCCGGTGAGGAGAGCCACTCCAATGGCTGGCGCCTGAGCTGGGCGACCCCTCCCTGGATGGAACTGAGTCTGTGAGGTCACCTCACCGCCAAGTTCCTGTGACCTGCCAAATGTCTAGCTCTATTCCAAGGCCTGAGCTGGAGCTAGCCGCTCCTCCGAGCTTTGTCGGTATCCAAGATGGAGATCACCGGTGCTGGGGGGGGAGGGGTGGCCTTCCCTCCTCTGCTCCCAGAGGAGTGAGGAAGTGGGGCTTCTACTCACGCGGAGTCATGGATCTCGGGTCGTCTCTGGTCTGCAAAGTGCAGGATGAAGTTGTCCGCTCCTTGACGGTTCTTGCTGGTGTTGAGTAGAATCCGCTCGTCTGCTGCGTCTGGCTCCTTCGTCCCGGACTGCGTCTCAGGTATGCCTCCCTGGAAGTGGTTTTGTCCTGTCCTTGGCCTAGTTCCAACTATCACTGGATAATCCAAGTCCCACTTCAGGACCAAGAAACCTTGAAGAATACTGATCCACTAGGCAGATGGGCCTAACCACAGCCAGAAAAGGCAAAAAAATGCAATGCCGAGTGCAGCACTGGAAATCTATACCAGGAAGAGAGTTTTATATTTTTTATTGTAAAAATACGATACAGAGGGTTTACAGTTACATAAGTAGGGTAATGAGTACATTTCCTATTGAGCATTGTTTTTCCTATTGACCTTTGTTTTTCCCCTACTCTCCAACTCTTCCCTCCTTGACCATTACCCGACATTGTAAATTCATTTTCGACACAGTGTCCTGTACATCTCATCATCCCAATGGGTCAACCTGCATCCCCATTTCAGCATTCTTCTATAACCTTTCCACTCCCCAAATTACAAAAATGTATATAAAAATGCAGAATACTGGAATCAAATACAATGAAAACAGGGATTATACCATGGGAGGATGAACTTACAAAAGAATCACATAGCGCATTATAAGTATATTAAAAACAAAAACAAGAAAGAAAAAATCACTTGTGTCTGACTTGGGGTACCTTTCACTTAATGTCATCTTATATGGTTATACGTCCATAGCCTTTGATCTTCTCTGCTTGTCCTAGACATGCACTAGTCCTTGCAAACAAGGGAAACCATGGGACGTATGTTTCTTTGGGCCTGGCTTACTACACTTAATATAATATTTACCAAGTCTTTCCATTTCCTAAAAATTGTGACAACCTCATTCTTTCTAATGGAGGCATAGAATACCAGTGTGTGTGTGTGTGTGTGTGTGTGTGTGTGTGTGTGTGTATATCACATTTTCTTGATCCATTCATGAACTGAGGAGCATTGAGGTTGGTTCCATAAACATGGTTGCACAGGCAACTTTGGTATGACTTTGTTTGTGATCATTTGGGTAAATGCCTAAATGCCCATAAGTGGGATTGCTGGGACATAGGGGAACTTTACATGGAGTCTTTTGAAGAACTTCCATACTGCTTTCCAAAGTGGTTAAATAAGTTTACACTCCCATCATCAATGAAATAGGGTTCCGTTTTAGCCACATCCCCTCCAACATGTTGTTATTAAATTTCTTGATTAGGAGCTGGGAAGGTGACTCAGTAGTAGAGTGTTTTGCCTTGTATGCATGAGGCCCTGGGTTCGATTCCTCAGCACCACATAAACAAAAAAATATTCTTGATTATAGCCATTCTAACTAGAGTAATGTACAATCGCAATGTTCTCTTGATTTGCATTTCTTTTGTGGCTAGAATAGTTGAGCATTTCTTCATGTATCTAATGGCCATTTTTATTTCCTCTTCAGAGAAGTCTCTCTTTAAGTTTTAGCCCACTTAATTATCGAGCAGTTGTTTCTCTGAGGATTTGCTGTTGGGGGATTTAATTTTTTGAGTCCTAAGTACATTTTAGATATAAGACCTTGTCTGTTTTATAACTCGTGAAGATCTTCTCCCAGAACGTGTACTTTCTATTGATATTGCCAGTTATGACCTTTGTCTTGCAGAAGCTCTCATGTTTCATGCAATCCGATTTGTCCAACCTTTCTTTGATTTCTTTTTTTTTGACTATTGTAATATGTTTATTACATACAGACTGTATCATCATCCTGTAATAGTAAATTACTTGTTTCATAAAGAGGTGAATTAAGGAATGAATTTCTTAAACTTATTTTTCTTTACTCTTTGTTTCTGGCTCTCTATTAAGAAAATTTCGGTATGTGCTAAAATGCCCTAGAGTTTATCCTATTCCTTCATGTAGTGTTTTCATGATGTCCTCTTATATTTTGAGGTCTTTGATCCATTTGGAGTTGATTCTTGTGCAGGGTGATATATACGGATGCAGCTTTAGTTTAACAGATGTTTAACCAATTTTGGCCAGACCATTTACTCAAAAGGCTGTCTTTCTTCCATTCTCTTTTTTTTAGCTCCCTTGTCAAAGTTTAGGTGGCTATCAGTCAGGGGCTCATTTCTGAGTCTTCAGTCCTATTCCATTGGTCCTCAGGTCTGTTCTTGTGCCAGAACCAAGCTGTTCTTATTACTATGGCTTTTTAGTAGCATTTGAAATTTGGAACTAATATTGCTCTAGTGCTGTTCTTTCTGCTAAGAATTGACAAACCTACAGCCAGCATTATACTTAATGATGAGAAGTTAAACCCATTTCTTATAAATTCAGAAATAAGATAAGGATATCTGTTCTCTCCACTCCTTTTCAACTTAGTATTAGAATGCTAGCTGGGGCAATAAGATAAGATGCAATCTTAAAGGGATCCAAATAGCAAAAGATGAAGTAAAACACTCCGTCTTTGAAGATGATATGGTCTTGTATTTAATGAAACCCATGGACTCCATTCCCAAGTTACTTGAGCTGATCAGAAACTTTGGCAAACTAGCAGAGTATAAAATTAACCCTCAGAAAATAAAGGCTTTCCTATATTCCAATAACGATAAGAGTACAGCTGAAATTAGGAAAGCAACCCCTTTTTAATAGCCGCACAAAAATAAAATACCTAGGAGTTAACTTAAGAGGTGAAGGACCTCTATGATGGGAACTTTAAAAACCTGAAAAAGAAAATTAAAGCAGAGCTTTGGAAGTGGGAAACTTCCCATTCTCCTGGATTGGGAGGATTAACATCATGAAAATGGCAATACTGCCAAAGGATATATCCAAATTCAATGTGATACCTACCAATATCCCAATGTCACTCTTCAATGAAATAGAAGAAGCAATCCAAAAATTCATATGGAACAATAAAAGACCCCAAATAGCAAAGAACTTTATTGTGATTCTCATTTTGTATTGCAACCTTGATTCTACAATGTCAATTATGAATTTCAACTTTCTTCCCTCCCTTTGGATACAGCTCACAAACACCCTGCCTCTAGCTCCTAGACACTTAACTCTTAGCTCTGGACAATTGTTCCTAGATAGTGAGTTACTTCATTGTATTTTGAGCACATAAAACTAGCACATTTTGACCTTATGAGAAAGCAGCCTTTTTTTCCCTCTCAAGTTATTTCCTGATAGGCATTTTTATAGAGAATCTGTTTTCATTTATAAATGAAAGACTGGTAGGAAACTATGTTCATAATCTGGCTCCTTTTCTCACACCTCAACACCTAAAACACAAAGTTCACAAAGCATTTACAAGGAACAATATAAAAACCAAACATTGAGAATGCTCAGATGCAGAACGTTTTACAATACCCAGAATAACTCTGCTGTCTGAGGGAGGGGATGTCTGTATAAATTAACAAACAAACCCAAAAGAACAGCCAGGAGTACCAGACGTGAGTGTCCCTGGCTGCTACTTCATGGACAAGGATCATGGAAGGGCTTCCTGAGCCTGCTGGAGAGTGCATGGAGGAATGTTTCTTTGCCAGCCTGAGTACAAAAATTTGGCTTCACCTGCCTGGGTCTGTCTTTCTTGTTTTCTCCCCACAGCAGAGCAGAATTGTCCCCTGCTCTAAGGAGAATAAATACTGTACCAGCCAATCTGCAGAGTGGCTTCTGTTTGGTCTGCACATCTTCCTAGGTAGGCGCCCCCTGCCCCACGGTGTGTGTATGCTCCCAGGGGCTGATCCTCAGGGCCCAAGCCCATGGGGCAGGCATGTGTTAGATGTGAGTCAGTGACACTGTGTCATTCACACAGCAGCTGCCGGGTTTCTGCCCTAGCTGAACAGCAGGTGCACCCTGATCTTCTCCCACAGTCCCAGGTGAGGTGCCCGCAATGGCCCGATATGGGCAGGCTGCCACTAGGATCCTACTTCACCAGACAGACCAGCATGCCAGATGAAATGGCTGCCACCTGAATTATTAATTATTTTATGGAGCAGTATTAAACAAAGTGATACACATTACTGTATGATATGTAATACTATATCCTTGAGTCTCTAGTCCAAAATCATTGAACTTTATACTAGAAAGAATGGATCTTATTGTTTGTATTCATAAGGCCATAATGGAAAACTGAAATAAAAGTACAACAAAACACTTATCCATAAACACGTGATTGAATCTCAGAATTTGAAAAAAATTGTAAGTAGTGCAAATGAAATTATACAATAGTTAAATACACACAAAATACATTACATTAGTTACATTCAAATGTAAAATAAGTAATTACTGACAGAATTCCTACTGTATATGAAAAATATTACTATGATTTAGAAGGTTGAAGTGATATAGGTTATATATTTTGTTTTTATAAAGCTTATTTATATTTCCAAGTTCTGTTTATCTCAGTGAAGGAAAATGTTAGAAAGTAGATATATGTGGCACCTCTTGCTTGCAGTACCACGAAGGGGAGTGGCACTTCCTAATGGGAGTCCTGAGATGAAACCCACACCCAGCCCACGTAGACCCATCAGAGGTCCATGTGGGGACGCTAAGGGGGTCTAGGACACCGCATTGCTGCCGCAGCAGGTGCAGGACCTTTGAGGTGGTCTGTAGCCAACAAGGTTCCATTAATGACCAAGCCAAGCAACCTAGACTCAGGTGCCAAAGCCAGGGAGGAAGGCAGGACAGATGCCAAGTCCTGCCTTCCATCTGTGCAGCCTAGATTTCCAAGGCCATGTCCTTTCCCCTGCTTTGGAGAACAACAAGGGTAGGGGATGACCCCATTGCCTCCAAATGGAGTATCCCTGGAATGGCACCCAGACCTGGGCCCATGTGGGCCAGAAGGGCGAAGGAGGAGGCTACACAGCAAAGCAAGAGGGCCTTCATTCCCTTGGTGCTGCAGCTGGTGTGCTGCAAGTCCAGGCTTCTCTGGCACTGATTGGCATATGTACAGTTGGTCCTGTACCAGAGTCCACAAGGACCAGAAAATGGAGGTCCACAGAAATGCTGAAGGGTCTCCAGGTTGCTGAGCTGCTGCAGCTGTCACAAGCCAGCTGGCAGAGGGGCCAACACAATGGCTCCAGTACCCAGACCCCCTTAAAGACTAATGAGGTAAACCACGCCTGGGCTGCCTGTCCCCAAGGGGGCAGACTGCATGCCCAGCCTTCCTTTACCCATGGACTGTGCAGTGTACAAACATGATGTCCCCCACACCGCACTCATGGGGGCAGGCAGTGACCCCAGAACAGAGTCTCCCTAGGATGAGCCATGCACTCAGGAGGACAGAAGACCAGTACCGTCACAACTGGAGGAGGAGAGGGCAGCAGTGGCCTCAACTCCAGACCCATGGCTGCCAGCTCTTGGGTGAAATGGAGCAACTGAGACTGGGAAGTTAGGTGGGAAGGGTAGGCGGGGCTCATCTGGCATTGCTGGGGAGCATGCACACACATCCACTCACTGCACATCCACCATAAAGGAGTTGGCCACACATCTCAACGGGTGACCAGAGGAGGCACCCACACCCACAGGGACTACAGAAATGGAGTTTCACTTGGTGACTTGGAAAGGGATCCAGGGCACAGCCTTGGAGCAATGAACAACTAGCAAAAACAAAAACGAAAGCAAAAACAAAACAAAAAGAAAAACTAAAAAAGTCCAGTAAATCTTTTCATCAATGATAGCCTATTATACATTATATTTTCCTTTTGTATTATATTTTTGTATAGGGCCCTCTGAATTAACCAGAAATCTCCAGGATTTCTTCATGCATAGTAATACAAATAAATATAGCTTCTATTCTTTTTTAATTAAGGGAAGATGCATTTAGTTCTTTCCATTGTTTGATTCATGAAAAAGAACTCCTGAAGTATATCTGTAAATCACCGAACTCAGCATTTCTTCTCAACTCCTCACTGAAGAAAGAGAATAAAATGACTGAGCAACAGGTATCACCCATATTGTCATTGTGCTAGCTGTCTTTCTGATTAGAAAATAACCTTGCCATGCACATGCAAATCACTTATGCAAAATGTTTTCCAACAATTCTTGCTGTTATATTGCATTTATCTTCCTCCTCCTGTCTCCTCTCCTGCTGCTCTTCCCCAGGGTCCTGTTTCCCTCTTCCTTCTCTCCTGCCTCTACTTTCTCCCTGTCCCCTCCTCTTCTCTCTCCTGCTATGCCCTTCCTCCTCTCTTACCCCTTCCTCCTCCTTTCCTTTTCTCTTTCTCTTACACTTTCTCTTCTACTTCTTTATGGTCCTAGGGGTGGGACACACACTAAGCAGATGCTCTCCTGCTCGCTACAGGCCTCCAGTCTGGACTTCATTTCAATGGCACTCTATTTCTTTGGTGCAAACCCAACAAAGTCTTTTGATTCAGGGTTCAATTCATTGTACATATTCTACACCATGAATATGTGCTACTTCATACAGTGTGGCTAATAGGTATGGATTATATATTGGGCTTCAGTTAAACTCATCTGAAATAATGTGTTTGAAGGCAATCAAATGTGATCCTGTTACTCCCACATTAATGAACTGGTTACTTCATATCTTGCACGAGTACTTTCATATTGCTCCCAGTTTAATGAACTGTCACTTTGTGGTAGCACCCACAGTATCACTAACCCAAGGATTACTGGGGATCAGGAGATTAAGTCCAGAAAGGAAAATCCATGAGGTATTTATCTCAAAATAACTACTAAAAAGCCAGAAGAAAGCCTTTGGCTACGTGGATTAGTGCCATACTTCCACAGAATAAGCTGACGACAGGACCCCGGCCTGATTTGAAGACCTGTGGTGGGTGCATACACGCACTCACACACACACACACACACACACACACACACACACACACACACACACACACACACAAACAATTTCCCAGCTAGAGCAAGTATTTGTTTTCTCAATAACATAACTTAGTTCCAATCTTATGTGTTTGGATATTTTTGAAAGTTTTATCATCAACTTACCTAATTTTAATAAATGACACCCTGTTCACTATTATTTAATCCTGGTTGGAAAATATTTTAAGACACATTTTCATGTAGAAAATTGTTTTTTCCCCAACTCGTGACTGTCTTGGTTTGTAAGAATGAAAGAATTGTGCCTTTAATTCATTAGTTCATAAATTAGAAAAGTAACCCTAACCCTAAAACCAATTGCCTTTGGATTCTAAAAGCCACAAAAGTACATTAAATTTATACATCCTGTCTTTGATTCAACTCATCTTTCTTAAAATAGTTTCTAGTTTTACTCAATACCTTGCCATTTTTCTAACACAACATTCAGGGTAACCCTCACACTAATCATCCCTTAATCCTAATATTATTAGCAGTTTCCTATTACATATTCATCCTAATTCGATCTTGACTTGTTATTCACAGATTTACTTTCAGTTTGACCCTAAATTTTCCATTTCCCTGATGCTAACACTAAGCCCAGCTGGAACTGAAACCTAATTTTCAACCTAATAATAGTCCAAAATTAATATTAAAAATACTCTAGTTTTGATTCCAGTTTGCACTCTGGAAATGAGTTTCAATTTGCCCTAATTTCCAACAAATTTCCTGACTCTACCTGTGAAGTTATCTTCTTCCCTAACATGAACCATTATATTACTTGTCTTCAAATTCTCTTACCAGGAAAAAATACTGTAGTTTCCATTAATCCTACATTTTCCTGAACCACTGTATCCTAAAACAATTTCAGATTTACATATCATCTAGTCTTTTACTTAACGCTAACTCTCAACCTAAACCTGGCTGGAAAACTCTCATTAATCATTATAAGAATTATCACTGAGAAATAAATATAATGATAATGCTCTAGTTACTATTCAGGCTCACATTTTTGCTTCTACTTGTTAGGGAAAACTCAATTTTATAGTAAAACTTTCCTATTCATAACACTAATCATAATCAGAACAAAATACTGACCCTGATTTTAATCCAAATAATATGTCAATACTAACACTAACTAGTTAGTGTTACACTATTTTTTATTCATCCTATTTGATTCAAATAAGCCTTCCAAACATAGGTTTCAATTTTTTTCCAATATCTTAGTCATTTTCTAACCCTAAACTTAATCGTAACTGGAACATTGAGAATAAATATAAGCCTAATTGCAAGCAGATTCTAATATGAATAGCAATACTCTAGTTCACATTCATTCTAATTCTTACCAGGCTTGTATTACAATTTACCCTCAATTTGACCCTCATTTTTTTTCTCCTTCACTCTAAGCCTAACAATGGCTGGAATCCTAACCATAACCTTAATACTAAAGGTATCCCAATTCTAAAATTTATGAAAAATGCTCGTTTTGTGCAATCCTACCTGAAATTCCATTGTAATCCTCGAAATAAATTGCAGGTTTTCCTAAACCCTACAGATTTTCTCACTCTTATCTCTGAACCTATCTTGTTCCATAACAGGAATCATTATAACCATTGATCTCAAATCCTGATATTATGAAATACATTGTACTTCCATTATCCCAGATTTTCCTGAATTCCTAGAACCTAAAAAAGTTCAGCTTTACTTAACATTTAACACATTTCTTTTTTAATTCTTTTTGTTGGTCGTGGGGCTTGAACTCTGGGCCTGGACACAATCCCTGAGTTCTTTAGCTCAAGGTGTGCGCTTGTACCACTTTAGCCACAGCACCACTTTCTGATTTCCTGGTAGTCAATTGGAGATAAAATTCTCACAGACTTTCCTGACTGGGCTGGCTTTGAACTGAGGTCCTCAGAATTCAGCTTCCTGAGTAGGTAATGAGGCTGACAGAGGGATTACTGTTAAATGTGTAAGGTAATGAGTACATTTCTTGTTGACCATTGTTACCCCCTTCTATGTTGTTGTCCAACTATCCCTTCCCTCTCCCATCTCCATCACTCTTCTCTCTCCATGGTGTAAAATTCATTTTCAGTACAGTGTGCTGTGAGTATTATTGTTGCAATAGGTCATCCTGTGTTGAACCTGAATTTGCTATTTCTCTAACCCTAACTCTAATTCTGTCTGGTATCCTAACTCTAACCATAATAATAATGATAGTTAAATTCAGAAGTTAACAAAAAATATTCGTTTTTGTTCATCCTGTTAATCTTCTGTACATCTTGCATTAAGTTGCAGTTTAGCTTAAATCTTCCAAATGAGTTTATATGTGCATATATAAAAATATAATTTTATGTAAAAAACATGATCTTTGGAGGAAGGAGTAACAAAAAGGAAATAAAGGGAGTATAATCAAATGTTTTAAATATATTATGGAAAGAGAATTAGGAAACTGCCACTTCTGAAAATTAATAACCATTAATAAAATAACTAAAAATCAGTAAATAACACACAGCCTTCCAGTGTTCTTGAAGAGAGCCATGATATGTCTTGTGAAAGAAATACTTGTTCTAAACTTTGTTCATGCATAATTTATATTGTTATTGGCCAATTATTTAACTTAATGAATAAAACTTTATCAAATAGGATTCCATGTAAAAAAATATAAAAGTTACCTAGTAATTGTTTGAGAAAAAGTTATAGTCATGAGTTGTAAGAATCTTTCTATTTCCCTACAAAGCAATGGTTTAGGTTTACTAATCTAGTATTTGTAGTAAGTTTAGAGAACATAATAGGCATGAAAAACAATGAACTGTACATCTTCTTTCTTGGATGAGTGATATTTTAAACATTGTCTTTTATTCAAATTAATACTTTTGTTTTCTTTTCAAAATAAATGCCATTTTATCTACTTTCAGAACAAGTACTTGCCCTGCAATTAAATGTATTAGTATATTCAGATATTTAAAAGCTAAATTTTCTATGTTTGTTATGTAGCTCTACATATTCAGAATGACATGATTTTTCTATTCGTAAATGTCTAAACTCTGGGATTTTTTGCTTCATCAATATAAATTATCTCATGAAGATTTTGTGAAGGCTCCAGTAACTAGTGTGGTCAAAAACATTTCATGAATTCTAAATTTTAAATCTAATCATTTTTAGCCTTTGATTATATCAGTTATTGTCTCTTCAGGACAACTAAAATAAATACTACTTTTTAAACATTTCACTCACATTTTAAATAATATTAACATCGGTCAAACAGAGACTAATCATTTCAAACTCACCATATTTGATGATCTCAGTGTGAAGAATGTAGAGTGTATAAGAACCTTATACTCAATAATATTTTTGGTTAAATTAAATTAAATTATATATCTAGATTTCTAAATTGCAGGTAAATCACATGGAAATAAGGAAATAATAAAAAATAATTACTTTGGGATCATTTTCTTCTTAATTTTTTTATTATGAAAATATCTTACAGAGGGGTTACAATTATATGGGCAAAGTAATATTTCTTATCAAGCATTGTTTCCTCTTCCTTTGTTTCCCCTTCCATCCTTACCCATCTCCATACTCTCGCCAGCCAAAGTTGTAAAGTTCATCTTTCGACATAACGTCTTGTACATCTCATTATTACCAGGGGTCCAACGGTATCCCTAAAATTATGAAACAAAAATATCTCCAGGAAATATATTTTTCAATAAAATGTTTCAATCCTTAGGTAAAGTGAATTATACTTCAATATAAGGTTTATCTCAAAATAGAAATTCTTCAACTAATCTAAAGTATGTATTCATGCAAAAAATTCTGTGACTTCTGGTCTTATTATGTGATTTTAATTATATTTTTATTGTGAAATGAGCCCTACTTATATTTATTACAAACTTCTGTAACTATACAAATCATGCCTGTACATGGTAATTTACATAACGTAATACATAAACAAAATTATCTTTTTTCTTGTCTCCCACAGGGAAGCATGAGGTGCTGAAGTATATTAAATTAAAGCACTCTAAAAGAGAGTCTATATGGGATGGAAATTTGCAACATGAGAATGGGAACATCAACACTTTCTACTTGGATGAACAAGAATTCTTGTTTCTACAGTACTTTCTTCCCATTTAATCACACAGGGAAAGCCACAAAATTTGAAGTTTATATGAAGGAATGACATTCCTAAAAGTTGTGGCAACCCTGCTCAAAAGCTCAATCTTATTACAAATTCTTTGTGCTTGCTGGCTGATCTATTTCTCTATCACAGGTTTCATATTATTAAGCATATTAGTAATTCAGCTGGAATTACATGGCAGGAGACTCCTGAAATTACATCTATTGCAGTGTAATATTTAGAAGAGAGGAAAAAAGATTATGTTGATCTCCAATTCCTCCCTTTGGCCTTCAATATAATAATCAATTGTCAAAACAATCGTGTAAGATGTTAGTTTATTTTCCCTATTTAATTAGAGATTAAGCAAGTGTTTTTTTTTGTAGTAAAGTGATGACAGTATTATCACAGCTCTGATATGAGTACCTCCTCCCTAACAAGTAGTGCTCTATGGACTGTACATATGGAAGCCACACTAAATTCTCTCTCTGTCTGTCTCTCTTTCTCTCTATCTACTCACACACACACACACACACACACACACACACACACACATAAACACATAAAGCTGCCACCCAGACACATCAGAAATCAGTTCCATTCCTTTGTAATTATAGTTGATTGATGTTTGTGCTCCCTTGCTTTTCTTTGCTTCAGGATCTTGCGTGGACCTGTATGTTTCCCTGAGATCAAGTCCCTTGTTCTTAGTATACTATGTATCTTTGTATGTTTCAAGCCAATTAAGAGTACCCTGAATACAATATCTTCATACTTGACATTCAAGTCAAACTCCATGAATTCATACTACTGTTCCAAGATACTAGAATGTATTGGATCTAGAGATAAAAAAACGCCCACCTTGTTATTTTAGAAGGAATTGAAATCATGAAATAGAAGAATATCAATCAGGAACTGAGCTAAGAGAACGGGAGTATGTGGGAAAATGTAGAATGCTGTATGTGTGTTAGAGATACAGATTAATAGGCTCATTTATTGAAAACTTGTCATCCTATATTGAAAGCTCAATTTAAGCATACAATTTTCCTGTTACTTTGCTTACCTATCACTTCTGATCACAAATTCTCTTATGTTTATAGTATCTTTGAATAAATCACACGATTTGCAGGTACTTAACACCTTAAGGAAAGACAGTCTGCTTCTACATTTTTCATTCTATGTGACAAACGCTTATTTTTTGTTTCCCTGTTTGCTGAATAAATGTATACCTGGAAACAGGATATTGACAGCAAATCTCAGTGTAATTTTCATTTTGTAAATTTCAAATATAATATAAACTTTGTATTGACTAGTCATTTTTAAAAAATGAGTGATATTCATGAACACAATATTTTGATGTCTTTATGTTATTTGAGAATTGCTATGGTAGTTCTTGTGTCTAATTGACTTAACCATTATATTATTCATGTATAAACATTGCATTGCACTTTTTATTTTTATATATAAAATAATCCCCAAAGGTTTATTTTAAAGTGATAATAGGGGAGTTGTCTTCATGTTCCAAACTTTATATTTACTTCAGTAAAAGTACTAGAAACACATGATGTTTACAGGAGCAATTTAAAAGCTGAGAATGCATTTCTAAAGAGAATCGATTTATTGATGAAAACACAGAATAGAGTAAAAAAAGTCAGGTTTCTTGCTTGAGACTGCATAAATTTCATATGAATGTAGCTCAAGATGAGACTCACAGATAAATTAATATTTATATTACTGAGATTTACATCACAATATAATCAATATAGGCATTTTAAGGAATTGGTCATTCAAAGCCCTCGATACATAATGGATGAAGAATGGAATTGAATATAGTAAAGGGAAAACAATTCAACATGCAGCTATTATGATTTTATAATACTAATATGGAAGTAATGGAGCTTTTCCCTTTCTGAAGAAGAACGTTTAGCCAGTAATTTCAATGTAAGTCATCAATTGTAATGAGTCTAAAGTCTTTACTCCGAGATACCCAAGAGTACCATACTCATCCTCTGAAGAGTAAATAAGTAATTATTTTCATTAGCTTTGCTTAATATTAATTTACTTGTAGTAAATAGGTTTAAATGTCTTCTCTTTCTCTCAATTTAATAAAATATATTTCTGTCTCTTTCTGTTTCTTCTTACAAGCTTGAAATCACTATTTCCAAGTAGTATAAGCAGGAAAACAAAATAACCTGATACAACAATCACAAATCCTAAATTATGTGAAAAAATCCACAATATAAAAAATAAATATGAGGAAAAACAATGACAGAATAACAACAGAAAATTATCCTAGAAATCTCTAATGAAACAGAAATTTAGGGTCCTAGCAGGTACTCCACATCTAGAGGGTCACATCAAATCAGCTATAATTATAGATATGCAGCTATAAATATAGACATAATTATAGACATACAATTCATAAGAAGATTTTATACTGTCTTCACAAGAAATCAGAAATCTATGAAAAGGTGCCATCCAGGAACACATTGGGCAACACATTCAAAAGCACATGTGCAGTGTGGAAATAAAAGGCAACATGGAAAAAAGCAGGAACAGAAGTGTACATTAGAGAAAGCCACATCCATACACATAGACATTTCACCATGCCAGTGGACAGTCCAAATGGTCACTGGAACCACAAATATTAACATCACAACATCTCACCACAACTGATTTCTATTCTTACACTGAATGGACTCGACAAAAATGCAATTCCAGAAAAACAAATCACAACAGGAAACCAAACCAAGACCCTGCAAATCAACCAAGAACATAGAGAGTCACCTATTAATATCATAGATCCCCCAAAAGAAAGCCTCCAAATGGACAGAACAAATCAGAAAAATACAAGAAAAGTGATGTCAAATTAGTATAATTCACACAGTAAATAACCAGGCATTAAAACAGACAATCAAGGACGTAGAAGATAGTTATCAAAATGTATTACAGATGCTGCTGAAAAATGTGATTAATGGAAAGATAGAAAACCTCTACAAGGAAATTTGTGAACAAGATGAGACCAACCAGTCATTAGCCAAATAATTCATGGAGACTTCAAACAGAAAGATAAATAAATACTGAGAAGGCAAGGGAGTCCAAGAAAAAATGGATGCCTAGTTAAAAGATATGAGAGAAGACACAGCTAAGAAAACAACCCTTACATCTCCCCCAACCAAAGAAAAAATTTACAGAAAGTCCGTACAAGACCTAAAACAAAGCTTTAATAAAGAGACAGAACCCCTAAAAAATGACCAATTGGAAGACAGTGAAATCAAAAACAAAGTAAAAAGTCTCCACAGCAAATAGATGAGATAGAAGATAATCTCAGGGTCAAAGACAGAATAGATCTAACAGGAAAGAGGAAATAATCATTTAGAACAAATCCAAGAAATAAGAAATGATCTTGCCAGAACTTCAAGACTCAGATAGAAGATCAAATTTCGGGGGGATAGGTATCAGGAAGGAGAAGAGCAAGAAACTAAATGGATGGGAAGCATATTACAGAATTCTAGCAGAGAACATGCCAAACATCCAAAGAGATAGGCTCATTCGGAGAAGAGAAGCCTTTAGAAACCAATCAGAATTCTAGAACTGAACAATCCACCATGATATCATAATCCATTAGAGGATTATTAAAGATCAAGGAAGGATTCTTAAAGATGCCATAGAGAAAAGATTGATTATTTATAAAGGATATACAGTCAGAATAAATACAGGTTTCTTAGGTGATATGGTAAAAAGGAAAGCCTGGCATTATATATGACAAACATTAAAGGTAAACAACTACCAACCATGAATACAGTCCCAAACCAACTCTCCTTTACATTTAAAGGATATATAAACATATTTCATGACAAAGAAAACTTGAAATAACGTATGTCCACCAAATTACCAGGAAAGAATATAATCAAATATATACTACATAGAGAAGATCAAGAAGAAGAGGAACTGGTTATATAAAATGCTCCCTACCAGAAAACGAGGTAAATATGTTAAGAGTAGATGAGGCACAGCTCCTAATAACAGGTGTATAACATAGCAGGACTTATCAGATATTTCTGTCTTAACCCTCAATATCAATGGACTTAAATTTCCAAATAGAATACATAGATTAGATAGTAGTATCAAAAACCAAGATGCATCATCCATTTAGTATCTGTGAGAGACACATTATCAAACACATTCTATGAAGCTAGAATTAGACTCCTCGCCAAATCACATAAGGATTCACCAAAGAAAGAGAACGATGAACCAAACTCTTTGATAAGCATTAATGCAGAACTTCTTAATAAAATTCTCATTAACAATTTCAGCAACTAACTAAAAAAATCATATGGTATGATCAAATAGGATTCATCTTGGATACGATTTGATTCAATATTCTTGTCAATAAACATAATACGAACCATCAGCAGAAGCAGGGACAAAAAACACATGATCATTAATAGGGTGTAGAACTAGCTTTTAACAAGCTCCAATACCCCTTTATGATTAAAAGGTCTGAAAACCTAGGAATGCATGGAACATTCCTCAATATTAAACTGAGTATGTATATGACAGAGATAATTAGCATTTAGCTAAGTATGGAAGCATGAAGACATTAACATGAAGAATGAGAAAAGGATGTTCACTCTCTACTACTCTTCAATATGATAGTGGACTTTCTTGCAAGAGCAATAGACAAAAGAAAAACATAAAGCAGATCCAAATAGGGAAGAAGTAAAACTATCCCTTTTTACAGATGAAATGACCCTGTATTTAAAGGAGCCTATGGATTCCTCCCTCAAGTTAGTAAAGGTGATGCTAACCTTCATCAATGTAGCAGGATATAAAAACCACAAGAATCAGTAGTTTTTCTGTTACCAAAAATGGGAAGATCCACGCTGAAATCCAAAAAACAACCTCATATACTAGCCTCAAAATCAAATCAAATCTAAACAAAACAAAACAACAACAACAAAACTAGGAATTAATTAACTAAAATTGTGAAGGACCTATATGTGAAAACTTTAAAAATATAAAAAGGGAAATTGAAGGAGATTCAAGGAAATAGAAAGTCTGTCAATGTTCCTAGTTGGAAGAATTAACATTTTGAAAACTGCAATACTTCCCCTAAACAATTGGCAATGCAATACTCATCAAAATCCCAACAATATTTTCAATGTAGAAGAGAAAGCAATGCAACTATAATATTGAATTACAAAATTACAGATGAAACAGAATGCTTAGAAATGAATTCATAGGACTATAGTCATCTTACACACACACTCACAAACACACACACACACACACACAATGGAATTATATTCACCCATCAGAAAGATGACTTTTCACCAGTGGTAAGGAAAATGAAAGGTTTGGGAAAATTATGTTAAGAGAAAAGAGAAAGGAATGCAGACTCAGAGCAATATAGTTTTCATGGATTCCTTCATTTATTGTAGCTAGAAGATGCATACAAATCTTTAAGTAAAAAAGACAGATTCTACCTCGTCCATCAGAATGGACATTACTAAGAAAACTAACAATAGCAAACGCTGGCATGGATGTAGCCAATTGGGAACTCGATTACTCTGTTGATTGGAAATTAAACATGTTCAACCACTGTGGAATGCAGTAAGAGTTTCCTGAAATGAGTAAATATAGATCTCCCTTAAGACCCAGTAATTCCCCTTATGGGTAGTAATCCAATAGATAACAAACAAGCTCACATGAAAGCTACCAGTATAACCATGTTCAGAGCTCAGGCCCAGAGTTCAAGGACTGGAAAAAAGTTACCACTGCTGGTATTTGTTTCTGCAAATATGAACCGTTCTATATAAGATACCAAATCAATCTATTTGCAGTAGCTAGATTAGGACTTAAACGTAGTGGGTGATAAAATGGCTCCTTTGTTGAATGTTAGCAAGAGATGTAGGTAGTCCATGAAAGGGAGATTTTCTGTTGTTGCTGATTGAGGGGCTTGAAGTCTGGACTTGGGCACTGTCCCTGAACTCTTCAACTCCAGGTGGGTGCTCTACCACTTGAGCGACAGTGCCACTTCTGGTTTTCTGATGGTTAAATGGAAATAATATTCTTTCTTGCCCAGGCTGGCTTTGAACCGTAGTCCTCAGATCTCAGCTTCCTGAGTACCTAGGATTACAGCTGTGAGCCACTGCCATGATTTTTAGAAAAGAAAATCCACCTCTTCACCTGTGTCTAAACCTCAGATATTACTATTAGAACATGTCACCTTCACCTCATTTCATCAGACATTTGTAAATTCTCTCTTTTGCTTCATGTGGTAATACTGTAGTCAATATCAACTCAGCTGGGGGATTGGATCAATTGAAGGTAATTGCTAGCACCTAATTTAAGAACTTTTACATCAAAAGAAATGAAACCCTCATTTGGAATAATTGTTTTCTCTTTTTATTACAAATCTGTGCTTGATTACTTCCTAATGTAATATTGGACTTCCTAATAGAGTGATGAAATTTTCTTTCTTTTCAACCTTCTCCCACATCTGGTCAAATATTTAAAAATTCAAAGATTTGCACTGATAATTGATTAAGCTGACTTCTAAGAAAATGTGCATTTTTTGAATTTGGTCTTCTGTCTTGTTCTTACATGCACAATTGTTCTATGATTTATTTGTTCTACAAGGAATTCTACTTTCCAATCTTTGTGTGACCAATTTTAGTCTCTCTGATCAGTCTTTCAGTCCTTTCTCTGGAGTCTCATTTGAGTCTGCCTCATAAAAAATATATTAATTATTAGCTAAATGACTCTCAGCTTCTGTTTTTTGCCTGACTTCATATAGGCTGTCATAGCAACCCTGCCTGGCTGTGCTTACTGGAGTGTGTGTGTGTGTGTGTGTGTGTGTGTGTGTTTTGTTTTAGATGTCTAGGATTACTATTCAAGGTAGTAGTTTCTCTGGGCCCTGTGATGCCCTGGTCTAGAGTCAATGGGTTTTTCTCCTAAAGATACAAAGAACAATTGACTAAATTCCTGCTAATTGTCTCAAAATGAGGCAATCAGGCATCCTTGCAAAGCCATCAATAATGCTTTGTAACCACTTACCGAAGTCATCTATCAAGATGGCTTTTCAAGTTTGACTGTGAATAATGTTCATTTCCAAGTAGGCACCACAAAGCAGATCATATTCCTGGGATCAGAAATTTGGAAGAAAGGTTCCCATTCCTTCCTTCTCTTATGATAGATCAAACAGTAATATTTTTCACTTGTGGCCAGCCTGGATCACATATTCCCAAGAATATTCTGTAGTGTAAAAGAGGACCAACTCTCAAAATAATGGTGTAAATACTTGTCTACTACAGACTGATTTATCTTGCTTTTATCTATTGTTATTTTCATTACTTCAAACACATGGATAATTTATATTGGGATTAGAGAAAGGATTAATGGAATAAACATTCAGTTTACTTTCATATATCCAATATAATACACTTAACCCATAATGGACAAATAAATCCAACTCTATAAACAATGTCAGGAATATAAAATAAGCCATAATACATATAATCTGGCACACAAATTCAGTCTCTCTGTAAATATTTATTTGGTATGAAATAATAAAAATTTAATTAATGAATATGACTTTTAAGAATCATCTGAAATAGTCCTCGTGTATATAATTGTAAATAATTTTATAGATGTAACCTAGACAAGAATTTAACATGCATGTAGAAATCAAATTTCCACAATTTAAGCTATATGAGAGGGGTCATACCCTCGTGTACTATGCAGTGTGAATTTTACCACAGTGCTGAATCGTTCCAACTAATACCAACAGTCATGTGCAATAATTTATTATTTGCTGTTAAGATGAGTGCTAAATGTAGAATACACTTTGAATTATTACATTAAATTACAGAAATGAAGGAATAATGATATGTTATTTGTTTAAACTCTAATGCTTCTCAATTTTACAATTCATAAATATATTATTAAAATTATTTTCACTTTCTTCTTTTCTATAGCTGCTGAAATTAAAATTATATATTAAACATTCAATATTAAGAAATCAATAATAAATAAACTATTTTTAAAATGATATACTATTAAACTGTGATTTGAATTTTACTTCAAACAAATTGTGATCTAAACAAGTCAATAGAATTAAGGGTGATCATTTTTAAAATTAGCAGCTTGTTTTTTTTATTTTATTTTATTTTTTGGGTCCAATCATGGGGCCTGAACTCGGGGCCTGGGTGCTCTACCTCAGCATTTCAGCTCAAGGCTAGCGCTTTACCACTTGAGACACAGCACCACCTCCGGCTTGTTTATTTTTGCTTATGTGGTGCTGAGAAATCAAACCCAGGGTCTCAGGCATGCAAGGCAAGCACTCTTCTACTGAGTCACCTTCCCAGCCCAGCAGCTTGTTATTTGTTTCCTAATTGTGTCATTTGTTATTCTTGATCCAAGTCATCTTTTCATCTTAATTGTTTAGTTTTCTATTTTATCTCTATTGGTTTGCTGATTATGCATTATGTTTAACCTTCTTAATGACTGACATGAGGCTGAAAAGCTGTATGCTAGATTATTACTTGCTATGTTAATGTAAAATTACTGCTTTCCACAGCTGTTCTACTCTACGATACTGCAGTATTTCCCCCAGTTCCATCTCCTGTATTGCTGCTCTTATATATTTCATTTTATTTTTTATTTAAATTTTATTGTCAAGGTAATGTACATATGGGGATATAGTTACATAAGTAAGGTAATTAATTTATTTTTTTTTCTAATTTGTTACCCTTTTCCCTATTTTTCTCCCTCTTCGCTCCCAGCACCCTCCCCTCCCCCAAGATTGTTTACAGCATATTGTCTTGTGAATACTATTGTTGCATAGGTTCCCCCTTTGTCCTTTGTCTCACCATTTTGGTTTTTTCCTTTCCCTTCCCTAGTTCAGATCAACATATTTAAAATACCCAAGGTATAAAAATCAAATACAGTGACTACAGGGGATAAACCATAAGTGGGGAAAACACAAAAAGATCAAAAGAAATCACATAGTTCATTAAGAACAACCACAACAAAGAACATGTCTTGTAGTTCAGTTCACTTGGAATCAACTTATTCGATCATATGTACACAGCTATTGAGCTATTCTGCTCATCTACTAAGATTATTCTTGATGTACACAATAATGCTCCTTATTACCCAGTAATCCCACTTCTGGGCATATAACCAGGTGATCAAAACAAGGCCACAGTAAAGCTATTACTGTGTATCACAGTAATATTTACCAAAAATGACACACACACACACACACACACACACACACACATATAA
This sequence comes from Dipodomys spectabilis, assembly GCF_019054845.1. Taxonomy (NCBI): domain Eukaryota; kingdom Metazoa; phylum Chordata; class Mammalia; order Rodentia; family Heteromyidae; genus Dipodomys; species Dipodomys spectabilis. The sequence goes on from NW_024870866.1 coordinate 481,997, forward strand.
ACACATGTGCAAAACTATGCTTCCATCACAGAGAATGTGACCACCTCATTTGTAACAAAATGGAAGATCTTGGAAAAAATCATATTAAGTGAAGTAAGCCAGACTTAAAGAAACCTAGGTTCCATGGTTTCCCTTATTTGTAATAGTTAGTTTGCATCAAGGATAGTCTCATGTATTTTAATTTGACATTTTGTTCTATGTTGAGCGTGCAACAGTATTGCTATATTGTTTGTAATTATTTCTGCAAATAGGCAGGTATACTTAAAGAATTACATTAATCTTACCATTATTGAAGGAAGAAAAACTAAAAGAGTAACCACTACTAGGAAGAACAACTCCTACTTACTTAGTTTCATTCTTATGTAAGGCCAATGTTGTCCCCTGTATCTTCATGTTGTACATTACAACTCTGTACCTGGTCATAATGTATATCTAGTATCTTATGCATAAATTCCCCAGAAGTTCCACTTTGCTTTACTTTAAAAAAAAAATCTGTCTTAATGTTTGCGAATGCTGTGTGTGTGTGTGTGTGTATGTGTGTGTGTGTGTGTGTGTGTGTGTGTGTGTGTGTGTGTGTGTGTGTGTGTGTGTTTCCAAAGATCAGAACATAACATTTTTCTTCATTTCGAATACATCTTTCAGGTCATTGTAAGTTGTGGCTAATGGGAGAAATCTCTTGTTATTTTAAGGATGAAACAAAAAGATATTTGTGCATGTACAACAGTTGCTTTATTAATGTAGTTGAACACAGAACTTCAATTTATATGTTGGCTGTTGTGAATAATGTGAATAACAATGAACTACAGATATATTTACAAGTTACCCAGAGAAAAATAATCACATGATTGGTGGATCAGATGATATTTCAACTACGATTTCTTTAGAAAACCGCATACTACTTTCTACAAGGAGAATATTAACCTGTATTTTGACCAAGGGTGTAGAAAATTTCCTTTTCTTCACACTCTCACCAACATTATTATCTTTTATTCAAAAGGTAATAAAGGGCAAGTTTTTATTATCTTCACTACCCCAGACTGGCTTAAGACTGAAATCCAACCACCTAAATGATTGGAATTACATACCTTTACCACCACACCTGGTTCCTTTGATTTATTTTGATAAGAGTTCTAATAGTTATAAAGTAGTATCATAGTAATTTTGAATTACATTTCTCTAATGATTTCTGCTCACAAAGCATTAAGCCAGCACAGAAGTTGTATTAAACACAAATGTGTAAACCCCTGGTGATATAGAGCGGTTTATGGAAAACATGTCTATTCGAACTTTTGTCCATTTTTAATCGTTTCTTGTTAATCTCATCTTTAATCTCTCTATACAAAAATAATTAATTCAAGGTAGTAAAAAGGAAAAAATTAAGCAACTCCTAACATTTTTCAATTTTCAATAACATGATATTGCTTAAATCATTTTCTGTTTATGCTTGAGACTATATAACAATTTAGTTAGACCTTCTACATAGCTATATGTATTTTATTCATTTCACATTGATAGCTTTTTCTAAAGCCTGTGTGTCTAATTTTGGTGTCTTTCAGTCTTAAGTAGTCCAGATTTCAAACTGAAGAATAAATGGAAGTAAACAAACAAAAAATACAGTTCCTCTCATCTGATAATGCCTCTACAAGAATGAGAAAGAGTTCATCATTCTAAGGACCCTTAATTCTTAAGATAACATTTGCTATAATGCTAATGTTATTACCATTTTAGTGTTGGGAAAAATTGTAATTAAAGGCAGTAAGTGCATGGCACAAGACACACAGTGAGGAAGGAAATGAGTCAAGTTTTCCAAAAGTCTTTCAGCAATACACAAAAGGTAGATAAACTCTCTCCATTCTTTGACACTCTTAATTCAATATTCATATTGTCCAAGAAATAATAGCATAGCAATTATTGCCATGGTGAATGTTTTCTGTTACATTTTTCTTCAACACAGACTGTGTTGGTGACATTGGGTTAACATGCACAGAGCTGAGCTTAAAAATTATGGTTCAAGGAGAGGCAAATATCTTCTGTCCCATAGTTCCAGTACTGTTTTTAAAAAGTACTAAATCTTTTATATATCATCACTTACTGTATTTTAAGATTTCAAGAATGAAAAAAAAATACATATAATCACTCCAAAATGCTTTACAACTAGGAGATGATAAAACAGGCCTCTGTGAAGTAAATTTTCTTCTACTTTTATTTTTTTTTTATTTTTTTATTTTTAATTTAATTTAATTTTATTTGTGAACATACTGTATAGAGTAGTTACAGTTACATGGGCAGGATAATGTGTACATTTCTTACCAAGCATTGCAGCCTCCTCCTTTGTTTACCCTTCACATCCCTTCCCAGCCTCCCCCCTCCCCCCCTAATCCCAATCCTTCTCCTTCCTCCCCCAGCCCCCCCCCCCCCCCGCACCAACGTTGTAAAGCTCGTTTTCAACATGACAACTTGTACTTCTCATTGTTGCAACAGGTCCACCTGTATCCTTAAACAATTGGTTTTTCCCCATCTCCTCCACAAGTTATACTGACATCAAATATAGTGAAAGCAAGGGTTATACTGTGGGGGAGGGACATACAAAGCAACAAAGAGATAATCTTATAAATGTGTTAGAAACACATGCATGAAAGAAAAAAACATTAAAATACACATCTAAGGGTTCATTTTCCTGACATCACATTATCTGACCTTTTCCGCTTGACTCATACATATACTAGATTCTGAATGCCTTGTGCTGGTTTGTCACACCTGTAAACCTAACTACTTGGGATAACTACTCAGGAGCCTGAGATGTGTGGATAACATTTGGAAGCCAATCAGGGCAAAATAAATTCATGAGATTATTTTTCAAAAATTTTAATGAACTAACAAAGGGCCAGGAATGGAGATGTAGATCATATAGTAGCTCACCAATCTAGAGAGAAAGACATAACGAGACCGTGAAGCCCTGATTTTAAACTCTGAGCATGCCAACACGCAGGAATGCACACACACTCACTTTTTCAAAATATCTTCATATCAGTGTTTTGCATTAATTTCTTTGTTAATGATATTATATGGGTAAAATAGGCAAAATAAACTCTTCCATCTAAAAACATTTTTATACCTTTTTGTTGTAAAAATACTGTACAGAGGGGTTATAGTTACATGAGCAAAGTAATAAGTATATTTCCTATCAAGCATTGCTACCTCCTCCTTTGTTTCTCCCCCACCATTCCTTCCCTTCCACCTCCACAAGTACACTCCTCACACCCCCAAGCCCCACCCAATGTCCCCAACCTAAATTGTAAAGTTCGTTCTTCAAAATAATGTCTTGTGCATCTATTGTTACACAATGTGTCAAACTGTATTCCTACCTATTTAAGCATGTTGTTTTTTCCCTTTCCCTCCCCAAATTAGAGAAGTGTATATACAAGATGCAGGTGTACCAACATCAAACAAAGTGAAAATAGGGGTTATATTGTTGGGGAGGAACGTATAAAAAACAAGAACAAAATCACTTCGTACATTATAAATATGTGAGAAACAACAGCAAGAAAGAAAAAACCACTTGTGTCTCTATCTTGGGGGTCATTTAGCTTAACATTTATTTATCTATTCATATATACATAGCTTTTCAACTTTTCTGCTTATCGCAGACATACACTAGTTATTGCAAATAAGGGATACCATGGGACCTATGTTTACTTGGACTTGGCTTACATCAGTTAATATAATTTTTTTCCAAGTCTTTCCATTTCCTAAAAATTGGGCGATGCCATTCTTTCTGATAGAGGCATAGAATTAATATATATACACATATATATGTATATATATAGTATATGTGTGTGTACACACATATACACACAGACCATTTTCCTTTTTTGTTTTTTAGAGCAACTTAGTTTTCCACCTTCACCATTTTTTCAAATGTTTTTATTGTGGTTAAGTGGTTACATAATTTCCCAAATTTCACAATATTGTGGGATAGTGATGCTTAGTTAAAGTCACAAACACATTCTAACTTTGATGGAGCAAATTGTCTATCATGGTTTACAACACTTATGAGGTCTATGAGCTTTGCAATAGAGTTATTTCTTCCATAGGTATACTTTTTTGTTTTGAAATATGTATATTTCTTTTGTTTTGCATAGCATCCGCTGTTCCCTCTTTCCCACTTGTTCCCTCCCTCCCTTCAGTGACATTGAGTTACTTAGTTCATTTTGTTCAATGTCCAGTGCAGCTGATGGATCCCACGTTGTAGGTTTTTCCCTGATTCCCTCTAGTTCTGTGTCGTCCTCCTGGTTTCCCTTCAGTGTGCAAATATGATCAGCAGAATGGGGTTATTTAGTAGTGATTCAATCAGATGAGTGGAAGTCTTTGGTTTCTTAAGTGTTGTAATTTTGTTGTATCACTTTACATTTTGGATTTAACCTCCACTTACCATGGAGACCATTTGCTGTTTGTCTCTTTGCTTTTGTCTTACCTCGCTCAACATGATTTCCTGTAGCTTGATTGATTTCCCTGCTAATGCCATTATTTTGTCCTTTATAATGGCTGGAAAATATTCCATTGTGTATAGTTACCATAGTTTTTGGATCCATTCATCTCTGGTGGGACATATGGATTGTTTTCATGTCATGGCTATTGTGAACAGTGCTGCAATAAACATGAAGGTGCATGTGTCCTTGAATATTGGTACCTGTTGTTCAGGATAGATGCCTAGAAGTGGTATGAGTGGGCCATAAGGAAGGTCAAAATTTAGCTTTCTGAGGACTCACAAGACTGCTTTCCAACGTGGTTGTGTAAGTGTACATTCACACACACACACACACACACACACACACACACACACACACACAGAACGTTTTCTTGATCCATTCTTCTACTGAGGGGAATCGGTGTTGGTTCCATATCTTAGCTATGGCAAATAATGCTACAATAAACATTGTTGTGGTGGTAGTTTTAGTATGGACTTGTTTGTGATCATTTGGGTGAATGCCCAAAAATGGGATTGCTGTGTAATAGGGGAGCTCTATGTGGAGTCTTTTGAGGAACCTCCAAACCGCTTTCCAAAGTGGATGAACAAGTTTACACTCCCACCAAGAATGCAGTAGGCTTCCCTTCTGGCCATATCCCTTCCAGCATCTGTTGTTGTAAATATATGGAACGATTCATTAATTTGCATGTCATCCTTGTGCAGGGACCATGCTAATCTTCTCTGTATGTTCCAATTTTAGTGTATGTGCAGGCAAATTGAGCACAGAACATTTTTTTATATATAAAGTGTAATTGATTTTCTTAAACTAGACAATTCAACAAAAAGTAAGTTCAAAAGAATTGTGAAATTTTACAACCATGTATTTCTTACATAGGCACACATTTAAGAACAAAGTCAAGATTGACATGCCAAAAACAAAATAATTCCAGATATTTGTTGTTCATGAGTTGTGTAGGAGGAGGAATTCAATTATTCTACACAAGGCACCTGTCATAATGTTCATTGCAGCAAATGTTAAGGTTTGTTAAAAGTTTTAATGTTTTAAATATGTTTCATTTTAGGATTTGCTTATATACGGCAAAATTAAGACTGGTTGGCAGGTCAGAAAATTTTTCGATAAAGTATATAATATTTCTGGTAGCATGTACTAGTATGTATGTACATTTCAGAGTTTATAGAAACTTTACTAATGAGAAGTTGCAAAGACTGTGTAAAGAAGTTGTGTGTGTGTGTGTGTGTGTGTGTGTGTGTGTGTGTGTGTGTGTGTGTGTGTGAACGTACACTTACACAACCACGTTGGAAAGCAGTCTTGTGAGTCCTCAGAAAGCTAAATATTGACCTTCCTTATGGCCCACTCATACCACTTCTAGGCATCTATCCTGAACAACAGGTACCAATATTCAAGGACAGTTTCTGTTAAATCTTTAGGGCTCCCTTACGTTATATGTTAGTGATGAACAAAGAATGATATAAGCCACATACAAATGATGAGATGAACTATAAATACTAATCTTAGTGGGTAAATTTAAAGGCTACTCATAGCTTTATCCAGTTTTGAATATACAGGAATATGAGAAAATAGTAAAATCTACTCTGTACTTCTCAAACACTGAAAACCCTGGTAATGGTTTTGTTTTTTATTTTAGTAATCATTAACATATAATTATTGTTTTCTTTATTTATAGCATTTTTCCTTGTTGTAATAGAATACAACTTTTTGTGAGTCGTGATTAAGAAGTACTTTGAGAATATTATTGGGATGGCCACACCATTTTTCATAGGTGCATGTGAATTTACAAAGAGCAAAACTAAAAACAAAATATTGATTAAAAATTATATCAAGTAGAGTCTGAATCAGGAGTGTTGGTAAATGTCCACACCTAAAATCTTAACCCTAGGCTGAAGTAGTGGTATTACAGAGTTGACGCCACAAAATTGAGAAACTGTGTTTTGTTTTGTTTTGTTTTTTGCTTTGGTTTTGTTGGTTGTGGGGCTTGAACTCTGGGTCTTGGGTACTGTCCCTCAGCTCTTCAGCTCAAGGCTAGTGCTATCACTTGATCCACAGCACCACTTTCATCTTTTTCTGCTTATGTCGTGCTGAGGAATGAAATCCAGGACCTCATGTATGCAAGGCAAGCACTCTACCACTGAGCCACCTTCCCAGCACCTGAGAAACTGTGATTTAAAAAAATCATCTGAACAATATTTGCTTTCTGCATTGGGTTATATAATGAAATATGTGAATACATTTTTATATTTTTGTGAATTGTCATACTTCTAAATTTATACTAACTGCAGCCAGACTTTTCAAAGTCAAGGAATATTTCTGAGAGTTTGCTTCTGTGAAGAATGTTTTTGCATTTATAATTTCTTCTGAGCCATTTTTATTTATTATCAAAATCACTTTATACTTTATGTTGATGAGTTATCACACATCAAATATCTTCAAATGTACATGTAGAGTCTCAAGATAGCAGTATGAATATTCTCATACACCTCTTGTTTATCTGTTATGCACTTTAATATTATGATATTTTTCTCTCTCTTTCACTCTCTCATTTCTGCTCTTTCTCTTTCATGCTCCATGTCTGCTACTTAGAATTTCTGTTGGTCTACTATTATCCTTCAAGATCCACTGGTTTTGTGGGAACATGATGGGGACCATCAGTTACCTTTGCATTCTTTAAGAGTTATAACAGTGATGTGAAATTATTCTTTGCTGTTCTAAATGGCAAAACAACAGATCTAGGAATTCCTTTTCACTTTTAGTACTATTATAAATTTTATCTCATATGAATCATTGGGACTGATAATGTACTTTTAGCCTGGGACTCAAAAGTTCTTTTTCTTTTACAAACAACCTTTTTCTTTTATTATCAGTAAGTAACAAAAACAAAGCTATCCTATGGGAAAGTAGGCTGAAGTTGTTCACAGGGATGAAAAACAAGTTAATGGGGGAAGTGAGTACAAAGGACACCCCTCATATAGCACAGATCCTTAGAGCAGTTTATCATGTATACTTTGTGATAAGGACAATGTGCTGGGAACTCTAGATTAAATCACTCAACATCTGATATTTATGTATGCCCATGTATTTATATATGTATATTTATTTATATATGCATATATGTGTACATCGGCCCATATATGTACACATGAATGTTACTATACACACAAATACACACATACATACACATATGCACAAATGGAAAAAGACACATAGATATAGCCAACACAAGTTTCACTAGTTGTTGAATATGCCTTAGAGAGAATACTTGGAAACAAATGTGTTGAAGATGTATTTGTCTCTAAGAGTTCTTTTACCACTCCTCTTATCTCTTCCAACTGGTAACTTTAGAGAGATTCAACTTGATAAATGCAGTACAAGTGATAGCAAGTCACTCGAAAATCTCAATAAGTATAGGTAATATTGTGTCTCCCTGCTTCCCATGGAATGCTTGCTCTTATAAACACTCTCAACAGCCAAAGTAGTAGGACAATATCCTTGTTAAGAATAAAATTATAAGGCTTTAAATGGCATCTTTCCTTGGGCTCTTTTCCAAGAGCCAGCATCAATTCTTAAGCAGATGAGTGACTCCCCAGAAGACTGGAGCGCAGGTCAAAATTTAACCAACCCATATGAAAAGTCTAGTGAGCAATTCTGACTGAGGTCATGCCGATGTCCTGGGCACGAAAATGAGAAAAAAAGAAAGTTTTTTATGTATTAAAATTTGAGAATAATTTGTAACCTGTTAATAAATGTGTAGAACACAATTATACTAACTGACAAAAGATGATGTGTATTTCATTTATGTGCTTTTGGACTTGGAAAGTGTATTTAAGTGTGTCTACACAGTAGAATCAGCATGAAACAAGCCAGCATTTCTTCATTTAAGATGCAAGGAAAGGATACAGGTTGACCCATTGTAACAATGAAATTTGCAAGATACTATTAGAGGGGGGTGGACAGAGGTGTTGGGGTTGTGTGAAGGTAAGGAATAGTAGGGGAAAAACAAAGGAGGTGGTAAAAATGGTCAATAAGAAATGTACTCATTACCTTACTTATGTAACTGTAACCTCTCCATACAGTACTGAGCTTCTTCAGTAAAAGTGCTGGCAAAATTGGTTAATCACTCATAGAAAACTAAAACTATATCCTTATATATCATCCTGTACCGAATCAACTCCAAATGTATCAAAGACCCCGGAGTCAAAGCAGACACCCTGAAAACATTACAGGATGGAATAGGACATTCCCAAGGTCTCCTGTGCAGAGGCTGAAATTTTCTTTTTTTTTTTTTTCATTTTATTTTATTTTACTTTTTTTTGTGAACATACCGTACAGTGGGGTCACAATTACATGGACAGGATAATGCACACATTTCTTATCAAGCATTGCAGCCTCCTCCTTTGTTTACCCTTCACATCCCTTCCCAGCCTCCCCACCAACCCCCCAACCAATCCCCTCTCCCTCCGCCACACACCAACATTGTAAATTTCGTTTTCGACATGACAACTTGTACTTCTCATTGTTGCAACAAGTCCACCTGTTTCCTTAAACGACTTGTTTTTCCCCATCTCCTTCACAAGTTTTACTGACATCAAATATAGTGAAAGCAGGGGTTATACTGTGGGGGAGGGACATACAAAGCAACAAAGAAATAATCTTATAAATGCGTTAGAAACAAATGCATGAAAGAAAAAAAACCATTAAAATACATATCTAAAGGTTCATTTTGTTAACATCACATTATCTGACCTTTTCCGCTTGACTCATACATATACTAGATATTGCAAATAAGGGAAACCATGGGACCTATGTTTTTTGGGCCTGGCTTACTTCACTTAATATAATTTTTTCCAAGTCTTTCCATTTCCTAACAAATGTGGCAATATCTTAATAGAGACCCAGAAGCACAAGAAATCAAAGAAAGTTTGGACAAAAGGGATTGTATGAAATTGCAGAGCTTCTGCATGGCGTAGGACATAGCTAGCAAGATCAATAGAAAGCCCATTGATTGGGAGAAGATCTTCACTAGCCATACAATACAGAAGGGTCTCATATCTAAAATATATGTGGAACTCAAAACATTAAATCCCCCAACAACAAATCTAAAAGAAACAACTGCCCAATAAATAAGTAAAGACTTCAAGAGAAACTTCTTTGAAAAGAAAAGAAGGAAGGCCAATAGACACATGAAGAAATGCTCAACACCCCCAAGCCATAAAAGAAAAGCAAATCAAAACAACATTGAGATACCACCTCACCCCATTTAGAATGGCTATAATCAAGAACTCTATTAACAACAGATCCTTCAGGGGATGTGGCCAGAAGGGTACCTTACTGCATTGTTGGTGGGAGTGTAACTTGTTCAACTACTTTGGAGTAGTAGGTTCCTCAGAAGATTCCACCTAGAACTTCCCTATGACCCAGCAATCTACCTTTTGGGCATTTACCCAAATCATCACAAAGAAGACCATACTAACTCTACCAGCACAACTATATTTATTGCAGCATTATTTAACATAGCTAAGATATGGAATCAACCCAGATGCCCCTCAGTAGATGGATGGATCGGGAAAATGTGGTATTTAACCAAGTCCTTATCTTAGAGAGGGAAATGGTTTGGATAGAATGATAGGAGAGAGATTACAAAAAAAACGAACAAGAAAAAATGGAAAATCCAAAATTTAAATTTAAGTAGTGAAACACTTAAAAATTATGTAAGTTTAAACAACTGATATTGAGAGAAGAAAAGGATAAGATGAGAAGAAAGGATGGATTGAAAGGAGAAATGAAAACTAAAAAATAAAAATTCTTAAAATTAGTTACTTGAAAATTATATACATATAAAGAGATAATACTACTATTAAAGAATTTAAGCCTAAGAGGTTGTGAATTGAGTAATATTTTTCTGGATTAAATGTATACACAATGGGGTATTACGTCTAATAATCAACGACGGGTATATATCTGGGAATGAGCCGAACAGAAATTTAGTCAATCAAAAAAATGAATGAAACAGAAAAAAATGAAAAGAATACTTAAAAAGGACCAAAAGTTCAGAAGCTATAAAAAAAAGCACACACACACACACATATACACCTAAAATAAAAATTATGGGAGGAAAATAAGATTAATAGAAAATAATTTAAAAAATTAAATTTTTTTAAAAGGTTCAAATAAGAGTTCTTTGATTGCAACAATGAGCTGAAGAGTGTAGGACCAGCGCCAAGGCCCAGAGTTCAAGCCTCAAGACCGACCAAATAAACAAAACAAAACAACAACAAAAAAACCAAAAACTCTCTGATTCTATGACAGCATAAATTTTGTGGGTAATGGTTAAGACCAGGTTGCCATTCTAAAAGAATATATATATCACCCCCCAAAAAGAGGAACAATAGGAAATATATAGCAGGAAACTTACAAATCTTAATGGACTAACAGTCTGTCAGTTTGTTTTAACTTTTTATCAAAAATGAAAGTAATACTTTATAATATTTTATTAAGGCTTTAAATTTCTTTGACCTTGACATTTAAGATTCACTTTAAAAAGAAATTCAACAGGTGACAGTGTTTTCTCCTTACTTTTCCAAAGAAATGATTATTTCATCATTATAGTGTATAGCACAATATAACCAGAAAGCATTTGTTAAGGAAAAAAAAATTCCCATTCTTTGTTTTGCTTGTCTGTATTTAAAGCTGCATACCATATCCTACCCACCCTATTGTCTGTCTTCTCATATGAAACATTTCAGTAAATGTGTCAGCCAGCAAAGTTTTACAAAATAGCATGCTTTCATTCATTGTGCTTTCCAAAATATATCTCACAAATGCCAACAACAAAACACAACTTGAAACATCTGTGGATTTTTCTATTTAAGGTGCAAAGTAATCACTTTCCATAATCCTTAGAATCAGTTCTTCACAGGCATTAAATGCTCTTTCACTTCCATGCTTTAGAACAGCAGCATGTAACAATGGTGTACATGTTAATTTGTTCACCACATCTGGTTTGTTTACAGCAAGGACTGTCTTCATGGAAGATAGTAATAGATGAGTTGTGCAATTATGTAGTTTAAAAGGGCTCTGAGTTGGGGATAGAGAATATCCATTTATGTGACTAAATAATTAAATTAAATCCTATAATGTATACTTCTTCAATTTTCTGGCTAAAATGTTCTACATTCTAGGTATTTTTAAAAGAAATATTTTATGTTGTTTCCTTGGTGACAACATAATTGGAAGACTTAAAATTTTCCTATACCATGGCCATCTGAAATGAGATGGATGTACTTAGGTTAACATAAAGAAATTTTGGGACAGCATTAATGTTTGAATCTTGGATGGGATTTGATTGGGAATTGTGATAGGCTTTCATAGTATGAGAAGAAAAACAAAAGACCATACTAATACTTTTATCTGCCACATTGTTTTATTAGTTTATTCAAACACACACATATAAACACACAGATACACATTATGAAGACCCAGTCAGTCTGCAAGAGAATATTTTAATAGGAACTCCATAAAATATTTAGTCTGCTGAGATCTGATTAGAATTTATAGAAATATCTAGTGGCTTCCACCCCTGGACAAGTTATTATCATTGGTGAAGATGTTGCCATTTGATTTTAGAATGCCCCAGAAAGACCTATGTGTTAAAGAAAAATGACATTCCAATTCCTCCCAGACTGTGGAGCATACCTGAATAGTTCTTCTGGAGATTAAGTTCTTCAGAGTGAAACCCATGAGAAAACAGACTCTCATCTTCTTTCTTCTTTTATTTTTTAATCATTCTAGGTAAAAAAACATTTCTCTTTGACATACTCCCCTCCTTGACATTGTCTTGGCACTGGCCACCAAAGCAATGAAACCAGCTGAAACATTCAATCTTGTAAATCTGAGTAAGCCTTTCTGCTTAATAAATGGACAATATCACTTATTATGGTAGGTTATAAAGCTGACCAAACGTTCTTGTCTTTCTAACAATGTAGAGTATATTAAAATATGCTTCATTATAAAATATCTAACTCCATGTTGTATATTGTGTTTTTTTTCTGTTGATCCTAAAGCTTACAATCAGGACCTAACTGTAAAACTGTTTGCAATAAATAATCACATTACTTTTATGATTCTATAATTTAACTTGTTTTCCTACAAATTTATAGAATAGTGTAGCTATGGAAAATCAATAAATATTGAATTTTGATATAGGATTACCTATCACTGCAAGTTTTGTCAAAATTTATTTACACTGAAATGATTGTCATTAATATTGTTCTCAAGATTCCAAATGTTTATACTTTCAGCTGACCTTTTACAAAACTCATACCCCAAACATAATTTTTAGTTTGTTCATGCAATCATAGGAACATAAATATATGGCACAAAATGTTAATTAATTTTATCTGCTGCCATTAATGGAGTATACCTAATAGAATTAAGTACATACCCTCAGGGAAATAAGATACTTCCTTCTAAATCCAGACTTGCAGGCAGACAGAGAGACACCCACACCCACACACATGCACACATACTCACACACACACTCACACACACACACACACACACACACACACACACACACACACACACACTTACCACTCTGACTCAGGTTAGATTCCAGATATTGGGAATCAGACAATGATCAATTAATCAAATTTTCTTGTCCAGACATAAAATACATTCATAATTCCAAACATACAAAAACACCAGATCATTCAAAATCGTGAGAATATTTAACACAACCACCCCGCTCTGGGCCATCTACTCCCTGATTTCATTCATTCATGTCGATGCATTTTTCATGTCATAATTAAAAATCTTTTTGTATCTCTCTGATTAGCAGATAATATGTTATCATACATGGGAAAACGTAGGTAAAATTACATATGAAAATTGCATATGAAATAATGACATTCCTAAGGATAAAACATGCCCGCTTTTCAGTTTGGTTGCCAAAATGGAACTTTTAGACCTTTTGAATATTTAACTTTAAATCTGAACCTTCAAATTTCACTAGGATTTGAATTATGTTACTTACAACATTAATGTAAAATAAAAGCATTACTAAATAGAAAGAAAATTATAAGTTTATCACACCTTAATTCCAGAATTGACTTTATTATAAAAACAATTACATTTATATAACATGATAAACATCCTGAAACAAACTATAAGGTATGGAAGCAGAAGACTCTGTTTTTTGTTTAGTGTATGTTGTTGTTATTTATAGTTTGTGATGATTCTGTCTTCTTTACCTTATGCATGGTATATTCATTATACATCTTCAGAAAGGTGGGGGTGGGCACAGAGCTTTAGGGAAAGGGTGAAAAAATGAAGCAGTGGAGTTCTTTGAACATTGATGAAAGTGAGCTATTTAACACATGAGTGGGGAAAGAAGGAAGGGAATGGGAAAATATGAGGGAACTGAAGACATTGCATAAAAGGAAATGTACCCATTACCTGACTCAAGTAATTGTAATCCATCTATAAATCAACTTAACAGAATAAATTTATTTTAAAAAGTCGAACAAAACATTGTTTCTTAGAATCGTACAAGTATGTTTTGTTCACTGGTTTGAGCTGGTTGAGGATATATCTGAAAATAGCTTCATTTACATTCATTGGGCGAATTTTTGAGCTACTAGTAGTTAGAAGTCAATTATGATTGTGTGTTTTTCTGAGACTCTAATTCATTTATTTCTTTAATCTAATTTGTATGATTTCTATCTACCAGTTTTTGAATTGCCTTGTTCCTGTTTTTCAAGGACCTAGTGGTGTATTATTAGTGCTGAATTAAGATTGTTCTAATTTGTTGATGTATATACTCAAAGCTATAAATTTTCCTGAGTATTGCCTATGTTCTTGTGTCCTAGAGGAGGTAATATTTTGTCTGTTCACTTCCGGTTATTGTTGTTTTTCTGTTTATGTTACGTAGAAATAGTGATATCAGGCTTGTATGAAGAGACAGTAATGATATGAAATATATATTATTACATTGAAAGAAAGAGCAGACATTTTAACCTTTTTGCTTCAAGTAAATTAATATTAAGCAAAGCTTATTAAAATAATTACTTATTTAGCCGGGCGCTGGTAGCTCACGCCTGTAATCCTAGCTACTCAGGAGGCTGAGATCTGAGGATCGCGGTTCAAAGCCAGCCCGGGCAGGAGAGACCATGAGACTCCTATCTCCAATAAACCACCAGAAAACCGGAAGTGGCGCTGTAGCTCAAGTGGTAGAGCGCTCGCCTTGAGCTGAAGAGCTGAAGGACAGCGCCCAGGCCCAGAGTTCAAGCCCCACGGCCAAAAAAAAAAAAAAAATTACTTATTTACTTTTCAGAGGATGAGTATAGTACTCTTGGATATCTTGGAGGAAAGATATTAGACTCATCACAGCTGATGCCTTATACTGAATTTACAAGCTAAACTTTCTTTTTCAAAAGACTAAAGCTTCAGTTCTTTCATATCAGTATTATAAAATCATAATCCCTGCATATTGATTTGTTATCCTCTGCTATTTTCAATTCCATTCTTCCTCCATTATATATCAAGGGCTTTGAATAACCAATTCCTTAAAATACCTGTATTTCCTATATTGTGATGTAAACCTCAGTGATATGTATATGAATTTATCTCTCAGTCTCATCTTGAGCTGCATTCATATGAAATTTATACAGTCCAAAGCAAGAAACATGACTATTTACTCTTTTCTATGTTTTAATCAATAAATCTATTCTAATACTTTAATTGAAATATATATAAAGTTTTTAACATGAAGACAACCCTCCCCATTATACTTTAAAGTAAAACCTTGGGGACTATTTTATATATAAAAATACAAAAGTCAAGGATGGGAAGGTGGCTCAGTGGTAGAGTGCTTGCCTTGCATGCATGAGGCCCTGGGATCGATTCCTCAGCACCACATAAGCAGAAAAAAAAGCCAGAAGTGGCGCTGTGGCTCAAGTTGTAGAGTGCTAGCCTTGAACTGAGGAGCTGAGGGACAGGGCCCAGGCCCAGATTTCAGGTCCCATGACCGGACCCCTCCAAAAAAAGATTAAAAAAATAAAAAAGTGCAATGCACATGTTTATACATGAATAATCTAATGATTAAATCAACTAGACGCAAGAACTACCATACCACATCAAGTCTCAATTTACTTAAAAGCACCAAAATGTTAGTGTTCAGGAATATCATTCATTGTTAAAAAATGAATAGTCAAAACAAAGTTTAAAATATATTTGAAAAATGAAAATTACACACAGATTTGCTGTTAATATCTTGTTTCCATGGATACATTTTTTTCAGCATATAGGGAAACAAAAATAAGGGTTTGTCACATAGAATAAAAATATAAAAGTAGACTGCCTTTCCTTAAGATGATAAGTACATGCAAATCGTGTGATTTATTCAAAAATACTATAAAATTCATAAGAGGATTTATGATCGATCAGAACTGATAGGTAAGCAAAATACCTGGAAAACTGTAAATGTTAATTGTGCTTTCAATATAGGAAGACAAGTTTTCAATTCATGAGCCTATAGAAGAAGATTTTTGAATCTGTAACACAATCCACTTTTAACTGCTAAAAGCACTTGCTTAATCTCTAATTAGAAAGGGAAAAATGAATTAACATCTTACATGATTGTTTTGACAATTATTTGGTATATTGACGGTCAAAGGGAGGAATTGGAGATTAATATAATCTTTTTCCTCTCTTCTGATTATTACACAGCAATAGCTGTGAATTCAGGAGTCTCATGCAATGTACTCACAGCTCAATAACTAATATGCTTAAAAATATGGAACATAGGATAAAGAACTAGATCAGCCAGCAAGCTGATAAGATCAAACTTTTGAGCAGGATTGCCACATCATTTAGGAATGCAATTCCTTCATATGACATTCAAATGTTGTGGCCTTCCTTGTGTGATTAAAAGGTAAGAAAGCACTGTAGAAACAAGAATTCCTGTTCAGCCAAGTAGAACATCCACATGTTGCAAATTTTCATTCCATAAAGACTCTTTGTTAGAGTACTTTCATTTAATATACTTCAGCACATCATCCTTCCCGGTTGGAGACAGGAAAAAAGATAATTTTGTTAGAATATTATCTTACATAAATTAGTGTGAACAGGGATGATTTGTATAATAACAGATGTTTGTAATAAATGTAAATAGGGATCATGTCTAGAAGTCACAGAATTTTGGGCATGAAAACATACATTAGATTAGTTGCAGAATTTCTATTTTGAGAAAAACGTTATATTAAAGTATAATGCACTTTACTAAGAGTTGAAACATTTTATTGAAAAATATATTCTTATATATATTTTTGCTTCATAATTTTAAGAAGAAAAATGATCCCAAAATAATTACTCCTTTATTGTTTTCCTGTTTCCATGTGATTAACCTTCAAATTAGAAATCCAGATATATGATTTAATTTAACCAAAAATATTTATTGAATATAAAAACCTTCTACTCTCTACATTCTTCACACTAAGATCACCAAATATGTTGAATCTTAAATAATTAGTCTCTTTTTTACCTATGTTAATACTATTTACAATGTGAGTGAAATGTTTAAAAATAGTACTTATTTTAGCTTAATTGCTCTGAAGAGACTAAAAATGATATTATCAAAGCCTAAAAATTATTAGATTTAAAATTTAAAATTCAGGAAGTGATTTTTACCACTCTGCTTACTGGAGCCTTCACTAAAACCTCATGAGACAATTTATATTGGTGAAGCAAAAATATAAGGTTAGACATTTATGAATAAAAATCATGTCATTCTGAATACGTAGAGCTACATATAAAACAGAAAAATTAGCTTTTAAACATCTGAATATGCTAATACATTTAATTGCAGGGCAAGTACTTGTTCTGAAAGGAGATAAAATTGCAATATTCTGAAATGTAAATCTAAGTATTCATTTGAATAAAAGACAATGTTTAAAATATCACTCATTCAAGAGAAGATGTACTGTTAGATGTTTTTCATGCCAATTATGTTCTCTAAACTTACTACAAATACTAGATTAGTAAACCTAATTCATTCCTTTGTAGGGAAATAGAAATTCAGTTTCCAAAAACGCATGACTATAACTATTTCTCAAACAATTACAAAGTAAATGTTTTATATTTTTTGTCATGGAATCTTATTTCATATATTTTTATTCATTTAGTTAAATAATTGGCCAAAAACAATATAAATTATGCATGAACAAAGTTTATCTAACGTAAGTATTACTTTCACAAGACATGTCATGGCTCTCTTAAAGAACACTAGAAGGCAGTGTACTTTTTATTAATTTTTAGTTATTTTGTTAATGGATATTAATTGTCAGAAGTGGCAATTCCATAATATATTTAAAGTATTTGATTATACTCCTCTATTTCCTTTTCATTACTCCTACCTCCAAAGATCTTTTGTTTTTCACATAAAATTACATCTTTATATATGTGCATATAAACTAATTTGGAAAAGTTAAGCTAAACTGCAACTTAACTCAAGATGTACAGTGGATTAATAGGATGAATAAACTTTTTTAACTTTTGAATTGAGCTATCATTATTATTATGGTTTTATGGTTAATGTTAGCATCCCAGAAAGAATTAGAATTAGGATTAGAGAAATAGAAAATTTAGGTTCATCATAGGATGAACCATTTCAACAATGATACTCACAAGACACTATATTGAAAATGATGTTTTCCTTAATGCTAACACTAATCCCAGCTGGAACTGAGACCTAACTTTCACCCTAATTATAGTACAATTCTAATGTTTAAGAAAAAGACTCTAGTTTTTAATCATTCTAATGAATACTACAGTTTGCACTCTGGAAATGAGTACAGTTTGCCATAATTCCCAACAATTTCCTAACTCTACCTCTGAAGTTATCTTGTTCCCTAACATGAACCATTTTATTACTTGTCCTCAAATTATCTTATCAGGAAAAATACTATAGTTTCTATTGATCCTACCTTTTTCTGAACCCCTGTACCCTAAAACAGTTTCAGATTTACTTACCACCTAGTCCATTACTTAACGCTTTCAACCTAAACCTGGCTGGAAAACTCTCATTAATCATTATAAGAAGGATCACTAAGAAATAAATATAATGATAATGCTCTAGTTACTGTTCATTGTCATATTTTTTATTCTTCTTGTTAGTGAAAACTCAATTTTATAGTAAAAACTTTCTTATTCATAACAGTAATCATAATCAGAACAAGTATTGACCCTGATCTTAATCCAAATTATATGACAATAACACTAACACAAGTTAATTAGTTTTCACTCATCCTAACTTGATTCAAATAAACCTTCCAAACATAGGTTTCAATTTTTTCCAATATCTTAGTCATTTTCTAACCTAAACATAATCTTAACTGGAACATTGAGAATAAACATAAGCCTAATTTTAAGTAGAATCTAAGATTAATAGCAATACTCTAGTTCACATTCATTGTAATTCATACCAGGATTATATTAAAATTTACTTTGAATTTGAGCCTCAGTTTTTCTCCTTCACTCTAACGCTAACCATGGCTGGAATCCTAACCATAACCTTGAGACTAATAGTATCCCAATTCAAAAATTTATGAAAAATGCTTGTTTTGTGGAATCCTAACTGAAATTCCACTTGCAATTCTTGAAATAAATTGCAGGTATTCTTAAACCCTACAGATTTTCTCACTCTTATCTCTGAATGTATCTTGTTTCGTAACAGGAATCATTATACCCATTGATCTCAAATCCTGATATTATGAAATACATTGTACTTCCATTATGCCTGTTTTTCCTGAATTCCTAGAACCTAAATAACATTCAGCTTTACTTAACATTTAACACATTTCTTTTTTTCTTTCTTTTGTCCGGCATGGGGCTTGATCTCTGGGCCTGGGCACTATCCAGAGTTCTTTAGCTCAAGGTGTGAGCTGAACCACTTGAGCCAGAGCACCACTTTTGAGTTTTCTGGTGGTTAATTGGAGATAAAAGTCTCACAGACTTTCCTGTCTGGGCTAGCATTGAACTGTGATCCTCAGAAATCAGCTTCCTGAGTAGCTAGGATAATAGGCATGAGCCACAAGCTTAACCCATTTCTTTACTCTATCCTCAATCACAGTTAACCAGAAACCTAATCCTAAGCACAGACTGATTTAACACCAACTGGTTAATGTAAGGAAAATTATTTAGAATTTATTCAATCGCACATTTTTTTGCTTCTATTTCTTAGTGGAAAACTAAAATTTACCCTAAAGCTTATCCTTCCCTTACCCTAACCAGAACAAAAAAGTATCTCACTCTTTAAACCAAATTATATCTGAATCTTGAAAGTAACACAGACATTCGTTTTCATTCATTCTAACTTTGATTCATTCTTCTTAAAATATGTGACAGTTTTACACAATATCTTACGTCTTTTTTTCATCCCAACCCCAACTCTAACTAGATCACTTTGCCTAAGCCTACATATAACTGAATCATCATGTTAGCAAGCCTCTTTTTTCACATTTATCCTAACTCTTGCTCAGAGTGTAGGTCTAAATTTTACTTGCAATTTGAACCTAAATTTTTTAAGTGTTTTTCGATTTCCTGTCAAGTTTTATATTTCATTATTTTAAAAAATTATTTTGTTGTTAGGATGATTTAAAGAGAATTTAGTTACATGTGTAAGGGAAGGAATACATTAAAGCAAATCTTATCTAATATTAATATAACTACTCTGGCCTGTTTATGAGGTCCATTTTTAATTTGTAAAGATGATGTACAGAAGGGATCCAATTACATAAGTCAGATAATGAGAACATTTCTTTTTCAACAGAGTCACCTCTTCCTTCATGTTCTCCCAGTTTTTCCCTTTCAACCTCCCTTCCCCATAAGTTGTATAGTTCATTACAATATAGTGTCTATTGAGTGGCATTGCTACATTTGTTCACCCTTTGTCCCACCATTTCTGTGTTTCCCCTTGCCCTTTCCAAACTTACATATAAGACCAAAGGTGCAGAAATTAAAACAAAAAAACAGCATCCGAATTCAGATGGAAAAAGAAAAATAATAAATAAAAACTCTCATTATCATTTCTTGGAGATGAATATGATGAACATTATTTTATATGATAATATTCATATACCTATTGAGCCTTTGTGATCCTCTCCAAAGGGCATCCTCCTTTGATCTTACTGTATAAACGTTCAGAATTCAATGTAATTTATCATATCCAAATGTAATGTTTTCTCTTTTACCATCCAAGTGTTTTAAGTTGTAGAATTAGAGGCACATTCTAATACAACAAATGAGGGAAATTGGGCAACCTATATTTCTTTGAGTCTGACTTTCTTCACTTAATATAAGTTTGTTCCAAGTCTTTCCATTTCCTTATGAATGGTGCAATATCATTTTTTCTGGGTGAATAGAGTTGCACCATACTGAAGAGTTTCTTCATGGGAAAGGAAAAATTTAGCAGGGTATATAGAAAGAGAATAGAATGGAAGAAGATATTTACTAACTAAGCATTAGACAAGGGTTTATATAACTAACTCACATTTACAGATCAAATTAACAAGAGCCCAATTAATATATGGGATAATGACTTAAGGAGAACTTCTTAGAAGAAAAGTAACAATGACAAATAGACATATCCCTCTCCATGAAAAAAAAAATGCAAATCCAAACAACACCGAGATTCTTCTCACTCCTGTTACAATGCCATTATGAAAAAACGAACAATTACAGATACTGATAGGGAAGTGATCCAAAAGAAACGCTATTACACTGTTGGTGGAAATGTAATCTTGTTCAACGACTTTGGAAAACACTATGGAGGTTGCTCACAAAACTGAATAGAGAGCTCCCTATGATCCAGCAATTCCACTTATTGCCATTTATCCAATAGAGCAGAAGACCACACTGAAGGTGCCAGCACAATCATGTTCATTGTTGCACTATTTTCTGTAGCCAACATATGGAATCAACCCAGATGCCTCTCACTGCAAAAAGGGATCAAGAATTGTGTGCGTGTGTGTATATGAATTATATATATATATAATTTTATTGATCACTATTTACAAGTATGCCTGTATATATACATACATAACCAAATTTTATTCATCAATCAGAAAAAAATAATATTGCACCATTCTTTTTTGGGGGGGGGGCAGTCCAGTCATGGGGCCTGAGCTCTGGGGCCCTGGCGCTGTCCCTCAGCACTTTAGCTCAAGGCTAGTGCTCTACCACTTGAGCCACAGTGCCACTTCCGGCTTTTTTCTTTTTGCTTATGTGGTGCTGAGAAATCGAACCCAGGGCCTCATGCCTGTAAGGCAAGTGCTCTACCACTGAGCCACCTTCCCAGCCCCTATTGCACCACTTTAAGGAAAATGAAAGACTTAGAAATAATCATATTAAGTGAAATTAACTGGAACCAGAGAAAATTAGGTTGTATGATTTTCCTTATGTTTGGTAGACAGAAGGTGCGTATAAATGTAAAAGTAAACATACTGGCTGATATGCAAGGAGGTAAACGTATTATCTGAAGTGTCAGAGTCCATGGCAAGTGAAAATAGTATAGTTCTCTTAAAAGATTAAGTCAAAACCCAACAAAATAAATACCAGTAAATGTGTACTACAAGAGAGGACAGTGGGGGGCAAGGTGAGAGGGGTAGGAAATTGAAAAGGATAGAATACAGGCAAGAATCCATTGCATACTTCCCAGAATTGAAATATACAAAACAATGGGTAGTGTGAAATGGGAGTAAAGTTGTTGAAGTGGTAACACAATTCCAGGTGTATTGTATACATAAAATGTTTTGTTAAATGGCAAGTAATACCATACAAAACATAATATTGAGATAAGTAAGGACTGGGTTGATTGGGAGGGGTGGATGAGAGTGTTGAAAGGGGTGACACTGTATTCATAAACTGTTTCAGTGAGTGGCAACTCCTTTGTACAAATACTTAAAGATAATAAAAATATTCCAAATGTTAATTATGATAGTTGAATAGAGCATTGAACCTCAATTCAATTCCCATTTAATAATATTTGTAACCTGGAGGTTTGGAGAATAAAGTTCAAATAATAAAACATTATGAATAGTTTTTTTTAAAAATTTGAAATTTAAATCAATACTACTTTGCTTTTTGTTCTCTATTGGGATGTTATAAGAAAATACTTCAAAATAAGTGGATTAAATACATCAAGATTATATTACCCATACTCTAGAAGCTTGAACATTGATTATAAAAATGGTTATTCAAAGCAAACCTTTGTCTTACAGGGGTCTACTTTCTGGTTCATTATAATCTGTTTGCTGACTAGTTATATTGAGCTTCTTTTATCAGGATCATTATTGCAGGGCCATCTCTGAAAGTCTGATTCTAATGTCACCAGATAGGGGAATAGAATTTCAATGCGTGTAATTGGAAGGAGTTACAGTGTCCAATACATTATGCAACTTTTTCTTTAACTCAGTGTAGTGTATCATTTCTATATTATTTCAAAGATAATAATAACTTAAGGACAAACCTATATCGTGTAAATTATGTGAATGATTCTTACAATGGGAATAATTGTAGTGATGACAAAGTGAAGTATGATTGTTTTGTGGCTCTTGAGTCACATCATAGGTAATCATGTAAACATGTTCAGCCTTTCTAAGGCCCTTCTGATGTATTTGAACAATCTCCAATGAGTTAACTACTTCCAGAAATACAGATCTCCTTAGATTTTAATTGCTGTCTGCTATTAAGACTCCCACAGACACCAAATCAGAGTATGCTAATTTCTCTGATAAAATATATAATTGTTATAATTAATATAATACGAAGACTGTAATATTAATAACATTATAAATACTAGTGTTCACATTATATAATATATTGACATACTTTGGTTACATCAATTTTTAGAATATTTATAACAATGCAAATAGTTATTTGATGATGTATAGAAAATGAGAAAAGATTTGTGTACGTATTTACTAGACATGCAAACAGATTCATCTCGTTATTTCTGATCCTTCCTTTGTTGGTTTCATTCACGCATGGAAAACATGCAGAGAAGTGACAATTGTATCCTTGTGTTTACAAAACTGTTAACTTACATGAAGTTTATGTTGGGCTAAATAACAGATTTTATAAATTATATTGTTTTTGTCCCTTCCTTCCTTCCTTCCTTCCTTCCTTCCTTCCTTCCTTCCTTCCTTCCTTCCTTCCTTCCTTCCTTTCTTCCTTCTTTCCTTTCTTCCTTCCTTCCTTCCTTCCTTCTGTCTTTCTTTCCTCCCTTCTTCCCTCCATCCCTACCTCTCTCTTTTGCTCTCTTTTCTTTTCTTTCCTTCTTTCCTCCTTTCTTTCTTTCTCTCTCTCTTCCTTTCTTTCTTTCATTCTTTCTTTTCTTCTATTCTTCCTTTCTTTCTTTTACTCATAATATGTCTCAAGTGTATACATAAAATACCAATGTGTTATGAGTAATTATAAATATTAACTAGATTAATATTAATTTTAATGACCTATGTTATATCTTAAAGCAAATTGTACTAAAAACCACTTCATAAAAGTTGCAGGATATGAAACAAATATTACTATTCATGATATTGTTTATTTCTTCAAACTAAAATAAAAATTTAGACATAATGTGCATGTGTGTGCATGTGGGTGTATGTTATTCTTGTGATTTGAACACATGGCCTATATCTTAGTTTTTTTCACTCAAGGATAGTGTCCTTACGTTTGATCCACAACTCCGCTTCTGGCTTTCTATGTGTGTGTGTGTGTGTGTGTGTGTGTGTGTGTGATTAATTGAGATGTGTCTCACAAACTTTCTTGCCAAAGCTGGCTTTGGACCCCAGCTTCCTGAGTAGCAAGGATTACAATCTTGAGACACACATATTCAGCATAGATATAATATATCTAAGAATAAAATAAATTTATTATTTGAATTCTAGAGGTTCAATTTAATAAATTAAAATTTAGATATTTATTTACTTGTTAAATATGAACCTGCACTGTGGAAAAATACTTTTCATTTTTATGAAAAAAATATACACTTGAAGGTTTAAATGACAGAATCTTTGGACAAATTGAAATACTCTATTATTCAAAAGCAACAAAGGGATCATTAATCAAATTTCTCATGTAAGATAAAATCAATAGGCTCTCTCAGGATGAATGGAGCAATTTGTCATTAACTTTGATTATTATCTACTGCAGTTATATGATTTTCTCTTCTTTTACCCTAAAATTTTTACATAAAAATGCAGATTCATATATATTTGAGTATACAGAAATCATAGTTAATGGTCGTGTATTTCTCAGGTTTGAGTACCAAGTCATTTCAGACAAAAATTGAATTTCATGTATTTTATATCAACAGTGATTTTTAGAAATTGAATCAATCTTAATATGAGATAACTAAAGCAAGATATTACATGACTTTTCCAATTATTCCTATAAACTTGAATATAACTTATTTTTGAATGGCAGGAAATTCATATTATACCTACTCTCTATAGAATAATTAAGAAATAAATGATCGTGATAGCATTCATTTTTCCTTCACTAGAAAGAATGAACCTCGCTATAGACGACAAAATACTTTCAATGGAAATGCCTTAAAATTATGAAAAGTTCAAGTCATTGTAAGTTGAATGCAATAGTCATTTTTGAAGGTCACAAAATGAAATCTCTTGAAGCTTCTTTATCTGTTAAATAAAATGTATTTGCATTCAAAATATTTCATTCATCTCTCCAACATTGGTATAATCAAACCAACTACATGTCAAATAGCTTATCTGATTAATTCAAGTAAATATTTAGGAACAGAAGTTATCACAC
Organism: Dipodomys spectabilis; assembly: GCF_019054845.1. Classification (NCBI taxonomy): domain Eukaryota; kingdom Metazoa; phylum Chordata; class Mammalia; order Rodentia; family Heteromyidae; genus Dipodomys; species Dipodomys spectabilis. Next base: position 507,328 of record NW_024870866.1, read on the forward strand.
TTGTATAGAAGTATCTACCCACCATCCTAGAAGTTAAATCTGAAATCATAAAGATTGGGATTAATAATTAGCTTTCACTCTGTTGCCATAAATAGATGGTGAACCTTTTCAGGTGGGCACAGTTGTAGAGGTATGGTAACTGAGAACTTGTGAACAAAGAAGATGTTAACATCAAAGTCCTTTCCTCCTCTTCCTTCTTTTCCTTCTCTGTCTCCTTCTCCTTTTCCTTCTCCTTCTCCCTCTTCCCTTCCTCCCCTTTCTCTCTCTCCCACTCCTATTCCTCCTCTTATTTACTTTCTGTCTTCCATGAATACATATACTCAATCACATATTCCTGACATTGGGTTCTGTGCCACCACCAACCGAAAGCATGTATAAAATGTATAAAATCAGATGCCAAGATTAATCTTTCCCCCTTATTAATTAATTTTATAAAATAGTTTGTCATATTAATAGGAGACTGACACAGCATGCTCTCATTTATTATAAGGGATAGGATTTACTGGAAAACAATCTGACTAACATCATCCTAATGAATCACCCTAATTGGATCAATATTATATTAGGACAAATATATTTAAAATATCAGATATACTCCAAAAAGAGGCAAAAAATTCACCTCTATGGTTTGCTATGAAAAGAAAGCAGAATTCAGTCTGTTCCTCAAGGAAATTGACCTATAATTGGCAGCATTGTCAATTTCATAAAAGATTTAAGAAGACTGAAGAACAAATGTATGATTTTTCCATGTATTCTTTGGATTTTGGTATATTATTATAAAGATATGTATTTGGATTTTTGATAACATATTCAGGATAGTTAAAGCTTTTCATAGGCAGGATGGCTAAAGTTTTTCATAGACATTAATATATTTCTTATTCAAGTCTCTTTAAACAAATATATATGTATACACACTATGTGCATATGAATATATTCATACTTATATGTGTACATACACAAATACCTATATATGTATACATATATACAGATGTGTACATACATGCATATAGACATATATGTTTATTATTATTTTCATATGTCTGTAAGTTAGCATTTTACTTTATTTGCCAAACGTGCCCTTTATTGATTTTACTTTATTTTATTTTATTGTTAAAATGTTGTACAGAGGGGTTACAGTTACATGAGTAAGGCATGATTACATTACTTGTTGATCATTATTACCCCTTTCCTTCCTTGTTGTTGTCCCACTATCCCTTCCCTCCCCCAGCTCCCACATTCCTTTCTCCCCACTCTTCACAGCATGAAGTGGTAAGGTTGATTTCCAATATACTCTTACTGGTATCTGTGTTGCAATGGGTCATCCTGTGTCCTTGTTTCAGCGTTTTGTAATTCCCTTTACCCGCCCCAGATTAGAAATGTATATGCAAGATGCAGGGTATCAAAATCGAGTACAGTGACAACAGGGGATATTCCATAGGGGAAAGAACATACTAAGGAAACAACAATAACAAAAATGAATAAAATGACATTGTACATTTACAAAAGTAACAATAGAGACCAAACTTCCAAACATGTCCCTTATTACCAAGCTAGTTATTGCAATTCATGTCCTTATCATTTTTGGAACTTCACTAAAATGTTTTGTAGCCTTCCATGTGGACTTATATGTTCAATTTTTCCTAAATCTATCTACTCATAAGATACCAGCCAGCTCTCTTCTGAAGCCAAAAAGGCAGCCTTCTACAGCTTGGTTCCAAATCACTTGTATTTTTTCTTTGTACTAAGAATACTGATTCCAGCCCAGTGCCGGTGGCTCACTTTATAATTGTAGCTACTCAGGAAGCTGAAATGTGTATCGTGGTTCAAAGCCAGCCTGGGCAGAAAAAGTCTATGAGACTCTTATCTCCAATAAACCACCAGAAAACCAGAAGTGGCGCTATGGCTCAAGTGGTAGAGATCTAGCCTTGAGTTGAATAGATGAGGGACAGCGCCCAGGCCCAGAGTTCAAGGCCCATGACCACCACCAGCAACAACAACAACAATAAAGAGAATACTTACTCAAAAGGCAATAGCATTAGCAGTCTTAAAAATAGGCTCAAGTCTAACATTTTAGTCTTATGTTAGATACAAAGGGCTTTCTATTCTAATGAGCCATGAGCCCTCAGAAAGTTGACCAAATTTCTTAGTTTATTATTACTATAAGTATTAATATAAATATGTATTTTATTTCATTTCACCACAAAATCTGTATTTATCCTTTATGACATACTTGAATACCAGCGCCTTTGGAAGATATTTATTAATTGGTGTATATGAATTGTACAAAGAAACCTTATTGAAATATTTTACACACTCACATATTGAACAAGGGCTTGATTAACCCTTTTCTGTCTTTCTCCATTCCAATTGCCCCTTATTTTTCATCTGTTTTCTGTGAATTTCTTTGTACCAGCTCCACATATCGTCAAAATGTATTAAAGTGTTGTTGACTCACCCTCATTGAAAATTATGCAATGCTGAATATAAAAGCAAAAATCTAAGTAAATAGAGACATATACTTTTTATGGATTGGAGGATACAATTGAGCAAAGATATTAATTGTCCCCACACTCCTTTTTTGGGGTCATACATGGGGCTTGAAATCTGGTCCTGGGCACTGTTCCTCAGCTCTTCAGCTCAAAGTGAGTGCTCTACCCTTTGAGCACTTCTGGTTTTCTGGTGGTTAATTGGGGATAAGAGTCTCACAGACATTCATATTCCAGCTGCCTTGAACCGCAATCCTCAGATCTCAGCCTCCTATCCAGCTAATATAATAAGCGTGAGCTAACAGTGCCCAGGTTCACAGTTTTATTTATAAGTTTATGAACATTTCTAAAAACACCTGACCATCACTCTTTGAGTCATTGACAAAGGAAAATAAACTGGAATATATTTCTCTGTCTAATATTAAAGCTATGTTAGTGTAAATTTTTTATATTTGTAGATGAAAGATTATACAGCTCAATGTGTCTGTAGAACACCAGATTAGAGCCACTTAATTTTTATCAAGTAATATTTAATAAGAGTATAAAACCAAACAATTGTGGAGTGACATTCTCTTTAATAAGTGGTAATAGGTTAGACAATATTGGGGAGAATTAAAAAGTGAATATTAACTCAAAATAACAATTTATTCAAATATTAACTTCAAGCAGGATTTGAAGGGGGCATATAAAAGAGTGATGTAAATGTATAACAAAGGAAGATGCCTTGACAATTTTGGAGATGAAACATGCATAAATTTGGCATTAAAATTGTAGGAAAGGAAAAGTTGATATAGTAGAACTCAAAAATGTATAAAATAATTTAGTCTGTGAAAGCTCATATGCAAGTAGTGAATGGAAGTTGGGAGCAGGAGACTCGTGTATCTGAACCTAACTACTTGGTATGCTGTGATGTGAGTATTGCTGTTTAATGGCAAACCACAAAATAAAGTCCCTGAAAATCTTATCTCAGTTTAATCAGCAAAAAAGCCAGAAGTGAGGCATGACTGAAACGGTAAATTGTTAACAAATTGCAGCAAATCTCAGGGACCCTGTCTTCATGTCCCAGGACCATACATACACGTACAAAACTAATAGTAATACTACAACAGTGATGATGATGACGATGATGATGATGATGATATGATGATGATAATGATGATGGTGATGATGATGATGATGATAATGATGATGATGATTATAGGGCACATGGGCAGCAAAGATGGTGCTGAGAGGGAGTTGAGTGGGCAGAGCCCAATTTGCTTTTGTTCAGTGCATACCCAGCCCGTGGAAGCTTAGGTTCATGATAGGGTGTGACCTTGACAGTGATTGGTTCCTCTTCTTCCCTTGCCATGCCACCTGCTCTTTTTTGCTTTAAAAGGGCTGCTCTGTGTTATAAAACGAGTTTCTTCCTGCTTGACTTGACTCCCTGCTGGGTCTGATTGTTTCCCAGGCTGAGGGAGGCTGGGTAATGGGTGATCTGCCGCACTTACATTTCCTCGGACCCCGGCCGTCTTTCGCGGGATGGATGAAGACCCAAAAGATGATGATAATGATGATGATAATGATGATGAAAATAATGTGGATGAAGTGTACCCATAGTCAATGATAAAATATTTACAAATCCTATTCCTGAAGAATGCCTCAAATTATACTCTACATAGAACTCTCATAAACTAATGTTAAAAAGAACATCAATTAGAAACTAGCAAAATACATCTTGTGAAAAATAAGCCCAAGAAAGGCATCATCAGTCATCAAATAAATGCACATTAAAACAAAAATGACATCATAAAACATGTATGAGAATTACTGCACATATTACAATATCGCCCATACTAAATGCTATCGAGAAACAGAGAAACTGGATGCTGGCAGGAATCTCAAATGGGAAAGCCACTTCTGAAAACATTTTGACAGGTTCCTAGAATATAAAATATGCAACCACCTAGAGTATAGCACAGGAATTGAGCTCTTCAGGCTTTGTCTCATAAAAATAAACTGTAACATTCACCCAAAGGCCAAAACACAGAGGATTAGAGCAGCAGTATTTCCTCTAGTTAAAGAAATGAAAATCAATTCAAGCTTTCTTCAGGTGAATGGGAAACGAATTGTGCTACATTCTCTAGTAACAGAACCAAAAGGCTAATCGAGTGAATACAATACAATATTAAGACATACAACAACAGGGAATAATCTACCATAGATTTGAGGGCAATCCTAAAAGCTTATTTATTGCATAATCTAGAAGTCGGAGGAAAAAAAAATGTTTTGATTTCCAGAATGAAACAGGTTTGGGGTGGGAAAAAGAGAAGTACTGGGTTTAAATATAAAAAGGAAGCATGAGACAGACTTATTTTTGAGAAAGAAACGTGTCTGTAACTATTCATATAGAGTTGATAAAATTATATTGAACTTAATGTGTGCACAAAATCATTAAAACAATAGAAGTCTGCATAATACTTGTGAAATATTAATGTCCTTCTTTTAATCTCATACTATAAATATTTAAAGTAACTGAAAAAACCTATTCAAGGGATTTCTCTATGTTCTTCTTATAACATCATAAATATCCATACTAACCTCAATTGAATTGAATGATATCTAGAAAACAGAAGTCAATATTGAATGTTTACAATGAAAAATAGTATGGGTCCAAGGTTTAATTGAACCACGCCATGCTAATTAGAAGGCAGAGATTTAGAAGACTGATATTCTGGGCCAGTTCTGACCAAAAAAAATCATGAGAAAGTACAAAAAAGAAAGCAAGATATAGGGTAAGTTCCCTGTTATCTGTTGTTTGTGGAAGCCATAGGTAAGAGAGTATTGCTCAAAGGAGGCTTGGACAAAAAGGAATACCTCATCTGAAAAATAATCTAAAGTGGTCAGAGCCTTAGCAACTTCAAGTACCAGTAGTGCCAAAGAAAAGAAGAAAAGAAGAAAAGAAGAAAACAGGAAAGGAAAAGAAAGGAGAGAAAAGGAAAACTATTTCCTCTTCATTCTTGTAGTTTCTTGTCATTGGATACAAGAATTGAAGGTATTTTGTTTACTGTTTTAGGATTCAGGCCCCTCTAATATGAAAGCATTTATTTCAATTAATTATTTTATTATTACTATTTATTAACTTATTATTAGGTCTTCTTGGAGATTGAACCTATGGCTTTGTATATATTAGTCTAGTCCTACAACTGAGCTATATCCCTGCTCTCCTGTATAGTTTTGGTAATTGTTTATGAGTTCTTCAATTGATAGCTACTCTACTTTTCATCTTATCTTTTCTATACCACATTTTCCACTATATATTATACTTTAAGTGTTCAAAACTTTCCTCAATTTTATCTTCTAAACTTAGAATTTTTCTTTTCAGTTTACAGAGAAGCCAATTTCCTCAGGAATGTGGTAATGCCATTCTTTCCAATAGAAGCACAGATTTCCATCGATAGAAAAGAATTGAAGACCCAGAAATGAATCCACACCTATAGGCATATAATCTTTGATAAGGGAGCCAGAAACACAGGATGGAAGAAAGACAAATTCTTCAAAAACTTGCGCTGATGGAATTGTGTGCATAGTCAGTCACAGGCAATGTCTGTTATGTCAGGTAATCCAATCTATTCTTTCACGTGTTACCCAGTAGCCAGGTTTCAACAAAAATGAGTACAATGAGATTGTACAAATGAGACTGTGATTTTTCCCTCTCCTGAATCAAAATTCTGTCAAATGATTTCTGTCTTCCAGCTCTTTATGCAATATTTCTCATGATCTTTTCTACAATTTTGTCTTCATTATTGATGTTCATAGTACTTTTTATTGTTGTCTTGTGTGCCTATGCCATTTTTAGGGCTTGAACTCAATGTTTAATTGTCTTCCTTGGTTGATCAAATTCTATCCTTTGAGCTACATCCTCATCTTCTCCTTCTTGCAGGACAAATGGAGATAAGTTTTCACATTTTTGTCTGTTTAGACTGACATTGAACCAAAGTTTTCAGGTTTTAGCCTCCTGAGTTTCTAGGATTCTACACATGAGCCACTAACACCAAGCTTTGCTTTACTGTTATTTTAGTTATGTGGTAGAAAAAAGTGGAAACATATTTGTGTTCAATGTGCAATTTTTAAATACAAGTTAGAATCAACTTGATATAATGTAACAGTTATCAACTTTAACAGTTAAATCAATGAATAATTCACATTCCCACAGAAATATAATTGAAAACAAAAGGCATAATTGTTTTCCTAAAACAAGTAATGGAACCATGAACCTCTCTCACCATACAATTCATGTTTTCTATGAGTTTAATTAGCAGACTTCCAATACTAAAGGTAAATATATTAATTTTATACCATAAGGACCAAAGTGATTATAGTTAAGAATAGATATTTCATCTCAGCCAAAAGATAACTTTTCGAGCAGTCTCACTAAAAAGAAATGTTACATACAGAAACTAATGGATATGATATAGCTTGATCATTACACAACATATAAATGAATGGGATTACCACTCCATACTTCATAAATGTGTAAAAAATAATTATGTAGCTAGGTGCCCGTGGTTCATGCTTGTAATCCTAGTTACTAAGGAGTCTGATGGCTGAGAATCATGGTTCAAAGCCAGCCTAGGCAGTAAAGTCCGTGAGACTTTTTTTTTTAATTTTGGTTTATCGTAGGGCTTGAACTCTGGGTATGGGCACTGTCCCTACGCTCTACAGCTCAAGGTGAGCATTCTACCACTTGAGCCACAGCACCACTTCCTGTTTGTTTTATTGGAGACAAGAGTCTCACAGAATTTCCTGTCCCAGCTGGCTTTGAACCGCAATCCTCAGATCTCAACCTCCAGAGTAGCTAGGATTACAGCCGTGAGCCACTGGTGCCGGCTCCTTGAGACTATCTTCAATGAGCCACCAGAAAACTAGCAGTGGCTCAAGTGGTAGAGCACTAGCTTTGAGGTCAAGAGCTAAGGGACAACGTCCAGGCCCAGATTTCAAGCCCCACGACCAACAAATCTAAAAATAAACTGTTAAAAGTAAACGAATATTTGGCATAAATGTTAAAATATAATTCTAAACATATTTGAATCCTCACTAGATATAATAGTTTATATAAATGAGGAGAAGTGTTTTCTGGTTTTGGTAAACATTGAATCAATTGTGTAAGTCACACATTTCTCAATCAATTCATATTTATTTATTTATTTATATACTTATATGCCATAAGTATAATTAACTGATAAGTGATAGCCAATGCTGTTTTAGGAATCTCCCTTGGCTTTCTAACATTAACCTTCCTACCCTAAAATCAATATGCCCTCCAACCGTGTCAGAGATTTCATTGACAGTAAAGTTACTCATCTCATTGAAGCAGAAAAGTATAAACCATAACTATTGTTTGGAATAACTGTCACATTTACATGCATTTCACTTAGCTTAAGAACCGTGCCAGTAATAGCAAAATGTCTTCTGAGCTTTTCAGTCTCTTAAGAGACGAAAATCTTTAATTATATATCTATTTTTTTCTGCCTAACATCCTATATCTTAGGAAGATCTTTTTGTGTAACACTGTATTCCTGATTAGAAGACTGGAACAAAGGCAATAATGAAAATAGCCAAGGAAAATACTTGGAAACAATTTAAAAAGCAATGGCAGACACACCTGTTTTCATTGGTTTCAATGAGAATATACATTAAAGTATGTTTTTGTTATTTAAAGTGCAATAATTAAACTTTAATTAGCAGTGAAGAATGGAATAGAAAACTGTGTTTGAAGACAGCTTGACTTTGAAAAATTCAACCAAAGCATAATGTATTTTTCTTGTTTTTCTATATAGTTGCCAAAATAATAGAGAGCAACACCCAAAGGCAGGAAAACACCTAAGCCAAAGCAGTAAACTTTTGTCTATAAAATAATTATGAGTGTCTGATTCTTTCAAAATCAGGCTTGCAAGGAGGAAAAGTGTATTTGTTTAGTGTGAAAAATAAAAAATATAAAAATCCTTTATTAATGTTTTACAAACTAGGACTTCTAGGAAAGGTATGAAAAAGTTCAAAATTGTTTGACTATTCCCAAGAGCATTGTTATTTATCACCTATGGCAACGGAAGTAGCCTTGGTTACTCTTAGTATCATGCTTGTGTATATTTAGAAGCATTATTTGTTGCTGGGTTATAAGTGGCAAAACCTTAAGTAGGAATAGAGTCATTTCCTGAGAGAGGAAAGTTGCTGTGTAAACAAACCTAAAATATCAAACACATAGCATAGTGGAAACTATTTTCCAGCTATATCACAATCTGTATGTATAGATTTTGTTTCCCATTGTTCTAGGGGAACCATTTTTTTATCTTGTTTTTCACCATCTAGTGATCCTATAAAATCCTATATCATCCTGGGATTGCTGTAACTTTACTGGATTCTCTAATTTCTGTTGGAGAGTTAGGAAAGATAGAAAATTGTCTTTCTGTTACTGTTTTACCTTATTTTTTTATTACTTTAGAAACTGTAACTCAAAATGACATAAATTATCTTTATAATATTAGGAGACAGATTTCATGTCCATATTCTAACCCTAGCCTTCTACAAAACTTTGGTACTTAGTGATCCTCAAATGTGAAAATGAATATAGGGAGCATCTTATTTAAATATTGTTGAGAATTCCAAGACTTCCTTTATGTAAGGCCCTTAGAAGTATGTACAGCATACATGTGTACAAAGCCAGTGACAACAAGCAAATATGACTAAGTTTCCCCAAAAGGATGTATGAAGTCAATAGTTATCTTCCCAAGCAGTTGAAAAAATGCTTCCAAAATGATTCAGTGCACCTACATTTGTGGAGTTATTTCAGTTATGGATTCTTTGTTAGACATATTCTTTTCTTTTAAAAATTGTCAAATATTAGCTTTATAATAAACTTCATCTATTATTCCTTGGTTCAAAACAGAAATCATGATATAGTTGATGTCACATGGCTTTCTTACTTTCTCAGTTCAAAACCAACCCAGACAGGAAAGTCTGTCACATTCTTATCTGTAACTAAACACCAAAAACGCCAGAAGTGGAGTTTTGGCTCAAGCAGTAGAATACTAGCATTGGGGGAAGTAGGCCAGGGAAGATATTTGTTCAGGGACATGGTCCAGCCTCTGAGATCAAGCTCCAGAACAAGGACAAACTACACAAACCAACAAGCAAAAAAAAAAAAAACCGTACATATTTCTTAGGGACCATCCTTAAAGCACTGGTTTGAGAACAGGCTCCATTTGCTGATCATACTCAGTGGATCCTGCTTTTTTGGAATACTAATTGTGCTGGAGAATTTAGGACAAGACTAAAGGAATTAATAAATGACTTCTGCAACAACAGAATCATCTCAATAGTGAAATATCCACACATAAGACAATTTAAAACCTCCAAGTCTTTGTTTCCTTGTAATAGAACACTTTTAAAACAACGTTATTTCCTTTTATTCTATTCTGGCCTTCAAATGGCACATTGTTTCCTTTTGTAATACTTTCAAGAAGAAGTTTACAGACAATTTTTATATGAATAAAGAACACACTCGAAAAAAGTCAGGGACAGAGTTTCCTTCAAGCCTTGGATTCTTTTGTTTTTCTAACAATGAACATATATATATATATATATATATATATATATATATTATAGTGAAAATAATGTACAGAGGGATTACAATTACATGGGCAAGATAATGAGTGAATTTTTTATCAAGCAATGTAGCCTACTCCTTGGTCTCCCCTTCCCATCCCTTCCGATCCTCACCTCTACTCCCGATCCAATCCTCCTCCCCCCACCAACAAATTTGTAAAGTTCGTTCTCAACGTAACGACTTTTATATCTGATTGTTGCAATGGGTGCACCTGTATCCCTATTTAAATGATTTGTTTTTTCCCTTGCCCTCCACAAATTATAGCGATATTAAATACAGTGAAAGCAGGGGTTATTGTTATGCCGTGGGAAGGGGTGTACAAAGCAATAAGGAAATCATCTTATAAATGTGTTAGAAACAATCACATGAAAGGAAAAAAAAAACATTCGAACACATAACTTAGGGTTCATTTCCTTAACATCAACTTAGTTGACCTTTTCTGTTTGACTCAGATATATACTAATTATTGCAAACAAGGAAAACCATGGGACCTATGTTTCTTTGGACGTGGCTTACTTCATTTAATATAATTTTTCCAAGTCTTTCCATTTACTAACAAATGGGGCAATGTCATTAAACCTGATGGAGGCATAGGATTCCATTGTGTATATATACCACATTTTCTTGATCCATTCATCTACTGAGGGGCATCTGGGTTGGTTCCATACCTTAGCTATGGTAAATAAGGTTGCAATAATCATAGTCGTGCTGGTACATCTAGTGGGGCCTTGTTTGTGAACATTTGGGTAAATGCCCAAAATTGGGATTGCTGGGTCCTAGGGGAGCTCTACGTGGGGTCTTTTGAGGAACCTCCATACTGCTTTCCAAAGTGGTTGAACAAGTTTACACTCCCACCAACAATGCAGTAAGGTTTCCTCTGTCCACATCCCCTCCAGCCTCTGTTGTTATTAGAGTTCTTGATTACAACCATTCTAACTGGGGTGAGGTGGTATCTCAATATTGTTTTGATTTGCATTTCTTTTATGTCTAGGGAGGTTGAGCATTTCTTCATATGTCTTTTGGCAATCCTTCTTTCTTCTTCAGAGAATTTTCTCTGTAAGTCTTTAGCCCACTTATTTATTGGGTAGTTGTTTCTTTGAAGATTTATTTTTGGGGGATTTAATTTTTTGAGTTCCAGGTATATTTTAGATATGAGACCCTTGTCCATTGTATGGCTAATGAAGATCTCCCAATCTGTGGGTTTTCAATTGATCTTGCTAGCTATGTCCTTTGCCCTGCAGAAGCTCTACAATTTCATGCAATCCCATTTGTCCACCCTTTCTTTGATTTGTTGTGTTTCTGGGTGTCTATTAAGAAAATTTCGGCCTGTGCCAAGGAGACTTAGTGTTTCTCCTATTCCATCACGTAAAGTTTTCAGGGTTTCTTCTTTGATTCCGAGGTCTTTGACCCATTTGGAGTTGATTCTAGTACAGGGTGATATATAAGGATCTAGCTTAAGTTTTCTACAAGTATTTAACCAATTTTACCAGCACCATTTACTGAAGAGGGTGTCTTTCTTCTATTCTACTTTAGCTCCCTTATTGAAGATTAGATGACTATAGGTCTGTAGGTTCATTTCTGGGTTTTCAATTCTATTCCACTGGTCCTGAGGTCTGTTCTTGTGCCAGTACCCAGCTGTTTTGATTACTATGGCTTTGTAGATGAATTCAAATTCTGTTTTCATATTCCCTCAGCACTGTTCCTTCTGATAAGGATCGTTTCAGCTATTCAGATGGCAGCCATCAGCTTCAGACTCTCAGTTTGCTCTGTCATGAGGTATTTGAAATCTTGGCCTTCTATAGTTGCAGTGAGAACTTTCTAACTTGTTTTTTTGTGCTTGAGTGACAACACCTCTTCTGGCTTTTTCTGTGCGTGTGATAGTGTGGAAACGAACCCAGGGTTTCATATATACTAGGCGAGAACTGTACCACTGAGCCCCAGGTGTGACAAGTGTAGTAATACATATGTAGATTGTTTTATATATATATATATATATATATATATATGCATAAAACAAGAGAGATGTCTGTATATTATTAAATTATATTATTAATTGTATTATGGTTGAATACATAATAAAGTATCAATTGAAAATTAGTCAATGTACTATGAGTATTGTGTATAATTTTAATATAATCATACACTAACTACTAATGTATTTGTTACTTTTACAAGATTCCATTCATAGGGATGTGTATCGGAATGCGTGTCTTAGGATCTCCCGCCATTTGTAGGTGGCGGTCCCAGGATTCAAACCCCGGACCTAGGTTGCTGGTGTAGGCTATGGCTTCCCTGATAGCCCACCAAACTTCAGCAGTGCAAGGTCATGTACACTTTTCGGGTCCTGTCATTTAGACCCCAGGATGGTCACAATGCAAAGGAAAAAAAAATGTAAAACTGCCCTCTGGAACTTCCCAGTTTTATCCTTCTCCTTCCTCCATCCCCCCTTTTTTGTCTGTTGTGGGGCCACAAGCCTGGGTCTGGGCGCTGTCCCTCAACTCTTCAGCTCAAGGCTATTGTTCTTCCACTTGAGCCATAGCATCACTTCTGGCTTTTTTCTGCTTATGTAGTGCTGAGGTATTGAACCCAGGGGCTTATGCATGCAAGGCAAGCACTGTACTATTAAGCCAACTTCCCAGCCCTTCACCTTTTTTTTTTTTTTTTTGCCAGTCCCGAGATTTAAACTCGGGACCTGGGATCTCAGGATGGGCTGTGGGTCCAGAGGCTGCACCCCAGCCTAGGATTATCGAAGCTGATGCAGAGTTGCTCTGAGCTGATTTCTAGCCCCTGGCCTGGCCAAAAAAAATAAGACCCTGGCTTGGAATTTGCACCATTTTTCTGGCAGGCCTGGGATTTGATCTCAGGGTCTGGGTAACTCTGTGGCACCTGAGGGAGGGGAAGCTCACCATCATTGAAAATAAGAAATTGAGACCAATTTACAGGGCCCCAGCACTGTAAAAATCAATATTCATGTGTAAGATCTTTTTACATACATGAGTTTACTCCATATGACATTTATTACCCTTTTATATTTATTCTTTATTTTATTATTAATATATAATATTTATTTCATTTATTATATCTTATCACATGGATATATTTGCACGTGGATTATACATCACACTGAGACCCAGAACTTTTACAGGGAAGGAAAAGAAATGTATCAAAATTGGCTTCTTACTCCACATATAAACTTTTGGGATGCTGGGATTTGAACTCAGAGCCCACAATGCCCAGTTCATGAAAGTGTCAGTTTTAGAACAAAGCCATTGGCAAGCTGAGCTGCCAGTCAGTTCCGAGGATGTGTGATCAAGACATACTTGTAACCTAGATATAGATTTAGATATAGATATAGATAGATAGATAGGTAGGTAGGTAGATAGATGCATGTGTAGTTTGCTATATATATATATATATATATATATATATGAGAGAGAGACAATGTGAGGACATTAAATTATATATATAATGAATTATTAGTTATTAAATTAAGCCTCCATTTAATGAAGTATCATGGTTGAATACTTATTAATGCATTAATGTAAAAGTAGTCAGTATTCTTTAATTAGGAGAACCATACCATGTTTCTAGAATGAAAGACATAATCCAATAGTTTTTGTGTGGCATTCTATAAGAGAATCATGAACAAACTGTCAATTTAATTATTACTTTTATAACATTCCATTAAGCATTCTCATGAATAGGAATGATTCTCTCAAGATCTCCCTCCATTTGTAGGTGGCAGTCCTGGCATTTGAACTCCAGGCCTATGTAGTTTACTTCGAAATGCAAACCATTAGTATGACACTGTGAAGATTTCCGATTGTCATGATGAAAAAAGAACAACAAGAAGAAAAGAAAGCCAAGTCTCAGAGGCTCCTGCCTGTAATCCTAGATCTAAAGGAGGCTGAGAGGTAGAGAATGCAAGTTTGAATTCAGTCGGGACAGGAAAGTCCAGGACACTCTTATTTCTAAGGGATCACAGTAATATATAAACCTATGAGTGGGGCTGAAGCTCAAGGGCAGAGCACAACCCTTGAGCAAAAGGAGCTCAGGGAGAGTGCCTAGGCTCATAGTACAACCCCCGGACCTGTCAAAAAAGAAAAAGCCAATAAATCTATGTATCCCCATGTATGTATGCGTATACTTCTATCGGTGAAGATCCAGAGTCACCATGTTGAAAGGCACCCAGCTAGGAAATTTGCTTTGAATAGAATGATTTCATAGCACAGAGAGTGCTTTCAAGACATTCCAAGTTCTGGGGCTCCCCTCACTGTACCCAGTGTAGCCTGAGGGTTTCTGTGCACTCCAGGCTGCTGGAGGAAGTCTGCCTCATTGTTTAGACAGGCAGACAAAAAGGCCTCACTCCAGGACAGCTGTGTAACAAACAACTCCATCTGAGCCAATTAGTAAGGATGAGTGTAGGCAGACTCTGAAGGCCAGGAGAAAAAGGCCTCTTTCGTACCCCAAGCAATCTGTCTCCCCAGTGCTCTGTTTTGACAGGAAACCTTCATTTGTGCCACCTCCCGTGGCAGCCCAAGTTCCCTGCACTTATCCTGTCTTCCTTAGATTAAGTTCCAGTGTTGAAATAACCTGCTACAATTAATTCAAGGGTCCTTCTGGCAGACAACAAGGGAGCTGAACCTAATCAAAAGATTCCTAATTGGCAATGTTGCCTCCCTAGGTTTCTGGAAGCTCACTAAATCTAAGCACATATGTAATATCACAAAGCTTCCTGTCATCTAGGGCTGGTGAAGCTCATAAGACTTTGGAAACCTTTGACCTCTCGTAGTTGAGCCCTGGATGGCTAGGTTTTGGAGTTAAACACAGTGTCTGGGTGCTGACCATGAGCTCAGAACAGAAGCTCAGTGATTTACCAACATTTGGTGTCACAGCTTTATTTCTGGTATCTTTGTGTGTGTGTGTGTGTGTGTGTGTGTGTGTGCGCATACACTTATCCTGGAACTGTACCTCAGGACCTGAGAACGGTACTTGAGTTTCCCCTGTGCAAGGATAGCACTCTACACCTTGAGCCACAGGGCCACTTCAGGCTTTTTGTAGTGATGTGCTACTGAGGAATCAAACCCAGTGATTCATACATGCAAAGCACTCTAACCCCTCCTCTTCAGATTTCTTTCTTTTCTTGTAAGTTGGAAGAGTTGAAGTCTAGGCATGGGGCCTGTTTGTCCTTGAGCTCTTCAGCTAAAATCAAGCACTCTACCACTTGAGCCACAGCACCTCTTCAGGTTTTTGGTGGGTCACTGGAGAGAAGCGTCCTTCTCATGGAATTTCTTGCCCAGGCTGGCTTTGGACCATGATCTTCAGCTCTCAGATTCCTGAGACAAGCGTGAGTCACTGGTGACCAGCATCCACTTCAAGTTTCTAAGCAGAGAATAGGAGATAATAGTCTCATGGGACTTTTGTGTCTGGGATAGCTTGGAACGAAGAACCTCAGATCTGTTTCTTGAGTAGGCAGGGTGACAGACCCCAGCTACAGAGCTACAGATGCCTAGATTGTAACTTTCTGTTGCAAAGGGGTCCTTGGCTCCATGTGGTAGGGTGCTAACCATGAGCCCAACAGGAAAGAGTCAGCGCCTGGGCCCTGAGTTCAAGGTTCACGACCGAGAAAAATAAACAATTGTCTGCAGGAGGCAACGCACTAGATTTCAGTACATACATCATCTTGGCCCTGACATGGGGACATATGTATGCCTCAACGTTCTCATCTGCACCATCATATTACTTGTGGAGTGCTTACAAGGACCAGATGAAAAAATGAACCCCGTAAAAGACTTAGCACACAACACCTCATGAATGACTCATCACATAGCTGTACCCCACACTGTCATTAGAATTAGGGTGCTTCCATCAGTATCACCATTCTTTCAGAAACACATCACAAACCACACAAAATTGACATCAAATGATTTAGAGGGGTTGGATTTTTTTGGTGGGGTGGGGAGTCAGCCACGGGGAATGCACTGAAAGTTTGGGGGTACTGATCTAAGGTTGTTTGCTCAAACCTAGAGCTCTACCACTGTGAGCCTCAGCTCAGAGTTCCACAGATTTCCTGCCAGGGTTGGGTTTTAAATCCACCAGTGCCAGATCTCAGTCCCTGAGTACCTTGGATGACAGCGGTGAGTGAGCCAGCAGCTTCTGGTTCCGTGGAGCTGGGTTGCAGTGGTATACCTCTAGCTAAATCAGGTAAGATGGCAGCTGCCAGGATCAGACTCCCAGCTTGCTTTGTGATGAGGTATTTGCAGTGCTGTCCTTATATCGTTGCAGTCGAAACATTCTATCTTTTTTTTTTTCGGTGCCATTCCTTGGTTTGAGTAAGGATCTAGACACATTCCCTAAGCTTTTATGCTCAAAGCTAGTGTTCAACTGCTTGAGCGACAGCATGACTTCCATATTTTTCTCTGTACACAGTAGTGAGGAATCGAGCCCAGGGCTTTCTACCTACTAGGCAAGCATTCTACCATTGAGCACCAGGAGTGACAAGTGTATGAACAGATAAATGTGTAGATTGGTAGATAGAAAAATAGATGTATATGTATAAAACAGGAGAGAGATATCTGTATACTCTGAAATTGCATAAACAATATTACTACTGATTATTGGCAATTATATTATTCCTTTCTTTTTTAAGTGTCATGATTGAATACATAATAAAGTATTAATTGAAGATTCTTCAATGTAGTATAATTGTTGTGTATAATTTTATAATATAATCATACACTAACTACTAATTTAATTGTTACTTTTATAACATTCTATTCGTAGGGAGGTATATGGGAATTGGTTTCTTAGTATCTCCCACCATTCATTAGTGGCAGTCCCAGTATTCGACCTACAGGCCTATGTCTCCAGGCCTAAGTTGCTGGTTTTGGCTACAGCTTAACTAATAGCCTGCCAAACATCAACAAAGCAAGGTCAGGTACATATTCTGGGCCTTGTCATTTAGACCCAGGATGGTCAAAATACAAAGGAAAAATAAAGAAAAATTACCTCTTTGAACTTCTCAGTTTTATCCTACTCCTTTTTATGTATTTATTACTTTTGTCCGCCCCGAGATTTGAAATCGGGTCCTAGGATCCCAGGGCCAGCTGTGGCAGAGATGTCAAGACCTGAGTTCAAGCCCCGTGCTTGGCCAAAATAAAATAAAATAAAGTAAAATAAGCCCCTGCCTTGGAATTTGCACCACTTTTCTGGCAGGCCTGGGATTTGGACTCAAGGTCTGGGTAACTCTGAGGCACTGTGGGTGAAGGGGAAATGCTCACTTTCCTTGAAGACAAGAAATTCAGACCAGTTCCCAGGGGCTGAAATGAAGCCCCAGCACTGGAAAAAATAATATTCATATATAAGATCTATTTACATACATGGATTTACTGCATATCACGTTTTTTACCCTTATTTATTTAGTATTATTACACATATAACATTTTTATTATATCATATTACATAGGATATATTTGCATATGGATTATGTGTCATACTGAGACCAAGGAATTTCGCAGAGAAGAAAAAAAATGTATCAAAATTGGCTTCATACTCCACGAATAAATTTTTGGCCATGCTGGGATTTCAACTCACAGCCTAGAGTGCCCAAACCATAAATGGGATATCAGACTTGGCAGACCATCCTCCGGCAAACTGACCTGCCAGAAAGTTTTGAGGACCTGTGATCAAGCCACAGTAGAGCCATATATATATATATGTTGATAGATGTGTAGATTGAGATATATATAATTATATACATATATACACAGAGAAAGGGACTGTGAGGATATTAAATTATATACATATTATTACCAATTATTAGTTATTAACTTATGCCTCTATTTAATGAAGTATCCTGGTTGAATACTTGCAGTCCTAGCATTCGAACTCCAGGTCTGGGTAGTTTATTTCAAATGCAAACCATTGGAATGACACCGTGAAGATTGCAGATTGTTACGATTTAAAAAAAGAACAACAAGAAGACGAGAAAGCAAGCCCCGGAACACACACGTACACACACAGGCCTGTGCACATGCACACATTAATATCCTTAGGACAAACCAATGGCTTATACCAGCAATCCAAGCTACTCAAGAGGCTGAGCTCTTAGGAGGGCAGCTTGAAGCCAGTGCAGGAAGGAAAGTCTGTAAGACTCTTCTCTCCACTAAACTACTAAAACAGATAAAAGGTGAGCTGTGATTCCAGTGGTAGAGTGTTACCTCAGGGACAGTGCCTAGGCAATAAGTTCCAGCTCTGAGATGTTGTTTTTGATTTTGTTTTGTTTTTGTTTTAATAAACACTCTTTGCCATCCCAACCCCTACTGGCCATAAATTCAGATTGTGGTCATCCTAGATCTCACTTCAGCTCCTGCCACTTCCACATCACTGCCACAATTGGCTGGTGTGTGGCCAGCACTGGGTTAAGAAGTGAACTTACACTGGGGGCATAGCCAGGTCAAGGCTAATGCCCCAAAACATTGAGGTACTGGACATAACAGTCTTTCATCCCCCAGTTCCCTGGCCCTGGAATCTAAAGTCTGTGCCTCTGTATTTTGGGCATCCGGAATTGTCCAAAAGGGCCTGAGACGCCCAGCTGGGGCCAGAAGATAGACTTGCTTGCAATAAGGTACGTTGACATTTCCTAGACACCAATGGATACTTACAAGCCACCTTGACCTCACCTCCCATGTAGCCCCAGATCCTCCTTGTTTGGGCAGCCTTCAGTCAGCTATCAAGCTCAAGTTGACCAGAGCCACTGGCAACCACCCTACTGCCACTCCACTGCCAGCCTGCTGAGAGGGATATGCAGCCAGAGGCCCAGATGAGGAAAAGGACAGGACATCTCATGACTGAGCGCCACCCCTCCAGAGGCAGAGGAGAACCTATGCCAGCCAGCCCTGCTGACCCAGAATTCCCTGGAGGCATACAAAGATATGGACAGCTAGACTTGGGCCTCAAAAAAAAAACTGGAATATGCAGGTCTCTGGCGATTTAGGACTCATTGTAGACACTGATGGAGGCTAAAGGCAAGGTTGCTGTGGAGGAGGGGCATCATCCATGGTCAAGAAGAGGTAGACAGGTGTCCAGGAAGGGGACAGAGAAAGATAAGGGGAAAATACACACAAAAACATACAGGAACATCCCAAGGCCTCCGCAGTCCCTGAGCAACTGAACATCCGAACCCCCAAGAAGATGGCACTACTATCCTCAGACCAAATGTAGAGAAAACTCAGAGCCTCTCACACGTTTGGAATGGCTCATAACACAGCATGGCATTTCCTGCTGTACACACCGCTATCCAGAAAACTCAGCTACCTTATTTTGGGTTGTCAGTCATGGGGTTTGAATTTTGGGCCTGTGTGTAGTCCCTCAGCCCTTCAGCTGAAGGTGCACACTCTACCAGGAGCAACAGCACCACTTCCAGGTTTCTGGTGGTTCATTGGAGATAAAGTCTCACAGACTTTCCTGCCCAAGCTGGCTTTGAACTGCGATCCTCAGATATCAGCCTCCTGAGTAGCTAGGATGACAGTTGTGAGCCACTGGTAGCACCTGGCTTCAGCCACTTTCCTACAACCAGGGGAAATCCAAATTGTCATGCCACCAACCACATGCAACCCTACATTTCGGACTTTGACACCAGCATCCAAAACCATTATTCCATGGATGAAGAAAATATAAATGACACTACCCTCCCACTCCTGCTCCCATTCGCTCACTTCCTGCCTAAGACAGGCCACGACCTCTGAGTTCTGGGTAAAGCAACCCCCACCCTTCTGTGACTTCACACTCTGGAAAACCTGGGGAGTTCTTAGATATGTCTGTACACTGAGGCCAGTACCTGGTCTCCCAACCACCGCACCCTACTCATTCACAATCTAATGCAAGCAAGGGATGTCTTTCTGTTTTTTTGTTTTTTAATTTTTTGGGTCCGGTCATGGGGCTTGAACTCTGGGCCTGGGCGCTGTCCTTCAGCTCTTCAGCTCAAGGCTAGTGCTCTACCACTTGAACCACAGCAGCGCTTCTGGCTTTTTTCTTTTTGCTTATGTGGGGCTGAGGAATCGAACCCAGGGCCTCATGCATGCAAGGCAAGGGCTCTAACACTGAGCCACTTTCCCAACCCCTTTTTTTTTTTGGTTGAGGGGCTTGAACTCAGGACTTGGGTACTGTCCCTGATGATGATTTTTCCTCATGGCCGGGGATCTAACATTTGATCCATGGTTCCACTTCCGATTGAAGATTGGAGATGAGACCCTCAGAGGACTTTCCTGCCTGGGCTGGGAAACAAGATCCTGTGGATCTCAGCCTCCCTACTTGGGAGCCAGGCGTGAGCCACCAGTGCATGGTTTGTGGTTTCTCATTCTTTAGAATTTCCACCTAGTCCTTCTCTAGACACTACCACCTAGACTCTCCTCTAATTCCTTCAGGGACAGCAAAGGGAGGCTCAGAATCTGGGTAGGGCCATGGGCATTAAAAGGCCCCCTCCACATCTGTACCCCTCTCTAAGCTCTCATCTGCCTCCTCTGGATGGCCTGGTCATCCGGAGCAGATCAAAACCAATAGGACTTCTGGGGCCTGCCCTGTATCCCCCTGCCCCAACCAATGGGTACCTGAGGATTTCTGGGTCCAGCTGCTCCATGTCCCGGTGGAAGATACTGTGAGGGTTGCTGATAACTAGGTCCCGGGGTGCCCAGGTTAGAAGGAGTGTCCAGCTCCTTTCTGTCAAAGAAGGAGACACAAAGCATGGATGGATCTACTAAGAGCTACAGGGCATAGCCATCCACCTGTCACCAAGGTCCCTTGGAGTGCTGTTTTATATTGACATTCATGGGGCTTGAAATCAGGGCCTGGGCACTATCCCCAAGCTTCTCTTGCTTGAGGCGAGTACTCTTCCACATGAGCCAAGGTGCCACTTCTGGCTTTTTCTGTGTATGTGGGACCTAGGAATCGAACCCCAGGGTTTCCTGTGTGCTAGGCAAGCCCACTACTGCTAAGACACAATCTCAACCCTGGATAGCTGTTCTTCTGTGACCCCTCGGGCCTGTCTCAGGACATTCTTGAACATCTGTACCGAGTTTCTCACCAGTATCCCTGGCTGGAAATGAACATACTCAGCTATGTTGTCCTTTATCTACAGCATCATTGCTCTTTGTGCTCCCTGTTAGATCCTCCTTGTTCAGCAAGGTCCCCTTTCAAGTGTTGCCTCTAACAAGTCTACTTCAATTGTTCTGGCAGAGGAGGATCTTCTCCACTCTGCAGGCTGCCAGCCTTGTCTCACTCTGCCATCCAGCTGGTGTGGGTTAAAAGCACACAAAGGAGAAGGACAGGCTTACACCAACCAATTTATGAATGTTCTGATACACTACCCAGGGACTGGTGTTTTATCACACTCTGTGAGAGGGCACTAGAGGCCCAGACAGTCTGGGGGCAACAAGATGGGGCCATTATTTTTTGTGGGCTTGAACTCAGGATGTGGGAGCTGTATCTCTGAGTTTTCATGTTCAAGGCTCCTGCTCTACCACCTGAGCCACAGCTCCACTTCTGGCTTTTTGGTGGTTCCATGAAGCGAAGAGTCTCACCAGCTTTCCAGCTTATGGCTGGCTTCAATCTTTGATCCTCAGGTCTCTCCCTACTGAGTAGCCAGGATGTCAAGCATGAGCCTGAGCCAGAGGTAATGGGCACCAGAGCCTTTCTTTTTTTATTGTGAAAATGCCATACAGAGGGGTTACAATTACATGGGCAAGACAGAGCCTTTCTTTTCAGCTTCTGTTTATCTCATGTCAATTAGCAAGCCCTAGTTAAAATAATCAGTTAAAGGGGATCAGTTTCCTTTCCTAGGTCAGTTAATCTAAGGAGATAGTCTTTGAAAAGGCTAGTTTTAGTTGGCCTAGATGAATGTGTGTGTGAGAGAGAGAGATAGAGAGAGAGAGAGAGAGAGAGGGAGACAGACAGACAGACAGACAGACAGACAGACAGACAGACAGACAGAGAAAGAGTATGCGTTTCGGTGATACCTACCCCTATCTCTGCAGTGCCTCATCCTCCTAGTGGTGTGTCCATCCAGGATCCCCACCCCAAGGAAGGTGGGTAGGGGAGGGTACATGAGGTCACCTCAAGTGGGATGATCTGAATTCTATCCTGCAACTGAAGCCTGGAGAGCTAATAGAGAGAAGGATAGGTTTAGAGGAACATCGAGGGAAGCCCCTTACCTTTGGCTAAAGTACTAGAGAGAAGACTGAATCCATCGTTTCTGGTAGTAAGATAACTGGTGCCCAATATTCATTTACTTTATTATTTTTTGTGAGTCCTAGGGCTTGGATTCAGGGCCTTGGTGTCGTCCCTGAGCTTCTTTTTAGGCTGAGGCTCTACCAATTACACTACACCACCACATCTGGCTTTTTTCTGGAGGGGGGAGTTGGTTTATAGGAGATAAGAATCTCACAGACTCTCATGCCTGGGCTGGCTCTGAGTCATGACCATCAGACCTCAGCCTCCCAAATATTCAAGATGACTGGTGGGATCCACCGGCACCTGATTGCCACCATCCATTTATAATCTCCTAGGGCCAGTGCCGGGCTACCTGCACTGCATCCCCGTTGTTGTGAGTGGGAAGCAGACATGGGTGGGTTTGATACTTGAACAGTCTGCTTACTTTTGAACATTTTTCCGGGTCAGTTTGATGGCTTTCTCCTTATTTATAGCAATGACTTGGCTCTGGCACAATAACAAATGACCCCCAAGAGGTGCCAGGTCTTGGGTCTTTTCTCTGCACACCAGCCCCCCTCCCAGAAAAGACACACTCCAGCAAAGCAAAGTAGACAAAGAGTGAATTCATTTTTTTAATAACCAAGGTCTGGCCAGATAAGGGGTGGTGAGGATCAGAGGCCTGGTATTGTTCTGGGTGGTGGGACAACCCAACCCCTCCTTATCCATTTTCCTTTCACTATCTTAACAGAGGATAGTGGGGAAGGACTCATGGAATGGATGGACAATGAATAACCATCATGGTCAAGCCCTGGCACAGAGGGGCTTACCTCAGGGAGCTAGTTCAACCAAGTTAGGACATTCAAGTACAATCTCATACTGAGGATCCCCTGACCTTATTAAAGCCTCAGTGTCTCTCACTGTCCTGCCTTGACACTGGGCAGTGAGGTGAGGTCTAGTTATCTAATCACCGGATGTGGGAACAAAAGGATTTCTTGGCCAAGGGACGCATACTGGAGGGCTTTATGTCCCTCCCTCTTGGGAAGGAGAAAAGGGCTGATCCATCCCAGAAATCTTCCTGGGTTGTTAGTATCCTTAAAGAAACAACCCTGCTCAGAGCCCAGTGCCTCTGGTTTTGTCACCAGCCTCTACCCAACCCTGCCCCACATTCAGTCAGCCCTCTTTGAATCCCAGATCTGCCATATAGACTAAAAGCTGAGACAGAAAAGAGACCCACCTCTGCCTCTGAGAATGGCAGTCACAGGATCCTAGTGCTCCCTAGAGGAAGTCTCGGGGCAACACGGGTCCCGACTTCCGCCCTCATTCCCTGGCTGTCCTGTGCCCATGGCACACTTACCTCTGTCTCTGTTGGAGGACTGAACACCAGGGGTGTCATCTTCAGATTGAGCCCTCGAAAGTCCCAGTCCCCAAGGATGTTCTGCACAGGCATCCTGACCCGGATGAAAGCCAGGTGGTCAACGGTCAACCCAAGATGCCAGGACTTTTAATAGCCATGTGGCTGGGTCGAAGGCTCTATCACTGATGGTCTAGGTTGTCAGGAGAGGTCATGACTCCAATGTTCTGACACATCTGACCTGCGATCGTCCTCCCTCTTCATTTTCCTTCTTATGCCTTGCCCCCACCCTCTTGACACTCCCTCACCCCAACACCTCCCTAGCCCTCGGACCAGAAAACAAACTTGTTGTGGCCGGGGATGTTTGAAACCTGGTCTTAGCCCTCTGGTCTACCTGAGGCTGGTACCCTCTGCAGTTGGCAACCACAAAGCTCCTGAATGTCATTAAGTTGCTGAGGTGGCCGTGGCTTGGTCCTACATACTGGCTTTAGGCTCTGAAACTGATCGCACAGAGAGTGTGAATGGTTGGCTCCCTTTATCTAGGGACTCCAAACCAACGCTCACATGCTCCCTTCTTCCTTCCTTTCTTCTTTTTCCCTCCATCCATACCTCCTTTCTCTCTCTTTCCTTTCTTTCTCTCACTCCTGGGCCTTGAACTCGGAGCTTGGGTGCTGCCTTTGACTCTTTTTACTCAATGCCAACAGTGTATGGCTTGAGCTACACATCCACTTCTGGCATTTTCTTTTGGGTAGTTAGTTGGAGATGAGTCTTACAGGCTTTCCTGCCCATGCCTTAAGCCTCGAACTTCCCATCTCAGTCTCTAAGTAACTAGGATGACAGGTGTGAAGCTCTGGCATCCAACTCAAACCAAGGTTTCTTCATGTGCTGTGGAACCAGCACTGGAACATTCCATCGTCTATGACCTCCCTGGAGCCTGGTGGACACTATAACTATTTGTGGATAAATAAATGAGCATCTGTCTACAATACTAAAGAAAAGTCCCATCCAATTCAGGTAAACATCCTGGGTGGGGGCAAAGCCTGATGTAGCTCTCCCACAGTTCTCCCTCCTCCCTCTTCTGCCCTCCTGGTGCCACCACACTTAATTGTTTTGGCTACCAGGATGGGGGCCATAATGTACTTGCGATTCCAGGGCCTCTGAGATGCCTATCTTCTCAAAGATCTCTGTCCAGCGGCTGACTAGCTCTGTGGCACTCAATTCCCCTCGCAGATATGAATGAGGTTGCCATGAGCTGAAGAGCCTGCTCAAGGGGCTTCCACTCCTCCTGGGGCCAGACCGGATGGTCCACCATATCTGGCCCCCAAGTTTCATGTTGCAGAGGAAGGATCCTCAAGGCATCCAGGGTCTCTGAATCTCCCAGAGTCTAGTACAGGTGCTGCGTGGGGCTGGGAATGTGGCTCACTGGTAGAGTGCTTGCCTTGCATACATGAGGCCCTGGGTTCAATTCCTCAGCACCACATAAGCAGAAAAAGCTGGAAGTGGGGCTGAGGCTCAAGTTGTAGAGTGGGAGTCTATAGCTGAAGAGCTGAGGGACAGCGCCCAGACCCAGTGTTCAGGCCCCACAAACAACAAAGAAAATAAAGAAACCACAACAGATGCTGGGAATCGTCTCTGCTCACAGCTGGCAGACTGGGGATGGTGAAGTAATAATCTCTGCTCCCCACGACATCCTCAATTGTGGAGGTCACCCTAGAAAGAGCCGGAGGAGAATCAGCAGCTGCCAGAGAAAGGCAGTGAAGGCACGAAATTCATAGTAGGAGACCACCTGGCTTGAGAACTCTGACTGTGCCACTTTGAATGCCATTGGCGGCTGAAATGGTCCTTCTAATTTGACTCATAAATCCAAGCGTTAGTGGAAATTGCCAGGTTCAAGAAAAAACCCTGGAAAAGGTGGCATTTCACTTGCCCAATCAAACTTAAAGGGTTCCAAAGTCAGTGGTCCCCTTTTCCTTCCAGAAAGCCTACAGCAGGTTACAGAAACTGCCATTCAGAGAGCCCTAGCTAGCTGCCATATCCTGATACCGAGCAGACTCCAGCAGGGGTAACACACTTGCCTACTACTGCCCAGCTGGAAATGGCCCAAGTGGGACACAGATTGCAGTCTGCAGGACTCCAGGGAGGTCTGCCCACCGGTGCATTGCCCCGGGAGGCAATCCACACCACCAGTAGGGGTGCGGAGCCACCTGCTCAGATGCCCATGGACACCGTCAATGCCCTGGGTAAAGTTGCCCACTCATCCTCGGATGTGTTGAACCATCTGCCATGTCACACCATTCACCACTTCCCAGACCCTCCTAGCTTCACAGCCCCTGCCATAACCCGCCCCCCTACTCGTTCCCTAATTGTGTTTGGCAGACACATTCCCAACCCTTGAATTAGCTCCCAAATAATAGGTCTAATTCTAACTCCATTATTTACTCATGTAAAACACACACACACACACACACACACACACTCATGGAAAACACACACACACACACACACACACACAATCTACATTTTCCTAGACTCCCCTTCTTGAGCAGTATTCAGTGCCATTAACTTAATGCTTGTTTTCTCCAAATTATTAT
The DNA here is from genome assembly GCF_019054845.1 of Dipodomys spectabilis. Lineage (NCBI taxonomy): Eukaryota > Metazoa > Chordata > Mammalia > Rodentia > Heteromyidae > Dipodomys > Dipodomys spectabilis. The sequence continues at coordinate 533,605 of NW_024870866.1, forward strand.
GATAGGGATTAAACTACATTTGTATTAATGATAATGTATTTTTGTACTTTTTGTTTTGCAATTTTGTGTACTTATGTGAGAGAACAGTGATTTGTGAAGATTAACCAGAAATCAATGTGTCGGTAAATAGGTAGATGACAGGTAGAATCAAAGATGTAGATAATACCACTTGAAATTTTATTTCTCTAAGTTTAAATATATGCATATGTATGTATTTAAAATTTCTGCCAAGATTTTATTTGCATTAACAATGATCTATTTGTTCCATTATATAAATTTAGCATATTGTATGTTTCATAGTAGATTAATACTTACAGAATTTCTTTCCTTTGGAGACCAGGTTCTGCAGTGTAGACCAGGCTTTCCTCACCTCCTTATTCTCCTGTGTCAGGTTCCTGAGTATTGGCTGGCATTACCATGTGGTAGCATAGTACCATGTCCAGCTACATTATTTACATTTTTTACAGTAGAATATTACTGTGAACAGCTTTAAGACATATATCTTCATGAGTATGAATGAATTTCTTGCGAAAATGTTATAAATAGAGTCACTGAGTGAAGGCAAATACAGTAGGCATGCCTGTAATCTAGCACCCAGGAGAATTGTCAGTTTAAGAAAACTTGATCCTATTTTCTCAGCCTCTTTTGTAAGTAGGATTACAGGCATGTTGTATTATTGTTAAGTAATATAGTAAACATCATGCCAGTTTACACTCCTTCCAGCAGTGTTTGAGTGTTGCACAGACACCTAAGATAAAACCCACTTCACGTTTGATAATATCCAAATCTCATAATCCTGTGAGATAAGTATTCCTATGCTCAAGTTACCTGTGAAGAATTTGAGATCCAGAGAATTTAGTTTTGAGTCCCCATCTAGTATACAGTGGAGCCTGTATTCAATCCCTACTAGTTCTGTTTATTTCAGAAAACATGGAGTCATAATGCGGTCTAGTTAATGTGTTTTCTAGCAAGTACTTCTCTTTGCAAATACAGTTCTGTGTCTGACAGATTACCTTTCTCTCTATTTAGCTGTTTGCACCCCCTTTCATTAGCTACGGAAAGCACAAGTGATGAGAAGAGCCATTCTTGAAGGGGAAATTGATAATGGGGTTTGACCTTGTTATCACATACATATTAGTCTGACCTTCCAATAGAGTTATGCCTCCAGCACTATATTTCTGTTTTTTTCCTTTGTATTATTATTATAAAGGTGAGTTACACAGAAGTTACCCTCATATGTCAGGTATGGATATATTTCTTTTTTGAAATGTCACCCCTTCCCTTGCTCTCTATTTTTCTCTCTCACTGGTTTGGTTTTATTAAGTTTCTTCTTCTTCTTCTTCTTCTTCTTCTTCTTCTTCTTCTTCTTCTTCTTCTTCTTCTTCTTCTTCTTCTTCTTCTTCTTCTTCCTCCTCCTCCTCCTCCTCCTCCTCCTCCTCCTCCTCCTCCTCCTCCTCCTCCTCCTCCTCCTCCTCCTCCTCCTCCTCCTCCTCCTCCTCCTCCTCCTCCTCCTCCTCCTCCTCCTCCTTCTTCTTTTTCTTCTTCTTCTTCTTCTTCTACTTCTTTTCTTCTTCTTCTTCTTCTTCTCTTCTTTTTTTATTATTACTATTACTATTATTATTATTATTATTATTGTGCTGTAGAGGATTTAGTCACATTAGTGTGGTAATGATTACATTTCTTTTGTCATTGTTTTTGTTTTAGTCAGTAATGAGGCTTGAACCCAGGGCCTGGACATTGTCTCTGAGTTCTTTTGTTGAAGAATGGTACTCATATGGAGCCACAGCTCTACTTCCCTGAGTGCATTCCTTTTTGGACAATGTAATCCTTTCCCTTCATCTCTTCCAGTTTTCTCATCCTTCCCCACAAACAAAATGCATAGGTAATTTTCAACATAGTACCAATTGAATACCAGTGCTGCACATGTTCATCCTTTGTCCTTCCTTTTCTATGACCTATTTAACTTCTCAAACAGAAATAAATTTTTAAAATGACAAAAATGAAAGAAAATAAAGAAAAATATCATCTTGTTTCCGTTTCCTGGTCACTGGTTATTTTTGAGATAGGGTTTGTGTGTGTGTGTGTGTGTGTGTGTGTGTGTGTGTGTGTGTGTGTGTGTGAATGTGTGTGTGTGTGTATACTGGGGCTTGAAATCAGGGAGCTGACCTATAGCATTTTTACTCAAGGGTAACAGTCTATGACTGAAACAAAATTTCCACTTCTTGATTTTGAACGGTTAATTGGAGATCAAAGTTTCACAGGTTTTTCCTACCTAGCTAGCTTCAATTCACTTTCCTCAGATCTCAGCTTTCTAAATAACTAGAGTTACAGGTGTGAGCCACTGGTGGTGCTTGGCCTACCTTCTTTTTGTTGAGTAGTTGAAATATAAGACAGTTGAAACCATAGTAAAAAAGAAATCAATTTACCTTTCCCAGCTTCATTAACTTTTAATATTTTGTCACATTTGATACATACAGAAAAACATTTTTTGTAAATGCTCCTGCAATTTGGTTTTCATCTGTTTTATCCTCATGATGAACTTGATTTTATAGCTTTTTAACTCTAAATATTGATGAGAATATGTCCAGAGGGCATTAATGACCTTTTGTTGGCTTTCATAAGGAAATGGTGCAAGCTAACTCGTGATAAATTTGTGTGCACGACCCCAATAACATATCCACACTCTTCGCCAGAAGACAGTAGTGCCTGTTACAAATCATCTAGATCTGACAAAACTCTGACTCAGGCCTTGCTAAGACCTTCTTGTGTGTCCTCTTAGAGTGCAATCCTGACACTCCACTGACCATGACAGAGCACTGATGGACCTTCTCATGACACAGCCAAGGTCACTAGTCAGGCATGGCACCTACAGTGTGATGGGAGACATGACTATTTCCTATGAAGGAATGACACAGGAAATGTTAAGTCCTTAAGCTCTCATCAGTACCAAGGGCTCCTTCCTCACTGAGCATTTGATCCTAAGATTTAAGGAGACATCAAACTCTCTCTTCCTTTTGCCAGTTGTGTACATGTTTTTCCTCTTCTGCTGTCATCTTCTGTGGAAAGAAACGATCTGAGCTGTATAAGCCATCTTGCTTATTCTAGGCCCTTTGGGTAAGTCTGGCTTTTATACATAGACAAAAAGAAATGCAGTGATAAAAAATAGGAAACAACATTTTTTCTATTCTATTTATTACCCAAATATGTTTTCAAATTCTACCAATAATTCTTATTAGTAAGAGACACTGAATTAGCAGTCACTTTCTCAAACTGCTAAATTTCTCAGTGATCTGTGCAAGAGAAACCACAGCGAGTGTTAGGGCTCCTCCAGTCTAACTTCTTGGCGAGGGAGCAGTGCCTCTATGCTAGGCATCCAAATTGAACAAAAAATACTTCTTATACCTCAGATTATATGTCCAAGCTATACATACCAAAGAAAGCTAAGGACAAGACATTGGTCTGATTTGGGAACAATGCAGACCACAAACATGAATTCTAAGTAAACAGAAATGAAAAGAAATTTTCCTCTGTTCATATAATGCAATAAAAAGAGCTACTTTTCTCATTATCACTTAATTGTGGTTATATGTACTTAGTACTAGCTTCTTGAAAGTCCTAAAAAACTCTTTGACATGAACTCAGAAGTTCCATTGGTATCAGCTTGAGATTTCTTGAAAAAAAAGTTTTTAATTTTTATATTTCTAAAAATCTATTTTACTATAAAGATGCTATTCAGAGGGGTTACATTAACATGAGTAAATTACATTTCTCATTGAACATTGTTACCAGCTCCAGTGTTTTTCTCCCTCTGTCCCTTCCTTTTACTCCCCCGCTCACCATTACATTGTAAAGTTAATTTCTGCCATAGTGTCCTATGAGTATCATTGTTGCAATGGGTCACCCTTAGTAGTTCTTTCAGCATTTTGTTATTTCCCTTCCCTTATCCCAAACAGATAAACGCATATACAGGACGCAGGGTACCAGAATCAAAGACAGGAATTGTCCTGGATAAAACCAATAGGAAAAGAAAAATGACAAAGTATGAAAAAAAAAACTAGCTCCTGTACATTGGCTACATCAAGCTTGACAACTAAACAAAAGAAGACCTGCTGTTTCTATGTCTTGGTGTTCATTTCAATTAGCATCATTTTGTATGGTCATATATATGTTCATAACTCTTGAGTTATTATGATATACTTTCAGGAGTAACAGGCTAATGCTAATCATTGCAAATGAGGGAAGTCATAGAGCTCATGTTTTGGGGGGCCTGGCTTGCTTTACTTAATATGATTTTTTTCCATGTCTTTCATTTTCTTACAAAAGGAATGCTGTCGTTCTTTTTGATAGAAGCATAAAATTCCATTGGGTAAATATACCACATTTTCTTGATCCATTCATCTATTGAGAGGCAATTGAGTTGGATCTGTATCTTAGCTATGGTAAACAACGCTGTAGTGAGCATAGTTGTGCTGGTAGCTTATTGTGCCATAATTTGAGAACATTTGAATAAATGCTGAGGAGTGGAATTGTTGGATCTGTAGTAAGAAGACCCCTACTCTGGCAGGCAAGCCCACTGCGTTGTCTGGAGTGACAGAGCACACTGTAATAAAATTGTTACCAAAGAAGCAACTTATTGAGAAGGTTTCTACACTGACCAGTCATGGCCATATCACAGTCTCAGGAGCTAATACCTCGACCCCTAGCGGCCCAAGTACTTTGGTTTTTAAAGGAAAAATTCACAAGGTCAAGCCTGGTCACGCAGGTGACCAATGAGATTGTCACACACACACAAGATTACACTGTCATACTAGACTACATGAAGGTGGCCAATGAGGTTACAGTTTGTCACATAATGGTTGTTTAAATCAGCCTATCACCTTTGATTTAAATTAATCACAAATTAAGTGGGTAAGGCGAAGCACACGCAAAAGGCGAAATTTATAGTAAGCATACACAAATGAGTTTAGTGGAGTTTACTATAAGCACGTGAAAAAGGTGAAGTTTATGGTAAGCTGGAGAAGTTGCCAGTAGAAGCCAGATTACAACCTCTCTGTTTTATTGTTCAATCCATAACAGAACAATCAAGGTGGTTTAGGTTATTAAGGGGTTGGGGGGCATAGGGGCATTCTTTCCATCCAGGAAATGGAGCCAAGGTCTAGTAAATTTTGTTTAAAGGTTTTTTTTTTCTCTGAAATCCCTAAAACAAAGGAAAAGCCTGGAAAGAAACGATATCACCTCAAATCTCTCAGGGCCCACTTCAGATCTTAGGGGAGTTCTATATTTAGTCTTTTGAGGAACCTCCATACTGCCTTCCAGAGTGGTTGAACCAGCTTACATTCCTATCATCAGTGTAGTAGTGTTCCAATTTAGCCACATCCACCCCCGCATCTGTTATTAATTGTTCTCTTGATAATGGCCATTCTAACTGGAGTGAGTGGAATCTAAATGTAGTTTTGGTTTTGATTTGCATTTCTTTTATGGCCAGTGATGCTGAGCATCTCCCTTCTCTTTCTGAGAGGCCACACTATTACAGGTTTGTAGTGTCTCAACAGAGGCATAGAAACTTGTAATATTGTGTTTTTTTTGTAGTAAATTCACTTCACTTGGAGCTTCCAATGACTCTTATAACTTATAGTCAAGGTTTGTACTATTTCCCTTACTGATAAAAAGAAAAACACTGATTTTCAAAAATCATAGGAAAAAAACCCTTTGTCAGGGGTCCCTGTGAATACTAAGGAAAAATTTTTACTTGGAAATTTTATTTGGTTGCTTGTTGTTTACATCACTTAAACACATGTTGAATTTGGGGTTTCCCCACCAAATCTTCAACAAACCAGAAACTATGTAGCCTCATTGGATGTTACTTCAAAAGTTAAAAAATATTTTGACATATTTTTGATTTGGTGTTTTGGGCATTTTTGGCTTTTGGAATGCTAGTGGGCCAGTACTCAGGCTTGAACTGAGGTCCTGGAACTCTCGCTTAGATTATTTTACTCAATGCTGTCACTGTGCAATTCAAACCAAATCTCCACCTCTGGCTTTTTGCTACTTAATTGAAGATAAGAATCATGAGGATTTATTAGCTTTGGTTGGCATCAAACTGTGTTCCAGATCCCACCCTCCTGAGCAGCTAAGATTACAAAAATGAGCCAGAACCTGGATGTATTGTGCTCCCTATGAAAACTAAACAAGGGCACATAATTCTGAAGCATGAGTGTATGGTTATGTTTTTCTAAATTAGTTAGAAAAATATAGCCCTTTCTGTGTGTGTGTGAATGTGCTGAGGGAAATGAGGATGAATCTTCTGATTTTGAAGAAAGATTTCACCTAGGGCTTTTCACAGACTGAGATATGCTATACGGAATTCTTGAGACTAAAGGTGAGGTAAATGATGTCATCATCCCATTCATCTACATCCCTTGCTAACATATGCATATACTGTGGAGTTGTCATGAGTATTTTGTGTATGAGAGCCAGTACTGGGGCTTGAATTCAGGACCTAGATACTGTTCCTTACCTTTTGTATGCGATGCTAGCACGCTACCATTTGAAGCACAGCTCAGCCTTCTTCTTTTACTGTTTAATTGGAGGTAAGAGTGTAATCTGTTATCCACTGAAGTGCCAAGCCTCAATCCCCTGGTGAAAATCACAACTGGTGTGCAAAGAAGAAAGTTGACATTGATTCAGAAACTTCAAAGATACCAAGTTTTAAAGGAGAAAACTTCTCTTTGTGCCAATGTCCACTTATTTTTTAACTTGTGTTTCTTCCTCCCAGTTATAGTAGAAGGATCTGTACCAATGGGAGGAGAGAAGGAAATTAAATCTGTGCTTCTCCTTTTCTGAACAGGACACACACGGGACTGGCTAAGTCCCACTTGGTAATGTAAACATGACAGACAAGAAGTGGAGATTTGTCTATTCAATTTCATGGAAATTCTGTGAGGATGCTTATATGCATCTGTCCAAATAAATGCACAATGGCTCATCCCTCTAATCCTACTAATCAAGAGGGTGAGATCTGAGGATCACAGTTTGAACTTAGTCTACTTTGTAAAATTCTAAAGACACTTATCTTCAATTAACCAGCCAAAGACCAGAACTTAACCTAGGGCTCAATTGGTAAAATGCTAGAAATGGGACAGCACTCAGGCCTCAAATTCAAGTTCAAGTTGCAAATTTTCTTCTGTCTATATTCCTTTAAAAATCTCCAAGACAGTGATTTCCTAGGTGATGTTGGGTGATGTTTCCTAAGATGTTGGGTGCAACTGGCTCATTCCTTTAATCTTAGTCTCTCAGCAAGCAAATTGCTAAGGCTCCACTAGCTTATGAGGCAAATGAAATGTTCTGGAAACCCAGTCCTAAGGAATTAGCTGGGGAGTGCACTTCTTTTCCTCTAGCCAAGCTCCTTTGATAAGACCCCAGTGAAACAGTCTCAGAGACTTACCAAGTATTCCAATACTATGCCAGGTGGTCTCAGCCCTGGGTTTGAAGGAGGAACACTCACTTTTTTTTGTTCAGTCATGGGGCTTGAACTCTTGGCTTGGTTGCTATCCCTCAGCCCTTCAGCTCAAGGAGAGAACTCTACCACTTGAGCCAAAATATCACTTCCAGTTTTCTAGTGGTTTATTGGAGATAAGAGTCTCATGGACTTTCCTGCCGGAGCTGGCTTTGAATCATGGTCCTCAGATCTCTGCCTCCTGAGTAGTTAGGATGACAGGCATGAGCCACCAGTGCCTGGCTTAGGAACACTCACTTTTTAAACAGAATATCCAGCAACTGCTCCATTGTCCCCCACTGTCTATAGTGGTGGAGTAACTTTGCAACATAGAAGGGATCACCTTTCTGGTAGGCAGGGACCAGGTCCATTACCAGAATTTCCAGCAAACCTGAGTCCAGGTTCCATATATTATAAGGCACATTCAGGGTTTGGTCTGACTCATTTTGACACTGAGGTGGTAAAAAAGAATAGATCTTTGAAACATGGAAATGGGAGTACACTTCAAATTGATTAATCATAATAGAGTGGATTGAAAACTACACAGTAACTATTTTCTCAGTCTACACATATAAACACACACAAGAAGAAAGTTATAGTGTGGACTAGGATGAGATTAAATAGGTTTCCTGTCATAATTGTACCTGGCCTGAGTTGCCTTGTGATTCCCTTGGTTTCTTCTTATAAAAAGGCCTGAGACATTGGATTTGTGGTTTGGCACTGATCCAATATCTGCAGCATCGAGTAAGGCACTCACACCTCTCATGCCTGAGACCTGAGTCTCTTGAACTTTGCAAGCAACACAGGAAAATCTTTCTTGTTCCTGAGCCACAGGCCAAGTGTGCTGGCTTGAGCTGACTGTCGGTTCCACTCGCCTGGCTCTCAGAGTTCCACATTCTATTCCATTGTGAGGGAGGTAGTGTCATCTCTAGGAGACTAATGATCAAAGCTGCTTGCTCACATAAGACCATCCCAAAGACAAACTGGAGGCTGAAATCTCCCCTTCTACATCACTCTATACACATGTGGACATTGTCAAATCCCAACATCCTCAGCCAGGCCTAGATACCAGCATGGTCTCAGCCTCAAAGAGCCCTTCCAAGGTCAGATCCAGTTTGTCACTATTCCTCTCATCCTGCCCAAATCATTTTGCCTCTCAGGGCTCTCTCAGCCTTCCATGTGCTTCTCACATCTATTTTTGACATCTACCTCCCAGGACATTGTTAGGTTTTTGTTTCCTAATCTTCTGTTTGCACTTGAAGCCCCTGTGTGCTGTCATCTTGAAAAAAGGTAAGTATTTAGAGGTGGGAAAATCAAACAAGTATTGAAAAACAAACATTACACATACAGTCAGACATTTTTACAGGTGAACATTCTTGTAAGATAAAAGAGTATTTTTGATAATTTTGTCACATTTTATGACAGAGGGGAAGGGGAGAAGGGAAGAGGTGCTGCATTGTCTTCTCATAATTCAATGATTATTATTTAAATATAGTATAGTTGAAGGAATATAATATTTAAAGATAAAAAACTGTGCTTCTGTTCTTTTCATAAGCTAGTCATTTATAAAGTATTCCTCACTAAAGTATTGTTGTCTGTGTCCCATGAACTATCTTCCTCCTTAAAAATAATCAAGGAAAAACCTTCACAAATAAGTGGGCAGTTTTCCAATCTCTGGATAAGAATTTAAGGTACAACATTGTCTGCAATTTTATGCGTGTACATGTGTGTGGGAGTGTGTGTGTGTGTATGTGTGAATGTGTGTGCATATGTTTGTTTTAGGAATTGAACTCAGAGACAATATAACAATCCAGAAGCATCTTTCCCTTGACTGTAGTGCTCTACCAATTTTGCCACAGTTCCACTGCACACTTTTTTGTAGTGAACTGGAGAGGAGAGGCTCATAAAATTTCCTGCTCAGGTTGTCTGAATTAATCTCAGGTCTCAACTTCCTGATTAGCTAGAGTTATACTTATGAGCCTCCAGAACCTGGTGAAAAAGCATTGTTACTGGAGGCATTGGGGTTGCAAGTTTCAGTCCAGCTTCACAACATTCTATATCATAAAACAGCAACAGCAAAACCCTGTATCAAAATACAATAATAAGATGTAATTACAATACAAATTAGTGATATAGTCTGCTAGCATAACTTTCAGGAAACCTTGGTCTTAATGATTTAGCAAGACAAAACCAAACAAAATGAGAATTTCAGTAGACTCTACGAATTTTTAATTCCATCTTATTAATTTCAAAACATTATAAGAAACAAAAACATTCATACTTATAAGGAGAATGTAAAAAAGATAAAAGATGGCAGATTAGGAGGAAAATTCTACACTACAGGAACATTCTATCATGGTGAATATATGGTCGTATTCTTATGGTGAATATATGATAATGTTCTTCAAAGCAGCAATAGATAAATATATATTTACTACACATAGTCTAACTTGTCTATCCCTATCAACTTCTAATCTTCTAGAACACATTATCAATATATTCCAAAAAATATCTAGCAGAGTCAGGAGGTTGCCAAAATACATTAGCTTCAATGTTTTAGGAGATACACGTGCTAATTGTATTGACTATTCTATATATTGAACAAGTAGTGTGCTATAATTGTATCTCGAAGTATGTACAAACACTACTTCAAAGTGAAATGAAATACAAGAAGGGTTTGAAGGCATATGCCTGTAAACCTAGCTATCTGGGACAACAGTTCAAGACCAGTGTAGTTTTACCTGCAATGCTCCCCAACCACTGGCTCTGTGTAATGGAATACTTCTATCATCCCAGGTCCATAGGGAGTTGAGAGCAGGAGAATTTCCATTTCATGCCATAGTAGGCAAGAACTTCCACATGGCTCCATCTCAACCAAAGAAGATTCAACACTGGCTAGGATCTATCTCCCCTACCTAGGTGAAAATAAAAATAAGAGCATTCTAGTATAAGAAACAAGCAATATTAAACCTGCCAATACAAACCATCATGAACAACACACAACTAGTGTTTGTTTCTCATACCTTTAATCTGAATTATACCTTGGATTATATATGTGAGCTAGAGGCACTAAGCAGTTCCTCATTTTAAAAATGACTATTTGAGTGTCTGCTTTGACTCCGAGGTCTTTGGTCCATTTGGAGTTGATTGTGGTGGAGGGTGATATATAAGGATCTAGCTTTAGTTTTCTATAAGTAGTTAACCAATTTTGCCAGCACCATTTACTGAAGAGGCTGTCTTTCCTCCATTCTGTTTTTTTAGCTCCCTTATCGAAGATGAGAGTATTATACGTCTGTAGGTTCACTTCTGGGATTTCAATGCTATTCCATTGGTCCTGAAGTCTGTTCTTGTGCCAGTACCAAGCTGTTTGGATTACTATGGCTTTGTAGTAGAGTTTGTAATTTGGTATTGATATTCCTCCAGCACTATATTTTCTGTTAAGGATTGTTTTGGCTATTCGGGGTCTTTTATTATTCCACATGAATTTTTGGATTGCTTCCTCTATTTCCTTGAAGAATGAAGTTGGAATATTGATAGGTATCCCATTTGTAGGTAGCATTGGGTAGTATTACCATTTTAATGATGTTAATCTTTCCAATCCAGGAGCAAGGGAGGTTTTTCCACTTTCTAAGTTCTGTTTGATTGCCTTTCTCAGGTTTTTAAAGTTTTCATCATAGAGGTCCTTCACTTCTTTGTTTAAGTTAATTCCTAGGTACTTTATTTTTCGTGGGCTATTATGAATGGAATTACTTTCCTAATTTCAACCACGCTTTTCTCATTGTTGGAATACAGAAAACACAATGGTTTTTGAGGGTTAATTTTATACCCTGCTACTTTGCCAAAGTTTTGAATCAACTTGAGTAATTTGGGAGTGGAGTCCATGAATAGGAAAAACCCTAGATCTCCTTGGCATAAGCCAAAATTTTCTTAATAGAGACCCAGAAACACAACTAATCAAAGAAAGGTTGAACAAATGGGATTGTATGTAATTGCAGAGCTTCTGCATGGCAAAAGATATAGCTGGTAAGTTCAATAGAAAGCCCACAGATTGCGAGAAGATGTTCGCTAGCCATACAATGGACAAAGTTCTCATATTTAAAACATACCTGGAACTCAAAAAATTAAATCCCCCAACCACAAATCCTCAAAGAAACAATTGCCCAATAAATAAGTGGGCTAAGACTTAAAGAGAAACATCTTTGAAGAGGAAAGAAGGATGGCCAATAGACACATGAAGAAATGCTCAACTTCCCTAGCCATAAAAGAAATGTAAATCAAAACAACATTGAGATATCATCTCACCCCAGTTAGAATGGCTAGAATCAAGAACTCTAATAACAGATGTTGGAGGGGATGTGGACAGAAAGGAACCTTACTGCATTGTTGGTGGGAGTGTAAACTTGTTCAGCCACTTTGGAAAGCAGTATGGAGGTTCTTCAAAAGACTCCACATGGAGTTCCCCTATGACCCAGTAATCCCACTTTTGGACATTTACCCGAATAATAAAAAACAGGACCATAAGAAAGCTACCAGCACAACTATGTTTATTGCAGCATTATTTACCATAGCAATGATATGGAACCAACCCAGATATCTCTCAGTAGATGAATGGATCGAGAAAATTTGGTCCATATACACAATGTAATTCTATGCCTCCACTGGAAAGAATGACATTACCCCACTTGTTAGGAAATTGAAAAGCTTGGAAAAAATTAAATTAAGTGACATAAGCCAGGCCCAAAGAAACATAGGTCCCATGTTTTCCCTTATTTGCAATAACTAGTATATGTCTGAGAGAAGCAGAAAAGTCCAGATAAGTGGATGCTAAGTGAAATGAACCCCAAGAGAGGGATTCAAATGTTTTTTTCTTTCTTGTGATTGTTTCTCACATATTTATAAGATGATTTCTTTGTTGCTTTGTATGTCCCTCCCCTACAGTATAACCCTGCTTTCACTGTATTTGATGTTGGTATAATTTGTGGAGAGGAATGGAAAAAACAAATTGTTTAAATAGGGATACAGGTGGACCCGTTGCATCAATGAGATATACAAGACGTTGTTGAAAACCAAACTTTGGCCAGGGGGGTGGGGTGGGGAGTGAGGGGTGTGGTGGTGGGGAGGTGTGTGTGGGGGAGATAAGAAGGGTTTGGAAGGGGAAAAAAGGAGGGGGCAACAATGCTTGGGAAGAAATGCACTCATTACATTGCCCAGGTAATTGTAACCCCTCTGTATTATATTTTCACAATTAAAAAAAAAAGACTATTTGAAGACAGTTCCCAGTGGCTCATGCCTGGAATCCCAGCTTCTCATGAGGCTGAGATCTGAGGATTGCAGTTCAAAGCCAGCCCAGGAAGAAAAGTCCCCATAAGACTCTTTTCTCCAATTAACAACTCAAAAGCCAGAAGTGGCTCCGTGGTTCAATTGGTAGAGTGCTAACTAACTTGAGCACAGAGTCTCAGGGACAGTGCCCAGGCCCTGAGTTCAAGCCACACAATTGACAAAAAAATAAATGAACATTTAAATGTCTGAATTTCTTGTGAATTAAAATGACAGCAGTAGTATACAATTCTATAGTCTGCTACAGATTTCATTTTATTTGTGGTTAGAAAAAGTAGCACTTGAATAAAGGACATTTTTTTCATAAATTAGGACAGATTGTTCTCTAATTAAAGGAAATTGCTGGACTCATACATAATAGTTTGGTTGGTTTTTGTTTTGTTTTTAGGACAGGATGAGAAGCCTTATTTGTCTTTATGCCATGTTCCAAATGATTTATTTAGTTTATATTTTCCTATGGCCTATAGTTTCCTATTCCTGCCTTCCTCAAAATACAAGCATGTTCCACCAATTCAGATTTGAGCCAGGCAATATGTAATATTAGTGACAAGAGTCGAAGAAAATTGTAACACAACCAGGGAAGCATGAAACCAACACTTTAGTAGCTAGACACTGAGGAATCAGGCCTATGATCCTAGCTACTCAGGAGGTTGACGATCACAGTTCAAAACCAGCTGGTGTGAGAAAATCTGTGAGACTTTTTTCTCCAATTAACAACCAAACAGCCATAAAGGGAGCTGGGGCTTGAAAGGTAGAGTAACCTTGATTACAAAAACTCAGGGGCAGCACCCAATCCTGAGTTCAAGCTGAAGGTCAGGCACAAAAACGAAACAATCAACAACAACAAAAACAAAACAAAAACTGGGAGAAAGCTCAGGAAAAGATTGCATTGTCTACAAGACAAATGTACACATTACATGAATTGTGAAATGGTAACATCACTGTACACACCTTAGTAAAAATTACATTTAAAAAATAATCTGAGAAATACCGAAACCATGGAGCCTAATGATGTGCATCTACTTTCCAGAATTTCAAAGTCCCATCCTCTGAGCTGGTAGCACACAGGTTGTAGCCCAGGGTGATGAGAAAATATGAAGCCAGAGATCTTTTCAGATTGTCCTACCAACTCTTTTATTACTTTAAGCAAAAAAAAAACAAAAACAAAGAAAGCAAACAAAATAGACTTTATGGTTAATTAAGCTGTAATTAAAGATTCCAGGCCGAATTATATTGTTAAATGATGAGTTAGTACATATGTTTTGTAGATACAGAACTCACATGTGTCACAAAAATATCCATGGATTCATAACTAGAAACTTTGAAGTGTAAAGTATATTAATTACGTGAGTTTCATTAGGTAGCCAATGAAGAGGACACCACACCGTAGTCAGTCAGGTAAAGTAGTTTATTTACTGAACTGCTGCCCATGCCATACACGATGGAAAGGCATGTACAAAAAATAGAGCAACCCAACCTCGAGCCAGGATATATCTAGGCGAAGGACCGAATGAGGTGTGGCCAGGTGGGAGACAAGTCTGGCCACACTGGATCTAGATGTTACTTCCAGGCCTGGGACTCTCCTCTGGTCAGATGGAAAGTGTGACCAGAGGCTGCCCAGGTTGTGACTTAGGAGGAGGGGGAGGTGGGTGCCTCCAGGTGTGCCAGATACCTAGGTAATACATAAAGGGTGGAAACTTAGCCAAGAAGTGAGGAGGTGTCTGCATAGGGTCTGCATGGCCTGGGGCAAACCTACTACCAAATACACGTAGTACCTCTGCCATGGGACTCCTGACTCCAAACAGTTCATTCTCAATTATTTTCTTTCTTTCTCTCCTTTCTTTCTTTCTCTCTCTCTCCCCCCCTCTTTCTTTCTTTCTTTCTTTCTTTCTTTCTTTCTTTCTTTCTTTCTTTCTCTTTCTTTGTTTCTTTGTTTCTTCGTTCCTTCGTTCGTTCGTTCATTCGTTCGTTCGTTCGTTCGTTCGTTCCTTCCTTCCTTCCTTCCTTCCTTCCTTTCTTCCCTCCTGCCCTCCCTCCCTCTATCTCTCCCTCCCTCTCTTTCTCCCTCCCTCTCTCTCTCTCTCAATCTCTCTCTCTCTATTTCTCCTCTTGCTCACCTTCCCTCTCTCCCCTACCTCAGTATTCTCAACTCTCAAATAATGAACACTTGCTGAGTTGAACTCACAGGCTTGGAAGTGCAGCTCAATTGGCGAATATGAAATTTAATTTAATGTTACCTTACACCTCTACCACAGGTCACTGGAATCAAATAATGAACACTCAACAGCATGGCATCTCATGCCATTTGGAAGAGGAAAGCAAGGACGCTCACTTCGTTCTCTGAGGTCTATCCTGGGAAGGTGTGGAAGACTCCACCCTCCTCTTGGTGAAATCTCAGCCCAGTTTCTGCATCAGGAGAGGTGACTGCCACCAAGTGTGCCAGTTACGGACACAGGTACTAGGCAAAGAATTAACTTCTTGTGTTGCTGAGATTAATGGCATGATTCAATATGATCCACTAGTTTGTTGGGATTGAGACTTCCTAAATTTTTGGTTAGGCTATGTTCAAATTGTAATCTATTTATTTTTGATTGCTAACTATGATTATACATGTGAGCCAGCACATCAAACCATTCAAAGTCCTTTATCACACGTAGAAGACATGAAGTTTATTTTCCCAAATGACATACAAGTTGACAGACAGCAAAAGTAAATCCTTAATTCTGGTCGAGATGTGTTTTTAATATGAAACAGAATTACTTAGCAAAATATCTGGCTACTGTGATTATATTTTCAAACTTACCCTACATTTCAATATCAAATCACCTATATTAGCCAATGATTAACTCAAATTACCTGTAATCATTTACTTCTGTCATATCTTCTAGAGGTAGGCAGAACAAGAAAGACTAGTCTTGTTAGGGGTGGGGTCTCTTGTGGAGTAGGTGGGACTTTAGGATGGAGACTGGCAGGTGGACAGGTTTAAAGTGGAAGAAGGTGGGGTCACTGGGGAGGAGGCTGTTTGGGGCAGAATTTGGAGGAGGAAGATCAAGATTACAAAGGAGAAGGTTACTTAGAGGAGGGGTTCTGGTGGAGCACTGTGAGCCTTGTGGGATATGGGTGGTGTTTCCCATAACGCAGGGAAGAGAACGCAGCCTGACAGAAGTAGGGGTTTATGATGCAAGAATGTGGAACTATGAGGAAGAGGCTTTTTGGGGTCTGGCTTTGAAAGGATAGGGCGGTGCTAGGAAGAAGTGGGCTAGAAAGTGGCGGGGTTTCTCGTGGAGAATGGAAGGACTTTGGGAAGTGTGTTAGGGTGGAGGTGAGGTTTCAGGCAGAGCAGGATGTAGTTCAATGTATGGAGGAGTTTTTCAGGACCAGGGCTTTGTGAAAGCAGAGAAAGGATACAGTGGACTAAACTAGTTAGGACGGGGTTTCTGGTGTAGCCAGTCACCACTTCGAAAAGAGGAGTAAGGTTGAGTGGGGATTTAAGTGTTGCAAGGCAGGACAAGGACTTTGGACAGGGTTTCCAGTAGTGCAAGGTAACCTTCACCAAGGGACTGTGAAGGGACAGGGATTTACAGTTGAGCCTGGTGAGGCTTCCAGAGGGAGGCAAACTGGTGCAGTGGTTTCAAGTGGAGCAATGTGGGTGTTGAGAGATGGGATAGTGTGGTCGGGGTTTTCTAGTGAGGTTTTTCTGGAGCAGCGCAGGGCTTGGATTCATAGGCCTATTGGAGGAGGGGCTTTGAAAAGGAGTGGAAGGTCTACAAATATATAGGATATTATGGTCAGGGTATCTGGTGTAGTAGGGTGTGTATCTGAGGGAGGACCCAATAGATGAAGGTTTATCTGGGGAGCAATGCAGGGCATTGAAAGAGTAGATATGGGAGGTGGAGAGGCTTGTGGTGAAACAGGGCTGGCTTTCCCGCCAGAAGATGTGCTGTGTGAGAAGCTTCTGGTAAACCACGGTGGGGTTTCAAGGGCAGTTATATGGAAGTGGAGGGTGTTTGGTATAGCATGATGGGCTTTGTGGGAAAATTTATGTTCAGGGCTGAATTTGAGAGGTTAGGCCACTTAGAAATAGACTAGTTATGGGTGGAGTTTCTGATGAAACAAAGAAGGGCTTGAGGAAGAAGTCTGATTGGGGGTGGAGTATGAAAGGGAAGGGAGGAGCTTGGAGGTACTACAATATGGGAGCAATGGGACTGTGAGGGACTAGAGTAGTTAGGGGTGGGGTAGCTGGTGGATGAAGGGAGAATTCCAGGGAGGAGCCTGATGTAGGTGGGGTTCTTGGTGCAACAAGGAGGAACATAGAAGGAGGAGATATAGATGTGGCCTGGTTTCTGGTGGTAGAGAGCAGGGTTTCCAGGAAGGGGTGGAGTGGAGGAATACTTTCCCTGTAGCAGAGGAGGACTTTCAGGACGGAATCTGGTTGCAGTCAGGACTTTGAAAGTTTATAGCAGGAGTACCAGGGAGTAGGTTAGTTAAGGTTGGGCTTTTTAAGGAGGAGGCTGCCCGGAAGTGTCTTTCCAGTGGATTCAGTCAAGTTTTATAGGAAGTAGGGTTAGGAAAGGGGCAAGACTTAGTGAAGAATGGAGAAACAAAAAATAAACCGTTACTCCTAATAGTACACCATTTTCTGTCAGTTTTGAATTATATTACTTTTATGTATGCAAGAGATACTGCAGGAAGTAACCAAGTAATAATTCCTTCCTAGTGAAATTTTTCTTTGTTCCAATTGAGTGAAAATAAAACCACAGGTCACATCAGGCTCAGAGACATACAGTGGACTAAGACACATGAAGCACTGCACTTGATTCCCCAGCACAACCTTTAAGGACCACAAATAAAAATTTTAAAATGTCTCACTTAGTAAACAATGGACACTCTATTGTCTTAAAAATTGTGAATGAATATAACTTTTACTCTGACCATTTTAGAAATCATAAAAATAAGTAAGTAGTAATGTTTTAACTTTATATAACATTGGAAAGTATACTAAAAATAATTAGGAAAATATAAAATTGTACACAGAATGTTTGTTCTCCAGCAACAATTTTAATCTAAAAGAATTTAAAACCAGAAAATTGCCATATAGTGAGATTGCAGCATTGTTTCTTTTTAGTTCTCAAAATGGTGACTTAAGCAATGTGTCTTTATCATTGGATGCACCGATGTTAAAACATATCTAAGAATGTGAAGCACTACTATACAAACCCTGTAGAAATTCAGAAGGATCTGTGAAATGATGTTGCAATAAAATTAATGACTTATTAGAGTAGGAATTGATCTTCACTAGGCCCAAAAATATTTTCCAGAAGAAAAGGCTACATTGAAAAAAAACCAAAACAATGAAAAGAAAGCAGGGAGGCAGACCTTGAAATAAACATTATCCAAAGAACAACATCTATTGAGCCATGATTGCAATCTTCTTTTACATAAGTTACAGTTACTGACCCATGTTCTTTCCTAATGCCAAGTAACAAAGCCATGAAAATGCAGTAATCATTTTCAAGGTATTAGAATTTACAGAAAGAATTCAATGAATGTATTGCTAGAAAATAAAGATAGATGTCTGAGATAAAGAGTGAAGAAAATATCCCCAATTACTGGCCTTTTGTGATGAGAGGGGTACAAAACAATACACAAGGAGAATGGATGGAAGTACAGTAGTGCATACCAGTAGTTCCCAAGGTGCAATGTTGAACAGGGGAGAAAATAAACATAACAATCAAAGGACTTAGCACTTGAGAGTAGAGCGAAGAACAGTGAAAATACATGGAGAATTACAAAGGATGCCCTTGCATAGTGTGCATGCAGAAGTGTGCATGGCATTGAAGTCTAAAATATGTGGAGTTATTATAGGAAACTACTTGCACTCAAATGGTGTGACGATCAGTAATAAATTTATGATTACAGGACATTGAATAATCATAAAGGTCTTGCTTCAATAGTGCAGAGTTAAACCTTGATAAATTCTGTTTTGAAACAGCTAACACACTATAAAACCAAGACAAGAAGTTTCAAATTATATATAAGTGATTTGACTGCAACAAGAGAGTTCAAAAAATCAAATCACATAATGTGGATGCAAAAGGATAATATTATTAAGGTAATCTTTAAACAACACACATTTTATGTGAGTAGTCCTGATTATAAATTAATTGTTTTCCTTACAGATTTTGGATTCACAAAATCAACAAATAACAAAACAAAACAAAAGAAAACAAATGACACTTGGCAATAGAGCTGGATGCCAGTATCTCATCTCACGAGGCTGAGACTGGAAGATCATGGTTCACAGATGGCTGGAGTAGCAATCCACGAGACATTTATGTTCAATTGTTCAAAGACAGAATGAAACCTTGGTTCAAATAGTAGAGACTCAGTCATGAGTGAAAAAAAAAGCTAACAATGTTTTGAGGCTCCGAGGCAAGTTTCATTACTGCACACACGCATGCACACACACACACACACACACACACACACACACACAAACACACACACATACAAATGGAATCAGAGGAAGAGGGAGAGCAAAAAGGGAACATTAATAGTTTAAAAAGTGAACCTTTCTGATGGAGGCATAGAATTCCATTGTGTATCTATACCTCATTTCCTTGATCCATTCATCTACTGAGGGACATCATGGTTGGTTCCATATCTTAGCTATGGTAAATAATGCTGCAATAAACACAGTCATGCTGGTAGCTTTAGTGTGGCCTTGTTTGTGATCATTTGGGTAAATGCCCAAATGTGGGATTGCTGGGTTATATGAGAGCTCTATGTGGAGTCTTTTGACGGACCTCCATACTACTTTCCAAAGTGGTTGAACAAATTTACACTCCCACCAACAATGCGGTAAGGTTCCCTTCTGTCCACATCCCCTTCAGCATCTGCTGTTATTAGAGTTCTTGATTATAGCCATTCGATACAGGTGGATCCATTGCAAGAAAGAGATATACAAGTCATTATGTGGAAAACCAAACATTACCACTTGGCGGGGGGAGGAGGAATGGGTGGGGGACATGGGGAGGATGGGAAGGGGAAACCAAGGAGGAGGCTACAATGTTTGATAAGAAATGTACTCATTATCTTGCCCATGTAATTGTAACCCCGCGATACAGTATTTTCACAATGAAAAAAATAAAAGTGAACCTATCTGCCAGGACTATCCTAAGCATACATTAATTAATGAAAATGAGGGAAACCATGGATCCTATGTTCCTTTGAGTCTGGCTTCCTTCACATAATATGATTTTTTCCAAGTCTTTCCATTTTCTTAAGAAAGAGGTGTGTCATTCTTTCTGATAGAAGCATGAAATTCCATTGTGTATATATACCATTTTTTTTGATCCACTCATCTATTGAGGGGCATTTGGATTGGTTCCATATATTAGCTACGATAATAATGCTGTAAAAAACATAGTTGTGCTAGTAGTTTTAGTGTACGTATATGACAAAGATATGATAATAAGCATATATCAAAAGGTAGAAGCATGAAGATATTAAAAACAGGAATGAGAAAAGGATGTCCACTCTCTCTATTACTCTTCAATATAGTAGAGTACTTTCTAGCAAGAGCAATAGGCAAGAGAAAAACATAAAGGGGATCCAAATAGGGAAGAAGTAAAACTATCCCTTTTCACAAGTGAAATGATCCTATATTTAAAGGACCCTATAGTTTCCTTAATCAAGTTAGTAAAGGTGATGTTAACCTTCAGCAATGTAGGAGGGTATGAAACCCACAAGAATCAGTAGATTTTCTGTGTTACCAACAATGGGAATGATAGATCAAAGCATAATATTCTGCAATTGTGGCCAGCCTGGAGCACATTTTCCCAAGAATATTCTGTAGTGTAAAAGAGGACCAACTATCAAAATAAAGGTGAAAATACTTGTATACTAGAGACTGATTCATGTTGCTTATATCTGTTGTTGTTTTAATTACTTCAAACACATGGATAATTTATATTTGGATTACACAAATTGCAAAGGATTAATGGAATCAAAATTCAGTTTACTTTCATATACCCAATATAATACAATTAACCCCTTATGGAAAATTAAGTCCAACTGTAGAAACAATGTCAGGAATATAAAATAAGCCCTCAGTAAGTATAATCTGGCACACATACACCATCATCTACTCAGAAATTCAGTCTCTCTATAAATATTTATTTGATACAAAATAATAAAAACTTAATTACTGAACGTGAATTTATGAATCATCTGAAATACTCCTCGTGTATATAATTTATATAATTGTATAGATGTCACCTAGACAGGAATTTAACATGCACGTAGAAATCAAATTTCCACAATTTAAGATAGATGAGAGTAGTCATACCCTCATGTACTGTGTGGTGTGAATTTTACCACAATATTGAACCCTTCAACCTAATACCAAATTCATGTGGAATAATTTATTATTTGATGTTAAGTGCTAAGTGTAGAATACAACTTGAATTACTACACTAATTTACATAAATGAAACAATAATGATGTGTTCTTTAAATTTTAATGCTTCTCAATTTTACAATTCCTGAAATATATCATTAAAATTAGTTCCACTTTTTTCTTTTCTATAGCTACTAAAATTATATATTAAACATTCAATATTAAGAAATCAATAAGTAACATATTATTAAAATGATATACTATTAAACGCTGATTTGAATTATATTTCTAACAAATTGTGATGTAAAAAACATTTAATAGAATTATGGGTAATATTTTTTAAACTTACCAGCTAGTTATTTGTTTCCTAGTTGTGTCATTTGTTATTGTTCCAAGTCATCTCTCCATGTTCATAGTTTGTTTATATTTGTTTTTTTGGGGGGGCTGGGGGTCCGGTCGTGGCGCCTGAACTCTGGGCCTGGGCGCTGTCCCTCAGCTCTTCAGCTCAAGGCTAGCGCTCTACCACTTGAGCCAGAACAGCACTTCCAGCTTTTTTCTTTTTGTTTATGTGGTGCTGAGGAATTGAACCCAGGGCCTCAGGCATGCAAGGCAAGTGCTCTACCACTGAGCCACCTTCCCAGCCCTCCACCTTAATTGTTTAGTTTTCTTTTTTATCTCTATTGGCTCGCTGATTGTGCATTTTGTTTTCCCTTTTTAGTGACTGACATGAGGATGAAAATCTGTATGATAGCTTATTACTTCCTATGTTACTGTAAAATTCCTGTTCTCTACAGCTGTTCTACTCTTCGTTGTATACTAGAGTATTTCCCCCACTCCCATCTCCTGTATTGCTGCTCTCATGTATGTTATTTTATTTTTTATTTAAATTTTATTGTCAAGGTAATGTACAGAGGGGTTATAGTTACATAAGTAAGGTAATCCTTTTTTTTCTAACTTGTTACTCCTTCCCCCATTTTTCTCCCTCTTCCCTCCCAATCCCCCCAAGATTATTTCCAATATATTGTCTTGTGAGTATCACTTTTGCATAGGTTTCCCCTTTGTTCTTTGTCTCTCCATTTTTTTTCACTTTCCCTTCCCTAGTTGAAATTAACATAATTACAAAACCCAGGGTATCAAAATCAAATATATTGACTATAGGGGATAAACCTATAAGTCGGGAAAACAAAAAAGGTTAAAAAGAAATCACATAGTATATTAAGAACAACAACAACAAATAACATGTTTTGGAGTTTATTTCACTTGGAATCACCTTATATGCTCATATTCAAATAACAATTGAGCTATTCTGCTCATCTACTAAGATTATCCTTGATGTACACAATAATCGTCCCCTATGACCCAGTAATCCCATTTCTGGGAATTTATCCAAGTGATCACAAGCAAGGCCATACGAAAGCTTATTTACCATAGCTAAGATATGGAATCAACCCAGATGCCCCTCAGTAGATGAATGGATCACGAAAATGTAACACACACACACACACACATACATACATACCTACACATGGAATACTATGCTTCCATCAGAAAGAATAATACCACTTCTTTGTCAGGAAATGGAAGATCTTGGAATAAAACACATTAAGTGAAGTAAGCCAGACTTAAAGAAACATATGTCCCATGGGTTCCCTTATTTATAATAATTAGTTTATATCAAGGATAATCTCATGTATTTTAATTTGGCATTTTGTTCTATGTTGAGCATACTTATTGCTATCTTGTTTGTTATTATTTCTACAAACAGGCCGGTATATTTAAAGAATTACATTCATCTCATCCGTTACTGAAGGAGAACAACTAAAAGAGCAACCCCTACAAGGAAGAACAATTCCTACTTAATTAGATTCATTCCTATGTAAAGCCAGTGTTTTTCCCTGCATCCTCATGTTGTACATTACAACTCTGTACTCGGTCATCCTGTATAACTACTATAATCTATATTGGGACATAAATGCCCCAGCTATTCCAGTTTGCTTTACTTTTTGAAAAATTTCTCTGTTGTTTTAGGTTGGTGTGTATGTGTGTGTGTGTGTGTGTGTGTGTGTGTGTGTGTGTGTGTGTGTGTGCGTTTGTACAAAGATCAGAAGACAACATTTTTCTTCATTTAGAATACATCTTTCAGGTCATTGTAAGTTGTGGCTAACTGGAGAAGTCTCTTGCTAGTTTAGGTATGAAACAGAAAAATATATTTGTGCATGCACCACAGTTGTTTATTAGTATGTAATTGAACACAAAACTTCGATTTATATCTTGCCTGTTGTCAATAATGTGAATAACAATGAACTATAGATGTATTTACTAGTTACCCAGAGAGAAATAATCATATGATTGGTGGTCGGATGATATTTCAACTCTGTATTTTTTTAGAAAACCATACTACATTCTAGAAGAGAATAATAACCGGTATTTTGACCAAGAGTGTAGAAAAAAATTTCCTTTTCTCGACGCTATCACCAACATTATTACGTTTTGAGTTTTTTGAAAAGGAAGGTTTTTACTATGTGCAGTACCCCAGACTAGCCTTAGACTCAAATCCTCTTACTCCAACCTGCCAAATGCTTGCATTAGAAGCCTTTACCACCACACCAAGTTCCTTTGATTTTTTTTGATAAGAGTTATAATAGTTATGATGTAGTATCATAGTAATTTTGAATTGTATTTTTCTAATGACTTCTGTTCACAAAGCATTAATCCAGCATAGAAGTGGTATTAACCACAACTTTGTAAACCCACTGGTGATTTTCAGGGCATTTTGGAAAACATGTCTACTCAGAACTTTTGTCGATTTTTAATCAAGTTCCTTGTTAATCTCATCTTTAATCTCTATATACAAAATCAGTAATTAATTCAATGTAGTAGAAAGGAAAAAATTGAGAAACTCCTCACAATTTTCAATTTTCAATACCATGATATTGTTTAAATCATTTTCTGTTTACGCTTCAGCCTATATAACTCAATGTATTTAGACCTTTTACAAGGCTATCTGTATTTTATTTATTTTATGCTGATTGCTTTTTCCAAAGCCTGCATGTCTAATTCTCCTTGGTTTCTTGCAGTCTAATGTAGTTCAGGTTTCAAACTGAAGAATAAATTGAAGGAAGCAACCAAAAAAATAGAGTTCCTCTCATCTGATGATGCCTCTACAAGAATGAGAAAAGTGTTCATCCTGCTAAGATCTATGATAGGATATCAAAAGGAGAATTCTTTCTTCTAGATCTTCTCTACCTTTGCAATTTACCTTAAATGATGTAAAACTCAATATACTGCTCAGTTACTTTTACGTTTTATCAGTTTTGCACATTATCATATGGACTCCACCTCAGTCTACAACATTCCTTCATTATTCTGTCCCTGATAGTTTTACACTATCAAGACATGAGATAACCAGTTTGATTTACAGCATGAGAAGTTATCCAGCTGGCTTCCTTGGAAGCACAGGATAGTCAATAGACTTCTGGTTGCTTACTACATGTAATGATTTCGGTAATATATATCACATTCTGTTTAATACTAAAAAAACTGCTGGGTAAACTGAAAGCTCATTCATAGAAGTTTATGTTAAGTTTTTCACAAGTTTTATGTCTCTTAGGTCTTAAAAAATTTGCTATAATGGTAATGTTATTACCATTTTAGTGTTGAGAAAAATTGTAATTCAAGGCACTAAGTGCATGACCCAAAGACACATAGTGAGGAAGGAAATGAGTCAAAATTTCCAAAAGCCTTTCAGCAATACAAAAATGTAGGTAAAAATCTCTTCATTCTCTTATACACTCAATTCAATATTGATATTGTCCAATAAATAATAGCATAAAAAATATAGCCATGGTAATTTTTTCTATCACATTTTGTCTTCAACACAGACTGTGTTGGTGACATTGGGTTATCATGCACAGAGCTGAGATTATAAATTGAGGTCCAAAGAGAGCCAAATTTCTTCTGTCCCACAGTTCCAGTATCCTTTTTAAAAAGCATTAAAACTTTTAAATACCATCACTTACTGTCTTTTAAGAATCCCAAAATGTAAAAAATTCACATATAATCACTACAAAAAGCTTTAAAAGTAGGAAATAATAAAACAGGCCCTCGTGAACTAAAGTTTCTTCTACTTTTGAAATTATTCCTAAAGCCTTGTACTGGTTTATCATACCTGTAATCTTGTCTACTTGGCATATCTACTCAGGAGCATGGGATCTGTGGATAGGAGTTGGAAGCCAATTAAGGCAAAAAAAATTCACAATATTATTTTTCAAAAATTTAAATGAACTAGCAAACGTCCAGGAATGGAGATGTAGCTCACATAGTAGCTCACCAAGCTAGAGAGGGAAGGCCTAGCAAAACCTTGAAGCCCTGAGTTCAAACTCTGAGCATGCCAACATGCAGGCACATACACACACACGCACGCACACACACACACACACATACACTTATTCAAAATATCTTCAGGTCAGTGTTTTGCATTAATTTCTTTGTTAATGATATTATATGGTTAAAATAATAGAAATAAACTCTTCCATCTCAGAACATTTTTAAACGTTTTTTATTGTAAAAATACTGTACAGAGGGGTTACAGTTACATGAGCAAAGTAATGAGTACATTTCCTATCTAACATTGTTACCTCCCCCTTGGTTTTTCCCCAAAAACCTCTTCCCTTCTACCTCCACAAGTACACCCTTCACCCCCTCCCTCCCACCTAGCCTAAATTGTAAAGTTAGTTTTTCAACCTAGTGTCTTGGGCAACTCATTGTTACAATGGGTCAACCAGTATCTCTATTTAAGCATTTTGTTTTTTCCCTTTCCCTCTCCAAATTAGAGAAGTGTATATAAATGAAGGCGCATCAACACCAAATACACTGAAAACAGAGGTTATACTGTGTGGGACGACCATATTAAAAAAAAAACAAAAAAAATACCACATCGTACATTACAGGTGCATTAGAAACAATAGCAAGAAAGGGGAAAAAAAAACAAAAAACACTTGTGTCCCTATCTTGGGTTCATTTAGCTTAACATCAACTTATCTAGTCATATGCACATAGCTTTTGACCTTTTCTGCTTATCCTAGATATATATAACTTATTGCAAATACGGGATACCATGGGACCTATGTTTCTTTGGACTTGGCCTATTTCAGTTAATATAATTTTTTCCAAGTCTTTCCATTTCCTAACAAATTAGGCAATGTCATTCTTTCTGATGGATGATAGAATTCACACATACACACACACACACACACACACACACACACACACACACACACACACACTCACAAGGTTTTCTTGATCCATTCATCTATTGTGGGGCCTCGGGGTTGGTTCCATATCTTAGCTATGGTAAATAATGTTACAATAAACAGTTGTGCTGGTAGTTTTAGAATGGCCTTGTTTGTGATCATTTGGGTGAATGCACAAAAGTGAGATTGCTGGGTCATAGAGGAGCTCTATGTGGAATCTTTTGAGGAACCTCCATACTGCTTTCCAAGTGGGTGAACAAGTTTACACTCCAACCAAGAATGCAGTAGGGTTCTCTTCTTGCCACATGCCCTCCAGCATCTGTTGTTGTAAAAATGTGGAAAGCTTCACGAATTTGGGTGTCATCCTTGTGCAGGGGCCATGCTAATATTCTCTGTATTGTTCCAATTTTAGTGTATGTGCTGCCGAATTGAGCACAGAACATTTTTTATATATAAATTGGAATTGATTTTCTTAAGCTAGATAATTCAACAAAAAGCAAGTTCAAAAGAATTGTGAAATTTTAGAACCATGTATTTCTTACATAAGCACACATTTAAGAATAAAGTCAAGATTGATATGACAAAAACAAAACGAATCCAGATGTTTGTTGTTCAAGAGATGTGTGGGAGGAGGAATTCAATTATTCTACACAGGGCACCTGTCATAATGAACACTGCAGCAAGTGTTAAGGTATGTAAAAGTTTTAATGTTTTAAATGTTTAATTTTGGGAATTTGCTTATATATGCCAAAATTAAGACTGTTTGACAGGTCATAACACTTTTCCATAAAGTATTTAAATTTATGGTAGCTGACATATACTACTAAGTATGTACATTTCAGAGTTTATAGAAAGTTTATTAATGAGAAGATGCAAAGTCTTTGTGTAAAGAAACAGAGCAAAGAGTTAAGACTTTAACTACATAGTTTCTGTTGAAACTTTAGGGCTTCTTTTCTTTATATGTTAGCAAGGAACAAATGATGATATAAGCCATGTACCAGTGGTGAGATGAGACATAAATAGTTATCATACAGTGTAAATTTAAAGGGTACTCATAGCCTTTAAAACTCTTGTTGAACATCATAATCTTAGCCAGTTTTAGATGTACAGGATTATGAGCAAATAGCAAAATCTAATATATAGTATACTTCAAATACTGGAAACACTGGTATTTGGCTTTTATTTTATCAATCATTAATATTTAATTATTGGTTTTCTTTATTTGTTGCATTGTTTCCCTTGTTGCAATATAATACAACATTTTAAAGTTGTCATTATGAGGTATTTTGAAAATGTTACTGGGATGACCATTTTTTATAGGTGCATGTGAATTCACAGAAATCAAAATTAAGAACAAAATATTCATGAAAAATTTTCTCAAGTAGAGTCTGAATCAGGAGTGTTGATTAATGTCCATACATAAAATCTTAGCCTTAGACTGAAGCAGTGGTTTTACAGAGTTGAGGTCACAAAAGTGAGAGACTGTGTTTTTTTTAGTTTTTTGGTTTGGTTTTTGTTGGTTGTTGGACTTGAACTCTGGGTCCTGGGTGCTCTCCCTCAGATCTTCAGCTCAAGGCTAGTGCTACCACTTGAGCCACAGCACCATGCCTATTTTTTCTGCTTATATGGTGCTGAGGAATCAAACCAAGGGCCTCACGCATGCAAGGCAAGCACTCTACCACTGAGCCACTTTCCCAGAACCCGAGAGACTGTTTTTTTAAAAAATCATCTGAACAGGGGAGTTCTGGGAAGAAGGCGGAGGAGAAGCTGGAGGCTAAACAAGCTCTCGCATAGAAAGCAGTTTTAGAGTTCCAGTAAACAGTCCTAAGCCAGATAATCACACCAAGTGTGCCATCACAGGACAGAGAGTTAAGCCCTAGAGGGAAAATCCAGGCATGGAGACATATCTGAGCTCTTGCCAGCAGCCGCCACCGCTGCAGCTACAGCCATGGTGGCGGTGGCAGAAACCGCCATACCTGAATCACAGAGATTCCGTGACAAAGGAGCCAGACACAGTGGGTGAGCGGATTCTACACAACACCAGCAAGAACTGACAAGGAGCGACATCTTCATCCTGCAGTTTGCAGACCAGAGACGACCCAGGAACCAAGATGACATGAGTAGAAGCCTGACTTTTTCACTCCTCAGGGAGCAGAGGAGGGAAGGCCACCCCTCCCCCCACCCAGTACCGGAGATCTCCATCTTGGATACCGACAAAGCTCTGCCGAGCTGCTAAGTCCAACTCAGGCCTTGGAAGAAATCTAGTCATTTAGCAGGTCACAAGAACCTAACCTGACCTTCCAGACTCAGCTCCGCCTAGGGAAAAGTCACCCAGCTCGGGTGCCAGCCCAGGGAGTGGCTTTATTCACTGGGTAATTAAAGCCAGAGGCTGCCCTTCCCTTTAGCAACCTTCACAATCAATTGAAATTCAGTAAATATAAACCCTGAGAGTGGCTCCAGGCTGGGCTCTGAGAGTTTCTCACAAACTAGCCCCCGGGAAAAGCTACTGTTTGCTGAAAGGCCTCAACTCTACCCAGAACCTTGCCTCATCACAGCATCTCCAAACATGAGGAAAAAGCCATCTCCCTCTTTTGTGATACTCAATGCAGATCTCCCTCCCGTTGAACTAACCTGGGAGGAGGATCGCAAAATCCTGGGTAAAGCAGAACATTTTTCTGCCTGTCCAAACAAACTGACTTAAGAAACCAACCAAGCCACAGGACCACAAGCAGACCAGAGACTCCAACAAGACACTAGTTATGGACACAAGGGAGATACAGGATTTTTCCCAACCCTCCCAAAAAATAAAAGAACTTTTTTCTTCTTCTTCTTCTTTTTTATACCTTTTATAAATATTTTTTCTTTTCTAAAACTTTTTTTAATTTTTACCTTTTTTGAAAAAAATTGTTTTCTAGTAACTTTTTTTTCCTCCTATAATTTTTATTTTAGGGATACATGTGTGTGTACATTTTTTTTCTTTTTAAAAAATTTTTCTTTTTGTTTTTTTTTTAGCTCTACTGAACTTCTGATCTTTTTTTCTTTCTTTCTTATCCTTTTCACCTTTTCTTCTCTTTCGTTATTCTTTATGTGGCTTAATTGTTGTTCTGCACATACTCAGATAAATCTGTAGTTGACTATTAGACCCTATCCCCATTGTGTACACACTTAATCCACAAATTTACTACTCAATTCAAAAAATCTGAGACCTAAATTCCTTAATAGCAGTACTACCTCTTTAAACCTATATAATATTTTAAGTATTTTTATTTTTAAGTTTTTCACATCTCCGTTATATCCCTCCCGTTCTCTCATGATATTCAGATTCTTTGAATACTTTGTTCTCGAATCTGCATAATACTTTTAATTTTTACTTTTCTATTATTTCTGGTCTATATTTTTCCTTCTCTTCTTTTTTCCTCTCTCTCTACTTTCATCCAATCCAACCTATTTCCTGCTATGAGATTAGGACTTAGTTAATTCTCTTTTTGCCTTCCCACATCACTCTATTCCTAATTTCACCCACATATCTCCCTAACCCTAATAATTTCTGGTTTTCCAAATACTTCTTTGCAGTTTATAGCCTATTAATATATAATTGTTTGATGTTGAATAGAGATATCTGTTGAACTAGATTGTATCTGCAGATTATTGACTGTACAAATTCAGACTTTGGTTGATGCTTGCCTTAAGTTAGTGTTCTAGCACAAAACTGGTGTTATTTTCATTCCAAATGGGCAGAGTAAGCCAGAAAACCACAAGAAAAATGGCAAGTCCGGGTATCTCCACTCCCACTCATGATAATCCGGGTACAGAACAGATAATGAATAATCCAGAGGACAGTTCCCAAATAGCTCTACAAACACGGCTGGCAAACATGATAAATGAAAATATTGAAAACATACAAAGGACTCGGTATGCGCATGATATGGAGAGAGAGGAGGCAAACAGAAGGTCAATGCAGGAAAAGATTGAAAATATACATAGGACTCTGTATGAGCGTGATAGGGAGAGAGAGGAGGCAAACAAAATGTCAATGCAGGAAAAGATTGAAAACCTACAAAGGACTCTGTATGATGGTGATAGGGAAAGAGAGGAGACAATCCAAAGGTTTATACAGCAATATCATGAGCGTGAGGAAGGTACTCAAAAACTGATACAGGATTTGCATGAGCAGCCTGAGAATACTCAAAGAGAAAGGCAGGAATGGCGTAAACAGGCTGAGAACACTCAAAGAAAACTACAGGAATGGCATGAACGGGAAGAAGCTAAGCAAAGAGTAATACAAGAATTGAGAGAGCAGGATGAGAATACACAAAGATCATTAAAGGCATTCATGGTATCCATTAACAAGAGCTGAAGGAAGTCAGTGAGACCACAAAGGGAATGCTGAATGGAACCCAACAGAAGGAATGGGAGTCCACGGAAACCATAACCAATCAACTAGGTGATTTGAGAATAAACACTGAACACCAAATTAAGGATGTAAAGAAGTTCATACAAGATCTAAAACAACGCTTCAACAAAGAATTTGAAGCCATCAAAGCTGACCAATTTTTTTTTTTGCTTATGTGGTTCTGGGGAATTGAACCCAGGGCCTCATGCATGCAAGGCAAGCGCTCTACCACTGAGCCACCTTCCCAGCCCCAAAGCTGACCAATTAGAAGGAAAGAGATAAAAAACAAAGTAGAAAGTCTTGACAGCAGGTTAGACCATGCAGAAAATCGAATCTCAGGAATTGAAAACAGCCTAGATATTATAGAGAAAGAACATACAACCATCCCAGACAAGTCCAAGAAATATGATATATCTATCCAACACTTGGAAGACACCACCAGAAAGCCTAATCTAAGGATAATGGATGTAGAGGAGCACCTAGAAACAGAAGTTAATGGTCTAGGAAATTTGTTTAACAGGATACTAGCATAGAACTTCCCAAACATGCAAAAAGATAGGTCTATTCAGATACAAGAAGCTTTTAGAACTCCAAATAGACCAGACCAGAATAGGACATTCCACCGTCACATTATAATCCACACAGGATCAACTCAGTCCAAGGAAAAGATCCTTAAAGCTGTCAAGGAGAAAAGATTAATCACCTATAAAGTGAAACCAATTAGAATCACCTCAGATTTCTCAGCAGAGACAATCAAAGCAAGAAGAGCCTGGAATGATGTATGCCATGCCCTAAAAACAAAAAACTATCAATCAACAATACTGTACCCAGCTAAACTCTCCTTCATACCTAAAGGCCAATAAAAACCTTCCATAGCAAAGAAAAATTGAAATAATACATCTCCACCAAACCAGCCCTACAAAAGTTTCTTAAAGATGTCCTACACATAGAAAACCAACAAGACCACAATAAAGGCCAAGAAACTGCACCCAAACTGAGAATCCAAGAACCATATGAAGAACCCAGTTTTCGCAGCCCCCAAGAAGGTGGATAACATGGGAGGAACTCCCAAATACCTCTCAGTCCTATCTCTTAACATTAACAGACTTAACTCTCCAATTAAGCGACATAGACTGTCTAGTTGGATTAAAAAACAAGATCCTTCTATCTGCTGCCTTCAGGAGTAACATCTTGCCCGTAAAAACAAACACATTTTCAATGTTAAAGGCTGGAACAAAATCTACCAAGCAAATGGTCCCCATAAACAGGCAGGAGTTGCAATCCTATTATGAGATAAAATAGACTTCAAATTAAAATTCATGAGAAGAGATAAAGAAGTCGCTACATACTAATTAAGCAATCTCTCCTTCAGGAGGATATTACAATTCTAAATATCTATTTGTCAAAAAATGGAGCACCCAAATTTATCCAAGAAACACTACTTTCCCTCAAATCCCACATCGATCCAAAGACATTAATTTTGGGGGATTTTAACATATCACTCTCCCCACAAGATAGATCAATTTGGCAAAAACTCAACAGACAAACCACAGATTTAAACAACTGCATAGATCAACTAGATTTAACAGACATCTACTGAATATTTCACCCAGCAGCAACAGAATACACGTTCTTCTCAGCAGCACATGGAACATTTCTAAAATAGACCACATTTCACGCCACAAAGCAAACTTGTCCAAATTCAGAAACATTGAAGTTATACTTTGTATTCTTTCTTACCCCAAAGGAATAAAATTAGAACTCAACAACAAAAGCCAACAAAAATGTCTGCTAACACATGGAGGCTGAACAACACACTGTTGAATCATGAGTGTGTCATGGAAGAGATTAGAATGGAAATTCAAATGTTCATGCTATTTAACAAAAATGAACACACAAATTACCAGCTCCTCTGGCACACAGCAAAGGCAGTACTCATAGGCAAGTTTATAGCTCTAAGCTCCTACATCAACAAATTGGAGAGATCTGAAACCAACAATTTAATGACACACCTAATCCTCTTGAAAAAGAATAGCAAGATAAACCCCAATTCAGTAGACGGAACAAAATAATTAAAATTAAATCACAATTAAATGAATTGGAATCCAAAAAACTATAGAAAGAATCAACAAAACAAAGAGTTGGTTCTTCGAAAAAATTATCAAAATTGACAGACCCTTAGCAAATCTTATCAGAAAAGAAGAGAACACACCCAAATAAATAAACTCAGAGATGAGAATGGAAACATCACCATGGAAACAACCAAGACTCAGAACATTATAAGGAAATATTTCTCAAAACTTTATGCTAATAAGTTTGTGACCTTGGCAGAAATGAACCTTTTCCTAGCAAATATTGACATGCCAAAACTAAACCAAGATGAGTTAAACCATCTTAACAGTCCCATATCAAGCATTGAAATAGAAACAGCAATGAGACCTCCCAGCTAAGAAAAGTCCAGGACCAGATGGTTTTACAGCGGAATTCTACGAGGCCATCAAAGCAGAGCTCACACCAATACTCCTCCAACTCTTCAATGAAATTGAAAGAGAAAGTTCACTACCGAACACATTGTATGAAGCCATCATAACCCTCATTCCCAAAACCAAGCAAGGACTCATCAAAGAAAGAGAACTATAGACCCATTTCTTTGATGAACATTGATGCAAAACTTCTCAACAAAATTTTGGCCAATTGACTTCAACAATTCATCCAAAAAATCATACACATGTGTTGTTATGTGTGTGTGTGATTAATTGAGATGTGTCTCACAAACTTTCTTGCCAAGGCTGGCTTTGAACCCCAGCATCCTGAGTAGCCAGGATTACAAGCTTGAGACACCCATGTTTAGCACAGATTTCATATATCCAAGAATATAATAAATTTCATATTATTTGAATGTGAGAGAATCAATTTAACAAATAACATGGATATTTATTTAGTTATTAAACCTGAACCTGCACTGTGAAAATGTTTTCATTTTTATGAAAAATATGCACTCAAAGATTTAAATGACAGAATCTTTGGACAAATTGAAATAGTCTATTATTCAATAGCAAAAAAGGGATCATTAATCAAATTTCTCATGTAAGCTAAAGGCAATAGGCTCTGTCAGGCTGAATGAAGCAAATTTTTATTAAATTAAATATTATCTAATGCGGTCACATGATTTTCACTTCTTTTTAACCTAAACGTTTTTGACATAAAAATGTAGCTTCATACATTTTTTGAGTATTTAAAAATCTTAGTTACTGGTCATGTATTTCTGAGATTTGATTACCAAGTCATTTCAGAGAACCACTGCATTTCATTTATTTTATGTCAACAGTGATTTTTACAAATTGAATCAATCTCAGTATAAGATAACTAAAGCAAGATATTCTACCACTTATCCAATTATTCCTATAGACTTGAAGATAACTTATTTTTGAATGGTAAGAAATTCATATTATACCTACACTTTATAGAATAATTAATATAAATGATTATTTTTCCTTCAACTTGAAGGAAAGAACCCCACTATAGATGATAAATACTTGAATGGAAATACTATAAAATTATGAAAAATTCAAGTCATTATGAGTTAGATGAAATAGTCATTTTTGAAGCTTCCTCATCTGCTAAATGTCTTTGCATTCAAAATATTTCATTCATCTCTCCAGCAATGGTATAACCAAACCACTGCTATGCCAAATAGCATCTCTGATATTTAGGAACAGAAGTTATCACAATTGTATAGAAAGATCTACCCACTGCTCTAGAAAGTAAATCTGAAATCATAAAGGATTGTGATTAATAATTAGCTTTCACTATGTTGCCATAAAGAGGTGAACCCTTTCAAGTGGGCATAGTTGAAGAGATTAGGTCACTGAGAACTTGAAATCAAAGAGGATATTAATATCAAGGTCCTTTCTTCCTCTTCCTTCTTTAACTTCTCTGTCTCCTCTTTTCCTTCACCCTCTCCCTCTTCCTCTCATCTTTTTTCTCTCTTTCCCACTCTTATTCCTCCTCTTCATTACTTCCTGGCTTCCATGAATACAAAAAGGCCATCACATGTTCCTGATATGTGGTACTGTACCACCACCAACACAAAGCAATGAGGAAAAGGCAAGTAAATTGAAATGTATAAAATCAGAAGCCAAGATAAACCTTTCCTCCTTTCAGTTAATTTTATGAAGTATTTTGTCATATTGATAGGAGTTTGACACAGCATGCTCTCATTATTATAAGGGATAAGATTCACTGGAAATAAATCTGACCAAAAATGATTGAATTAATATTATATTTGGAGAACCCTACTTGTAAATATCAGATACACTTCAATAAGAGGCAAAAAAATGTGTTCAGATGAGGCAAAAAATGTGTTTAGATGAAGATCCGGAGGAGAAGCTGGAGGCTAAACAATCTCTGGCATACAAAGCAGTTTTAGTGTTCAAGTGAACAGTATTAGGCTTGAGAATCACACCAAATGTTCCATCACAGTACAGAGAGTTTGGTCAGAGAGGGAAAATCAAGGCAAGGAGACAAATCTGAGCACTTGCTGGTAGCCGCAGCTGTGGTGGCTGCTGCAGCAGCAGAGGTGGCCATAGCCTCCATACCTATAACACAGAGAGTCTTGGAAAAAGATGCCAGATGTGGCAGGTGAGCAGATTATACTCAACACCAGTAAGAACTGAGGAGGAGCAGATATCTTCATCCTGCAGATCGCAGGCCAGAGACAGCCCAGGAACCAATACTCCAGAGTGAGTAGAAGCCTGACATCCTCACTCTTTCTAAGGGAGCAGAGGAGGGAAGGCCACCCCTCCCAGCCACCACCACCAGAGATCTCCATCTTTGATATTGACAAAGGCCCATTTGAACAGCTATCTCCAACTCAGGCCTTGGAAGAAAACAAGAGTCATTTAGGAGGTCACAGGAACCTGACTGGAACTGCCTGGCACAGCTCCACCCAAGGGATAGTCAGCCAGCCCAGGCAAAGGAGCCTCGTCCTGAAGGAGTGACTTTCTTCACTGGGTAAACAGAGCCAGAGGCTGCCCCTCCATACAGCAGCCTAGACAATCAGTTGAAATTCAGTAAACAAAAACCTGAGAATGGCCCCAGGCTGGGCTCTGTGAGGGTCCTAGGAGCTAGTCCCTCAGGGAAAAGCTACTGTTTGCTGAAAGACCTCAACTCTACCCAGAACCTAGCCTCATCACAGCATCTCCAAACTAGAGGAAACAGCCATCTCCCTCTTTCGTGATGCTCAAAGCAGATCTCCCTCCCACTGAACTAGAATGGGAGGAGGATCCCAAAATCCTGGGTAATGCAGAGCAATTTTCTGCTTGCTCAAACTGACTTAAGAAACTAATCAAACCACAGGAAAAACAAACACCACAAGGAGACCAGAGACTCCACAGAGAGACTGGTTATGGACACAGGGGAGATGCAGGATCTTCCCATTCTACCCCTCCTCACCCCATCCACCTCAAAAAAAAAATCAAAGAACTCTTCTTTGTACCTTTTCTTAATTTTTGATTTTTTTTAAAAATTGTTTTCTATTAATCTTTTCTTCCTTTCATAATTTTTATTTTAGATGTGTGTGTGTGTGTGTGTGTGAGTGTGTGTGTGTGTGTGTGTGTGTGTGTGTTATCTCTTCTGACCTTTTGGTCTTTTTTATTTTATTCTTTACATTTTTTTCTCTTTCTTTTTTGTGAGACTTAATTGCTGTTCTGATCATCCAGAGATATTTACCCATCGTGGATTATTAGACCTTATCTCCCCTTGTGTACACACATAATCCAGAAATTTGTTACTTAATTCGCAACTTCTTTGGCTTAAATTCTTTAATAGCAGCATTATCTCTTTATACCTTTAAAATTTTCAAGTAACTAATTTTAAGAATTTTTATTTTTTAATTTTTCATGTCTTGTTTCTATCCCTCCCTTCCTCTCATCCTATCCTTTTCTTCTCTCAAGATCATCTATAAACTTACATAATTTTTAAGTGTGTCATTTTTTAAATTTAAATTTTTGTTTTTTCCATTTTTTCTTTTTTTTATTGTGAGAATACGTACAGAGGAGTTAAAATTACATGGGCAAGATAACGAGTACATTTCTTATCAAAAATTGTTGCCTCCTCTTTATTTCCCCTTCCTACCCCTTACAATACTCCACCATCCTCCTACCCGACCTTCCTCCCACCCCCACCAAAGTTGTAAAGTTTGTTTTTCGACATAATGACTTGTATATCTCATTGCTCCAATGGGTCCACATGTATCCGTAGTTAAATGATTTGTTTTTTCCCTTCCCCTCCGCAAATTATACCAACATCAAATACAGTGAAATCATGGGTTATACCGTAGGGAAGGGACATACAAAGCAACATAGAAATCATCTTATAAATATGATAGAAACAATTGCATGAAAGGAAAAATATACATTTGAATACTTATCTTGGTGTTCATTCCCCTAACATTAATTTATCTGACCTTTTCTGCTTGACTCAGACATATACTAGTTATTGCAAATAATGGAGACCATGGGACCTATGTTTCTTTGGGCCTGGCTTACTTCACTTAATATAAGTTTTTCCAAGTCTTTTTATTTTCTAACAAATGTCGCAATGTCATTCTTTCTGATGGAGGCATAGAATTCCATTGTGTATATAGACCACATTTTCTTTATCCATTTATCTACTGAGGGACATCTGGGTTTGTTCCATATCTTAGCTATGGTAAATAATGCTGCAATAAACATAGTCGTGCTTGTAGCTCTAGTGTGGTCTTGTGGTTTTACTGTGGTCTTGTGTTTTTCGTGTCTCCTTTCTATCCCTCCCTTCCTCTCATCCTATCCTTTTCTTCTCTCAATATCATCTATAACTTACATAATTTTTAATGTTTCACTTTTCAAATTTAAATTTTTGTTTTTCCATTTTTTCTTGTTTTTTTTTTCTTAATGTCTCTCCTATCATTCTGTCCAATCCATTTCCCTCTCTGAGATTAGGACTTGGTTAAATTCACTCTCATCTTACCTCTCCACCTCCCTCTAATCCTATTTTTCCCCACATTTCTCCCTATACTTAATAATTTCTGGTTTGCCACTTTTTTCTTTGCTGTTCTTAGCCCATTAATCCTCAGTTGTTTGATGTTGAATAGATTGTATCTGTTTAACTATATTGTGTCCGCAGCTTTTTGACTGGGCAACTACAGAACTTTGGTTGATGCTTGCCTTATATTCTAACACAAAATTGGTGTTACTTTCATAACAAATGAGCAGGAAAAGCCAGAAAAACATAAGAAAAATGGCAAGTCCAGGTATCTGAACTCCCACTCAGATAATCAGATGACAGAATAGTTAGTGAATAATCCAGAGGACAGTTCCTAAAAATCTGTACAAACACTACTGGTAAAAATAGTGAATGAAAAGATTGAAAACCTTCAAAGAACTCAGTGTGAGCATGATAGGGAGAGAGAGAGAGGCAAACCAAAGATTAATACTGGAATCTCATGAGAGTGCAGAAGCTACTCAAAGATTGGTACAAGAAGTGTATGAGCTGGTTGAGAACAGTTAAGAAGAAATACAGGAATTGCATAAGCAGGCTGAGAACAATCAGAGAGAAACACAGAGATTGCACGAGGAGAATGAGAACAGAAAAAGAGAAACACAGGTTTTGTGTGAGCACGCTGAGAACAGTCAAAGAGAGCTACAGGAATTGCATGAACATGAGGAAGCTAATCAAAGAGTAATAAAGCAATTGTGAGAGCGGGATGAGAATACACAAAGATCAAGAGAGGCATTCATGGAATCCATAAAGAGACAGCTGAAAAAATTCAGGGAGACCACAAATGGAATCCTGAATAGAGCCTGCCAGAAGGAATGGGAAACGAAGGAAACCAAAACCAATCAACTGAGTCATTTGAAAATAAACACTGAACACCAAATTAAGGAAGTAAATAAGTTCATACAAAATCTAAAAGAAAGCTCCAACAAAGAATTTGAAGCTATCAAAGCTGACCAACTAGAAGGAAAAGAAATTAAAAACAAAGTAGAAAGTCAT
This sequence comes from Dipodomys spectabilis, assembly GCF_019054845.1. Lineage (NCBI taxonomy): Eukaryota > Metazoa > Chordata > Mammalia > Rodentia > Heteromyidae > Dipodomys > Dipodomys spectabilis. The sequence goes on from NW_024870866.1 coordinate 572,516, forward strand.
GACAGTAGGTTAAACCATGCAGAAAATAGAATCTTGGAGATTGAAGACAGCCTAGATATTATAGAGAAATAACATACAACTATCCAAGACAAATCCAAGGAATAAGGGATAGATCTATTCAACATTTGGAAGACACCTTCAGAAGGTCTAATATGAGGATAATGTTTGTAGAGGAGCACCTAGAAACAGAAGTTAATGGTCTAGAAAATTTGTTTAACAGGATCCTAGCAGAGAACTTCCCAAACATGTAAAAAGATAGGATTATAAAGATACAAGAAGATTTTAGAACCCCAAATATACCAGGCCAGCACAGGACATGGCACTGCCACATTATAATCTGCACAGTATCAATTCAGACCAAGGAAAAGATCCTTAAAATTGTCAAGGAGAAAAGATCAATCACCTATAAAGGGAAATCAATTAGAATCCCCTCAGATTTGTCAACAGAGGGAATTAAAGCAAGAAGAGCCTTGAATGATGTATGCCATGCCCTAGAGACAAACAACTATCAACCAAGAATACTGTACCCAGCTACACTCTCTTTTAAAATCGAAGGTCAAAGAAAAACCTTCCATACCAAAGAAAATCTGAAACAATATATCTCCATCAAAGTAGCCCTACAAAAGATACTTAAAGATGTCTTACACATAGAAAACCAACAAGATCACAATAAAGGCCAAGAAACAGCACCCAAACTGAGAATCCAAGAACCATAGAAAGAACCTAGTTGCCGCAGTCCCCAGAAGGTGGATAACAGGGCAGGAACTCCCAAACATCTCTCAGTCCTAACTCTCAACATTAATGGACTTAACTCTCCAATTAAGCAACATAGACAGTCAAGTTGGTTTAAAAAGCAAGATCCTTTTATCTGCTGCCTTCAGGAGTCACAATTTTCCCATGAAAAAAAAAACACATTTTGAAAGTGAAAGGCTGTAACAAATCTACCAAGCAAATGGCCCCCATAAACAAGTGAGAGTTTCAATCCTAATATCAGATAAAATAGACTTCAAATTAAAATTAGTAAGGAGAGATAAAGAAGGTCATTTTATACTAATTAAGGGATTTCCCATTCAGCAGGATATTACAGAACTAAATATCTATTCACCAAACAACAGAGCACCCAGATTTATCCAAGAAACACTACTTTCCCTCAAAGCTCACATGGATCCAAAGACATTAATAGTAGGGGACTTTAACACACCACTATCCACACTAAGTAGATTAACTCCGCAAAAACTCAACAGAGAAACTCCAGATCTAAACACCTATATGGATCAATTAAATTTAACAGATATCTAATAATTTTTCACCCAGCAGCATCAGATACATGTTTTTCTCATCAGCATACAGAAACATTTACAAAATAGACCCCATTTGAGGTCACAATGCAAACTTGTCCAAATTCAGAAACATTATAGTTTTAAATTGCATTCTCTCACACCACAAGAGAATAAAATTAGAACTCAACACCAAAATTCACCAAAGAAAGTCCTGTAACACATAGAAGCTGAACAACACACTGTTGAATCACCAGAGGGTTATGGAAGAGCTTAGAAAGGAAATTCAAATATTCATGATATTCAACACAAATGACACAAATTACCAGCTCCTCTGGGACACGACAAAGGCAGTACTCAGAGTCGTTTATAGCTCTGAATTCCTACATCAATAAATTGGAGAGATCTGGAACCAACAATTTAATGAGATACCTGAACCTACTTGAAAAAGAGCAACAAGATAAATCCCAATTCAGTCGATAGAAAGAAATAATTAAAATAACATCAGAATTAAACCAATTAGAATCCAAAATAAAAACAGAAAGAATCAACAAAACAAGAGTTGGTTCTTTGAAAAAATTAACAAAATTGACAGACCCTTAGCAAATCATCAAAAAAAATAGAACACACCCAAATAAATAAACTCAGAGATGAGAATGGAACAGCATCACAGAAACAACCAAGATTCAGAATATTATAAGGAATACTTCTCAAAACTTTATGCTAATAAGTTTGAGAACTTGACAGAAATGGATCTTTTCCTAGCAAATATCGACATGCCGAAAATAAACCAAGATGAGTTAAAACATTTTAACTGGCCCATATTAAGCATTGAAATATAAACAGCATTGAAACCTTCCATCTCAGAAAAGCCCAGGACCAGATGGATTTACAGCGGAATTCTACATGGCCTTCAAAGCAGAGCTCACACCAACATTCCTCCAACTCTTCAATGAAATTACAAGAGAAAGTTCACTACAAAAATCATTCTATGAAGCCATCATAGCTCTCATCCAAAAACCAGGCAGGGACTCATCAAAGAAAGAGAACCATGGACTCATTTCTTTGATGAACATTGATGCAAAACTTCTCAACAAAATTTTGACCAGTCGACATAAAAAATTCATCCAAAATATCATACACCACAATCAAACAGGATTCATTTCAGGGATGTGAATCTTGTTCAATATACACAAGTCAAGTAATATAACTCATTACATCAACAAATGGCAAGGATAACCACATAGTTATCTCACTAGATGCAGAATAAACATTTGACAAATCCAACAAATCCTTTATGATGAAAGTTCTGGAAAAATTAGGAATCCAGGGAACATTCCTCAATACAATAAAGGCTGTATATGACAAACCTACAGCCAGCATTATAATTAATGGAGAAAAACTAAAGCCATTTCCTCTTAACTCAGGAACAAGACAAGGATGTACACTCACTCCACTTCTCTTAAATTTAATATTAGAATGTCTAGCTACAAGAATAAGACATGATGTAAACATAAAAGGGAGAGGCTGGAAAGGTGGCTTAGTGGTAGAGTGATTGCCTAGCATTCGTGAGGCCCTGTGTTTGATTCCTCAGCACCACATTAGCAAAAAGAAAAAAAGATGGAAGTGGCTCAATGGCTCAAGTGGTAGAGGACTAGCCTTGAACTGAAGAGCTGAGGGACAGTTCCCAGGCCCAGAGTTCAGGCCATACGACTGGACCCACCCCCCCAAAAAAACATAAAAGGGATCCAAATAGGGAAATATGAAGTAAAACTCTCCCTATTTGTAGACCATATGATTTTCTATTTAAAGAATCCCAGACTCTACTCCCAAATTACTGAAGATGGTTCAAAACTGTTGCAAAGTAGCAGGGTATAAAATTAACCCTCAATAATCAATGGCTTTTCTGTATGACCACAATGAGGAAAGCATGGGTGAAATCAGGAAGGCAACTCCATTCATAATAACGCCACCAAAAATAAATTACCTAGGAATTAACCGAATAAGTGAAGGACCTCTATGATGAAAACTTTAAAAACCTGAAAAAGGAAATCAAAACAGAACTTAGGAAGTGGAAATACCTCCCATGCTCCTGGATTGAATGGATCACAAACATGAAAATGGCAATACATCCAAAGGCTATCTACAAATTCAAGGCAATACCTATCAATATTCCAACCTCATTTTTTTCAAGGAAATAGAAGAGACAATCCAAAAATTCATATCAAATAGTAAAAGACAACAAATAGAGAAAGCGATCCTTAGCAGAAAGAACAGTGCTGGAGGAATATCAATACCAAATTTCAAACTCTACTACAAAGCCATACTAATCAAAACAGCTTGGGACTGGCATAAGAAAAGACCTCAGGACCAATGGAATAGAATTGAAAACCCAGAAATGAACCCTCAAATCGATAGCCACCTAATGTTTGATGAGGGAGCGAAAAAAAAATAGAATGGAAGAAAGACAGCCTCTTCAGTAAATGGAGCAGGCAAAATTGGTTAACTACTTGTAGAAAATTAAAGCTAGATCCTTATATATCACTCTGTACCAGAATCAATTCCAAATGGATCAAAGACCTCGGAGTCAAAGCAGACAGCCTGAAAACATTACAGGATAGAATAGGAGATACCCTAAGTCTCCTTGGCACAGGCCGAAATTTTCTTAATAGAGACCCAGAAACACATCAAATCAAAGAAAGGTGGACAAATGGGATTGCATGAAATTGCAGAGCTTCTGCATGGCAAAGCACATAGCTAGTAAGATCAATAGAAAGCCCATGGATTGGGAAATGATCTTCAATAGTCATACAATATACCTGGAACTCAAAAAAAGTAAATCCCCCAACAAGTCCTCAAAGAAACAACTGCCCAATAAATAAGTGTGCTAAAGTCCTAAAGAGAAACTTCTCTGAAGAGGAAAGATGGATGGCCTATAGACACATGAAGAAAAGTTCTACCTCCCTAGCCATAAAAGAAATGCAAATCAAAACAACATTGGGATACCACCTATCTGAGCTAGAATGTTTATACTCACGAATTCTAATCATCACAGATGCTGGAGGGGATGTTGACAGAAGGGAACCTTACTGCATTGTTGGTAGGAGTGTAAACTTGTTCAACCACTTTGAAAAGTAGTATGGAGGTTTCTCAAATGACCCAACATAGAACTCCCCTATGACCCAGCAATTCCACTTTTGGGCATTTATCCAAATGATCACAAACAAAGGTATCAGCACAACTATGTTTATTGCAGCATTATTTACCAAAGCTAAGATACGGAACCAACCCATATGCTCCTCAGTATATGAATGGATCAAGAAAATATCGTATATATATACAATGGCATTTTATGCCTCTATCAGAAAGAATGACATTTCCCAATTTGTTAGGAAATGGAAAGGCTTGGAAAAAATTATATTAAGTGAAGTAAGCCAGGCCCAATGAAACAAAGGTCCCATGGTTTCCCTTATTTGCCATAACTAATATATTTCAGAGACAAGCAGAAAAGGTCAGATAAATTGATGTTACGCAAAATGAACCCCAAGATAAGGATTTAAATGATTTTTTTCTTTCTTGTAATTGTTTCTAACATATGTATAAGATGATTCCTTTGTTGCTTTGTATGTCCTTCCTCCAGGATATAACCCCTGCTTTCACTGTATTTGATGTTGTTTTAATTTGTGAGTTGGAGAGAAAAAATAGATTGTTTAAATATGGATACAGGTGGACCCATTGCAGCAATGAGATGACAAGACTTTATGTAGAAAAACGAAATGTACAGCTTTGGCTAGGGGAAAGATGGGAAAGGATGGGTAGGGGAAACAAAAGAGGAGGCAACAACGTTTGATAAGAAATTTACTCATTACCTTGGCCATGTAATTGTAACCATTCTGTAAGGTATTTTCACAATTAAGAAAAAACAGAAGAGGCAAAAAAATCACCTCTATGGTTTTGTATGAAAAGACAGCATAATACAATCTGTTCCTCAAGGAAATTAAGCAGTAACTGGCAATATTTTCAATTTCATAAACGATGTAAGAAGACTGAAGAACAAATTTCAAATCAAACTGGGTGATAGAAAATTTATTTTGTCCCCTGTAAACAACCTTTCAATTCCATCTATGTCTTGTTCCCAAAATGATTCATATATTATTCTAATAATATTTTTTAATTAACTTTAATTAGTTGAATAGGATTTGCTGTTTGACAAAGCAGTTTATGAATAGTTTTTAGTGAGTTTTTTTCTTTTTCTCTCCTGAGGTTTGGACTCTTATCCTGGGTGCTGTCCCTGAACTCCTTTGGATGAATACATGAACTCTACCACTTGAGGCACAGCAGCACTTTCAGAATTTTCTGAGATTTAACTGGAGATAAGAATCTCACAGACTTCCCTGCCAGGGTTTGCTTCAACCCTCAATCCTCAGCCTCCTGTGCATCTAGGACAAAAGGCGTGAGCTCCTAGTGCCCAGCTTAATACAATGCATCTTTTTATTTTTAGCTAGTTCTGGGGCTTGAACTCAGGGCCTTGGCAATGTCCTAGAGCTTCTTTTCCTCATGCTAGCAATCTATTGCTTGTGTCATAGTGCCAATTCCAGCTTTTTTGTTTATGTAGTACTGAGGAATCAAACACAGGGCTTCACATATGCAAGGCAAACAGTCTAACACTAAGCCACATGTCATGGCTAATACAATGCACCTTGAAGTCCATTATCCCTTATCCATCTCAATCCTTTCTCATCCTTCAATTTACATAAATTTGAAGAATATTCTCTGACTTGCAGTGTCATATATAGTCACTCAGAGGATATGTCACAGATCATATTTTCTTGATAGTCTTATTCATCAACATACTAAACTGGATGTTTTGATGATGTCTAAACAGACCTTTCTTTGTATCTGTTTAACATAAACTTTAGAAATATCAGAGAATTTTGCCTCTAAATCCATTATTTCCACCTGTAGTCCTTATTACCAAGAATATAGCTAACACAGTTGCCAACCAGAGATGTGGAAGCACTTCAGATTTCTTCTTAACCTTCTGCTCGTGCAGATTAGATAAGATGAATGATCAAGATTTTCTCAGTTTCTGTCACTAATATAATTTGTATGTACCCATTTTTATGCCCCTGACACCAGCCTGTTTCAAGTATTCATCACTCGTCACCTATTCCTAAAACGACCATTTACAAAGTATGCATTTTCCCCATAGTCTTTTCATATTGGTCCTCTCCATAACCAAATTACTCTCCTTGTGAGCAAACAGAATGAAGAACTCAGACACAAATTCCAGTATCATTGTTTACTCACTACAATGACGGTTGGCCTTACATTTATCATATGTAAACGGAGTAATCTACTAGAAATATTGAAGAATATATTTGTTGACTTCTAGAGAAAGCAAAGAGAAAAGTGAAGAATCTTTACATTTTCCACCTTAGCTTGCAAATAAGGAAAGAGTCAAATTCAGTTTATTGGTGTAAAGTCCCAAATTGTTTCGTGCAGAAATAAAAATAAATTTTACCTCCTGGCTCTAAGGTTTGTGCCTTTTAAGGCAACTACAGATATTTAAGTGGTACTATGTAAATTGTTTCATGTGTTCCCAGTTGTATTGAAGAACATACTCTTAATATATTATTGAATATCATTGGTTATTGAATAATATCTATATGAGAATATTATTTGAAATAATCATACTAAGTTGAAAACTGTATCTTAGTCCATCAAAATGTGGAAATAATCGATTTTATTAAAAAAATTCCAACAAGAAAAGTCAATATTCATTTGAGGCTGCAGGGATAACATTAGGGTTTTTACTGTCTCTACTTGTTTATGTGATTGTATTTCTTGATATTGGAACTCTCCTCTTGTTATTCTTATTGTATGTAATCCAATGTTGACTATTACTATGTATTCAATGTGGGAAATCTACTTTCAAGGATGTCTAAAGGTTTTTCCTTTTCAATCCCAACATTGTCATTATCGTGCTAGACTGTGATCATCATCTTCTACAAAATTATTATTAGCATCATAAGTGCTAATTATTGAAAGTGTGTTTTGTTTCTATGATTTTGTTCTTGTCTTTTGATTCATAATTTTAATGTTAGCACTTTGCATGCATCCATATTAAAATTTTGAACAAATAAAGAAACAAAAAATACTAAACCATATCAGATAGCTTGACTATGTGCTTATCACAAGTTATGGAAGAGATTTTTGAGGCATTGCAAATTCCTAACCAATATGAATTAACTTCCTCTCTCCCTGGTACTACATACAAATATTCAACTGTTTGAACAGAAATTTTTCAAGTGATATATTGTAAATGATACAATATCATCAGCATATCTAAAATTTCCTTGAAAGTAATAACTCTACTTTCTATTGAAATATTAGTTATTTTAATCTAGGAAAGTTTTAGAAAAATAGACTGTATATCTTTGAAATGAAAAAAGGTCAAAAAGAGTAGCATACCAGTTTTTCAGGGATTCTGTCTTTTATATATATATATATATATATATATATATATATATATATGTATGTTATTTATAGAAAGATACATTTTTAGAACTGTCTTCAGAAATATATACATATATCTAAATTCATGTGTAGAATGATATATATTATAGTGAAACAAACATCTTAAAACATAATTAAAATTAAAAAAAAATCATCATACCAATTGCTGGAAACTCAGGCTTATAATTTGAGCTATTCTGTTTGCTGAGATCTTAGAATTGTGTTCGAAACTAGCCCAGACAGAAAAGTACATATTGGATTCTTATCTCCAATTAACCACTAAAAACAGGAATTAGCTCTGTTCCTCAACTTGTAGAGTGCTCACCTTGCGTATAAAAAGGCTTAGAGACAATGCCCAGGCCTTGCAAACAACACCCACAACAACAAAATATATCACATTAATTTCACAAAAGCATCTTTTAACTGCTGTGAACATTTCTTAGAAACATGAATACATCCCCCTGGAAAATATTAAGAAAAACATAGAATATATTGAAGATATGACTATTTAGCTTGTTTAAGATATTTAGGTAATGATTAGGAATTAAGAATAATGATAGGTAGATAATATATTGGGAATAGTTTCTTATTATATTTTACGATAGAAATAGAATGATAATTGTAAAGATTATATAAAATTATTCTTGCTTGGTATTTGAATTATAATAAGTGATAAACATTTTAAATGATTTCCAAACAAAAGAATATCAATTCTTTTGTAATTTCAAAACAATTAAGAAAATTATTCCAAGGCTGGTTGACTCTAAGACTATATTTGTTTTCTTCTTCTAGTTTTCATATGTTCGTAGAAATTAAAATTCAAAAATTCAACGGATATTCGCATTCAGATATATCTTCATAGATAATAATATTGGAGTCCCTTAAGTGGAATTGTTTTATTTCATTTGTTATTTTCACAAATAAATCAATATGATTGTGTATTTTGTTTCTTTTCACTGCTATTGTCTCTTATCTTGAGAATAATTTTTTCCTAGCAAAGTAGAGAAAAGCAATTGGACTGAGCAAGTAAACTATGGATTTCATAAAATGCAGATGCATAGATTTGGGTCTTCTGTCATTTGCTAAATGTTACTTCCAGAAAAGGTTATCAATAATTTGTAAGTGGTGCATAATTCCTAGGTATTCCAGTTATCACATACACAGTTTGATTGAGTTATCTCTGTATAAACTAAAAATAAACAGACAAAAAACTCTCAAAATAAACAGAATTCACATCTTTGTTTTAAACGCTGTAGTTTACAAAGAGTTTTTAGCCAACACCGAAAACATCTTTATAAGTAATAATCTGCATTTTGTTTGAAGAATTTTTTTATTTTTTTAAATGTAATTTATTTATTTATTTTTTGTGAACATACTGTACAGAGGGGTTACAATTACATGGGCAAGATAATGAGTACATATCTTATCGAATTTTTAACAATAGTTTTTTTTTTTTTGCTGACATGTAATTCACTTGTAATATACTATCTCCTTTTACTATATACATTTTAGTGCTTTGGAAGTGAATTGTATCTTCATAGGTTTTCAAAGCCTAATTTTCACAAACTTGCATTTCTTCAAATAGAATGCTGTAAATTTTAGAACAGACATAAAAATAGAAAAATTCAGCTACAGGAATTTTTCCAGCATACATTCTCTAAAGTATGTCTTTTCAAAATTTGTTTTTGGGGATTATTTCCAGGGTCTCACACATACTATTCATGTGCACTCTCAATGAACTACATTCCCTATCCAAACAAGTTTTATTTTACTTTTCTTTAATACATTCATAGAAATGTCATGCATGGATCCTCTACAATTCTCTTTGACCTTTTGAAGACTTGAAAATGTGCTTGCTAAAATGATCGCAGTATTATAAAAATCAATCACTATGATCAATTTCTCCACAAATGAATTACTATATTTTATGTCATCTTTTTATATTATGATCATACTAGTGAGTTTTCTTTTTTTTTTTTAGATACTAAAGAGGAGCTTATTTCATATACTCGTCTTATTGACTGTTAATTTATATATGTTCTTTAAAGAAATATCCTATTCGGGAAAAAATTTATATAGAATTAGAAGATATAAAATTACTTAAGAGGGGCTGGGAAGAGGGCTCAGTGGTAGAGCACTTGCCTTGCATGCATGAGGCCCTAGGTTTGATTCCTAGGCACCACATAAGCAAAAAGAAAAAATCCAGAAGTGGTGCTGTGGCTCAAGTTGTAGAGCACTAGCCGTGAGCTGAAGAGCTGAGGGACAGCGCACAGGCCCAGAGTTCAGGCCCCACAACCGGATCCCCCCCAAAAAAGTACTTAAGATTCAGAATCATTGTAGCATTAACAATGTAGCATTAACAAATATGTGCCCTCTATTTGTTGGACATGTTTTCATTTCTGTTATAGTGTCCTATGAGTTATCAAAGGTTATCACTTGATATAATCCTTTTCTTTAGCCACTAATGCTTTCCATGTCAAATTTTTAGAAAACTTTACGGATCCAATGTCATGAATTTTTAAATTTATATTTTATAGGTTTTTACATCTCATATTTAGTTTGATAATCATCTTTTTTATTTTAAGTTTTTGTATTAGGATTGAGGTAGGCCAGGAGCCCATGGCTCATGCCTGTAATCCTAGCTACTCAGGAGGCTGAGATGGTAATAAGATTCAAAGCTAGTATGAAGGCTCAAGCTACACCATTTTACAAGATTGTCCTATAGACCTGTATTCCTTGAATTTACATACGAGTTTATTGAGCTGGTGGACCAATATTCTACAGAGCTATCTAGATGTTTGATAGTCACTCATATTTTGCACCTTGTGAAAACACAAGATCCTAGATATTATATATAGAAAAATGTTTTTAGAGAATGCTTGAAACAACTAAAATTAATGTAGGAATGAGTTAAGATTTAGATAACGCTGTAGCACAATAAAGCTGAATGATAACTTGAGCTGTACAGCAGAGGAGAGTGAGAGGGCAAAGAATGATGGACCACATAGGATCTGCTTGTCACTGGTATTGTGTTTCAAAAAAACAGAATGATGTCAGAGAAGAGAAGGAGAAAAATAAACTGTCCTGAATCAAGTTTCTTCCTAATCCACCTAATAGTTTGTTCTGAAAGTCAGAGAAAATGGGAAAAAATAAAATAGAAAATTCTAGACCTGTTATAATGTAAAGAAATTTTAATAGGGATATGATAATTAATTTCCAAAGATATAGGAGAAAAAATAGGTAAACTCTCAAAGGAAAAAGAACAAAGAGAGAAAAGAAGCAAAGTAAAACCTTTGTCAATAACAGACACAAGAGTTTGGAAGTGGAAAGGCTGTGGAAGTATTCTAAATAACAAAAAAAAATAGCTAACGTGGATAGAGATGGATCACATTTTATGATATATAGTTTTGAAAAACATACTAGGAACGAGTGGATAGAAGATGTATCACATTTTATCATATATAATTTTGAAAAAAACATACTAGGAATGAAAGTTCAAAAGTCATAATTTAAAACACTATTTGGATTATAACTAGATAGTATAGCTCAATGGTAAAACATTGGCCTAGCATATGTGAAGCAATGGTGGGATCTCCCAAGCATTATAAAGTACAAAAAAAGCACACATACAAAAAAACTACATAAACACACATGCATACACATATACACACACCATTTCACACATTTGGAATATTGATATTATCATATTAAACAGGAAATTATCACAAATAATAAAAGTATGTTAATATATGAAATCATAATATCGCTCATAGTATTTAAAAGTTTAGTAGGAATAAAATAGTCACTATATACTTAAATTCCTATAGATTAAATAAATTGAAAATTAAGAAATAGAAGACATGAGAACCTTTTAAAATAAGTTTTAAATAATAAAAATTTTGAAACTTGTATCCTTTTATTTTGACAAAAGGCTGATGTTACTTGTGTTTTAACTCAATATTTAGAATGTGATAACCAGGTGCTCTATATCTCGTTATGGATGGCTATACCTATAATCATTTCACTCTGAATATTTTTATAATAAGGAAGGTCTCATAGTTTCTCAGTCTCTCCCGAATTACAAACCCTATTTACATTTCCCACCATAGCTAATTAATGGAAGCCACTAATCACTATGCCCAGATCAAACATATTTTTTTTTTTAATTCCAGTACAAAGATTTCCAAAAAGTGACCAGGTAATGAAAGCTATCTTAATAAAGTATGTGCTTCTTGAAAATACAGTAAGTATTTTTTACCTGAACAAATATGTTTAGAACTATAAGAAAATAAATATATTTAAATTCACCAACCATATAAAAATTAAGAAAATAATTTTCAAATATTCACATGTTAAATATTTTAAAAGCAAAATATACGTGTCTAATAATTTACATATGTAAAAATCAAGCAAAATTAAATTTTACAACTTTGAAAAAAGAATTACCCTAAAGAAACAAAAGAAAATAATTAAGTTCAAAATTTGAAATTTAGAAAATAAAATGAAGTCTACTGTTTAGTTGACTTAAGTAACTGTACATCCTCTGTATATCAATTTTATAATAAAGAATGCATGAACAAGAAAGCAAAAGTACCGATAGATCAATAGCAACAGCAAAACCATCAGTAGTTCTTTTTTTGAGTGTAAAATAATCGATGGAAGAGATAACAATGTTCCTTCTATAAGAAATGTACTCATTACCATATTTATGTAACTATAACCCCTCTGTACATTACCTTTATAATAAAATTAAATTGAAATTAAAATAAACCAAATAATGTACCAATTAAGAATTCTTAGAAGCCATTGATTAAAACTTTGTGAAAAAACTGCCTTAAGAACCTAAGGAATATAATTTGATGATGCTATTTAAATACTTCAACTTCAGCAGAGAAGCAAAATTTTTAAAAACTGTTACAAAATAAAGTAATACATCAGAATATATTACTACTATTAATAATCGTAAGAAGAATTTATAGTGGTAGTCAAATAGGTAAGAAATGAGGCAATTTGCCAATTGTTTGCATTTAATAATTGAGAAAAAGTTTTCTATGTCTTTTTAAATATATCTTAAGTTTAATGAAGAAACTATTCTGTCACATCATATGATAATCAGATAAAGCTGATAGTATAGCAAAGGACAGATTGTACTAAGTTTTTGATGTTAATGTATATACTTATTTTGATTGTGGGAAATTGTGGGGATTTCAACTTGGGGTATTGTTCTTGCTAGGCTGGCGTCATATCAGTGGTTAATTTCAGGATAGTTGTTCTGTTTCCACAAGAACATGCACCTGATCTGTCCTTTTAGACTTCCCATCATCAATGGCACCAGAATTGCACACCAACATGTCTAGCTTCCTACCTTGGCTGGCCTGGATTCTGCAGTCCTTACAATCTTAGCCTGTAGATAGTGCAGGATGGTGGAAATGATCCAATGCACCGAGCTATAGGTTGAGAAGGAAATCCACTAAAAGTTTGGCCTGGGTTCTTTTCTCAATCCTCGTAAGTAGTTAAAGAGTACAGATGGGAGCCCCTAGTGCCAAGCAGTAACAGTATTTTTAAAGCCATTAGAAATACATATGTATTAGGCTTGGGATTACCTCAGGAAAAGAATAAAAGAGCAGTGAAGCATAGAGGACAGGTAGAATTTTAACTAGATATTCAGAGGCTGAATCAGCATAGCTAGCTACTCAGAAGGCTGAGATCTGAAGACCACTGTTCCAATCATGAAAATATATGCCATTATCTCCAAAAAAACAGAAGTGGAGCAGAGGCTCAAGTGGTAGACCACTATCCTTGGGAACAGAATCTTAGGAACAGTGTCCAGGCACTATCAAGCCTCCAGAATGATGAATGCATGCATGAGCACATGCAAATGTGCGTGCGTATACTCCCATGAGCGTGCACATGCGCATGCACGCGCGCGCGCGCACACACACACATACACACACACACACACACACATATGAGCACTTCAATGTGAAGTTCTTTATTTTTTTACCTTGCTGTACTTTACTTCCCTGTATTAGGTCACAAATTAACAAAATCAACTAAACACCTATTTACATACAACTCATCATGTTTCTCTAAAGTCTACTCTCTTTTCAGGAGCCTGCTTTTAGTTGATGAAAAAGTAAATTATTCAGGAGGTCAATTCATCTCTCTGAACTCTGTAGTAATGATGATCGTTTAGGATACCCTAGCAATATTTTTTTGTGTAATCCTGCATCAAGCAGCGTATTTGTTTCTCTAGAAGGGAAGCCTCTGTCAAACAATTAATACTAGGTTTTTCTCCTCCTGACAAGCATCTGTAGTTATAGTATCTTCATATATTTAATGAACCGTCTGTGTATGCCAAGGACTGCTGTGAAAATAAAAAGACCATTCTCAGCATTTAGCATTTGTATACCATTCAGAGATATGAAAGTGTTTAAATATTACTGACATTGTTTGGAATAAACAATGTTCACCTTGACTATCTTGAGAAAGAATTGGTTTCTCAGCACTTTAGATAAGAAATTGAGTGAAAGAAACAAAAGGAAAAGTGAGGAACAACTCAAAACATAGATTCAAATTAAACATCTCACACTGTATCAAATAAATTCATTCTATTTTATGACTAAAATACCAGCACTTAGGCTACTAATTCAAGGAAAATTTCCGAGAATTATTGTGTAAACTCTAATATTATTTCACTTCGTTAGAAAATAGGTAACTGTAATATGAAATCTCCAAGGTCATAATCAATTTACACCTCCCTGGTGAAAGGAACTGCTAGACTATATCGTTCTTGATTTCTAGCTCAAAATAGAAGAAATCATATTCTACCCATGACTCAACACTGCACTGCCTGGGGACCACATCTCTTGTTCACTCAGTCTTACTGAAAGAATGACCTCCCCAATTCTGATGGAAACAGACTGCAGTTCTTATGGACCAATCATTTCCACATTGTAGCTCATCTAAGTTGATTACCATGAGACATATTTTGATTGCTTTTTATACCCAACATTTTGAGAGAAATTTACTACTTTAAAATGCTATTAAAGGAAGACTGATATAAAAATCACCTTTGACCCCAGATAAATATTTTATCTTTCAAATACCCAAAAACACAGTCTGACCTATCATTAATGTTAGAAACGAAAGGTTAAAAAATCATAGACAACAAGACCTAAGCATGAATTAAAGAGTCTCCAACTTGTGAATATATTCGTTTAAAAAGACATCAAGAAAATTTTGGCCAGGGCCATGGAAAGCTAGGGTTTCTCCTATTCCATCCTGTAATGTTTTAGAGTGTCTGCTTTGATTCCGAGGTCTTTGATCCATTTGGAGTTGATTCTGGTGCAGGGTGATATATAAGGATTTAGCTTTATTTTTCTACATTAGTTAACCAATTTTGCCAGCACCATTTACTGAAGAGGCTGTCTTTCTTCCATTATACTGTTTAAGCTCCCTTATCAAAGATTAGATGGCTATAGATCTGTGGGTTCATTTCTTCACTAGCCATACAACAGGCAAGGGTCTCATATCTAAAATATACTTGGAACACAAAAAATTAAATCTCCCAACAACAAATCCTCAAAGAAACAACTGCTCAATAAATAAGTGCGCTAAAGACTTAAAGAGAAACTTCTCTGAAGAAGAAAGAAGGATGGCCAATAGACACATGAAGAAATGCTCAACATCCTTAGCCATAAAAGAAATGCAAATCAAAACACCATTGAGATACCACCTCACCCCAGTTAGAATGGCAAAAATGAAGAACTCTAACAACAACAGATGCTGGAGGGGATGTGGACAGAAGGGAACCTTACTTCATTGTTTCCCTTGTTTTCAATAACTTACTACCTAATTATATCTGTATCTTCTTACCTAACATATAAAAAGAATTGAAAGTGATCTCTTTTATCTAACTTAATGTTGTAAATATTTTGATTATGATGACATTATTATTTGAAAAATATATGTACAGAAGGGTGGTTCCAATGAAATGACATGACAGAACGCTGATAAATAAAAACATTGCAACACTGCTCTTTTCAGCCTCACCCCGTCCACATTGGCAACCAACATTGCATCAGCACACGCACACATATATACATACACATATGTGCGCACATGTACACACACATATACATTCAGTTTATTATACAAAAAAGTTCAAATCAAATATTAGTGATTAGTACAAATGATAGTTTTCCTTATTACAAAATAATACACAATCTAATCACCATGCATGTTTCATTTTACTTGCCTCTCCACATGTGACCACTTAATTTATTTTAATTCATTAATTCATTTGTTTGGTGCTAATACTAAGGCTTGAACTGAAGGCCTGGCTCTGTCCCAGAATTTGTTATTTTTTTGTTTTAGTTTTCTCAAGGCTATCATTTTACTGCTTGTACCCCAGCTCCATTTCTACCTTTTGCTGGTTACTTTCAAATCAGATTCGAATGGACTTTTTTTCCGGCTTGTTCTGGTTTCAAACCACAATCCTCAGATTTCATCTTTCTTATTAGCTAGGATTAAAGACAAAAGCCACCAGTGTGGCTTCTTTTTCCTCTATAGTTATCTAATGCACATACTTAGACAGTAATTTAAAACAGAGAGTATAGAAGCAAGATATACATTGATGATACTGTCCTGTCAGAAATTCATGGTAGTAAATTTCTTCTTAAGGCCATAAACAAAAATAACATGATATAATATAAAAGGACTCACTATTGAACATATGAGGTATAAAAGCTTTCTAATAGGTCCATTATTTATTGTTGCCCAACATTAGAAAAAAAAGTATAATGCAGTAGTAAAATAGAAGTCCTTTGTATGACTACTTAAATTCCTTGTTTTTTTAAAGCCTCATGTTTTCATCTTACTGTAAAAATTCATGGATTCCATGGTATTCTTCCAAGTGAATTGCCTGACTTTGATATCAAAATGTATTCAAGAGTTGTTTGTATATATCTATAATGATTTCTGCAGAGTTTGTAATTTTTTTAAATCAGAAATAGGTTTAACTTATCTGTTGAAATGAGTAGTACAGAAACTAAAGATAATTCTGGTGCTTGTCTAAAAAAGTTTATTTTAAAATAGTCTGTATTCTTTTTGTATAATGTCCATAATCTATTTCATTCTCTCCAAATATAATATTTTGAATTCTATATTGATTTATAGTATATAGGTTCATTAATAAAGGTGTCCTTTCCGATTGCATTCCATATAGAAACAGTTTAAGATTCCTTTTTTTCTTAGGTCCTTATAGTATTTTATTTCTTTGGGATAAAATGACAATGTTATCTAATTTCAAAAGTTTTGTAAAGGTTATGCTATGTAAAGGCCTTTCTAAGGTGAAGATTTAATACACTGAAGACAAACTTTTTTTTTTTTTAATTTTATTTTATTTTATTTGAGAACATACTGTACAGAGGGGTTACAATTACATGGGCAGGATAATGCATACATTTCTTACCAAGCATTGCAGCCTCCTCCTTT
Source organism: Dipodomys spectabilis (assembly GCF_019054845.1). Taxonomy (NCBI): domain Eukaryota; kingdom Metazoa; phylum Chordata; class Mammalia; order Rodentia; family Heteromyidae; genus Dipodomys; species Dipodomys spectabilis. The sequence goes on from NW_024870866.1 coordinate 589,810, forward strand.
GTTTACCCTTCACCTCCCTTCCCAGCTTCCCCCCTCCCTCCCACCCAATCATACCCCCCCCCACCGACATTGTAAAGCTGGTTTTGACATGACATTTTGTACTTCTCATTGTTGCAACAAGTCCACCTGAATCCTTAAACGACTTGTTTGTCCCCATCTCCTCCACATGTTATACTGACATCAAATATAGTGAAAGCGGGGGTTACACTGTGGAGGAGGGACATACCAAGCAACAAAGAAATAATCTTATAAATGCGTTAGAAACACATGCATGAAAGAAACAAAAACATTAAAATACATATTTGAGGTTTCGTTTTCCTAACATCACATTATCTGACTTTTTCCGCTTGACTCATACCTATACTAGATATTGCAAATAAGGGAAACCATGGGACCTATGTTTCTTTGGGCCTGGCTTACTTCACTTAATATAATTTTTTCCAAGCCTTTCCATTTCCTAACAAATGGGGAAATGTCATTCTTTCTGATGGAGGCATAGAATTCCATTGTGTATATATACCACATCTTCTTGATCCATTCATCTACTGAGGGGCATCTGGGTTGGTTCCATGTCTTAGCTATGGTAAATAATGCTGCAATAAACATAGTTGTGCTGGTAGCTTTAGTGTGGCCTTGTTTGTGATCATTTGGGTAAATGCCCAAAAGTGGGATTGCTGGGTCATTGGGGAGCTCTATGTGGAGTCTTTTGAGGAACCTCCATACTGCTTTCCAAAGTGGTTGAACAAGTTTACATTCCCACCAACAATGAAGTAAGGTTCCTTTCTGTCCACATCCCCTCCAGCATCTGTTGTTGTTAGAGTTCTTGATTTTTGCCGTTCTAACTGGAGTGAGGTGATATCTCAATGTTGTTTTGATTTGCATTTCTTTTATGGCTAGGGATGTTGAACATTTCTTCATGTGTCTATTGGCCATCCTTCTTTCTTCTTCAGAGAAGCTTCTCTTTAAGTCTTTCGCCCACTTACTTATTGGGCAGTTGTTTCTTTGAGGATTTGTTGTTGGGTGGTTTAATTTTTTGAGTTCCAAGTATATTTTAGATATGAGACCCTTGTCCGTTGTATGGCTAGTAAAGATCTTCTCCCAGTCCGTGGGCTTTCTATTGATCTTGCTAGCTATGTCATTTGCCCTGCAGAAGCTCTGCAACCTTATACAATCCCATTTGTCCAGCCTTTCTTTGATTTGTTGTGTTTCCGGGTCTCTATTCAGAAAATTTCGGCCTGAGCCAAGGAGACCCAGGGTTTCTCCTATTCCATCCTGTAATGTTTTCAGAGTGTCTGCTTTGAGTTCAAGGTCTTTGATCCATTTGGAGTTGATTCTGGTGCAGGGTGATATATAAGGATCTAGCTTTAGTTTTCTACATGTAGTTAACCAGTTTTGCCAGCACCATTTACTGAAGAGGCTGTCTGTCTTCCATTCTATTGTTTTAGCTCCCTTATCGAAGATTAGATGGCTATAGGTGAAGACAAACTTTTTATTCTATGAATTACATGTATTGTTTCACTTGTATCTATGTAATCAACTTTTTAATAACTTTTTTTCATTTCTTGATTCTGAAGAATACTTCACAAATTTCTATATCATTCTTTTGGAAGTGCCATGTTATTCTCTGTATTGTTGTAATGTGAGTAGATGTGCTGCTGAAGCATGTATTATCTTGTAAATTTAAATAGTTAATGATGTAATCTTAATATAGGAATAGATCTTTGGTTGCCTATTTGTAACAATGAAACTTTATTGTTCCTAGCAATGCTATTGATCTTATTTCCCTAAAATTCTGTGTATAGTGGAAAAAATTTATATTGTTCAATCGATTGCTCCCATTACAACTTTTTTTTTGGTCAATGATTATTTTAAGTCTTTTTCATTTTAAACCTGATCATACTTTGAAGTCTTTATAGCTAGGTCCAAAGGTGATGTCTTTTCAATTACTTATGAACTGAGTTAGCTTTGTGGAGCTAATGGATTCAAAGTAAGCCTTGCTTAAGTGCAACTTCTAAACTTCTGCAGCTTAAAATTTCCCAAATGATGTCTTACTGGCAGAAAATGTCTCCCGGACCCTTTCCCATTCTTCCATGTAGGAACAGACCAACCAGAATATCTTACGCTGACAGCAAAGAATGTCTTACTGCAACAAAATTAATCTTAGTTACAAGGGATCATAGAGAGATGAACAGTTCAGACAGAACTGTTCAGACTAGAAGGTATTTTATCAAAATATAATTGTTTATTATACCTACCAATTCAAAAGTAGCTAAAGCCAGAAAGGTGAAAAATTGTTCATATGCATGATTACCTAATGTCCTGGTCTACCTTCCAACCAGGCAGGAACTTACACTACCGTGTTTATATCACCAAATATTTCCATAGCTCCAGGAGAAGTCCATACTTTTCTCCTCGATTTTAGGCCTTAAATTGGTAATTTTTTTTTTTTTTTATCACACTGTTGCCTTTTGCCTCCAGTCTGTAAATCTACAAATGGTAAATCTTTAGGCCTAACTCTATCAAACACTGAGGTAGAGATAATGGAATAAATCTTTAAAACAGAGTTGCCTTTGATATCCTAACAACAGAACAATGCAAATCATGTGCCTTTTTATTATATTATATATAGTTATATATTTTATATTTATATGTGCTGATTTTATATTTTACCCAGTGAAACTTACTAGAATCCGCTGATAATTTAAGAAATACATTTATATTTATTTATTCCAATAAATACAATGGGAATATAAATAATTAGGTTTAGAATATATATTAGAATATAAAAGTATCAATGAAGTATCTTCGGTATTAACTTGGGATACCTTCTAAGTGTTCTTGGTCATCTGAATTCACATGATAAAAAAAACCAATGCTGTTTTCCTCTAATCTATAAGGGATTTTACTCTGCTGCTCTGTTTATTGTTTTAACTCACTGGTCCCAAACTGTTTTCTCCATATTTTTGAATCATTCCTACTGAGTACACCCAAATTTTGCTGATATTATGCCTAAAAGGTATTATTTTCCTGCAGGACCGAGGGATCCAAGGATCCCAGGTCACAGTTATCCACATCATCAGATAAGAAGGGTCAGACTTATCACTTAGGCCCATGCAATATGCCAACAGAAAGTAATTGAAGACTCATCTCAAATTCTCATTTCGTATAATATTTCAGGACTCCAATTCCTTGAGACATAGGAATTAGCAGTAAGCAATTGTGAAATACAAGATGAGCTCAAAAATCTGAGAGAAAGTACTGTAATTCAAATTTCTAATTTACAGATGACCAGCCCATATGAGTGAGCAAGATCACAAATTTCACAAGATTATTTTTAATACCCCTTTCCTAATGATTAATGAAAGATTTCAGTCCAGCGTAAGTAGGCCAAAAAATAGTTCCTGGAACGATAGATCCATAATTGGTCTACCAAGGCTAGCAAAGCTTGACTTAGAGGTCAAATATAATTCAGAAAAAACATTAAGAAGATCCTTAGTGCTTCAAAACACTGGTACTTCAGTAAAACTTGGTTCTGTAATATAAAGATGTTGTCATTCTCAATCCAATGACAACCTACATTTAATCTCCTGAAAGCATATTCCTTTTCAAATAAACTTTTTAAAATCACATTCGCCAAAATAACATTTGACAAGTAGATGATACTTAGTGACATTACAATTTTTTAAGTGGAGGGAGCAAATTACAATAAAGTTGATTTATTTATCCAGCACTAATGTCAAACAGTTTCAACCATTGATTAAAGTTTAGAAATAATATCACCCACCCTTTGTGTTGTTCAATAGGTGCCTTGCAGAAATGTGTTAAATAGATCAGCCTCCAATATTTCAAACCCAAACATTAGCTAATAAAGTAAATTTCATCACATAATGAGGTAAATTTTAAAAAGTCACAAATAGTTGCCTTATCATATGTTGTTTCATGTTTTCTTTGTCTGTCTAACATAGTAAGAAATATGACTTTAATTCTTGAATATGGGTACTCATCAGAATTGTGACAAACATAAAATCTGTCTTCTATATGTATCATATTCCTCTATAGTAGTAATTATTAGTTTTCTTTTTTCCAAAACATATAGGTAACAGAAAATACTATCCCATGTAAAATAAAATAATCACAAACCATTGTACTAAGCCATTTATAAAAATTGGTATTTAGGAATATATTCTAAGCCATTTTTAAACTTTTTTGTTGACTAAAGATTAATCTTCCAAATGGATAGAATAAAATCATGTCTAGGTGATTCACGTCTCCAGACTTGCAAATTGTTATTCCGGATGAATGAATTATAGAAATAGAAGTTGACATAAGTTCAAGTATGTGCAGGATTGAAACTCCATGTAATGTATATAAACCTTTCAAAATATTAACAGACAGTTTAAGAGAATGACTATCTGGAAGTTGAAACCAGAGAGGAATAATAGTAAAGACATAGAATGAATGAAAAACGGAGCAACGGACAAGTACAGCTAAAATACTCAATGTACACATGTGATAAAGGAAGTGGTAAATCGAAATAAATCTTGGAGAAGGGGTTGGTTGAGAATGATAGAAGGAGTGACTCTGATCCAGGAGCATTGGACAATTAGATGGAAATATTTAATTGTAACGTATTTGCACAACCTTTGAAATGCAGTTAAAAAACAAAATCATACAAAAATCACAACCAAACAGCAATCTCTAGGAGTTTGCATATGACCTCTCAAAATTTTAAGCTGTTAATTAAGGGCAGTCTTGGGAAAAGCAAAAAAAAATAAAATAAAACTGTTCAAAGAGGTACGGGAGAATTTTCAACAGATTTAAATAGATTGTCTAAGGTTATAAATCACCTACATCTGCTGCAAATATATTCTTCTACGAACTGGAGCCTCTAGTCCTGAGCCACACTTGATAGTTTGTGAATATAGAATGATAGAAACAAGATCAAGAACTCATTACTCCACTGGAGAGAAAACAATCCTGTTTTTTCTCAAATCTCTCCATTACTCTTTTTTTCATACTTTTAAGTCAAGTGATTTTGAATTATATCTTTCCTTCTTTGTTCTGACAAAGTAATTGGCTAAAGTAATTCACTAAATATTATGTACCATTTTTTTCTATCAATCTGTTTACTTGTCCAAGCGAGTACATTAAACTTCCCCCTTGCATTTGGTTGCCACGAAAACCAATCATCTATGATAATGAGGACAAACTCTAATGTAAAAGTTTGTCTCCAAAAAACCAGTCCAAGAAGCTGTGATCACAAATATTTAGATCTTCTTTTTTCTTTTACCTTGAAAGTCTTCTTGTGTCTAAAGTGCCCACAAAATTAAATACTCCAACTCTTTTTGGTTCAATCACTTCTAACCTCAAAGATACATTTTGCTAACAATATGCTTAGAGGAAACCGAAAAACACTCCACTTTTATCTTCTCTCTTAATATTCTCCTTAGTTACCATATCAGGAACAGTGAAGTTATTCTTTGCAAAATTATTTCAATAGATTTTCTCTTCGTCTTGCATTTGCTCAACAAGTTGTATAGAGAAGAATAGAGTTAAATCACTCATTTCTTGGATGACAGTGTCTGTTACAAAGGACAATGCTTCTATGTCCTACTTCTATGTCCTCCTTTTAGCTCTTGTGTGATTTCCAATTAATCACAGCTTCTTGGCTTTAAGTCTAGTGAAGCTGAAGGACTATAAGGCCTTGCCCACTGCTTCATCTTCATGGTTTCTCTTTTAAAACTTTTATTTGGATGTGGAATTTATTTGCATGTCTTCGTTCAATCTATTCCACATTGTAGTGAGCCAAATAGGCTCTGTAAAATCACTTAAGGTAGCAAAATTATTATGACAATCTATATCAAAAAGTTTTGGGCTCTTTCCACTACTGAAGCCAATACGCTTAGCTACGGCTTCTAAGATCACATTTTCTTACCTTTTCAATTTGCTCAATTCTTTTCTGATCCGAACACTTTTTGGCTTATGTAATAAGAGAAGTCCTCATTATCTCATGTTAATAAGGATATTTTTTGTGAGATACTTAGAAATGAGAAATCATTGGTTTGAAGTATCCAATAAGATTTTTTTCTCTTTTTCAGTATTTCATGTGCAAATACATTTGGAAACTATTACAAACAGAAAAGTGTAAACCCAATACCTTCTTTCATTTTGCATGGCACTTTCTCCCTAAATATTTTGACCCAAATTATCTTTTTCAGAGAACTACTGTTTGATAATTAAAGGTCAATTCACAAATTTTGATATTTTATTTTTTTTTAAGTTTGAATTTAAATTACACTACAACATTGTTTCACACAGTAAGAGTATATTTCCTGGGAAAGGACAATTCTCAAGGAAACCTACAGGATTTATATCCAGGTTTCTGAGGTTTGTTTATTTAGTGTGAAAATTAGCCATCTTTACCCACATTGCATGAAAGCCTATTTTCCCAAGCAATTTTAAATTTTCTTCATAGGCTAAATTGTTAAAAATTTTGAACAATTAAAATTTACCTGTCATAATTTTAAAACTTTTTTGAAATTCCTTTATCAGAATCGCGAATTCACCAATGCGAATTCCCACCTTACCATCAGTAACAGTTAAAATGTTGTTTTCATGATATAGTGTCCATGAAACTATTATTTTCCAGTGGCTTTGTTATGCATATATATGACCATATAAGTTGATGCTGAGCAAAATGAACTCCAAGATAAGGAAACAGAGATTTTTATTTACGATTGTTGTTTTTAATGTACTATGTGGTTTCTATTTTCTTTGGGGTTTTCCCCTATGGTTTATCCCCTGCTGTATTTGACTTTGGTACCCTTCGTATTTGTTCATACATTTACCTTAATTAGGTAAGGGAAGAGGAACAACAAATGGCTAGAAAAAGGACCAAGGACAATCCAATTCAATAGCAATACTCACAAGATAATATGTTGGAAATGTACATTACAAATTGTGAGGAGTATTGGGGTGAAAGAAAATTGTGAGAAAAATGAGAGAGGAGGTAACAAGTTTGAAAAGTTATGTATTCAGTACCTTACAATTACTGCAACCAAACTGTACCTCACTTTTCCAATAAAAAAATTAAAATAAGTTGCATGAAATAAATATCACTGGATTAGTATAATAAATATTATTCTTTTTGTAGTAACTTTTTAAAAATCAATACTATTTGGCATCTAATTTGAATTAATTACCCCTTTTTAATCAGAGGGTCATCAACTTGAATGTTATCCAACTAGACAATATTTTCACAATATACTTGCCTATATTTTCAAAAAAGAATAAATATAGTACTTTCTCATCCTAAAACCGAAAACAGATTAATTCTTTGGAAACCGTAAATTTTAGATGTAAATAATTGTTAAGAGGAAAGGATATATGTGCTCTTCAAAATTCCTATGACTAATAACTACTCATTTTCAAATTCTGAACATTCCATATCTGAGAGATTCAAAACAGTACGTGTTTGCATGTTATGTAATTCTGCAATAGATGCAGTTTCCAATGGGGTGTTACAGATTGAGAAGTCAATAGAAAAATAGCCACATACTGGTAGAAGATAAAACTATGAAGCATCTGTAACAATTAATTATTTAAGAGTAAGCAATTGTTTATCAGAGTAAGCTATTATTTCTATGACCATCAATCCCAAGATTTAGCTCATAAAGTCATCCTAGCCCAACAGTTTCCAACTTATAGGGTGCACCTCAAAATTCCCTTAATTCACATCACAAATAGCCTATCTCTATTGTGAAAAAATACTACACCTCTGTGTGATGCCCTCCTTGCTCTGGAAAGAACACCATAATCAAGTGGGTTCTATGAATTTTCCCCCCAGTGGTATCCTTGACATCAGAACACTTGCAAATATTATCTATATTTTATAATTTTTTTAACTATCATAGATATTCAGGATGCTAAGATGGGAAGATTACTGTTGAAAGCCCACGCAGGCAGGAAGGTTCCTTAGATTCTTATCTCCAATAAACTTCTCAGAAAAAGCCAGACAGAAGTGGCACTGAGGTTGAAGTGGTAGGGCACAAGCCTTGAGCAAAAACAGGCTCAGAGACAGTATCCAGGCCCAGAGTTCAAGCCCAAGGACAAATCAATAAAACAAAACAAAAATAAAAACAAACTTCAAAGCTAGCATTTTTTCTCATTGTATAAAGAGGCAAGTAATTAAGGAAATTGCTTCCTATGTTACATATATGTAGAAGAAAGATGTCACACAATTATTCTGTTCATACTATGTTAAACCAAAGCCTCAAAAATGCTATATTTCTTAATTTATAAATTAATTTCATCCATTTGTTGGCAACTCTGTCTATATTATTCACATTATCATTTTATACATGAACTGTTGGAATTATCTATTATCTAAGTTCTAATTATAACTCTTTTGAAAGAATACTCTAGGCAAATAGAATGTGAGAATCATTTGTGAATTTGTCAATTAAACCCTCAACTTACGAAGAATTTTGTAGTATCCTATAGAATATGATTACAAACAAAACCAAAATATTTATTTTAAATCGAAATTCTAATTTAGCAATATCTACATAGTCCTATATAAGATGAGCTTTGCTTTTTCTCCAGGGATAACCTTCTGTAATCCTTCATCATTTCTTTGGAATCCAAAAGAATGATGATTATTTACTTTTCCAAATTTTGGATGGGAATCATGAGCCATTTTGCGTCTAGGAATGTTCTGTAATGAAGAGAGCATTTAAAACACAACTGAATATTATATATGTGTTGCATTTCAATAGGAAACTTGACTTCTCAAAACATAATGACAAAATTAGCCCAAACTTCTTTCTGTGTATTCCTTTCTTGACTGTTTTGCTTTATGAATACAACATTATACTACCTGGTCCAGAGAAGGTATCACTATGTAATTCCAAACTCTAATCTCCTGTATTAGACTGACTGATTGAATTCTAGGCTTGTATCACATTGCCTTGCCATAGTTTCTTGGTTTGTTTAATCTAGGTAGAGACTAGCAATTATGAACTTCTCCAGTGATGTTATCCACCAGAGTAACTGCTCAGACTGTTTATCTACTATTTTCAAAGATTTTCTAACATTTGACACAGGATATGAACATTTTCAGATGCACCTGAACGGGTCTCTGATTCATTCCTCCATATATCTGATCGCTTGAATAATGATTACTTGACTCTTACTATCTCTGGTCCTTACCTATGTAATATTCTCAAACTTTTTGAAGAATTTCACTTAGGACTTTCTACTATTAAAAATTATCACTTGATTCTAGTCTTACTCAGGACATATTTTCTATTGTTTTCTAAATTTTCTACATATTCTGAGAGTTGTTTCATTTGTGTATTTGTGTTTGCACATATAAGTGCCTCTGTGTGTATATGTCTCAAGCTCTTATTCATCAGTCTTGCTCATGACTGGTATTCCATCACCTCAGCCATTCTTCCAATTCAGCTTTTGTCTGCTTAATTATAGGTAATGTCACAAAGATTGTTCTGTCCAGGCTGTATGCAAACTGAACTTCCCAGACTCCTTTACATTCTTAGGTTTTATTTTTCCAGGAGTATCAATTTTAAACTACAAACATTTTTGTGAGTGTAAAGTCTAAGCTGTAGCCCAGATTTTTAACTCAAGAATTCATATAAGGGTAGATGAACATACACATTACATATGCTGACTGTACACTGTTAGAAATGTGATCTTAAGCTGGGTGGCAGTGAGATCTGAGGATTGAGGTTCAAAGCCAGACTGGGCAGGAAAGTCCCAGAGACTCTTTTCTCCAATTAACTACCAGAAAACTGGAAGTGGTACTCTGGCTCACGTGGCAGAGCATTAGCCTTGAGCCAAATAGCAGAGGGACAGTGCCCAGGCCCAGAGTTCAAGTGCCAAAACCACCACCAACAAAAAAAATATAAGTAAAGAAAAATAAATGTCAGCCACCAGTTCATTGCTAATATAATCCCTGCTTTCTCAAGATGGACTTTTTTTCCCTAGGTAAATCCATGCCTTTATATCTGACTTGCATTGGGGAAGAATTATTCTTCCTTTCTACTTTCAACAAATTTGCATGATTAGCAAGCGTTATTTAGAAAGGGAGTGGCCTCATAATTCATGCTCCACTTAGGAGTAATGCTTTCTCTATATCACTCCCATAAATCTACATACTGGATTTGGCTTTGTTGTTTCAATGTTGTCTTATTTGTAGAGTCTTCTACAATGTATTGAACCCTTATACTTAAACACATAACTTCTCTTTCTCCTATTATTGCTATTGTTTCTCTTACTGTTAATTCAATGCACATGGGAAATAATGCACAGCACGTGCACTCAAAAATGAATGGTCTGAGAACCTTCTTCCTATTTCAAATTTGCCTTAATTTACCAAGAACTTAAAAGTTTTAACTCAATGTACTCATGGATAATGTATTTATAAGCAATATAAATTTCATATTTTCTCTTTACTAACTTGTCTCTGAAACACATGTTACCTCAGGTCCAAAGATATCCTTGTGTTATTTCAGTGAAGAAAGAAAATATTCATTATACCTCAAGCAGCACCATCGATTATTAGTGGAAGTAACTGTTACTGGATGTGGAAACTGATCCCAGGGAGGAATTGAACATAGAGGAATGACAAAATTCAAGTTAACTTGTGCTTTCCTTTTTACTGTACAAGAAAAATATCAAAAGGCTTGATGGAAACTCTGTCCCTGACTTGTTCGAGTGTGTTCTTTACTCATATAAAACTTTTCTGTAAACTTCTAATTGAGAATATCACAAAAAGAAATAATATGCCATTTGAAGGCCAACATAGAAAAAAAAGGAAATAAGGTTGTTTTAAAAGGGTTTGACTGCAAAGAAACAAAGTCATGGAGGTTTTAAAGTGTCTTATGGATAGATATTTGAACCCTGAGATGATTCTCTTCTTTCAGGAGTCAGTTATCAATTCCTTTAGTCTGGTCCTGAATTCTCCATAGCAATAAGGATTCCAGAAAAGCAGGATCCAGTGAGCATGATCAGCAAAAGGAGCCTCTTCTCAGACCAGTACTCTTTTAAGGAGGGTCCCAAAGAAATATCTGGGTTTTGTTTTTTTTACTTGTTTGTTTAGTTTGTGTTGGTCCTGGGGATTAAACCGAGAGCCTGAACCCTGTCCCTGAACACTTGTCTTTCCTGCCCAACTGCCTCCAAAGCTAGTACTCTACTGCTCAAACCAAAACTCCACTTCTGTTTTTTTGGTGCTAATTAGCAGTAAGAGTTTGACAGACTCTTCTGCCTGGGGTGGCTTTGAACTAAGATATTAAGAAAGCTAAGTGAGATCAACTGCATGGACTTCTCTTTTGAAACAAGAAATATTAAATGAAGTTTATTATAAAGCTAATATTTGACAGTTTTTAAAAGAAGAAAATATGTCCAGCAAAGAAGCCATAACCTCAATAACTCAGCAAAAGTAGGTGCACTGAATCAGTTTGGAATTATTTTTTCTGTTGGGAAGATTATTAACCTTTTCCTTCCTTTTGGGGAAACTTAAAGTCATATTTTCACTTATTTTATTGGTCGTGGGGCTTGAACTCTGATCCTGGGCGCTGTCCCTCAGCTCTTCGGGTCATGTTGAATACTCTACCACTTTAGCTACAGCACTGCTTCTGGGTTTCTGGTGGTTAATTGAAGATAAGGGTCTCATGGTCTTTCCTGACCAGGTTGGCTTTTTTGAACCACAATCCTCTGGTCTCAATTTACTGAGTAGATAGGATTACAGGAGTGAGCAACCAGGACCCAGCTCATATTTGCATTTATGTGCAATGAATGACACTTTGTAGCCAAAGAATGGAAATTTGAACCAAATGATAACATTGATGCTTTTCAGAAAAATTGAGGTAGCAATAAATATGTCCTCCTTTTCTTTGTAGTTACATTAATGACTCATGAGCCATCTGTATAGGTGTGTTTAGTATTAGGAAATGTTCATAGAGAAATATAGAAAGACAGATTTTTAGAAAGCAAACAAGATATGAAAGAACAGCATAGAAGGAGATACATTTATCACACAGAGATTAAGAACTAGCCTAAGAGACTTAGAATGCTAAAGGCAATTAGTAGTAAGCCTAGTTGATAACTAGTACTTCAATAACCAAAAATAATTCTCTAGAAGAGTTTCTGGTATACCTTAGTTACTATCATTTATTCCTTGCATCTGAAGTTATTCCTTCTCTTCTGTCACAACTGTTACTTAGCCTCTACATTTTTGGTGTCATGACTGACCAAAAAGATTTCAAATCTCACTTAGACTACCCTTCTTTTTGTGATTAGCAGTGACCACACAAAATCCTAGAATCTTTGAATTTCCAGAGTTAATCTTCACCTGACATCTAAGCACATTCCTGTCATTAATTGCTGTGACCTATTGAACAAAAGATTTTTTTCAACACAGTATCCTAATATAAGTAAAGTACATGACTTAGGGACTATTGTCCGGTGTCAGTATGGAAGGAGCATTTATATATTCCAAGTATGGGTTCTTTGTTTTCCATTTACTAACCAAATGTATTTTATTTTGTTTTGTTTTGTTTTTGCCAGTCCAGGGGCTTAAACTCAGAGCTAGGGAATTATTCCTGAGCTTTTTTTCTCTCTCTCAAGGCTAGCACTCTACCACTTGAGTCATAGCACCATTTTCAGTTTTTTTCTGTTTATGTGATACAAGGAACTGAACCCAGGGTTTTATGCATGCTAGGCAATCACTGCACCATGAAGCCACATTCCCAGAGCCCTAAATGACTTTCTTAAGTTGACATTATATTTTCATTCCATAACTATGTATCATAATTTTGTCCAGGTGCTACAAAATGATGTTGAAAGCAATACAATACAATAAGTCCAGTAAGGCTGGATGGACAATGAATAACCCTCATATTCTAGCCAGGGCACAGAGGGACTTACCTCATGGAGCTGTTTCAACAGGCTGAGTGAGACAGCTCCTGACCCACAACCAACCTCCAGAATGAGAGGGCCACGCACCCATTCAACCAGTTCCTGTGAGAAAGAAAAAGAAAGTCAGAATTACACAAGTCGGGTGCTGGTGGCTCAGAACTCTAGTCCTAACTACACAGGAGGCTGAGATATGAGGATCATGGTTTATAGTCATCCCAGGAAGGAACGACTGTGAGACTCTTATCTCCAAAGATCTACCAGAAAACTGGAAGTGGCGCTATGGGCTCAAGTGGTAGAGTGCTAGCCTTGATCTGAGGAGCTAGGGAACAGCACCCCGGCCTAGAGTTCAAGCACCACGACTGACAAGAAGTGGACTTCCCACCACAAGAAGTGGACTGAATAGCACCCATTGTCCTAGGGAACATGGTAGAGAAGTCAGGCCGAGGTCCTGTGAAGTTGAGGTCATAAATAGGTTACCTGGCTTTTCTGTGCCTCGGTTTCCCCAGCTGAAAAACTCAAGAGTGAAGGCTCCCCTTCCTTATGGGGATAGGGGAATGATGAAAGAGAGTCATGTTTTGTTTCATAATCCCACACTTGTTGCACGATTTGTAACAGGCCCCACCTGAGCCCTTTCGGGGTATCTTCATGTCATATGCTCACAGAATTGCCGGCAGCTGAGAACTTTATCTGAATGCTGCTCCCTCTATTCCTAGACATGCTCCAGAGATCCCTCTGTATAAATCAGTTTCCTCACAACTCGCCTGTGAGGAGACTGAGGTCCCATGTTTGAGGCCCTACCCAGAGCTTCACCTGTGGTCAAGAATGACTGCTGTGGACTAAGAGTTTGGGTAAATCCTTCTAAACTGATGACTGAGAATGGTGCTATATGTCTACCATCCCAACTATAGAGGACCAGGCCTGGTGGATCACACCTGTTACAGATAGGAGGAACACGATCCAGCCAAGCCTGAGCATATGTTGAGTCTCTATCTCAGAAATGCCCAAGACAGAAAGGTGGGTCCTCAGAGCCAGGGAGAGGAAACAAGCAGGGGGTCATGGTTACCCCAGAGGGGTGTCTGACCCAGGGTGGAGGTGGTGGGACAGTCACTCACCTGTGCTGCTGGGAGAAGCTGTTGGCGGCTGCTCCAGGTGGTGTGAACAGCCTGGGCTGCAGCATTATGGATACATGGGCCCAGAGCAGAGGACCAAGGGCAGGGACCAGGTCAGGGCCTTAGGTTGGCTGGCAGCACACCATTGTCTGAGTTTGAAACCCGGCACCTCAGGAATGTAGGGAGGGGGTCGGGGGGCCGGGGAGTGCATCAATTTCCTACTATACTCCAAAGTCACATCTAGTCTCCTGCTCAGCACTCAGTCACCTCTACCTTCCTCAACTGCTGGTAGTGATGTAAACTAACAGAGGGAACCCAGGTGCTACTGGGCAGCATGGAATGTGGGTGTGGTCACCATTCTTGTATCTCATTGGTCAGAAAGAAACATGAAAGAATGGGGGTGTGGCCGGAATCCTGTGATGCAAGCAGCATGGGCAGAGTCAAGATGACAGCGGATCCCCTAGCACTTTTCCCATGGAACTCTGCCCAATTCAGTTGGGGACAAGAGGGTGACCTGCTTTAGCTGGATGGCTGCATAGATACTTGTATATGTTTATTTGTTGCCAGTCCTGACCTTGAACTGAGGATCTGGGCACTGTCTGTGAGCTGTTTTTGCTCAAGGCTCAGCCTTCACACAGGAGCCACAGGGCTTCTGGCTTTGTTGACACTGAAGTTGGACAGAGGTCTCAAGGACTTTCCTGCCTAGGGTGACTTTGACCATCTTCGTCCTATCACAGTCTTGTAAGTATTAAGGAGAACTACTGAGAGCCACTGGTGCCTACCTAATTGGTCTTGCTGATTTTCTTGGACAGACTGGTGAGTTCCCTATCCTTGGGTTGAAGTAGGAATTGGAGCCCACAGTTTGAGTCCTGGTCCTACCACCACCTCCAAATGGCAAGAGATCCTAAGAAAATTGTTCCTATCCATATGATTACCAATAGAATGTGATGTATGTCATGATTGAATGAGCAGTTTTAGAATGATTCTAGGATAAAATTATACACAAATATAGGACACTGATTGATTTTAATTAATACTTTATGAAGCATTTAAACAATCACATTAATAAAATTGAGGCATAATGAAATACCTAAGAATTGGGCGTTACATAGTATAAAGGTGCCATTTTTTCTGCCAGGACTGGGACTGGAACTCATTGTCTGGGTAACTCTGTTCTACTGTGTGGGATGGGGAAGCTTGTCCCCTTGAAGTAAAAAAATTCAAGTCTGATTGTAACCCCTCTGTACAGTATTTTCACAATAAAAAAATTAAAGTCTGTTGAAGTAAAAAAATTCAAGTCTGATTGTAACCCCTCTGTACAGTATTTTCACAATAAAAAAATTAAAGTCTGTTCCTTAGGCCTGAAATCAATCCCCACTTCTAGAAAACGACATATTCATGTACAATTTACATATATGATTTATATTTATATACATATTTTGACTCCATATTGCATTCAGTGTAGGTTTTTTTATTTTTTTATTCATGTATTGACCATTTATTTTATTGACTATTATGACACATAGAACATTGATTACATTGATTACATAGGATATAGGTCTGCATATGTATTCCACTTCATACCTGACACCCAGGATATTCATAGAAAAGGAAAACATGTGTCACCATCAGCTTCGTACTCCATGATTCATTGTTTGGGAGTGCTTGCATCGGAACTCATGGCCTACAAGGCCAAAGTAATGAATGGGTGAGGGTCAACATGCCATCCTGGGGCAA
This sequence comes from Dipodomys spectabilis, assembly GCF_019054845.1. Taxonomy (NCBI): domain Eukaryota; kingdom Metazoa; phylum Chordata; class Mammalia; order Rodentia; family Heteromyidae; genus Dipodomys; species Dipodomys spectabilis. The sequence continues at coordinate 605,592 of NW_024870866.1, forward strand.
ATTGAGCTAACAGGTAATTCCCAGGACCCTGAGTCCCAGGGGTTAACAAAATAAGAACAGATTGACATGCAGATGGCAGCACGCTAATAAATATATATCTTTTAGATTGCCAGGGATGTCTATACATTAGTCATTTACATAGAATACATTCCTACCAATTCTTGGGTATTTATTATGCCTCTATGTAATTAATGTTATTGTTTTCATCCTTATACTGTGAATGAAATCAATCAGTGTCCTGAAATTATTGTGTTCTTGTAAGTAATAATATTGTTTTAATTCTTTATACATAATAAATAAAATCAATCAGCCTCCTGAAATGATGCTGTCTAATTTTATAGGAGCATGATTCACAATCAACTCATTCAACCATGACATTGATAAGATTCCATTGTTATTGCTATGGATGGGAACCAGTTTCTTAGTATCTCCTGCCATTGGTTGGTGTCAGTACGGGGATTCGAAATCAGGGCCTATGTTGCCATGTGGGCCTATGGCTTTCCCGGTGTTCTGCCAGCCTTCAGCAATGCAAGGTGAAGTATCCTTTGCAACAGTGTCATTCAGACCCAAGAGGGTCACCGTGCAAAGAAGAAAATGTAAAAAGGCCACATTTTTTCTGAGCATTGTTTCTGCAAGACCTGGGGGTCTAGGATCCCAGGACAGCTGTGGGTCCAGTGGCTGCATCCCAGCATAGTGTGATCAAAGCTGAGGCAGAGCTGCCAAGACCTGAGTTCAAGCCCGATGCTGAGAAAAATTTAAAAAATAAATTAGTTCCCTGGCTTGCACTTCGTGCTGTTTATTCTTCCAGGCTTTGTTTTTGAACTCAGGATCTGGGTAAATCTGAAGCAGTGTGGATGAAGGGGAAGATAACTGTACTTGAAGATAAAATCAGGCCTGTTCACTAGTCCTTAATTCAAGACCCAGCCCTGTAAATATACTATTTATACACATTGTTGTTAGGATTTATACTTATAGATGTTCAGTCCATACATGTTTGGTGTGGTTGTTCCTTGTATTTTTTGTTTTGTCTATTTATTTACCATTGATTTTACTATGATGAAACCCATTATGTTTATTACATTGATGACATCCTATCACAGAGCATCTAGATTTGTAGACATGTTCTCCATCATGCGTGACACCCAGGATTCTCAGAGAATAGGAAAACAAGTTTCACATTCGGCTGTTTACTCCATGATCCACTTGTTGGTAGTACTGGGATCTGAACTCAGGGCCAGCAGGATCAATTGTCCAATAAATCAAGGTGAACACATCAATATGTGAGCAACTAAGGAGCTAGGCCATTCCCAGGATCTTACATTGATCCTCAGGAGGTGGTCCACTATAGTCATAAATCCATAATTTAAACATAGAATCTATACTGACATACATGTGTGGTCAGCATCTTGTGTTCGGTGCACTACTCCGTTTTTGTCTCTAATTCATGGAGGTATTTTGTTTGTTACTAAATATGGTGACAGTTATAACTGTGCTGACATGGATGTCAACTTGTTCCCATGGTTATAGGGTTGCCTATGCATTCTCCATCATAGTTGAGACCCATGACATTCACAGGAGAGGAAAACGTGTGCAACAACTTGCTTCTGACATCAGGATGAATCTTTTGTCCGTGCTGGGATTTGAACTCAGGTCTGGGTAGCTCTGTTGCACTTTGGGGAAAGTGAAAGCTCACCATCCTTGAAGACTAGAATGTCAGGCCTGGTCCAGGGCCTGATTTGAAGCCCCAGCACTGGACAAAATAGCCAGCCCACCTTTTTTAAACATAGGATATCTCTTGACCTACAGGTATGGTATGCATCTTGCATTCAGTGTAGTTATTCTTTTTATTTTGTGTCTTATTCATGGATGTATTGTGTGTTTTATTAAGTATGGTGACAGATATAACTGTGCTGACATGGATGACAACCTATTCCCATGGCTATAGAGTTGCCTATAGAGCATTCTCCATCCTCCCTGAGACCCAGGATATTCATAGGACAGGAAAACATGTGCAACCATAGGCTTCTCACATCAGAATTACTCTTTTGTCAGTGTTGGAATTTGAACTCAATGCCTAGCAAGCCCAATTGGTGAATGGGTCATGGTGAGCACACCAGTCTGTGAGCCACTAAGAAGCTAGGCCATTCTTGGGACCTGAGATTGAGCTCTGGTGAGGGCCAATATAGTCATAAATTCATAATTAAACAGAGCATCTATATTTCCAAACATGGGTGAGCGGCATTTTGCCTTCGGTGTAGTCGTTCTCTTTATTTTGTATCTTATTCATTGATGTATTGTGTATTTTCTTTTTTTTTATTTTTTTTTAATTTTATTTTATTTTATTTGAGAACATACTGTACAGAGGGGTTACAATTACATGGGCAGGATAATGCATACATTTCTTACCAAGCATTGCAGCCTCCTCTTGTGTATTTTCTTCAGTAAAGCATGACAGATATAACTCTGGTGAACTAGATGACAACCTATTCCCATGAATATAGAGTTGTCTATACAGTCTTCCTCCTAGGCGAGAGCCAGTACTTGCACAGCACAGGAAAACAGATGCAACGACTCGCTTCTCACATCAGGGTGAATTGTTAGCAGTGCTGCCCAATGGTTCCACGTGATCACACCAGCCTGTGAGCCACTAAGGAGCTGGGCCGTTCCCAGGAACAGAGATCAAGCCCCAGGGAAGTCAAAATATTCCTCAATGCATCATTGAAACATGGGATATATATTCACATCCGTGTGTGGACTGCATCGTGCATTGAGTGTAGTTATTCTCTTTATTTTGTATATTATTCATGGATGTATTGTGTATTTTTTTGAGGATATGGTGACAGGTATAACTGGACTGACATGGATAACAACTTATTCCTATGGCCACAGGGTGGCCCATACATTCTCCATCATAGCTGAGAACTAGGACTTGCACAGGAAAGGAAAACAGGTGCAACGATTGGCTTCTGATATGAAGATGAATCTTTTGGCAGGGCTGGGATCTGAATTCAAGGCCCAGCAGGCTCAATTGGTGAATGGGTCCACATGAACACACCAGGCTGTGAGCCAGGAAGGAGCTGGGCTGTTCCCAGGACCTGAGATTTAGCCTCCCTGTTGGTGGGGGGGGGGGAGTGGGAAGCACAATAGTCATCCATTTAAAAGCTGAAGGTAGTATGCAAATAAGTACATATTTGTATAGAGTAGGAGAGATGGTGACCTGTGATGGAATCCAATCTGTGTGACTACCGATTCTTGGATCTTTCCTGATCACTCCATTTCATGACAGTGATGATTATTGTCATGCTTCATCAACTGCTCTTTACAAATATTCAGTACCCCATGAGTCTTGCCTATCATTTCCTATTTGCATCATACATGAAATGCACACTCAAAGATGAAATCGATTGCATTCCATGGCTCTTCCTAGGTCCAGAAACGAGTATCTCAGGATCTCCTGCCATTCCCTCCTCCTAGGGGGCCTGAATTCAAGCCTCGAGCCTGGAAAAGATACTCCTTATAAACATTTTAAAGATAGGATTTATACTTCTGTACAGATGTTCAGTCGATATTGTGTTTGGTGTGGTTATTCATTTTATTTGTTGTTTCATTAATTTTTTTTTTATTTTTTTACAATCATTTAAGTCCTTTATTGTGGAATTAATTGTATTTGGAATTACTTATATTTGCCTTTTTTACATTGTTTCTGCACATGGACACACACACACACACACATATATATATATATATATATATATATATATGTATATATATATATATATATATATATATATATATATATACTTGAGACAAAGTCATTGCTCAGAAGTTCATATATAGTCTTCCAGATAAAATCATTTCACCAGGAAGGGTAGGGTAGCCACTGGTTTGAAGTGCTATTTATCACCACTGGACTGGAATCATGGTTCACTAGATAAATATCCACCAGATCCCAGTCCTGATTCCCTGACTTCTCTGATCAAGGCAAACTCCCAGACCCTTTTGTAAAAGGGTTGGTTGCCCGCTTCTGAGCTTTTTTTTTTTTAACTACAGAAGCAAGCTTTACTTGTTTACGGGCATCTTGGCAAGGCTGGAGGGCAGATTTGGTACTGGGGTTTGAATTCAGGGTCTCAAACTCTTGCTTGGCATTCGTGCCCCTGACATTCTACTACTTGAGTAATGTCTCCACTCCAGCATTTTGCTAGCTAATTGGAGATGCAATTGTTTGAACTTTTCTTTTTTATTATTTATTTTTTTATTGTGAAAATTTACCATTTATTTTATTGACTCTGGTGACACCTATACCATTTATTACATTGTTTACATCCTATCACATAGAATCTAGATTTTAGATGTGTTGTCCATCATGCCTGGCAGTGTGAGGTTCTGAACTCAGTGCCTATCAGACCCAATTCATGAATTGGTGAGTTTGAGCGTGGCAGCCTCTAGCCAATGAAGCTGTAAGGTGGTCCACAGGCACTGAGATCGACACCCAGGTTTGGCCAAAACAGCTATACATGAATAGATAGACGGTGGTATACCAATAAATATATATTGATAAAGAGTTCCAGAGCCATCTATCTATGATTTAATGACACCTACTACGTTCCTACCAACTTTTAGGTATTTATTATATAGCCATTTGAGGAATATTATTCTTTTCATGCTTAATAAACTATTAATTAAGATCAATCAGCATTCTAGGATTATTGCATCCAATTTTAGACTAGATGGATTCATGAACTACTCTTTCAAACAGTATTCCTATGCTTAGGAATGAGTCTCTTGTAATCTCCTGCCATTGGTGTCAAGATTGGGATTTGAACCCAGGTCCTATGTTGACAATTTGGCCTATGGCTTCCCTGATAGCCCACCAGCCATCAGCAAAGGCAGGTCAGGTCCACATTGCAACCATATTATTCAGACCCAGGAGGGTCACCGTGCAAAGAAAATAATCGTAAAAAACCAGCCCTTTGCAGCTCTCCACTTTTTGTGCTTTCCAGCTTTTTTTTTTTTCTTCCTGAAAGCCCTCTGGGCCTAGGATCTCACTATTGGCTATGGGTCTGGAGACTGTACCCCAGCCTAGTGATATCCAAGCTGAGGCAGAATTTCCATGACCTGAGTTCCAGCCCCATGGTTAGCAAAAATAAATAAATAAATAAATAAAATAAAATTATTTACTTGAATAAATTAAAAAAATAAGACTGCCAGGTGTGGAATTTCAGCCAGTTTTATTTTCTAGCCTGGGATTTGAACTCAGGGTCTTGCTAAATCTGTAGCAATGTGAGGGAAGAGTTGGCACTACTTGAGTTCAAACCCCGTGCCAACCAAAATTAAAAACGAAAAACAAAAAAACAAAAAAAACACTAAGTCACTGATATCGGTAGGGGGAGGTAGTTGTGGAGATGGGAGGGAAGGGATGGTAGTGTGAGAACAAAGGAAGAGTCAACAATGCTCAATAAGAAAGGTACTCATTACCTTGCTCCTGTAACTATAACCCTCTGTACAACATTTTTACAATAAAAAACGTACAAATAAAAAGAGAATGTAGTTCTCAGAGAAGCACTTTGGAGGTAAAGGAAGGGTGTCTGAAGAGCTGTACAAAATTTTACACTGCTTTTTTTAATGTTCAGTATAGAACTGAATAAACATAACTGCTTCCATTAACAAAAATTAAGTCACTGTCTGGGAACAGGGGCTAGTATTTCTTCCATTGCTAGAATTTGCCTCACGGTCCAGGTAACTCATTTGCAACCTGGGTGAATGCGAAGCTCACTGTCCTTGAAGAAAAGAAATTCAGGCTAGAGTTCCCAGGACCTGAATGAAGGCCCTGCAATGGAAAAAAAAATTCTATATATGTGTAATATATGAAATATACTTATATATGTATGTTAATTTCATATTATGATTTTTATTATGGATTTGCTTCATTTATTTATTGATTATTTTATTTAGTATTATTATACACATAATATTTATTACATTTTGCATATCTATGCTAAAATTATATGCAATAACTTGGGACATTGACTCATTTTTCATTAATATTTTATTAAGTGTTGAAATATAATACATAATTAAATTTAAGCATTTGTCACATTCTTCACATGTTTAGACTCTCTCCCAAGTATGAGTGAGTTTGTCTGATGTTTGGACATTTTTTTAAAATTTATTTATTTATTTTTTTGTGAGCATACTGTACAGAGGGGTTACAATTACATGGGCAAGATAATGAGTACATTTCTTATCAAGCATTGCAGCCTCCTCCTTTGTTTACCCTTCACATCCCTTCTCCTCCCCCCCCCAATCCTCCCCCCCTCCACCAAAGTTGTAAAGTTCATCAACTTGTACTTCTCATTATTGCAACGGGTCCACCTGTATCCTTAAACGACTTGTTTTTCCCCTTCTCTGGACATTTTCTTATTGGAATTTCTTTAGATGATTTATACTCAGAAGCCTTTTCTTGTGGATAGGCAAGTGAGGGATAAAATTGTCAGGTTGGAGCTAGAAATGTGGCTTAGTAGTAAACAGCTTGCTCATCATGCGTGAATGCCAGGGTTTGAATCCTCAGTGCCACATACTCAGAAAAAGCCAGAAGCTATGGAGTGGCTCAAATGGTAGAGCGCTAGACTTGAGAAAAAGAATCTCAAAGACAGTACCCAGGCCCTACAATCAAGCCCCAGGGCTGTCAAAAATAATAGGCCAGATGACAATGGCTCACACCTGGAACCCTAGCATCTCAGGAGGCTGAGAGCTGAAGACCACAGTTCAAAGACAGCCTAGGCAAGGAAAGCCGGTTAGACTCTTATCTCAAGTGAACCATCAAAAGACCCCAAGTGGCACTGTAGCTCAAGTGGTAGGGTGTTTGCCTTGAGCTGAAGGGATCAGGGACAGTGCCCAGGCTTGAGTTCAAGACACTGAATTGGAAAAAAAGTGAGGGTTATTTGCTAATTATGAGATCATTCTTTGGAAAATGAACACTGATGTACACCAGAATTGGAGTTAGAGCTCCAGATTCAAGTGTAACAGATCCATATGCCCAGCCTCTCAGACTCCAGCTTTGTAACCTTGTGTCCACAGGGTTCTGAAAGGTCCAATGTTGAAAGGCTTAATATGCTCTCCAAGCCCTTTGGGATAAGCAGTTGACCTGTATTGTCAATATCATTACAGTTCTGAACCTAGCAGAGCACCAGTAACTCAGGCCCGTCCCCCTAGCTCAGGAGGCAGAGGTCTCAGGACACAGTAAAACCAGCCAGGGCAGAAAAGTCTATGACAATCTGACTTTCACTTCTGAAAGGTCAGATGTTCAAGAGCGTCCTGTGTTTCCCTTGGTGATGAGAAGTACTGGCACTCTAAATGTTCTTAGAGTTCTTCAGCTATAGAAGCTGGAAAGAAACATTATTGACCCATCCTGGGTTCAATGAAGTTCTCAGGATCCAAGCCCTAGCCTTGTTAGCAGGAAGAACTCCAGTGTAACACTGTATTTGAAGGACAGAAAACAGTTTCAAAAGCCAGGCTAGGTGAAGAGTCCAGGCATGTAAGATTAGGAGGTAGAATGTACACACTCAACAGGGAAGAGAGTTGCAAAACCACTTCATTCATTCCAGGCACAGCCAGCAATGGGGGGAAACCCAAAACATTTGTTAGAGTTAAACCACTGTCAGGCTTTTCTCAGACTCTTCAAACAATGACTAGTTAACCTTCCTCCCTCAGGTGAAGGGAGCCTCAGGCTATGTTTAGTTTACCAAAAGAGACTCAGTTTAGAGGGAGAAAGGGGAGGAACAGAGAAGAAAAACACTGCTCTCCGGTCTTAGGGAGTGGGTTTTTTTACTCTCCACATATCAGATTTGAAGGCCTTTCTTCTACCTCTGCCAGTCCGTTCTCCTTCCTTCATTCTCCAAGTAATTAATGCAAATCCCAAGACCAACTAGAGGCAAGGCTGTCTCTCTTCTCTCTCCAAGCACCAAAGTTAGAACCTAACTCTGCCCTCTTGGCTCTGGAGCCCTTGACTGTCTGAGAAGTGGGAAAGAGACAGTCTTCCTGCCCTGTGATTGTGTGAATGCGATGCCGGTAGCCTGGCACACTGCAGAAGGCTTCATGACTGGGAATTGTTCCTTTCTTTCATCCTGACGTCCAAGACCAGATTTATCTATCATTTTTCTATCTATCTATCTATCTATCTATCTATCTATCTATCTATCTATCTATCTATCTATCTATCTATCTATCTATCTATCTATCTATCTATCTATCTATCTATCTATCTATCTATCTATCTATCTATCTATCTATCTATCTATCTATCTATCTATCTATCTACCTATCTATCTATCTACCTATCTATCTATCTATCTAATCCATCTATCTGTCTGTCTGTCTGTCTGTCTGTCTGTCTGTCTACCTACCTAGCTAGCTAGCTATCTCTTTGCCAGTTCTTGGGTTGAACTCAAGGCCTGGACATTGTCTGCAGCACTCTATTGCTTGAGCCACAGCACATATTCTAGCTTGTTCTGTGTATGTACTACTGAGGAATCATACCCAGGTCTTCTTGCATGCTAGGCAAGCACTTTCTCAGTAATCCACATTCCCTGCCCCCTCATCTCTTCCTTAATGATAGTTTTTTACATAAGTATGCTACCATTTTATGTCCTCAAGGTTAACTTTCTGAATACTGGTTATTTCTATGAAACCTGATTTTCTCTTCCCTGCCTGATTTGTGATGGCTCCTGCATTGGCCTCATAATAAATTGTAAATAAAGGCTGCTGAAAGCTTCATTGTGCATCATATAAGGACACAGGCCGGGAACCTGGAAGAGAAAATCCATGGGCCTGAAATGAAGAGAATGGCGCAGTATGCACAGGGAGCATATCAGAAAAATGATTCTGTAAATAAAAGCAGAAGTATTTCATACAGTCTGTTTGCACTCAGGGAAGTAATATACACACATAGGTAGGTAGGGCACAGATACATAAACTTGGCCTTCTCTTTTTGAAATTTTTTTGTGTCCATCCCATGGGTTAAACTCAGGGCCCAATGCATTCCTCAGCTGTTTTAACCAAGCCTGAAGCTTTACCACCTCCACAGCTCCACTTCCAGCCATCTGGTGGTTAATTGGACATAAGCACATACCAGGCTTTCCTGCCTGGTCTAGGCTGTGTCTCCTGCTCAGCTTTCTTCCTCAAAGCTGGAGCTCTACTCTCTGTGCCACTGTTCCACTTCTGGTTCTCTGGTAGATTGTTGGAGATTAGATTTTCACAGACTTCCTGCTCAGGCTGATTTTGAATGGCAATCTCCTGAAGAGGCTTCAAGTGTCTTTCCTCAGGGATTCCCTTAGGAGCCTCTCTACACAAACCCTTAGTCGAAATCTCAAGAGGCACTAGAAAAAAAGAGATACATGAAGATACTTCTAATGTGTTCTAGATATTTAAGGTTTGAGACACCCAACACTCATAATTGTTAGATCATTTTATAGGAAAAAGGTGCAATGCAGACAGTGTGAGGATCGCTCCAGTTTTTGGTCCTCTCACCCTCAGACAGTAAATTCACTTCAACTCAATGCTAAATGACAGAGCTGGCATGTCCTGTGAACATTTGCTGCCAAATGCTGTGACATTCATTTCTCACTTTTGGCTTCAAACCTGTGACCAGAGGAGAAGATGAGGAGAGAAAATTCTTTTCAGAGAAAGCAGTTATAAAGAACATTGGGTAGTTAACTTATAAATTCAAACCATTTTAATGACCCTTTCAAGGAGTAAGATTGTCCAGACTAAAAAAATGAAGAAATAGAAAAGAAGGTGTCAGTGGCTTCTCACTGTAATCCCAGCTCCTCAGCAACCTGAGATGTAGAGAATATGAGTTTGAATCCAGCCAGCTTAGGAAAGTCCATGACACTGTTATTTCTAAGAAATCACAGAAAAACCCAGAAGTGGGGCTGTGATTCAAAGTTAACGCACTACCCTTGAGCAAAAGAGCTCAAGGACATTGCAGAGGTTCATAGTTCATCCCTAGGACCTGCCCCCTAAAAGAGAACTTGTACCTCCATGTCTTTGTGTATATATGGATGTATTTCTATTGGTGAAGCTCCAGAGTAGCTATGATGAACAGCACCAAGCTAGGAAATTTGTATTCAATACAATGATTTCATAACATGGAGTATTTTGATGACAGTGCATGTTCCGGGCCTCCTCTCACTTTTCCCAGTGTAGCCTGAGGGTTTCTCTGCATACCAGGCCTGCTGGAAGAAATCTCTCTCATTGTCTGGATAGGCAGACAAAAGGCCTCAGTCCTGTACAGCTGTGTAACAAACAACTCCCTCCGGGTCAGATAGTGAGGATGAGTGTGGGCAGGATCTAAAGGTCTGTAGCCTTAGCTATCTCTCTCCCCAGTGCTCTGGTTTGACAGGAAGCCTTCATTTGCGTCACCTTCAGTGGCAGGCCAAGTCCTGTGCACTTATCCTGCCTTTAGGAAACTGTATTCTGGTGTTCAGATACAGTGCTTAATCTTATTCAGGAGTCCTTCCGGCAGACAAATAGGGCACTGAACCTCAGAAATGTTTCATTGAGGGTGATGATGGGCCTATGATGTCTCTCCTAGGTTTCCAGAAGCTTGGAAAATCCAAGAATATATGTGATATCACAAAGTTCCTGTCATCAAGGGCTGGTGAATCTCATCAGGTATTGTAACCTTTGACCTCTCCTAGTTGGGCCCTGGATGACTAAGTTTTGGGGTTGAACACAGGGCTGGGGTGCTGATCATGAGCTCATTGCAGAAGCCCAGTCCTTTACCATTTTGTGTAACAGCATCACTTTCTAGTCTGTGTGTGTGTGTGTGTGTGTGTGTGTGTGTGTGTGTGTGTGTAAGCGCGCATGTGTGCAGGCGCATATACCATTCCTTGAGTTTGAACTCAGGACCTGAGTACTGTATATAGTTTCTCTTTTACATGGATAGCCTCTTCCACTTGAGCCACAGAGCCACTTCAGGCGTTTTTTTTAGTGATGTGGTCCTGAGAAATTAAACCCAGGGTTTCATTCATGTAAAGCACTCTACCACTAAGGCACATTCCCAGCCCTCTACTTCAGGTTTGTTAGTTTGTTTCTGTCTTTTTTTATTGTTGTAGGAATTGAAGTCTGGCCTGGGTGCTGTCCTTGAGCTCTTTGGCTCAAGTCTTGTGCTATACCACTTGAGCAAAAGCGCCACTTCAGCTTTTCTTGTGGTCCATTGGAGCTATGTGTCTCAAGGACTTTCTTGCCCAAGCTAGCTCTGAACCATGATCCTCAGATCTCATCCTCCTGAGTATCTAGGATGACAGACATGAGACACAAGCACCAAGCTTACACTTCAGATTTCTTAGTGGTGAATTGCAGATGATAGTCTCATGGGACCTTTAGTGTCTGGGATAGTTTAGAACTCAGATCTTCAGCTCTCAGCTTCCTGAGAAGGCAGGATGACAGACCTCAGGTATAGATCACTAGGCTGTGGCCTCTGCTGAAAGGGGGTTTTTGGTTCCATGTGATGGAGTACTAGTCATGAGATCAAGGGGTAAGGGACAGCACCTAGGCCCCTATTTCAAGGTTCATGACAGAAAAAACAAAACAAAACAATTGTCTGCAGTAAACAACTCACTAGTCTTCAGGAATACATAATTTTGTTCCTGCCAAGGGGACATATCTTAGTCTCAATATTCTCTGCATGATCATCTCAGTTCTGGAGCTCTTACAAGGACTATATTGAAGAATGCACTCTGTGTAGGACATAGCACATGGCACTCTTTGCATGACTCAGCACAGAGCACCCTATGAAGGATTCAGCACATAGCACTATTCCACAAGCTGTCATTACAATCACCATTCTTTGAGGAACATTTCACAAACCACACAAGTTCACATCTAATGGTTTAGTGGGGTGGGTTTTTTTGGGGGGGGGGATTAGCCATGGTTCTCTAACTCAAAGCATGGGGATACTGTTTTAATAACATTTGCTCAAGGCTAGAGCTCTACACTTTGAGCCATATTTCAAAGACTCTAGCCGACTTCCTGCCATGTTTTAAAGCCCCTGAGAAGCCAGGATATCGTGGTAAGTCAGGGTAAGCCGGGATGATGGGGTAACCCATAGAGCTGGGTTGCAGCAGTTTACATCTGGTTAAGTCAGGTTAGGTGGCAGCTGTCAGCACCAGACTACTAGCTTTCTCTGTGATGAGGTACTTGAAGACCTGTCCTTAGATAGTTGCACTTAGAGCATGCTACCTTTTTTGGCGGCAGTCCTGGGGATTGAGTAAGGGCTTTGACACTGTCCCTAAGCATTTGTACTCAAGGCTAGCACTCAATTTATTGAAAGACAGCAGAACTTCTGAGTTTTCTGTTTATGTGGCTCTCAGGAATTGAACCCACGGCTTCGTGCTTATAGGTGAGCACTCAAACACTGAGTCCCAGGAGTGAACGAGGTATAAATAGAAAGAGATTGCTATATATGAATATTATACACACAAAAGATGTCGGTATATTATTAATTCATAGATAATATTACTATCAATTATTAAATATTAAATTATGTCTCCATTTAATGATGTGTCCCTGTTAACAATTCATAAAGAATTAATTAATAATTAGTCACTAGCCTGTTATTGTTTATCACACAGGTACATACATCCATACATATAATTACATATTTTATAGAATGAGACAGATGTCTAGATATTAATAAATTATGCATTATGTGTTATTACCAATTATTAGGTATTTATGTTTCCATGCAATTTTTATTCTTTTAATGATTGATAAAATATTGAACTTAATCCACGTCCTATAATTGTTATGTCTAATTTTATCCTAGAATCATTCACTACTAAATTAAACTGTTTTTCATTTATTGTAGTGACAATTCTTCCACCTAGGAGATTTTTTACATTTATGACATCCTATTATATATCATATAGATGTGCATCTGAATTATACATCCTACCTGTCACCGAGTACTTTCAAAGAAAAAGAAAACATATTTCATGCTTGGCATCTCACTCCTTGATTACACGTATGGCAGTACTGGGATATAAACTCAGGGCCTAGAAGGTTCAATTCATGATTGAGTGACTGTCAGCACATCAGCCTGTAGCCAATTCAGCTGCCAAGCAGTTCCCAGGCCCTGAGATTGAGCCCCATATGTTGACCACATATTGTTCTTAGTGTGGTTATTCATTTTATTTTTTGTTTTATTCATTTATTTACCATCTATTTTATTGACTATTACTACACACGAAATATTTATTACATTTATTATATAGGATATAGTTTTGCCTATGTTTGAAACTTCACAGCTGACACCCAGGATTTTCACGGAAAATGAAAACGTGTCACCATGGGATTCTTACTCCATGATTCAATTTTTGTGAGTGCTGACATCTGAACGCACAGCATACAAGGCCCAATTCATGAATGGGTGAGTGTCAGTATGCCATCCTGGGGCATATTGAGCTGACAAACATTTCCAGCACCTGAGATTGAGCCCCAGGGGTGACAAAATAAGAACAGATTGACATGCAGATGGTAGTACACAAATAAATATATATCTTTATAGAGTGCCAGAGTTGTCTATACATTGTTCAGTTATATAGGCTACATTCCTACCAATTCTTGGGTATTTATTATGCCTCCATATAATTAATATTATTGTTTTCATCCTTAATGAATTATTAATTAAATCAACCACTGTTCTGAAACTATTGTGTCCATGTAATTAATAGTACTTTTTGAATGTGTCAAAAATATTCATTAAAATCCATTGATCTCCTAAAATCACTCTGTCTAATTGTATAGTAGTATTCAGAAACAACTAATTCAACCTTGCCATTCATAACTTTCCATCGGTATTCCTATGAATAGGAACGAGACTCTTAGGATCTCCCTCCATTGGCAGGGGTCAGGACTGCGTTTCAAACACAGGGCCTATGTTGCTATGTTGGCCTAAGGCTTCCCTGGTAGCCTGCCAGCCTTCAGCAATGCAATGTTACCAACATTTTTCAACCATGTCATTCATACCCAGGATGGTCACCTTGCAAAGAAAACAAATGTAAAACCAGCAGCCATCTGCAAGTTGCTAATTTTTTTTTCCTGTGTAGCATTAATTATTTTTTCCCTTTATTTCCTTCTGCCTTTGGGGCTCAGGAACCCAGGTTTGGCTTTGGGTCTAGTGGTTGCACACTAGCCTTGCGTGATCAAAGCTGAAGAAGAATCGCCTCGAACTCAGTTCAAGCCCTGTGATGGACAAAATATAAATAAATAAATAAATAAATAAATAAATTATACATACATACATTAAAAATATTTGAAATATTATGAGGCTCCTTGACTTGGAATTCATGCCTTTTTTTCTGCCAGGCCTGGGATTAGAACTCAGTGTCTGGATAAATCTGCAGCACTGTGGGGAATGGGGAAGATCACCTTGCTGGTAGACAAGAAAGTCAGGCTTGTTCCTAGGTCCTGAACTCAAGTCCCAGCACTCAAAAAATAATATTTGTATACATGCTTACTCCTTTTTGCGGTTAGCGTATTCATTTTATTTTTGTGTTTTATTTATTTCTTATGTATTTTAGTGAGTATGATTACACATATAACATTTTTTGCATCCTAGTACATAAGAAATAGATTTGGCTCTGTATTGTACATCATTCCTGAGACCCAGGACTTTCACCAATAACGAAAACAAGTGGGACAATTTGCTTTCCCACCAGGATTCAGTTGTTGGCAGTTCTGTGACTTGAACTCAGGGCCCAGCAAGCCCACTTCATGAATGGGTAAATGTTAGCACACCAGTCTGATGAAAGTGAAGTTGATGGGCAAATCTGAGGACCTCAGATTAAATCCTAGGAATGGCAAATATATAAACAGATAGATGTTTAGATTGCAGTGTATGTGTGTGTGCATGTGTGTGTATTTACATATGTATATACATCTATAAATGAATACAGAGAGAGACAGATAGAAAGCTCACTGTCATTGAAGACAAGAATTTTAGCCCAGTTTACAGGGCCCAAATTCAAGCCCCAGCATTGAAAAAAGTAATATTCATATATGAGATCTATTTACATTCATGGGTTTACTCCATATTACATTTGTTATCCTCATTTTTATTTTATTGAGTATTATTACAAATGTAACATTTATTTCATTTATTACATCTTATCACATGGATATATTTGCATATGGATTATACATCATACTGAGACCCAGGACTTTCACAGAGAAGAAAAAATATGGGTAAAAATTGGCTTCTGACTCCACATATAAAATTTTGGCCATGGTGAGATTGGAACTCACAGCCCACAATGCTCAATTCATGAAAGGGACAGTTGTAGAACAAAAGCCTTTCGCAAACTGAGCTGCCAGCCAGTTCTGAGGGCCTGGGAACAAGCTTTGGTAGTGGCTGATAGATATAGATATAGATATAGACATAGATATAGATATAGATACAGATATAGATATAAAAAGATAGATCGATTGATTGATCGATAGATATATAGATGTGTAGTTTGCAATACATATGAGAGAGAGACAATGTGAGGATATTAAATTATATATATTATGAATTATTATTAAATTATGCCTTCATTTATTGAAATACAATGGTTGAATACTTATTAAAGCATTAATGTAAAAATAATCTGTATTATTTAATTGGGAGAATCATACCATGGTGCTGGAATGGAAAACATAATCCACTACTTTTGTGTGGCATTCTGTAAGAGAAACATGAACTAACTGCAAATTTAATTGTTACTTTTATAACATTCAATTAGGCATTCACATGGATAGGAATTTTTTTCTCAAGATCTCTGTCCATTGGTAGGTGGCAGTCCTGGCACTTCAACTCCAGTCCTGGGTATTTTACTTCGAAATGCAAACCATTAGAATGACACTGTGAAGTTTTCAGTTTGTCACAATGAAAGAAAAGAATGAGAAGAAGAAAAGAAAGCCAGGTGTCATTTGCTCCTGCATGAAATCCTAGCTCTTCAGGAGGCTGAGAGGTAGAGAATACCAGTATGAATTCTGCCAGGACAAGAAAGTCCACAGCACGCTTATTTCTGAGGGATCACAGAAATAAAATATCGCCATGAGTGGGGCTGTGGCTCAAAAGCAGATTGCTACCCTTGAGCAAAAGGAGCTCAGGGAGAGTGCCTAAGCTCATAATTCAACCCCCGGACCTTCAAAAACAAATAAAAAAATGTAACTCCATGTCTCTGCATGTATGTATGCATGAATTTCTACAATTTATTCAAGGATCCTTCTGGTAGACAACAAGGGAGCTGAACCTAATAAAATAATTCATTATTGGCAATGGTGCCTTTCTAGGTTTCTGTAAGCTTGCTAAATCTAAGCACATGTGTAATATCACAATGTTTCCTGTCATTTAGGGCTCCTGAAGCTCATCAAGTTTTGAAACCTTTGACCACTCCTAGTTGGGCTCTTGGTGGCTAGGTTTTGGAGTTGAACACAGAGCCTGGGTGCTGACCATAAGCTCAGAGCAAAAACCCAATGGGACATCTCATTTCCATTGTGAAATTACAGATCACATTGTGCCATCCCAAACCTATTATGACTTCTTAGCACCTTTGAAAACACACATGGCCTTTGTGACATCACAGAGCCTTTTTGTATCTATAGCCTCATGGGGAACTAATGACAACTGACATCAGAAATACCATTGAAACATAACAAATCCTCTCTGACATCATAATTGTGACATCATGTTGCCATTATGACAACATCAGCTCATTTTGACATATAAAACTATAATGACATCATAGCTTTGTAACATCACATTGTCATTCTGATGTCATAACACTTTGTGTTTGCCTATTATGTTATTTGATTCTATTTCTAATGTAGCATGTTGGTTGATATCAGAAACTCATTGTGAATTCATGGCCATTGTGATATCACAATGCCTTAGTAGCATCACATTGCCATTGTGATGTCACATTGCCAAATTGATGTCACAAAGGGATTTTGATGTGACAATGGTTATGACATCACAATGAGTTTCTGATATCAACCCACATGCCACATTTCAAATACAATGAAATCACAGATTAGGCATTCATAATGTAACTATGATATCACAATGACATAATGCAAATGTTATAATGTCATTGTCATTTTGTGATGTCACCATAAGCTAAAGATGTCATAACAACAATGTGATGTTACACTGGTTATGACTTCACACAGGGTTTATAATGTTACAATAGTTATGAGGTCACAATGTGTTTCTGTAATCAACTGATATGCCACATTTGAAATAGAATGAAATCACAGGATATACATTCAGAATGTGTCTATGACAGCAAAATGGCAATGCAATGTCATAAAGCTATCATGTCACTGTAGCTTGGTGATGTCACAATGAGCTGATGCTATCATAGCAACAGTCTGATGTCACACTGGTGATGATGTCGCAAAGGGTTTTTGATGTTACAATGGCATGTCAGATCTTAATTGCCATTAGTTTGAAGTGAGGACATGAGAATGAAGTCACAATGACATACACAAATGAGCTGTGATGACACAATCGCCATGATTTTGTCAAAAGTGCTAAAGTCTCTAACGGGGTTTTGTTGTCAAAGTGTTAATGATATAAAAATGGGTTAGTGATGTCAAAACTAGTTTGCAATATCACATCTTATTTCAAATTTCAATTGCTACAAGTTCAAAATGATACAAGTTCACAGAAGGAGATTGATGTCCCAAAGGCCATGAATATTCTAAGATGTGATGAGGTCATAATAGGTTTGTGAAAGCATGATGGTAAAGTAATATCACAATTGCAATATAATGTCAAATTATAATGTAATAAGATTGTGGTTATGTCACCATTAGTTGGATTCCATAATAGTGATAAGTTCAAAATATTTTTGTGATGTCGCAGTAGAATGGTGATGTGACAATGGCATTCCAGACCTCAATTGTCATTAATTCACAATGATTATATAAATTTAGAACGGGCTTATGAGGATTCCAAAGAATTTGTTGGCACAAATGTGATGAAGTCAGAACAGATTTGTGATGTGACAATGTGACACAATGGTCATTACATCTAGCAGTGTGATGTCACACTATTCAGGATGTCACAGTATTTCATGTCATACCTGAAATAATATGAGGTTGAAAATAGATTTAGCTCTCAATGGGCCTAACATAACACAGTGGCAACATGTCACAAAATGTATCAGGACATGACATGTTTGAGTTTTCACAGTTGTTTAGAGATATCACAATGGCAATGTTATGTCACAAAGGGATTGTGTTGTCACAACGGTTATGAAGTCAAAATGTATTTTTTATATGAACCCACATGCCACATTTGAAATATAATGAAATCACATAATAGGCATTCATAATGTATATATGATGTCACAATGACAAGATGATGTCATAGTGTTAGTGTTATGATGTCATTACAGATTTGTGATGTCACCATGAGCTGATGTCATAATGACAATGTGATGTCACACCGATGATTATATTGTAAATCCGTTGTGATATTACATTGGCATATCTGATCTCAATTGACAATGAGGATATGGATAACAAAGGGACTGTCATGTCACAAAGGCCATGTGTTTTTTAAAAGGTGCTAAAGATGTCATAAAGGGTTTGGGAGGTCTCAAGGTGATTGTAATATCACAACAGCAAGGTGATATCACAATGGCTTTGTGATGTCACATTGGTGATGAGGTCACAATGGATAGGACAGGGTTGTGATGTCACAACAGGTTAACAATATCACAATGGCACTGTGATGTCACAAAGGGATTTTCATGTCACGATGGCTTTGAGGTCACAATGCATTTCTTATATCCACCAATATTGCTCGCTTGAAATAGAATGAAATCACAGAATAGGCATTCACAATATGTCTATAATGTCATTCTGACTTATGATGTCATAATACTATGATATTTAAGTTTACTGATGTCAAAATGGAAGGTCTTATCTTATTACTCATTATATTACCATGAGGATCGCAAAGGTTCCTATGTACTGAGTGCTTCAAAAGGTGCATATTGCTGAGTCCATTACACAGGGTTCTTTGTGCTCTTTTTAAAAAATGTGCTGTGTGCTGTCATCCCAAAGGGTCCTATGTTCTGAGTCTTTGAGAGGTAGGTATCCCCAACAATCTCACACACACACACACACACACACACACACACACACACACACACACACACACACACACAACACGGAGGTCACCGTGGACCTTCTTGGTGTGTGGTGTGGAAGGAGAAGAGTCCCACAGCAGTTGGGCTGAGGGGAGATTTGATCCCCCGGAAAGCAGCTGGGGTTGGGGGGAAGCCTTGACCTGAGGTGAGGCTGTTTCTGCCATGGCCTGGTAGCCTTAGGGCAGAGTCAGGACAGCACATAGCCAGGGATGGAGGTGTGGCCGAGAGGGGGAGGAGACATGACCAAGGGGAGGACAGGCAGTTGCTAAGGGCCACATAGCTGCTGCAGCCAAGAGCACACTGGGGTGGCCACTTGTGCAGCAGAGGCAGGGCAGCAAGGAAGGGAATTGGGGGCAGAGAGAGAGCAAAGAAAAGAGCAGGCACATGCACCAGGGGAGGCAGCCTCAATAGCTGGTCTCTGCTGCTGTAGGAGCACAGGTCTGGGCCAGGAGCATAGAGCACACAAAGGCAGCACATCAGGTACATCCTTAGCACAGTTAAGGCTGGTTGTTTCCAAGGGGAAGGGTCTGGCCATGGAGAAGGGCAGAGGTGGCATCGTGCTGTGTCATTAGAGTGGT
Source organism: Dipodomys spectabilis (assembly GCF_019054845.1). Taxonomy (NCBI): domain Eukaryota; kingdom Metazoa; phylum Chordata; class Mammalia; order Rodentia; family Heteromyidae; genus Dipodomys; species Dipodomys spectabilis. The sequence goes on from NW_024870866.1 coordinate 625,378, forward strand.
GCTCTCCTTTTGTGGGAGCCCTTGGTTATGACAATGGTACCAGGAATGGGAACCCACATGCTCTAGCTTCTACATTGTCCCAGATGAGGAACCAACAAAATTAGGATTGGCACAACTCTGAGTCTGTGTGAGTGTGTGTGTGTGTGTGTGTGAGAGAGAGAGAGAGAGAGAGAGAGAGAGAGAGAGAGAGAGAGAGAGAGAGAAAGAGAGAGAGAGAGAGAGACAGAGACAGAGACAGAGACAGAGACAGAGAGAGCATCTTTCTCTTCTTACAGCCTGCTGTGCTCAGATGAGTGATCAGTTGGCAAATTGCAGGTGCTGCCATGGAAGCGTCTTCTGTCACTGTTCGGGATGTGTGTGTGTGTGTGTGTGTGTGTGTGTGTGTGTGTGTGTGTGTGTGTGTGTGTGTGTGTGTGTGTGTGGGAGAGCAGGGAGATGAGAACAATGAAAATATATTTAAGCCACCATGTCAAAAAACAGCAAAAGCATTTTATTTCTCTGTGTGTGTATGTGTTGTTGTTCTTTTTTTCATGAATAACGAGTACAAGCCCAGCCACATTTTTTTTTCTCCTTCACAGTTTCATGGCTCCTTTATGGAAGATTTCAGTAGACATTCCTTTCCTCCCCTTTCCACCTCTCTCTTCCTCTTTCCTGTAGCCTACAGTAGCTGCTGGGCCTGCATGGGCCTCCCTTAGGAGACGTGTGTGACCCCTGGACTAGAGTGGACACCTGTCCTCCTATTCCCAGGCAGAAGTTTTGTGAGGTGAGTGTGACCACAGCCACATTCTTCCAGACAGACACTCTGCTCTCATGTGTATAGTTGGAGGTAATTCAAGGGTTGGGAATGTGTCTGCCGAACATAATTAGGGAACGAGATGGGGGAGAGGGCAGGGCAGGGGCTGTGAAGCTATGAGGTTTGAGGGGCTGGCGTATGGTGTGACATGGAAGATGGTTCACCATGACCAAGGATGAGAGAGGAACCTTATCTAGGGTGCTTACAGTCTCTGTGGGCATCCAGTCCCAGGGCTCTGGGCCCACACTGGTGGCGAGAATTCCCTCCTGGGGCAGTGCCCTGTCATCAGTCCTCCCTGGGATCCTGCAGATTCCAATCTGTGTCCCACCTGGGCTGTTTCTAGCTGGGTAGTGGTAGGCAAATCCACTCCCCCTGCTGGAGCCTGCTCAGTATCAAGAGGTGGCAGTTAGCTAGGGCTCTCTAAATGACAGTTTCTGTAACCTGCTGTAGGCTGTCTGGAAGGAAAAGGGGACCACTGACGTTGGAACCTTTCAAGTTTGATTGGGACAAATGAAATGCACATTTTCCAGGTTTTTTTTAAAACTTCCACTAATGGCTAGGATTATGGGTGAAATTAGACGGATGATTTCAGCTGCCAAACAATGATGTTCAAAGTAGCACAGGCAGAGTTCCCAAGCCAGATTGTCTCCAGCTTTGAATTTGTGCCTTGACTGACTCTCTGGAAGGTGCTGAATCTCCTCAAGCTCTCTCTAGGGTGACCACCACAGTGGAGGAGGTTGCAGAGAGCAGAGATTGTGACCTTGCAATACCCAGCCTGCCAGCTGTGAGCAGAGATAATTCCCAGCACCTGTACTGGACTCTGGGAGAGTCAGAGACCCCAGGCTTCCTCAAGGATCCTTCCTCTGCAACATGAAACTTGGGGGCCGGATGTGGTGGACCATCCTGTCTGGCCCCAGGGGGAGAGGAGGCCCAATGAGTCAGGCATTCAGCTCAAAGCAACTTCGTTCACACCTGAGTGGGGAATTGAGTGCCACAGAGCTGGTCAGCTGCTGGACAGGGATCTTTGAGAAGATACGCATCCAATAGCCCCCAGAATCCAGCAAGTACATCATGGCTCACATCCTTGGAGCCAAAACAGTTAAGTGCAGTGGCACTAGGAGCGGGGGAAGAGGGAGGAGGGAGAACTATGGAAGAGCTACATTGGGTTTAATCCTTACTCCCCCACAGAAGATTCTTACCTGAATAAGATGGGACTTTTCTGTAGTATTGTCTAGACAGATGCTCATTTATTTATCCAACAAAGCATCACAGTGTGCACCAGGCTCTGGGGGTTCATAGACAATGAAATGTTCCAGGACTGGTTTCACAGCACATGAAGAAACCTCGGATAAAGCTGGTTACCAGTGTTTCAAGCCTGTCATCCTAGCTACTTACGAGGCTGAAAGCAGAGGACTGAGGCATTTGGCCTAGGCAGGAAAGCCTGTAAGACTCGTATCTTCAATTAACTACCAAAAACAAAATGCCAGAAGTGGATGTGTGGCTCAAGCCATAGACTGCTAGCCTTAACTAAAAAGGCTCAGGGACGCACCTTGGCTCCGAGTTCAAGGCCCAGGACTGGCACAAAGAAAGTAAAGAGAGAGAGAGAGAGAGAGAGAGAGAGAGAGAGAGAGAGAGAGAGAGAGAGAGAGAGAGAGAGAGAGAGAGAGAGAGAGAGAGAGAGAGAGAGAGAGAGAGAGGAGGGAAAGACAGAGGGAGAAAAAGAGGAAAGGAAGAAGGGAGAACATGTAAGCCTTGGTTTGGAGTCCCTGGATGAAGAGAGCCAACCATTCACAATCTCTGTGGGGACAGTTTCAGAGCCTAAAACCAGTAGGTAGGACCAAGCCACTGACCCCTCAGCAAGTTCATGACATTCAGGAGCTCTGTAGTCACCAACTATAGAGGGAACCACCCTCGGGTAGACCCTAGGGCTCAGGGTAGTTGATCAGGTTTCAATTATCCCCGGCCTCATCGAGTTTATTTTCTGGTAAGATAAGAAAAAAGTTTCCAAGGACTAATGAGGTATTGGGTCAGAGAATTTCAAGGGGGCAAGGGATAAACAGGAATTTGAAGAGGGAGGATGATCACAGGTCAGACGTGTCAGGACATTGGAGCCATGAGCTTGCCTAACAACGTAGACTACCAGCTTTTGATCCAACGACACTGCTATTAAAAGTCCTGGCACCTTGGGTTCATCATTGATGACATGGCTGTCATTCACTGCAGGATGCTTGTGCAGTACATCCTTGGGGACTGGGATTTTCCAGGACTCAATCTAAAGATGGCACTCCCGGTGATCATTGCTCTCCCATAAACTGTGCCACTGGCACAAGACATCCTGGGAATGAGGGCGGGAGTTGGGACCCATTTTGCCCCGAGACTTCATCTAGAGGGGCTAAGGCCCCGTGACTGCCATTCTCAGAGGCAGAATGTGTCTCTCTTCTGGCTCAGTCTTTAGTCTAGATGGCAGATCTGGGATTCAGAGAGGGCAGGGTGAAGGTGTAGCAGGGATGGGTAGAGGCTGGTAGGAAAACCAGAGGCAACACAAGAATATTTCTGGGCTAGATCAGCTCTTTTCACCTTCCCAGGAGGGACCTAAATCCCCCCAGTCTCCATCCCTTGACCAGAAAACCCTTTGGTTCCTATATCATATGGTTGGATAACTAGACCTCACCTCACTGCCCAGTGCTGAGGCAGGACTGTGAGAGATACTGATTCTTTGATAAGGTCAGGGGATCCTCAGTATGAGATTGTACTTGAATGTCCCAACTTGCTGCATGGTCAGTCCCATCTAAGACTGCCATGATGTAGGACATAGAATCTAGAGAATCATAGTCGGATAGTGTCTGTTCTGAGAGTCTTGAGTATTATGTGTTAGCTTTGAGCTCCCGTGGTCCACCTGCTTCTCTTTCTTGGGTGGGTCTATGCTAGAAAACGCTTGAAACTAGGGCGTGCTCCAAGATAGTATTCTACCATTTGAATCACAGCTCCACTTCCAGCATTTTTGGCTATTTAATTGGAGATAAAGAGTTCTTACAGACTTTGCTGCCAAGTGGCATCCACCTGCAGTCCTCATATCTCAGTCTTCTGAGGGGATAGGATGACAAGCATGGAAAAGTATCTTCGGCTGGATGCCAGTAGCTCATGTCTGTCATCCTAGGTACTCAGGAGCTGAGATCTGAGGATCACGGTTCCAAGCCAGCCTGAGCAGGAAAGACCCTGAGACTCTTATCTCCAACAAACCACCATAAAATCGGGAGGGGTGCTGTGGCTCAAGTAGTAGAGTACTCGCCTTGAGTCCAAGAGCTCAGGGACAGCACCCAGGCCCAGAGTTCAAGCCCTACAACCAAAAAAAGAAAGAAAGTAAAACATCTTTGCTTAAAAAGATATGGAGGTGTGTGTGTCGGGGCACGGGGGGGGGGGGGGGCGTGTTGTGATTGAGAGACCAGGTGCTGGCGTCATTGTAGAGACATTTCTAAGAATTCCCCAAGATTGCCCCAGTTTGAAGCCACAGTAAGATGGGTGGTGCCTTATCAAGAACTCAAGAGGACGAGGCCTATGGCAGGCAGGGAGTGGGCAAATGGGTGCAAGGGTGGGATTGTTGTGTTTGTATTCTCTCCGTTGAAGGATGGATTTGTATGCTGGGTATCAAAGTCTAAAGTAAAGGGTTGCAAGAAGTTTGTGGCCTGAAGAATTGTATTTCTTCTGGGTATATGAAGGTGACTGAAGCCGGGCGCCTTTGGTAGCTCACAACTGTCATCATAGCTACTCATAAAGCTGAGATGTAAAGACCATGGTTCAAAGCCAGCTTGGGCAGGAAAGTCTGTGGTTCTTGATAACCAATGAACCACCAGAAAACAGGAAATGCTGCTGTGGCTCAAATGGTAGAGTGCTAATCTTTAGCTGAAGAGTTGAGGGACAGTGCCCTGGCACAGAGTTCAAACCTCATGACCAACAATAAACAAAGAGGTGGCCTGAGTTTTCCACATAGCAGTATGTACAGCAGGAAACTCCATGCTGGGTTATGAGACATTCAAGATATGTAAGAGGCTTACTGCTGTGTCTACAGTTAGTCTGAGTATGATAGTGCCATCTTCTCATGGGTCGGATGTGATCCTAAGGTCGAGAGTTCATGGTTCTGTTCTCAGGAACTGCTGAGGCCTTGGAATGTCCGTGTGTGTGTGTGTGTGTGTGTTGTGTGTGTGTGTGTGTGTGTGTGTGTGTGTGTGTGTGTGTGTGATTTTCCCTCATCTTTCTCTGTCCCTTTCCTGGGTGCCTGTCTGCCTCTTTCTGACCTCAGATGGTGCCCCTCCACACTGACCTTGCCTTTAGCCCCCTATCAGGGTCTACAATGAGTCCTAAATTGCCAGAGATCTGTGTTCCAACTTTTCTTTGGGGCACAAGTCTGGCTGTCCCAATACTTGGCCGCCTCCAGTTGATACTGGGACAGCAGTGACAGCTGGCATGGGGTCTCCTCTGCCTCAGAGGGAGGGCCTCAGTCATGCAATGTCCTGTCCTTTTCCTCAGCTGGGCCTCTGACTGTACATCTCTCTCAGCAGGCTGGCAGTGGAGTGGGGAAAGTGGGGTTCCTGGTGGCTCTGGCCAATTCGAGCTTGACAGCTGACTGAAGGCCACCCAAGCAAGGAGGATCCAGGGCTACATGGGAGGTAAGGCCAAGGTGGCTTGGAGGTATTGGTTGGTGTCTAGTAAATGTTAATGTACTTTATCACAGTAAAGTCTATGTCCTGGCCCCAGCTGGGCCTCTCATGTGCTTCTAGACAATTCTGGATGCCCAGAATACAGAGGTACAGACTTTAGATTCCAGGGCCATGGAACTGTGGTATGAGAGACTGGTATGGCCAATACCTCAATGTTCTGGGGCATTAGTCTTGACCAGCCTATACCCTCCCCTTGTGTACGTTCACTTCTTAACCCAGTGTTTGCCACACACCGGCCACTTGTGGCAGTATTGTGGAAGTGGGAGGAGTGGAAGTGAGATCTAGGGTGACCAAAATAAGGATTTATGGCCTGTGGGGGTAGCAAAGGGTGTTTTTAAAAAAATCTTAGAGCTGAAACTCAGGGCCTAGGCACTGTTCCTGAGCTTCCTTTGCTCAAAGCTGACATTCTACCACTTGAACCACAGCTCACCTTTCATCTTTTTTAGTAGTTTAGTGGAGATAAGTGTGTGATGGACTTTCCTGCCTGGGCTGGCTTTCCTGGACTGGCTTTCCTGGACTGGCTTCAAGCTGCCATCCTAAGATCTCAGCCTCTTGAGTATCTAGGATTGCTGACATGAGCCACTGGCACCTGCTAAGGATGTTGGGTGTGTGTGTGTGTGTGTGTGTGTGTGTGTGTGTGTGTGTGTTTAACGGGACTTGAACTCATAGCCTGGGTGCTATCCTTTAGCTTGTTTTCACAAGGTTGGTGCTGTACCACTTGAACCACATTAGCTCTGATTCCCAGCTTTTTGGTGATTCATTTGTCATAAGTGTCTGCCCAGGCTAGCTTTGAATCTTGATTGATCCTCAGGTCTCAGCCTTGAGTAGCTAGGAGTCATGAGCCACCATCACCCAGCTGATAATAACCTTTCTCCACAGTGAACTTGGATCTCCTGAAAGCTTTTCTTTATTTTTTCTGTGCCCGTGCAGGGGCTTGAACTCAGGCTCTGGGCTCTGGTCTCTTAACTTTTTCCCTCAAGGCTGGCACTCTACCACTTGAACCACAGCTCCATTTCTGGCTTTTGGTAGTTCATTGGCCAGAAGAGTGTCACTCACTTTCCTCCCCTGAGCTGGCTTTGACACATGATCTCTGATTTCAGTATCCTGAATAAGTAGGATTTACAGGAATTGAGCCACCGGTGACATTTGATAAAAGCTTTCCTTAAGCAAGAGTTCTTCCCTGCATTTGCCCTGACTCCTCCATGCAAAGGTGGTCTGAGGGTCATGAGCTGTGAAAAATAGACTTCCAGCCACAGAAAATGGCTGGGGTCCTTGGTGAAAAGACAAGCCAATTTTCCCCTGGCACCCATTCTGGGATCCCACCCTCTGCCCTATCTGTGACTCAAGTACAAACCTTGACCCAGCCTTGAATGTTCTGCCACACTTGTCTGAGGCCACACAACCATCATTCCACCCACACCACCTGCACTACACCAAACCTCAGGACCTTTGTGCAAGCTGTGTACCTTCTGCCCGAGGCCCTCTGTCCTGTTCCACATGTTAGAACTCCTGTGGAATTTTGGCACTGGTTATATCACCTCTTGGAACAAGTCTTTCCTTCCCTTCTCTCTCATTTTTTAAATATTGAGTTGCTAGAGATGGAACTTGTGCAGGCTGACTGGCAAATACTCTATATTGGTGTGTGTGTGTGTGTGTGTGTGTGTGTGTGTGTGTGTGTGTGTGTGTGTGTGTGTGTGTGTGTGTGTGTGAGTCCTGGAGTTTGAATTCATGCCCTGGATGCTATCCCTGAGTTTTTATGCTCAAGGCTAGCATTCTAATACTTGAACCACAGCTCTGTTTTTTGGGGTGCTTAATTGGAGAAAAGAGTCTCATATAGACTTTCCTGACTGCACTGGCTTGCAGTTATAATCCTCAGATCTCAGCCTCCTGAGTGGCTAAGAATGCAAGGGTGAGCCATCAGCACCTACCTTCTACCTCTTACCAATAACCTTGGCCCTACTCTGAATCCCAGAAGAGTATGTCTCATCAAGCTCACATTTTTTTGCCAGTGTTGGGGCTTGAACTCAGGTTCTGGGCATGTTCCTGAACTGTTTTTGCTCAAGGCTACATTCTATCACTTAAGCCACAGTGCCATTTTGACTTTTTCTGTTTATGTGGTACTGAGAAATCCAATTCAGGGCTTCATGCTTGCTAGGTAAGCAATCTATGACTAAGCCACATTCACATCTCAAGGCTACTTCTAACAGGAGCTATGAGGGTGGGATTTATTTGCATACCCTTTTCAGCACAGAAATTGCTTGCCATTTCATATCTTTGCCAGGATTTGGGACCAGTCTGAGGCTCGGAAATGAGGAATTATGAATGATTGATAGCCAGAGGTCTAGGTTCACATCCTACAGAGGGATAGGGTATATGGAGCCAGAAAATTCCACAACTCCTATAGCCTAGAGTCTGTGGTCTCCCTAGAGGCAGTGGCTGGCTGCTATATGTCCCAATGGGACACCTCAGCCAGAACATAAAGCACCCGTTGCATACACCAGCCCAGGCAAGCACTCCAGGTTTCAGTTATTAAATGGCAGAGAAGCATGCTTGTTCAAGCTACTGGCTCAAAATTAGTACTCTCTGAAGGCTTGTCCCAGCTTGCCCAGGTTGGGTGTCTATGCATGGGCAACCTGCTGAATGCCCATCATCCATACATCATCCATAAATACACAGAGACATGGAGTTGCTGCATTCTGTTTTTCTTTGGCAGGTCCGAGTTTGAACTATGAACATAAGCCCTATCCCTGAGCTCCTCTTGCTCAAGGGTAGTGATCTGCTCTTGAGCCACAGCCCAAACCCACGGGGATATTTTCCTGTGATCTCTTAGAAATAAGAATGTTGTGGACTTTCTTGCCCTGGTTGAATTCAAATTGGCATTCTGAACATCTCAGCCTCCTGAGGAGCTAGGATTACATACAGGAGCCACTGACACCTGGCTTTCTTTACTTCTTGGTGTTCTTTTTTTAATCGTGACAATCTGAAATCTTCAGTGTCATTCCAATGGTTTGCATTCAAAGTAAACTACCCAGCCCTGGAGTTTGAATGCCAAGACTGCCACCCACAAATGGAGGGAGATCCTGTCAAACTTGTTCCTATTTACCTGAATGCTAATGGAATGTTATAAAAGTAATAATTAATTTGCAGTTAATTCATGATTCTATTTTAGAATGCGAAACAAAAATTATTGGATTTATATCTTCCATTCTAGCACCCTGGTATGATTCCCCTAATGGAAGGATATTGAATAATTTTTAATTAATGGTTTTATAATTATTCAACCATGATACTTCATTAAATGGAGACATAACTTAATAACTAATTGTTGGTAACTATATATAAAAAATTTAATGATATCCTCACATTCTCTCTCTCTACATATATATACAGCAATATATATATATATATATATATATATATATACAGCAATACATATATATATATATATATAAATCTACACATCTATCAATATATATATTGGGCACTGGAGTGGCTTTAGCATAGGTCCTCAGAACTTCCTGGCAACTCACTTTGCCAGAGGCTGGTGTGCTAAGACTGTGACCCCATTTATGGATTGGTCATTGTAGGCAGTGAGTTGGAATCCCAGCCCTGCCAAAAATTTATTCATGGAGTAAGAAGCCAATTTTGACACATTTTTCCTGAAAAAATTTTCTGGGTCTCAGTATGATGCATAAATTCATATGCAAATATATCCTGTGTGATAAGATGTAATAAATGAAGTGTTATATGTGTAATAATACTACATAAATAACGGTAATAAACGTCATACTCACTAAACCCATGTATGTATTTTTTCCAGTGCTGGGGCTTCAATTCAGGCCCTGGGAACTGGGCTGATTTTCTTGTCTTCAAGGATGATGAGCTTCTCCTTCACCCACAGTGCTACAGAGATACCCAGAGGCTGAGTTCAAATCCCAGGCCTGCCAGAAAAATGGTGCAAATTCCAAGCCAGGGCTTTATTTTATTTTATTTTATATTGGCCAAGTACAGGGCTTGAACTCAGGTCTTGCCATCTCAGCCACAGCTGACCCTGGGATCCTAGGGCCCAAGTACAAATCTCAGGGTTGGCAAGAAATTAAAAAAAAGGAGAAAGATAAAACGGAGAAGTTCAAGAGGGTGGTTTTACATTTTCTTTACCTTTGCATTGTGACCGTCCTGGTGTAAATGAAAAGGCCAAAGTGTACATGACCTTGCATGCTGATGTTTGGCTAGCTATTAGGGAAGCCATAGCCAAAACCTCAACTTGGGCCTGGAGGTTGAATCCAGGGACTGACATTAAGGATTGGCAGGATATTCTAAGAAACCCATTCAAAGCCAGCCCTAGCAGGAAAGACTGTGAAACTCTTGTCTCCAAGAAAACCAGAAGTGGAGCAGTGGCCTATAGGGTAGAACTCCAGCTTTGAAAGAGAAAGCCAAGCAGGAGACACAGGCCAGACCAGGCAGGAAAGACTGTGAGGCTTTTATGTCCAGTGAATGACCAAATGGCTAGAAGTGGAGCTGTGGTGGTGGTAGAGCCTCAGCATTGTGCAACACAGCTGAAGAACACATCGCACCATGAGTTTAAGCCATGGGATGGTCACAAAAATAAATTAAAAAAGAGAAGGCAAAGTTTATGTATCAGTGCCCTACTTACTTACATGTATATATTACTTCCCTGAGTGCAAACAGGCTGTATGCAATGCTTCTGCTTTTATTTACTGATTAATTTTTCAGATATGCTCATTGTGCATACTGCATCATACTCTTCATGTCAGCCCCATTGCTTTTCTCTTCCAGGGTACCAGGCCTGTGTCCTTATATGATGCACAGTGAAGCTCTTAGCAGCCTTTATTTACATTTTATTATGAGGCCAATGCAGGAGCAGTCAAAAATCAGGCAGGGGAAGAGAAGATCAGAGTTCATAGAAATAAGCAGTATTCAGAAAATTATACTTGGGGATACAAATGGTAGCATACTTATGTAAAACTACCATTAAGAAAAAGATGAGGGGCTGGGAATGTGGATTAGTGAAAGAGTGCTTGCGTAGCATGTAAGAAGCCCTGGGTTCGCTTCCTCAGTAACACATACACAGGAAAAGCCAGAATTTGTGCTGTGGCTCAAGGAGTAGAGTGCCAGAAACAGTGCCCAGGCCTTGAGTTCAGCCCAAGGTAGGTAAGGACGGAGGGAGGGAGGGAGGGAGGTACATAGATAGATAGATAGATTAGATAGATAGATAGATAGATAGATAGATAGATAGATAGATAGATAGATAGATAGATAGATAGATAGATAGATAGATAGATAGATAGATAGATGATAGATGGATAGATATATAGATAGAAAAATGATAGATGAATCTGGTCTTGGACATCAGGAGGAAAGATGGGAACAATTCCCAATCACGCAGCCTTCTGCAGTGTGCCAGGCCACCAGGATCACCTTCACATAACCACAGAGCAGGAAGACTGTCTCTTTCCCACTTCGCAGGCAGCTGAAGGACCCAGATTTAAAAGGGCAGAGCCAGGTTCTAACTCAGCTGCTTGGAGACAGAAGAGAAATGACCCTGCCTCTCCTTGGACTGGGGATTAGTATTAATAAAGTGGAGAATTAAGGAAGGAGATAGGACTGCCAGAGGTAGAAGAAAGGCCTTCAAATCTGACATGTGGAGAGTAAAAACCCACTCCCTAAGACCAGAGAGCAGGGTTTTTCTACTCTGTTCCTCCTCTCTCCCCCACTAAACTGGCACTCTACTGCTAAACTAAACATAGTCTGAGGCTCCCTTCACCTGATGGAAGAAAGTTAGTCATTGTTTGAAGAGGCTGAGAAAAGCCTGACCCTGGTGTAACCCTAACAAATGTTTCAGGTTTCCCCCCATTGCTGGCTGTGCTTGGAATGAATGAAGTGGTTTTGCAGCTCACTTCCCTATGGAGTGTGTACGTTCTGCCTCCTAATCCTGCAGACCTAGGTCTCTTCACCTAGCCTGGCTTTTGAAATTGTTTTCTATCCTTCAAATACAGTGTTACACTGGAGTTCTTCCTGCTAACAGTGCCAGGGCTTGCATCCTGAGAACTTCAGTTGAACCCAGGATGGGTCAATGGGCCAAGAACTCTAAGAACATTTAGAGTGCAAGTAATATCTCATCACCCAGGGAAACACAAGAAGCTCTTCAATATCTGACCTTTCAGAAGTGGAATTCAGAATGTCATAGACTTTCCTGCCTTGGCTAGGCTTCACACTGTGATCCTGATACCTCAGCCTCCTGAGCTAGGGTGATGGGTGAGACCTACTGGTGCTCGGCTAGGTTCAGAAGTGTAATGACATTGACAATACAAGTCAACTCCTTATCACAAAGGGCTTGGGGAGCATATTAAACCTTTCAACATTGGACCTTTCAGAACCCTGTGGACACAAGGTTACAATGCTAGAGTCTGAGAGGCTGGGCATGTGGATCTGCTTTACTTGAGCATGGAGGTATGACTCCAATTCTGGTGTATATCAGTGTTCATTTTCCAGAGAATGTTCTCCTAATTAGCAAATAGGAAAAGTTCTTTGATTAACCCTCAATTTTTTGCCAATTGTGTGTCTTGTATCAAGCCTGGGCAATGTCCCTGAGCAATTCAGCTCAAGGCTGTCTACCACTTGAGCCACAGCACCAGATGGGTGTGTTTTGGTGGTTCACTGGAGATAAGAGTCTAACAGGCTTTTCTTACCTATGCTGTCTTTGAACTGTGGACTTCAAATCTCAGTCTCCTGAGAAGGTAGGGTTCCAGGTATGAGCCACAGGCATCTGGCCTATTGTTTTTGGCAGTCCTGGGGATTCTTTTTCTCAAGGCTAATACTCTACCGTTTGAGCCACTCCACAGCTTCTGGCTTTTTCTGAGTATGTGGCACTGAGGATTCAAACCCTGGTATTCATGCATGATGAGTGAGTTATTTTCCATGGGAACTCTAGCCTGAATTTCTTTTCCTCAAGGACAGTAAGCTTTGTTTCACCCATGGTACAAAAGAGTTATCTGAACAGTAAGATCAAATCCCACCAATGGTAGAAATATTGGCCTCAGTTCCAGGAGAGTGAGTTAATTTTTTTTAATAGAAACAGTTATGTTTATTCAGTTCCATACTGAACATTAAATAAAATCAGTGTAGAATTTTGTACATCTATTCAGACATCCTTCCCTTACCCCCAAAGTGCTTATCTGAACACTACATTGTTTCTTTTTTGTATGTTTTTTATTGTAAAAATGTTGTACAGAAGGGTCACAGTTACATGAGAAGGTCATGAGTATATTCCCTATTGAGCGTTGTTAACTCCTCCTTTGTTTTCCCCCTATGATCTCTTACCTCCCATCTCCACAACCACTCCCCTGCCGGCTCAGTGACTTAATTTTTTAAATTTTGGCTTGGCACAGGGTTTGAATTCAAGTAGTGGCAAATCTGCACTTTCCCTCACATTGCTACAGATTTACCATGTTCCTGAGTTCAAATCCCAGTCTAGGAAAGAAAACTGACCGAAATTCCAAACAAGGGAGCTTTATTTTTTTTTAATTTATTTAAATAATCAATTTTTTTCTTTTTTCTCTTTTTTGGCCTACCATGGGGTTTGAACTCAGGTCCTGGCAACTCTGCCTCAGCTTTGATCACCGTAGGCTGGGTGCAGCCTCAGGATCCATACCCGATCCTGGAATCCTAGGTCCAGAGGACTTGCAGAAAGAAAACAAAAGTGGGATAGCACAAAAAAGTGGCAAGCTGCAGAGGGCTGGGTTTTGTTTTGTTTTTTTTTTTTCATGCACGGTGACCATCCTGGGTCTGAATGACACGGGTGCAAAGTGGACCTAGCCAGTCATTGCTGAAGGCTGACAGGCTAGCAGGGGAGCCATAGGCCAACCTGTCAGCATAGGTCCTGGGTTCAAATCCAGGTCCTGACAACTATCAATGGCAGGAGATCACAAAAGACTCATTCCTATGCATAGGAAAACCAATTGAAAAAGAAGTTTGTGCATGGGTTGAGCCTAAAATTGGATGCAATAATCCTAGAACACTGATTGATCTTAATTTCATGTTTTATTAAGCATGAAAAGAATAGTATTCCTTTAATTGTGGTATAATAAATACCTAAGAGTTGGTAGGAATGTAGTAAACGTCATTCAATCATAAATTGGCAGCTGTGGTGCTTTTTAGCAAAATATATTTATTTGTATACTACTGTGTACCTATCGTTGTACCTCTGTTATGGCCAATCTTGCGTCATGATCTCAGCACCTGGGAACCACCTCACAGCTTCATTGGCTAGAGGCTGCCGTGCTCACACTCACCCATTCATGAATTGGACCTGGTAGGCCCTGAGTTCACATCTTAGCACCACCAAAATTTAATCTTGGAGTAAGAAGCCAAGAGTGACACCTGTTTTCCTTTTCTGGGAGAGTCCTGTGTGTCAGGCATGATGGAGAAAACATCTACAAATCTAGATGGTGTGTGATAGGATGTAAAAAATGTAATACATAGTTAGGTGTTATCACAGTCAATACAATAAACGGTAAATAAATGAAAAAAATAAAGAAAACTACAATGAATAACCACACCAAACATAACATATACTGAACATCTTTATGGAAGTTTAATCCTATCTTTAAAATGTATATAAGGAGTACCTTTTCCAGGTCTGGGCCTTGAATTCAGGCTTAGGGAAAAGGCCTGACTTACTAGTCTTCAAGCACGGTGAGCTTCCCCTTCCCCCACAGTGCAACAGTTACCCAGACCCTGAGTTCAAATCCCAGGATTGCAGACAAAAAAATGGCACACATTCCAAGCCAGGGAACTTCATTAGCGTTTTTAATATTTTTTTTAAAGTTTACTTCGCCTTTATTTGATACATATTGATTTTATAACAAGAGTTTTTCAAAAAAGGGATTTAAACTTTTACATTTCAGCATAGCACATTGGTGCTTCTATTTTGAACATCTGCCTTGAAGAGTGAGAATGAAAATAAGGACATCATTTCTCCCTAGAAGGTCAGGACAGTTAAATTTATTTCTATTTAGAGTTATTTCTACAATTATAAACTCTCTGCATTTGTGTCGTATGAGTTTTCCTCAGTGCCTACCGCGAAATACACTAGGGGATCCTCATAGCACAAAAGGTTGGGTTGCTGAATAAAAACTCACTTCTGTGAGGACAGTAGGTACTTGTATGCGTTTGGCGAATAAACAGGATTGTAAAATGAAAAACAAAAACAATGGGACTGTGATGTATCTCAGTAGTTGAGTATTTGCCTAAAGAGTATAAGACCCCGGCAGAAAAGTTTTGTAAGGCTCAGAATGTTAGAATTTTATGATCTGCATGAACTTCTTTTTTTTTTTTTATTGTTGTTGTTTTTTGGTCCTGTGGCTTGAAATCAGGTATTATCTTTGTGTTCTTCAGCTCAAGGCGAGTGATCTACCGATTGAGTCATAGTGCCACTTCTGGTTTTCTAGTGGTTTATTGGAGATAATTGTCTCAGGAACTTTCCTGCCTGGGCTGGCTTTGAACCACCAACCTCAGTTTCCTGAGTAGCTAGGATTATAGGCGTGAGCCACTGGTGCCAGGCACATGAACAAACTTCTTAAAGATTGATTTTGAGAAAAGAAACTTGGAATACACTTTTAGTGTAAATAATTTATAATGCCATGGTTAAGGTACTAATTCAGAAGTATTTATTCATTGGCTGGTTTCTTAGTTTATTTAAATATATATGCATTATTAATATATGTATATATATATACATACATATTGTTAAAAACATAGCTTTGAAGTGTACCTAAGAGCATATGTGCTCATGTAAAGTTATATAACTGCACAAGCTTCATTTTTTTTCAGTTTGGTTGGTACCATAAATTAGGTGGAATTTGTGTATTGTTGTTTCGTTCTCTGTTTTTGGATGATTTCTTTCCCTATTATCCCCCTAACCTCCTCTCCTCGCACTTGAACTCAGCTTGTTCTTTCTTGGCTTCATTGTTCATAGTTGATTTTCTACCACTTCAGTCATACCTGTAGCCTGGCTTTTTGCCAGTTAATTGGTGATGATGTCTCTCAGGCTTTTCTGCCTTAATTGGATTTGAAATTTCATCTTCTAGTTCTAAGCCTCCTGATTAGCTAGGATTACAGGTGTGAGCCACTGAGGTGCCGAGGGATAAATTAGACTTTGGTTGGTGTATTCTTTCTGTTTTTCTAAGCATTGGATCATCTACTATAGAATTTCTGTGAATATCCTGGGTCTGAACTAAGATATATAATACATATGCAAATCTGTACAATTCTCATTAGATGCAATAAATTTGATACATATTATAAGTGTAATAATAGTCAATAAATATAATGAATGAATAATACAAAAATAAATAAATGCACTCAAAGCAATATGCAGTAATCATAAGTATGTGGATGAATATTCCTTAACAGAGTTGGGGATTGAATTCAGGCCTAGGGAACAGGCCTGAATTGCTTGTATTGAAAGAGGGTGAGTTTCCCCATCCTCTAGAGTGCATTTGAGTTTCCCAGACTCCGAGTTCAAATCACAGGCCTGGCAGAAAAAAAACGGGCACGAATTCCAAGCCAGGGAGCTCCATTAGTATTTTTAATAATTTAAATTTTTTAAGTTTGTTTTATTTTCTATGTGTTTTATTAATTTATTTTATTTAATTAATTAATTAATTAATTTTGCCAAGCACGGGGCTTGAACTTAGGTCGTGGCAACTATGTCTCAGCTTCCATCACCCTAGGCTGGGTTGGAGCAACCTCTGGACCCACAGCCCATCCTGGGATCCTAGGTCTCAGGGACTGAGAGGAAAACAAAATGAAAATGGCAAGGAAAAATAGTTGTGAATTGCTAGAGCCTAGGAGGCCCAATTCATGATTAGGTGAGTTTGAGCATGGCAGCCTCTAGCCAATGAAGATGTCAGGTGGTTCCCAGGCTCTGAGATCGACCCCCAGGTTTGGCCAAAACAGCGATACATGGATAGACAGATGGAGGTATACAAATATATATATATATATATATATATATATATGTATATATATGTATGGTAAAGAGTTCCTTAGCTGTCTATCTATGATAGAATGACACCTAATATATTCCTACCAACTCTTAGGTATTTATTATACCGCCATTGAAGGAATATTATTCTTTTCATTCTTAATAAACTATTAATTAAGCTCAATCAGCATTCTAGTATTATTGTGTCCAATTTTAGTGTCGACTGGTGTATAAACTACTTTTTCAATCAGAATTCCTATACATAGGAATGAGTCTTTTGTGATATCCTGCAATTGATGTCAGGACTTCAATTTGAACCCAGGGCCTATGTTGACAGGTTGGCCTATGGCTTCACTGATAGCCCACCAGCCACCAGCAATGGCAGGTCAGGTCCAGTTTGCAGCTTAGTCATTCAGACCCAGGATGGTCACTGTCCAAAGAAAAAAATCATAAAACCCCAGCTGTGTGTAGCTCACCACTTTTTGTGCTTTCCGACTTTATTTTTTCTTCCTGAAAGCACTCTGGGCCCCGGATCCCAGGATCGGCTATGGGTCCAGAGACTGGACCCCAGCCAAGGGAGATCCACGCTGAAATAGAATTTCCACGACCTGTGTTCAAGCCCCATGCTTGACCAAAAAAACATATATATTAATTATTTAACTAAATTAAAAAAATAAAGCTCCCTGGTTTGGAATTTCTGTCAGTTTTCTTTTCTAGCCTGGGATTTGAACTCAGGGTCTTGGTAAATCTGTAGCAATGTGAGCAAAGAGTTGCCATTACTTGAGTTCAAACCCAGTGTCAACCAAAAATGAAAAACTAAGTCACTGACCTCGGCAGGGGGAGGTAGTTGTGGAGATGGAAAAGAAGGGATGGTAGCGGAAAAACACAGGAGGAGTAAACAATGCTCAATACCTTGCTCCTGGAACTGTAACTCCTCTGTAGAACATTTTTACAATAAAAAACAAACAAAAAAAGAGAAACAATATAGTTCTCAGAGAAGCATTTTGCAGGTAAGGGAAGGATGTTTGAATGCTGTACAAAAATCTACATTGCTTTTTTTAATGTTCAGTATGGAACTGAATAAACATAACTGCTTCCATTAAAAAATTGGAGTCACTGTCTTGGAACTGGGGCCAGTATTTCTGCCATTGCTAGTTTTTGAGCTCACCGTCCAGGTAACTCTTTTGCACGATGGGTGAATGCATAGCTTATTGTCTTTGAGGAAAAGAAATTCAGTACCTGAATGAAGGTCCTGCAATGGAAAAAATATTTCTATATGTGTAATACATGATATATACTTATATATGTATGTTAATTTCATATTATGAATTTTATTATTGATTTTGTATTTTATTTTTCTTTGATTCATTTACTGATTATTGCATTTAGTATTATGATACACATAATATTATATTTTGCTCATCTATTATAAGATTATACACAATAATTTAGGACATTGACTAATTTTTCATTAACATTATATTCTGTATTGAAACATGATACATAATTAAATTGAAGGACATATTCTTCTGGGACTCAGAGGAGGGCCGAGGTTATTGGTCAGAGGTAGGGTAGAGGGCAGTTGCTGGTGGCTCAACCCTGTAAGCTACTCAGGAGGAAGCGATTGCAAGCAGGAAAATCAATTTAAGACACTTTTCTCAAATTAAACACCCAAAAAGCCAGAAGTAGAGCTGTGGTTCAAGTAGTACAGTGCTAGCCTGGAGTACAAAACCTCAGAGATAGGATAGCATCCAGGCCCTGAATTCAAACCCCAGGATAAGCACACACACACACACACACACACACACACACACACACAAACACACACACACACACACACACACACAAACACACATACACACACACACACACATACACATGCTCCCCAATATAGAGCTTTTGCCAGTCAGCCTGCACAAATTTCATCTCTAGCAACTCAATATTAAAAAAAAAATAAAGATGGAGAAGGGAAGGAAAGACTTGTTTCAGGAAGTGATATAGCCAGGGCCAAAATTCCACAGTAGTTCTAATATGTAAGTACAAGACAGAGAGCCTCAGGCAGAAGGTATAGCATGGGCAAAGGTCCTGAGGTGTGCTGTAGAGCAGGTGGTGTGAGTGGTATGAATGTTCTATGGCTTCAGAAAAGTCTGAGGAAATTCAAGGCTGGGTCAACTTTCACTTGAGTCACAGTGCAGAGGAAGAGGTCCCAGCTTGGTGCCCATGGGGAAGATTAGCATGGCTTTTTGCCAGGGAGCCAAAGACATTTCCTGTGGATGGAAACCTGTTTTCACAGCTCTTGACCCTCAGACCTCCTTTGCATGGAGGAGTTAGGGCAAACGCAGGGAAAAACTCTTGCTTTAGAAAAGCTTCTAGCCCAATGCCACCAGTGGCTTAACCCCTGTAAATCCTAGCTACTCAGGAGACTGAAATAGAGATCGAGGATCAAGCCAGCTCAGGAGAGGAAAGTTAATGAGACTCTTCTTGACAATTAGCTACCAAAATCCAGAAATGGAGATGTGGGTAAAGTGGTAAAGTGGTAACCTTGAAGGAAAAACTTTAGAGACCAAAGCCCAGACACTGAGTTCAAGTCCCTATACTAGCACAGGAAAATTAAAAAAAAAAAAAAAAAGATTTCAGGACCTCCTAGTCCACTGTGGTGTAAGGCCAGATCATCCAGGCACAGGTGGCTCATGCCTGTCCTCCTAGCTCCTCAGGAGGCTGAGATGTGAAGATCACGTTTCAAACCCAGCCCAGCCAGGAAAGTCTGGGAGACTCTGATCTCCAAAGAACCTACAGAAAACCAGAAGTTGCTCTGTGGCTCAAGTGGTAAGGTGAAGAGCTGGGAGACAGTGCCCAGGTCCAGAGTTCAAGCCCCATGACCTTACTCTGTGGCTCTAGGCAGAGTTTTTCCAGTGTGCCCCTGAGGGTCTCTTAATGTCTAGGTGTCCTGCAAGTCTTGATAGCAGCCTGTTTGGAGGCCATTGCCTACAGAGCAAGCCACAGTACCAGAGAAGTATCGAGCCTGGGGGCATGAAGATCATCAGAATGGCATCTATCATGGGTGCAATGTGGATCTGAGTAGTAAATTACTGTCTCAGACCACGGTTCTGGGCCAGGAGGGGCAGAAGCTGCAAGATGTCACACCAGATAATACCCACTCACACAAGTATCACAAGAGTGCAAATTTGTCAGTCAGACCTTGGGCAGATGTTGAGTTGGGCTCATGAAAGTTTTGTAGGCTCAGGAATCCACAGCCAACTGGATGCTGCTTGTAGCAGTCACTATCCCAGGAGTCCGAAGGCACTGAGCCCTGCTTTCCTCACCAGTGCTTGGGGAAGTGTGGCAGATGAAGATCTGCAATCATGGGCCAACTACAAAGGAGCATCCCCAGTGTCCTTCCCTTGATCCTGTGGCCCCCTGTTGAGATCGAGGGGGCAGGTTCTGTGGAACTTACTGCCATGGCCCAAACCCCTCAGCCCAAGGAGGACTTAGGGAGAAACCACTTGATCTGGCTTGAGAGTTGACTGTGACTGTGACTCAGGACTGCCCCCAGTTCTACCTCAGCTCATCCAGGTCAAATTTAATGCCCTAAAACATTGAGGTACTGGCCATACCAATTTCTCAACCCCTAGTTCCCTGGCCCTGGAATCTAAAGTATATGCCTCTGTATTCTGGGCATCCGGAATTGTCTAGAAGGACCTGAGAGGCCCAGCTGGGGCCAGAAGTTAGATTTGCCTATGATAAGGTACACTGACATTTCCTAGATATCGAAGAGTACATCCAAGCCACCTTGGCCTCACCTCTTATGTAGCCACAGATCATCCTTTTTGTGGGAGCCTTCAGTCAGGTATCAAGGTCGAGTTGGCCAGAGCCAGTGGCAATCCCCTTTCCCCCACTCCACTGCCAGCCTGCTGGGAGTGGGACATGCAGCCAGAGGCCCAGCTGAGAAAAGGACAGGACACAGCATGACTGACCCTGCCCCCCCCCCCAGAGGCAGGAAAGATTATATGCCAGCCGGCACTGCTGACCTAGAATCCCCTGGATGAGGACAAAGATATGGACAGCCAGACTTGGTTCCCAAGGAAAAGCTGGAATATGCATGTTTCTGGCAATTTAGGACTCATTGTAGACCATGATAGAGAGCTAAAGACAAGGTTGCAATTGAGGAAGGGCACCATTCAAGGTCAGGAAGAGGCAGACAAGCATCCAGGCAGTGGGCAGAGTAAGATGAGGGAAAAATACACACACACACACCACACACACACACACACCACACACACACACACACACACACACACACACACACACACACACACACACACACGGGTAGCTTAAGGCCTCAGCAGTCCCTGAGCAACTGAACATCCCAACCTCCGAGAAGATGGCACTACCATCCTCAGACCAAATGTTGACAAAACACAGAGCCTCTAACACATCTGGCATGGCTCATAAAACAGCATGGCATTTCCTACTGTGCATTCCGCTATGAAGAAAAGTCAGCCACATTATTTTTGGTCGACGGTCATGGGGTTTGAACTTTGGGCCTGCGTGCCATCCCTCAGCTCTTCAGCTGAAGGTGTGCGCTCTACCACTGGAGCCACAGCACCACTTCCAGTTTTCTGGTGCTTCACTTGAGTTAAAATCTTACAGACATTCCTGCCCAAGGTGGCTTTGAACCGTGAGCCTCAGATCTCAGCCTCCTGAGTAGCTAGGATGACAGTTGTGAGACACTGGCAGTGCCCGGTTTCAGCCACCTTCTTACAACCAGGGGAAACCCAACTTGTCAGGTCATAAAGCACATGTAACCCTACACTTTCAGACTTTGACACCAGCATCCAAAAACATTCTTCCTTGGTTGGAGAGAATATAATCGACATTAATCTCCCACACCTGCTCCCATTCGCCCACTCCTTGCCTAAGACAGGCCACAACCTCTGCAGTTCTTGTTAAGACAATGCCCACCATGCTTTAAATTCACACTCGGGCAAACTTGGGGAGTTCTTAGATATGGCTGTACACTGAGGCCAGAATCTGGTGTCCCAACCACAGCAACCCCACTCCTTCACCATCTCTGGCAAGAAAATGGTGTCTTTCTTTCTTGTTTTTTTGGATGAGGTGCTTGAACTCAGGGCTTTGGTACTGTCCCTGATGATGATTTTTGCTCAAGGCCAGTGCTTTTCCACTTAAGCCATGGCACCAACATTGGAAATGAGTCTCTCATTGGACTTTCCTCCCTGTGCTGGGATACAAGACCCTCTGGATCTCAGCCTCCCGAGTAGCCAGGATGACAGGCATGAGCCATCAGCGCATGGCCTATGGTGTCTCACTCTTTACAATTTCCAACAAGTCCGCCTCTAGACACTACCACCTAGCCACTCCTCTACCTCCTTCAGAGAGAGCAAAGGGAGGCTCAGAATCTGGAGAGGGCCATGAGCATTAAAGGGCCCCCTTCACATCACTACCCCTTTCTAAGCTCCCATCTGCTTCCTCTGGATGGCCTGGATATCTGGGCAGATCAGACCTACTAGGACTTCTGAGGCCTGCCCTGTATCTCCCGCCACACCCAACCGATACCTGAGGATTTCTGCGGCCAGCTGCTCCATGTCCCAGTGGAAGCCTTTGTGAGGGTTGCTGATAACCGGGTCCAGGGTGCACAGGGCAGAAGGAGTGTCCAGATCCCCTTTGTCAAAGAAGGAGACACAAAGCATGAATGGATCTACTAAGAGGTACAAGGCACAGCCATCCACCTGTCACCCAGGTCCCTTGGAGTGCAGTTTTACGTTGGCAGTGCTGGGGCTTGAACTCAGGTTCAAGGCGCTGTCCCTGAGCTTCTTTTGCTTGAGGTGAGCCTTCTTCCACCCAAAGCCACGGTACCACTTCTGTCTTTTTCTGTGTATGCGGGACCTAGGAATCAAACCCAGGGTTTCCTATGTGCTAGGTGAGCCCATACTGCAAAGACAAAATCCCAACATTGGATAGCTGCTCTTCTGTGACCCCGTGGGCCTGTCTCGGGATAGTCTTGCCCATCTTTACCGAGTTTCTAACAAGCAGCCTTGGCTGGGAAAGAACACGCTCCTCTCTGTTGTCCTTTATCTATGGCATCTTTTCTCTTTGTGTTTCCTGTCACATCCTCCTTGTTAAGCAAGACCCCCTTTCAAGTGCTGCCTCTAAGAAACCCGCTCCAACCACCCTGGCAGAGGGGGATCTTCTCCGCTCTGCAGGCTGTGTGTGGGTTGAGAGCGCACAAAGGCGAAGGCCTGGCTTTCACCACCCAATTTCTGAAGGCTCTGATATACTACCCAGGAACCAGTATGGTATCACAATCTGTGAGAGGGCACTTGAGGCCTAGGCAGTCTGGGGGCAACAAATGGGGCCATTTCATGTGTGGGCTTGAACTGAGGATCTGGGATCTGTCTTTCTGAGTTTTCATGCTCAAGGCTGCCACTCTACCACTTGAGCCACAGCTCCACGTCTGGATTTTTGGTGGGTCCAAGCAGAGAAGAGTCTTATCGGCTTTCCAGCTTATGGCTGGCTTCCATCTTTGATCCTCAGATCTCTGCTTACCAAGGAGCCAGGATGTCAAGTGTGAACCTGAGCCAGACAGCCTCCAGAACCTTTCCTTTGAGCTTCTGTTCATCTCATGTCAACTAGCAAGCCCTAGTTAATATAGTCATTTATAGGGGATCAAGTTCCTCTCATAGGTCAGTTAATCCAAGGAGATAAAGTGTCTTTGGAAAAGGCTAGTCAGAGTTGGCCTAGGTGAGTGTGTGTGTGTGTGTGTGTGTGTGTGTGTGTGTGTGTGTGTGTGTATGAGTTTCAGGGATACCTACCCCCGTCTCTCCCGTGCTTCATTCTCCCAGTGGTAAGCACATCCATGATCTCCACCCCAAGGAAGGCAGGTAGGGGAGTGTTCATAAGGTCACATCAAGTGGGATGATCTGAATTCTATACTGCAACTGAAACTGGGAAAGATAACAGAGGAGAGGTTTAGAGGAACGTCAAGGGAAGCCCCTTAACTTTGGCTAAAAGAACCAGAAAGAAGACTGAATCTATCCATTTTCGTAGCAAGATAACAAGTACCAACTATTCATTTATTTTTATTTTTTGTGAGTCACAGGTCTCGGATTCAGGGACTCGGTGTCATCCCTGAACTTCTTTTACACAAGGCTGAGGCTCTATCACTTGAGCCCCAGCACCAAAACTGGCTTTTTTCAGGGGCAGAAGGAGGTAGTTTATGGGAGATAAGAATCTCACAGACTTGGGGCTGGGAAGGTGGCTCAGTGGTAGAGCGCTTGCCTTGCATGCCTAAGGCCCTGGGTTCGATTCCTCAGCACCACATAAGCAAAAAGGAAAAAAGCCAGAAGTGGTGCTGTGGCTCAAGTGGCAGAGTGCTAGCCTTGAGATGAAGAACTGAGGGACAGTGTCTAGGCCCAGAGTTCAGGACCCATGAATGGACCAAAAATAAAAGAATCTCACAGACTCTCCTGTCTGGGCTGGCTCTGAGTTACGACCATCAGAACTCAGCCTCCCGAATAGCCAGAATGACAGGCGAGAGACACTGGCACCTGACCGCCACCATCCACTTATAGTCCCCTAGGGCCAGTGCTGGGCTACCTGCATTGCACCGTCCTTGTTGTGAGTGGGAAGCAGACATGGGTGGGATTGATACTTCAACAGCCTACCTAGCTTTGAGCATTGTTGCAGCTCAGTCTGATGCTGGCTTCCTCCTTATCCACAGCAATGACTTCGCGCTGTCACACAACAAATGTCCCCCAAGAGGTGTCGGATCTGGGGTCTTTCCTCTGCACACTGCCCCCATTCTCCGAAACGACACACTGTAGCAACGTGAAGTAGACATAGAGTGAATTCAGTTTCTTACAATCAGGGTCTGGCCAGATAGGTGGCAGTGAGGATCAAAGGCTCGGGATAGTGTTGTGCAGTTGGGCAATGTGATGCCTCCTCATCCACTTTCCTTTAACTGTCTTAGCAAAGGGTAGTGGGGAAGTACTCACCACACAGACTGACAATGAGTAACCATCACGGTCTAGCCCGGGGCACAGAGGGGCTTACCTAAGGGAGCTAGTTCTACAGGCCGAGCAAGAATGCTCCTGACCCACAGCCTACCTCCAGAATGAGAGGGTCACCTTGGGTCCCAGCCACATGGGGACACTGAGGCACCTCCACCAGCACCTTTTCAACAAGTTACTGAGAGAGAGAGGGACAGAGAGAGAGAGAGAGAGACAGAGACAGAGAGAGAGAGAGAGAGAGAGAGAGAGAGAGAGAGAGAGAGAGATACAGATACACTTAAGTAGGCTGCTGGTGGCACAGACCTAGAAAGGTAACTACACAGGATGCTGAGATATGAGGATCATGGTTCATAGCCAGCCCAAGCAGGAATGCCTGTGAGATGCTTATCTCCAAAGAACCACCAGAAAACCAGAAGTGGTGTTGTGCCTCAAGTGGTAGAGTCCTAACCTTGATCTGAGGGGCTTGGAGACAGTGCCCAGGCCCAGAGTTCAAACCCCACGACTGACAATAAGTGGACTTCCCACCACAAGAAGTGGACTGAATAGCACCCATTGTCCTAGGGAGCATGGCAGAGAAGTCAGGCCAAGCTTTCTGTCAGCTGGGGGTCATGAGTAGGTCATCCCTCTTTTCTGTGCCTCCTTTCCTGATGCTGCAAAGCTACACAATGAAGGATCCCCTTCCTCATGTGGATAGGGTAAGAATGAAAGAGAGCCATATTTTGTTTCATAATCTTATACCTGCGGCATAAGAAATAACAAGCCCCTTCTGAGTCCTTTCCAGGTATCTTCTAGTTATATGCTCACAGAATTTCCAAGAAACTTATCTGATGACTGTTACCTCTATGCTTGGCTCTGCCCCAGAGTTCCTCTTGTATTGATCCCTTATTTCCTCACAACTGTCCTGTGAGGAGACTGAGGACCAATGGTTCCAGGCCGAACCTAGAGCTTCAACTGTGGTCAAGAATCGGCTGCTGTGGATTAAGAGTTTGGGACCATCATCTAAACTGATGACTGAGCATGGCGCTACATATCTACCATCCCAACTACAGAGGACCATGCATGATGGTGCATGCCTGTCACAGGAGGACCATGGTCCAGCCAAGCCTGAGCATATATGGAATCTCTATCTCAGAAATGCCCAAGAGAGAAAGACTTGGCTCCCATGGAAGAAGACATGACTGGAAAGCCTAAGGCCTTGAGTTCAAACCCTAATATTCCAAAAAGAATCCGAGGCCCGGTGCCAGAGGCTCATGCCTATAACCCTACCTACTCAGGAGGCTGAGATCTGAAGAACACAGGTCAAGATTTAAAGTAGGGTTGGCCTTGCCCATCATACATCATGATGAGAAGACCCATGCCAATACGTTCCATACTAACAGGACTCAAAGCCTTACTAAGTGCTGACCACATTCTCTGTCCCCCTGGGGAGCCACCCCCTGTGGGCCCCACCTCCAGATCCTCCCACATTCCCTCTGCCAGCAACCAGGCCAATGGGAGTAGACAGTTCCAGGGCACAAAGTTCTCTTGCTCTTATAATTTAACAGTGCTGAGTCCCCTTCAAGAGTCTCACACTTCCAGGCCCCAAGACCTCAGCCTCAGAGCCCATGCTGCCCCCAAAGACAGAGTTTAGAAGTTACCAAAGGGTTCACCACTCCTTGTTACAACCAACTTCTATACACACACACACACACACACACACACACACACACACACACACAAAGCCATCACGGGTAGCTCCTGTCTGTCATCCTAGTTACTCAGGAGGCTGAGGTCTGAGTATCACTGTTCAAAGCCAGCCACGTAGGAAAGTTTGTGAAGCTCCTATCTACACTGAACCACCAAATAGCCACTGGTGGAGCTGTGGCTCAAGTGTCAGAGCTCTAGCTTTGTGCAAGAAATCTCAGGAACAGCATTTAGGCCTTGAGTTCAAGGCCCAGTTCTTCTACCTCCAAACACACACAGACACAGACATAGACAGACAGACAGACAGACAGACACACACACACACACACACACACACACACACACACACACACACACACACACACACACGGAGAGCCCAAGCATTCAATAGTCCCTGAGAACCAAATCATGAACTCCCTCAATTAGGATCACATACCACCCCTGAGAAGGTGGCAATACTGATATCAGACCCACTGTGGACAAAACAGTGAGCCTCACACATATCTGGAATGCCTCATAGAAGAGCATGGCATTTCCTACCATACACACTGCTATGCAGAAAACTTAATCACCTCTTTTTTGTTGTTGTTTGTTCAGGGGCTTGAACTCTGGGCTTTGGTGCTTGCCCTGAGCTATTCAGCTTAAGGCAAGCACTCAATTGCTTTAGCCACAGCACTGCTTCTGGTTTTCTGGCAATTCCTTAGAGATAAGAGTCTCAGGGTCTTTCCTGACCAGGCTGAATTTGACCCATGATCCTCAGATCTCACCTCCTGAGTACCTAAGATAAAAGCCATGAGCTACTGGCACCCAACCAAACATCCTTTTCCATTCCTGTTATCCTGTCCCCTCAGGAGACTGAAATCTGAGGACTGCAGTTGGATGCCACTTAGCAGCAAAGTCCATAAGAACTCTTTATCTCCAATTAAACACCCAAAAAAGCTGGAAGTGGAGCTGTGATTCAAATGGTAGAGTACTATCTTGGAGCATAAAAGATAAGATCCATGACCTAGTTTCAAGCTTTTTCTAGCGTAGACCCAAAAAAGAAAGGGAAGCAGGTGGGCATATGGGAACTCAAAGCTAACACATAATACTCAGGACTCCAAGAACTGACTCCATCCTGCTCTTATTCTCTAGATTCTATGTCCTACATCATGGCAGTCTTAGATGGGACTGACCATGCACCAAATTGGGACATTCAAGGACATTCTCATACTGAAAATCCCCTGACCTTATCAAAGACTCAGGATCTCTCACTGTCCTGCCTCAGCACTGGGCAGTGAGGTAAGTTCTAGTTATTCTACCACTAAAGGGAACTAAAGGGTTTCTTGGTCAAGGGACAGAGACTGGGGAGATCTAAGTCCCTCTTAGGGAGGTGAAAAGGGCTGCTATATCCAGAAATTTTCCTATGTTGTGAGTATTATCAAAGAAACCACCCTGCTCAGAGCCCAGTGCCTCTGGTTTTCCCACCAGCCTCTACACAGCTCTGCCCACGTTCAGCCTGCCCTCTCTGAATCCCAGATCTGGCATGTAGACTAAAGACTGAGCCAGCCAATAGACCCATTTCCTGCCCTCATTCCCAGGCTGTCCTGTGGCAGTGGCATGCTTACCTCAGGCTTTGGTGGAGGAATGAATACCGGGGGTGGTATCATCAGATTGAGCCCTGGAAAATCCTAGTCCCCAAGGATGTACTGCACAGGCATCCTGCAGTGAAAGATAGCCAGGTTGTCAATGATGAACCCAAGGTGCCAGGACTTTTAATAGCAGTGTTGCTGGATCAAAGGCTGGTAGTCTATGTTGTCAGGCGAGGTCATGGCTCCAATTTCCTGACACACCTGACCTAGGACCATCCTCCCTCTTCAAATTCCTGCTTAACCCTTTACCCCCCGTTGAAACTCTCTCATTCCAATACCTCCCTAGCTCTTGGAAACTTTCTTCTTATCTGACCCGAAAATAAACTCGATGAGGCTGGGTATAATTTAAACCTGGTGACCCACCCTGAGCCCTAGGTTCTACCCGAGGCTGGTTCCCTCTACAGTTGGTGACCATACAGCTCCTGGCTGTCATGAAGTTGCTGAGAGGTCAGTGGCGTGGTCCCACATACTAGCTTTAGTTTCGGAAACTGACCCTCAGAGATTGTGAATACTTGGCTCCCTTGATCCAGGGACTCCAAACCAAGGCTTGCATGTTCTCCCTTCTTCCTTCCTTTCCTCTTTTTCCCCTTCTGTCCTTCCCACCCCTCTCTCTTTACTTTCTTTGTGTCAGCCCATGGGCCTTGTACTTGGAGCCTAGGTGCTGTCCCTAAGCCTTTTTATTCAAGGCTAGCAGTGTACGGCTTGAGCTACACATGCACTTCTGGCATTTTGTTTTTGGTAGTTAATTGAAGACAAGAGCCTTACAGGATTTCCTGCCCGGGCCAAAAGTCTCAATCCTCTGAACTCAGCCTCCTAAGTAGCGAGGATGACAGGCTTGAAGCACTGGCATCCAGATCAATCCAAGGTTTCTTCATGGGCTGTGGAACCAGTCCTGCAACTTTTGTCTGTGACCCCCCCAGAGCCTGGTGCACACTGTAATGTTTTGTTGGATAAATCAATGAACATCTGTCTATGAAAATACTACAGAAAAGTCCCATCTGATTGAGATAAGAATCCTCTGTGGAGGAGGAGGGACGAAGCCTGATGTACCTCTCCCGCAGTTCAACCTCCTCCTTCTTCCCCCTTCCTGGTGCCACCACACTTAACTGTTCTGGCTCTGAGGATGTGAGCCACTATGTACTCGCTGGACTCCAGGGCCTCTGGGATGCCTATCTTCTCAAAGATCTCTGTCCAGTAGCTGACCAGCTCTGTGGCACTCAATTCCCCACGTAGGTGTGAATGAGGTTACTGTGAGCAGAAAGCCTGGCTCAAGGGGCCTCCTCTCCTCCCCCTGGGGCCAGTCAGGATTACCACATCCAGCCCCCATGTTTCATGTTGCAGAAAAGGATCCTCGAGGTATCCCTGGTTTCTGAATCTCCCAGAGTACAGTGCAGGTGCTGGGAATCATCTCTGCTCACAGCTGGCAGGCTAGGGATGGTGAGGTCACAATCTCTGCTCCCCACGACATCCTTGACTGTGGTGGTCACCCTAGAGAGAGCTGGAGGAGAATCAACAGCTGCCGAAGAAAGTCAGTCAAGGCATGACGTTCATTAAAGGAGACCATCTGGCTTGGGAACTCTTTCTGTGCTGCTTTGAACATCATTGTCTGGAGGCTGAAATTGTCTGTCTAATTTGACCCATCATCACAGGCATTAGTGGAAATTGCCAGCTTCAAGAAAAAAAAAACCTGGAAAACTTCAAGAGTTCTAAATTCAATGGTCTGCTTTTTCTTCCAGACAGCCTACAGTAGGTTACAGAAAGTGGCATTCCGAGAGCCCTAGCTAACTGCCACAGCAGTTAGCAAGCAGGCTCCAACAGGGGGAATGCACTTGCTTTCCACTGCCCAGCTGGAAACGGCTCAGGCCAGACAGAGACTGGAGTCTGCAGGACTCCAGGGAGAACTGCCCACCAGTACATTGCCCCAGGAGGGAATCCATGCCACCAGTGGGGGCCTGGAGTCCCCTCCCTGGCACTGGTGGCTCACGCCTCTAATCCTAGCTACTCAAGAGGATCACGGAGATCTGAGGATCATGGTTCAAAGGCAACCCTGGCAGGAAACTCTGTGAGAATCTTATCTCCAATCAACCACTAGAAAACCAGAAGTCGAGCTGGGGCTCAAGCGGTAGAGCACTCGCCTTGAGCTGAAGAGCACAGGGACAGGGCTCTAGCCCAGAATTCAAGCCTCACGACTGACAAAAAAAAAATGATTGAATTCTTCCTCCTCTTGCCTCACTATTCCCAATAGTATTATTAAAAAGTCATAAGTGGAAAGAAAATAATTTTTTCTGTATGAAATCAGAATTTTTGTTTCAAGTGGGACACACTACACATTCATACTTCATTTTAACTCAAAAATCTTCTTTCCTTTGTTTAAAATCACAGATGTGAATTTGTAATCCTAAAATAGCCGCTACTAATTTATCTGAAATGATTCAAACTATATTCACGATTCATTATATGTAATAAGAATGTAATAATAATAGTAAGTAATATAGTATGTAATAATTGACTTTTGGGAAAGTCAATAACTATGGATTTTTGTGAGATACTGAGTAATAGTAAAACTAATTAATGATTCAATTAAAAAATTCAGTTACATCTAAAAATAAATCATAGTTATAAACTAATGCTGAAAAAGTAAGATTGTTTATTGAAAAAAGCCAGAAGTTTCAATAACCTTACTTTTTAAAAATTGTCTATGATCTGGGCTTTGTTGGCTCATGCCTGTAATCCTAGCTACCCATAACTTGGAGATCTGGAGATAGTGGTTAAAGTCAGCCTGGGCAGAAAAATCTGTGAGACTCTTATCTCCAATATATCTCTTGAAAACTAGAAATGGCAGTGTAGCTGAAGAGATACAGTGGTATCCTTCAGCTGAAGAGCGGAGGGACAGTGACCAGACCCAGAATTAGAGCCCTATGACCGACAAAACAAAATTGACATGAATTTTACTTTATTATTTTATGATTTTTTTTCAAAATACAAACAGAGGGTTTACAATTACATGAACAAGGTAATGAGTACATTTCTAATCAAGCATTTTTGCCTCCTCCTTTGTTTTCCCTTTCCATCCCTTCATATCCCCTTCTTCCACCCCAAAACCACCTCCACACCAAAGTTGTAAATTTTGTTTTTCGACATGTATATGTCGTTGTGGTAATTAGTCCACCTGTATAACAATTTGTTTTTCCCTTGCCATCCCCAAATTATACGAACATCAAATACAGTGAAAACAGGAGTTATAACGTGGGGGAGGGACATAAAAAGCAACAAATAAATCTTTTCATAAATATGGCAGAAACAATAGCAAGAACAAAAAACAATTTGAGTCCTTATCTTAGGGTTTATTTCTCCTAACATCAACTTGTCTAACAGTCTCTGTTTGTCTCAGACATATACTAGATATTGCAAATAAGGGAAACCATGGCACTTACGTTTCTTTGGGCCTGGATTACTTCACTTAATATAAATTTTTCCAAGGCTTTCCATTTCCTAACAAATGGGGAAATGTTATTTTTTCTGATGTACGCATGGAATTCCATTGTGTATAAAAACCACATTTTCTTGTTCCATTCATCTACTGAGGGGCATCTGGGTAGGTACCGTATCTTAGCTATGGTAAATAATGCTGTAATAAAGATAGTTGTGTTGGTAGCTTTAGTATGGTATTTTTTGTAATCACTTGGTTAAATGCCCGAAAAGTGGGAGTGCTGGGTCATCGGGTAGCTCTATGTAGAGTCTTTTGAGGAAGCTCCATACTGCTTTCCAAAGTGGTTGAACAAGTATACAGTCCCACCAATATCCCCACCAGTTTCTGTTGTTATTAGAGTTCTTGATTATAACCATTCTAACTAGGGTCAGGTGGTATCTCAATGCTGTTTGGATCTGCATTTCTTTTATGGCTAGGGAGTTTGTGCATTTCTTCGTGTGTCTATTCGCTATCCTTATTTCCTCTTCAGAGAAGTTTCTCTGTAAGTCTTTAGCCCACTTTTTTATTGGGGAGTTCTTTCTTTGAGGATTTGTTGTTGGGGATTTAATTTTTTGTGTTCCAGGTATATTTTAGACATGAGACCCTTGTCTGTTGTGTGCCTAGAGAAGATCTTCTCCGAATCTGTGGGCTTTCTATTGATCTTGCTAGCTTTGTCCTTTGCCAGGCAGAAACTCAGCAATTTCATGAAATCCCATTTGTCCAGCATTTCTTTTATTTTTCGTGTTTCTGGGTCTCTATTAAGAAAATTTTGGCCTGTGCCAAGGAGACCTAGGGTTTCTCCTATCCCATCCTGTAATGCTTTCAGGGTGTTTGCTTTGACTCCCAGGTCTTTGATCCATTTGGAGTTGATTCTGGTGCAGGGTGATACATATAAGGATCTAGCTTTAGTTTTCTACAAGTGATTAACCAATTTTGCCAGCACCATTTACTGAAGAGTCTGTCTTTCTTCCATTCTATTTTTTTTAGCTCCCTTATCGAAGATTAGGTGACTACAGGTATGTAGGTTCATTTGTGGGTTTTCAATTCTATTCCATTGGTCCTGAGTTCTGTTCTTGTGCCAATACCAAGCTGTTTTGATTACTATAGCTTTGTAGTAGAGCTTGGAATTTGGTAATGAAATTCCTCCAATACTGTTCTTTCTGTTAAGGATCATTTTTGTTCTTCCGCGTCTCCTATTGTTCCATATGAATTTTTGGATTGCCTCTTCTGTTTTCTTGAAGAATGAGTTTGGAATATTGATAGGTATCACATTGAATTGGTAGATAGCCTTGGGAAGTATTGCAATTTTCACGATGTTGATCCTTCTGATCCAGGAGCATGGGAGGTTTTTCCAATTTCTAAGTTCCGTTTTGACTTCATTTTTCAGGTTTTTAAAGTTTTCATCATAAAAGTCCTTCACTTCTTTGATTAAGCTAATTCCTAGGTATTTTATTTTTTATGGGGCTATTATGAATGGAGTTGCTTTCCTGATTTCAGCCACACTTCTCATTGTTGGCATGCAGAAAATCCACTGATTTTTGAGAGTTAATTTTATACTATGCTTCTTTGCCAAAGTTTTGAATCAGCATGAGTAATTTGGGAGTGGAGTCTCTGGGATTCTTTAAATACAAGACCATGTCATCTGCAAAGAGGGAGAGTTTTATATCATCTTTCCCTATTTATATCCCTTTTATGTTTGCATCTTGTCTTATTACTGTAGGTAGGCATTGTAATACTAAATAGAGGAGAAGTGGGGAGAGTGGACATCCTTGTCTCGTTCCTGAGTTAAGAGGAAATGGCTTTCGTTTTTCCATTAATTATAATGCTGGATGTAGGTTTGTCATATACAGCCTTTATTGTATTGGGGTATGTTCTCTGGGTTCATAGCTTTTCCAGAGTCTTCACCATAAAGGGGTGTTGGATCTTGTGAAATGCTTTTTCTGCATCTATTGATATATGCATGTGGTTCTCATTATTGCTCTTGTTGATGTGATGAATTATATTAACTGATTTGCATATATTGAACCAGCATTGCCTCCCTGAAATAAATCTTCTTTCTTTGTGAGCATGATATTTTGGATGAATTGTTGAAGTCGATTGGCCAAAATTTTGTTGAGGTGTTTAAAATCCATGTTCATCAAAGAAATGGGTCTATAGTTCTCTTTCTTTGATGAGTCCTTGCCTGGTTTGGGATAACAGTTATGTTGACATCATGGAATGAATTCGGTAGTGAACTTACTCTTTCAATTTTTTGAATAGTTGGAGGACCACTGGTGTGAGCCCTGCTTTGAATGCCTTGTAGAATTCTGCTGTAAATCCATCTGGTCCTGCACTTTTCTGAGATGTGTGGCCTCTTATTGCTGTTTCTATTTCTATGCTTGATATGGGCATGTTAAGTTGATTTAACTCATCTTGGTTGAGTTTCGGCATGACGATATTTGATAGGAAAAGGTCCATTTCTGCCAAATCTCAAACTTATTAGCATGAAGTTTTGAGAAGTATTCCATTATAATGTTCTGATGGTGATGTTCCCATTCTCATCTCTGAGTTTGTTTATTTGGGTGTGTTCACTTCTGTTTCTGTAAGATTTGCTAAGGGTGTGTCAATTTTGTTAATTTTTTTGAAGAACCAACTCTTTGTTTTGTTGATTCTTTTTTGGTGTTTTTGGATTCTAATTTACTTAATTCTAATTTAATTTTAATTATTTCTTTCTGTCTACTGGATTGGGGTCTATTTTGCTGATCTTTTTGAAGGAGGTTCAGATGTCTTATTAAATTGTTGGTTTCAGATCTCTCTAATTTGTTGATGTAGGAATTCCGAGCTATAAACTTCCCTAAGAGTATTGTTTTTGCTGTGTCCCAGAGGAGCTGGTAATTTGTGTATACTTATGGTGCATAAAACACAAGATAGTCCAAAGGGGCACATTGAAAATAACTATTTACACTCGAAATGGGCCTGCATTTACCTTGTCATGGGCTGTACACTCAGTGACAAGCCAGCCCCATCACCAAATCTCAGACCTCTAATGGGCAGCCACACATAGTTAATTGGTTTGCAAAGCACCAACTCCCAAAATTATCATCTCCAAAGCTCCAAACTTCAATAGGTAAGGCTTTGTCCTTTTCCCTTACTCCCTCCTTTTTTTATAGACTTTCCTTCATTTCCCTTTTTCCCTTCCATCACTTCGTTTTTCTCTTAGGCTTCTCCACTATCCACAGGCCTAAACTTCTGTGACCTGGTGGCCAATTGGCATACTTTCCCTCCTACTAGCCCTCAAATTCCTCTTCTCCCAAGTCTTTCCCCTCCTGCTGTCTCACCACTTCCTTCCCTTGATTTTCTCCAATTCCATTTCTCTGACCATGCAGCGTATACATAGGTTGAACACCTCCATCACTCCAGTGGGTCTCCTGCCTAACAGTTTTCAACCATCACTTCACAAACTGCCCATTCCCCAATCACTTCTTCACAGCTAATCATATGGGGAAGACATCCTACCCCTTCCAACAACATATCCTGGCCCTTTGGTAGTATGTCCCATGCACTCCAGTGGGCCAGGACATGGGGCTACATTGATTAGTGGGCCCTGCTGATTATTAGGGCCCCTCTGCTTTATACACCCCCCCACTGGTTTTCATGTCCAATCAAATCCTATATTTCTTCTTACCAAATGCTAAAAATTCCCTTCTCTCCACCCAATGAACAGGCTTGAAATGTAAATTTAATAGAAAACCAGTAAATTATAGAAACACACTAGTTAGCAGTAATTAACACTTAGTAAGTCTTATCCTTAAGGGATCATCTGAGTGTCTCTGCACAGTTCATCTTGCAGCTTTCTCTGAATATTGGTTCTAGCACCACCAAGTATGGTCCATGCCACTTTGGTTCTAATTCAAGAGCATGATGAATTTTTACACACACCAGCTGTCCAGGCAAGAAAGAGTGGGTGAAGTGTTTTTTTTTTCATCTCCATTTTTAGTTTATATCACTTACTTGAGGTCTAGCTTTTGAATTTATTGCTGAAGGAGACTTTCTATAGAATAAACTACATTACTCTCCCCAAAGAAATTTGCCTTCCAATTGGATTTAATTTCTTATTTTATATTTGAACTTATCTGTTGCCATCCTGTTTATTTATTTTTTAAATACTTTGTATTGTTATTATTTTTAAGTAGTTGTAGAAAGAAGTTCCCATTCTACAAAACAGTACATGAATACAAGGTGTCACCCATCTCTCATAACCCTTCCCTTTTCACACTTTTTTGTAAAAATTGAGGTAAGTGATTACATATATTTCACATATGTCACAATATTGTTGAATTGTGATAGTTAAAGTCACAAACACATTTTAACCTTGACAAGGCAAATTATCGTTATCATGGTGTAAAGTTTGTTAATTCTATGAGCTTTGAAAATCCAAATTATTTTTCCCACCTCAGGTGATGTTTACATTTTTTCCCTTTTGCTTAGTGTAAGCTTTTCCCTCTTTCCCTCTTTCTCTCTCATGCCTCCCAAGCCTGTTTTGACCTTGGGAATCTGTTCTGGAAGTTCCTGCCTTGGCCTATAAGTCCAAGTCTCTCTCATACTCGGTCCTGCCATAGTTTCAGAGTTTCAGGTTTGGGTTACTTAGTTATTTTTCTTCTATGTCCAGTGCAGCTGATGGACCCCTTTCTTGTATGTTGTTCCATTTCCCAGTTATTCTGTTCCTCCTCCTGGCTTCCCTCCATTGAATGCATATTTCTACCATCTACATAGTCAAGAACATGGAATCATTCAGGGTGATACAACAAAAAGAGTGGCTGTCCTTTGTTTCTCATGTCCTGTTTACTTTGTCATACCTTCTTGCATTTTGGCTTTAGAATCCACATGTCAGGTAGACCCTATGCCATTTGTCTCTTTGTTCTTGGCTTACCGCACTCAAATAATTTGGTCTACTTCCATCCATTTCTATACAATTGCCATCATTTTGTCCTGTCTAATGGCTACATAGTATGCCATTTTATATAGGTACCAGAATTTTTGGATCCACTTATCAGTAGTCGCTCATCTGGGTTGTTTCCAAATCTTGGCTATTGTGAACAATGCTGCAATAATCATAAAGGTGTGTGTGTCTTTGTATACTTGTTCCTGTTGTTCTGAGTAGATGCCTAGGAGTGGTATGGCGAGTTCATAGGATAGGTCGATATTTAGCTTTCTGAGGTACCTCCAGAGTTCTTTCCAAGTGATTGTATTAGTATACATTCCCACCAGCAATGTAGTAATGCTTCTCTTTCTTTGCATCCCTTCCAGCATTTGTCATTGACTGAATTTTGGATGTTGGCCATTCTGACTGGGATGAGGTGGTATCTCAGAGTTGTTTTTATTTGCATTTCCTTTACAGCCAGGGATGATGAACATTTCCTCATGTGTTTCTTTGCCATTTTTACCTCTTCTTCTGAGAAGTCTCTCTTGACCATTTCAAAATTGGTTTGTTAGGTTTGTAAAGGGTTAGTTTCTTGAGTTTACCATATATAATGGATATTAGACCCTTGTCTGATATATTGCTGGTGAATATTTTTTCCCAATTATTTGGCTTTTTTCTAGTTTGATTACTATTTTTTATCTGTGCAGAAACTTTATTTTATGGTAATCCCATTTATTGAGTAATTCTCCAATTTGTTGTGACCCTGGGAATCTGTTCTTGAAGTTCCTGCCTTTGCCTATAAGTCCAAATCTCTCTCATACTCGGTACTGCAAAAGTTTCAGAGTTTCAGGTTTGATGTTAAGGTTTTGAATACATTTTGAGTTGATGTTAGTGTATGGTGATACGATATGGCCCACTTTTAGTTTTCTGCATGTGGCCAGTTTTCCCAGGACCAGTAGCTGAAGAGGTTATGATTCTTCCACGGTATGTCTTTGGCTCCTTTGTCAAATATCAACTGATTGTACATATGCG
This sequence comes from Dipodomys spectabilis, assembly GCF_019054845.1. Lineage (NCBI taxonomy): Eukaryota > Metazoa > Chordata > Mammalia > Rodentia > Heteromyidae > Dipodomys > Dipodomys spectabilis. Next base: position 662,636 of record NW_024870866.1, read on the forward strand.
GTTATATTTCTTGGTCCTCTAACCTGTCTCACTGATTTTTGGGTCTCTTTTTGTGCCAGTACGAAGCTGTCTTTGTTATTATGGCTCTATAGTTGAGCTCGAAGTCCTGTATCATGATCCCTCCTGGATCCTTTATTTTGCCTAAAATTGTCTTGTCTATGCTAGATCTTTTGTTGTTTCATATGAACTTTTGGACTACTTTCTCTATTGCAGTAATGTAAGCCACTGGAATTTTAATGGGAATTGCATTGAATGTGTTTATTAATTTTGGCAGTATGGCCATTTTCACCATTTTAATTCTGCCTATCCAGGAACATGGGAAGTCATTCCATTTCCTGGTATCTTCTAAGATTCCTTTTTTAGGCTTTTATAGTTTTCATGAAATAGACCCTTTACATCTTTGGTTAGGTTACTTCCTAAATACTTTTTTTTTAGGTTATTGTGAATGAGGTTGTTTCCTTGATGTCCATTTCTGTTTGTAATTTGTTGGTTTACAGAAAGCCGACTGATTTTTGTGGGTTAATTTTGAATGCTGGTACTTTGCCAAATTGGTTTATAAGCTCTAAGTGTTTGGGGATGGAGCTTTAGGGATCGTTAATTTATAAAATAATGCCATCTGCAAAAAGAGAGAATTTATATTCTTCCTCTCGCATGTGGATCCCTTCAATGTATTTTTCTTGCCTTATTGTTCTGGCTAAAAATTCTAGAACTATATTGAAGAGGAGTGGAGAGAGTGGACATCCTTGACTTGTTCCTGTTTTTAGGGGAATTGGTTGTAGTTTTTCCCTATTAAGCTAATTTTGGCTTTTGATCTGCCATGTAAGGCTTTTATTGTCTTATGTAATGTTCCTTCTATTCCTGTTTTTTCCAGAGCTTTCAACATGAATGAGTGCTGAATTTTATCAAAATCCTTTTCTATATCAATGGAGATAATCATGTGGTTCTTGAGCTTGGATCTGTTGATGTGATGGATTATACATTTATTGACTTACATATGTTAAGCCATCCCTGCATCTCTGGGATGAAGCCTACTTGGTCATAATATATGATTTTTTGATATGTTTCTGGATTCTGTTGGCTGCAATTTTATTGAGGACCTTTGCATCTGTCTTAATCAAAGAGATTGGTGTGTAGTTCTTTCTTGTTGGGTCTTTGCTTGGTTTGGGGATGAATGTGATGGCTTCATAGAATGAGTTTGGGATTACTTCCTCGGTTTCTATTTCTCTGAATAGCGTGAGGAGTATGGGTATTAGCTCCTCTTTAAAGGCCTTATAGAATTCTGTAGTGAATCCCTCAGGTCCTGGGCTTTTCCTGTTGGATGATTTCTTATTACTTCTTCTATCTCATTGTAGGTTATTGACATTTGTAATTTATTTATTTCTTCTTGGTTCTGTTTGGGCAATTTGTATTTCTTTTTACAGGCAGCAAAAGAAGTTTATTTACCAAAAGCTTCCCCACCATGCAAGGTGGAGAAGCATGACTGAAAAGAAAGGGGGTCTACCCACCTCTTATCCAGGACTTATCTAGGCCAGGGACAGGAAGAGGTGTGGCCAGGTGCTGGAAAATTGTGGCCACACTGGATCCGGATATGACCTCACGGTCTGGAACCCTCCAAAGGTCAGAGGGAGGCATGTGACCAGAGGTGGCCTAGGATGTGACCTAGCAGGAGAAGGTGATTGCTTCCAGGTCTGCCAGTTACCTATGTAACAGATATTGGGTGGAAACATAGCCAGGAGGGAGGGAGGTGTCCCTGTTCAGAACTTACATTCCCACCATTTGATAATTATGAAAAAAAGGGTGAAGATTCTCTCTGGCTACTTCATGTTTGCAAGTGGCATTGACGGTAAGGTTAAAAGGCTAATATGTGGTCCTATCTGGGAGGAGGCAGAAGGCAACACCTGTCACTTGGGCATTGAGTCCTTAGATAAAGTCTGGAGGAGGCAAGTCTTTTGGACGAAGTCTGGGGAAGTCTCATGACGCAATGAGGGACTGAAAAAAATACTAGAGAGCAAATAAATGGTAAGAGGAGGTCTTGGGGCTGAAAATCTTGGTAGAAATATCCCTACCTTCTGACACCTGGCGACTAGATAGAGAAGAAGTCAATTAACAAAGGCAAGAATATAAATCCTGTCCAGTTGAATGGTAGACAGATATGGACATTAGATGGGCAGTCTTCTTACTTCTATTGACCTCCCGGCTCTGGTTAATTTTGATAGGGCAGGTACAAAGTGGCTGATGTTATATCATCCCCTCTTACTCCTCTTCATGTTACTTTGTTCCCCACACTGGCTGAGTCTAGGTGCTCGTGGCTGGGATGGTTAGTCCCAGTTGGTATTCAAGGAGGCTTGAACTCAAGGCCTGAGCACTGTCCCTGAGCACTTGTTCTCAGAGCTCGCACTCTACCACTTTGAGTGATGGTACCACTTGTAGTGTTTGCTGGTTAGAGATAAGAGGCTCGAGCCATGCTTCCAGCCTGGCTCTTTGCAGGTTAGTTGGGAGATGGAGTTTGAGGGATTTTTCATCCCAAGCTGGCTTGCACTGCAATCTTTTCCACAAAAGCTGTTTGTTATTTTCAATTAAAGCAACAAGGAGATCAAATATAATAAGTAGAGCTTACCTTGTCCTTATCAAGGATTGACCAAATATTCTGCAATGACAAAACTTGTTAGATGTGAGAATCTTATCAAAGATATGCCCAATATGTTAGAATCAAATAGTCAGTACTAGACTATACAACACAAAACCAAAAAAGGCAAAACTCAAAACAAAATTTTTGACAACAATATTTAGACATCTTTGCTAACAAAGCACATCAGATGGTTGGGCCTCAGTTACCAGGGTCTGTGAAAAGAGCAACTTGTTAGCAATGCATATCAGAATAGATGGATGGAGGATTAGCAAGCTTCGTAGAGGTGTAAGGGTTGGGTGGGGCCAAAACCCTTAACCCACCATGTGGCCAAGATGGCAAACACAAGATGGCGAATTTCTGAAAAAATGCAAAGAAAGCCTGAACAAAAAATCAAGCCTAGTTTGGCTAGCCGTTGAGAGGGAACCTAGAGGAGATCCCGGGGAAACAGTCCATGTTGCACTCTTCAGGGCACAATCCAAAAAATTGTAGAGAAATAGAAATTTGGACATGAATAGCAGAGCGCGAAGAGAGCCTGAAAGTAAAGAGACTTCTGACAATGTACCATTGCAGAGGCATAAATTGTCTAAATCTGAGAACAGCAAAAAATATGAGGTCATCTGGCTATCCAGGGAGCACAGGAGGCATGTCACCGGGGTTTCACGGCTCGAGCATGACTCGCAAGACCCCATTAAATGTGTTAGAGAGTCAGTTTGGTGAGTGAAGGAGAGCTGACCAGGAAGAAGCTGTGTCCCAGCTTGCCCCAGACCCCTATAGAGAGAAACGGCTAAGCCCCCCAAACCAGGCATTCTCCGCTCCGGAGATGACCATCCTTTCTGCTAAAGGCCATAGGAGCTCTCTGGAATGGCGCCACATCTGAGCAGAGATTGAGCAACAGAGAGCCATGGAGAGTAGTTTCATTCACCAGTGTAGGGAAGTGGTGTGTGGATGTGGATGTGAAGGCCAGCAATGGTATTGGTGAAAAGTCTCACATGGTGTCTCAAGGCAGTTTGGTTTGCAGAAAAGGGGTGGTTAGAATATTCTAGCATTTCCAACTCTAAAACCTCATCCCATTCATGGCACTATTTGTAAGGTATATTAAATAGGTAGGTTTCATTAAGTAGCCCATGAAGAGAACACCACACGCTATTCAGGTATGAAAAGAAGTTTATTTACCAAACTGCTGCCCCCACCATACATGGTAGAGAAGAATGGCTGAAAAGGAAAGCGGGGGATAGCAATTTGTATTTTTGTAGAAATTCATCCATATCTGCTAGGTTTTCTTTCCTTTGTGAGTAGAGTCTGGAATTATTTCTTCATGATTGTTTTGATGTCTTGGATGTTTGTTGTAATTTTTTCCCTGTGGTATCTCTCATATTATTGATTTGAGTCTCCTCTCTTATTTTGTTAGTTACTCTTGCCAGTGATCCCTCAGTTTTAGTGACTTTTTAAAACAGCCTTTAAAAATTAATTTTATTTATAATTTTCATAATCTCTGTCACATTAATTTCAGCTCTTATTTCGGTTCTCTTTCTGTCTAGCAACTTTAGGTTCAAGTTTTTCTTGTTTCTCTAGCATTTTTAGTTGCATCATAAGATAGTTTACTTGTTCTATGTTTTCTTGATGTGTGCACTGAGAGCAATAAGTCTGCCCCTCAGGACTGCTTTTGCTGTGTCCCATTGGTTTCTTTGTGATGTATCTTCATTTTCACTGAATTGTAGGAACTTTTTAATTTCTTCTTTAATTTGTTCTGTGATCCATGTATTGTTCAACAGAGTGTTGTTTAAATTCCATGTGTTTTTTCTACTTTATGCCTTGTTATTGAGAACTAGTTAGATTCCACTATGCTCAGATAGAATACAGAATATTATGTCGATCCTCTTGTGTTTGCTTAAATTCCATGTATGAACTAAGAAATGATCTATTTTAGAAAAAGTTAGGGGGGTTGGAAGAGGAAGACCCTACTGGTGTGAATACCTGTAATTCTAGCTACTCAGGAGGCTCAGATCTGTGTATTCAGGTTCAAAGCCAGCCCAGGTAGGAAAGGTCATGAGGCTTTTCTGGGGTTTCTCAGCACCACACCCTGCCTCAAGTCTGGGGTTGTTCACCACCTTTGCCACCATGGGCTGCTTATGCAAGCCAGTATAGAGAGGCGCCACACCCCACTACGGGTCCAGAGTTGTTTGCTGCCGCTGTTGATGCCACTGCTGCTGCCATAGCTGCTGCCACTGCCCCAGCTGCTGCCACTGCCCCCAGGATCAGTTGGGCCACTAATGCAAGCCAGGCACCCCACCACAAGTCAGGTGTTAACCACTGTTGCTGTCTCGGGTTAGGCTGGGCCACTTATACAGGCCAGTATGGAGAGGCACAAACCACCACGGGTCTGGACTTGTTCAGTACAGCTGTCCCCACCTCAGGCACCGCTGCTGCCCCGGGCTTGTCTGGGCAAGTGCCAAGAGGCATTGTGCCCCATTTCTGGGTGGTTTGCCACCACTGCCAGTTGCTGCAGCTGTTCCAGGTTAGGCTAGGCTATTTACACCAGCAGGGCAGAGATGCCACCCTAAGAGTCTAGGGTAGTTCGCCACTGTTGACAGCTGCTTCTGCTCCTAACTGGGCTGGGATACTTGTACCAGCTAGGCAGAGGCGCTCTTCCAGGGAGGGTGAGGGGAGTCTTTGTTCTAGCTCTGCCTTCTGAGATTTCTGTTTGTATATTCTGGGTTGGCCCAGCTCTGGGAGTCTCCTGGGAGACTTGGGATGCTTGTGGGTGTGTGGTCCTCAGAGGGTCCAGACCCAGGGCACTTAAGCAGCTTGGTACAAAACCCCATCACTTAAGCTGCACAATATGGAGCCCCATCAGCAACAAAAGGTGAGGGAAGGGTCTTCCCATTTTACTGTCTGTGTAGGTTTTTCCCTTTTCTTTTTGCACTTCCTTTATCTCTCTGAGTAATTGCCTTTTATTTGTGGGTCACTTAGAGAAACATAGCATTGAAATCCAAACTCTGTATTTGGTTGGAGAGAGCTGTGGTGTTTCCCTGCTGTTGTATCACCTTCTTGGTCCCACCACTTCAGGTGGAGTTTTCCTTATCTGGCTGGTGGGCCTTGGTAACCAAAGGATAGATACACAAAAGAATATGTTATAAAGTTTGTAGATTGTGGTTAAACATTTCTGTTAATATAGACTTCCTAATTTTAGGAACCCAAGGGGGTGTTCTACACTAAAGTATTTCAAAGGGATTGAATCCTTGAACATAAGGGCTACATCTTGCTCGAAGAAGAGTGAAGTGGGGGAGGCTTACCTAGCCATGGCCAGTCTCTGTATTTAATTTAGTTAAAGTTTCCTTTAAGGTCATATTCATTCTTTCTAGTGCTTGAACTCTGAGACTTATAAATGGATTGTAACTTCCAATTTATTGCTAGGGCATTAGTTAATAATTGAGAACTTGGGCCATGAAATCAGGGCCATCATTGGACTCCACAGCTAAGGGTATGCCAAATCAAGGTATTATTACATGCCTCAGCTCAGCCTGAAAAAATGTCCACTATTACTATCAGATACCAATAGCCATACTTTTCAGGCTTTACCTCTGTGGAGTCCACTTTCCCAAGTTCACCATCTGAGGTTCCTCACATATCAATTCTTTCCATATGTTCCAGCATTTCAGCATTTACCTGTTGGAAGTTACCTACACACATTACAAAATATTGTCAGGCTGAGGCCCCACCGATTTTCAAAACAGTTTTAGGCAGTGTCCTCAGGCAATTTACCAGGTTGCAAATATCTACATGTAAACTGACAGAAAGCTTGAGCCTGTATGCATTTTTCACAAGTTCAGTGTCAACATTTGCACACTTATTACCACTGTTTTTGCTTCTTCCTTTAATATTGATGACTAGTAGCTCTAGAGAACCAGCTGGTTTTAGACTGGTCTCCCAAGCTACCTGATCAGCTCAGATGTTTCCCTGTATCTTATGGTCTCTAATTTCTTTAACTCCTGTATAGTACTCTGAACCTTGGAGACTTCTTCCATTTTATTATCCTCCTCAAACTTGTTTTCATGATCCCACTCTCCTTCTGCAAGTGTTTTGGCAGGGTCAGAGGAGAGTTCCCTTGACTGGCCAACTGCTGCTCCTTCTCACAACACCTTTGCTTGCTCTTCAGCTCCTCTCTTAAGTTCACAAAGGTGCTATTGAGAGGTATTTTTTACCACCTCCACTTGTTCCACTGGGACACGATGCTTCTGCATTAAATTTATGGTGAAGATCTCAACAATCTTTTGGGGCTTTTACTCTAGTAGTTTCTCTTTCTAGTTTTCCACTTCAGTCTATTTTTTCACAGATCTTTCAACTGTTTAGCTCTTCTGTTTTTCTTCTTAATGCTCTTTCCCTTTCCATGGCATTCTCTATCAAAGCAAGTGGTCCTTTAACTCTTTCTGAAGAGAAACAATCTCTTTTTTGAGCTTGATATTTTCCTGTTCTCTTTTCTTGGCCTCATCTTCTATGACACAGCACTTCCCCGTCTTCTCTGCTAACTCCTCTTTCCTTCTTACTCTGTTGATTTGAATTTCTGGTGACACTTTTCAAAGCTTATAATCAACATGTACTTCAACCTAATATATTCTTATATCAGGTTCAGCTCCTTTTTCTTTTTCATTTTTTTTGGGGGGTCCAGTCATGGGGCCTGAACTCTGGCCTGGACACTGTCCCTCATCTCTTCAGCTCAATGCTAGCACTCTACCACTTGAGCCACAGTGTCACTTCTGGCTTTTTCTTTTTTGCTTATTTGGTGCTGAGGAATAGGACCCAGGGCCTCATGCATGCAAGGCAAGCACTCTACCACTGAGCCACCTTCCCAACTTCCCAGCTCCTTTTTTATAGCCATAATTTCTTAATGGAATTGCGTGTTTCTCCAGAGCTATGAGCACATTTTCCATGTGGTTAATGTGATTACTTAACCTGTCATTTACATTTTCCAGGTGGTTAATGTGATTACATAACCTGTCATTTTCTATCTTTCTCCTCCTTGGACATTCCTTTTCCTAATGTCCATTTTGCTTGCATTAAGCTCACTGTTCTAGTCCTAGAGGTTCCCTACTGCCATTTGCAAATGAATTGTACTGTCTTTGCCAAAGGTTTCTTGATCCCTATTCTGGTGCTCCTACCAACACTCAAACTCCCTTCTTAGACTCGTTATTTTTCAGGATGTCTCTGTTATCAAACACCAACTGGGCAACCACTTTACCTCAAAAACTTAACTTTTCAAGCTTTCTTCTAATATCTATAGCTGACTGGGTAACAAAGGCCAAATTTAGGGCTCTTTGATTCTCCAGGGCTTAAATATCTATAGCCTTTATGTCCTATAGGCTTCTGGGAAAAGTTCCAGAAAAAGCATTAGGGTACTCACTGGGGAACAGTACCATTTCACTCACCTTAGATTGAAGACTTGGCTTTCTATCCACTGTGGTATCCCTGCTAGCTAAAATTGGAAATAATTGGTAAACACCTCCATACCTCGACTGCTGTTAGTCTCAGCTTGGGTAAGTCTGGGGAAAGACTAGCTCCAAATAGTCTGGTTCAATAGTGGGGCTACTGTCTGGTACAAGGACTACTGTCAAATCACTGACAGTATTTAATCCCTTTAATACAAGGTGAAAAACACCTGTAAAATTTGCTGACACTCATCCCAGATGTGCTTGTGTGTGAAAATTATTGTCTCTAATGAGGTAATGATCCCCTGTTGTTTTTTTTTTTTTTTTTCTGAAAAGGGTGGATTTTTCTGTTTCCAGTTATACAGGTCACTACTTGTAAAGGGAACATATATTAGAAAGGGGTCCTGCCCACCATCTCCTCCATGTTCCTGTCTCAAGGGTAATAAGGGTAACATGCCACATTGTACCACCTCAGTCTGGTACAAGTAACTGAAAGGTTAAAGTTTGAGGCAGTGACCACCACTTGTTGCTTGTTTCTGTCTAGCAAAGCAACACGTGGTGGTAATCAAAACACCTGGTTGATTGTGTGCCTATATAAGACCTGCAAATCCTAAGCTCGGGGCTCTCCTCCTAGGATCCGCTGTGTCGGAGTGTAGGACGAGGCCCGAGCTGCAGCCCGTATAAATAAAACAGCTGTAGAGTCTGACTCTCGGTGGTCTTCTTGCAGGGGATCCTGCGACCTTGCCATAATGGTAGACTTTTGGTATGGGAGGACTTATTAGAGTTGCTGATGACAAAGAATAGGAGAAAGAGTACATCAGTGCATCTTCCTCTGAGGGATTCTGTAAACCTGGGGGAGAAATTTTTTGGATATGACAACCTAAGGCCTTGTTCTCCCAACCTGAGAAAAGGAGTAAACAGGTGCATAGTGCATACAGGACACAGATAGAACTATCAGCATACATATAAAGACCAAGAGCCACAGACACTTAACCCACATGTCCCATACCTCTCAATGTTGACCTCTACAGGAGCTCGCAGATGACAGAGAGAACATCTCAGATTGCCTATTGAGGAGGCAACAGATGACCTCTGGAGGATGTCACAGATGTCTTCCCTAGGAGGCTCTAGATGTCCTCTCATGGAGGTTCCAAATAGATTCCCAAGGAAGTGTCAGATGACCTCCAAAGGAGTTTCCAGATGTCTTTTCAATGAGGCTGAGATTACCTCTCAAGTAGCTCCCAGATGGCCACTCAAGGAGGTCACATATTAACTCCAGAGGAAGTTCCAGATAACCCTCTTAAGATAGTGACTGATGACCTCCAGAGAAGGTCCGATATAGCTTCCCAAGGAAGTCCCAGATGATGTCCAAACACGGTCATAGATTTCTCATCATGGTAGCCTGAGATGACCTCCCAAAGAAGCTCCAGATGACCTCAGGAGGTGGTCCTAGATTGCCTCTTAAGAAAGCCCCAATGACTACTTTTGAAGAGGTCTCAGGTGGCTTCCTGAGGAAGCCCCAGATGAGCCCTGGAGAAAGTCCAAGATGGCCCCTGGAGAAGGCCTCAGATGACCTTCAGTGTATGTCTCAGATGGCTTCTCAAGGAAGTCACAGATGTACTCTTGATGAGGTTCCAGTTGGCTTCCCATGGAAGCTCTACATTATCTCTCAAGTAGGTTCCAGATGGCATCCCAAGGAAGCCACAAATAGCTTCCAGAGTAATCCAAAACAAGCTGCAAAGCTTGCCAAGATGCACCTCTAGAGGTACATAAATGACTTTTGTCCATGTTGGACTTCCGGAGAGAAACACTCGAGGTAGGCTCTAAACCCTGAGGGCTGACACTCTCACCTATGAGGATTTTTCCCTGGGGCCAAGGCCTGATGCAGTCCAAATGGATTATCTCAATGGAGTCTTCAAAATTAAGGACCTCTATAGTTCAAGAAAATCCATCGAGACACGTTTTATATCATAAATGTTCTCCAAACCACCAACTCCCAAAATTATGATATCCAAAGCTCCAAACATCAAAGAGAAAGCCTCTTATCCCCTTCACTTTGTCTCTCCTTCACTACAGACCTATATTTCTTTTGAAGTCTTTTCCTTTTTCCCTTCAACCAGTTCCTTCTTCTCTTTAGGACTCTCCACTCTCCACAGACCTGAACTGCTTTGCAAGGCTCATCAGTTGCCATACTTCACCTTCTGCCCTCCCTCAACTTCCTCTCCACTCACGTCTTTCCCCTTATGCCATCACACCACTTCCTTCCTTCCAGGACTTTTTCCTTTTTCTCTCACCTTCTATTGCTCTGAACAAGCAACCTATATAAAGTCTGTATCCGACCTCCACTCCAATTGTCTGTTTTCAACTATCACATCCCAAAATGCCCACAGCCCAAACACTTCTTAACAGCTCAACACGTGCTGATTAATTCACCAGTCCTTCTCATAGGATGCCTCACCTTCTTTAGTGGCATTCTTTGTCTTCCCCAGCTGGCCAGGAGATGGGCCCTTGCTGATTATCGGACCCTATAGATTATCAGGACCTGCTGATTATTACAGTATCCTCCTTGTGAACTAGTAGCAATTGAAATTGGAAATTTGATTGTGGTATTAAAACTCATTGTGACATCACAAACCCATTTTGACATCTTCACTACCACAACATAACAAACCCCTTGTGACAACATTGTCATTGTTATATCATGATTCCATTGTGACATCTCAAATCTATTATGACCTCTTAGCTCCTTTGAAAAATAACATGCCCTTTTCAACATCACAGTCCCTTTGTGTACCATATCCTTGTTGTGAACTGACAGTTGAAATCAGACATGCCATTATAACATCAAAAAGTGTTTGTGGAAGTGGTGCTGTAGCTCAAGTGGTAGAACGATTGCCTTGAGCTGAAGAGCTGAGGGACAGACAGTGCCCAGGCCCAGAATTCAACCCCACGACCGACCAAAAAAAAAAGTGTTTGTGACATCCTCAACAGTGTGACATCACATTTTCATCATGAGAGCATCAGCTCGTTGTGACATCACAAAACTCAATGACTGAATCGCATTATGACAACAATTCTCATTGTGACGTCATAGACACATTGTGAATGCTTATTCTATGATTTCATTGTGTTTCAAAAGTGGCATGAGAGTTGATATCAGAAACACACTTTTGTGCCTACAAACCATTTTGACATCATAATCACTTTGTGAAATCACAGTACCATTGTGATATCACTAGCAATGTGACATCACAAACCTCTCCTGTCTTCATAACTTTTGTGACATGCTTAGACTTTTTTGCCCTCATAATTTGTTTTCAACCTCATATTTCATGTGACTTGAGATAACAGAAATCCCCTGGGACATCATGACCAATTTGACATCACACTGACAGATGTCATGATCATCGTGTCACATTTTGACATCACAAAAGGTTTTGATGTCACAATTAATAGGTGATGCCATACAGTAAGGGGTCTATAATGTCACAATTGGTTTGTGATATCCAAATGGCATAATGGATCCCATGTGTCATGAAATCACAGAGAATATGACTTCACAACAGACTGTGGTATCTCCAAAGTCATGTATTTTCACAAATGTTATGAAGTCCTAGGAGGATTGTGATGTCACAGTGTGACACGATGTTTATGATGTATGTCAGTGTGATGTCACAATGGTTATGATGTCACAGTGGATTTCTGATATCATATATCATAACTGAAATATAAGATTGAAAACAGATTACGAGCTCATAAAGGGCCTAAGACATCAAAATTGCTGCACATCACAATAGTTATGAGGACAGGACAGGTTTTTGATGTCACAGTGTGTTATTGATATCACCATGGCACTACGATGTCACAAAGTGATTGTGATGCCATATATTTAAGAGATCAGAATATATTTCTGATATCAACCCACATGCCACATTTGAAATAGAATGAAATAAGAGAATAGGCTTTTACCATATATCTATGACTTCACAATGACAATAAATATCATAATGCTATGAGGTCATTGTAAATTGATGATGTTGCAAGGAGGTAATTGTGTAAAATGAATATGTGTTGTCTCACTGCTGATGGGGTCACAAAGCATTTCTGATGTTACAATGGCATATAGGAATTCAATTGTCATGTGTTCACAATGAGGATATGGTACACAGAGGGACTATGATGTCACATATGCCATGTGTGTTTTCAAAGGTACTTAGGGGTCATGATAGCTTTATGATACACAGTTGTGATGAGGTTACAGTGGGCTTTTGATGTCATAATGATTTTGTAATATCTCAAACACAAGTCCATTTTCAATTGTTACTATTTCACAATGTGCATACAAGTTCACAGAATGAGCTGGAAGTCATAATGGACATGGATTTTTAAAAATGTTAGGAGGTCATTTTAGGTTTGTGAATATAGAATAGGACAGTGATATCACCATGACAATGTCAACTCATTACATCATGTCAAAATATTGTTTTGGTGTCACAGTTAGTTGATGATTCCACAATGGTGGTGAGTTCACAAAATATTGGTAATGTGTTGGGCATGTCAAAATGACATGATGATTCTCATTTGTCTTAACTTACAATGAGTATATGAGTTCACAAAGGGACTGTGGTTTCTCCAAAAGTATGTGTTGTCACACATATATTGGAATACTAAAAGGTTTGTGGTGTCAGAATTTGACACAATGGAGGACAAAAAGGCCTAAGGTATCAGAATTGCAGCATGTCACAAAAGTTTTGATGAGAGTATAGGTTTGTGATATCACAGCGGGTTAGTAATATCACAATGGCAACATGATATACAAAGGGATTGTGATGTCTCAATGGTTATGAGTTCCTGATTTGTTTATGATATCAACCTACATGCCACAATTGAAATAGAATGAAATCACAGAAACGGCATTCATAATGTGTCTCTGATGTCACCATGACAATGTGAAGTTATAATTCTACCATATCATTTTAGTTTTGTGATTTCACAATGAGTAGATGGTATAAAAATGATAATGTGATGTCACAACTATGATGATCTCACAAACTGTTTTGGATGTCAAAATGTCATGTCTGATACTCAATTGTCAATATTTCACAGTGGGGCTTTGGGTACACAAAGGGACTCTGATATCACAAAGCTATGTATTTTTCAAATGTTATAAGAGGTTATAATACATTTGGAATGTCACAATGTGATCCTGGTATCAAAAACAACAATGTGAAGTCACAATGGGTTTGTGATGTCACAGTGGTGATGAGGTCACAATGGGTTAGTTATGTCACAAGTTTGTAATATCACAATTATTTGTCCAATTTCAATTGCTATTACTTCACCATGAGGACACTGTAATTACCAGAAGTGTTGCTGTATTCCACGGGTACATTCATCATTGCCTCCTAGTCTGGACAAATGGAGAGGGGGGTGCATGAAACTGGAGGGGGCAGGACATGCTGCTGAAAGAGATAGGATGTCAAACCCCACATGGTGAGCTGCCAAGAAGTAATTGAGCATGGACATTTGGTAAGTGATAATTGAAACTGGAAGGCAAGAAACATATTGCAGTTGGGGAAGGGTACAGCCTATATATAAGCTGCAATTTCAGAGCAAGAGAAGGGGAGAGAAAAAGGTTTAAGGCCTGGATGGAAAGAAGTGAAGAGACTTCTGGAGGGCAAAGACCTGGGAGGAGAGGAAATTGAGAGAGAGCAGGAGGTGAAGGACGGCAATTGGCCACCTGGACAAGGCAGGGCAGGCCTGTCAAGAGTAGAGCAGCCTGAAGAGAAGAATGGAATGGTGGAAGGAAAAGAAAAAGACCTGAAAGGTAGGACAGATCTGTAGAGAAGGAGAATGAAGACAAAGGAAAAAGCCTTGTCCTTTGAAGTGTGGAGCTTTGGAGATCATTAATTTGGGGGCTGGTTGTTTACAGATCAGTTAACAAATGGCTGAACTGCTCTTTGGAGGTCTGAGGGTTCATGGTTTTGACTGAATTTAGCTCTTGGCATCCAGCCCAGGCCAAGGTAGTCACTTGTTACAAAATTTATGAGGACAAGACAAGTTTGTGTTGTTACAATGCATTAATGATATCACAATGTCAATATGAGGTCACAAAGTGATTGTAATGTCACAATGATGATCTGGTCACAATGGGTTTCTGAAATCAACCTATATGCCACATTTGTGATAGAATGAAATCACAGAATAGGCAACCGCATTGTCTCTAGGACCTCACAATGAAAATGTGATGTCATAATGCCATGACGTCATTGTCATTTTGGGATGTAACAATGGGCTGATGGTATTATAACAACAATGTGAGCTCACTCTGGAGATGATGTCACAACGCATTTGTAATGGTACACTGGCATGTCTGATATCAGTTGTCTTTGTTCACAATGACGACATGTTTACCCAAAGGGACCATGATATCACAAATACCATGTGCTTTTTCAAAGGTGTTAAGCGGTCACAACAGGTTTGGGATGTCACAAGTTGATCATGATTTCACTGTGGCAATTTGATGTCACAATGGGTTTGTGATGTCAAGTGGTGATAAGGTCACACTTGGATAGTGATGCCACAATGAATGTGTAATATCACCATTACATGTCCAATTTCATTCTACTAGATCACAATGAAGATACGAGTTCACGTAAGAAGCTAGATGTCAGAAAGGCCATGAATTTTTTAAAATATTTTGAGGACATAATAGGCTGGTGAAAATGCAATGAGATAGAGTTATCCCATTGGCAATGTGATGCAACCATTACATGAGATAGTATTGTTTTGAAGTCACAAATGGTGATGCCATACAAGTGATAAGGTCACATAGGTTTGTGAATTCACAATGGGATGGTGATGTCACAATCTCATGCCAGATCTCTAATTGACAATGAATATATAAGTTCACAAGAGATAATGATATATCTAAAGGCATATGTTGGCACAAGTGTAATGAGTCTTAACATGTTTGTGATGTCCTCATGTGACTCAGTGGTCATGACATCTGACAGTGTGATATCACAGAAGTCATGATATCACAGTGGATTTTTGATATCACATGTCATGCCTGAAGTATTAGGAGTTAAAAAATTTATGAACTCAGAGAGGCCAAAGAGATCAAACTGGCAGCATGTCAAAAAATTTATGAGGATAAGACTGTTTTGTGATGTCACAGTCGCTTAGTGATATCATAATGGCAATGTGGTGTCATCAAGGTATTGTGATATTATAATGAGTAAGTGGTCACAATTTATTTCTGATATCAACCCACCTGCAACATTTGAAATAGAATGAGATCACAGAATAGGCATTCCAATGTATCTGTGACATCACAATTACATGTGATTTGATGTCATTGTTGTTTTATGATGTCATAATGGGCTGATGTTATCATAATGACAATGTGATGTTACATTGCTGATGATGTCACAAGGTTTCGCGATGTTAAAATGGCATGCCTGATCTCAATTGTCATTAGCTCAACATGAGGATATGAGAACACAAAAGGCCTGTTATGTCACAAAGGCCATGCTTTCTTTCAAAGCTTTTGAGGTCATAATAGTTTTGGGATTTCACAATGTGATAATGTTGGTACAATGGCAATGTTATAACACAATGAGTTTGTGATGTCTCCGAGGTGATGAGATCACAAAGAGTTAATGATGTCTCATCAAATTTGTAATATAACAATGACATATACAATTTCAATTTCTTCTAATTCACTATGAGGATACTATCATAACCAGTGGGGCCAGAATTATCTGTGGGAGCCGATATTCATTGTAAATTCTTGGTTTGGTCCACCGGAGACTGTGGGGAATGCTGCCAAAGGTGGAGGTGTCAAGCCTCACACGGTGAGCTGTCAAGAAGTGATTGAGCATTGGGCAGTTTTGGAAGTGATGGTTGAAAACTGTTACGCTTGAGATCCGTTGGAGGGAGATGGGTACAACCTATATATAAGTTGCATTTTCAGAGCATTGTAAGGGGAGATAAAAATGGGAGTTATCCGGATGGAAGAAAGTGGTGAGACAGCAGGAAAGATAAAACCTGAGAAGAAAGGAAGCTGAGGGAGAGCAGAAGGTTGGCAAGTGGTCACTGGGCCAGAGTAGGGCAGGCCTGTGGAGAGTGGAGAGGCCTAAAGAGACAAAGGAATTGGCGGAAGGGAAAAATGGAAAGACCAGAAGGAATGACAGGTCTTTAGAGAAGGAGGGAAGAATGGAAAAGAAAAAAAGCCTTGCCCATTGAGGTTTGGAGCTTTGGAGATCATAATTTTGTGGTTGGTGGTTTGCAGAACAATTAAGTAAGGGTGAGGCTGCCCACTGGAGTTCTGAGGTTTGGTGGTCAAGGCTGCTCTTGAACCTGGGTATCCAGTCCAGGTTAAGGTAATCACAGTACCCTTCCTAATGAAAAATGGTTTATTATATTAAATGTGACTCGATGGTTTCTCTCTTTGCCTTAGAGGTCATATGTACATGAGTCCAAAGAAAGAGCTTGAAGTCTCAAAGTCCATGAATTTTCTAAGATCTGATGAGGCCATAACAGGTTTGTAAAAACACAATGGGAGAGCGATACCACAACAGCAATACCACAATATCATGTCAAAATAATGATTTGATACAACAATTATTTGTTGATGCCATTCTCGTGATGAGGTCACAATAAGTTTGTGATGTCACAATGGGTTCACGATGTCAGAGTGGCATGAGATATCTCAACTGTCATTAATTGGCAATGAATATACGAGTTCAAAAAGGGACTGTAATGTCTCCAAAGGCATGTTTTGTTACAAATGTGATGCCGTTCTAACAGGCTGTGAGGTCATAATGTGACACAATGATCATGACATCTGGCAGTTTGATGTCACAGGAGATTTCTGATATCACATGTCATACCAGAAATATGAGATTGAAAACAGATTATGAGATCACAAAGGGCCTAGTATATGGCAATGGCAGTATGTCAGAAAACTAATAAGGACAGTACTGGTTTGTGATGGCACAGCAGGTTAATGATATCACAATGGCAATGTGATGTCACAAAGGATTGTGATATCACAATGGTTATATGGTCAAAATGGGTTTCTGAAATAGAATGAATTCACAGAATAGGCCTTCACACTATTAGGTCTATGATGTAATAATGTCACTGTGATTTATAATGCTATGATGCCATTGTCATTTAGTTATGTCACAATGAGCTGATGGTGTCATAATGACAATTTGATGTCATTGCTGATTTATGATGTTACGATGGTTATGAGGTCACATTATGTTTCTGATATTAACACACATGTCAAATTTGAAATAGAATGAAAAAGCTGGGCGCTGGTGGCTCACACCTGTAATCCTGGCTACTCCAGATGCTGAGATCTGAGGATCACGGTTCAAAGCCAGCTCAGGCTGGGAAATCTATGAGAATCTTATTCCCAATAAAAACCATTAGAAAACCGGAAGTGGCTCCGTGGCTCAAGCGATAGAGCTCTCGCCTAGAGCTGAAGAGCAGGGACAGCACCCAAGCCCAGAGTTCAAGCCCCATGACCGAAAAAAAAAATATTAAAAACAGTCTTTTTATAACATCACAATGACAATGTGATCTCATAATGCTATATTATCATTGTAGTTTTGTCTTGTCAAAAGTAGTTGATGCTGTCATAATGACAATGTTATGTCACTCTGGTGATGTCACAAAGGGTTCATGATGTTAAATTGGCATGTCTGATATCAATTGTCAGTTCATAATGAGGGTATAGTTCCACAAAGCGACTGTGTTGTCACCAAGGGCATGTGTTTTTTCAAAGGAGCGAAGAGGTCCTAATAGGTTTGGGATGTCACAATGTAATAGTGATGTCAAATGGCAATGAAAGCTCACAATGGTTTTGTGATGACACATTGGTGATGAGATCAAATAGTTTTGTGAAGTCACATCTCATAATCACATGTACAATTTCAGTGTGTGATGCCACAATGGGTTGGTGATATCAAAATGACAAAATGATCTCAATTGTCATTAACTCACAATGAGTACATGAGCTCACAAAGGGACTCTGATGTCTCCAAAGGCATGCACTTTCACCAAAGTTATGAAGTCCTAACAGGTGTGTGTTGTCAGAATGTGACAAAATGCTGATAACATCTATCAGTGTGATATCACCATAACTTAGATGTCACACTGAATTCGAGTATCACATTTCATACCTGGATTGGGTTTGAGAGGACTGGAATTTCACAGTGGGTTAGTGTTATCACTATGGAAATGTGGGGTCACAAAGGGATTGTGCTATCACAATGGCTATTAGATCACAATGTTTTTCTACTATAATAGGTTTGTACTGTCACAATTGGTTGGAAATGTCACAATAGCATGCCAGATCTCAAATGTCATTAATTCACAATGAAGATATGAGTTCACAAAGGCACTGTGTTGTCTCTAAAGTCATGTGTTTCACAAATATGATGAAGTCCAAACAGATTTGTGAGTTCATAATGTGCCATCATGGTCTTGATGTCTATCAATGTGATGTCACAATGTTCATGGTGTCACAATATTCATGATGTCAGAGTCAATTTCTGATATCATATGTCATACCTGAATTATGAGTTTTAAAACAGATTATAAGTTTACTAAAAGCCTAAAATACCCTAATGGCAGCATATCACACATTATGACTAAGTTATGACCTCCTCATAAGTATGGCATCACCAATTGTGACATCAAAACATTATTATAATATGATGTCATCATTGTCATTGTGAAATCACTGTCCCATTGGGTTTTCATATAGTATGACCTCATACAATGAAGCTTCTTCTATCAACTGGTATCCTCATATTGAATTATGAGTAATTGAAATTGGATATATCATTTCTGATATTATAAACAAACTGTGACATCACAAAGCCATTGTGACCTCATCACCACTGTGACATCAAAAGCCCTATGGGACATCTCATTTCCATTGTGACATTACGGATCACATTGTGCCATTCTTAAACTATTATGACTTATAACCACCTTTGAAAACACACATGGCCTCTGTGACTTCACAGAACCTTTTTTGTATCCATATCCTCATGGGGAACTAATGTCAACTAACATCAGACATACCAAGGAAACATAACAAATCCTTTCTGACATCATAATTGTGACATCATGTTGCCATTATGACAGCATCAGTTCATTTTGACATGTAAAACTACAATGACATCATAGCATTGCAACATCACATTGTTATTGAGATGTCATAGACATGTTGTGTTTGCTTATTATGTTATTGATTCTATTTCTAATGTGGCATGTCGGTTGATATCAGAAAACCATTGTGTGTTCATGACCATTTTGATATCACCATACCTTAGTTCCATCACATTGCCATTGTGATGTCACATTGCCAAATTGATGTCACAAAGGGATTTTGATGTGACAATGGTTGTGACATCACAATGAGTTTCTGATATCAACCCACATGCCACATTTCAAATACAATGAAATCACAGATCAGGCATTCATAATGTGACTATGATATCACAATGACATAATGGCAAATGTTATAATGTCATTGCCATTTTGTGATATCACCATAAGCAAAGATGTCATAACAACAATGTGATGTTACACCAGTTATGATGTCACACAGGGTTTATAATGTTACAATGGTTATGAGCTCACAATGTGTTTCTGATATCAACTGACATGCCACATTTGAAATAGAATGAAATCACAGGATATACATTCACAATGTGTCTAAGACAGCAAAATGGCAATGCGATGTCATAATGCTATGAGGTCACTGTAGCTTGTTGATGTCACAATGTGCTGATGGTGTCATAATGATTGATATCACACTGGTGATGATGTCACAAATTGTTTGTGATGTCACAATGGTATGTCAGATCTTAATTGCTATTAGTTTGCAGTGAGGACATGAGAATGAAGTCACCATGATATACACAAATGAACTGTGATGACACAAACACCATGTTTTTTGTCAAAAGTGATAAAGTTCCTAACAGGTTATGGTTGTCAAAGTGTTAATGATATAAAAATGGGTTAATGATGTAAAAACTAGTTTGTAATATCACATATTGTTTCAAATTTCAATTGCTACAAATTCACAGTGATACAAGTTCACAGAAGGAGTTTGATGTCCCAAAAGCCATGCATTTTCTAAGATGTGATTAGGTCATAATAGGTTTGTGAAAGCATGATGGTACAGTAATATCACAATTGCAATATGATGTCAAATTCTAATTAATTGGTGATGCCAAAATAGTGATGAGTTCAAAATTGTTTTGTGATGTCGCAGTAGATTGGTGATATTACAATGGCATTCCAGAACTCAACTGTCATTAACTCACAATGAGTATATAAATTTAGAATGGGCTTGTGAGGATTCCAAAGTATTTGTTGGCACAAATATGATGAAGTCAGAACAGATTTGTGACTTGACAATATGACACAATTGTCATTACATCTGGCAGTGTGATGTCACTATGCTCATGATGTCAAAGTATATTTCTAATATTTCATGTCATTCCTGAAGTAATATGAGGTCGAAAGTAGATTGAGCTATCAATGGGCCTAACATTACACAGTGACATGTCATAAAACTTTTGAGGACAGGGCATAATTGAGTTGTCACAGTTGTTTAGAGATATCACAATTTTAATGTTACATCACAAAGTGATTGTGATGTCACAATGGTTATGAAGTCAAAATGTGTTTTTGATATGAACCCACATGCCACATTTGAAATATAATGAAATCACATAATAGGCATTCATAATGTATATATGATGTCACAATGACAATGTGATTTCATAGTGGTATGATGTCATTACAGATTTGTGATGTCACAATGAGCTGATGTTGTCATAATGACAATGTGATGTACCACTGATGATTATATTGTAAATCCTTTGTGACATTTCTTCGGCATATCTGGTCTCATTTGACATTTCACAATGAGGATATGGATACACAAAGGGACTGTCATGTCACAAAGGCCATGTGTTTTTTCAAAGGTGCTAAAGATGTCATAATGGGTTTGGGAGCTCTCAAGGTGATTGTAATGTCACAACAGCAATGTTATATCACAATTGCTTTGGGATGTCACATTGGTGGTGAGGTCACAATGGAAAGGACCATTTTGTGATGTCAAAACAGGTTACTATCACAATGGCACTGTGATGTCACAAAGGGATTTTCATGTCACAATGGCTTTGAGGTCATAATGGATTGCCAATATCCACCAATATTGCTCACTTGAAATAGAATAAAATCACAGAATAGGCATTCACAATATGTCTATAATGTCACTATGACATATGATGTCATAATACTATGATATGTAAGTTTAGTGATGTCAAAATGGCATGTCTTATCTTATTAGTCATTAGATTGCCATGAGGATCCCAAAGGTTGCTATGTGCTGATTCCTTCAAAAGGCTCATTGTGCTGAGTCCATTACACAGGGTTCTTTGTGTTATTTTTTAAAATTGTTCTGAGTCCTTGAGAGGTAGGTATGGGTATCCCCAACAATTACACACACACAAACATGGAGGGACACCATGCACCTGCTTGGTGTGTGGGGTGGATGGAGAAGAGTCCCCCAGCAGTTGGTCTGAGAGGAGATTCGATCCCCCCCCCCCCGGGCAGCTGCTGGGGTTGGGGGAAAGCCCTGACCTGAGGTGAGGCTGCTTCTGCCATGGCCTGATAGCCTTAGGGCAGAGTCAGGGATGGGGGCGTGGGTGAGGGTGGAGGAGGCATGACCCAGGGGAGAACAGGGCATGGCTGAGGGGACACATACCCCCTGCAGCCAGGGGCACACAGGGGCTGGAGCATTTGCGCAGTGGGGGTGGGGCAGCCCAGGAGAGAAGTGGGAGCAGAGAGAGAGCAGAGAGAAGACCAGGCACATGCACCAGGGATGGCGGCCTCAATGCCTCTGTTGCTGTAGGAGCATGTGTCTGGGCCAGGAGCACAGAGCACAAAAAGCCAGCACATAAGGCACATCCCTCACACCACCCCAGGGAGGCTCAGAGGCTAGGTATGCCCTGAGTCTTAAGCCCCTGCACTGGGAACTCAGCTGCAGCAGGGGCATGCTCAGCCCAGCCATCCACCAGCTCCTGCCCCTGCCCCATCCCCTGCGCTCCCTGCAGCATTGCATTGCCTCTGGGTCAGACCTGCTGTGCCTCTTAGAGTCATCCAGTGATGGTGCACCCCCAGCCGCTTTAAGGCCCTGACCTGGTACAGGCCCCTGGTCCTCTGCTCTGAGACCAAGCGTACACCATGCCACTGCCATCACTACATGCTGCACACAGAACCACAGCCTACAGATTCTCCCAGCAGCACAAGTGAGTGGCCGCCAGCAGGTCAGCAACTTGCGACCGCCCCCTACCACTCCCACTCCTCCCCCTGCAAATCCCTCCTCTCCTCTTGTGTCCCAACCATGCCTCCCCAGCACCAGGCGGGCCAGCCCTGACTCTGCCACAAATGAGCCCCAGGAGTGGGGGGGTAGTGGGTGTTGACTCTGGGAACTTACCCCCATCCCTAGTGGCCAGTATCCCTAGAAACAGGGAGATGCAGGAATGGGTGAGAAGGGTTCACCATTGAGCCCCTGGATGGAGCAGTGGGAGGCACATAGTCCCACATCTGCACTCTTCCTCTCCCTGGTGGGAACCTGGTAGCTGTAGTCAGAGATGGGGAGCAGCACCTCTGCACCTGCCTTATTGGGTCTTTTCCTTTTTTTCTGGGAGTGGGAGGTGTTGGATGCAGAAGATAGGTCTCCCTTGCTGTGTGAGCCCTTGTCCTCAATGCTCAGTCACATTTCATCTGAGGAGGGTCCCAGAAAAGCCCACTAGGGAGGTGAGGGCACTGGGGGTCACATAGTAGGGGAATATATGGGAGGAACACACACCCTCAGACACACATATACCCGGCCTATCCCCCAACCCCAGCTGTCAACAGTACTCACAGGGTGATCACATTTCCCATCTCTGCCAGCATCTGCTGGTGCTCCCTGTCGATATGATCTCCTTGTCCTCCCCAAGAATCTGCCTAGTTGCACAGAAGCATCTAGGCTGGAAGTAGGAGTCTATCCATGTATGTAGCCTTTAGGACCCCATCCATTTCCTCAACACTGCCCCCACCCTGAGTCAGAGACACACCTTGGGACCCCATGACCCACTGCTTGGTTCAGTTCTGGCTCTGAAGAGCCACCTGTCTGGGGATTCCTTCACCCAGCCTCCTGGCCTAGGGTTTTGGTGAATGGGGAGTTAAGGTTGGTTGTTCCCAAGGGGAAGGGACTGGCCCTGGAGAAGGGGAGAGGCGGGTCGTGCTGTGTCATTAGAGTGTTGCTCCCCTTGGGTGGGAGCCCTTGGTTCTGACAAGGGAACGGAGAATGGGAACCTCGTGCTCCAGGTAATACATTGTCCCAGATGAGGAACCAACAAACTTAGGAGAGGTACTACACTGAGTCTGTGTGTGTATGTATGTATGTGTGTGTGTGTGTGTGAGAGAGAGAGAGAGATAGATAGAGAGAAAGAAAGAGAGAGAGAGAGAGAGAGAGAGAGAGAGAGAGAGACAGAATTTTTCTCCTTGTACAGCCTGACTGTCCTCAGGTGAGTGATCAGTTGGCAAATTGCAGGTGCTGCATGGAAGAGTCATCTGTCACCATTCTGGAGGGGTGTGTGTGTGTGTGTGTGTGTGTGTGTGTGTGTGTGTGTGTGTGTGTGTGTGTGTTGGGAGAGCAGGGACATGAGAACAATGAAAATATATTTAAGTCACCATGTCTAAAAACAGCAAAAGCATTTTACTACTCTCTTTCTCTATTTTTTGTTGTTCTTTCTTCATCAATACCAAGTACAAGCCCAGCCACAATTTTTGTTTTCTCCTTCACAGTTTCATGGCTCCTTTATGGAAGATTTCAGTAGACATTACTTTCCTCCCATTTACACCTCTCTCTCCCTCCTTTGCTGTAGCCCACAGTAGCTGCTGGGCCTGAGTGGGCCTCTCCTAGAAGAACAGTGTGAACCCTAGACTGGAGTCGACGCCTGTCCTTCTAGCCCCAGCCAGAAGTTTGGTGAAGCGAATGAGATCACAGCCACACTCTTCCAGCCAGACATTCTGCTCTTGTGTGTTTAGTTGGAGGTAATTTAAGGGATTGGAATGTCTCTGCCCAACATAATTAGGGAATGAGATGAGGGAAAGTATAGGGCAGGGGCTGTGAACCTATGAGGTTTTGGAGACTGGCGTACGGTGTGACATGGTTCCCCATGACATTGGATGAGAGGGGAACCATATCTAGGGCATTAACGGTCTCTGTGGGCATCCGGGCACAGGGCTGCTGTGCCCCACTGGTGGTCAGGATACCCTCTTGGGGCAGTGCCCAGTGTCAATCCTCCCTGGAGTCCTGCAGAATCCAATCTGTGTTCCGCCTGGGCTGTTTCCAGGTGGGCAGTGGTAGGCAAATCCTTTCCCCCTACTGGAGCCTGTTCGGTATCAGGAGGTGGCAGTTAGCTAAGGCTTGCTGAATGCCAGTTTCTATAACCTGCTATTGTCTGTCTGGAAGGAAAAGGGGACCTCTGACTTTGGAACCCTTTAAGTTTGATTGGGACAAATTAAATACCACATTTTCCAGGTTTTTTAAATTTAAGCTGGCAATTTCCACTAATGCCTGCTAATATGGATCAAATTAGATGGATGATTTCAGCTGTCAAACAATGATGTTCAAAGGGGCACAGGCAGAGTTCCCAAGCCAGATTATCTCTTGCTTTGAACATTGTGCCTTGACTGCCTTTCTCTGGCAGCTGTTGAATCTACCTATGGTGACCATCCCACTCAAGAACATTGTGGGGAGCAGAGATTGTGACCTCTCCATCCCCAGCATGCCAGCTATCAGCAGAGATGATTCCCAGCACCTGTACTGGACTCTGGGAGATTCAGAGAACCCAGGTTGCCTCAAGGATCCCTCCTCTGCAACATGAAACCTAGGGGCCAGATGTGGTGGACGATCCTGGCTGGCCCCAGGGGGAGGAAGAGGAGGCCCTTTGAGCCAGGCCTTCAGCTCACAGCAACCTCATTCACATCTATGTGGAGGATTGAGTGCCACAGAGCTGGTCAGCTGCTGAAAAGAGATCTTTGAGAAGATAGGCATCCCAGAGGCCCTGGAATGTAGAGAGTACATAGTGGCTCACACCCTAAGAGCCAAAACAGTTAAGTGTGGTGGCACCAGGAGGGGGTAAGATGGAGGAGGGAGAACTGTGGGAGAGCTACATCAGGCTTCATCCCCCCTCCCCCACAGAGGATTCTTACCTGAATCAGATGGGACTTTTCTGTAGTATTGTCATAGACAGATACTCATTGATTTATCCAACAAACCATTACAGTGTGCACCAGGCTCTGGGGGGTCATAGACAATGAAAAGTTCCAGGACTGGTTCCACAGCCCATGAAGAAACCTTGAATTGATCTGGATGCCAGTGCTTCAAGCCTGTCATCCTAGCTATTTAAGAGGCTGAGATCAGAGGACTGAGGCTTTTGGCCCGGGCAGGAAAGCCTGTAAGACTCTTGTCTTCAATTAACTGCCAAAAAAACAAAAAAAAAAACATCAGAAGTGGACGTGTGGCTCAAGCCATAGAATGCTACCCTCGAGTAAAAAGGCTTAGGGACAGAACCTAGGCTCCAAGTACAAGGTCCAGGAATGACTCCAAGAAAGTAAAGAGAGAGAGGAGGGAAGGACAGAGGGAGAAAAAAAAAGAAAGGAAGGAAGAAGGGAGAACATGCAAGCCTTGGTTTGGAGTCCCTGGATCAAGGGAGCCAACTATTCACAATTTTTGGGGGGACAGTTTCTGAGACTAAAGCCATTATGTAGGACCAAGCCACTGACTATAGAGGGAACCAGCCTCGGGTAGAACCTAGGGCCCAGGGTGGGTCACCAGGTTTCAATTATCCCCAGCCTCATGGAGTTTAGTTTCTGGTCAGATAAGAAGAAAGTTTCCAAGGGCTAGGGAGGTATTGGAGTGAGAGAGTTTAAAGGGGGTGTCCGAGGATAAGTAGGAATTTGAAGAGAGAGAATGATCCTAGGTCACGTGTGTCAAGACATTGGAGCCATGACCTCACCTGACAACATAGACTACCAGCCTTTGATCGAGCCACACTGTTATGAAAAGTCCTGGCACCTTGGTTTCATCATTGACAACCTGGCTGCCGTTCACTGCAGGATGCCTGTGCAGTACATCCTTAGGGACTAGGACTTTCCAGGGCTAAATCCGACAGTACCATCCCCTGTGTTCATTCCTCCACCAAAGACTGAGGTAAGCATGCCACTGCCACAGGACAGCCTGGGAATGAGGGCAGGAAGTGGGTCTCTTGTCTAGCTCAGTCTTTAGTCTAGATGGCAGATCTGGGATTCAAAGAAGGCAGGCTGAAGGTGTGGCAGAGTGGGTAGATGCTGGTGGGAAAACCAGAGGCACTGGGCTCTGAGCAGGGTTGTTTCTTTGATAATACTCACAACATAGGAACATTTCTGGGATAGAGCAGCCCTTTTCACCTCCCCAGGAGGGACCTAGATCTCCCCAGTTTCCATCCCTTGACCAGGAAACCCTTTAGTTCCCATATCATGTGGTTGGATAACTAGACCTTACCTCACTGCCCAGTGCTGAGGCAGGACAGTGAGAGATCCTGAGTCTTTGATAAGGTCAGGGGATCTTCAGTATGAGATTGTGCTTGAATGTCCCAACTTGGTGCATGGTCAGTCCCATCTAAGACTGCCATGATATAGGACATAGAATCTAGAGAATCAGAGCTGTTTGGGTTCTGTTCTGGGAGTCCTGATGATTAGGTGTTAATTTTGAGTTCCCATATGCCCACCTGCCTCCCTTTCTTGGTTGGGCCTATGCTAGAAAAAGCTTGAAACTAGGGCATGGGTCTTATCTTTTATGCTCCAAGACAGCACTCTACCATTTGAATCACAGCTTCACTTCCAGCTTTTTTGGGTGTTTAATTGGAGATAAAGAGTTCTCACGGGCTTTGCTGCTAAGTGGCATCCAACTACAGTCCTCAGATTTCAGTCTCCTGAGGGGAAGAATGACAGGAATGGAAAAGTTTGTTTGGCTGGGTGCCAGCAGCTCATGGCTGTTATCCTAGGTACTCAAGAGGTGAGATCTGAGGATCATGGGTCAAAGCCAGCCTTGTTAGGAAAGACCCTGAGACACTTACATAAAAGGATTGTCAGAAAACCAGAAGAGGTGCTGTGGCTCAATAAATGAGTACTTGCCTTAAGCTGAAGTCCTCAGGGACAGCACCCAGGCCCAGAGTTCTAGCCTCACAAAATAAAAAAGAAAGAGAGTAAGACATCTTTCTTTCAAATGATGGTGGAGGTGTGGTGGTGTGGGGAGGGTGCTGTGTTTGGGAGACCAAGTGCTGGCCTCAATGTACAGAAATTTGTAAGAACTCCCCAAGTTTGCCCCAGTTTGAAGACACAGCTTCAAGAGGACGTGTCCTGTGACAGGCAGGGAGTGGGCAAAGGGGTGCAGGTGTGAGATTGTTGTGTCTTTATTTCCTCCATTGAAGGATAGATTTGGATGCTGGGTATCAAAATCTGAAGTGAAGGGTTGCAAAAAGTTTGTGACCTGACGAGATGGGTTTCTTCTGTGTATATGAAGGTGGCTGAAGCCGGAAACCACCAGAGGCTCACGACTCTCATCCTAGCTACTAAGAAGGCTGAGATTTGAGGACCGTGGTTACAAGTCAGCTTGGGCAGAATAGGCTGTGAGACTTGATGATAGACCACTAGAGAGCAGGAACTGTTGCTTTGGCTCAAATGGGAGAGTGCTCAACTTCAGCTGAATTGCTGAGGGACAGCACCTTGGCCCAGAGTTCAAACCTCTTGACCTACAACAAAAAAAGAGGTGACTAAGTTTTCCACATAGCTGTGTATGATAGGAAATGCCATGCTGGTCTATGAGACATTCCAGATATGTGTGAGGCTCAATGTTTTGTATACAGTGGGTCTGATGTCAGTACTGCCACCTTCTAGGGGCTGGGATCTGATCCTAATTGAGGGAGTAAATGTTTCTGTTCTCAGGGACTGTTGAATCCTTGGGCTATCCCGTGTGTGTGTGTGTGTGTGTGTGTGTGTGTGTGTGTGTGTGTGTGTGTGTGTGTGTGTGTGTCTGTCTGTCTGTCTGTCTGTCTGTCTGTCTGTCGTTTTGACTGTGTCTGTGTCTGTGTGTGTTTGGAGGTAGAAGAACTGGGCCTTGAACTCAAGGCCTAGGTGCTGTCCCTGAGATATCTTGCTCAAAGCTAGAGCTCTTACACTTGAGCCACAGCTCCACCTGTGGCTATTCGGTAGTTCAGTGTAGATACGAGCCTCACAAACTTTCCTGTGTGGCTGGCTTTGAACAGTGATCCTCAGATCTCAGCCTCCTGAGTAACTAGGATGACAGAGAGGAGCCACACGTGATGGCTTTGTGTGTGTGTGTGCAGAAGTTGGTTGTAACAAGGAGTGCTGGAACTTTGGTAACTTTTAAACGCTGTCTTTGGGGGCACCATGGGCTTTGTGGTTGAGGTCTGGGGGCCTGGATGGTGAGACATTAGAAAGGGACTCAGCGCCTTTAAAGTATAAGAGTAAGGGATCTTTGTGACCCTTAACTGTCTACTACTTTGGGCCTGGTTGGTGGCAGAGGGAGCACGGGAGGACCTGGGGATGGGGTCCCTAGGGTTGGGTCCCCAGGGGGACACAGAGCATGGTCAGCCCTTAGTAAGGCTGTGAGCCCTGTTAGTGTGGACCTTATTGGCATGGGTCAGACTCTGGGTCATCTCATCATGACATCTGATGGGCAAGGCCAACCCTACTTTAAATCTTGACCTGGAATCTTCAGATCTCAGCCTCCTGAGTAGGTAGGGTTATAGGCATAAGCCTCTGGCACCGGTCCTCAGATACCTTTTGGTATATTAGGGTTTAAACTCAAGAGCTTAGGCTTTCCAATCAGGTCTTTTTCTATGGGAGCCAAGCCTTTCTCTCTTGGGCATTTCTGAGATAGAGACTCCATATATGCTCAGGCTTGGCTGGATCATGGTCCTCCTGTGACAGGCATGAGCCAACATGCCTGGTCCTCTGTAGTTGGGATGGTAGATATGTAGCACTATGCTCAGTCATTGGTTTAGTTGACTGTCCCAAACTCAGTACACAGCAGTGGATTCGTGACCACAGTTGAAGCTCTGGGTTCAGCCTGGAACCATTGGTCCTCAGTCTCCTCACAGGACAGTTGTAAGGAAACAAGGGATCAATACAAGGGGAACTCTGGGGCACGGCCAGGCATAGAGGGAACGGTCATCAGATAAGCTTCTTGGCAATTCTGTGAGCATATAACCAGAAGATACCCGGAAAGTACTAAGAAGGGGCCTGTTATTTATCATGACACAAGTATGGGATTATGAAAGAAAACATGGCTCTCTTTCATCCTTATATTCGCTCAAACCAAGGAAGAATGGCTTTGGATACTGGTGTCAAAGTCTGATAGTGAAGGGTTGCATGTGCTTTATGGCATGATAAGTTGGATTTCCCCTGGTTGTAAGAAGGTGGCTGAAACTGGGCACTGCCGGTGTCTCATAATTGTCATCCTAGCTACTCAGGAGGTTGACATCTGAGGATCATGGTTCAAAGCCAGCTTTGGTAGGAAAGTCTGTGAGACTTTAACTTAATTGAAGCACCAGAAAACTGGAAGTGGTCCTGTGGCTCCAGTGGTAGAGCGCACATCTTCAGCTGAGGAGCTGGGGGATGGCACGCAGGCCCAAAATTGAAACCCCATGACGGACGACCAAAATAATGTGACTGAGTTTTCTTCATAGTGGTATGTACAGTAGGAAATGACATGCTGTTTTATGAGCCATTCCAAATGTGTGAGAGGCTCTTAGTTTTGTCAACATTCAGTCTGAGGATGGTAGTGCCATCTTCTCGGAGGCTGGGATGTTCAGTTGCTCAGGGACTGCTGAGGCTTTGGGCTACCAGTGTGTATGTGTGTCTGTGTGTGTCTGTGTGTGTGTGTGTGTATTTTTCCCTCATCATTCTCTGCCCACTGCCTGGATGCTTGTCTGCCTCTTCCTGACCTTGGATAGTGCCCTTCCTCAATAGCAACCTTGTTTTTAGTCCCCTATCATGGTCTACAATGAGTCCTAAATTGCCAGTGTCCTGCATAGTCCAGGTTTTCCTTGGGACCCAAGTCTTGCTATCCATATCTTTGTCCTCATCCAGGGGATTATGGGACCTCAGGGCCGGCTGGCATATGTTCTCTCCTGCCTCTATGTGGTCTGGGTCAGTCATGCTGTGTCCTGTCCTTTCCTCAGCTCGGCCCATGGCTGCATGTCCCATTCCCAGCAGGCTGGTAGTGGTATGGGGAAGGGTGGTTGCCAGTGGCTCTGGCCAACTCAACCTTGATAGCTGACTGAAGGCTCCCCAAACAAAGGTAATCTGGGGCTACATGAGAAGTGAGGCCAAGGTGGCTTGGATGTATTGTTCAATGTCTAGGAAATGTCAATATACCTTATCATAGGCAAATCTATCTTCTGACCCCAGCTGGGCCTCTCAGGTCCTTCTAGACAATTCCGGATGCCCAGAACAGAGAGGCATATACTATAGATTCCAGGGCCAGGGAACTGGGGAATGAGAGACTGGTATAGCCAGTACCTCAATGTTCTGGTGCATTAGTTTTGACCGCGATGAGATGAGCTAGAACTGGGGGACAATCTTGAGTCATAGTCACAGTAAACTCTCAAGCCAGATCAAGTGGTTTCTCCCTAAGTCCTTCTTGGGCTGAGTGGGTGGGCCATGGCAGTAAGTTCGATGGAATCAGCACCTTGATCTCAACATGGGTCTACAGGATCAAGGGAAGAACACTAGGGTTGCTCCTTGGTAGTTGGTCCATGATTGCAGACCTTCATCTGTCCCCCTTCCCCAAGCACTGGTGAGGGAAGCAGGGCTCCAAGCCCTCGGACTCCTGGGATAGCTACTGCTACAAGAAGCAGCCAGTTGGCTGTGTATTCCTGAGCCTACAAAATTTTATGAGCCCAACTCAACACCTGCCCAAGGTCTGACTGACAAATTTGCACTCTTGTGATACTCATATTACTGGGCATTAGCTGGTGTAACATCTTATGCTCCTGCCTCACCTGGCCCAGAACCGTGGTCTGAGACAGTGATTTACTACTCCGATCCACATTGGACCCATGACAGATGCTTTTCTCATGATATTCATGCCCCAAGGCTCCATAATTTTCTGGTACTGTGGCCTGCTCTGTAGGCAATGGCCTCAAAAAAGGCTGCTACCAAGACTTGTAGGACACCTAGACATTAGGAGACCCTCAGGGGCCCACTGGAAAGAACTCTGCCTAGAGATACAAAGTAAGGTCCAAGCAGGTCAGGTGTTGGTCATGGGGCTTGAACTCTGGGCCTGGGCACTGTCCTCCAGCTCTTCACATTACCACTTGAGCCACAGAGGGTAGGGTCCTTGGAGATCAGAGTCTCCCAGACTTTCCTGCCTGGGCTGGGTTTGAAATGTGATCTTCACATCTCAGCCTCCTGAGGAGCTAGGAGGACAGGCATGAGCCACCTGTGCCTGGATGATCTGTCCTTACACCACAGTGGACTAGGAGCTCCAGAAATCATTTCTTTAATTTTCCTGTGCTAGTATTGGGGCTTGAACTCACAGTCTGGGCTCTGGTCTCTAAACTTTTTCCTACAAGTTACCACGTTACCACTTGAGCCACAGCTCCATTTCTGGATTTTGTTAGTTAATCGACAATAAGTGTCCGATTAACTTTTCTCTACTGAGCTGGCTTGACCCTCGATCTCTATCTTAGTCTCCTGAGTAGCTAGGATTCACAAGGGTTGAGCCACTGGTGGCATTGGGCTAGAAGCTTTTCTAAAGTAAGGGTTCTTCCCTGCATTTGCCCTGATTCCTCCATGCAAAGGAGGCCTGATGGTCAGGAGCTGTGAAAACAGGTTTCCAGCCACAGGAAATGGCTTTGGGTCCCTGGCGAAAAGCCAAGCTAATCTTCCCCTTGGGCGCCATTCTGGGACCTCCCCATCTGCCCTGTGACTCAAATCAACTTTGACTTAGCCTTGAATTTCCTGCCAGACTTTTCTGAAGCCATAGAACCTTCATACCACTCACACCACTTGCTCTACAACACACTTCAGGACCTTTGCCCATGCTATACCTTCTGCCTGAGGCTCTCTGTCTTTTAGCCACATATTAGAACTACTGTGGAATTTTGGCAGTGGGTATATCACTTCCTGGAGCAAGTCTTTCCCTCCCTTCTCCATCTTTATTTTTTTTTAATATTGAGTTGCTATAGATGGAACTTGTGCAGGCCGACTGGCAAATGTTCAGTATTGGGGTGTGTGTGTGTTTTGTGTGTGTGTGTGTGTGTGTGTGTGTGTGTGTGTGTGTGTGTGTGTGTGTGTGTATGCCTGTCCAGGGGTTTCAACTCAGGGCCTGGATGCTATCCTATCCCTGAGGTTTTGTGCTCCAGGCTAGCAGTGTACTACTTGAACCACAGCTCTACTTCTGGCTTTTTGGTTGTTTAATTGGTGAAAAATGTCTCATATTGACTTTTTCTGCTTGCAATTGGCATCCTCAGATCTCATACTCCTGAGTAGATTACAGGGGTGAACCACCAGCACCTGCCCTCTACCCTATGTCTTACCTATAACCGTGGCCCTCTTTTGAGTTCCAGTATAATATGTCTCACCAGGCTCAATTTTTTTTTTGCCAGTCTTGGGGGTGAACTCAAAGCTCATACTTTGGAGACACTCTAAACATGTGAAGACTGTCACAAATGCTTCCATTTAATTATGTATCATGTTTCAACACTTAATAAAATGTTAGTTAAAATGAGTCAATGCCCTAAATTATTGTGTATAATTTTATAATAGATGTGCCAAATATAATATTGTGTGGATAATAACTCTAAATACAATATTCAATACATGAATCAAAGAAAAATAAAATACAAAATCAATAATAAAAATCATAATATGAAATTAACATGCATATATGTATATATCATGTATTACACATGTATAGAAATATTTCTTCCATTGCAGAACTTTCATTTAGGCCCTGGGAACTCTCGAACTCTATCCTGATTTTCTTTTCCTCAAGGACAGTGAGCTTTTCATTCAACCATGATGCAAAAGAGTTACCTGGACGGTGAGCTCAAAAACTAGCAATGGCAGAAATAGTGGCCCCAGTTCCACGACAGTGACTTAATTTTTTTAATGGAAGCAGTTATATTTATTCAGTTCCATAATGAACATGATAAAAGCAGTGTAGAGTTTTGTACAGCTATTCAAACATCCTTCCCTTACCTGCAAAGTGCTTCTCTGAGAACTACATTGTTTCCTTTTTTGTATTTTTTTATTGTAAAAATGTTCTACAGAGTGGTTACAGTTCCAGGAGCAAGGTAATGAGTACATTTCCTATTGAGCATTGTTTACTCCTCCTGTATTTTCCCCTACCATCCCTCCCCTCCCATCTCCACAACTACCTCCCCCTGCCGAAGTCAGTGACTTAGTTTTTCATTTTTGGTTGGCACTGTGTTTGAACTCAAGTAATGGCAACTCTTTTCTCACATTACTACAGATTTACCAAGACCCTGAGTTCAAATCCCAGGCTAGGAAAGAAAACTGACAAAAATTCCAAAACAGGGAGATTCATTTTTTAAAAATTTAGTTAAATAGTTAATTTTTATGTTCTTTTTTAAAATTTTTTTTGGCCAAGCATAGGGCTTGAACTCAGGTCGTGGAAATTCTGCTTCAGCTTGGCTCTCACTTGGCTGGGGTGCACTCATTGGACTCATAGCTGATCATGAGATCCTTGGCCCAGAGGCCTTTCAGGAAGAAAAACAATTTGGAAAGCACAAAAAGTGATGAGCTGCAGAGAGCTGGGGTTTTACGATTTATTTTCTTTGCACAGTGACCATCCTGGGTCTGAATGACAAAGCGGCAAAGTGGACCTGACTTGCCATTGCTGGTGGCTGGTGGGCTATCAGTGAAGCCATAGGCCAACCTGTCAACATAGGTCCTGGGTTCAAATCCCAGTCCTGACACCAATAGCAGGAGATGACAAGAGGCTCATTCCTATGCATAGGAATACCGATTGAAAGAGTAGTTTATGTATTGGTCTACTCTAAAAATGGATGCAATAATCCTGGAGTGCTGATTGATCTTAATTAATAGTTTATTAAAGGTGAAAAGAATAATATTCCTTCAATGGTGGTATAATAAATACCTAAGAGTTGGTAGGAACATAGTAGGTGTCCTTCTATCATAGATAGATGGTCATGGAACTCTTTACCAATATATATTTATTTGTATACCTCCATCTGCCTATCCATGTATTGCTGTTTTGGCCAAACCTGGGGGTCAATCTCAGAGCCTGGGAACCACCTGACATCTTCATTGGCTAGAGGCTGCCATGCTCAAACTCACCCAAACATGAATTGGGCCTGCTAGGCACTAAGTTCAGATCCTGGCATTGCCAGGCATGATGGAGAACATATCTAACATCTGGATGTTATGTGATAGGATGTAAACAATGTATTAAATGGTATAGGTGTCATCAGAGTCAATAAAATAAATTCTAAATAAATGAATTACACAAGAAATAAAATAAATAACGACACCAAACACAATATGGACTGAATGTTTGTATAGAAGTATAAATCTTATCTGTAAAATATATATAAGGAGGGCTGGGAATGTGGCACAGTGGTAGAGCTTTTGCCTTGCATGCATGACGCCCTGGGCCCGATTCCTCAGCACCACATAAGCAGAAAAAAAAGCTGGCAGTAGCACTGTGGCTCAAGAGGTGGAGCACTAGCCTTGAGGTGAAGAGCTGAGGGACAGCACCTGGCCCCAAAGTTCAGGCCAAGGAGGGGACCAAAAAAAAGTATATAAGGAATATCTTTTCCAGGCCTGAGGCTTGAATTCAGACCCCCTAAGCAGAGGGAATGTTGGGAGATCCTGAGATACTCGTTTCTGGACCTGGGAAAGTCATGGAATGTGATCGATCTCATCCTTAAATCAGTAGTTCGTACATGATACAAGTAGGAAATGATAGGCAAGACTCATGGGTATCGATTATTTGTAAAGAACAGTTGATGAAGCATGACAATAATCATCACAGTCATGAAATGGAGGCATCAGGAAAGATCCAAGAATCGGTAGTCACACAGATTGTATTCCACCACAGGTTACCATCTCTCCTACTCTATACAAATGTTTTTTGCATACTACCTTCACCTTATATGAATGGATGACTGTTGTGCTGCCGGCTCTCTCCTTGGGAGCGGGGGCTCAATCGCAGGTCCTTGGAAAGGCCTAGCTCCTTCGTGGCTGAAAGGCTGGTTTGCTCATGTGGACCCATTCACCACTTGGTCCTGCTAGGTCTCGAGTTCAGATTCCCCGCCCTGCCAAAAGATTCAGCTTTATATCAGAAGTCAATCGTTGCACCTGTTTTCTTTCCTGTGCAAGTCCTCTATCTCAGCTAGGGTGGAGAATGCATGGGCCACCCTGTAGCCATGGTAATAAGTTATCCATGTCAGCCCAGTTATACCTGTCATCATATACTCAAGAAAATACACAATACACCCATGAATAGCATACAAAATAAAGAGAATAACCAAACTCAATCCACGATGCAGTCCACACACAGAAGTGAATATACATTCCATGTTTCAATGATCATTGAGGACTATTTTGGCCTTCGTGGGGCTCGAACTCAGTTCCTGGGAACGGCCCAGCTCCTTAGTGGCTCACAGTCTGGTGTGATCACGTGGACCAATTGGGCATTTGGGCCACCTAGGCCCAAAGTTCGAATCCCAGCTCTGACAAAAATTCACCCTGATGTGAAAAGCCAGTCGTTGCACCTGTTTTCCTGGGTTGTGCAAGTTCTGGGTCTCAGCTAGGAAGGAGAATGTATACACAACTCCATACTCATG
The DNA here is from genome assembly GCF_019054845.1 of Dipodomys spectabilis. NCBI lineage: Eukaryota > Metazoa > Chordata > Mammalia > Rodentia > Heteromyidae > Dipodomys > Dipodomys spectabilis. Next base: position 698,692 of record NW_024870866.1, read on the forward strand.
GTAATAGGTTGTCATCCAGTTCACCACAGTTATATTTGTCATCCTATAATCAAGGAAATACAGAATACATCAATGAACAAGACACAAAACAAAGAGAATGAGTACACCAAAGGCACGATGCCGCCCACCCATGATTGGAAATATAGATCCTCTATTTAATTATGAATTTACAACTATATTGGCCCCCACCAGGGCTCCATCTCAGGTCCCAGGAATGGCCTAGTTCCTTAGTGGCTCACAGCCTGTTGTACTCACCATGACCCATTCACCAATTGGGCCTGCTAGGCTTTGAGTTCAAATTCCTGCACTACCAAAAGATTCATTCTGATTTGAGAATCTTATGGTGGCACATGTTTTCCTGTCTTGTGAATGACCTGGGTCTCATTGAGGATGGAGAAGGCTATATAGGCAACTCTTAGCCCTGGGAATAGGTTGTCATCCATGTCAGCACAGTTATATCTGTCACCCCATACACAATAAAATACACAATGCATCCATGAATAAGACACAAAATAGAATAACTACATTGAATGCAAGATGTATACCACATCTGTAGGTAAAGAGAAATCCTATGTTTAAAAAAGGTGGGCTTGCTATTTTGTCCAGTGCTGGGGTTTCAAATCAGGCCCTGCACAAGGCCTGACATTTTAGTCAAAGATGGTGACCTTCCTCTTCCCCCACAGTGCAACAGAGTTACCCAGACATGAGCTCAAATCCCAGCACTGACAAAAGATTCATCCTGATGTCAGAAGCCAGTCGTTGTGCCTTTTATCCTGTGAAAGTCCTGGATCTCAAATACGATGGAGAATGCATAGACAACCCAGTAACCATGGGAACAAGTTGTCATCCATGTTAGCACAGTTATTCCTGTCACCAAACTTATTAAAATGCACAATACCTCCATGTATTAGAGACAAAATAAGGAGAATAATTGCACTGAACACAAGATACTGTCCACACATGTATGTCAATATAGATCCTATGTTTAAATTATGAATTTATGACTATAGTGGACCACCCTGGGGATCAATGCCAGATTCTGGGAATGGCAACACTACTTACTTGCTCACAGGTTCATATGATCACCTTGACTGATTGGCCAATTGGCTTTGCTCTGCCCTGAGTTCAGATCCCAGCACTACCAACAAGTGGATCTTGGAGTAAGAAGGAAAGTGTGACACATTTTTTTCTTTTCTCTGAGAATCTTGGGGGTCAGGCATGATGGAGAACATTTCTACAAATCTAGATGTTCTGTGATAGGTTGTCATCAATGTAATAAACAGAATGCGTTTCATCATAGTAAAATCAATGTTAAATAAATGAATAAAACAAAAGATACAAGGAACAACCACACCAAACATGTACGGACTGAACATCTACAGGTAAGTATAAATCCTATCTTTACTATATATATATATATATAGTATGTTTTCCAGGGCTGGATCTTGAATTCAGTACTAGTGAACAGGCCTGACTTTTTTATCTTCATGTACGGTGATTTTCCCTTTTATCCACTTTGCTGCAGTTTTACCCAGATCCTGAGTTCAAATCCAAAGCCTGTAAGAATAAACTGTGTGAATTACAAGCCAGGGAGCTTATTTTTTTCTCAACATGGGGCTTGAACTCAGGTCGTGGCAAGTCTGCCTCAGCTTCGATCACCCTAGGATGGGGTGAAGCCACTGGACACGCAGGTGCTCCTGTGATCCTAGAACCCCAGGTATTGCAGGGAAAACAATGCACTGAAAAAAATGCGGCCTTTTATGTTTTCTTCCTTTGCACAGTGACCCTTCTTGGTCTGAATGACACTGTTGCAAAGGGTACTTCATCTTGCATTGCTGAAGGCTGACAGACTATAAGGGAAGCCATAGGCCCATGTGGCAACATAGGCCCTCATTTCAAATCCCCGTCCTGACACCAACCAATGGCAAGAGATACTAAGAAACTGGTTCCCATCCAAAGGAATAACACTGGAATTTTGTCAATGTCACAGTTGATTGAGTTAATCGTGCATGATGATCCTATAAAATTAAACAGCATCATTTCAGAAGGCTGGTTGATTTATTTAATATTTATGAAACATTAAAAGAAAATTATTACTTATAGGAACACAACAATTTTAGGACACTGAGTGCTTACATTAATAATTTAAGTATTTAAACAATAACATTAATTACATGGACACGTAATGAATACTCAGGAATTGGTAGGAATATAGTCTATACAACTGAATAATCTATAGACAGCTCTGGCACTCTATGAAGATATATATTTATTAGCATACTGCCATCTGCATGTCAATCTGTTTTTATTTTGTTAACCCCTGGGGCTCATTCTCAGGTCCTGGGAACATTCTGTCAGCTCATATTGCCCCAGGATGGCCTGTTGACACTCACCCATTCTGCAAGCTTCACAAGTTTCTGGCCACAACCCCATTCTTTCTTGTTCCTTTCTGACCAATGGGATACAAGAATGCTGGCCATGCCCACATTGCATGCTGCCAGGTAGCACTGAGGTTCCCTGTTAGTTTACAACACTACCAGTAGTTGAGGAAGGTAGAGGTGGCTGAATGGTGAGGGAGAGTCTCAAGGTGTCTTTGGAATATAGAAGGAAATTGATGCCCCTACCCCCACCCGGGCCCTTCCCTCCCTCCATGTGGTGCCAGGTTTCAAAACTCAGGCAATGGCTTGCTGCCAACAGGCCTAAATCCCCGACCTGGTCCCTGCCCCTAGTCTTTTGCTCTGGGCCCATGTGTCTGCAATGCTGCTGCCATCACTGCTGCCCCACTTGGAGCAGCTGCCAACAGCTTCTCTCAGCAGCACAGGTGTGTAGCCGCCCCAACACCAACTCAACCCGGGTCAAACACCCTTCTGGGGGCACCATGACCCCCCCCCCAGGGTGTTTCCTCTCCACGGCTCTGATGAGCCATCTTTCTGTCTTTAGCATTTCTGAGATAGAAACTAAATATATGCTCAGGCTGGGCTGGATCACGATCCTCCTGTGAAAGGTATGCTCCATCAGGCCTGGTCCTCTGTAGTTAGGATGGTAGACACGTGGTACCATGCTCAGTCATTGGTTAAGAAGGATTATCCCAAACTCAGTCCACAACAGCGGATTCTTGACCACACATGAAGCTCTTGGTAGAGCCTCAACCATTGGACCTCAGTCTCCTCACAAGACAATTGTAAGGAAACAAGGGATTTATGCAGAGAGATCTCTGGAGAATGGCTATGCAGAGAGGGAGCAGCCTTCAGGTATGGTTTTGGCAATTCTGTGAGCATATTTCAGAAAGATACCAGAAAGGGCTCAGGTGGGGCCTGTTATTAATCGTGCAACAGGTGTGGGCTTAGGAACCTAAACATGGCTCTCTTTCATTATTACCCTATCCCCATGAGGAAGGGGATCCTTCACTTTGTTCAGTTTTGCAGCTGGGGAAACCGAGCCACAGAGAAGCCAGGTGACCTACTTATGACCTCAAGTTCAGAGGAAGCTCAGCCTGACTTCTCTACCATGCTCCCTAGGACAATTGTTGCTATTCAGTCCACTTCTTGTGTTGAGAAGTCCACTTCTTTTCTGTCGTGGGTCTTGAACTCTAGGATTGGGCACTGTTTCCGAGCTCCTCAGCTCAAGCCTAGCTCTCTATCACTTGAGCCCACAGTGCCCCTTCCAGTTTTCTAGTGGTTCTTTGGAGATAAGATTCTCACAGACGTTTCTGCCTGAGCTCTCTATGAACCATGATCCTCGTATCTCAGCCTCCTGTTTAGTTAGTATTAGAGTTCTAAGCCACCTGCACAGGATTTAACTGTAATTCTGGTTTTCTCTGTCTGTCTGTCCATCCATCTGTCTGTCTGTCTGTCTGTCTCTCTCTCTCTGTCTGTCTCTTTCTCTCAGGAACTGGTTGAATGGGTGCTGTAGGAGGTGGCCCAACGTCCCCAGGTGACTGGAACCCAAGATGGCCTACGCATTCTGGAGGTGGGCTATGGGTCAGGAGCTGTCTCACTCAGCATGTTGATACATCTCCATGAGGTAAGCTCTCTGTGCCCTTTCTAGACTGTGAGGGAGGGTTATTCATTGTCCATCTAGCCTTACTGGATTTATACATTATACATAAGTACACTGAGTCAAACTTTGTAAGTTCTCTGTAAATTAAGGCGAATTTTAAATGGGAAGATGGTTTTAAGAACAATCTTTTTGTGAGTGTAAGTGCTGTTCATTATTTCCCAAGTGTACATGAGCTAACAGTAAGGAAAACAATAGCAATAATAGGAGAAAGATAAGTTCTGTGTTTAAGTATAAGGTTCAATACAATATAGAAGACTACAAATAAGGCAACATTGAAACAATAAATCCAATTCCAATCTGTAGATTTATGGGAGTGATATACAGAAACAAGATTCCTACGTGGAACATGAAGTATGAGGCCACTCCCATTCTAAATCATGCTTACTAATCATGCAACTTTGTAGAAAGTAGAATGGAAGGATAATCCTGTTTCCAAAGAAGTCAGATATAAGAGCATGGATTTAACTGGAAAAAAAAAAAGTTCATCTTGTGAGAGCAGGGAGTATACTAGCAATGAACTGGTGGCTAAGATCACATTTCTTTTATTTTTTCTTTACATATATGTATATTTTTTGTTGGCGGTGGTCTTGGCACTTGAACTCTGGGCCTGCGAGCTGTCTCTCTGCTATTCAGCTCAATGATAATGCTCTACCACTTGATCCACAGTGCCATTTCCAGTTTTTTAAGTTAATTGAAGAAAAGAGTCTCTGGGACTTTTATACCTGGGCTGGCTTTGAACCCCAATCCTCATATCTCACAACAACCCAGCTTACGATCACATTTCTAACAGTGTACACTCAGGATATGTAATGTGTGTGTTCATCTATCTTTATAAGAATTCTTGAGTTAGGGGTTGGGAAGGTGGCTCAGTGGTAGAGTGCTTGCCTTGAATGAATGAGGCCCTGGGTTCGATTCCTCAGAATCACATAAGCAAAAAAGATAAAAGCCGAAAGTGGTGCTGTGACTCAAGTGGTACAGTGCTAGCCTTGAGCTGAAGTGCTGAGGGAAGCGCCCAGGCCCAGAGTTCAGACCCCATGACCGGACCCCAACCAAAACAAAAAAAAAAAAGACTTCTTGAGTTAAAAATCTGGGCTACAGCTTAGACATTACTCTCACAAAAACATTTGTAGTTTAAAAGTTGATACTCCTGGAGAAATAAATCCTCAGAATGTAAAGGAGTCTGGGATTTTCAGTTTGCATCCAGCCTGAGCAGAACAGTCTTTGCAACAGTACATATAATAAAGCAGCCAAAACCTGGATTGAAAGAATGGCTTAGGTGATGGAATACCAGTTATGAGCAAGATTGCTAAATAAGAGCTTGAGGTTTTTGCATACATACATATAAACATACACAAACACACAGAGGCACTTATATGTGCACACACAAATGCACAAATGAAACAACTCTCAGAATGTGTAGAAAAGTTAGGAAACAATAAATATATGTCCTGAATAAGACTAGAATCAAGTGATAATTTTTAATATTAGGAAGTCCTCAAGTGAACTTCCTTCAAATAAGTTTGAGAATATTACATAGGTAGGGACCAGAGATAGGAAGAGAGTCAATTAATCATTATTAAAGGGATCGCATCCATGGAGGAATGAATCAGAGACCCCGAAGGTGCAACTGAAAATATTCATAACCTGTATCAAATGTTAGAAAATCTTTGAAAATAGTAGATAAACAGTCTGAACAGTCACTATGGTGTATAATATCACTGGAGAAGTTCAGAATTGATAGTCTGTGTCTAGATTAAATAAACCAAGAAACTATGGCAGGGCAATGTGATGCAAGCCTAGAATTCTAGCACTGAGGTTAAGACAAGAGATTAGAGAGTGGAATTACATAGTGATACCTTCCCTGGACCAGGTAGTATAATTTTGTCTTAATAAAACAAAACAAAAAAGAAAGGAATACATAGTTGGAAGTTTGGGCTAATTTTTGTCATTATGTTTTGAGAAGTCAAATTTCCTGTTGAAATGCAACTCATAATTAATCCTCACTTGTGTTTTAAATTCTCTCTTCATTACAGAAAATTCCTAGATGCAAAATGACTCATGATTCCCATCCAAAATTTGAAAAAGTAAGTAATCATCATTCTGTTGTATCCTAAAGAAATGATGAAGGATTACAAAAACTTAAGCCTGGAAAAACAGCAAAGTTCGTCTAATGTAGTATTTTGAAGATCTTGCTAAATTAAAATTTAGATTTAAAATAAATATTTTGATTTTGTTTGTAATTTCATATGCTATAGTATACTACAAAATTCTTTTTAAGTAGAGTGTTTAATTGACAAATTCACAAATGATTTTGCATTCTACTTGCCCAGAATATTCTTTCAAGAGAGTTATAATTAGAACTTATTTAATAGATAATTAAAATAGTTCATGTATAAAATGATAATGTGAATGTTGTAGACAGAGTTGCCAAAAATTGATGATATTAATTTATAAATTATAATAAGAGCAATTTTTTGAGGCTTTGGTATAACATGGTGTGAAGAGAATAATCGTGTGACATCTTCTTTCTTCTACCTGTATGTAACACAAGAAGCAATTTCCTTAATTATTTGCCACTGTATAAAATGAGAAAAATGTTAGGTTTGGGGTTTGTTTTTATTTTTGTTTTTGTTTTATTGGTTTGTCCTAGGGCCTGAACTCTGGTTCTGGACACTGTCTCTGAGCCTGTATATGCTCAAGGCTCGTTCTCTACCACTTCAACCTCAATGCCACTTGTGTCTTATTTTTGCTGACAAGTTTATTGGAGATAAGAATCTAGGGAATCTTCCTGCCTGGGTGAGCTTTGAACTGTAATCTTCCAATCTTAGCATCCACAATTTATATGAGAGTTAAAAAAGTATAAATATAAATAATATTTGCAAGTGTTCCGATCTCAAGAATACCAGTGGGGGGAAAATGATGCAACACAGTTTATTGTGGTGTTATTTCCAGAACATGTATGGCATCACATTAGCAGAGTTGTATTTTTTTTCACAATAGAGATAAGCTATTCATGATGTGAATTAAGGGAAGTTTGAGGTGCACCCTAAAAATTCTAGACTGTTGGGATAGGATGTCTCTATAACATAAATATTGGGATTGGTTGTCATAAAAATAATAGCTTACTTTGATAAACAATTGCTTACTCCTGAAGAATTATTACGTATGCTACATAGTTTTATCCTCTACCAGAATGTGGTTATTTTTCTGTTGACTCTCAGTCTGTAACACCACATTAGAAAATGCATCTATTGCAGAATTACATAACATGCAAGCCGGTACCGTTTTGAATCTCTCAAGTATGGAATCTTCCGAATTTGAAAATGAGTAATTATTAGTCATTGGAATGATGAAGAACACATATATCCTGTCTTCTTAACAACTTATTTACTTTTAAAAGTTATAGGTTTCCATAGAATTAAACTGTTTTGGCTTTTAATATGAGAAACTACTATATTTATTCTTTTTTCAAAATATTGGTAAGTATATTGTGAAAGTATTGTCTAGTCAGACAGCATTCAAGTTGATGGTCCTCTGATTAAAAAGGGTAAATTATTTCAAATTAGACGACAAACAGTATTGATTTTTAATAAGTTACTACATAAAGAATAATATTTACTCTACCAATACAGTGAAATTTTATTTCATGCAGCTTATTTTTTAAATCTAATTTTATTGTCAAAGTGATGTACAGTTTTGTTACAACAATTTTAAGGTAGTGAATACATAACTTTTCAAACTTGTTACCCCCTCCCTCATTTTCTTCAGTTTTCCTTCACCCCAATACCCCTCACAAGTTGTAATGTACATTTCCAACATATTGTCTTGTGAGTATTGCTATTGCATTGGTTTGCCTTTGTCCTTTGTCTCACCATTTTGTTGTTCCTCTTCCCTTCTCTAATTAAGGTAAATATATACACAATACACAGGCTACCAAAATCAAATACAGCAGGGAATAAAGCATATGGGAAAAATCCAAAAGAAAATAGAAATCACATAGCACATTAAAAGCAACAACCGCAAATAATATTCTCTGTTTCCATATCTTGGAGTTCATTTTGTTCAGAATCAGCTTATAAGGTTATATATATACATAACACAGACACTGGAAAATAATAGTTTCATGGACACTATATCATGAAAACACCATGTTAACTGTTTTTGATGGTAAAGGTGGAGTTAGGATTGGTGAATTCGCAGTTCCAATAAAGGAATTTCAAAAGAGTTTTAAAATTATAACAGGTAAATATTAATTTATTCAAACTTTTTAAAAACTTAGCCTATTATGAAAACTTAAAATTGCCTGAGAAAATAGGCGTTCATGTAATGTAATCCATGGAGACTTAGCTGAGAGGGAGCAATGTGGGTGAAGATGGCTCATTTTCACACTAAACAAACAAGCCTCAGAAACCTTGCTATAAATCCTTTAGGTTCCCTTGAGAATTGTACTTACCCAGGAAATCTACTCTTACTGTGTGAAACAAGGTTGTAGTAGAATTTAAATTCAAAGTTCTTAAAAAAAACACACATCAAAATTTGTGAATTGACTTTAATTACCAAACAGTATTTCTCTGAAAAAGATAATTTAGGTCCAAATATTTAGGGAGAAAGTGTCCTCAACAATGAAAGAAGGTATTGGGTTTACACTTTTCTGTTTGAAATTATTTCCAAAATGTCTTTGCACGTGAAGCACTGAACCACAGAAAAAAATATGATTGACTACTTGAAACCAATGATTTCACACTTCTTAGTAGCTCACAAAATATAATATCCTTATTAACATGAGATAGAGAAGACTTTTCTCTTTACATAAGCCAAAAAGTTTTGGGATCAAAAAAGAATTGAGCAAATTGAAAAGGCAAGAAAACGTATTCTTAGAAGCCTTAGCTAAGCAAATTGGCTTCAGCAGTGGAGGGAGGCCAAACTTTTTGATATACATTGTCTTAATATTTTTGCTACCTATAGTGATTTTACAGAACCTATTTAGCTCAATACAATGCAGAACAGATTTAATGAAGACATGAAAATAAATTCCACATCCAAATAAAAGAGTTTTGAAAGGAAAACCATGAAGATGTAGTGTGGGTAGAGCCGGTCAGATCTGGTTGAGTCAGGTAGAGTAGCAGTTGAAGCACACTTCTTGCTCATAGAGAACTGACCCACAGGCATGTCTGCCTAGCTTGCCAGCCATGAGCTGTCCATGCTCCCTACATGCCCCCGGGGGACCAATCAGTGCCTGTCACCAAGCAGTACCCATCACAATTGCCTTACATCAACTCCCCGCTAAATAATTGGCTGGGAAGGGCTCAAGAGGTTGGGAAGTCTAGGGCTTTAAAATCACCCCCTTGTGCAGAAATAAACGAGACCTGCTTAACCCTGTTCTCCCAACGTGTGTTCCTTGTGGGCTTCGTCCATGCTTACCTCCTGCCAGAGATCTAGCCCTACAAGTGGTTCCCACCGAGGGGCTCGATTGCTTTCAGCAGATGGATGGTCTAGGGTCTAGTGTAAGGTTAGTGCCTCCATGGGCAAACTTCCCCCCACAGAATGAGAGCCTCAATCACGAGCACTTGTTGCCCTGCTCAGGAGTAGGCAGATAAAAGTAACAAAAATGAAGCTAGTTTAATATGGGAAATAGTGAGTGAATTGTGTCCCTGGACTGACTCCGGGGAAATTTGGGATCCAGACAGGTGGACCCACGTCCTTCACGCAGCTCATAAAAAAGAAGTCCGTGAAGGCGCTGAGCTGCCCCTAACCTTTTACCACATCATAGTAGCTATTCAAGCCTGCCTGTCAGGGAAAGAAGAAGGGGAATCTCTGCAGGCATTTAACACCTCGCTGCAAGAAGAAACAGAACAAAAGGAAAATTGCGAAGCTGCTCAAGCACTCACATCTTCTTGTGACACAGCAAACAATTCCAGCAAGAACACAGATAACCAACAACTTCCACTATCAGGTGACCCAGGGGGCTGGCCAGCTATGCTTTTAAAACCGCCTCCCCCACACTATCAGTCCCAGGAAACCTGCCCAATCACTTCTTTTGGCTGTTTAGGCCAGCCTGGGAACTCCCCTCAGAAAACTTTGTATCCTTGGGCAGAGATATACAACTTTGCCCAAGAACAAAAACCCATTGTTCCCCCTGTAATACAACAGTTGTTAATGGGCCCCACAATTATCGTGGCAACGACAGCCAAGCCTATAATTGAACCCCAGTTCATGTTCCCGGTAAACGTCCACTGAACCTCTGCATGACCTAATCAATGGTACCCCCATGACCCAAAAGTACTTGACAAATACTGGGCCGCTGTCAGGCAAGATGGGTTAAACTCCCCGAATGTTCAACAGATGCTCGAAACCCTTAGCATTGACATTAACTACCCCATGATTCGAATAGCTTAATGAACACAGCATTATCTTCAGGGTATTCCTTTGATGGAAGGCTGCTTTTTATGATGAATGTGAACAACAAAGCGCATGAAGTATCACTGCCAGAGGTCAGGATGCCGCCATGGGGGGCCCTGATTGTTTAAAAGGGGAGGGCGCTTATGCATCTACTGCCACACAAGCAGTGGCATATCCGCAGTACTTTGACCAAGTACGCCTCTGTGTATTGAGCATGGTCTCCTCAGTCCCTTCTAAAGAAGGGGACAAACAACTTAAACCCTTCATACAACGTCCCAATGATCCTTTCACTGACTTCGTTGCCTGTGTTCAAGAAGCAGTGGCCCGGAAAGTATCCCACACTGGAGTCCGAGATGCGCTAATCAAGAGCCTAATATGGGAAGGGGCCACAAAGGAATGCAGAAAAGCCATTGCCTGTGACCGAAATGGGGAGATCACTGATTGCATCCTAGCCACCAAAGATTTGGGGACATCAACTCATGCTGAGTACCCTTGCACTGCCTTTAGCCTCTATGACTGCCAGTGCTCATGCGCCCCCTAATGGCAAATTGGAAATCGACCTTGTTGGGGATGTGGCGGAACTGGTCATTTCATAAAGGATTGCCCATCACTCTGGGGCTCACCCAAAAGAAAACAACCTCCTTCTGTAGGTCTTACATGCAAAAACGGTTTTCATTCGGCCTCTGAATGCTGCTCTATGACTCAGCCTTTCAACTAAATAAGGGGCAGTCCTCAGCCCCGACCACAATAGGACAAAGGCAACAGCCACCACCTCAAGTGTTATGGACTATTCCTATCCAAAATGGAAAAGCTAGAATGAAACTTAAAATCAATGGAACAGAATTTAAGGGCATCATTGATACGGGAGCTGACTGCAAAGTCCTTAGAAAAGATGAAGTAGAAGGGTGGGAATGGAACCTAATTCCTGGCCCTTGCATACAAGGTGTCGGTGGAAAAACAGATTCCCTCCATGTCCAATGGCCTATAAGATGGGAAGACTGTGGTGGGGCCACCGGGGCTTTTAAACCTCTTGTTGCCCCTTGCCTTTCATGCAATCTTTGGGGAAGAGATTTCCTCACTAATATGGGTACTCTGATAACAACAGATGATAAGGCTTTTTATGAAGACATCATAACCGATCGAGCCATTAATCACCTACAGTACCCCCAATTCTAATGGCCACTGTTGCGTGACAAGAGCAGTTCCACTCCAATGGGACATGACCAAACCCATTTGGGTTGAATAGTGGCCTATTTCCTCTGAAAAGCTCCCTAATCTCCAGGCTCTAGTGGAGGAGCAACTAAAGAAGGGACACATAGGACCTAGTATCAGTCCCCACAATTCCCCATTTTTATTATCCAAAAAAGGGCTCAAGGAAAGTGGAGATTTCTCCTTGATCTACGTTCCATTGTCATATACAAAAGATAGGAACGCTTCATCCTGGACTTCCACATCCTTCTGCAATACCCAAATATTGGCACATTGCCATTATTGACATCAAGGACTGCTTTTTTCCACCCCCCTACATCCCAAAGCTAAAGAATATTTTGCCTTCTCAGTATGGGAACCTAATTGTCAACTACGCACTCGTGGATATCTATGGAAAGTTCTCCCTAAAGGCATGAAAAATAGCCCTACTATATGTCAGATGTATGTTGCCCATGCTATTCAGTCTTTGCTTTCCAAATGCTTTTGTGTCCGTTACATGGATGACATTTTAATAGCACATAAGATGTTACAACCATGCAAACCTGTTTAACACAACTCAAGGAGAGCCTTACAGTGCTGGGCCTTCATATTGCCCACAAAAACATTCAAATCAAAGCCCCTTATGCCTATCTTGGATACCATGTAAATCAAACAATTACCCCAAATGAGCCTCATATTGTCCTTAAATCTCAATATACTTTAACTGAATTACAAGAATTATGTGGACATATCAACTGGGTATGCAATTTTATGCATCTCCCCACCCAACAACTCCAACCGTTATTTCAATTGCTTCAGGGACCCTCTAAACCAACTTCGCTTCGTGTACTTTCACCTGATGTTCAACAAGTTTCACAACAGGTCGCTGATTGATTATGGTCAACACCCTTGGTGTTTTTAGATACCACCCAAGGAATCATCCTAATTATATTAAATAATAATGGCCTAATGGTGGAACAGACGCAAACCCATGCTGTGTTACAATGGGTACACCTTGCCACTTCCCAATTACCAAAAATTAGCACATCCATTACCATGCTATGCAACCTGGCCATCAAAGGCACGGAATGATGCCATCAAACTTATGGCAGATTCCCCGACCATCTGATATGGCACATTACAAAACAATCTTTGATTTCCTAACAACCGAAGAGGCATTAGCCTTACAAGTCATCCACTACTATTTTAACATTGATAATCATATGCCCAAAAACCACGTTTTAAAAGTTACCCAAGAACTCCCACTTTCATGGAAATGTTGTACTCGTCTCAATGGGCAACCTATCCATCAAGCCATTGTACTTTTTACCGATGTTAACAAAAATATTATGCGTTTTACAATGCCAATACTAAAAAATACAAGCTTCAACAACATTCCCTGTCTGTTCAAGCTGCGGAATTACTGGCCATTTTGCTCGCCCTTACCTCTTTCCCAAAGAACCTCTTAATATTTTTTCTGATAGTTTTTATACTGTACAAACTGTTGCCATTCTTCCTGGAGCTTTATTAAAAGATGATGGTCATGATGTAGGAAAAATAATGTGTAAACTACAAAATGTATTAGACAATCGTGTCCAACCCTCGTACATTCAACACATTAGATCTCATACTAACCTCCCCGGACCCCTAGCTCCTGGTAATGAAGCCATTGATTGCGCTGTCATACCAACTGTACTACTCACCAATATGTGCATGGACCAGGCCCGAACGTTACATGGTCATTTTCATTTACCAGCAGCTAATATCAAACAGTTATTTCCTGATTTAACACACCAACAATGCAAGCACATGATTCGGTCCTGCTCCTCTTGTGCACCTCTTTTACCCTGAGGACCACTTCAACCCATGGGAACAAATCCCAGAGGCCTTAGACCCAATAACACGGCAAATGAACATAACCCATATCCCCCAATTCAGTAAACAAAAATATGTCCATGTATGTATAGATACATTCTCAGTCTTTATAACAGCTTTAGCCTTAACAGTGAAACAACACGGCACGCTATTAAGTAACTTCTACATGCCATTACAATTATGGGTGTTCCTTGGACCCTTAAAACAGACAATGGCCCTGCTTACACCTCCATTTTCGTGAATTTTGTACCTTTTGAACATTACACACCAGACAGGTATTCCATATAACCCACAAGGCCAAGCCATTGTTGAACATAGTCATAAAGAAATCAAGACCGTTCTTTTAAAAGAAAAGGGGGAACTGGAGGGGCTAGGGCTTAAAGATCCCCAAACACAATTAAATTATTGCCTTTAACATTCACACCCACCACATGTGGTACCCCCGCATTCCTGCATTGGGGACTCATGAAAACACCTACTCTGGTCCCTTTGGTTAGATGGAGGGGCCACATCACAATAAAATGGGAGGCACTGCTCCCTTAATGGCACAAGAGAGAGGATTTCCTTGTATCTTTCCAGACACGAGTGATAAACCTGTTTGGATCCCAACTGCAGTTGTGCGACCAACCGTCACCACCTACAAACAAGATGCATCAGTTATGCTTGAACAGTGTGAGGAGGAGGAGACACAAACATGGAGCTACAGCCCATGCCATCACTTGGGGAGACCTAAAGGGTTTGGTTGAACAAGCCCAGGCTATGGCCCCCGACCCTGATCTGGGGTATAGTATTCTATTCCTCCTAATGTGTGCCATAATTACAGCCAATTCTCAATCGGTTGCAGGGCAGGGTAAGATAACTTTAGTGCCCAGCCCCCAAATCTTAATGATGGTAGGGGAGGTTACCGCCATCTTCCCTCAAATGCTTTCTTCCAATGGCACTGTTGGCCTTCCTTTCTCAGCAGACGCCTTATGGCATCATAAAACAAACCTTACTTTTAGATGGAAGGGAGCCATCTCTTTTTGTTTTACAAACGAGACAATAAAGCAATTTGATGGCTGTATCATCCCCCTCACAATAGTAATGCATGGGATGGGATGGTGGAACTACACAGGACCCTACCCCATTTGTCCCACTAGAAAAAATTGCAATCAGGCTACTGACATACCTTTTCATATGCAGTTGTGCCCACGCAGTCAGTCTGATACCTTTGGCACTCTTTGCACTCCTCTTGAGGAATTAGTGATTAGCCTTTGTGCCAATTCCTGGCAAGGCAAGTATTTGGCGACCTCGCGTTGTCCCTCTACCCGGGTATATACAACCAATCTGAAAAAGATCCCAAACCCCAAAATCTAAAGTAGTTTTATGACTCTTCAGGAGGACGATTGAGAGACCTAGGAGCCCCCATGCCAATCGTTTGCTCATCACATTCCTTCCTCGATTTGTCCCCTTTCCTATTGGCCAATACTCATCACTGTAACCAATCTGGATACCACCAGGAGTCAGGAATGGTTGTGGTTAGAGCCCCATTCTTTTTTTGTCTAGGAGACAACTCCTCCCCTACTTGAACTTTCAGCAATCACTGGCAACCCAATGACTCATATCCTTTTGCCGGTTTGGTACGTGTTCCCCCATTTATTGTTCCGGCTACTAATGACTCTCAGTTTTCCCAGATTCAATTGATTCGTCCACGCACTAAAAGAACAGTAGGATTGATCATTGCAATCGGGTCCACAATCATCGCTACAGTGGCTTCAGCCGCTGCTATATTGCTGTCCCAAGGCGTGTCCACCGTGCAACAGATAAACCAGCTCATCCCTCAACAGTCATCCATAGACTTACAACATTTACAAGTTGCCAATCATCTTAAGGGAGGCCTCCTTGTGCTCCAACAACAAATAGAATTGCTCCAAGAACAGATTACGTTTCTTCGATTAAAACAAGGAGGACTATATAATGCTATCACTATTCTGTCTGTCAGCTTTCCACTCCTGCACCCAATGTCTCTGAACTTAGTAACTACATCAAAGTCCCTAGGTCCCTTGAGTACTTAAACTTCACCCAAAACCTGCTGCATGATGTTAACCCCCTAAACCAGACCACCATACAGCTTATTCCCGCTGCCTACTTTTTAGAAAATGTGCTTAAAAAGTTACAACAATGGTTTTTGCCATCCTCTCTGGTCATCTGTGGAGGCCTTGCACTTGTAGGGCTTACTCTCCTAGGAATTATTAAATGCTTGTACTCCCGGCAAAAACGCTTCCAACGATGGGTCACCATAATGACGGTCCTTTTAAAAGAAAAGGGGGATTTTGTGGGTAGAGCCGGTCAGATCTGGTTGAGTCAGCTAGAGTAGCAGTTGATGCACACTTCCTGCTCATAGAGACATGACCCACAGGCATGTCTTCCTAGCCTGCCAACCATGAGCTGTACATGCTCCCTACATGCCCCCCGGGGACCAAACAGTGCCTGTCACCAAGCAGTGCCCATCATCAACTGCCCGCTAAGTATTGGCTGGGAAGGACTCAGGAGGTTGGGAAAGCTGGGGCTATAAAATCCCAACCCATTTGCATAAATAAACCAGACATGCTTAAGCCTGTTCTCCCAATATGTGTTCCTCGTGTGCGTCGTTCATGCTTACCTCCTGCAGGAGATCTAGCTCTACAATGTAGCAATAGGGGAGGCCTTATAGTCCTTCACCTTCACTAGACTTGAAGCCAAGAATCTGTGATAAGTAGGAAATCCGGCAAGAGCTAAGAGGAGGACAGAGAATTAGAACATAGGAGCATTGTTCTTTTGTAACAGACACTGTCCTTCAAGGTATGGGTGATTTAACTCTATTCTTCTCCATACATCTTGTTGAGCAAATGCAAAACAAAGAAAAATAATCTATTGAAATAATTTTGTAAAGAATAACTTCACTACTGCTGATATGGTATCTATGGAGAGTCTTAAGAGAGAATATATAAGTGCAGTATTCTTCGGTTTCCTCTAAGCATTTTGTTAGCAAAATATACCTTTGAGGTTAGAAGTGATTGAACCAAAAATTGGTGGAGTACTTATTTTTGAGGGCACTTTAGACACAAGAAGACTTTCAAGGTAAAAGACAAAAGAAAAAAGTATAGCTAAATATTTGTGATCACTGCTTCTTGGACTGGTATTTTGGAGACAGAGTTTTACATTAGAGATTGTCCTCATTATCATTGATGCTGGGTTTCCGTGGCAACCAAAAGCAAGGGGGAAGTTTAATGGACTTGCTTGGACAAGTAAACAGCATGATAGAAAAAAAATGGAAAATAATATTTAGTGAATTATTTTGAACAATTACTTTGCCAGAACAAAGAAGGAAATATGTAATTCAAATTACTCGACGTAAATTTATGAATAAAAGTAGTCAATAGAAATGAGAGAAAACATAGAGGACTGTTTCCTCTCCAGTGGTGTGATTGGATCTTGATCTTGTTACTTCCATTTTATCTTCAAAAGCTATCAAATGTGGCCCAGGACTGGAGCATCCAGTTCAGACCAAGAGAACTCGCAGAAGAGAATATTTGCAGCAGATGTAGGTGATTTATAACCTTAGACAACCTATTTAAATCTGTTAAAAATTCTCCTCTACCCCAAACTGCCCACTTTAAAAAAATTTGTATGTTTTCCCAAGATTGTCCTTCATTAACTATTTAAAATTTTGAGAGGTCATAATCATATTCTATAGAGATTGCTGTTTGGTTGTGCTTTTTGTGTGTTTTTGTTTTTTGTTGTGTTTTTTCACTGAATTTCAAAATGTTGTGCTAGTGTGTTACAATTAAATATGTCCATCTAATTGTTCAATGTTCCTGGATCAGAGTCACTCCTTCTATCATTTTCAACCAACCCCTTCTACAAGATTTATTTCCAATTTACCACTTCCTTTCTCACATGTGTACATTGAGTATTCTAGCTGTACTTGACCATTGTTCCATTTTTCATTCATTCTATGTCTTTACTATTATTCCTCTCTGGTTTCAACTTCCTGATAGTCATTCTGTTCAACTGTCTGTTAGTACTTTGAAAGGTTTATATACATTCCATGGAGTTTCAATTCTGCATATACTTAAACTGATGTCAGCTTAAATTCCCATAATTCATTCATCTGAAGTAACAATTTGCAAGACTGGAGACATGAAGCACCTAGACATGATTTTATTCCCCTCCATTTGGAAGATTACTCATTAGTCAAAAAGAAAGTTGAAAAATGGCTTAGAATGTATTCCTTACTAACAGTTTTATAAATGGCTTTGTACAGTGGTTTGTGATTATTTTATTTTACACGGGATAATATTTTCTACCACCTATGAGTTTTGGAAAAAGAAAAAAACTAAAATTTACTACTGTAGAGGAATATGATAGAAATAGAAGACAGATTTTATGTTTGTCAAATCTCTGATACGTACTCATATTCAAGACTTAAAGTCATATTTCTTACTATGTTAGATAGGGAAAACATAAAACACCATATGATAAGGCAACTATTTACGACTTTTTAAAATGTACTTATTATGTGACGAAATTTACTTTATTAGCTAATGTTTTGGTTTGAAATATGGGAGGCTGATCTATTAATAAATTTTCGAAGGCACCTACTGAAAAACACAAATGGTGAGGGGTCCTATTTCTACACTTTAATGAATGGTTGAATCTGATTGGCATTAGTGCTGGGTAAATAAATCAACTCTATTGTAACGTGCTCCCTACACTTGAAAAACTAGTAACGTCACTAAATATCATCTACTTGTAAAGTGTTATTTTGGCAAATGTGATTTTAAAAAGTTTATTTGAAAAGGAATATAGTTTCAGGAGATTAAATGTAGGTTATCATTTGTTTTAGAATGACAACGTTTTTACACTACAGAACCAAGTTTTACTGAAGTACCAGTGTTTTGAAGCACTAAGGATCTTCTCAATTATTGTTTTTTCTGAATTATATTTGAACTCTATGACAAGTATTCCTAGCATTGGTAGACCAATTATGGATCTATCATTCCAGGAACTATTTTTTGGCCTGCTGATGCTGGACTTAAATCATTCATTAATCCTTAGGAGAGGGGTATTACAAATAATTTTGTGACATTTGTTGTCTTGTTCACTCATATGGGATGGTCTTCTGAAAATTGAAAGTTTGAATTACTGTACTTTCACATTTTGTGATCTCATCTTGCATTTTAAGTTGCCTTGCATTTTCCAGTTGCTTACTGCTAATTCCTGCATTTCAAGGAATTGGAGCCCTGAAATATAGGAAATGAGAAATTGAGATGGGTCTTCAATTACTTTCTGTTGGCATGTTGCATGGGCCTAGGTGAGAACTCTTGCTCTAGTTATCTGATGACACGGATAACTGGGACTTGGGATCCTAGGTCCCGTGGATCCTGTAGAAGAATAATACCTTTTAGACATCATATCAGCAAAATTTGAGTATAATCAGTAGGAATGCTTCAGAAATATGGAGAAAAACAGTTTGGGACCAGAGAGTTTAAACAATAAACAGAGCAGAAGTGTAAAATCCCTTATAGATCAGAGGAAAACAATATTGTTTTTTTTTTACCATGTGAATTCAGAAGACAAAGAACACTTAGAAGGTATCACAAGTTTATACCGAAAACATTGCATTGATACTTTTTATATTCTAATATATATTCTAATCCTGATTATTTATATTCCAATCTATTTATTGGAGTAAATATCAATTAATTTGTCAAATTATCAATTAATTCCAGTAAGATTCACTGTGTGAAATATAAAATCAGCACATATAAATATAAAATACATAATTATATATGATATAAGAAAATGTTTTGCATTGTTCTGTTGTGGTTAGGGTAACAAAGGCAACTGTTTTAAAATATTATTCCATTACCTATACCTCAGTGTTTGGTAGAATTAGAACTAAAGCTTTACCATTCGGAGATGTACAGACTAGAGGGAATAGGAAACACTGTGATTAAAACAATTTAATGCCTAATAATGAGGAGAAACATATGGACTTTTCCTGGAGCTATGGAATATATTTTGTGATAGAAAATCATTGGTGTAAGTTCCTGCCTGGTTGGATGGTAGACAAGCCAGGACATGAGGTAATCATGCATATGAATAATTTTTTCACCTTCTTGGCTTTAGCTACTTTTAAAATGGTAGGGTGTAATAAACAATTATATTCAGAAAAAGAAAAAATACCTTCTAGTCTGAACACTTCTTTTTTTTTTTTTTTTTTTTTGGTCAGTCACGGGGCTTGAACTCTGGGCCTGGGCGCTGTCCCTCAGCTCTTCAGCTCAATGCTAGTTCTCTACCACTTGAGCTACAGCGCCACTTCCTGTTTTCTGGTGGTTTATTGGAGATAAGAGTCTCACAGTCTTTCCTGCCCAGGCTGGCTTTGAACTGTGATCCTCAGATCTCAGCCTCCTGAGTAGCTAGGATTACAGGCGTGAGCCCGGCTTAGTCTGAACAGTTCTGTCTGAACTGTTCATCTCTCTATGATCCTATGTAACTAAGATTAGTTTTGCTCCAATAAGACAATCTGTGCTGTCAGGGTAGGGTAAAGTGTCAGGGAGACATTTGTGCCAGTAAGACCTCATTTGGGAAATTTCAAGCTGCAGGATTTTAGAAGTAGCTCTTAAGCAAGGCTTACTTTGAATCCATTAGCTCCACAAAGCTAAATCAGTTCATAAATAAGTCTTTGAAAATCCATCACTTTTGGACGTAGGTATAAAGGCTTCAAAGTACGATCAAATTTCAAATGAGAAAGACTTAAAATACTTATTGACAAAAATTGCAAATATGAGCAATCGAACAAACAATATAATTTTTTCCACCATACACAGAATTTTACAGAAATAAGATGAATAGCAATTTAAGGAACAATAAGGTTTCCTTGTTACAAATAGGCAACCAAGGATATATGCCTGTCTTAAGATTGCATCATTAACTACTTAAATTTACAGGATACTACATGCTTCAGCAGCATGTCTACCCGAATTACAATACAGAGATTAACATTGCTTTTGCACAAGGATGATATGAAAATTTGTGAAGTATTCTATATTTTTCGTTCTTCAGATGCAAGAAGTGAAAAACAGTTATTAAAAAGTTGATTACAAATATACAAGTGTAATAATACATGTAATTCATAGAAATAACAGTTATTTTGTCATCAGTGTATTCAATCTTCACTTTTTTAGAAAAGCCTTTACATAGCATAACCTTTATAAAACTTTTGAAATAAGATAGCATTGTCATTTTAACCTAAAGAAATAAAATTCTATAAGGACCTAGGAATTAAAGGAATCTTAAACTGTTTCTATATGGAAAGCAATCTGAAAGGACACATTTATTAATGAACCTATATATTATAAAACAATGTCGAATTCAAAGTATTATATCTAGGAGGGAAAGAAATAGATTATAGACATTATACAAACAGAATACTAAATATTTTAAAATATACTTTTTTCAGACAAGCACCAGAAATATCTTTAGTTTCTGTACTACTCATTTCAACAGATAAGTTAAAATTATTTCTGATTAAAAAAATCACAAACACTATAGAAATCATTATTGATGTATACAAACAACTCGAATATATTTTGACATCAAAGTCAGGCAATTCACTTGGAAGAATACCATGGAATCCATGAATTTTTAAAGTAAGATATTGCTGTTTCTTTGTATTGTGAAAATATTTTGTATGGACACATGGGACGGACTGGCAATTTTGAAATTTAAGAAAGTTACCCAAACCATTAGGACTTAGGAAAACAATTTGTACAGCATTCCACAACTTCAAAGAGGTAGTGATACATAATTATCCTTTGGGCAAGATCAAATGCAGTTTCTTCCAAGTTGTGCTTCAGATCTGGTTTGATATAATGGTTCAACAGAAGGAGATGCAGCTTATCTTTGCTATATCTATTCCCAGCAGCAAGATACAAGGGGGTCAAGAGGCCTTTAGTTTGGCCATTGGTGTCTGCATCATGATGAAATAAAGAAACCACTCTGGTATTATTCCATGTATAAGTACTGTGCAGGGGTGACCAGCCATTCACAGTTATTACATAAATATCTGCTTTGAGCCACCAACTCATAGACAGTGTCTAAGTGTCCACTGTAGGCTTCTCGATGAAGAGGGGTAGACTCATCGTTATCCCTAGTATTCACATGAGTGGCCTTTTGGGAAAGTAGTCTCTGCACTGTAGTAAGGCCATTATTTTCAGCAGAACAAAGAAGAAATTTGCTTGAATCCTTCGCCATTTTTTTTCTTGCAGTTGATACCATTTCTCACTTTTCATCTTATTCCTCAATTTCATCAGAATTGCCTAACCAGAGTTTTTGAGTGCCAGTGAGAATGAGGTGTCCATGTTTTCCAATAGTTCACATTGGATGAACTGGTCACAAAAATACGGTGAATTTCCTGCACCTGTTTTTTTCACTATTATTTATTTTCTCTTTTTTCATTTTTACTATTCTAAATTATTCTTACTGGTGAGTAGGGATTTGGTAGAGAGCAGAGGAAAGATTTTCCTCCGTATTCAAAGGGACAGACTGAAAATGAGGACCAGTGGTGTCTTCATGTGCAGCTTATTCTAGGAATGAGAAAATAGGAAATAATGCCTTATATGTAAATGAATTGGGAAATGACAGAGCAGACAGTGAAATGATGCAACCAAAAATATAAAAGCAAAATACATTAGGATAATTATGGAGCAATCATATTACCTATGAGAACCATGAGAGGGAGAGATGAAGAGAGAGACAGATGTGCAATGATCTAGCTAACCACAAAATCCATCCTTCTGATCAAATTATAGAGCAAATAATTTTATTTTTTAAAAGAGATGGAAATAGAATTTAAGATCAGATGTCTCCATTGTTTTTAATTATATTTAATTATATTTTAATTATATTTAATTATATTATTTTAAATACTTGTACAAGGGAATTTCCATTCAACGTATCTATTTTTTAAATATATTGGATCTTTATATAACTTGTCCACACCCTTCTAAACCTCACCCCACTTTAATTTTTTCTAGTTTCGTACATCTGCATTGAGTATTATACCTTCACTCTCTTCCTCCATTACTCTCTTTATTCCTTCCTTTTGACTTCCACTCATATCTTCCAAGTGATAGTTTCCTGGTATTCATTTTGTTGGAGTAAAGTTCAATTTTTATAAGAAATTACACCTTTGAAATACTCCTCTGCAAATAGGATGCTTTGGTTAATATTTTTGTGTAAACTTGTATAAATTTCTAGCTTCCAAATATGAGACAGAACATGGGTCCTTTGTGTGTCTGGCTCTGACTTAGTTCACTTAATATATTTTTAGATCTATCCATTTCTTTCCAAATAATGTAACAGTCGTCAAAATGGATGGGTGCAATCCAATTGTGTATATGTGCCACACTTTCTCCAACCATCACTCCGCCAAAGGACATCTGGGTTGTTTCCGTAACATGGCTATGGTGAGTAGTGCAGCAGTGAACATGGTGGTGAAAGTGATTTTACTGTAACCTTTTGGAAGAATTCATCACTACCTTTATGGGAAGAATCCCCTAGCCAGTTTTCCAGAATAAGCACATCACTCCCTTCATCTTCATCACAATGTATTGCAAGTCCTCAAGAACAAACTTCCCTCTACAGGTCTCAAGAAGCTAAAACCACACTGTGCCCATATTCTTTCAATAAATTTTTTCATAATTGTACATATAATTCAATGAAAACCTTCTATATACTTTCCTAATGTGGGAATGAGGGACATGACAGAGTAAAAGTAAGAAATATGCAATTTACTTCGATATTATCATATTTAAAATCATTTTCAGCTCTAATTCATAGCCTCACATAACATTATTTTAGTCTTTATTTGATTACAACATCTAATCCATAAATTATAACAGGTGAGTTAAAAGCAAAGGCAAAAAGTGTTTTTTGATTTTGACACTCATGTGTGAGGTTGCACAACATGGGCAAATAGATGGATAGGAATTAATAGCTCTTATCCATTTTGTTAACGTGGAGATGGTTTTCCCAAACTGATTCTCGCAATTCATATTCCATTCAACAACAAGAAACATGTGATATTTTCCTTTGTTTTGACCCTTATTAACTTTTGTTTCCATTTTATTTTATAATGGATGATTTCATAAATCTACCGTAGATACAAAAATGTTAAAATATTTCTATCCGTATGCATTGATATAGACATACACACATATATTACACAGGTTATAAAGATAATGAATAACTTCAGTAACTGTACAATTTACTAAATTATTAAAACTACTGGCGGCTATTGCCTGGCATCCTGGTTAGTCGGGAGGCTGAGATCGGACGATCATGGTTTGAAGCCCTCTTGGGCAAGAATGTCCAGGAGCCTCTTATCACCAAACAGCCAACAGAAAATCAGAATTGGAACTGTTGCTCAAAGTAGTAGAGTAGTAGCCTTGAGAGAAAATTCTCAGGGATATCATCCAGGCTCTTAGTTCAGAAGTACAATCTACCCAAATAAAATCAATTTAATTATACCTGTGTAAGTAAAGTATTTCCATCACCCAAATGCACAACCATGCTCATTTGCAAGGTAACTCTGTTTTGTCTGAAGTACCATAAAACATTTTCACTTAAGTTGAAAGTATTGCACCATGGGTTCATTCTATCTCTCTCATGCATTTTTCCACTCAAATACTCAAATCTTACAATTATTCCAATTATTTAAAATCATAGCTTTTTACTTTAATACCCAAATATTAGAGTTTGAATTGAGTGTCACGTGCCCCTAAGTGAGTGTCCTTACCACTTTGTCATGTCCCAGCCCTAAATCATCCTGATTATTTTTCAGATAATTGTGTATGACCTTGGGCTCAGTCCATGTTATGTTATTCTTCCTGGAATTTAGAATAATAGGTGCATGGCATTGTGTACAGGTATTTCTGTCCAGTCTGGACTTTAACCTCTATCCTCACAAAAGGAGACTCCCATGTAGTCAGGATTTTCATAAGCTTGTCATAGCTGATGTTTTTTTAAGCCTTTGCATTTCCTGCTGGTTCTTGAGTACTGTATGTGTTTAGTTGTTCTTCACTTTTTCTTTTATTTCTTTCAAACAAGTTCTTATGTTAAGTGCTGAGAAACCAATTCTTTTTCATGATAGTCAAGGTGAACATGATTTGTTCCAAAGCAATTTCAGTAATATTTAAACACCTTCATATCTATTGATGGTATATAAATGATAAGTGCTGCGAAGGGTCTTTTTATTTTCACAGCAGTCTTTGTCATACACAGACAGATCATGAAATATATGAAGATAATAAAACTACAGATGCAAGGAAAGAGAAGGAAAACCTATTATTAATTCTTTGACAGAAGTTTCCCTTCTAGTGAAAGAAATACTTTGCTTGATGCAGGATTTCACAATATTATATTGCTTGGAGGAAGCTAAACAATCATCTAATTCTACAGAATTGAGGGAGAAGAATCAAACTCCTAAGTAGTTTACATTTGGGTCAAATAAAAGCATGCTTCCAGAAGGAGAGTTGACTTTAGAGAAACATGATGAGTTGTATGTAAATAGGTGCTTAGTTGATTTTGTTACTTTGTAAACTAATACAGGGAAATAGATTACAGCAAGGTAAAAAAAGAACTTCTTATTGAAATACTCATGTGTGTATGTGTGTGTGTGTGTGTGTGTGTGTGTGTGTGTGTGTGTGTACATGAATGTGTATACACACATGCACATTTGCAAGTGCTCATTCATTCTGTCATCATCCTTAAGCTTCTGTGACCAAGGATTATGGTTTACCACTTGAGCTATTGTTCTACTTCTGGTTTTTTGGAGATAATCGCATGTATTTTCATGATTGGATTGGCTTTGAATAGTGGTCTTCATATCTCAGCCTCCAGAGTAGCTAAGTTTATCCAGCCTCCAAGTAGCTAGTTAAAATTGGTCCTATCCTCTACGCTTCACTGCTCTTTTATTCTTGTCCTGAGGTGTTCACATGCCTAAGTCATATATATGTCTATTTGCTTTAAGAAATACTCTTACTGCTTGGCACCAGGGGCTCCCATCTAAACTTTTAACTACTGAGGAGACTTGAGAACAGAATCCAGGCCAAAAGTTTAGTGGACTTTCTTCCAAATCTATAGCTGGGTGCATTGGATCATTTCCACCATCCTGCACTATCTACAGGTTAAGATTGGAAGGACTGCAGAATCCAGG
This sequence comes from Dipodomys spectabilis, assembly GCF_019054845.1. Lineage (NCBI taxonomy): Eukaryota > Metazoa > Chordata > Mammalia > Rodentia > Heteromyidae > Dipodomys > Dipodomys spectabilis. The sequence continues at coordinate 724,457 of NW_024870866.1, forward strand.
CCAGCCAAGGTAGGAAACTAGAAAAGTTGGTGTGCAACTCTTATGCCATTGATAATGGGAAGGCTAAAAAGACAGATTACGTGCATGTTCTTGTGGAAAGGGAACCCCCTATCCTAAAATTAACCACTGATATGACACCAGTCTAACAAAAACAATACCCCAAGTTGAACACAGTTTCCCACAACCAAAATAAGTATATACTTTAACATCCAAAAACTTAGCACAATCTGCTCTTTGTTCTAATATCAGCTTCATCTAATTATCATATGATGTGACAGAATAGTTTCTTCATTAAACTTACTATATATTTAAAAAGACCTAGAAAATTCTTTCTCACTTACTAAGTGCAAATGAATGGCAAATTGCCTCATTTCTTACATATTTGATTACCACTATAAATTTATCTTATTATTATTAGTAGTAGTAATATATTCTGATTTATTACTTTACTTTGTAACAGTTTTTAAACTTTTGGCTTCTCTGTTGAAGTATTTAAATAGTATCACCGAATTATATTACTTGGGTACTTAGGGCAGTCTTTTAAAAAGTTTTTAACCAATGGTTCTAGTAATTCTGTTTTTATTTATTTATTTTTTTGGTGGGGTTCCGGCCATGGGACCTGAGCTCTGGGCCTGGTCGCTGTTCCTCAAGGATAATTCAAAGCTAGCACTTGACCACTTGAGCCACAGTGCCACTTCTGGCTTTTTTTTTCCATTTATGTGATGCTGAGGAAATGAACCCAGGGCCTCAAGCATGCAAGGCAAGAGCTCTACTACTGAGCCACCTTCCTAAGTCTCCACGAATTCTTAATTGGTATATTATTCAGTTTATTTTTAATTTCAAGTTAATTTTTTTGTAAAAGTAATGTACAGAGGGGATACAGTTACATAAATAAGGTAATGAGTACATTTATTATGGAAGGAACATTGTTATCTCTTCCATTGATTTTTTTGCACACTCAAAAAAGAACTACTGATGCTTTTCCTGTCGCTATTGTCCAATGGGTACTTTTCTTTCTTTGTTAATGCATTTTTTATTATAAAATTGATATACAGAGGGCTTATAGTTACTTAAGTCACCTAAAGAGTACACTTCATTTTATTTTCTCAATTTCAAATTTTGAACTAAATTGTTCAGTTTTGTTTATGGTAATTCTTTTTTCAGAGTTGTAGGATTAGTTAATTTAGTTTTGCATAATTTTAACACATGTAAATTATTCAGACATATATTTTGCTTTCAAAATAGTTAACGTGAATATGTAAAAATTGTTTTCTTAAATTTTATATGGTTGCTGAATTTAAACAAATTTATTTTCTCATAATTCTAAACATATTTTTCCAGGTAACAAATACTGTATTTTCAAGAATCACATACATTATTTAAAAAGGCTTCATTACATGGTCACTTTTTGGAAATATTTGTACTTGAATTAAAAAAAAAACTGAGCTGGGCATAGTGATTTGAGGTTTCCATTTTTTAACTATGGTGGGAAGTATAAATAGGGTTTGTAATTCTGGAGAGACTGGGAAAATATGAGATATTATCATAAAATTTCCATAGTGAAAAGATTAGAGATATAGCCATCCCTAGCAAGATTTAGAGCACCTGGTTACCATATTCTAAATCTGGAGTTAAAACACCAGTAACATCAATCTTTTTTCAAAATAAAAGGACACATGTTTTAGAATGTTTATTATTTAAAACTTTTTTTGCAAATTTCACATGTCTTTTATGTCTTAATAATCAACTTACTTAATCTATAAGAATCCAAGTATCTTGTGACTATTTTATTTCTACTAAACTTTTAAATAGTATGAGCAATATTATGATTTCACGTATTAAAATACTTTTATTGTTTGTGATAATTTCCTCTGTTTAATATGATAATAACAATATTCCAAATATGTGTATGTGGTGTGTGTGTGTGTTTATGTGTGTTTTTTGTGTGTGTACTTCTAATGCTTGGGAAATCACACAATTTCTTCGCATATGTTAGGCCAATGTTTTACCACTGAACTATACTGTCTAGTTATAATACAAATTGTGTTTTAAGTTATTACTTTTAAATTTTCATTCCTAGTATGCTTTCTCAAAATTATATATGATAAAATGTGATACATCTTCTATCCACATTAGCAATTGTTATTGTTATTCTTTCTTTACTTCTTTGGAAATTAATTATATTCCTATTACAACTTTTTTACATTGTAACAGCTCTATACAATGCTTTATTTTCTATTTTATTTTTTCCATGTTATCTGACTTTCATTCCAAACTATCAGGTGGATTAAAAAGAAACTAGATTCAGGACACTTTATTTTTCTCCTTCTCTTCTCTGAAGTCTTTCTGTTTTTTGAAACAATACCAATGACATAGGGCTCCTATGTGATCCCCATTCTTCCCCCCCTTCTTCTGCAGTACAGCTCAAGTCATTATCATTCAACTTTTTCATGCTATAATGTTATCTAAAACTTAACTCATTCCTAATATTAATTTTAGTTGCTTTGAGCAATCTTTAAAGACATTTTTCTATATATAATATCAGGGGTTTGTGTTTTCACAAGGTGCGAAATATAAGTGCCTATCAAACATCGAGATATCTCTGGAGAATATTGGTCCACCTGCTCAATAATCTCGTACGTAAATTCAAGGAATACAGGTCAGACAGAACAATCTTGTAAAATAGTGTAGCTTGAGCCTTCATACTATCTTTGAATCGTATTACCATGTTAAGTGAAGATAACATAGTTCTACTATAAGAACAGACACATAGAAGAAGTTAACAGATTTTTCAAAAACAAATTATTATTTTTATGGTCTACAGATTTTGAAAAGGATGCTATGTCTTTATGAAATAAAAACAGAATCGTAAATGGTTGTATTGGCACTATTGCCTCTCTAGATTTAAAGAATGATTTTAGTCTACTACCTCAATCCTTTGTTTGTTTGTTTGTATGTCGGTCATGGGGTTTGAACACTGGGCATAGGCGCTGTCCTTGTGTTCTTCAGCTCAAGGTGAGCACTCTACCGCTTGAGCAACAGCAAAACTTCTGGTTTTCTAGTGGTTTATTGGAGATAAGAATCTCATGGACTTTCCTGCCCGGGCTGGCTTTAAACCACGATCCTCAGATCTCAGCCTCCTGAGTAGCTAGGATTACAGGCATGAGCCACCGGCACCTGGCCTACCTCAAACCTTATAAAGAATGATTATCAAACTAAATGTGAGATGTAAAAACCTATAAAACATAAATGTAAAAATTCATGACATTGGATCAGTAAAGGTTTCTAAAAATTTGACATGGAAAATATTAGTGGCTAAAGAAAAGCAAGAACTGGATTATATCAAGTGATAACCTTTCATAATTCAAAGGCAACTATAACAGAAATGAAATCATATTCAACAGATAGAGGGCACATATTTTTTAATGCTGCAATGTTAATGCTACAATGATTCTGAAACTTAAGTATTTTTATATCTTCTAATTCTACAGAAATTTTTTTCCTGAATAGGATATTTCTTTAAATAACATATGTAAATTAATAGTCAATAGGAGGAGCATATGAAATAAGCTCCTCTTTAGTGTCTAAGAAATAATAAAAAGAAAACTCACTAGTATGACCATAATATAAAAAGACAACGCAAAATATAATAATGCATTTGTGGAGAAATTGATATACTTCTCATAGAGATCTATTTGTATAATACTACAATCATTTTAGCAAACAAGTTTTCAAGTCTTCAAAGGTGAAAGAGTATTGTATAGGATACAGGCATTACACTTCTATGAATGTATTCAACAGAAGTAAAAAAATTTTTGGGCAGAGAATGTGGTTAATTGACAGTGAACTTGAATAATATCTGTGAGACCCTGCAAATAATCCCCAAAAACAAATTTTGAAAAGACACACTATAGAGGATGTATGCTGGACAAATTCCTGTAACTGAATTTTATATCTATTTTAATGTCTGTTCTAAAATTTACAACATTTCTATTTGAAAAAATGCAAGTTTGTGAAAATTAAGCTTTGAAAACCTATGAAGGTACAATTCACTTCCAAAGCTCTAAAATGTATACAATAAAAGGATATAATATAATGCAAGTGAATTGCATGTCAGGAAAAAAAAAACTATTGTTAAAAGTTGTTCACACAAAATATTGAATAGCTAAAAAGATGATTTTGGTGTTGGCGAAAAACTCTTTGTAAACTACTGCATTTAAAACAAAGATGTGATTTCTGTTTATTTTGAGGGTATTTTGTCCGTTTGAGTTTATACAGAGATAACTCAATCCAAAAGTATATGTGATAACTGGAATACCTAGGAATTATGCATCACTTCTAAGTATTTTTTTATTATTTTTATTTTTATTGTGAAAATACTGTACAGAGTGGTTACAATGACATGGGCAAGATAATGAGTACATTTCTTATCAAACATTGTAGCCTCCTCCTTTGTTTCCCCTTCCCATCTCTTCCCAACCTCCCCTGCCTCCCCACCCAATCCTCCCAGCTACCCACCCCACACCAAAGTTGTAAAGTTCCTTTTATGACATAACGGCTTGTACATGTCATTCTTGCAATGGGTACACCTTTTCCCCTGTTTTTCCCCCATGCTTTCCCTTATTTGCAATATCTAGTATATGTCTGAGTCAAGCAGAAAAGGTCAGATAAGGTGATGCTAGGGAAATGCACCCTAAGATATGTATTCAAATGTTTTTTTTTCTTTCATGTAATGGTTTCTAACACATTTATAAGAATATTTCTTCACTTACTATAATTTTTTCCAAGTTTTTCCCATGGGTTCCCTTATTTGTAATATCTAGTATATGTATGAGTCAAGCGGAAAAGGTCAGATAATGTGATGTCAGGAAAATGAACCCTTAGATGTGTATTTTAATGTTTTTTTCTTTCATGCATGTGTTTCTAACACATTTATAAGATTTTCTCTTTGTTGCTTTGTATGTCCCTCCCCCACAGTATAACCCCTGCTTTCACTATATTTGATGTCAGTATAACTTGTGGAGGAGATGGGGAAAAACCAGTTGTTTAAGGATACAGGTGGACCAGTTGCAACAATGAGAAGTACAAGTTGTCATGTCCAAAACAAGCTTTACAACGTTGGTGCGGGGGGGGGGGGGGGGGGGGGGAAAGGGGGGCAAGGGGGGGAAGGAGAAGGATTGGGATTAGGGGGGGAGGGGGGAGGCTGGGAAGGGATGTGAAGGGTAAACAAAGGAGGAGGCTGCAATGCTTGGTAAGAAATGTACGCATTATCCTGCCCATGTAACTGTAACTCCTCTGTACAGTATGTTCACAAATAAAATTAAATTAAATTTAAAAAAAAAAAAAGAATATTTCTGCCAGGCTCTGGTGGCTCATGCCTGTAATCCTAGCTACTCAGGAGGCTGAGATCTGAGGATCGCGGTTCAAAGCCAGCCCGGGCAGGAGAGACCTTGAGACTCCTATCTCCAATAAACACCAGAAAACCGGAAGTGGTGCTGTAGCTCAAGTGGTAGAGCGCTCGCCTTGAGCTGAAGTGCTGAGGGACAGCACCCAGGCCCAGAGTTCAAGCCCCACGACCGACAAAAAAAAAAAGATTATTTCTTTGTTGCTTTGTATGTCCCTCCCCCACAGTATAACCCCTGCTTTCACTGTGTTTAATGTCTGTAAATTTTGTGGAGGGGAAGGGAAAAACTTCTAAGTAATTGAGAAAATTTCTAGAAGAAACTTTTAGCAAATGACAGAAGACACAAACCTATGCATCTGCATTTTATGAAAGTCATATGTTACTTACTCAATCCAATTGCTTATCTCTACTTTGCTAGGAAAAATGTATTCTCAAAATAAGAGCCAAAAGCAGTGAAAAGAACAAAATACACAATCATCTTGATTTATTTGTGAGTAACAAATGAAATAAAACAATTCCACTTAACGGACTCTAATATTAGTGTATGTGAAGATGTTCGGGAATGCATATATCCATTAAATTTTTGGAATTTTAATTTCTTCTAACGTATGAAAACTAGAACAAGAAAACAAATATAGACTTAGAGTGAATGAGCCTTGAAATCATTTTCTTAATTGTTTTGAAATTACAAAAGAATTGATACTCCTTTGCTTTGGAAATCATTTAAAATATTTATCAATTATGATAATTCAAATACCAAGTAAGAGTAATTTTATATAATCATTATAAATATCATTTTATTACTATTGTAAAATAGAATTAAAAAAAACCCACCTATCATTACCTACCTATCATTATTCTTAACTTCTAATCATTATGTAAACATCTTAAACAATCTAAATAGTCACGTCTTTAACATAGATGTAAATATTCTATACTTTTTACTTAACATTTTCCAGGGGCATGTAATCATGTTTCTAAGAAATGTTCACAGCAGTGAAAAGAAGCTTTTGTAAAATTAATGTGATACGTTATGTTGTTGTTTTTAATGGTTAATTGGAGATAAGAATCTAACAAGTCCTTTTCTGTCTGGGCTAGTTTCGAAAAGAATTCTAAGATCTCAGCACCCAGAATACCTCTTATTAAACGGGTGAGTTACCGGCACTTGGTTTCATGTTTTTTTTTTAAATTATATTTTAAGATGCTTGTTTTACTATAATGTATATCATTCTACACATAAATTTATATATATATATATATATATATATATATATGTTTCTGAGGACAAATAATCTCTAAAAATGTACCATTCTACACATAACATTTATATATATATATACATATATATATATATATATATATGGAGAGAAAAAACAGACTCCCTCTAAAACATTTATGCTACTATTTTTGACCTTTTTCATTTCAAAGATATACAGTCTATTTTTCTAAAAGTTTCTTAGAATAAAATAACTGAGATTTCAATAGAAAGCAGAGTGTATTACTTTCAAGGGAATTTTAGATATACACATGACATTGTAGTAACATTTTCAGCATATTACTTGAAAAGGTTCTGCTCACACTCTTAAATATTTGATTATAGTTAGGGGGAAAGAGGAAGTTAATTCATACTGATTAGGAATTTGCAATGCTTCAAAAAATCTATTCCATAATTTGTTATAAGCACATAGTCAACTTACCTGATATGGTTTAGTTTTTTTGTTTATTTGTTCAAAATTTCAATATGGATGCATGCACAGTGGTAGCATTAAAATTATTAATCAAAAGACAAAGGGTAATAAGTAATAAACACATATATGACGTTCAATTAGCACTTATAATGCTAAAAATAATTTTGATGGAGAGGATGATGAGCACAGTGTAGCCTGATAATGACGATGTTGTGATTGAAAAGGAAAAAAAAAACTTAGACATCTTTGAAGCTGGATTTACCACATTGAATGCATAGTTATAAACAGCGTTGGATTACATAAAATAAGAATAACCGGAGGGGCTGGGAAGGTGGCTCAGTGGTAAAGTGCTTGCCTTACATGCATAAAGCCCTGGGTTCTATTCCTCAGCACCACATAAGCAAAAAAAAAAAGCCGGAAGTGGCGCTGTTGCTCAAGTGGTAGAGCGCTAGCCTAGTGCTGAGGGACAGCGCCCAGGTCCAGAGTTCAGGCCAACGACCGGACCGCCCCCCCCAAAAAAAGAATGACAGGAGGAGGGCTGGGAAGGCGGCTCAGTGGCAGAGTGCTGGCCTTGCCTACTTGAGTCTCTGCGTTTGATTCCTCAGCACCACATAAGCAGAAAAAGGAGGAAGTGGCACTGTGGCTCAAGTGGTAGAGTGCATTGAGCTGAAGAGTTGAGGGACAGTGCCAGGCCCAGAGTCCAGGCCGCATGACGAAACAAACAAACAAACAAACAAAAAACAGAATAACAAGAGGAAAGTTTGAATATCAAGAAATACAATCACATAAACAGGTAGAGACAGTAAAACGCCTAATGTTATTCCAGCAGTCTTTCTAATGTATACTCACCTTTCTTGGTGGTATTATTTTCTTACAAATAAAATCATTTATTTCCACATTTTGATGGACTAAGATGTAGGTTCCAACTTTGTGTGATTAGTTCAAATAACATTCTCATACATATACCATTCAATAACCAATGTTTTCCAATGATATATTAAATGTATGTTCTTCAGTACAGCTGTAAATACATGACACAATTTACATAATACTACTTACATATCTGCAGTTACCATAAAAGGACACAGGCTGTAGAGCCAGGAGTTAAAATTTATTTTTATTTAAGCATGAAACTATTTCTGGCTTTATACCAACAAACTGAATTTGACTCTTTCCTTATTTGAAATCTAAGGTAGAAAATGTAAGGACTCTTCACTTTTCTTTTTCATTGCTCTAGAATTCAACAAATATATTCTTCAATATTTCTGGTAGATTACATCCATTTACAGATGAGAAATATAAGACCACCAGCCAATGTTGTGAGTAAATAATGATACTAGAAGTTTTGTCTGAGATCTTCACTCTGTGTGCTTACAAGGAGAGTCATTGGGTGATGGAGAGGACCAATATGAAAAGATTATGGGGAGAAATGCATACTTTGTAAACAGTTGTTTTAAGACTGAGTGACTTGTGATGAGTATTTGCAATAGGCTTGTGTCAGGGGCATAAAAAGTAGTACATAGAAATTACATTTGTGACAGAAAGAGAAAATCTTGATCATTCATCTTATCTAATGGATGGAGGTAGGGTAAGAGGATATCTAAAGTGTTTCCACATCTCTGTCTCCTAACTATGTTAGTTACATTCTTGGTGATAAGGACTACACGTGGAAAAGATGTATTTAGAGGAAAAAAACTCTCTGATAGTTCTAAGAGTTATGTTAAACAGATTCAAAGATAGGTCTGTTTGGATATCATCAAAATATTCACGACCATGAATATGAAAAATAATAATAAAATCAGGGATATTATTAAAGGGATGTGTAAAAGGAAAGTTCTGACGAAAGTGTGAACAATGTGAGTACCAGTGTAGAGAAAATTGGAGGAAAGAGATAAATAAGGAAACAAAAAAGTAATAAACACAGATTTACAGAAGAAAAGGAAGGAAAGAATTTTCAGGAAGATATTGAAGGAAATCTACTATTTGGATTTGAAAAGTAAAAAGACATAGACAAGTTCAATAAGAACAGTGTTTTGGTGAAAGTCATTTGATAAAATGTTGAGATATGAATGTGAAGACATAAAATTCTGGATCCATTAATTCAACAGATCCTGTTGATACTAAATGTTGAGAACAAATGCTTTAATCCTGACCTTAGAAATATTATACAGGTATAACTGTCATGAAATTTTCTTAGTGGTATTCTGTGAATATTTTTGAAAACTTTATTTAGCCAGGAGATTATAGATTGAACTACAGCACAGAAAAGCCTTATTTTTCCTACAGTTCCAATTAGTGACCCATCTATCCATATCAGTTTGGGATGTTATTGAAATATATTTAGATATGTTTGTATATCTTATCAGCCTACTCATTATAAACGTAGGACAAGTAACACCAAGTATTTAGTTGAACATACAGCATTACTGATGTGACTGAAGACTCCTGGAATTGATTCTTCTTTAGAATAGAAAATGCTTCAATAGCCATTGACACATCATAACTGCCATATATATTATTGAAATCTAATTCTTGTTAGGTATATCTCCATGCTGAAATAACCCTGTCAACCAACCTGACACAAATTCTTATTTGTAGGACAATATTCTTATAAACTTCAAGCTTTTATTGAATGGAAAAGTTTAGACATTAATCTCACCACTATGATTAAATTCCTAAAAAGATAAGACATTTTGCTTTAATACCTTTCTTTCATTTTCTCATACACATTGTCAAGTAGTGAAGGATTCTGATTTAACAATAATACAATCGTGACTTGTATTAACACAACATCTAGGATCTAATGTTAATTCGGATACTTACTAAATAGCTCCAAATTTTGTGGATATTTATATTTCTCCTGGGTAAACTAATGAACTCCAGGAAAATGTCCCTAAGGAGCCTTTCAAATCTAATATCACTGTTTGTCTCAAAATGCTTTAAATTCTACATCCTTTAATGTGGGAATAGGGTTGTATTGTGGAACTTTTCTCTTCAGAGAGTGAGTATTATCGTATTGCTTAACATGGACAAAGTACCTTTATACATAGACTGTGCATGAATAAGCAAGAAGTGGTAGTTGAACAATGTTCTTAACAGTTTGTACAGATGAAATGGAAATAGAGCAACTATGAACTCAAAAGGAATGTGCAAAGAAGACAAAGGCACAAAGTAGAATGTGCCAAGGAAAGCTGAAGCATAATTTCAAATAATGTGCTCAGGTGTGAGGATGTGTTCAAAGTACAGGTTCAGACAATGTAGGTGGATATCTTGGGGGAAAACTGCTTTAAACTATTAGGGGATAATTGTACAAGTAGAAGCCCCTAACTCTGACTCTAATTAGCCACAACATCATCAACTTAGGGACTATTTTCCATGTGCAAAGTGAGAAAATAGGGCTGATCAGTGTTAGTGTTCAAGTTGAAGCAATGGCAATCACACAACTTTTCTTATAAGTGTTCATTTATTTTGGAGCATTCAAGAAGTTATTAAGTAGTAATTATTTTGCATATACCTAAATTAAGTGGACGTATTATATTGGTCTCACTTTAACCTAGAAGTTATAGATTATATCTTTTTATACTCTAACTTGGGACAATGATCTGCTGTCAGTTATTTTCTTCTCTTACCCTTCTTTTGCCCTTCCACTTACATAATTATTATTTAAAGAGACATAATTGAGCTTGCATTTCTAAATTCTTCAAAATTATCTGAACTACTTCATACTTCTGGCAGCCTCCTATATCTTTCTCAAGGGAAATATTTTGTCACTACCATTTTTATCCTACATGATATTGGATATCCTCCTGTCTCATTCAGTGCAATATATACCTTAGACATCCTATATCTCAACACTTGTACACCATAAAATACTATCTTACTAAGAAATCATGATATTAGTAATTTGGTGAGGTGACATCTGTCATTTTTGAATGGTCTTAAGTGATACTTACATGCAATCATATTTTAAACCAATATGCATCTTAGTAGATGAATGACTTGACAAAATGTGGTTTATATATGTATGGAGTAAGCCTATGCTTCCAATTCATAGTGAAATGGAAAGACTTGGAAAAATCCTACTAAGAAAAACAGCGAGACACAAAGAAACAGATTCCATGGATTCCCTCATTTGTAATAACTAGGAAATATCTAAGATAGTCCTAGCAGATGAGCAGAATGAATCAATATCTATGTATAAATGACCATATAAAATGATGCTGAGCAAAATAAATTCCTAGATAGGGAAAGAGAGGTTTTTCTTTGTGGTTGTTGTTTTTAATGTACTATGTGATTTATTTTTTCTTTTGTGTTTTCCCCTATGGTTTTCCATTGTTGTATTTGATTTCAGTATCCTTTGTATTGTATATACATTTATCTTCATTTGGCAAGGGAAGCAGAACAATAAAATGGCGAGCCAAAGACAAAAGGGAAACCAATGCAATAGAAATACTCACAGGACAACATGTTGAAAATTTACATTACAACTTGTGAGGGGTATTGGGGTGAAAGAAAGTGTGAGAAAAATGAGGGAGGGAGTAAAAATTTTGACGTTATGTATTCAATACCTTACAATTACTGCAACCCCTTCTATATATCAACTTGACAATAAAATTAAGTTATAAAATGAGCTATGTAAAATATAATTTCACTGTATTGGCTGTATTGGTATAGTAAATATTATTCTATGTGTATTACCTTTTAAAAAAATGAACATTTTGGCTGTTAATTTGAATTAGCTCTTTCTTTATCAGAGGGACTTCAACTGGAATGTTATCAAACTATACAATAATTTCAGAATATACTTCCCATTATTTTGAAAAAAAACATTTAGTGTTGTCTCATACTAAAACAGAAAACAGTTCAATTCTATGGAAAATCCTAACTTTGAAAACTAATTGTTAAGAGGACAGAATATATCTGTTCCTCAACATTCCTATGACTACTAACTACTCATTTTCAAATCCTGAACATGCCATACCAGAGATATTCAAAAAAGTACCTCTTTGCATTTTATCTAATTCTGCAATAGATGCAGTTTTCAATGAGGCATTACATATTTAAAAGTCAACAGAAAAAATAGACACGTTCTTCTGGAGGATAAAACTATGAAGTACCTTTAATAATTAATTCCTTTTTTTATTTTTTAGTCAGTCGTGGGGCTTGAACTCTGGGCTTGGGCACTGTCCCTGCGCTCTGCAGCTCAAGGTGAGTGTGCTACCGTTTGAGCTACAGCGCCACTTCCAATAAATAATTCCGGAAGAGTAAACATTTGTTCATCAGAGTAAGCTATTATTTCTATGACAATCAATCCCAAGGTTTTATGATGTAAAGTCATCCTAGCCCAACAGTTTCCAACTTGTAAGGTGCACCTTAAAATTCCCTAAATTCACATCATGACTAGTTTATCACTATTGTGAAAAAATTCTACACTTCTGCTAATGTGATGCCCTTCCTATTGTGGAAAGAATACTACACTAAAATTTGCTACATCATTTCCCCCGCAGTGGTATTCTTGAGATCAGAACACTTGCAAATATTATTTATTTTTATTTTATTTTATGTTTTTTATTACATATATATTATCTATCGTAGATATTCAGGAGATCTTTATATCTTAATATTAAGATTTGAAGTTGCTGGTTAAAAGCCCACCCAGGTAGGAAAGTTCCTTGGATTCTTATCTCCAATAAACTCATAAGGAAAAGCCAGACCCAAGTTGCACTGAGGTTCAAGTGGTAGAGCAGTAACCTTGAGCAAAAACAGGTTCAGGGACAGTGCCCAAACCCAGAGGTTAAGTCCTAGGACAAACCAAACAACAAAAACAAAATAAAAACAAACCTCAAACCTAGCATTTTTCTCATTGTATACAAAGGTACATAATTAAGTAAAGTTCTTCCTGTGTTATGAATAGGTAGAAAAAAAAGATGTCACACAATTACTCTCTTACATTACCATGTTACACCAAAGTTTCAAAAGATTGCTCTTTTTCTATATTTATAAATTAATATCATCAATTTGTTGGCAATATTTCTAGATTATTCACATTATCATTTTACACATGAACTGTTGGGATTATCTATTAACTAAGTTCTTATTATAACTCACTTGAAAGACTACTCTAGTCAATTAGAATGCCAGAATCATTTGTGAATTTGTAACTTAAATCTTTTACTTGAAAAGAATTTTGTAGTATCCTATAGAATATTAAATTACAAACAAAAAATATCTATTTTAAATCTAAATTCTACTTTAGCCATGTCTACAAAGTCCTACATTAAATGAACTTTCCTATTTCTCCAGGCTTAAACTATTGTAATCCTTCTTTATTTCTTTGGAATCTAACAGAATGATGCTTACCTTTTCAAATTTTTGGTTGGGAATCATGAGCTCTTTTGCATCTAGAAATGTTTTGTAATTAACACAACATTTAAAACACAACTGAGGAATATATATATAAGTTGCATTTCTATAGGGAACTTGACTTCTCAAAACATAATGACCAAATTAGCTCAAATTTCCAACTGTGTATTTCTTTCTTGTTTATTTTTTATTCCTTTCTTGGTTGGTTTTATTGAGACAAAATTATATTCTGCTAGTTGGCCAAAATTTCTGATCAGCTCAAGTAACTTGAGAGTGGAGTCCATGGAGTCCATTAAATACAAGATCATGTCCTCTTCAGGTTTTGTTTTCTTCTTTTTTTAAATTAATTATTTTTTTCTTGTGAAAATACTGTACAGAGGGGTTAAAATTACCTGGGCAAGATAATGAGTACATTTCTTCTGAAGCGTTGTAGCCACCTACTTTGTTTACCTGATCCATCCCTTCCCATAGTCCCCTTGCGCCGCCACCCAATCATCCTCCCCACCACCAAAGTTGTAAAGTTCGATTTTGACATAATGACTTGTATATCTTATTGTTGCAATGGGTCCACCTGTATCCCTAGTGAAATGATTTGTTTGCCATTCCCCTCCAGAAATTATACCGACACCAAATACAGTTAAAGCAGGGGTTATACCATGGGGGAGGGACATACAAAGCGACAAAGAAATAATCTTATAAATGTGTTAGAAACAATCCCATGAAAGAAAAAAAAACATTTGAATACATATTTTAGGGTTCATTTCCCTAACATCAACTTTTCTGACTTATTCTGCTTGACTCAGACATATTCTAGTTACTGCAAATAAGGGAGACCATGGGAGCTTTGTTTCTTTGGGTCTGGCTTACTTCACTTAATATAATTTTTTCCAAGTCTTTCCATTTCCTAACAAATGGGGCAATGTCATTCTTTCTGATACAGGCATAGAATTCCATTGTGTATATATACCACATTTTCTTGATCCATTCATCTACTGAGGGGTATCTGGGTTGATTCCATATCTTAACTATGGTAAATAATGATACAATAAACATAGTAGTGCTGGAATTTTTACAGTGTGTGGTCTTGTTTGTGAACATTTGGGTAAATGCCCAAAAGTAGGATTGCTGGGTCATATGGGAGCTCTATGTAGAGTCTTTTCAGGAACCTCCATATTGCTTTCCAAAGTGGTTGAACAAGTTTACACTGCCACCAATAGTGCAGTAAGGTTCCCTTCTGTCCACATTCCCTCCATCGTCTGTTGTTATTAGAGTTCTTTTTTTTTTTTTTTTTTGGTCGGTCATGGGGCTTGAACTATGGGCCTGGGCGCTGTCCCTCAGCTCTTCAGCTCAAGGCAAGCGCTCTACCACTTGAGCTACAGCCCCACTTCCGGTTTTTTGGTGGTTTTATTGGAGATAGGAGTCTCACGGTCTCTCCTGCCCGGGCTGGCTTTGAACCGCGATCCTCAGATCTCAGCCTCCTGAGTAGCTAGTATTACAGGCGTGAGCCACCAGCGCCCGGCATTATTAGAGTTCTTGATTATATCCATTTTAACTGGGGTGAGGTGGTATTTCAATGCTGTTTCGATTTGCATTTCTTTCATGACTAAAGAGCATTTCTTCATGTGTTTATTGGCCATCCTTCATTCCTCTTCAGAGAAATTTCTCGTTAAGTCTTTAGGCCACTTATTTATTGGGCAGTTGTTTCTTTGAGTATTTGTTGTTGGGGGATTTAAATTTGAGTTCCAGGTATATTTTAGATATGAGACCCTTGTCCGTTGTATGGCTAGTGAAGATCTCCCAATCCGTGGGCTTTCTAGTTATCTTGCTAGCTATGTCCTTTGCCATGCGGAAGGTCTGCAATTGCATGCAATCCCATTTGTCCCATTTGTCTTTGATTTTGTGTTTCTGGATCTCTATTAAGAAAATTTCGGCCTGTGCCAAGGAGACCTAGGGTTTCTGCTATTCCATCCTGTAATTTTTTCAGAGTGTTTTCTTTGACTCTGAAGTCTTTGATCCATTTGGAGTTAATTCTGGTGCAGGGTGATAAATAAGGATCTAGCTTTAGTGTTCTACAATATTTAACCAATTTTTCCAGCACCATTTACTGAAGAGGCTGTCTTTCTTCCATTCTATTTTTTAGCTCCCTTATTGAAAATTAGATGCCTATGGGACTTTAGATTCATTTCTGGGTTTTCAATTCTATTCCATTGGTCATCTTGTATGTTTTACTTCATCTTTCCGTATTTGGATTCCCATTAATTTTCCATCTTGTCTTATTGTCCTAGCTAGCATTCTTATACTAAGTTGAAGAGGAGTGGAGAAAGCAGACATCCTTATCTCTTTCCTGAATTTATAAGAAATGACTTTAACTTTTCACAATTAAGTATAATGCTGGCTGTAGAATCGTCAGTCCTTAGCCAAAAGAACAGCACTGGAGCAATATCAGTTCCAAATTTCAAACTATAGTGAAAAGCTATAGTAATAAGAACATCTTGGTACTGGCACAAGAACAGACCTGAGGACCAATGGAATAGGACTGAAGACTCAGAAATGAACCAATTGACCTATAGCCACCTGATTTTTGACAATGGAGCTAAAAAAAATAGAATGGAAGAAAGACAGCCTTTTCAGTAAATGGTGTTGGCAAAATTGGTTAAACACCTGTAGATCCATATATATGTATACATATATATATCAGCCTGCATGAGAATCAAGTCCAAATCGATCAGAGACCTCAAAATAAAAGCAGACACCGTGAAAACATTACATGAAGGATAAGAGAAACTCCAGGGCTCTTTAGCACAAGCCAAAATGTTCTTAATAGAGAACCAGAAACAGCAAAACAAAGAAAAGTTGTAGAAATGGGACTACATGAAATAGCAGAGCTTCTGCAAGGTAAAGCTCATAGATAGCAAGATCAATAGAAAGTCCACTTACTGGGAGAAGTTTTTCATGAGTCATAAAACAGACAGTCTTATATCTAAAATACACTTAGGACTCAAAATCATAAATCTCCCAACAACAAATCCTCAAAAGAACAACTGCCCAATAACCAAGTGAGCCAAAGTATTAAGGAGAGACTTCTTTGAAGATGAAATAAAAAATGTCCATTAGACACATGAAGAAATGCTCAACTTTTCTAGTCATAAAAGAAATGCAAATCAAAACATTAAGATTGCACCTTACTCCAGTTAGAATGGCTATAATCCAGAAATGTAATAATGACAGATGATGGTGGGGATGTGGCTAAAAGGGAATCCTACTGCATTATTTGTAGGAGTGTAAACTTGTTTAACCAGTTTGGAAAACAGTATGGAATGTCTTAAAAGACTACATGTAGAGCTCCCCAATGACCCAGCAACCCCACTTTTGGGCACTTACCCAAATGATCACAAAGTTACCAACAAAACCATGTTTATTGCAGTATTATTCACCATAGCTAGGATATGGAACCAACCCCGATGCATCTCAGCATTTGAATGGATCAAAAAATGTGGTACACACACACACACACACACACACACACACACATTGGAATTCTATGCTTCCATCAGAAAGAATGACATTGTTCCATATGTTAGGAAATGGAAAGACATGGTAAAAAATTATATTAAGTGAAGTTAGCAGACCCAAAGAAACATAGGACCCATGGTTTACCTTGTTTTACCTTTGTTTGCAAGGATTAGAACATGTCTAGGACAAGCAGAGAAGATCAAAGGCTAAGAACATATGACTATAGAAGATGATGTTAAGTGAAATGTACCCCAAGTCAGAGACACAAGTGGTTTTTCCTTTCTTTCTTTTGTTTTTAATATGCTTATTACTATGTGATTCTTTTGTAGGTTCATCCCCCCACGGTATACCCCTGTTTTCACTGTATTTGATTCAAGTGTTCTGCATCATATATATATATATATATTTGTAATTTGGGGAGTGGAAGCGATATGGCAGAATGTTTAAATGGGGATGTGGGTTGACCCATTGTGGCAATGAGATGTACAAGACACTGTGTTGAAAATGAATTTACAATGTCAGGCACGGGTCGATGAGAGAGGAGTTGGAGATGTGGGGAGGGAAAACATGGCAGGGGAAAAACAAAGAAGTAGGTAACAATGCTGTATAAGAAATGTACTCATTACCTATTCCTGTAACTCTGAGCCCTCTGTACAGTATTTTTACAATAAAAATATATTTTAAAAAATCTCTGTCTGCTGTAGATTTCCAGTGCTGCCCTCGGAACTGCTTTTTCTGCATATTTTGGCTGTGGTTAGGTCCAACTGCTCTATGGATCAGTAGTCTTCAAGGCATCTTGTTCCCGAAGTGGGACTTGGATTATCCAGTGGTGTTTAGAACCAGGCCAAGGACAGGACAAAACCACTTTCAGAACATGGCTTCGTCATTGCCCATGCAACTAGGATTGCAAGCATAATTTATCTGAATTTGACTCCAGAAAACAATCAGTGAATCAAAGGCAAGTCCACCAAACACCTCACTCCCCCCCCCATTTCCTCCTTTCTCCCTCCTTGGGAAAGTATAAAATAATTTTGCAGGCTTTGGCACATACACAAAATGCCCACCATCTCCCCTGGTAAACTAGGTTTCAATTAACTAAGTCATGTAAACGGATAATGCTGCATTCATTATTCTGGACAACATCTTCAGTTGTTGCCACTTCCAGTTTTTTCTGCTTATGTGGTGCTGAGGAATTGAACCCAGGACCTCACACATGAAAGACAAACATTCTACCACTGAGTCTCCTACTGGCCCTAATGGTTTAATTCTTTAAAATTTCTTCTTGTCATTCATGGGGCTTGAACTCAGGGCCTGGGTATTAACATATCCCTGAATTCTTGAGCTCAAGAGGACCCTTCTCCCAATTGAGCCACAGTGCCACTTCCTATTTGGAGATAAGTGACTCACAGACTTTCCTGCCAGAGTTTGCTTTGAACAGGTGAATTTTTAAATTATATTTCTCCTAGGTGTTTATTGGTACATTACAGTTTTTCTGGAATTTAAAGTTTTCTGTAAACCTTTGTCTTCAAGTAATCCAACAGCATTAAATATTACATTTTGAAGCTATCCTTTAGCACATCCATTTTGAAATTATTATCTTAAGATGAAATTCTAATTCTTTGTAGTAACAACCCATTAAAGTCTAAATGGGAAATACGCTAATTTCAGCAGCCTTCAATCTCCTTCCTCTTTTTTTTTCTCTCCAGTATCTTTTCTTGTTTTGTAACAAGTGTCATGGACTGTCCAACCATTCAAAAGGAAGCTTATTCCATTAATGTAATAGGAAAGGAATCCAGCCTGCCTGTATCTCAAGGCAACTTTGAGTATAATGTTAATCTAATAATTCATGACAGTGGATTTTCAGTCATTTCGATAAATTTTTGTTTAACTACTCATTAAAGAGGTTCCAAAATGCAAGAATCAAAAATCATGTTTTGCTTTCTAAGAATGTTTAAAAAGCTAGTAATTCAACAAAACACATTCTATTCTTCCAAGATTCCATGGTAAAGAATTTCTCTTTTATCATAGCCCTTACCACTGACCCCTTCCCTTCAAACTTGTAGCTTTGTTCAGGTTTCTTTACCAGCTTTCGTTTTTGTATTAGCCTCAGTAATCCCCTTGTAGTATTTGACAATGCAATTCCATTTATTTTTAGAGAGCTCTATTCATATTGCCAAAGGTAGAGTAATGAGCATATCATAAAGCATAAACTATTGAATATCATTAACATGATCATATGTAACAATTCCATAAATTAATATAAGTACCACATAAATGTGCAACTTCATGTACTTTTTAAAATGCCAAGTAGTTACATATCTATGTCGTAAAATAATTTGTATCACTGGTACAAGAGACTCAGCTAAAACTCTTATATCACCCCCAATATTTTTGTCAAATTTTCTTTTCTCATTAACTTTCACCTTAGGGCCTGCTTTTCCTAGCAACAAGTTATAAGTTGATATCCTTGGATTTTAGTCCACTCTGAGGAACCTCTTCTCTTTCACCACTAGTTAGTCCCTCATGATAAATACCTGAGGAATAATGACCCATTGTGCCTGCAAGAGGAGTAACCAAGTCGACTGTCTGTGCCTACTCTTACCTTGCTTTGTTTGGGAATGTGGTAGCAGAGCCAGAGGTGTCAGGGATCATGTGGCTTGAACCATGGTGATAAGATTTATGGTAGCAAAATGAGTAGCAGAGGAAATTGGGTAGCAGCAAGAGCTTTGCAGGGGTTGGGGTAGCTAATACAAGCATCCAGAAAAATTTAGCAAGGAAAAAGACGCATAGACAAAGTGAAATATAAAAAAAAAAAATGTTTTTAGGCATTGTGGGAATTCTTTGTCTACCCATGCTAAAAACATGGAAGAAAGTTATTTTAAACTAAAACTACAAAAGAAAATTTAAGGTCTTGGTGCTAACAAATCTGTCAAGGGTTTATTACATTAAACGAAGAATTCAAAATGGTTTTTCTTCATGAATACAGAGATCAAAGGTATTATAATGCTTATTGCAAAATGCAAATTAAAGGGGAAAATCAGTCAGGAAGTAAAATTTATATTGAATGTTAACATTTAAGAGGAAAAGAAGATCGTAGATGGCAGACTAAAGACAAAGCAATATCAGAACACTATAAGTTCAATAATAATTAAGGAACTTTAATTGAAAAATTGAGCTGGATTGTACACGTCAGGCAAAAGCAAGAAATCAGTGCCTACTACCAACAAAGAATCACCATAATATATATCTCAGAAAAAGAAACCAAGTTCCTTATCATTGATTTCAATAATAAACATAACCGGCCCTCCCCCACACGAATTTTGCCAGAGCTTAATCTACTCACATCCATTCAACATGAATCAAAGATCTTCCTGTAATATTTGAAACTCTAAAAGTTTCAAGTCCTACTCTGAAAACATTACAGGACGGAATCAGAGAAACCCTAGTTCTCCTTGGCACAGGCCAAAATTTTCTTAATAGAGACCCAGAAATAGAAAAAAAAAATCAAAGGCATATGGGACAAACGGGATTGCATGAAATTGCAGCGCTTCTGCATGGCAAAGGACATAGCCAGCAAGATCACTAGAAAACCCACGAATTGGGAGAAGATCTGCACTAGCTATACAACGGACAAGGGTCTCATATCTAAAATATACCTGGAACTCAAAAAATTAAATCCCCCAACAACAAATCTTCAAAGAAATAAAGGCCCAATTAATAAGGGGGCTAAAGACTTAAAGAGAAACTTCTCATTGTTGCAACAGGCCCACTTGTATCCTTAAACATCTTGTTTTTCCCCATCTCCTCCACAAATTATACTGACATCAAATATAGAGAAAACAGGGATTATACTTTGGGGAGGGAGGATTGGGTGGGGGCCGGGTGGGATGTGAAGGGTAAACAAAGGAGGAGGCTGCAATTCTTGATTCTTGATAAGAAATGTACTCATTATCTTGCCCATTTAATTGTAACCCCTCTGTACAGTATGTTCACAAAAATTAAAATTAAAATTAAAAAAGAGAAACTTCTCTGAAGAGGAAAGAAGGATGGCCAATAAACTCATGAAAAAATGCTCAACCTCTCTAGCAGTAAAGGAATTGCAAGTAAAAACATTGAGGTACCACCTCACCCCAATTAGAATGGCTATAATCAAGAACTCTAATAACAACAGATGCTGGAGGGGATGTGGACAAAAGGGAACATTACTACATTGTAGATGGAGTGTAAACTTGTTCAACCACTGCGGAAAGCAATATGGAGTTTCCTCAAAAGACTCCACATAGAGCTCCCCTATGACCCAGCAATCCCACTTTTGGGCATTTACCCACATGATCACCAACAAGACCATACTAAAGCTACCAGCACACCTATGTCTATTGCACAATTATTTACCATAGCTATGATATGGAACCAACCCAGATACCCCTCAGTAGATGAATGGATCAAGAAAATGTGGTATATATACACAATGGAATTCTATGCCTCCATCAGAAAGAATGGCATTGCCCCATTTGTTAGGAAATAGAAAGATTTGGAAAAAATTATATTAAATGAAGTAAGCCAGACCCAAAGAAACAAAGGTCCCATGGCTTCCCTTATTTGCAATAACTAGTATACCTCTGAATCAAGCAGAAAAGGTCAGATGAAGTTGATGTTAGGTGAATGAACCCCAAGATGTTAGGTGAATGAACCCCAAGATAAGTATTAAATTTTTTTCTTTCACGCAGTTGTTTTTAACATATTTATAAGATGATTTCTATATTGCTTTGTATGTCCCTCCCCCATGGTATAACCCCTGCTTTCACAGTATTTGATGTTGGTATAATTTGTGGAGGGGAAGGGCAAAAACAATTCATTTAAATAGGAATACAGGTGGACCCATTGCATCAATGAGATGTACAAATCCCTATGTCGAAAAATGAACTTTACAACTTTGGTGGGGGTAGGAGGGGTTTGGCCATCTACTTTCCAGCTGATCTGTAGGTGTAGAAGCAATTCGTAATACAAAGCAATACAAGCCAGTTCTTACTATAAATAATTTTTCTCTGAACATCTTAAAAATAAATTCCGACAACATGAAATAAAAAATGTCTAAGTTTAAAACAGTCTTCTAGACAAGTTAAAGAATTACTGAGAACAAGTATTTTAAGAATAATTTCAGAGAGCTTGAACTCAGGGCTTGGGTTCTGTCTCTGAGATTTATTACTCAAGATTAGTGTTCCCACTTTGAGCCACAGTGCCACTTCCAATTTTCTCATGGTTAATTGAACAGAAAAGTCTCACCAATTTTCTTCTCCAGACTGGCTTTATACTAGGGTCTAGAGGTCTCAGCTCTCTGAGTAGCTAGGATGATAGGCATGCGCCTCTGGCACCTAGCTAAAATAATTGCTTACCTGAGACAGAGGTCAGTTAGTATTAAATGTCAATCATGTTTAACTTTGTAAAATAAAGTTAACTGAAATGCCTTCTGCTAGAAATAAGGAATCAAATAAAAAGGTGGGTTACAAAGTTCTTACCAAAAGCCACATATTTTCCTTGTTTTTTTTTTCTTCCAAAATTGTGTGCTTTCTAGAATCATACCTTATCTTTCCTTGCTGGAATCTTTAGTTTATCTCATACATGCCCACAGCTCCTTCAACTATCCATTCTTTATGTGAAGAGATTGCAAATACCTATTTTCAGTCCAAACACCTTGTATGCACCTCTCATCCATATATTCAACTGACATAAAAACTTGTGAAACAGTAATCATATCTTATCATTACTGGATATTAATGTGTAAGTAAAATTTCAGAAAATAATGAATAACATAAATAAATATATCACGATTTTAAAATTAATGCTAAATATAAATACAACGTTGATTATTTTCTGAGCAATTTAATAAAAACCTCAAGGAAAAGAAATCAACTTTTTTGAGTGCTGATATTATGGTTTAAACTCAGGACCTTACCTTGTCACTTAGGATTTTTCCCTCAAGGGTGGTGCTCTGTATTTGAACGACAACTCCCCTTCCAACTTTATTTGGGGGATTATATAGAGATAAGAATCTCATGAAATAAAAATCATTTGTGTCCCTATCTTGGGGTTCATTTCACATAACATCATCTTATATGGTCATATGGTACCATGTACTAGTTACTGCAAGTAAGATTAACCATGGGACCTATGGTTATATGAGGCTGGCTTATTTCACTTAATACAATTGTTTCTGCATCTTTCCATTTCCTAGCAAATGGGGCGCTGTCATTCTCTCTGATGGAGGCATAGAATTCCATTGTTCCATTGTGTGTGTGTGTGTGTGTGTGTGTGTGTGTGTGTGTGTGTGTGTGTGTATCACATTTTCCTGATCCATTTATCGACTGAGGGGCATCTGGGTTGGTTCCATACGTTAGCTATGGTAAATAATGGTGCAATAAACATAGTCGTGCTGGTAGCTTAATATGGTCTTGTTTGTGAACATTTGGGCAAATGCCAAAAATGCGATTGCTGGATCAAAGGGGAGCTCTAAGTGGAGTCTTGGAAAAAATTATATCGAGTGAAGTAAGCCAAACCCAGAGAAGCATAGGTCCTATGGTTTTCCTTATTGCAATAACTATTATATGTCTCAGACAAGCATAAAAGTTCAAAAGCTATGTACATAAGACCAGATAAGATGACGTTAAGTGAAATGACCCTCAAGATAGGGTTTAAAATCTACCATGTGTTTTTTTTTTTCTTTTTAAGTTTCTCCCCCATGGTGTAACCCGTTTTCACTGTATTTAATGTCGGTGCCCTGCATCTTATATAAACCCTTCTCTAGCTTGGGGAGGGGAAGGGAAAAAACAAAATAATTAAATAATGATACAGGCTGACCCATTGTAACAATGAGATGCACAAGACACTATGTTGAAAAAGGATCTTTAAAATATAGGCGAGGAAAAGGGGAAGGGAGGAGGGGGGAGTGTAGTTGTGGAGGTGGGAGGGGAGGGTTAGGGAAAAACAAAGGAGGAAGTAACAATGCTTGATAGAAAATGTACTCATTAACTTGCTCATGTAAATACAACCCCTCTATACAGCATTTTTGCAATAAAAACCTCTGTTAAAAAACAGAAGTTGTGCCGGGCACCAGTGGCTCACGCCTGAAATCCTAGCTACTCAGGAGGCTGAGATCTGAAGATCATGGTACAAAGCCAGCCTGAGAAGGAAAGTCCGTGAGATTCTTATCTCCAATAAAACCACTAGAAAACCGATACTGGTGCTGTGGCTCAAGCTGTAGATTGCTCCCTTGATCTGAAGAGCACAGCGACAGTGCCCAAGCCCAAAGTTCAAACCCCACGACCGACAAAAAAAACCCCCACAAAACAGAAGGTGTCATATACACCAAGTATAGTAGCCGACATCTGTATTCCCAGCTGATTGGGAAGCAGAAATGACGAGCGTCACGGTCTGAGGCCAGGCCAGAGAAATAACTGCCAAGACAACCATCTCAACAAATGAGCCGTCCATAGTGGTTCACATCTGTAATCCTAGTTAATTATGTTATGAGGCATAGGTAGCAAGTCTCAGTCAATCTAAGATCAGACCAGCGCAAAAAGTTCAAGATCTCAAGTAAATAAGATGGAGTAGAAGTATGGCAAAAGTAGTTGAGCTGCTTGGTACTATACAGACAAAGTCCTGTCTAGCAAACAGAGAACCCTTGACTAGAACCCTAATAATATTCCTTTCTTCCACCAAAAACCCTAAATAATTTTGTCTTATTTGAACATCTAATTTCAAGGCCGCTGACAAATCAGAGATGGTGATATTCTCTTAAAAATTAGGTATTCAAAAGAGACAAAGTTCTTTATATTTTGAAAAAAATTGAAAAGGAAGGAAAATGCATGTGATTTTTGTTAGCTCCATAATTCTTGAAAACATAAAACGTACTCAAGTATTTAATATATATCCATATATGTGCATATATCCATGTATGTATAAATGTGTGTATGTATATAATCATATATATACATACATATATATGTATAGTTCATCTCTTTTCTGTGTAGCAAATGGTACAAATGAATCTGTACAATCACTACTCAAAGGCATGAATAGACAAAGAGAATGAGCAGAGAACTCATACTCAGAAATCTATGGTTAGCCTATAACCCTGAAAATCATTTACATCAGTTTGCATGTGTCAGTTAGTGCAGGACAGGGACAATACAATGTTAATGAGATACCAGGCAGATGACATGAGAAATGAGAGATACAAATGGTACAATATTCTTTTTGATGGGTAAGTAGAATTTCCAGTGTTTCTGTGTGTGTGTGTGTGTTTGTGTGTGTGTGTGTGTGTGTGTCTATGTGTGTGCCAGTCCTGGGGTTTGAATTCATGGCCTGGATGCTATCCCTAAGTTTTTATGCTCAAGGCTACCATTCTACTACTTGAACCACAGCTCTGGTTTTTTTGGTGCTTAATTGGAGAAAAAAGTCTCATATAGACTCTTGCCTGCACTTGCTTGCAGTTATAATCTTCAGACCTCAACTTCCTGAGTGCTAATATTACAAGGGTGAGCTATCACCACCTGCCCTCTACCTCTTACCTATAACCTTGGCCATCCTCTGAGTTCCAGAAGTGTATGTCTTACCAAGGTCACATTTTTATTTTGCCAGTGTTGTGGCTTGAACTCAGGGTCTGGGTATGTTCCTGAGCTGTTTTTGCTCAAGGCTACATTCTATCACTTAAGTCACAGTTCCACTTTTGGCTTTTTCTGTTTATGTAGTACTGAGGAATCCAACCCAGGGCTTCATGCTTGCTTGGTAAGCACTCTTCCACTTAGCCACATTGACAGCCCAAGGATTACCTCTAACAGGAACTATGAGGGTGCAATTTATTGATACTCTTTTCAGCACAGAAATCGCTGGCCATTTCATATCTTTGCCAGGATTTGGGACCAGTGTGAGACTCAGCAATGAGGAATGATGAATGAGTGATAGCCACCAGGCCTCAGAGATCTAGGCTCACATCCTACAGAGGAATAGAGAATATGGAGCCAGAATTTTCTACAACTCCTACAGCCTAGCAACAGTGGTCTCCCTTAGAGGCAGCAACTAGCTGCTAGATGTCCCAATGGGACACCTCAGCCAGAACATAATTCACTCATTGCATACCCCAACCAAGGCAAGCATTCTGGGCTTCAGTTATTAAATGGCAGAGAAGGATGCTTTGTTCAAGCTACTGGCTCAGACTTAGTACTCTCTAAGGGCTTGTCCCAGCTTGCCCAGGTTGGGGCTCTGATCATGGGCAACCTGCTGAATGCCCATCATCCATACGTCATCCAAAACTACACAGAAACTTGGACTTACTGCCTTCTTTTTTTTCTTTGACAGGACTGAGGTTGAAATATGAGCCTAGGCCCTATCCCTGATCTCCTCTTTCTCAAGGGTAGCTCTCAGCCCTTGAGCCACAGCCACAACCCATAGGGATATTTTGCTGTGACCTCTTAGAAATAAGAGATTTGCGGACTTTCCTGTCCTGGCTGAATTTAAATTGGCATTCTCTACATCTCAGCCTCCTGAGGAGCTAGGATTATGTGCAGGAGCCACTGACACCTGGCTTTCTTTTCTTCTTATTGTTCTTTTTTTGGGGGGGGAGGGGGTGGTCAGGTCATGGGGCCTGAACTCTGGGCTTGGGCACTCTCCCTCAGCTCTTCAGCTCAAGACTAGCACTCTACTACTTGAGCCACAGCGCCACTTCCAACTTTTATCTTTTTGCTTATGTAGTGCTGAGGAATCAAACCCAGGGCCACGAGCATGCAAGGCAAGTGCTCTACCACTGAGCCACCTTCCAAGCCCTCTTGTTCTTTTTTAATCGTGAAAATCTGAAATCTTCAGTGTCATTCCAATGGTTTGCATTCGAAGTAAATTTCCCAGGCCTGGAGTTAGAATACCAGGACTGCCACACACAAATGGAGGGAGATCCTGACAAACTCATTCATATTTATGTGAATGCTAGTGGAATGTTATAAAAGTAATTAAATTTGCAGTTAATTCATGATTCTATTTTAGAAAGCCACGCAAAAATTATTGGATTTACATCTTCTATTCTAGCACCATGCTATGATTCCCCTAATGGAAGGATATTGATTAATTTTTAATTAATGCTTTCATAAGTATTCAAGTATGATACTTCATTAAGTGGAGACATAACTTAATAACTAATTATTGGTAACTATATATATATATGAAATTTAGTGATATCCTCACATTCTCTCTCTACATATATATATATATATATATATGCATATATAAACAGCAATCTACACATCTCTCACTCCATATATATATATGGCACTACTGTGGCTTGATAACAGGTCATCAGACCTTCCTGGCAGCTCAGTTTGTCAGAGGTTGGTGTGCTAAGACTGTGACCCCATTTATGGGTTGGGCATTGTAGGCTGTAAGTTGAAATCCCAGCATTGCCAAAAATTTATTCATGGAGTATGAAGCCACTTTTACACAGTTTTTTTTTTTCCTGAAAAATGTCCTGGGTCTCAAAATGATATATACTTCATATGCAAATATATCCTGTGTGATAGGATGTAATAAATGACATGTTATATGTGTAATAATACTAAATGAATAAGGGTTATAAATGTCATACTCACTAAACTCATGTATGTATTTTTCCAGTGTTGGAGCTTCAATTCAGACCCTGGGAACTGGTCTGAATTTCTTGTCTTCAAGGACGGTGAGCTTACCCTTCACCCACAGTGCCACAGAGATACCCAGATGCTGAGTTCAAATCCCAGGCCTCCCAGAAAATTGGTGCAAATTCCAAGCCAGGGCCTTTTTTTATTTTATTTTATTTTTGCCAATCATGCGGCTTGAACTCAGATCTTGACAACTCTGCCACAGCTACACTGGGATCCTAGGACCCAAGTTCAAATCTTGATTTTGGCAAGAAATAAAATAAATAGGAGAAGGATAAAATGGAGAAATACAAGAAGGTGGTTTTACATTTTTTTTCCCTTTGCATTGTGACCATCCTGCGTGTAAATGACAAGGCCCAGAAAGTGTACATGACATTGCATGATGATGTTTGGCTGGCTAATAGGGAAGCCATAGCCAAAACCTCAACTTAGGCCTGGAGGTCGAATCCAGGGACTGCTACTAAGTATTGGCATGAGGCTCTAAGAAACCCATTCCCATGTACATCCATATGAATGGAATTTTATAACAGTAACAAATTAGTAATTAGTGTATGAGTATACAATAAAATTATACACAACAATTATACTACAATGACTAATTTTCAATTAATACTTTATTATGTATTCAACCATAATACTTAAAAGTGGAAGGAATAATTTGATTGTCAATAATGGGTAGTAATATTATATATGTAATTTCATACTATACAGACAGCTTTCTCTTGTTTTATACATATATGTATATATATGTGTGTGTATACACGCACACACACACACACACACACACACACACACACACACACATATATATATACACATATATGCCAATCTACACATTTATCTGTTCACACTTGTCACTCTTGGGGCTCAGTAGTATAATGATGGCTAGTACATACAAAACCCTGGATTCGATTCCTCACTACCGTATGCACATAAAAATCCAGAAGTTGTGCTCTTACTCAAGCAGTGAGCATTAGTTTTGAGGATAAAAGCTTAGGGACTGTGTCTAGACTCTTACTCAAGGTCCAAGATGGGCATGAAAAAAAGACTAAATGTTGTGACTGCAACTCTATAAGGATAGGACTTCAAATACCTCATCACAGAGCAAGCCGGGAGTCTGGTGCTGACAGCTGCCATCTAACCTGACTTAGACAGAGGTATACTACTGCAACTCAGTCTCACAGAACCAGATGCGGCTGGCTTGCTCACCCCTGTCATCCAAGATTCTCAGAGGCTGAGATCTGACACTGGTGGGTTTAAAACCCACCCCTGGTGGGATGTCTGTGAAACTCTGAGCTGTGGATCAAAGTGATAGATCTCTAGCCTTGAGCAAAAGATCTTAGGACAGTACCTCCAACATTTTAGTGCAATTCCTGTGGCTGACTCCCCCCCCCCCCCCAAAAAAAATACCCCTCTGAATCATTAGATGTGAACTTTGTGCAGTTTGTGATGTCTTTCTGAAAGAATGGTGATACTGATGAAAGCACCCTAATACTAATGACAGCTTGTGGGATACATCTATGTGATGAGTCCTTCCTGGGGTGCTGGGGCCCCCACGGGTTGCTGTGTGCTGAGTCCTGCACAGGATGCTATGTGCTGAGTCCTTCACAGGGTACAGTGTGCTAAGTCCTGCATTGGGTGCTGGGTGCTGAGTTTTAAACAGGATGCTGTGTGCTGAGTCCTGTAAAGAGAGTTATTTGGAGCTGGGCACCAGTGGCTCATGCCTATAATCCTAACTACTCTGGAGGCTAAGATTTGAGGGTCATGGTTCAAAGTCAGCCCGGGCAGGAAAGTCGCTGAAACGCTGATCTCCAATAAACCACCAGACAACTGGAAGTGTCGCTGCAGCTCAATTGGTAGAGCACTAACCTTGAGCTGAAGCACTGAAGGACAGAGTTCAGGCCCAGATTTCAAGCCCCATGAGCGACAAAAAAAAAAGAGTGTTATGTATTTTGTCCTTCAAAGGGTGCATTCTTTCATCTTGTCCTTGTAAGAACTCCACAACTGACATGACCATGCAGAAAAGAATATTGAGGGTCAGATCTGTCCCCAGGGCAGGGACAAAATTATGTATTACTGAAGACTAGTGAGGTGTCTATAGGAGACAATTGTTTGTCTTGTTTTTTCTAACTCATGTACCTTGAACTCAGGGCCTAGGCACTGACCCATACCTCTTGGGCTCATGGCTAGCACCCCACCACATGGAGCCAAGAACCCCCTTGCATCAGAGTGCCACTGCTTAGGGTTCTATAACCAAGGTCTGTCATCCTGCCTTCTCAAGAAGCTGAGATCTGGGTTCCAAACTATCCTTGACACAAAAGGTACCAAGAGACTATTATCTCCAATTCACCACTAAGAAACCTGAAGTGGAAGCTGGTGCTTGTGGCTCATGCTGTTCATCCTAACTACTCAGGAGGATGAGATCTGAGGATCATGGTTCAAAGCTAGCCTGTGCAAGGAAGTCCTTCAGACACTTACCTCCAATGAACCACCAGAAAACCGGAAGTGGCTCTGTGGCTCAAGTGGTAGAGCACAAGATTTGAGCTGAAGAGCTCAGGGACAGCACCCAGGCCCAGATTTCAACTCCTACAATGACAACAACAGCAAAAAAAGACAGAAACAAACTAACAAACTTGAAGTAGAGGGCTGGGAATGTGCCTTAGGGGTAGAGTGCTTTGCATGTATGAAACCCTGGGCTTGATTTCTCAGAACCACATCACTAAGAAAAAGCCTGAAGGAGGTCTCTGGTTCAAGTGGGAGAGGGCAAACCTTGTACAAGAGAAACTAGGTACACTGCTCATGTCTTGAATTCAAGCTCCAGGATTAGTGTATGTACACACGCATGCTCGTACACACACTCACACACAGAGAGAAAGCAGGAGTGAAGCTGTGACAAAGTGGTAAAGCACTAGACTTCGGCTCTGAGCTCATGGTCAGCACCCAGGCCCTGTGTACAACCCCAAAACCTAGCCACCCAGGGCCCAACTAGGAGAGGTCAAAGGTTTCAAACCCTGATGAGCTTCACCAGTGCTAGATGACAGGAAACTTTGTGATATCCAACATGTGCTTGGATTTCCCAAGCTTCTGGAAACCTAGGAGAGGCATTAGAGGCCCATCATTGCCGGCAATGAAACATTTCATTATGTTCAGTGCCCTAGTTGTCTGCCTGAAGGACTACTGAATTATATTGAGCACCGTATCTGAACACTGGAATATAGTCTCATAAAGGCAGGATAAGAGCACAGAACTTGGCCTGCCATGGGAGGTGGCAAAAATGAAGGCCTGCTGTTAAATCAGAGCACTGGGAAGAGAGATAGCTAAGGGTAAAAAGAGGCCTTTTTCTCCTGACTTTCAGAGCCTGCCCACACATCCTCACTAATTGGCCCAGATGGAGTTACTTGGTACACAGATGTACAGGAGTGAGGTCTTTTGTGTTCCTGTCCAGACAATGAGGGAGACTTCCTCCAACAGTCCTGGGATGCAGAGAAACCCTCAGGTTACATTGGGAGCAGGGAGGGGAGCCCTGGAACATGCAATATCATAAAAGCACTTTCTGTGTTATGAAATCATTGTATTGAATACAATTTTCCTTGCTTGGTACCATTCATCAAAGCTACTCAGGAGTTTCACCTATAGGAATACATCCATACATACACAAAGAAATTGTGGTACGGGTTTTATTTTTTGAGGGGGCAGGTCCTGTGGTTGAACTATGAGCCTAGGCCTAGTCCAAGAGCTCCTTTTTCTCGAGTATTGCATTAAGCTTGAGTCACAGCCCCACTTCTGGGTTTTTCTGTGATCTCTTAGAAATAATATTGTCAAGGACTTTCTTACACTGGCTGGTTTCAAACTCAAATTCTCTATATCTCAGCCTCCTGAGGAGCAGGGATTACACTCAGCAGGCACTTTCACCTTCTTTCTTTTTTCCTTTGTTTTATAATCTGGACTGACTTCTTAATAGGGTCATTTCTATGGTTGGGACTTATAAGTAAACTACCCAATGTTCTTTATACCTGCTTTCTTTGAAAGTATTTTCTCTCTTCATCTTACTCTCTGGTCACAGGTTTGAAGCCAAAATGAGAAATGAGTTTTACAGGATTTAGGAGAAAATGTCCACATGACATGCCAGTTCTGTCACTTAGCATTGAGCTGCAGTGAATTTACTGTCTCAGGATATGAGGACCAAAAGCTGGAGCAATCCTCATACTGTCTGCATTGCTCCTTTTGCTTATAAAATGATCTAATAATTATGAGAGCTGTGTGTCTCAAATCTTCATGATCTAGAACACACTAGAAGCATGTTCCTGTTTCTGTTTCTCTAGTACCTCTTCAGATTTAGACTAAAGGTTTGGGTGGAGTGGCTTCTAGGTGAATCCCTGAGGAAATCCACTTTAAGCCTGCTCAGGAGATCTCCATTCAAAGCTAGCCCTAGCAGGAAAGCTTTATTGTCTCCAATAAACCACAAGAAAACCAGAAGTGGAGCAGTGGCTTACAGGATAGAGCTCCAGCTTTGAGAGAGAAAGCCAAGCAGGAGATACAGGCCAGACCAGGCAGGAAATCCTAGGAGGCGCTTATGTCCATTGAACAACCAGATGGCTGAAAGTGGAGCTGTGACAGTGGTAGAACCTCAGCCTTGTGAAAAACAGCTGGAGAATTCATCACATCACATCCTCAGTTTAAGCCATCGGATGGTCACAAAAGAAAATTCAAAAAGAGAAGGCCAAGTTTATGTATCAGTGTCCTAGTTACTTACGTGGGTATATTACTTCCCTAAGTGAAAAGAGGCTGTATGCAAAACTTCTGCTTTTATTTAAGATTTATGTTTTAGATATGCTCATTGTACATACTGCATCATTTTCATCATTTCAGCCCCATTGCTTTTCTCTTCCAGGGTTCTAGGCCTGTTTCCTTATATGATGCACGCTGAAGCTCTCAGCAGCCTTTATTTACATTTTATTATGAAGCCAATGCAGGAGCAGTCACAAATCAGGCAGGGGAAGAGAAGATCAGAGTTCATAGAAATAAGCGGTATTCAGAAAATTATACTTGGGGACGCAAAATGGTAGCATATATATGTAAAAACTACCATTAAGAAAAAAAGGTGAGGGGGCTGGGAATGTGGATTAGTGGAAGAGTGCATGCCTAGCATGCAAGAGGCCCCGTGTTCAATTCCTCAGCAACACATACACAGAAAAATCCAGAATTGGTCCTGTGGCTCAAGTAGCAGAGTGCTAGAGACAGTGCCCAGGCCTTGAGTTCAGCCCAAGAAATGTCAAAGAGATAACTATGTAGGTCGGTAGGTAGGTAGGTAAGTAGGTAGGCAGGTAAGTAGGTTGGTACATAGATAAACGGACAGACAGACAGACAGACAGACAGACAGACAGACAGACATAGACAGATAGACAGATAGATAGATAGATAGATAGATAGATAGATAGATAGATAGATAGATAGATAGATAGATAGATAGATAGATAGATATAGATAGATAGATAGATATAGATAGATAGACAGACAGATAGAAAAATGATAGATGAATCTACTTCAGGAGGAAAGAAGAGAACAATTCCCAGTCATGAGGCCTTCTGTAGTGTGCCAGGACACCAGCATCACCTTCACACAAACACAGAGCCGGAAGAATATCTCTTTCCCACTTCTCAGGCAGCCGAAGCCCCAGAGCCAAGAGGGCAGAGCCAGGTTCTAACTCAGCTGCTTGGAGAAAAAAAAGAGAAATGACCCTGCCTCACCTAGGACTGGGGATTAGCATTAATGATGTGGAGAATGAACGAAGGAGAAATGACTGGCAGAGGTAGAAGAAGGGCCTTCAAATCTGATAGATGGAGAGTAAAAAACCCACTCCCTAAGACCAGAGAGCAGGGCTTTTCTACTCTGTTTCTCCACTCTCCCTAACTAAACTGGCTCTCTATTGGTAACCAAAAGATAGCCCGAGGCTCCCTTCACCTGAGGGTGGAAGGTTAGTCTTTGTTTGAGGAAGCTGAGAAAAACTTCTCCCTGCTTTACCTCTAACAAATGTTTCAGGTTTTCCCCCATTGCTGGTTGTGCCTGGAATGAATGACGTTGTTTTGCAGCTCACTTCCCGGTTGATTTTGTATATTCTGCCTCCTTGTTCTCTTCACCTAGCCTGGCTTTGAAACTGTTTTCTGTCCTTCAAATACAGTGTTACACTGGAGTTCTTCCTGCTAACTGTGCCAGGGCTTGGATCCTGAGAACTTCATTTGAACCCAGGATGGGTCAATGGGTCAAGAACACTAAGAACATTTAGTGTAACTTCTCATCACCAAAGGAAAAACAAGAAGCTCTTGAACATCTGACCTTTCAGATGTGGAAGTCAGAGTGTCATGGACTTTCCTGCCCTGGCTGGCTTCAGTGTGATCCTGAGACCTCAGCATCCTGAGCTATGGTGATGCGCAAGAGCTACTTGTGCTTTGCTAGGTTCAGATGTGTAATGACATTGACTATACAAGTCAACTGCTTATCACAAAGGGCTTAGGTAGCATATTAAGCCTTTCAACATTGGACCTTTCAGAACCCTGTGGACACAAGGTTACAATGCTAGAGTCTGTGAGGCTGGGCATGTGGATCTGCTACACTTAAGCCTGGAGGTCTGACTACAATTGTGCTGTATATCAGCGTTGATTTTCCAGAGAATGTTCTCATATTTAGCAAATATAAATGTACTTTGATTAACCCTCAATTTTTTTCCAGTTCTGTGTCTTGTATCAACCCTGGGCACTGTCCCTGAGCAATTCAGTCAAGGCTAACTCTCTACCACCTGAGCCACAGCTCCACATGGGATTTTTTAGTGGTTCATTGGAGATAAGAGACTAACAGGCTTTTCTTGCCTAGCCTGTCTTTGAACTGTGGTCTTCAAATCTCAGCATCATGAGAATGTAGTTTTCCAGGTGTGAGCCACCGGCATCTGGTCTATTGTTTTTGACAGCCCTGGGGATGGTTTTTCTCAAGGCTAGCATTCTACCATTTGAGCCACTCCACTGCGTCTGTCTTTTTCTGAGTATGTGGCACTGAGGATTCAAACCCTGGTATTCATGCATGTTGAGTGAGTTCTTTACCACTAAGCCTCATTTCTAGCCAACGCCTTACAATTTGATCCCACAACTTGCCTGTCCTCAAGAAAAGGCTTCTCAGTATAAATCATCTAAAGACATCCCTATAGGAAGGTATCCAAAGATAAATAGGACAAAGCTCATTCTTGGGAGAGACTATAAACGTGAGAAGACTGTGACAACTGCCTTCATTTAATTATGTATCATGTTTCAACACAAAAAATTTTAATGATAAATGAGTCAATGTCCTAAATTATTGTGTATAATTTTATAATAGATGTGCAAAATGTAAATGGGAATGACAATATAAATAAAAAACAATAAAAGAATGAATCAAATAAAAAATAAATAAATACAAAATCAATAATGAAAATCATAACATTTAATAAACATACATATGTAAGTATATATCATTTATTACACATGTATAGAAATATCTTTTCCATTGCAGGGCCTTCATTCAGGCCATGGGAACTCTAGCCTGAATTTCTTTTCCTCAAGGACAGTAAATTTTTCCTTCACCTATGGTATAAAAGAGTTACCTGGACGGTGAGATCAAATCCCACCAATGGTATAAATACTGGCCCCAATTCCAAGACAGTGAATTAATTTTTTAATGGAAGCAGTTTATTCAGTTCCATGCTGAACATTAAATAAAAAGCAGTGTAGAATTTTGTACATCTATTCAGACATCCTTCCCTTAACCCCAAAGTGCTTCTCGGGATACTACATTGTTTATTTTTTTTGTATGTTTTTTATTGTAAAAATGTTGTACAGACTGGTCACAGTTACATGAGCAAGGTCATGAGTATATTTCCTGTTGAGCATTGTTACCTCCTCCTTTGTTTTCCCCCTACCATCCCTTACCTCCCATCTCCACAACTACTCCCTCTGCCAAGCTCAGTGACTTAATTTTTTAGTTTTGTCTTGGCACGGGGTTTGAAATCAAGTAGTAGCAAATCTGCACTTTCCCTCACATTGCTATAAGTTCCTGAGTTCAAATCCCAGCCTAGGAAAGAAATCTGGCAGAAATTCAAAACCAGGGAGCTCTATTTTTTTTTTAATTTAGCTAAATAATCAATTAATTTTTGTCTTTTGTCTCTTTTTTTTTTTTTGGCCGATCATGGGGCTTGAACTCAGGTCGTGGCAACTTTGCCTCAGCTTCGATCACCCTAGGCTGGGTGCAACCTTGGGACCCATACCAATCCTGGAATCCTAGGCCCTGAGGGCTTGCGGAAATAATAAAAAAAAAAGTGAGATAGCACAAAAATTTGCAAGCTGCAGAGGGCTGGGGGTTTAATTTTTTTTTTCTTTGCATGGTGACCATCCTGGGTCTGAATGCCACGGGTGCAAACTGGACCTGACCTGCCATGGCTGAAGGCTAGCGGGCTAGCCAACCTGTCTACATAGGTCCTGGGTTCAAATCCAGGTTCTGACAACTACCAATGGCAGGAGATCACAAGACACTCATTCCTATGCATAGGAATACCAATTGAAAGAGAAGTTTGTGCATTGGTCGAGCCTAAAATTGGATGCAATAATCCTAGGACAATATTGATCTTAGTTTCATGCTTTACTAAGCATGAAAAGAATAATATTCCTTTAATTATAGTATAATAATAAACACCTAAGAGTTGTTAGGAATGTAGTATTTGTCATTCAATCGTAGATAGGCAGCTATGGTGCTTTTTACCAACATATATTTATTTGTATACTACTGACTGCATATCCTTGTATTGCTGTTTTGGCCAATCCTGGGTCACGATCTCAGCACCTGGGAACCACCTCACAGCTTCATTGGCTAAAGGCTGCTGTGCTCACACTTATCCATTCATAAATTGGTCCTGCTAGGCCCTGAGTTCAGATCCTAACACTGCTAAAAATTGAATCTTGGAGTATGAAGCCAAGTGTGACACCTGTTTTCTTTTTCTGGGAGAGTCCTGGGTGTCAAGCGTAATGGAGAACACATCTATAAATCTAGATGGTATGTGATAGCAGGTAGACAATGTAATACATAGTTAGGATTCATCACAGTCAATAAAATAAACAGTAAATTAATGAAAAATATAAAAAAATACAATCAATAACCACACCATACATAATATAGACTGAACATCTGAATGGAAGTTTAATCCTATCTTTAAAATGTATATAAGGAGTACGTTTTCCAGTTCTGGGGCTTGAATTCAGACCTAGGGAACAGGCCTGACTTACTGGTCTTCAAGCATGTTGAGCTTCTCCTTTCCCCACAGTGCAAAAGAGTTACCCAGACACTGGGTTCAAATTCCAGGACTTGTAGACAAAAAAAAATGGCACACATTCCAAGCCAGGGAGCTTCATTAGTATTTTTAATATTTTTTAAGTTCACTTTGCCTTTATTTGATACATATTGATTTTAGAGCATGAGAGATTTTTCAAAAAAGGGATTTAAACTTTTACATTTCAGCATAGCACATTGGTGCTTCTATTTTGAACATCTGCCTTGAAGAGTGAG
This sequence comes from Dipodomys spectabilis, assembly GCF_019054845.1. NCBI lineage: Eukaryota > Metazoa > Chordata > Mammalia > Rodentia > Heteromyidae > Dipodomys > Dipodomys spectabilis. The sequence goes on from NW_024870866.1 coordinate 761,680, forward strand.
AATGAAAATAAGGACATCATTTCTCTCTAAAATGTCAGGACAGTTGAATTTATTTCTATTTAGAGTTATTTCTACAATTATAAACTCTCTGCATTTGTATCGTATGAGTTTTCCTCAGTGCCTACTAAGAAATACACTAGGGGAGTCCTCATATCACAAAATGTTGGGTTTCTGAATAAAACCTCAATAAACTGGATTGTAAAATGAAAAACAAAAACAATGGGCCTGGGATGTATCTCAGTAGTGGAGTACTTGCCTAAAGAGCATAAGACCCTGACAGAAAAGTTTCCTAAAGCTCAGAATGTTAGAATTTTATGATCTGCATGAACAAACTTTTTTTAAATTTATTTTTCGGTCCTGGGGCTTGAACTCAGGGGTTATCCCTGTGCTCTTCAGCTCAAGGTGAGTGATCTAGTACTTGAGTCACAATGTCACTTCAGTTTTCTAGTGGTTTATCGGAGATAAGAGTCTCATGGACTTTCCTGTCTGGGCTGACTTTGAACCACCAACCTCAGATCACAGCTTCCTGAGTAGCTAGGATTATAGGCATGAGTCACCGGTGCCAGGCACATGAACAATCTTCTTAAAGATTGATTCTGAGAAAAGAAACTTGGAATACACTTTTAGTGTAAATAATTTATAATGCCATGGTTAAGGCACTAATTCAGAAATATTTATTCATTGGCTGGTTTCTTAGTTTATTTAAAGATATATATACATATATTATTAAAAGCATAGCTTTGAAGTGCACCTAAGAGCTTATGTGCTCAGGTAAAGTTATACAATTGAATAAGCTTCATTTTTTTTCAGTTTGATTGGTACCTTAAATTAGGTGAGATTTGTGTATTGTCGTTTTGTTCTCTGTTTTTGGAGGATTTCTCTCCCTTTTATCCCCCTACCTCTTCTCCTCACATTTGAACTCAGCTTGCTCTTTGTTGGCTTCATTGTTCATAGCTGATTTTCTACCACTTCATTTGCCAGTTAATTGGAGATGATATCTCTCAGGCTTTTCTGCATTCATTGGCTTTGAAATTTCATCTTCCAGTTCTCAGTCTCCTGAGTAGCTTACAGATGTGAGCCACTGTGGTGCCTAGTGATAAATTAGACTTTGGTTGGTGTATTCTTTCTGTTTTTCTAAGCATGGGATCATCTACTATAGTATTTCTGTGAATGTCCTTGGATCTGAAGTAAGATATATAATACATATGCAAATCTGTATAATTTTCATAAAATGTAATAAATATGTGTTATAAGTGTAATAATAGTCAATAAATATAATAAATGAATAATACAAAAAAGCAATATGCAGTAAACATAAGTATGTAGATATTAATCATTTCAAATATGAATGAAAATTAATTTATAGGGCTGGGGATTGATTTCAGGCCTAGGGAACAGGCCTGAATTGCTTGTATTCAAAGAGGGTGAGTTTCCCCATTCCCCACAGTGCATTAGAGTTTTCCAGACTCCAAGTTCAAATCCCAGGCCTGGCAGAAAAAAAAATGAGCATGCATTCCAAGCCAGGGAGCTCCATTAGTATTTTTAATATATTTAAATTTTTTTAATTTATTTAATTTTATTTTCTATATATTTCATTATTTTATTATTTATTTATTTATTTAGCCAAGCATGGAGCTTGAAGTTAGGTTGTGGCAACTCTTCCTCAGCTTCCATCACCCTAGCCTGGGTTGGTGCAACCTCTGGACCCACAGCGTATCCTGGGATCCTAGTCCTTAGGGGCTGACAGGAAAAAAAAGTGAAAATGGCAAGGAAAAATAGCCATGAATTGCGAACAGTTAGAGGTTTCTCGGTTTTCTTTCCTTGCATGGTGATCATCCTGGGTCCAAATGACACAACTGCAACCTGTAGGTCACCTGGCATTGCTGTCAGCAGGCTGTCAGCGAAGCCATAGGCCAATTTGCGCACCTAGACCCTGAGTTTGAATCCCAGTCATGACATTTACAAATGGCTGGAGAGCATAAGAAACTATTGCCTTTCCATAGGAACACCAGAGGAATGTGGTTAATGTCATGGTTGGAAGACTAGTTTGTCAATTAGTCTAGCATAAAATTAAACCCAGAATTCACAAGATGTGGATTGATTTTAACTTATAGTTTATTATGCATTAAAATAATACTCTGTGTGTGTATATGTGTGTGTGTGTGTGTGTGTGTGTGTGTGTGTGTGTGTGTGTGTTTTGTCTGCAGTGGGTCCTGAACTCTGGGCCTGGGCGTTGTCCCTCAGGTTTTCAGCTCTGTTTTAGCATGGTACCATGTCAGACACAGTGCCATTCCCGGCTTTTTCTGATCATGTGTTGCTGAGGAATCGAACCCGGGACTCATGCATGCAAAACAAGCACTCTCCAAATGAGCCACCTTCCCAGCCCCTAAAAGAATACTATTGATTAAATGGAGTCCTAAATAAATACCTGAGAATCACTAGGAAGGTACTATATGTCATTGAATACTAGATAGACATCACTGGCAATATCTAAATATCTAAATACATATGTATTTGTATACCACCGTCTGCATAGAAAGGTATTGCTATTTTGGCCAAACCTGTGTCTCCATCCTAGGTCCTGGGATCCACCTGGCACCTGAATGTTCTAGAGGCTGCCGTGCTGACATTCATCCATTCGTGATTTAGGCCTCTAGGCCCTCAGTTCAGGTCCCAGCATTGCTAAAAATGTCTTCCTGGAGTAAGATTGCAAGTGTGATACCTGTTTTCCTTTTCTGTGCAAGTGCTGCGTGTCAGGTATGATGTTTATAATATGTCTGCAAAGCTACATGCTATGGAATAGATTTGAATGCATGTAATAAGTGCTATAGGTGTACTCACAGTCCACAAAATAAATGGTAAACCAATAAATATATAATAAAATATAATGAATCATTCCAACAAACAAGATATAGACTGAATGTATGGATGTAAGTATAAATGATATAATGAAAACGTCTACAAATGTTATGTTCTTCAAGGCTGGAGCTTCAATTCAGGCTTAGGGAACAGGCCTGAATTCCTTTTCTTCAAGGGAGGAGAGCTTCCCTTTTCTCCCATCCCCTGCCCCAAGTGCATCAGAGTTACCCAGATCCCAAGGGGACATCCCTGGCCTGGTAGACAACAAAAGGGCACAAAATCCAAGACAGGGAGATTCAATAGCGTTGTTAATTAATTAATTTTTTGCCAAGCACGGGGCTTGAACTCAGGTTGTGGCAACTCTGCCTCAGTTTCCATCACCCTAGGCTGAGATGGTGCAGCCTCTGGACTCACAGCCTATACTGGGGTCTTAGGCCTCAGGGGCTCACTGGAAAACAAAATGAAAACAGCATTGAAAAAAAGCCACAAATTGTGGGCGGTCAGCAGTTTCTGTTTTCCTTCCTTGCACGTTGACCATCCTGGGTGTGAATGACATGGCTGCAACCTGTAGGTCACCTGGCTTTTCTGAAGGTTGGCACTCTCAGCGAAGCCATAGGCCAACATGGACACTAGGCCCTGAGTTCAAATCCCGGTCATGCCACTTACAAGGGGCTGGAGAGCCTAAGAAACTATTGCTTGTCCATAGGAACACCAGAGGAATGTGATTAATGTCATGGTTGGATGAGTAGTCCCTCAATCAGTCTTGCATAAAATTAGACCCAATAATCACTGGACAGGATTGATTTTAATTCATAGTTTATTATGCATTAAAAGAATACTATTGATTAAATGGAGTCCTCACTAAATACATGAGAATCGGTAGGAAGGTAATATATGTCATTGAATACTAGATAGACACCTCTGGCAGTACCTAAATATCTAAATTTATATTTGGGCTGGGAAAGTGGCTCAGTGGTAGAGTGCTTGCCTTGCATGCGTGAGGCCCTAGGTTCTATTCTTCAGTACCACATAAGCAAAAAAAGCCAGAAGTGGCCATGTGGCTCAAGTGGTAGAGTGCTAGCCATGAGCTGAAGAGCTGAGGGACAGTGCCCAAGCCCAGAGTTCAGGCCCCACGACGGAATCCCAAAATAAACAAATAAATAAATTAATTTATATTTATTTATATACCACCATCGTCCTAGAAAGTTACCGCTATTTTGGCCAAACCTGGGGCTTGCTCTCAGGTCCCGAGATCCACTTGGCAGCTGAATGGGCTAGAGGCTGCGGTGCTGACACTCACCCATTCATGAATTGAGCCTCTTAGGCCTTCACATCAGGTCCCATCATTACCAAAATTTCTTGCTGGTGTAAGATTTCAAGGGTGACACCATGATCATTTGGGTCTGAATGACACGGCTCCAAAGGGTACTTCACCTTGTATTGCTGAAGGCTGGCAGGGTACTGGGGAAGACATAGTCCTGAAGGGCAATATAAGCCTAGAGTCGAATCCCAGTCATGTCACTTCCGAATGGCAGGAGATCTTAAGAGATTCGTTCCCATTTATAGGAATAATGATTGAATGTTGTAAGTGTCAGGGTTGAATGAGTTGCTCATGAATGATACTCGTATAAATTTAGACATCATGATTTCAGTAGGCTGATTGATTTTGTTTAATATGAATCATTAAAAGACAACTATTTCTTATAGAGACACAATAATTTCAGGACACGGATTTACTTAATAGTTTATTAAGGATGAAAACAATAATATTAATTATATGGAGGCATAATAAATACCCAAGAATTGTTAGGAATGTAGTCTATATAACTGAATAATGTGCCAGAGACTGAATCTCTGGCACATATATATATTTATTAGCATACTACCATGTGCGTGCCAATCTGCTCTTATTTTGTCAACCCCAGGGACTAAATCTCAGGTCCTGGGAAATGCCTGTCAGCTCAGTTTGTCCCAGGATGGAATGTTGACACTCAATAATTCATGAATTTGGCCCTGTAGGCCATGGGTTCAGATGCCAGCACTCCCAAACAATGAATCGTGGAGTAAGAAGCAGATGGTGACACATGTTTCCTTTTCTGTGAAAGTCCTGCATGTCAGGTATGAAGTGGAATACATATGCAGACCTATATCCTATGTAATCAATGTAATCAATAGTCTCTGTGCCATAATAGTCAATAAAATAAATGGTTACTACATGAACAAAACAAAAGGTAAAATGAATAACTACACTGAATGAAATATGGAGTAAATATATGTATGTAAATATAAATCATATATTTAAAATGTACAAAAATAGGATGTTTTCTAGTGGTGGGGATCGATTTCAGGCCTAAGGAACAGACTTGAATTTCTTGACTTCAAGAAAGCACGCTTCCCCTTCCTACACAGTGCAACAGTGTTACCCAGACCATGAGTTGCAATCTTGTCCTGGCAGAAAAAAAAGGCATCTCTATGCTATGTGACAACCAATTCTTAGGTATTTCATTATTTCTCCTCTTAATGAATGTAATTTTTTAAACTCTTCATATAGTATTGATTAAAATCAATCAGTATCCTAGAATACAATTGTATATAATTTTATACTACAATCATTCAAGAACTGCCCATTCAATCATAACATACATCACATTCCATTGGTATTCATATGGATAAAAATGAGTTTCTTAGGATCTCCTGGCATTTGGAGGTGGCAGGACCAGGATTCGAATTGTGGGCTCCAGCTCCCACCACCTAAACCCGAAGATAGGGAACGTAACAGTCTATCCAAGAACATCAGCAAGACCAATGATTAAGCAGGCACCAGTGACTCTCAGCAGACCTCCATGATACTTACAAGGCTGTGAAAGGAGATTCATGGTCAAAGTCACCCTAGGCTGGAAAATACTTGAGACCCATGTCCAACTTCAGTGTCAACAAAGCCAGAAGTAGAGCTGTGTGGCTCCAGTGGTGGAGGGCTAGCCTTGAGCAAAAGCAGCTCAAAGAATGTGCCAAGATCCTGAGTTCAATGTCCAGGACTGGCAACAAACAGACATACACAACAATTTGTGCAGCCATCTGGCCGTCTGTTGGTTGACATCACTACCAGCAGTTGAGGAAGGTAGAGGTAACTGAGTGGTAAGCAAGAGTCTTGAGGTGAATTTGGAGTACAATAGGAAATTGATGACCTAGTCAGTGAGTGGGAGAATAGAGGATTTCCTAGAGCCTGGGAATGTGGCCAGCCCATCTTTCCCATCCAAGTGCTCAGATGTCTGAAACAACAAGATTCTGAGACAGAGCTGCGGGCAACAAATTACTGCTAGAACACCAGCAGAAGAATCCTCCCATCAGACCTTCAACATTCAAGAAAACAAAGAATAAAAAAAGAGAAGGATCCCAAAGACAAACACCACTGGGGAGGGTGATTCAATGGAGGGTCTGGCCAAAGGTGATGCCTACCACAGGCTTCCCCTGCCTTTGGACACAATAATAGCCACCAGGGTCCAGAGTGTCATGGATCCGCATACCACCAAGAATCTACGGAGGTGCTACTGACATGTGGTGCTTGCCCTGGACTGCAGCAAAAGAAGAAACCAGGTGCTCTGTGCCAAGATCCAACCACTGAAGCAGGAAAAGAGAGAACTGCAGGATTGACAAGAGAAAGAGAAGGAGAAGGTAGCCCAAGTGCAAAAGCACCAAAAACAGAGCTAGACATCCACAAGCTACCCATACAGAGGTTGGTTTTGGCAGAAAGTGATTTACAATTGGCACCAGCCCACATGCAGCTCATGGCGGGTGCCAGAGAAATGGAGCATGAAGCTCTCACCAGCTGCCTACAGGCCGCAGAGCAGCGCATGGGGGAGCTGGAGATGGTGGCTTCTGTGGTTACTACTTACAGAAGGAGACTGAAATGTTGTTCAAACAGCTGAATGATGTAACACTTCAGCTCAAGGAAAAGACCAGAAGCTTCTATGACCTGGAGAAAGTGAACAGAGAGTTTTAGGAGAAGCTGGAAGCACTCTGAACATAGACAAGCAACAGGAAGAACAGAATCTGCAAGTTCCAACAAGTGCTGCAGAAGCATGATGTACTAAAGAGACTACAGGACAATCTGAGCTGAATGGTGACCGCAGCGAATCTGGAGACAGACACCTAATGACAGAACTTGAGCATTGAGAGGTCCGCACAGAAGGAGGAGGCCTGGTGGCTGACTGAGCAGGTAAACCAACTGACAGAGGAGAAGGAGTGAGGATTGAGGTAGGTGCTGCACTTAGAGAATAGCTGGGGGAACTGAGAACAAAGCTGGCAGAGCCATGGTCCCCTGAGCGTCCATCTCAGGAAGAGCAGCAACTGCAGGCCCACGCCTACCGCACGCAGATGGGGTTGAAAAACCTGGAGGAACAACTTCACATCTAAGTCCAGGAAAAGCAGAGGCTCTGTCTCCAGATTGCGGAGCAACGGGAGCAACTGGCAAGACTAGAGGAGAAAACCAAGGATCGGCAGGAGATCCCCGAGACCTCATAGTGTGCATGTGTGTGCAACCCACAGCTGGAGGAACAGCTGGCCTTGCTGCGGGACACTCTCCACAGGGTGAGCAGTGAGAAGGAGGATCTCACCAGCATCGTGGACTCAGAGCAGCAGGCGAAGAAACATATGTGGGAACAGCTGGAAAGCTGAGAGGAGAAGATAGAGGAATGGAAAGAGGTGGCTGAGAGAGCCAAGCAGCTCAGGAGCTGCAGGAGCAGCAGGAGCAGTCCCTGGCTCAGCTGGAGGAGCTCAGAGCCACCTGTGAGAAGTACATCACTTCCAATGAGCAGCTGTGCTCCAAGTAGCAGGTCCTGCAGTAGCACTTGCAGAAGCAGACCCAGCAGTTGGAGCAGCTGAAACAAGTGCAGGGTCCAACCAAATGGAGGGACTAGGTGGTGCCCCCAAAGTGGCATGACAGTTTCAAGTGCCTGGAAGTGACCAGTCCACAGGTGGAGCATCTGCAGGCCCAGCTGAGCTTCCTGGCTTTCCCTGGGGAAGGGGAAGCTGTGAACCCTGGATAAGCAAAAGCTGAGGAAGCGACTCTCCTAGATGTGCCCATGGCAGAGGATGGAGATGTCCCCCAAACTGAGAGGGATGTGGTTCTGTTAGCACTCTCGGAGGCTGAGATCCACAGGGGGAAACTCATGCCGGACTGCTGCAGGCACTCCTCCTTCCCCGGAGAGCTCAGTACCAGATAGAGCTGGAGCCACAGGTCCCCCACCCCGTGAGCTGCCACCACAACACTTGAGAGAATGAGAAGTGGGACATGTGGGCATCCGAGAAGAAAATCTGGTTCATCCGCAACATGCCTGATGAGGTGGACTTCCAGAGTCCTGCAGATGAGCTCCACCATCGATGCAACCAGCTGTCGGCACATATCTGCACCGTCCAGGAATCCCTCTTGGCATGTGAAGGACAGATGTTCATTCCGTATCAGCTGTGTCAGGAGAAAGCCGAGTGCATGTGTCGGCTGTCCCAGGAGAAGATGAAAAGTAGATAGCTGCAAGAGTTGCTGTCGCTCCTACATGGGGCTCCAGATTCCGACACAGGCTGAGCTCCCCACCAGTCTAGCTTCTTCAGAGGCCTCAGGCTCCTGGTTGGGCAAAATGAGGAAGGCACAAAAAGGTTTTGAAGAATTGCTATTTCAGGATACTGTGGAAACTGCAAGAGAAGAAGTCAGGGTTCGCTGCCCTATACAGGACTCCCCCACAGAGCACGTCCTGCTGCAGATCCCCACATCCAGAAATACCCACAGCTGGTGCACTCAGGCTTGCAGTGCTCCATCCATTTTCTCTGTAGACTGATGGGGATGATGACTTCCTATGTGACATACTGAGTTCCCAAATCCTCAGCAGCCACCAGAACTAGGTGGCCAGGTGGGGTTCGCTAGGCCTCCATCTGCCTGGTGATAGGAAGGGTAACCTGTGGGCCGAGTAGAGCAGAGGCTGCTGGGAGGAGGCCCAAATTCCAGGGACATCTAATGGCCCATTGGTGGCCAGGGAAGAGGCCCATGTTATGCTTATCACAAAGCATAAATTGTTTCCAAAGGGAAAATAAAGCCTCCACAAAGATTTATTCTTCCAGTTATGGGTCTTGAAATCAGGGCCTGGCCACTGTCCTTGAGCTCTATTTGATCAAGACTGGTCGTCTACAAGTTGAGCCCCACCTCCCCTTCCAGCTTTATCTTTGTGGAATCAAACCCAGGGCTTCAGACTTGCTAGGCAACCACTCTATCACTGAGCCACATTCTCAGCTAGGATGATCCCCCTCCCCCAAACCCATATGGCCAATCCTCAGATAAATAGGAATTAGGGGCTAGGATGAATATGAAGCACAAGTCTGGTTCACACGGATACTTCCCTGCCCCTTCTTTGACACCCTTATTTAAAGTTTCTCTTTTACTATTGAGGGATGAGAGAGGGAGAGGGACGTCCAAAAGAGGCGTACCAAGAACATTGCCCCCCTGAGTGCCACAGCCTCCCCCACACAAGTGGTGCTACAGATTCCCATCTTACCTGACTCAATGTTGTGTCTACACTGTCTCCCTACCCCTGCAAGGCTCAGAATGAAATAAATGTCAGCCCTGGCTTCAGCCCACACCCAGAGTAGAAGCCTAGTCCCAGGCTGGCTTCCACCTCTGACGTTCCCGAGTTAGGCTGGACCCACCATTCACCACTGTGTTGGTGTCAATGATCTCATGGATGGATTTCAGGAAGAACGTCTATGGCAAAGAGCAGAATCCGCAGTGTGAGCAGGGAGGAAGGAGAGAGGGCAATTGGTCTGGGATCTTCGTCCTTGGAGCCTTGCATTCAAGCCAGAGCCATCCTGACCTGACGCACGGCCAAGGACAGGGTTTGGACAAGATAGAAGAGCATGGGACTAAAGGAGGTACTGCTTTATCTTGGCACTCTTGAAATTTCCAATATTTGGCCCATGTCAATCCCAAAGCCAACATGCAATGCCTCTCCTTGTTGTTGTTGTCCATGAGCACTGTCCCTGAGCTCTTTTTCTCAAGGCTTGCATTCTACCACTTGAGCCACAGGGACACTTCTTGTTTTGTGATGGTTCTTTGAGGATAAGAGTCTCACACACTTTCCTACCCAAGCTGGCTTGGAAGCCAGATCTCACCTTCCTGAGTAGCTAGAATAATAGGAGTGAGCCACCAGTGCCCAGCACGTGATGCCTCTTTAAAGGATCTTGGCGAGTCTGTAAAAGGAATCCCAAAGGGTCTGGATAGACCATGACCCAATCAAGGAGCTGGGATTGGGGAAGGCTGATGTTATAGCCAGTCTGTTCCCCAAAATTATAGATGTCAGGTGGTGTTGGATGCATTGAACTCCTAGGCCAACAACCACCAGACTTAGTGGGGAAAAATGTAGAGAATACCCAAAGGTTACAGTGTAGAAATCTCTGATTTTGCATGCACATGGTGTGGGGCGGGGGTGGGGGTGGGGGTGTGTGTTTACCAAGGCTTGAAGAGGCTAGGTGGTAACCTTTAGCTTGTTTGCACAAGTTTGGTGCTCTGACATTTGAATTATAATATTTCTTCTTCCCAGCTTTTTGGTGATTCTTTGGAGATAAGAGTATGCCCAGGCTAGCTTTGAATCTTGATTGATCCTCCAGTGTCAGCCTTGAGTAGCTAGGATTATAGGCATGAGCCACTGGCATGCAGCTGCAAGGATGTCTTTTCATACTTTCTGTTCTAACAGCTGTCTACTTTCCCTGGCTTAGATCTCTGACCTCTACATCAACTCCCAGCAGCCCCTGACTCTGTGGAGAACATAAAGCTCAAACCTGTCAGTGCATCCTATTTCTTTGTCCTCAGGAGAGAGTATGTTTCCTCTGAAGCCTGGAGGGTTAGAGTAAGGGGAAGGAGGGATAGCTGTAGATGGGTGCTCGGCTAGGAAATAGATATTCTGTTTTATCCAAGAAGGAAAGCGTGGCCAGATGCTAATGGCTCATGCTCTCATATTCCTAGCTCCCTCAGCACGCTGAGATCGGAGGACTAACATTAAGATGCAGCCCAACAAGAAATGTCTGTGAGACTCTCCTCTCCCAAGAACCACCTGAAAGCTGGAAGAAAAGCTGTGGCTCAAGTGGTAGAGGGCTATCCTTGAATGAAAAAACTGAGGGACAGAGCACAGGCCCTGAATTCAAGCCCTACTACCAAGATGCACTTATGCACATGTGCGCACAAGCACACACACACACACACACACATATATATACATACATATATATATATATACAGGGCACTACTGTGGCTTGATCACAGGTCCTCAGAACTTCCTGGCAGCAGCTAGGCTAAGACTGTGACCCCATTTATGGATTGGGCATTGTAGGCTGTGAGTTGAAATCCCAGCATGGCCAATAATGTATTCATGGAGTAAGAAGCCAATTTTGTCCCATTTTTTTCCTTCTCTGTGAAAGTCCTGGGTCTCAGTATATGTGATATGATGTAATAAAATAAAAGTTTTATGTGTAATAATACTAAATAATAAGGGTAATAAATGTCATATGGAATAAACCCATGTATGTAAATAGATCTCATATATGAGTATTAATTTTTTCAGTACTGGGACTTCAATTCAGGCCCTTGGAACTTTTCTGAACTTCTTGTCTTCTAGGACGGTGATCTTCCCATTCACCCACAGTGCCGTAGAGTTACCCAGACCCTGAGTTTAAATTCCAGGCCTGCCAGTAAAATGGTGCAAATTCCAAGCCAGAGACATTATTATTATTGTTGTTGTTGTTGTTGTTGATGTTATTATTTGGTTGTAGTCCAAGTACCGGGCTTGAACTCAAGTCTTGGCATCTCTGCCAAAGACGATCCTGGGATCTTAGGTCCTTAGTTCAAATCTCAGGACTGGCAATAAATAAATAAATAAATAAAAAGGAAAAGGATAAAACTGAGAAGTTCAATAAGGTGGTTTTACTTTTTCTTCCCTTTGTATTGTACCATCCTGGGGCTAAATAACAATGCCCAGACAATGTACATGACCTTACATTGCTGATGTTTGGCGGGATATTAGGGAAGCCAAGCCGAAATAAGCAACTTAGGCCTGAAGGTTGAATCCCGGGACTCCCAATAATGAACAGTTGGCGGGAGATTCTAAGAAACGCTTTCCAGGGCTGGGAAGGTGGCTCAGTGGTAGAGCGCTTGTGTTGCATGCTAGAGGCCCTGGGTTCGATTCCTCAGCACAACATAAGCAAAAAGAAAAAAGCCACAAGTGGCGCTGTGGCTCAAGTGGTAGAGCGCTATCCTTGAGCTGAAGAGCTGAGAGACAGCGACCAGGCCCAGAGTTCAGGCCCCATGACCGGACCCCCCAAAAAAAATTAAAAGAAATTAAAATTAAAAAAAGAAACGCTTTCGAATAGGCATCTGTACAAATAGAATGTTGTAAAAATAACAATTACATTAGTAGTGTACGAGTATATTATAAAATTATTCACAACAATTTTACTACATGGACTAATTTTCAATTAATACTTTATTATGCATTTAATCATGATACTTAAAAAAGGAAGGAATAATTTAATTGGCAATATTTGGTAGAAATATCAAATATGCAATTTCATAATTTACAGACATCTCTTGGTAAATATATCTACATCTATCTAGCTAGCTAGCTAGCTAGCTATGTATCTATCTATCTATCTGTCTGTCTATGTAACAATCTACACATTTATCTGTTTATACACTTGTCACTACTGGGGCTCAGTGGTAGAGTGCTCGCCTAGTAAGTACATAGCCCTTGGTTCGATTCCTCACTACCATGTGCATAGAAAAATCCAGAAGTTTTGCTGTAACTAAAACATTCGAGGACTAGCTTTGAGCATAAATGCTTAGGGACTATGTCTAGACCCTTACTCAAGACCGAGGACTGGCACCAAAACAAAAAAAAACAGGAAAAGAGAATGTTCTTACTGCAACTATATAAGGATAGGGCTGCAAATACCTCATCACAGAGCAAGCTGGGAGTCTAGTACTGAAACTTGCCATCTAACCTGAATTAGCCAGAGGTAAACCGCTGCAACCCAGTTCCATGTACTAGATTCTGCTGGCTTGCTCATCATGTCATCCAAGATACTCGGGGGCTGAGATCTGACACTGGTGGGTTTAAAACCCAGCCCTGGCAGGAAGTCTGTAAAACACTGAGCTGTGGCTTAAAGTGTTAGAGTTCTAGTCTGATCAAAAGACCTTAGGACAGTACCCCCAACATTTCAGTGCAATCCCCGTGGCTGACTCCCCCCCCCAAAAAAAATCTCACCCATCTAAAATTTAAATTTGGACTATATGTGGCGTGCTTCTGAAAGAATGGTGATACTGATGAAAGCACCCTAATTCTTTTTTTTTTTTAGTTTAATTTTATTTTATTTGTGAACATACTGTACAGAGGGGTTACAATTACATGGGCAGGATAATGCGTACATTTCTTACCAAGCATTGCAGGCTCCTACTTTGTTTACCATTCACATCCCTTCCCAGCCTCCCACCTCCCCCCCAATCCCAATCCTTCTCCATCCCCTCCCCCCCGACCGAGATGGTAAAGCTCGTTTTGGACATGACAACTTGTACTTCTCATTGTTGCAACAGGTCAACCTGTATCCTTAAACAACTGGTTTTTCCCCATATCCTCCACAAGTTATACTGACATCAAATATAGAGAAAGCAGGGGTTATACTGTGGGGGAGGGACATGCAAATCAACAAAGAAATAATCTTATAAATGCGTTAGAAACACATGCATGAAAGAAAAAAACATTAAGATACATATCTAAGGGTTCATTTTCCTGACATCACATTATCTGACCTTTTCCGCTTGACTCATACATATACTAGATATTGCAAATAAGTGAAACCATGGTAACTATGTTTCTTTGGGCCTGGCTTACTTCACTTAATATAATTTTTTCCAAGTTTTTCCATTTCTTAACAAATGGGGCAAAGTCATTCTTTCTGATGGAGGCATAGAATTCCATTGTGTATATATACCACATTTTCTTGATCCATTCATCTACTGAGGGGCATCTGGGTTGGTTCCATATCTTAACTATGGTAAATAATGTTGCAATAAACATAGTTGTGCTGGTAGCTTTAGTGTGGTCTTGTTTGTAAACATTTGGGTAAATGCCCAAAAGTGGGATTGCTGGGTCATAGGGGAGTTCTATGTGAAGTCTTTTGAGGAGCCTCCATACTGCTTTCCAAAGTGGTTGAACAAGTTTACATTCCCACCAACAATGAAGTAAGGTTCCTTTCTGTCCACATCCCCTCCAGCATCTGTTGTTGTTAGAGTTCTTGATTTTTGCCGTTCTAACTGGAGTGAGGTGATATCTCAATGTTGTTTTGATTTGCATTTCTTTTATGACTAGGGATGTTGAACATTTCTTCATGTGTCTACTGGCCATCCTTCTTTCTTCTTCAGAGAAATTTCTCTTTAAGTCTTTTGCCCACTTATTTATTGGGCAGTTGTTTCTTTGAGGATTTGTTGTTGGGTGGTTTAATTTTTTGAGTTCCAAGTATATTTTAGATATGAGACCCTTGTCTGTTGTATGGCTAGTAAAGATCTTCTCCCAATCCGTGGGCTTTCTACTAATCTTGCTAGCTATGTCATTTGCCCTGCAGAAGCTCTGCAACTTTACGCAATCACATTTGTCGAACCTTTCTTTGATTTGTTGTGTTTCCGGGTCTCTATTCAAAAAATTTCAGCCTGAGCCAAGGAGACCTAGGGTTTCTCCTATTCCATCCTGTAATGTTTTCAGAGTGTCTGCTTTGAGTTCAAGGTCTTTGATCCATTTGGAGTTGATTCTGGTGCAGGGTGAAATATAAGGATCTATCTTTAGTTTTCTACATGTAGTTAACCAATTTTGCCAGCACCATTTACTGAAGAGGCTGTCTTTCTACCATTCTATTGTTTTAGCTCCCTTATCGAAGATTAGATGGCTATAGGTCTGTAGGTTCATTTCTGGGTTTTCAATTCTATTCCATTGGTCCTGAGGTCTGTTCTTATGCCAATACCAAGCTGTTTTGATTACTATGGCTTTATAGTAGAGTTTGAAATTTGGTATTGATATTCCTCCAGCAGTGTTCTTTCCGTTGAGGAGTGTTTTTGCTATTTGGGGTCTTGTATTATTCCATATGAATTATTGGATTGCCTCTTCTATTTCCTTGAAGAATGAGGTTGGAATTTTGATAGGTATTGCATTGAATTTGTAGATAGCCTTGGGAAGTATTGCCATTTTCACGATGTTAATCTGTCCAATCTGGGAGCATGGGAGGTTTTGCCATTTTTTAAGTTCTGTGTTGATTTCCTTTTTCAAGATTTTAAAGTTTTCACCATAGAGGTCCTTCACTTCTTTGGTTAAGTTAATTCCTCGGTATTTTTTTTTTTTGTGGGGCTATTACAAATGGAGTTGCTTTCCTAATTTCAGCCACACTTTTCTCATTGTTGGCATACAGAAAAGCCATTGATTTTTGGGGGTTAATTTTATAACCTGCTACTTTGTCGAAGTTTTGAATCAGCTTGAGAAATTTGGGAGTGGAGTATATGGGATGCTTTAAATACAAGGTCATGTCATCTGCAAAGAGGGAGAGTTTTATTTCTTCTTTCCCTATTTGGATCCCCTTTATGTCTGCATCTTGTCTTATTGCTGTAGCTAGGCATTCTAATACTAGATTGAAGAGAAGTGGAGGGAGTGGGCATCCTTGTCTTGTTCCTGAGTTAAGAGGAAATGGCTTTTGTTTTTCACCATTGAGTATAATGCTGGCTGTAGGTTTGTCAAATACAGCCTTTATTGTATTGAGGAATGTTCCGTGGATTCCTAATTTTTCCAAAACCTTCATCATAAAGGGGTGTTGGATCTTGTCGAATGCTTTTTCTGCATCTATTGAGATAACCATGTGGTTCTTATTCTTGCTCCTGTTGATGTGATGAATAATATTAATTGATTTGCGTATATTGAACAGCTTTGCATCCCTGAAATGAATCCTGTTTGATCGTGGTGTATGATTTTTTGGATGAATTGTTGAAGTCGGTTGGCCAAAATTTTGTTGAGAAGTTTTGCATCAATATTCATCAACGAAATGGGTCTATAGTTCTCTTTCTTTGATGAGTCCCTGCCTGGTTTTGGGATGAGGGTTATGATGGCTTCATAGAATGTGTTCGGTAGTGAGCTTTCTCTTTCAATTTAATTGAAGAGTTGGAGGAGTATTGGTGTGAGCTCTGCTTTGAAGGCCTTGTAGAATTCCGCTGTAAAACCATCTGGTCCTGGACTTTTCTTAGCTGGGAGGTCTCTTATTGCTGTTTCTATTTCAATGCTTGATATGGGCCTGTTAAGATAGTTTAACTCATCTTGGTTTAGTTTTGGCATGTCAATATTTGCTAGGAAAAGGTCCATTTCTGTCAAGTTCTCAAACTTATTAGCATAAAGTTTTCAGAAGTATTCCCTTATAATGTTCTGAATCTTGGTTGTTTCCGTGGTGATGTTTCCATTCTCATCTCTGAGTTTATTAATTTGGGTGTGTTTTCTTCTTTTTCTGATAAGATTTGCTAAGGGTCTGTCAATTTTGTTAAGTTTTTCGAAGAACCAACTCTTTGTTTTGCTGATTCTTTCTATAGTTTTTTTGGATTCTAATTCATTTAATTCTGATTTAATTTTAATTATTTTTTTCCGTCTACTGGATTGGGGTTTATCTTGTTGCTCTTTTTCAAGGAGGTTTAGATGTGTCATTAAATTGTTAGTTTCAGATCTCTCCAATTTGTTGATGTAGGAGCTCAGAGCTATAAACTTGCCTCTGAGTACTGCCTTTGCTGTGTCCCAGAGGAGCTGGTAATTTGTGTGTTCATTTTTGTTGAATAGCATGAACATTTGAATTTCCTTTCTAATCTCTTCCATGACCCACTCATGATTCAACAGTGAGTTGTTCAGCCTCCATGTGATACCGGACTTTCTTTGGTGGCTTTTGGTGTTGAGTTCTAATTTTATTCCCTTGTGGTCAGAGAGAATGCAAGGTATAATTCAATGTTTCTGAATTTAGACAAGTTTGCATTGTGGCCTAAAATGTGGTCTATTTTAGAAAACGTTCCATGTGCTGCTGAGAAAAACGTGTATTCTGATGCTGCTGGGTGAATTGTTCGGTTGATGTCTGTTAAGTCTAGTTGATCTATGCAGCTGTTTAGATCTGTGGTTTGTCTGTTGAGTTTTTGCCGAGTTGATCTATCTAGTGGGGAGAGTGGTGTGTTAAAATCCCCAACAATTAATGTCTTTGGATCTATATGGGATTTGAGGGAAAGTACTGTTTCTTTGATAAATTTGGGTGCTCCATTGTTTGGCGAATAGATATTTAGAATTGTAATATCCTCCTGAAGGAGAGATCCTTTAATTAGTATGTAGCGACCTTCTTTATCTCTTCTCACGAATTTTATTTTGAAGTCTATTTTATCTGATATTAGGATTGCAACTCCCACCTGTTTATGGGGGCCGTTTGCTTGGTAGATTTTGTTCCAGCCTTTAACATTGAAAATGTGTTTGTTTTTACGGGCAAGATGTGACTCCTGCAGGCAGCAGATAGAAGGGTCTTTTTTTTTAATCCAACTAGACAGTCTATGTCACTTAATTGGAGAGTTCAGTCCGTTTACGTTAAGAGATAGGACTGAGAGGTATTTGAGAGTTCCTGCCATGTTATCCACCTTCTTGGGGGCTGCGAAAACTGGGTTCTTCCTATGGTTCTTGGATTCTCAGTTTGGGTGCAGTTTCTTGGCCTTTATTGTGGGCTTGTTGGTTTTCTATATGTAGGACATCTTTAAGAATCTTTTGTAGGGCTGGGCACCCTAATTCTAATGACATTATGTGGGTTACAGCTATCTGATGAGTCTTTCATGAGTTGTGTGCTGAGTCCTTCATGGGGTCCAATTTTTCATTTTTTCATTTGGTTCTTGTAAGAACTACACAAGTAAGATGATTGTGCAGATGAGAAACTTGTGGCTCAGATATGTCCTCATGTCAAGGCCAAAATTATGTATGTACCTAACTCTAGTGAGTTGTCTCCTGCAGACAATTGTTTTGGTTTATGTTTCTTGATCATGAACCTTGAACTCAGAGCCTAGCCACTGACACTTACCAGTGAGGATCATGGGTAGCCCCCTACCATGTGGAGCCAAGGACCCCCTTGCAGCAGAATGTTACAGTCTAGTCATGTAGTAGCTGAGGTCTGTCATCCGGCCTACTCAGGAAACTGAGATCTGACGATCTGGGTTCAAAACTATCCCAGACACAAAAGGTCCCATGAGACTATTATCTCCTATTCACCACTTAGAAACTTGAAGTGGATGCTAGTCGCTGCGGACTCGTGCCTGTCATCCTAGGTACTCAGGATGCTGAGAGCTGAGGATCACGGTCCAAAGCCAGCCTGGGCAGGAAATTCCTTGAGATGTTTCTCTCCAGTGACCCACCAAAAACCTGAAGGTGTGCTGTTGCACAAGTGGTAGAGCGATTGGCTTTCGCTAAATAGCTCAAGGATAACACCCAGGCCTAGATTTATATTCCTCCAATTTCCAACAAAAGAAAGAAACCTGAAATAGAGTGCTGGGAATGTGTCTTAGGAGTGCAGTGCTTTGCATGTGTGAATCCCTGGGTTTGATTCCTTAGTACTACATCACTACAAAAAAGCGTGAAGTGGTTGTGTGCCTCAAGTGGTAGAGTGCTATCCTTGTACAGGAGAAACTCAGGTACAGTGTTCAGGTCCTGAGTTGAAGCTCCAGGACAAGTATATGAACGCACATACATGCACACAAACATACACACACAGATACCTGAAGTAAAGCTGTGACACCAAATGATAAAGAACTGAGCTTCTGCAATGAGCTCATAGTCAGTACCCAGGTACTGTGTTCAACCCTGAAACACAGCAATCCAGGGCCCAACTAGGAGAGGTCAAAATTTCAAAATCTGAAGAGTTTCACCAGCCCTAGATGACAGGAAGCATAGTGATATTACACATGTGCTTTGATTTAGCAAGCTTCTGAAAACGCAGGGAGGATCATTGCCAATAATGAATCATTTCACTAGTTTCAGCTCTCTAGTTGTCTGCCAGAAGGACCTTTGAATTAATTGTAGCAGGTTATTTCAACACTGGAACATAGTCTAACAAAGACAGGATAATTGCAGGGTACTTGGCCACGGGAGGTGCACAAATGAAGTCTTCCTGTCACAACAGTGTTCTCGGCAGAGAGATAGGTTGAGGTACATAGAGGCCTTTTTCTCCTGGCCTTCAGAGCCCACCCACACTCCTCACTAATTGGCCTAGAAGGAGTTTTTTTAAATCACTCAGCTGTACAGGAGTGAAGCCTGTTCCAACAACGAGGAAGACTTCTTCCAGCAGTCCCTGATGTGGAGAAAACCTCAGGCTACAATGGGAACAGTGAAAGGAGCCCTGGAAGATGCACTGTCTTGAAAATTCTCTCTGTTCTATGAAATCATTCTATTCAAAGTAAATTTCCTACCTGGATACCTTTCATCATAGGAACTCCAGACCTTCACCAATAGAAATACATGCATACATACAGGGGGTGACATGTTGTTACTGGCTTTTTTTTATTGGAAGGTCCAGGGGTTTTACTATGAGCCTAGGCAATGTTCCTGAGCTCCATTTGCTCAAGAGTAGTGCTTTGCCCTTGAGTCATAACCGCATTCATGGGAATTTTTTATTCCTGTAATCCCTCAGAAATAAGAGTGTGGTGGGATTTCCTGTCCTGGCTGAATTCAAACTGGCATTCTCTGCCTCTCAGACTCCTGAAGAGCTAGGATTACAGGTAGGATTCACTGACACTTGGCTTTCTTTTCTTCTCATTCTTTTCTTTCATCCTGACAATCTGAAATCTTCACAGTGTCATTCCAATGGTTTGCATTTTGAAGTAAAATACCCAGGCCTGGAGTTGAAGTGCCTGGACTGCCACCTACAAATGGAGGGAGATCTTGAGAAATCATTCCTATCCATGGGAATGCCTAATGGAATGTTATAAAAGTAACAATTAAATTTGCAGTTAGTTCATGATTCTCTTATAGAATGCCACACAAAAAGTATTGTCTTCCATTCTAGCACCATGGTATGATTCTCCCAATTAAGGAATACTGACTACCTTTACATTAATGCTTTAATAAGTATTCAACCATGATACTTCATTTCATTCAAAGGAGGCATAATTTAATAACTAATAATCCATAATATATATAATTTAATATCCTCACATTCTCTCTCATATACATAGCAAACTACACATCTATCTATCTATCTATCTATCTATCTATCTATCTATCTATCTATCTATCTATCTATCTATCTATCTATCTATCTATCTATCTATCTATCTATCTATCTATCTATCCGCCACTACTATTGCTTGTTCACATATCCTCAGAAGTGGCTGGCAGTTCAGTTTGCCAAAGGCTTTTGTTTTACAACTGGCCCATTCATGATTTGTGCATTGTGGGCTGTAAGTTCAAATCCCAGCATGGCCAAAAGTTTATATGTGGAGTCAGAAGACAATTTTGACCCATTATTTTCCTTCTCTGTGAAAGTCCTTGGTCTCTGTATGCTGTGGCTTAAAGTGTTAGAGTTCTAGTCTGATCAAAAGACCTTAGGAGAGTACCCCCAACATTTCAGTGCAATCCCAGTGGCTGACTCCCTCCCAAAAAAATCTCACCCCTCTAAAATTTAAATTTGGACTGTATGTGGCGTGTTTCTGAAAGAATGGTGATACTGATGAAAGCACCCTAATTCTAATGACATTATGTGGGTTACAGCTATGTGATGAGTCTTTCATGAGTTGTGGGCTGAGTCCTTCATGGGGTGCAATTTTTCATTTTTTCATCTGGTTCTTGTAAGAACTACACAAGTAAGATGATTGTGCAGATGAGAAACTTGTGGCTCAGATATGTCCTCATGTCACGGCCAAAATTATGTATGTAACTAACTCTAGTGAGTTGTCTCCTGCAGACCATTGTTTTGGTTTATGTTTCTTGATCATGAACCTTGAATTCAGGGCCTACCCACTGACTCTTACCAGTGGGGATCATGGGTAGCGCCCAAACTCCTAGCCAGGACCTTAACTTTTTTGAGACGGCAGGCACGGGGCTTGAACTCAGGTCACCACAACTCTGCCTCAGCCTTGATTACCCTAGGCTGGGGTGCAGCTTTTACACCTACAGATGATCCAGGGATCCTACGACCCAAGTTCTACTCCCAGCCCTGGCAAAAAAATAAACCAACCAAGATGGAGAAGGAAAAACCAGGAAGTTTTAGACAACAGTTTTACCTTTGTTTCCTTTGCACGGTGACCATCCTGGCTCTCAAAGCCTCGGTTTGAAAATTGTACATGTCCTTGCACGGCTGAAGGCTGGTGGGCTGTCAGTGAAGCCTGAGCCCAACCAAGACACTTAGGCCCTCAGTTTGATCCTGGGACTTTCACCTGCTCGTTCCTATCTATAAGAACAATGATACAATCTTTGTAATGTACCAATTGAATTGAACTACTAATTAGCTAGTCATTGTAGTATAAGATTGTACACAATAAATATAGGTCATTGATTAATTTAATTAATACTTTATTAAGTCTCCTACCGTGATTAATTAATGGAGGCATAATTTTAGACCCAACAATTCATAGTAATAGAATATATAAAAATAAGATATAGGTCATCAATCTTTGTATCGAGTTATACACTAGAATCTACATAAATGTCTGTCTCTCTATATAACTTTATTTATAGATTCATATACATATGTAAATACACACACACATGCTTCAATCTACACATCTATCTGTTTATATATTGGCCACTCCTAGGGCTTCAACTCAGGTCCTCAAATTTGCTCAACAACTTCACTTGCGTCAGACTGGTAGGCTAACATTGACCCATTCATGAAGTGGGCCTTCTAGGCCCAGAGTTCAAATCACAGAACTGCCAAAAACTTAATCCTGGTGGAAGAAGGCAAGTGTCCCACTTGTTTTCCTTATCAGTGAATGTCCTGGGTCTCAGGAATGATGTATAATACATAGGCAAATCTATGTTCTGTGGAATAGGATGTAAAAAATATTATACATGTAATCATTCTCTCTAAAATATAAAGTGAATGAATAAAAAACAAAATAAAATGAATAACTACACTAACTGAAATATGCAGTAAATATGTGTATGTAAGTATAAACCATGTATTTAAAATGTGTACAAATATTATTTTTGCGAGTGCTAGGAACAGGCCTGTCTTTCTTATCTTACAGGACTGTGAGCTTTCCCTTCCCCCACAGTACTGCAGATTTACCCAGACCCTGAGTTCAAATCCCAGGCCCGGCAGAAAAAATGGTGAGAATACAACTCCAAGTAGCCTAATAATTGCTAAATATTTTTAATGTATATATGTACGTATGCATGTATGTATTACGTATTTTTATTTTGCCAAGCACAGGGCTTGATCCCAGGGCATGGCAACTCTTCTCAGCTTTGATCACTCTAGCCTGGGTTGCAGCCACTGAACCCACAGCCGAACCTAGGTTCCTGGGCCTCAAAGGCTGACAGGAAAAATAAATAAATGAAAAGACACAGAAAAAGAAACCCAGTAACTTGCAGATGGCTGCTGGTTTTACATTTGTTTTCTTTTCAAGGTGACCATCCTGGGTCTAAATGACAGGGCTGAAAAGTGTTGGTAACCTGGCATTGCTGAATGCTGTCGTTCTTCCAGAGAAGCCATGTGCCATGGGCCCTGTGTTTGAAGCTGGGTCCTGACCCCTACCAATGAAGGGAGATCCAAAGATTCTCGTTCCTATTCATAGGAATAACGATAGAAAGTTATGAATGTCAAGGTTGCATTACTTGTTCCTGAATGATACTAGCATAAAATTACAGAGTGATTTTAGGAGGCCGATGGATTTTAATGAATATTTTTAACACATTAAAAGAATACTATTAATTACATGGACACAACAGTTTCGGGACAGTGGTGGATATAATTAATAATTCATTAAGGATGAAAACAGTAATATTAATTACATGGAGGCATAATAAATACCCAAGAATTGGTAGGAATGTAGCCTATATAACTAAACAATATATAGACATCTCTGGTACTCTATAAAGATCTATATTTATTTGTGTACTACCATCTGCATGTCCATCTGTTCTTGTTTTGTCAACCCCTGGGGCTAAATCTCAGGTGCTGGGAACTGCTTGTCGGCTCCATATGCCCCAGGCTGGCGTACTGACACTCACCCATTCATGAATTGGGCCTTGTAGGCTGTGAGTTCAGATGCCAGCACTAACAAAAATTGACTCATGCAGTAGGACACAGGGTGACACATGTTTTCTTTTTCTGTGAAAGTCCTGGGTGTCAGGTTTTGTGAAGTTTCATACATAGGCAATTCTATATCCTATGTAATAAATGTAGTAAATATTCCATGTGTTATAGCAGTCAATAAAATAAATGGTAAATGAATAAAAAAATAAAATGAACAACTACTCTAGCACAATTTGGAGTCAACATACAGGGCTCAATCTCAGGGAATGGGCACTGCCAGGCAGCTGAATTGGCTAGGGGCTGCTGTGCTGGCAGTCACCCATTCATGAACTGAGCCTTCTTTGCCCTGATTTTAGATCCCAGCACTCCCAAAAATGTAATCTTGGAGTGAGAAGCTGAGCACGACACATGTTTTCCTTTTCTTTGAAAGTGCTCAGTGTCAGGTAGGATGTATAATTTGGATGCAAATCTATATGCTATGTAATAGGATGTAATAAGGTAGAAAACATCATAGGTAGAAGAGTTACCACTACAGTAAATAATAAACAGATTGAATTAGTAGTGAATCATTCTAGGATAACATTACATGCAATAAGTGTAGGATGTGCACTAAGTTTAATTAATATTTTATTAAGCATTAACAAAATAAAAATTACAAGGAGACATAATTAAACAACTAATAATTGGGAGTAACACATGATGCATAATTTAATAATATATAGACATTGTTCTCATTCTATGAAATATCGAATTATATGTATGGATATATGTATATATATGATAAACAGTTATGGGATATTGAGTAATTATTAATTAATGCTTTATTAATTGTTAACTGGGACACATCATTAAATGGAGACATAATTTAACACCTAAGTATTGGTAGCAATATTATCTATAATTCAATATTATGCAGAAATCTCTTTTTGTGTATATAATATTTATATACAGCAGTCTCTGTCTATTTATACCTCGTTCACTCCTGAGGCTCGGTGGTTGAGTGCTTTCATAGTAAGCACGAAGCCCTGGGTTCGATTCCTCAGTGCCACAAAACAGAAAACTCAGAAGTTCTGCTGTCTTTCAATCGAGTGCTAGCCTTGAGCACAAACGTTTAGGGACAGTGTCTAAGCTCTTACTCAAGCCCCAGGTATGATGCCAAAAAAGTTAGGATATTCTATAGAAGGAAAGAACTTCAAATACCTCATTACAGAGCAAGCTAGGAGTCTGGTGCTGACAGCTGCCACCTAACCTGACTTAGTCACATGTAAACTGCTGCAACACTGCTCCAGGGGTTACCCATACCATCCTGGCTTATGCCCGTTATCCTAGCTTCTCAGGGGCTTTAAAACCCAGTCCTGGCAGGAAGTCTGAGAGACACCTCAAAATGTGGCTCCAAGTGGTAGAGCTTTGAGTTCAAGCCCCATGGCTAACACCCCCTCCCCAGAAAAACACCCCACTAAACCATTAAATGTGAACTTTTATGGTTTGTAAATTTTCCTCAAAGAATGGTGATACTGATGAAAGCACCCTAATTCTAATGACAGCTTGTGGAATGGAGCTATGTGCTGAGTCCTCCATTGGGTGCTCCATTCCGAGTCCTGCACAGGGTGCTATGTGCTGAGTCTTTCACAGGATGCAGTATGCTGGGTGCTGAATCTTTCACAAGATGTTGTGTGCTGAGTGGTGCAAAGAGTGCCATGTGCTGTGTCCTTAACCGGGTGCATTCTTACATCTTGTCTATGTAAGAGCTCCACAACTTAGATGATTATACAGACAAGAATATTGAGGCTCAGATAGGCCCCCATGTCAGGGACAAAATTATGTATTACTGAAGACTCCTGAGATGTCTACAGCAGACAATGGTTTGGTATGGTTTTTTCTTGGTCATGAACCTTGAACTCGGGGCTGAGGCACTGACCCTTATCACTTGGGCTCATGGCTAGCACTCCACCACGTGGAACCATGGACCCCCTTGCAGCAGAGGCTATGGCCAAGGGGTCAGTAGCTGAAGTCTGTCATCCTGCCTTCTCGGGAAGCTGAGTTCTAAAGATCTGGGTTCCAAACTATCTCAGACACAAAAGGTACTATGAGACTATTATCTCCAATTCACTACTAAGAACCTGAAGGGGAAGCTGGGTGCTTGAGCTCATGTTGGTTACCCTACCTACTCAGGAGGATGAGATCTGAGGATCATGGTTCAAAGCTAGCCTAGGCAGGAAAGTCCTTGAGAAACTTAGCACCAATGAACTACAAGAAAACCGGAAGTAGCTCTGTGGCTCAAGTGGTAGAGCACAAGACTTGAGCTGAAGGGGTCAGGGACAGCACCCACACCAATACTTCAACTCCTTCAAATGACAACAACAATAAAAAAGACAGAAATAAACTAACAAAGCTGAAATAGAGGGCTGGGAATGTGCCTTAGTGGTAGAATACTTTGCATATATAAAATCGTGGGCTTCATTTCTCAAGACCATATGACTAGGACAAAGCCTGAAGTGGCTCTGTGGCTCAAGTGGGAGAGGGATATCATTGTACAAGAGAAACTAGGTACAGTCCTCAGGTCCTGAGTTCAAGCTTCAGGACTCATGTATATGTGTGCACGCACACACCCACCCCTGCCACACACACACCGTGGTGTACACACAAACACACCCACACATACACTCACAGACTAGAAGAGATGTTGTTACACAAAATGGGAAAGCACTGGGCTTCTGCACTGAGCTCATGCTGAGCACCCAGGCCCTATGTTCAACCCCAAAACCTGGCCACCCAGGGACCAGCTAGGAGAAGTCAAAGGTTTCAAAACCTGATGAGCTTCACCAGTCCTAGATGACAGGAAGCTTTGTGATATCCAACATGTGCTTGGATTTCCCAAGCTTCCGGAAACATAGGAAAGGCATCATAGGCCCAACATTGCTTGCAATGAATCATTTCATTATGTTCAGTGCCTTAGTTGTCTGCCTGAATGACTCCTGAATTATATTGAGCAATGTAACTGAACAACAGAATATAGTCTCACAAAGGCAGGATAAGTGCACAGAACTTGGCCTGCCATGAGAGGTGGCATAAATGAAGGTCTCCTGTTAAAACAGAGCACTGGGGAGAGAGATAGCTAAGGGTACAAAGAGGCCTTTTTTTCCTGACCTTCAGAGCCCACTCATACTCATCCTCACTAACTGGCCCAGATGGAGTTGTTTGTTACCCAGCTGTACAGGAGTGAGGATTTTTGTGTGCCTGTCCAGACATTGAGAGAGACTTCCTCCAGTAGGCCTGTGATGCAGAGAAACCCTCAGGTTACACTGTGAACAGTGAGGGGAGCCCAGGAACATGCACTATCTTGAAAGAAGTCTCTGTTATGAACTCATTGTACTGAATACAAATTTCCTAAGTTGGTGCCATTCAGTATAGCTACTCGGGAATTTCACCTATAAGAATACAATACATAGACAAAGACATGGAAGTACAGGCTCTTTTTGAGGGGGCTGGTCCTGGGATGGAAATATGATCCTATGCATGGTCCCTGGGCTCCTTTTGCTCAAGGGTACTGCATTAAGCTTGGGTCACAGCACCACTTCTGGGTATTTCTGTGATCTCTTAGAAATAACTGTGTCATGGACTTTCCTATACTGGCTGGATTCAAACTAATTTTCTCTACATCTCAGCCTCCTGAGGAACTGGGATCACAGACAGCAGCCACTGGCACCTTAATTCTTCTCTTCTTCATTTTTTAATCTTGACAATCTGACTTCTTAACAGGGTCATTCCCAAGGTTTTAATTTATAAGTAAACTATCCAATGTTATTTATAGCTGCTTTCCCTTAGAAGGATTTTCTCTCCTCATCTTCCCCTCTGGTCACAAGTTTGAGGCCAAAAGTGAGAAATGAGTGTCACAGGATTTGGGAGCAAATATCCACAGTACATGCCAGTTCTGTCACTTAGCATTGAGCTGCTGTGACTTTACTGTCTCAGGATATGAGGACTGAAATCTGGAGCGATCCTCATAGAGTCTGCATTGCTCCTTTTGCCTATAAAATGATCTAATAATTATAAGTGTTTTGTGTCTCCAACGTTAAGTGTCTAGAACACACTAGTAGCATCTTCATGTGAAGGGTTGAAGTTTTGAGGCAGTGACCACTTGTTGCTTGTTTCTATCAGAGCAACACGTGGTGGTAATCCAAACACCTGGTTGGTTGTGTGCCTTTATAAACCCTGCAAAACTTTAGCTCAGGGTTGTCCTCCTAGGCTCCGCTGTGTTGGAGTGTAGGATGAGACCCGAGCTGTAGCCCATTTAAATAAAACCTTAAAACAGCTGCGAAGTCTGACTCTCGATGGTCTTCTTGGCGTGGATCCTGCGACCTGAGTATAACATATTAGTGAGGGCTTGTCCGGGATCCCCCCAAAGATCCCCGAGATCTCAGACTCCAAAGGTAATACAGAGCTGTCTTTGTTAATTTGTCTTGTCCTGTCATTTGTCTGTTTTACTTTCATTTTCCTTTGTGAGGATGGCCACTCCGATTCTTAAAGGGTTGTTGAGGCAGATGCGCTTGCACCACAACCCTGGAGGAACTGGGAGATGTCCAAGATCCTCTTGTGGGGCGGGGGTCCTTGGAACCCCGCTGTGTGGGGTGGGGGGCAGTCCTTGGAACACTGCCGTGTGAATTGTGGGGTGGGGGTCGGTTCAGTGTTGGGCCGGAACTGACCAAGAGGGCCTCCTAACAGAGGCCCAACTTGCCCACTGTGGCTCTGCTCTTTCTGCTGTGTGGCCTGGGTGTGGAACCCCACCGTGACTGTAGTCAGTGGACCAATTTGGGAGATCTCCACTTTGTAAGCTCTTTTTTGTAACTGTCAGGCCTGCGTGTGTTTTGTTTGTACTGTTTATTGTATTTTGGACTGTACGTCTGACGGGACTGGAAACTATAGGCACCACTCCATCTAGCCTCCTAGACTTACACAAAGTAACTGAGACAGAAGGAAAGAAAAGGTACCCCCCGGTTTTTCAGGGAGATAACTTGGAAGAAGAAATGTTTCCTCCCCCATATTGTCCTTTCTAGGTTCCTTTTGCAGAACCTGAGAATGGTCAAGAGGAGGAGGGAACTATAAAACACTCGGCAACTGCCCTTAAAGTTTCTGAGGAGCCAGTCACTCCATGACAAAGTGGGATCAACCCCCCTTCTAATGCAGCTGTTTTTCCCATACGCACCATAGGTCCTGTGGATGCAGATGGTCAACAGCAACTCTAATATTGGCCATTTTCTACCAGTGATCTACACAATTGGCACACCCAAAATGCCCCCTTTTCTGAGAAACACCAGGATTTAATTTGTTTGCTTGAAATTATTCTCTTTACTCATCAGCCCACTTGGGATGATTTTAGTCAGCTTTTACAGGTCCTTTTTACCACCAAAGAGAGAGACTATATCCAAGAGGCAGCCAGGAAACATATCCCTGGCCCCACAGGAGCACCTATCACGGATCCTGCCCTGATCACTGCCTATTTTCCTGAGATCCAACCAACAATTGAGACAACAATACAGTTGAAAGTAGAGAGCGACAACTCATCTATCGCCAGGCTCTGTTGGCA
Source organism: Dipodomys spectabilis (assembly GCF_019054845.1). NCBI lineage: Eukaryota > Metazoa > Chordata > Mammalia > Rodentia > Heteromyidae > Dipodomys > Dipodomys spectabilis. Next base: position 790,436 of record NW_024870866.1, read on the forward strand.
TGTCTCAAGGTGGCGGCTTGCCAACCTACTAATATGGCCAAAGTTTATAATGTTAGACAAGGAGGAAGTGAAAGTCTGGCAGCATATCTTGAGTGGCTCATGGAAGCTTTTAGTCAATATACCCATATGATCTTGAGACCCAGGAGTCGGCTCAGATGATTATGTTTGCCTATATAAATCAAGCTGCACCAGACATAAAGTGAAAGTTGCAGGCTCTAGACAGACTTAGTGAAAAGTCTATTAGGGATCTAGTAGCTGCAGCGGAAAGGGTTTACAATAAGAGAGAGAGAGTAGCAAAGACAGGAATGGAAGGACAAAGAACATGAAATTGAGTGTGAAAAGAGCGACCAGGCCAAAGAAAAGAGGCTAGACTGGTTGGACTTGCCACTATCGCATGCTGAGCATACCTGGTTCACAGATGGCAGCAGTTTCATTTGAGAGGGAAAAAGGTACGCCGGTGCAGCAATCACCACGGACACTGACATAGTGTGGGCAGAAGCACTCTCCCAGGGAACATCTGCACAAAGAGAAGAACTAGTGACACTAACAAAAGCCCTACAGATGGGAAAAGGGAAGAGACTAAACATTTACATGGACAGTCGGTTTGCTTTTGCAACTGTGCATGTCCATGGAGCCATTTACCAAGAGAGGGGGCTGTTGACAGCTGAGGCAAAGGCTATTATAAACGAAAAAGAAATTTTAAGCCTCATCCAGGCCTTATGGGAACCAGCAAATATTGCCATTGTGCACTTTCCTGGCCATCAAAAGGTAACTGATTCAATAACCAAAGGAAATAACTTGGCCGATCAGGCATCTAAGGAGGTGGACCTCCAGCCCAGGGCCACAAGTTTTGCCTCCTGAGCCTCAGTACTCCCAAGAAGACTTGGAGTGGATAAAGAAAATTTCCATGGCCTATAAACCCCCAAACAGAGAAAGAGATAAAGACTGGTGGAAAACTGGTGAGGGGAAACTTATCTTGCCACAAAGATTGGGCAAGAGGTTTCTTATGAGAATCCATCGGGTCTCTCACATGGGAACCCGAAGAATGGAGAACTTGCTCCTACTCTCAGAAGTAAAAATCAGGCAAGGAAATCAACTCATTGAGGACATTGTTAAAAAATTTTAAAGCCTATCAGCTCACCAATGCCCCTAATCAACTGGTTACAACAGGAGCTCATCTCCATGGAGATAGGCCAGGTGTGTATTGGGAAGTAGACTTCACAGAAATTAAAACTGGAAAATTTGGATATAAATATTTGCTAGTTTTTGTAGACACCTTTTCAGGATGGGTTAAAGCCTACCCAACAAAGCATGAGACTGTGAACGTCATATCTAAGAAGATCCTGGAAGAAATCCTACCCAGGGATGGCTTCTTATCCACCACTGGGTAGGACAATGGACCAGCCTTCAAATCAAAAGTAAGTCAGGGAATAGCCGCGGCACTGGAGATGGATTGCAAATTGCACTGTGCTTATAGACCCCAGAGTTCAGGGAAGGTAGAAAGAATGAATCGGACTCTAAAAGAGACCTTAACTAAATTGGCCTTGGAGACTGGCCCAGACTAGGTATCGCTGTTTCCTTTTGCCCTGTTTCGAGTAAGAAATTCACCCTATCAGCTTGGTTTTACTCCTTTTGAAATAATGTATGGACACCCTCCACCCATTATCCCTAGCCTTCAGACTGAATTGCTTGCTGATTTGGATGATATTGAATTTCTGTGTAAGCTTGACTATTTACAGATGGTGCATAAGAGGATGTGGACCCAGCTTAGAGCATTATATGATTCTGCCTCTATTCCTACCCCCCCCATTTGTTTAAACCAGGGGACTGGGTGTTTGTTGGAAGACACAACCTGTTATTTTTGGAACCACGGTGGAAGGGACCTTACATGGTGCTACTGGCTACACCTACTGCCCTTAAGGTGGATGGCATTGCTGCTTGGATCCACTATTCCCATACCAGACCAGCTGACCCCTTTGCCCTGCACAACCGTGGGGAAACATGGGAAGTCTTCAAGCATCCTACCCAACCACTCTGCATACAACTCAAGAAAAGAAAAATGAGCTGATTATTATTGGTATTGTTGTTTAATAGTATGGCTAAGGTCAGTTAGGGACCATAGCCGCTCAAGATCAAGAGCTGTTGGAGTTTAGTTTGAGGCTAGAGCCACAAGACCATAAGTCAAGGTGGGGAATGAAGGGTTAAAGTTTTGAGGCAGTGACCACTTATTGCTTGTATCTAGCAGAGCAACACGTTGTGGTAATCCAAACACCCGGTTGGTTGTGTGCCTTTATAAACCCTGCAAATCTTTACCTTGGGGCTCTCCTCATAGGTGCTGCTGTGTTGGAGTGTAGGATGAGACCCGAGCTGCAGCCCGTTTAAATAAAACCTTAAAACAGCTGTAAAGTCTGACACTCGGTGGTCTTTTTGGTGGAGGTCCTGCGACTGGTGTATAACAATGTTTCCATTTTTCTTTAGTACTCCTCGAGATTTAGACTAAGGGTTTGTGTGGAGTGGCTCCTCAGTGAATTCCTGAGGAAACCATTTGAAGCCTTCTCAGGAGAACGCCATTCAAGCCAGCAGAGCAGGAGAGTCTCTGAGACTATTTTCTCCAATAAACCACCAGAGAACCAGAAGTGAAGCAATGGCCCAGAGGGTAGAGCTCCAGCTTTGAGAGAGAAAACTGAGTAGGAGATACAATCCAGACCAGGCAGGAAAGCCTGGGAATTGCTTAGGTCCAATTAACTACCAGCTGGCGGAAGTGGAGCTGTGGTGGTGGTAGAGACTCAGCCTTGAGCAAAACAGCTCAGGAACACATCGGGCCCTGAGTTTAAGTCCTGGGATGGCCACAAAATATTCAAAAAGAGAAGGCCAAGTTTATGTATCAGTGCCCTACCTACTTATGTGTGTATATATATTACCTCCCATAGTGCAAAATCTGCTTTTATTTTCTGGTTTATTTTTCAGATATGCTAGTTTTACATACTGCATCATTCTCTTCATTTCAGGCCCATTGCTTTTCTCTTTCTGGGTTCTAGGCCTGTGTCTTTATATGATGCACACTGAAGCTCATAACAGCCTTTATTTACATTTTATTATGAGGGCAATCCAGGAACAATCACAAATCTGGCAGGGGAAGAGATCAGGTTTCTTAGAAGTAACCGGTATTCAGAAAATTAAACTTGAGAACATAAAATGGTAGCATACTTATGTAAAAACTACCATTAAGAAAAAAATGAAGGAGCTGGGAATATGAATTTATGAGAGAGTGCTTGCCTAGCATGCAAGAAGCCCTGGGTTCGATTCCTCAGGCACCTGTACACAGACAAAGCCAGAATATGTGCTGTGGCTCAAGTAGCAGAGTGCTAGAGACAATGCCCAGGCCTTGAATTCAACCCAACAACTGGCAAAGAGATAGCTACCTAGGTAGGATGGTAGGTAAATAGATAGAAAGAAATAAAGAGAAAGAGAGAGGGAGAGAGAGAGAGAGAGAAAGAAAGAAAGAAAGAAAGAAAGAAAGAAAGAAAGAAAGAAAGAAAGAAAGAAAGAAAGAAAGAAAGAAAGAAAGAAAGAAAGAAAGAAAGAAAGAAAGAAAGAAAGAAAGGAAAGAAGGAAGGAAGGAAGGAAGGAAGGAAGGAAGGAAGGAAGGAAGGAAGGAAGGAAGGAAGGAAGGAAGGAAGGAAGGAAGGAAGGAAGGAAGGAAGGAAAAAAGTTGATAGATGAATCTGTTTTTGACATCAGAAGGAAAGAAGGGAACATTCCCAGTCATGAGGCTTTCTGCAGTGTGCCAGGACACCATCATCACCTTCACACAAACGCAGAGCAGGATGACTGTCTCTGTCCCACTTCTCAGGCATCCAAGAGCCCCAGAGTCAAGAGGGCAGAGCCAGGTTCTAACTCAGGTGCTTGGAGACAGAAGAGAAATGGCCCTGCCCCTCCTTGGACTGGGGATTTGCATTAATGATGTAGAGAATGAAGTAAGGAGAATGGACTGGCAGAGATAGAAGGGCCTTCAAACTTGACAAACTGAGAGTCAAAAACCCACTCCCTAAGACCAGAGAGCAGGGTTTTTTTACTCTATTCCTCCCCTCGCCAGCACTAAACTGGCTCTCTATTGGTAACCTAAAGATAGCCTGAGGCTCCCTTCACATGAGGAAGGAAGGTTAATTAGTCATTGTTTGAAGAGAATGAGAAAAGCCTGACCTTGCTGTAACTCTAACAAATGTTTCAGGTTGCCCCCATTGCTGGCTGTGCCTGGAATGAATGAAGTGGTTTTGCAGCTCACTTCCGTGATGAATGTGTATATTCTGCCTCCTAAGCCTGCAGGCCTAGTTCTCTGCACCTAGCCTGGCTTTTGAAACTGTTTTCTGTCCTTCAAATACAGTGTTACACTGGAGTTCTTCCTGCTAACAGAGCTAGGGCTTGGATCCTGAGAACTTCATTTGAACCCTGATTGGGTCAATAATATTTCTTTCCTTCTTCTGTAGCTCAAGAACTCCAAGAACATTTAGAGTGCAAGTAACTTCTCATCACCAAGGGAAACAGGAATTTCTTAAGCATCTGACCTTTCGGAACAGGAAGTCAGAATGTTCTAGACTTCCCTGCCTTGGCTGGTTTCACCCTATGAGAGACCTCAGCCTCCTGAGCTAGGGTGATGGGCGTGAGGTATTGGTTCTCTGCTAGGGTCAGAACTGTAATGACATTGAGAATACAAGTCAACTGCTTATCACAAAGTGCTTGGGGAGCATATTAAGACTTTCAACAATGTGCCTTTCAGAACCCTGTAGGACACAAGTTTATAATGCTAGAGTCTGAGAGGCTGGGCTTATGGATGTGCTACACTTGAACCTTGAGGTCTGACTCCAATTCTGGTGTACATCAGCATTCATTTTCCTAAAAATATTTTCATAAGTAGCAAATAGGAAAATTATTTTGATTATCCCTCAATCTTTTTCCAGTTGTGTGTCTCAAACTGAAGCCTGGGCGCTGTCCCTGAGCGCTTCAGCTCAAGGCAAACACTCTACCACTTGACCCACAGTGCCACATGGGGTTTTTTGATGGTTGATTGGAGGTAAGAGTCTAACAGGATTTCCTTCCCTAGGCTGTCTTCAAACTGTGATCTTCAGATCTCAGCCTCCTGAGAAAGTAGGTTTCCAGAGCCACTGGAATCTGGAGTATTGTTTTTGCGAGACCTGGAGCTTGAAATTAGGGCCTGCTTACTGCCTTTGAGCTTCTTTTTCTCAAGGCTAGCACTCTATCACTTGAGCCACACCACAGCTTCTGGCTATTTCTGAGTATGTAGCACTGAGGATTCAAACCCTGGCATTCATGCATGCTGAGCAAGCTCTCTACCACTAAGCCACATTTCCAGACCCAACCTTACGATTTTATCCCTTAACTTGCCTATCCACAAGAAAAGGCTTCTGAGTATAAATCATCTAAACAAATCCGTATAGGAAGTTTTTCAAAGATAAATAAGACAAAACTCATACTGAGGACAGACACTAACCATGTGATGACTTGACAAATGCCTCCATTTAATTAAGTATTATATTTCAAAACTTAATAAAGTATTAATGAAAATTAGTCAATGTACTGAATTATTGTGTATAATTTTATAATAGATATTCACAACATAATAAATATTATGTGTATAATCATACTAAATACAATAAATAAAATGAGTAAAATAAAAATTAAATACAAAATTAATAATAATCATAATATGAAATAAACATACATATTTACCTATATATCTTATATTACACATGTACACAAATATTTTTTCTATTGCAGGGTCTTAATTCAGGCCCTGGGAACTCTAGCTTGAAAATCTTTTCCTCAAGGACAGGGATCTTAGCCTTCACCCAAGGTGCAAAAGAGTTACATGGACAGTGATCTCTAATCCCAGCAATCGCATAAATACTAGCCCCAGTTCCAAGACAGTGACTTAATATTTGTAACAGAAAGAGTTATGTTTATTCAGTTCCATACTGAACACTGAAAAAAAATCAGTGTAGAATTTTGTACAGCTATTCAGACATCCATCCCTTAACCCCAAAGTACTTCTTGAGCACTACACAATTTTTTGTACGTTTTTTATTTTAAAAATGTTGTACAGATGGGTCACAGGTACATGAGCAAAGTAATAAGTACATTTCCTATTGAGCATTGTTGCCTCCTCGTTTGTTTTTCCCTTACCATCCCTTCCCTCCCATCTTCACAACTAACTTCCCTGCTGAGGTCAGTGATTTATTTATTTTTGGCTTGGCATGGGGTTTGAACTCAAATATTGGCAACTCTGCGCCTTCTGTCACATTGCTACAGATTCATCAAGACTCTGAGTTCAAATCCCAGGCTATTAAAGAAAACTGTCAGAAATTCCAAACCAAGGAGCTTTATTATTTCAATTTAGTTAGTTAATTAATTAATGAATTAATTAGTTAATTAATTTTGCCAACCATGGGGCTTGAACTCAGGTCATGGTAACTCTGACTCAGCTTTACTCTCCCTAGGCTGGGGTGCAGCCTCGGGACCCAAAGCTGATCCTGGGACCCTAGGCCCAGAGGGCTTGCAGGAAGGAAAAAAAAGCAGAACAGCACAAAATGTGGGGAGCTGTAGAGGGCTCAGGGTTTTACAATATTTTTCTTTACCTGGTGACCATCCTGGGTCTGAATGACATGGTTTCAAAGTGGACCTGGCCTGCCATTGCTGATGGCTGACAGGCTATCAGGGAAGCCATAAGCCAACATGTCAACATAGGCCCTCAGTTCAAATCCTAATCCTTACATTTACCAATGGCAGGAGATCACAAAAGACTCGTTCCTATGCATAAGAATACTGATTGAAAGAGTAGTTCATGCATTTGTCTACTCTAAGATTGGATGCAATAATCCTAGGATGCTGATTGACCTTAATTAATAGTTTATTAAGCATGAAAAGAATAATATTGTTTCAATGGAGACATAATAAATACCTAAGAGTTGGTAGGAGCGTAGTAGATGTCATTCAGTCATAGATAGACAGCTCTGGAACCCTTTAACAATATATATTTATTTGTATAGCACCTCTGCCTAGCCATGTATTGCTGTTTTGGCCAAACTTGGGGCTTGATCTCAGTGCCTGGGAACTACCTGACAGCTTCATTGGCTAGAGGCTTCTGTACTCACACTCACCCAATCATGAATTGGGCCTGCTAGTCCCTGAGTTCATATCCCAGCACTGCCAAAAATTTAATCTTTGAGTAAGAAGCCGAGTATGACACGTTTTTCTTTTCTGGGAGAGTCCAGGGTGTCAGGCATGATAGAGAACACATCTACAAATCTAGATGGTATGTGATATGATGTAAAAATTGTAATAAATGGATAAATGGTATAGGTGTCATCAAAGACAATAAATTCTAAATAAATGGATAAGAAAGAAATAAAATGAATAACAACACTAAACGTGATATGGACTGAACATCTGTATGGAAGTATAAATCTTACCACACCAAACACAGTATCTACTGAAAATCTGTATGGAAGTATAAATCCTATCTTTAAAATGTATATAAGGAGTATGATTTCCATGCCTGAAGCTTGAATTCAGCCCACCCCCATGAGAAAGCAATGGCAGGAAATCCTGAGAAACTGGTTTCTGGACCAGGAAAAGTCATGGAATGTGATCAATCTCATCGAATGAGTAGTTCATGCATGATGTGACTAGGAAATGATAGGCAAGACTCATGGGGTATCACTTATTTGTAAAGCAGTGTTGATTAAGAGTGACAATAATCATCACAGTCATGAAATGAAGACATCTGGAAAGATCCAAGAATCAGTAGACACATGGTAGATTGGATTCCATCACAGGTTATCGTCTCTCCTACTCTATACAAATGTGTACTCATTTGCATACTACCTTCAACTTATGAATGGATGACTACTGTGTACCCTCCCCCACCCCCACCTGGGGGTCCATCTCAGGTCCTGGGAACGGCCTTACTCCTTAGTAGCTCACAGGCTGGTGTGTTCACATGGACCCATTCGTCAATTGGGTCTGCTGGTCCCCAAGTCCAGATCCCAGCAGTACCAAAAGATTCATCCTGATGTCAGAAGCCAATTGTTGCACCTGTGTTCCTTTCCTGTGCAACTCCTGGGTCTCAGCTAGGATGAAGAATACATGGGCCACCCTGTGGCCATGGGAATAGGTTGTTATCATGTGAGGGAAGTTATACCTCTCATCATATACTGAAGAAAATACACAATACATCAATGAATAGCATACAAAATAGAATAACTACACTAAATGCACAATGCAGTCCACACACGGATTTGAATATACATCCCATGTTTAAATGATGCATTCAGGACAATTGTGGCCTCCCTGGTGCTCGATCTCTGTTCCTGGGACCCGACCAGCTCCTTAGTGGCTCACAGTCTGGTGTGATCATGTGGACCCATTGGGCAGTTGGGCCTCTGAGGCCCAAAGTTCAAATACCAGCACTGCCAAAATTTACCCTGTTGTGAGAAGCCAGTCATTGCACCAGTTTTCCTGTGCTGTGCAAGTCCGGGGTCACAGCTAGGATGGAGAATGCACAGGCAACTCTATATTCATGGGATTAAGTTGTTATCCAGGACACCACAGTTATAGCTGTCATCCTATACTCAAGAAAATACACAATACATCAATGAATAAAACACAAAATAAAGAGAATGACTCACCAAATCAAGATGCTGCCCATCCATGTATGGAAATATAGATCCTCTGTTTAAATGATGAATTTATGACCATATTGGCCCCCACCAGGGCTTCATCTCAGGTCCTGGGAATGGCCTACCTCCTTAGTGCTTCACAGGCTGGTGTGTTCACCATGACCCATTCACCAATTGGGCCTGCTAGGGCTTGAGTTCAAATCCCAGCACTGCCAAAAGATTCACCTTGATTTGAGAAGCCAATCGATCCACCTGTTTTCCTGTCCTGTGAAAATCCTGGGTCTCAGCGAGGATGGAGAATTCTATATAGACAACTCTATAGCCATTCGAATAGGTTGTTATCCATGTCAGCATAGTTATATCTAGCACCATACTCAATAAAATACACAATACATCCATGAATAAGACACAAAATAAAAAGAATAACTACACTGAATGCAAGATGCATATCAAATTTGTAGGTAAAGAGAGATCCTATTTTTAAAAAAAGGAGGGCTTGTTATTTTGTCCAGTACTGGGGCTTCAAATCAGGCCCTTGAAGAGGCCTGACATTCTAGTCTTCAAGGATGGTGAGATTTCCCTTGCCCCAAAGTGCAACAGAGCTACCCAGACCTCAGTTCAAATCCCAGCACTGACAAAAGATTCATTCTGTTGTCAGAAGCCAGTCGTTGAACATGTTTTCCTCTCCTGTGAAAGAACCTGGCTTTCACTAGGATGTAGAATCCATAAGCAACCATATAACTATGGGAACAGATTGTCATCCATGTCAGCACAGTATACCTGTCACCGTACTCAGTAAAATACACAATAACTTCATGAATTAGACACAAATTAAGGGGAAGTGCACAGAATGCAAGGTGCTGTCCACACACATATGTAAATATAGATCCTATATTTGAATTACGAATTTATGACTAGCTGGACCTCCCTGGGACTCGATGTCAGTTCCTAGGAATGGCCTATCTCCTTCGTTGCTCACGGGCTGGTGTCCTCACCTTGACCATTTCCCCAATTGGGCCTGATAGAGTGTGAGTTCAAATCCCAACACTGCCAAAAGATGAATCCTGATGTGAGAAGCTTATCGATTCACCTGTTTTCCTGTCCTGTGAAAGTCCTGGGTCTCAGCTTGGATGGAGAATGCATAGGAAACCCTATAGCCAGGGCAATAGGTTGTCTTCCATGTAAGCACTGTTATATCTGTTACATTATTCAGTAAAATACACAACACTTACATAAGACAGAAAATAAGGAGAAAAGTACTCCAAAGGCAAGATACTGTCCACACATATATGTAAATATAGATCCTACGTTTAAATGATTAATTTATGACTATCATGGCCCACCCGGGCGATCCATGTCAGTTGCTGAGAATGGCCTAACTACTTTGTCACTCACAGGCTGGTGTGGTCACCTTGAACTATTCACCAATTGGTCCTGCTAGGCCCTGAGTTCAGATCCCAGCACTACCAACAACTGGATCATGCAGTAAGAAGCCAAGTGTGAAACTTTTTTCCTTTTCTCTGAGAGTCCTGGGTGTCTGGCATGACGGAGAACATGTCTACAAATTTAGATTCCATGTGATAGGATGTCATCAATGTAATAAAGGGAATGGGTGTCATCATAGTAAAATTAACGGTAAATAAATGAATAAAACAAAAAGTACAAGGAACAACCACACCAAACGTGTATGGACTGAACAACCATAGGTAAGTACAAATCCTGTATTTACAATGTATATAAATAGTATGTTTTTCAAGGCAGGGGCTTGAATTTTGGCTTAGATTACAGGCCTGACTTTCTTATCTTCAATACGGTGAGCTTCTGCTTCTTCCACAGTGCTGTAGATTCACCAATACTCTGAGTTCAAATCCAAAGCCTGCCAGAAAAAACGGGATGAATTGCAAGCCAGGGAGCTAATCCCTTTTAATTATTTTTTGCTCAGCAGGGGGCTTGAACTCAGGTTGTGGTAACTCTGCCTCAGCTTTGACACCCTATGATGGGGTGCAGCCACTGGACCCACAGTAGATCCTGGGATCCTAGATCCCCAGGCCTTGTGTGGCAAAATTGTACAGAAAAAATGCAGCGAGATGGCCTTTTTATGTTTCCTTCTTTTGCACGGTGACCCTCCTGGGTCTGAATGACACTGTTGCAAAGGGTACTTCACCTTTCATTGCTGAAGGTTGTCAGACTATTGAGGAAGTCATAGGTCCACATTGCAGTGTAGGCCCTGATTTCGAATCCCAGTCATGACACCAATCAATGGCAGGAGATACTAAGAGACTCGTTCCCATCCATGGGAATAACAAGGTAATATTATCAATGTCACAGTTGAATGAGTTGATGGTGAATGACGCTCCTATCAAATTAGACAGCATCATTTCAGAAGACTGATTTTATTTAATATTTATGAAACATTACGTACAGAATGCAATAATTTCAGGATATTGATTGATTTACTTAATAGTTTGTTAACCATGAAAACAATAAGATTAATTACATGGAGGCATTATAAATACCCAAGAATTGGTAGGAATGTAGTCTATATAACTGAATAATGTATAGACATCTCTGGCACTCTATAAAGATATACATTTACTACCATCTGTATGTCAATCTGTTCTTATTTTGTCAACCGCTGGGGCTCAGTCTCAGGTACTCGGGACAGTCTGTCAGCTCAATTTGCCACAGGATGGCAGGCTGACACTCACCCATTCATGAATTGGGCCTTGAAGGCTGTGAGTTCAGATGCCAGCACTCCCAAAAAATGAATCGTGTAATAAGAAGCTGATGGTGACACATGTTTTCCTTTTCTGTGAAAGTCCTGGGTGTCAGGAAGGACGTGCAATACATATGCAAACCTATATCCTATGTTATCAATGTGATCACTGTTCTATGTGTCATAATAGTCAATAAAATGAGTAGTCAGTACATCAATAAAACAAAAAATAAAATAACTACACTGAATGCAATATGGAATCAACATATGTATAAAAATATAAATCATATATTTAAAATGTAAACAAATAGTATGTTTTCTAGTGGTGGGCATCGATTTCAGGCCTAAGAAACAGACTTGAATTTCTTGAATTCAAGGAGGCAAGCTTCCCCTTCCCACACAGTGCAACAGCAGGGTTACCTAGACCATGAGTTCAAATCCCAGTCCTGGCAGAAAAAAAATGGCATCTCTATGCTATGTGATGCCCAATTCGTAGGTATTTCATTTGGCCTCCATTTAATGAAGGTGATTGTTTAAATGCTTCATAAAGTATTAATTAATATCGACCAGTGTCCTATAATGTAATTGTATATAATTTTATCCTCAAATCATTCAAGTACTGCCCATTTAATCATGACATACATCACATTCCTTTGGTAATCATATGAATAAGAATGAGTTTCATAGGATCTCCTGCCATTTGTTGGTGGCAGGAACAGGATTCAAGCTGTGGGCTCCAGCTCCTACCACTTAAACCTGAGGATAGGGAACTCACAGGTCTGTCCAAGAACATCAGCAAAACCAGGCATCAGTGGCTCTCAGCAGTCCTCCTTAAAACTTACAAGGCTGTGAAAGGAGGATCATGGTCAAAGTCATCCTAGGCAGGAAAGTCCTTGAGACTCCTGTCCAACTTGAGCCAACAAAGACAGAAGTAAAGCCGTGTGGCTCCAGTGTTAGAGAGCTAGCCTTGATCAAAAACAACTCACAGATTGTGCCCAGATCCTGAATTCAAGGTCTGGGAACAAACAGACATACACAACAATCTGTGCAGCCATCTGGCTAAAGTGGGTCACTCTCTTGTCCCCAACTGTATTGGACAGAGTTCCCTGGGAAAGGGGCTGCCTTCATTTTGACTCCACCCATTCTGCCTGCATCAGAAGATTCCAGCCACACCTCTATTGTTTCATGGTTCTTTCTGACCAATGGGATACAAGAATGGTGGCCACGCCCACATTCCTTGCTGCCCAGTAGCACCTTGATTCGCTCTGTTTGTTGACACCACTACCTCCCCTCCGACCCGGACAGCACCTCCCCTGTGCCCCACAGTCTGGCCCAGGCCCTGCCACAAATGTGCCCCAGGGGTTAGGGTGGGGGTTGACCCAAGGATGCCACCCCCATCCCCAGCGGCCAGTGTCCAGGATACGGGGAGATGCAGGTTGGGTTAGGAGTGGGCGCCAAAGATCCCTTGCCTGGAGCAGTGGGAGCCACACAGCAGCACATCTGCGCCCTTCCACTCCCTGGTGGGAACCCAGTGGCTTTAGTAAGAGGTGGGGAGCAGCATGTCTACACCTGCCTTCTGGGTTTTTTTTCCTTTTTTTCTGGGTATGGGAGGTGTTGGATGCAGAAGATAGACACCCTTGCTGTGTGAGCCCTTGTCTTCTGTGCTCAGTCAAACTTTCACCTGAAGACAGGAGAGAGAGAGAGAGACAGAGAGAGACAGAGACAGAGACAGAGACAGAGACAGAGAGACAGAGAGAGATAATCTTTTTCCTTGTACAGCCTGACTGTGCTCAGGTGAGTGATCAGTTGGCAAATTGCAGGTGCTGCATGGAGGAGTCTTCTGTCACCTGTCTGGATGTGTGTGTGTGTGTGTGTGTGTGTGTGTGTGTGTAGAAGTGGGTTGTAACAAGGAGGCTGAATGCTTTGGTAACTTCTACCTGCTATCTTTGGGGCATGTATAGACTTCACAGCTGAGGTCTGGGGGCCTGGAAGGGTGAGAGGCTTGAAGGGGACACAGCACAGTTAAATTACAAGAACAAGGGATCTGTGTGCAATGGAGCTGTGTACTCCCTTGGGCCTGGTTGGTGGCAGTGGGAGCTTGGGAGGACCTGGGAGTGTGGCCTGCAGGGGATAGCTTACCAGGAGGACAGAGAGCATGGCCAACTCTTAGTAAGGATATGAGTTCTGCTAGTATGGAGCACAACAGCATAGGTCAGACTCTGGGTCTTCTCATCATAACGTCTGATGGGCGAGGCCAACACTATTTTAAATCTTGAGCTGTGATCTTCAGATCACAGCCTCCTGAGTACCTAGTATTATAGGCATGAGCCTCTGGCACTGGGATTCTGGTTCTTTTTGGTATATTATGGTTTGACCTCAAGGCTTTAGGCTTGCCAGTCAGGTCTTCTACCATGCGAGTCAAGCTTTTCTGAGATGGAGAATTAATATATGCTCATTCTGGGCTGGATCATTGTCTGCCTATCTGTGACAGGCCTGAGCCACTAGGCCCGTTCTTCTGTAGTTGGGATGGTAGATATGTAGCGACATGCTCCGTCATTGGTTTAGATGGATTATCCCAAACACAGTCCACGGAAGCCGATTCTTGACCGGAAGTGAATCTCTGGGTTAGGCCTCAACCATTGGACTTCAATCTCCTCATGGGACAGTTGTGAGGAAACAAGGGATTGATACAGAGGGATCTCTGGAGCAGGGACAGGCACAGATGGAGGGGCCATCTGATACTGTTCTTGGCAATTCTTTGAGCATATGATAGGAAGATACCCGGAAAGATCTCAGATGATGTGTGTTATTAACGTTGCAACAGTAATGGGATTATGAAACAAAACATGGCTCTCTTTCTTTATTACTCTATCCCCATGAGTAACGGGATCCTTCACTTTGTTCAGTTTTGAAGCTGGGGAAACTGAGGCACAGAGAAGCCGGGTGACCTACTAATGACTCCCAGCTGACAGGAAGCTCGGCCTGACTTCTCTGCCATGCTCCCTAGGACAATGGGTGCTATCCAGTCCACTTCTTGTGGTGGGAAGTCCACTTCTTTTCAGTCATGTGGCTTGAACTTTGGGCCTGGGGCAGCTCCCTGAGCTCCTCAGCTCAAAGCTACCACTCTACCACTTGAGTCACAGCACCACTTCCAGTTTTTTGGTGGTTCTTTGGAGATAAGTGTCTCACAGTTGTTCCTGCCCGGGCTGGCTATAAACCACAATCTTCATATCTCAGCCTTCATTGTACTTAGGATTACAGGCATGAGTCACCGGGACCTGGCTTAAGTGTAATTCTGACCTTCTTTCTTTCACTTTCTCTCTCAGGAACTGATTCAATGGGTGCTGGAGGAGGTGGCCCAGCATCCCCATGTGGATGGAACCAAGGTGGTCCTCTCATTCTTTAGGTAACCTGTGGGTCAGGAGCTGTCTCACTCAGTCTGTTGTACCAGCTCCATGAGGTAAGTCCCTCTGTGCCCTGGCTACACTGTGACAGTTATCCATTGTCCATCTAGTCTTACTGGACTCAGTACTGTGTTCAATGCTCTTTTCTAGCAAAAATTCCTGGCTAAAATTATGATACAGAGTTATAGAATGAAAATGTAATGCCATCTTAAGAAAGTCATTTAGGGTTCTGGGAATGTGGCTTCATGGTATGGTGATTGCCTAGCATGCATGAAACCCTGGGTTCAATTCCTCAGTACCACATAAATTGAAAAGGAAACACTGGAAGTGGTCCTGTGCCTCAAGTGGTGGAGTGTTAGCCTTGAGGAAAAAAAACGCTGAAGAATAATTCCCAAGCACCGAATTTCAGCCCCAGGACTGCCAAAACAACAGCAACAACAACAATGAACATTTAGTTAGTAAATGCGAAATAAAGAACCCATACTTGGAATATATAATTGCTCCTTCCATACTGATACCTGACAATAGTTCCTAATACATGTACTTTACCTATGTTAGGATACTGTGTTGAAAAAATGTTTTGTTCATTAGGTCACGGCAATTAATGCTAAGAATGTGCTTAGATGTCAGGTGAAGATTAATTCTGGAAATTCAAATATTCCAGGCTTTTGAGTGGGGTCACTGCTAATCACAATGAGAAGGATAGTGTAAGTGAGATTCAGAAACTATTTTGGCCAGTCATCTTACAAAAAAGGCAGAGGTTAATTAACAGTTGTGACAGAAGAGAAGGAATAACTCCAGATGGAAAGAATAAATGATAGTAACTAAGGTATAGCAGAAACCATTCTAGGGAACCATTTTTGCTTATTAAAGAACTAGTATCAACTAGGCTTATTCCTCATTGCCTTTAGCATTCAAAATCTCCTAGGCTAGTTCTTAATCTCTGTGTGATGAATGTATCTCCTTCTATGCTGATCTTTCATACCTGATCTCCTTTGCTTTCTAAAAATCTGTCTTGCTGTATTTATCTATGAATATTCCTAATACTAAATACACCTACAAAGATGAAAGAGGATGCTAATGTAAGAGTCCCATAGCTCATGAGTCATTAATGTAACAAAATGGAAAAAGAGGACATATTTATTCCTACCTTAATTATTCTGAAAAGCTGCAATGTCACATCCTATGGTTCATATTTCCATTCTTTGTCTACATAGTGACATTAAGTGCACACAAATGCAAATATGAGCGGGGTGCTGGTGGCTCATGCCTGTAATCCTAGCTACTCAGGAGGTTGAGTCCAGAGGATTGTGGTTCAAAGCCAGCCTGGTCAGGAAAGTCCATGAAACACTTATCTTCAATTAACCCCAGAAACCCGGAAGTTGTGCTGTAGCTAAAGTGGTAGAGTGCTCAAGTTGTGCTGAAGAGCTGAGAGACAGTGCCCAGGATCAAGGTTCAATCCCCACAACCAACAAAAAAGTGCAAATATAGGTTTAAGTTTTCCCCAAACGAATGATGAAGTCAATAGTAATCTTCCCAAATGATTTAGTAGTGCACCTACTTTTGCTGAGTTATTTGTTATGGCTTCTTTGCTAAACATATTCTCTTCTTTAAAAATTGTCAAATGTTAGCTTTATAATAAACTTCATCTAATATTTCTTGGTTCAAAAGAGAAGTCCATAGAGTTGATGTCACTTAGCATTCTTACTGTCTTAGTTCAAAGCTAACCCAGGCAAGAGAGTCTGTCAAACACTTATCTGTAATTAAACACCAAAAAAGCCAGAAGTGGAGTTTTGGCTCAAGCAGTGGAGTACTAGGTTTGGGCCAGGTAGGAAAGAAAGACAACTGTTCAGGGACAGGGGCCAGTCTCTAAGTTCAAGCCCCAGAACCAACACAAACTAAACAAACAAGCAAACAAAACAAACCCTGGGTATTTCTTTGGGACTCTCCTTAAAATAGTGGTGGTCCGAGAAGAGGTTGCTTTTGCTGATCATACTCACTGGATCCTGCTTTTTTGGAATTCTTATTGCTATGGAAAACTCAAGACAGACTAAAGGAATTGAAAACTGATTCCTGCAACAAGAGAATCATCTCAGGAGTGAAACATCCATCCATAAGACACTTTAAAACCTCCATATCTTTGCTTCTTTGCAGTAGAACACTTTTAAAACAAAGTTACTTCCTTTTGTTCTATGCCTGCCTTCAAATGGCATATTGTTTCCTTTTGCAATCCTCTCAACCAGAAGTTTACAGACAAGTTTTATATGAGTAAAGGACACACTCAAAAAAGTCAGGGACAGAGTTTCCTTCCAGCCTTGGATTCTTTTCTTGTACAGTACAAAGGAAAGCAATAGTTAACTTGAACTTTGTCATTTCTCTATGTTCAATTCCTCTCCTGGGATAACTTTCCACATCCAGTAACAGTTACTTCCACTTACTTCCAGTAACAATTTATGGTGCTGCTCCAGAAAAAAATGAATGTTTTCTGGCTTCATTGAAATAGCACAAAGACACTTTTGGACATGAGGTAACACGTGTTTCAGAGACAACTTAGTAAAGTCAAATGCAATTTAAATTGCTTATAAATACATTATCCATGAGAATATTTTGTTCAAACTTCTCATGTGCTCTGGAAATTAAGGTGAATTTTAAATGGTAAGAAGGTTCTCAGATCATTTTTTGGGAGTCTATATGCTGTGCATTAATTTCCTAACTGTACATGAGTTAACAGTAAGAGAAACAATAGCAATTATAGGAGAAAAAGTAGTTCTGTGTTTATGTATAAGTGTTCAATACAATATACAAGACTCTACAAATAAAAAATTGAAACAATAAAGCCAAGTCCTGTATGTAGATTTATGGGAGTGATATAGAGAAAGCATTACTCTTAAGTGGAACATGAAGCATGAGGCCACTCCCTTTCTAAATCACGCTTGCTAATCATGTAAATGTGCAAAAAGGAGAATGGAAGAATTATTCTGTTTCCAATGCAAGTCACATATGGGAGAATAGACTTAACTGGAAAAAAGACTCTATCTTGAGGGAACAGGAATTATACTAGCAATGAACCTGGTGGCTAAGATCATATTTCTTTTTCTTTCCTTTTCTTATATTCCTTTTTATTGTTGTTGTTTTTCATGGCACTTGAAATATGGGACAGGGCGCTGTCCTTCTGAAACGCAGCTCAAGGCTAGTGCTCTTCCACTTGAGCTACAGTGTCACTTCCAGTTTTCATACCCGTGTTGGCTTTCAACCCCAATCCTCAGATCTCACAACAACTTGTTTTATGATCACATTTCTAACAGTGTACACTCAGGATATGTAATGTATATGTCCATCTATCTTTATATGAATTCTTGAGTTAAAAATCTGGGCTACAGTTAGACTTTACACTCACAAAAGTGTTTTAAGTTTAAAAGTTGATACTCCTGGAAAAATAAAACCTAAGAATGTAAAGGAGTCTGGGAAGTTCAATTTGCATCCAGCTTGGACAGTATAGGCTTTGAGACACTACCTATAATTAACCAGCCAAAGCTGGGATACCAGTCACGAGCAAGATTGCTGAATTACAGCTTTAGGTTTTTGCATACATACATACATACAAACATACTCGTACACACAGAGGCACTTATAGGTGCACACAAAAATACACAAATGAAACAACTCTCAGAATATGTAGAAAAGTTAGAAAACAACAGAAAATAGGACCTGAGTAAAACTAGAATCAAGTGATAACTTTTAATATTAGAAATCCTTCAAGTGAACTTTCCCCCAGAAGTTGAGAATATTACATAGGTAGGGACCAGAGATAGTAAGAGAGTCAAGCAAGCATTCTTAACGGGATAGGATACATGGTAGAATGAATCAGGGAAGCCTGCAGGTGCATCTGAAAATGTTCCTATCCTGTGTCAAATTTTAAAACACCTTTGAAAATAGTACATAAACAGTCTGAGCAGTCAGTCTAGTGGATAAAATCATGGTAGAAGTTCAGAAATTCTAGTCTGTTTCTAGATTAAATAAAAAAAACTATGGCAGGGCAATGTGATACAAACCTGGAATTCTAGCACTCAGACAAGAGATTAGAGAGTGGAATTACATAACGATACCTTCCCTGGACCAGGTAGAATAATTTGTCTCAGTAAAACAAAACAAACAACAAGAAAGGAATACACCATTGGAAGTTTGGCCTAATTTTGTCATTATGTTTTGAGAAGTCAAGTTTCCTATTGAATGCACCTCATACATATCCTCACTTGTGTTTTAAATGCTCTCATCATTACAGAACATTCATAGATGCAAAATAGCTCATGATTCCCATCCCTCATTCTGTTGGATTCCAAATAAATGTTGAAGGATTACAAAAGCTTAAGTCTAGAGAAATAGCAAAGTTCGTCTAATGTAGGGCTTTGTAGACCTTGTTAAATTAGAATTTATATTTAAAATATATTTTTTGGGTTTGTTTGTAATTTCAGATTCTATAGGATACTACAAAATTCTTTTAAAGTAGAGGGATTAATTGAAAAATTCACAAATAATTCTAGCATTCTATTTGCCTAGATATTCTTTCACGACAGTTATAATTAGACCATAGTTAATAGATAATTTGCAGAGTTCATGTATACCATGTTAATATGAATAATCTAGACAGAGTTGCCAAAAATGGATGACATTAATTCATACATTTAGAAAAACCAATTTTTAAAGGTTTGGTTTAATATGGTATGAAGAGAGTAATTGTGTGACATCTTCTTTCTTCTACCTATATGTACCGCAGGAAGCCATTTCCTTATTTACGTGCCTCTGTATACATGGAGAAAAATGCTAGGTTTGGGATTTGTTTTCAATTTTGTTTTTTTTTTTTTTTTTGGTTCATCCTAGAACTTGAACTCTTGGCATGGACAGGGTCTCTGATCCTGTTTATGCTCAAGACTCTTGCCCTACCACTTCATCCTCAGTGCCACTTGAGTCTGGCTTTTGCGGAGAAGTTTTTTGGAGATAAGATTCTAAGAAACCTTCCTGCCTGGGAAGGCTTTGAATCATAATTTTCCTATCTTAGCATACTGAATATCTATGATAGTTAAAAAAGTCTAAATATAAATAATATTTGCAAGTGTTCTGATCTCAAGAATACCTGTGGAGGAAAAATGATGCAGCTCAGTTTATTGTGGTGTTCTTTTCAGAGCAAGGAGGGTGTCACATTAGCAGAGGTGTAGTATTTTTTCAAAATAGAGATAAGGTATTCATGATGTGAATTAAGGAATTTTAAGGTGTCCCTTACAAGTTGGAAACTGTTGGGCTAGGATGACTTTATGGCATAAATCTTGGGATTGATGGTCATAGATATAATATCTTACCCTTATAAATAATTGCTTACTCTTGAAGAATTAATTATTACACATGCTTCACAGTTTTATCCTCTACAAGAATATGGCTATTTTTCTGTTTACTTCTCAATCTGTAACACCCCATTGGAAACTGCACCTATTGCAGAATTACATAACATGCAAACAGGTACTGTTTTGAATCTCTTAGGAATGTTGAGAATTTAAAAATGAGTAGTTGTTAGTCATAGGAATTTTGAAGAACATATATATTCTGTCCTCTTAAAAACTTACTTACTTTTAAAATTATGGGTTTCCATAGTATTAAACTGGGTCCAGTCGTGGGGCCTGAACTCTGGGCCTGGGCACTGTCCCTCAGCTCTTCAGCTCAAGGCTAGCGTTCTACCACTTAAGCCATAGCACCACTTCCGGTTTTTTTCATTTTTGCTTATGTGGTGCTGAGAAATCGAACCCAGGGCCTCAAGAATGCAAGGCAAGCGCTCTACCACTGAGCCATCTTCCCAGACCCTGTTTTCTGTTTTAGAATGAGAAAGTACTAAATTTATTCTGTTTTGAAAAATTTGACAAGTATATTGTGAAAATATTGTCTAGTTGGATAACATTCAAGTTGATGAACCTCTGATAAAGAAGGAGTAATTAATTCAAATTAGATGCCAAATAGTATTGATTTTTAAAATGTTACTACATAAAGAATATTATTTACTGGTCCAATACAGTGAAATTATATTTTATGCAGCTTATTTTTTCAATTTTATTATCAAAATGATGTACAGTGGGGTTACAGTAATTGTAAGGTATTAAGTCATAACTTTTCAAACTTAGTAACCCTCTCACATTTTACTCACAGTTTTCCTTCACCCCTTCACCCCTCACAAGTTGTAAAGTACATTTTCAACATATTGTCTTGTGAGTATTGCTATTGCATTGGTTTGCCTTTTGTCCTTTGTCTCACCATTATGCTCACCATTGTCTTACCATATAGCAGGGATAAACCATAGGGGAAAACCCCAAAGAAAACAGAAATCACATAGTTCATCAAAAACAACAATCACAAATGAAAAAAAAAAACTGGTTCCATATCTTGGAATTCATTTTGCTTAGCATCAGCTAATATGGTTACATATATGCATAACAAAGCCACTGGAAAATAATAGCTGCATGGATACTATATCATGAAAACAACATGTTAACATTTTGATGGTAAAGGTGGAATTAGGATTGGTGAATTTGCGGTTCTGATAAAGGATTTTCAACAGTTTTAAAATTATGACAGGTAAAATTTAATAGTTCAAAATTTTTAATAACTTAGCCTATTAAGAAAATTTAAAATTGCCTGGAAGAATAGGCTTTCATGCAAAGAAATCCAAGGAGACTTAGTAGAGAGGGAGCAATGTGGATGAAGATGGCTCTTTTTCAAACTAAACAAACAAACCTCAGAAACCTTGCTGTAAATCCTGTAGGTTCCCTTGGAATTGTCCTTACCCAGGAACTATATTATCACTGTTTGAAAGAAGGTTGTATTGGAATTTAAATTAAAATTTCTTAAAAATATAAGACATCAAAATTTGTGAATTTACCTTTAATTACCAAACAGTAATTCTCTTAAAAAGATAATTTGAGTCAAAATATTTAGGGAGAAAGTACCCTCCACAATGAAAGAAGGTGTTGGGATTACACATTTCTGTTTGTAACACTTTCCACAATGTCTTTGGACATGAAGCAGTGAAACACAGAAAAAATTTGATTGGATACTTCAAACCAATGATTTCACATTTCTAAGTGGCTCACAAAAAATAATATTCTTATTAATATGAGGTAGTGAAGACTTCTTTTATTACATATGCCAAAAAGTTCAGAAAAGAATTGAGCAAATGGAAAAATTAATAATAAAAGTTTTCTTAGAAGCCTTAGCTAAGCGTATTGACTTCAGCAGTGAAGGGAGGCCAAAACTTTTTGATGTAAATTGTGTTAGTATTTTTACTCCCTAAAGTGATTTTACAGAGCCAATTTGGCTCACTACAATGCAGAACTGATTGAATGAAGACATGAAAATACATTCCACATCCAAATAAGGCAACTTGAAGACTTTTAAAAGAGAAATAATGAAGATGTAGCAGTGGTGGAGCCCGTATGGTCCTTCAGCTTCACTAGACTAGAAGCCAAGAAGCTGTGATTAATTGGAACTCTGGCAAGAGCTAAGAGTAGGACATAGAAGTAGGACATAGAAGCATTTTCCTTTTGTAACAGACACTTTCTTCCAAGGTATGGGTGATTTAACTCTATTCTCCTCCATACATCTTGGTGAACAAATGCAAGACCAAGAGAAAAATGATCTATTAAAATAATTTTGCATAGAATAACTTCACTGTTCCTGATATGGTATCTAAGGAGAATCTTAAGAGAGAAGATAAAAAGTGCAGTATTTTTTGGTTTCCTCTAAGCATCTTGTTAGCAAAATATATCTTTGAGGTTAGACAATTCTGATTAAACCAACAAGTGATGGAGTACTTATTTTTGTGGGCACTTTAGACACAAGAAGTCTTTCAAGGTAAAAGAAAAAATATATAGCCAAATATTTGTGATCACAGCCTCTTGGACTGTTTTCTGGAGACAAAGTTTTACATTAGATTTCTCCTTATTAACATAGATGTTGTTTCATGGCAACCAAATACAAGAGGGAAGTTTTATGGACTCACTTGGCCAATTAAACAGCATGAAAGAAGAAAATGGCAAATAATATTTAATGAAATTACTTTGACCAATTACTTTGCCAGAAGAAAGAAGGAAAAATATAATTCAAAATCAATTGACTTAAAAGTATGAAGAAAGAGTAGTGAAGAGAAATTAGAGAAAATATAGAGGATTGTTTTCTCTCCAGTGGAGTAATGGGTTCTTGAACTTGTTTCTTCCATTCTACCTCACAAGCTACCAAGTGTGTCTCAGGACTGGATTATCTAGTTCAGACAGAAAACTCATAGAAGTAAGATACTGTATGGAGCAGATATAGGTGATTTATAACCTTAGACAATCTATTTAATTCTGTTCAAAATTCTCCCCTATCCCAAACTTCCCTCTTTGAACTGCTTTGTTTGCTTTTCCCAAGACTGCCCTTCATTAACTGATTAAAATTTTGAGTGGTCATATTCATACTCTCTAGAGATTGCTGTTTGGTTGTGATTTTTGTGTGTTTTTGTTTCTTGTTGTGTTTTTTAACTGAATTTTAAAAGTTTGTGCAATTGTGTTACAGTTAAATATATGCATCTAATTGTCCAATGCTCCTAGATCAGAGTCACTCCTTCTATCATTCTCAACCAACCCTTTCTCCAAGATTTATTTCCAATTTACCACTTCTTTCATCATGTGTATACATTCAGTATTCTAGCTGTATTTGCCCCTTGTTCATTTTTCATTCATTCTATTTCTTTACTATAATTCCTCTTTGGTTACAACTTCCTGATAGTCATTCTGTTAAACTGTCTATTAATACTTTGAAAGATTTATATACATTCCATGGAGTTTCAATCCTGCATATTCTTGAAATGATGTCAGCTTATATTTCCATAATTCATTCATCTGCAACAACAATTTGCAAGACTGGAGACGGGAAGCACCTAAACATGATTTTATTCTCAACCGTTTGGAAGATTAATCTTTATTCAAAAAGAAAGTTAAAAAATGGCTTAGAATGTATTCCTAATTATGAATTTTTATAAATGGCTTTGTACAATGGTGTGATTCTTTTATTTTACATGCAATAATATTTTCTACTACCTATAAGTTTTGGAAAAAGAAGAAAAATAAATTTATTCCTAGATAGGAATGTGATAGAAATAGAAGACAGATATTAGGTTTGTAATATCTCTGATGAGTACACATATTCAAGACTTAAAGTCATATTTCTTACTATGTTAGACAGAGGGAAAACATAAAGTAACATATGATAAGGCAACTATTTGTGATTTTTTTAAAATGTACCTTATTAAATGATGAAATTTATTAGCTAACATTTGGGTTTGAAATTTAGGAGGCTGACATATTTAACACATTTCTGAAAGGCCCTTACTGAAAAACACAAATTGTGGGTGGTACTATTTCTACACTTTAATGAATGGTTGAACATGTTTGTCATTAGTGCTGTGTAAATAATTCAACTCTATTGTAACTTGCTCCCTACACTTGAAAAACTTGTAATGTCACTAAGTATCATCAACTTGTCAAATGTTATTTTTGTGAAAGTGATTTTAAAAAGTTTATTTGAAAAGGAATATACTTTCAGGAGATTAAATGTAGATTATCATTGGTTTGAGAGTGACATTTTTATACCACAGAACCATGTTGTACTGAAATCCCAGTGTTTTGTAGCACTCCTTAGTGCTTCAAATGTTTTTCTGAATTACATTTGACCTCTAAGTCAAGTTGTCGGGCTTTGGTAGACCAATTATAGTTCTCCTTCTAGGAACTATTTTTTGTCCCACTTATGTTGTAATAAAATCTTTCGTTAATCATAGGTGAGGGGTATTAAAAATAATCTTATGACACTTTGTGAACTTGTTCACTCGTATGGGCTGGTCATCTGTAAGTTGAATGTTTGAATTACAGTACTTTCTCTCAAATTTTGTGATCTCATCCTTCATTTTA
Source organism: Dipodomys spectabilis (assembly GCF_019054845.1). NCBI lineage: Eukaryota > Metazoa > Chordata > Mammalia > Rodentia > Heteromyidae > Dipodomys > Dipodomys spectabilis. The sequence goes on from NW_024870866.1 coordinate 815,232, forward strand.
AGTTGCCTTGCATTTCACAATTGCTTACTGCTAATTCCTGCATCTCAAGGAATTGGGGCCCTGAAATATAGGAAATGCGAAATTGAGATGGGTCTTCAATTACTTTGTGTTGATATGTTGCATGGGCCTTGGTGAAAAGTCTTGCCCCTGTTATCTGATGATGTAGGTAACTGGGCCCTGGGATCCTAGGACCCATGGGTACTGTAGAAGAATAATATTTTTTAGATATCTTAGCAAAATTTGGGCATAATCAGTAAGAATGCTTCAGAAATATGGACAAAAACAGTTTGGGACAAGCAAGTTAAAACAATAAACAGAGCAGCAGAGTAAAATCCATTACAGATTAGAAGAAAGTATTGTTTTTTTATCATGTGGATTCAGAAGACCAAGGACAGTTATAATGTATCACAAGTTTATACTAAAAAGATTGCATTGATACTTTTTCTAGTCTAATATATATTTGAAACCTAAATATTTATATTCCAATTCTATTTATTGAAGTAAATATCAATTTATTTGTCAAATTATCAACTAATTCTAGTAAATTTCATTGTGTGAAATATAAAATCAGCACATATAAATATAAAATATATAACTATATAATATGATTAAAAGACACACGTTTTGTATTGTTCTGTTGTAGTTACTGTAGTTACTCTGTTTTAAAGTATTATTCCATTATCTCTACTTCAGTGTTTGATAGAGTTAGACCTAAAGCTTTATCATTTGTAGATTTACAGCGTGGAGGCAAGTGGAAACACTGTGATTAAAACATTATCAATTTAATGCCTAATAACGAGGAGAAACATATGCACTTCTCCTGTAACTATGAAAATATTTGGTGATAAAAAGGTAGTAGTGTAAGTTCCTGGTAGGAACTTACAGAGAGGCCAGGACATTAAATAATCATGCATACGAACAATTTTTTCACCTTCTTGGCTTTAGCTACTTTTAAATGGAAGGTATAATAAACAATTATATTTTGATAAAATACCTTCTAGTCTGAACAGTTCTGTTTGAACGGTTCATCGCTCTATGATCTCTTGTAACCAAGATTAGTTTTGTTCTAGTAAGAAAATATTTGGTGTCAGGGTAAGGTATTCTGGTTGGTCTGTTCCCACATGGAAGAAGGGTAAAGGCTCAGGTAGACATTTGTTCCAGTAACACGTCATTTGGGAAAATGTCAGCTGAAGAAGTTTAGAAGTAGCTTTTAAGCAACGCTTAATTTGAATCCATTAGGTCCACAAAGCTGGATAAATAAGTACTTGAAAAAGCCATCACCTTTGGACCTATCTATAAATAATTGAGAGTATGATCAAATTCCAAATAAAAAGACTTAAGATACTCATTGACAAAAAAAGTTTGCAAATGTGAGCAATCGACTAATCAATATAATTTTTTCCACTATTCACAGAATTTTAGGGGAATAAGATCGATAGCATTGTTAGAAACAATAAGGTTTCCTTGTTACAAGTAGGCACCCATAGATATAAGCCTGTATAAAGATTCCATCATTAACTATTAAATTTAGAGGATACTACATGCTTCAGCAGCACGTATACTCAAATTACAATACAGAGATTAACATGGCACTTGCACAAGGATAATATGAAAATTTGAAAAGTATTCCATATTTTTCATTCTTCAGATGCAAGAAATGAAAAAAAGTGATTAAAATGTTGATTACAAAATTACAAGTATAAAAATACACACAATTCATATAATTAAATTTAGTTTGACATCAGTGTATTAAATCTTCCCCTCAGAAAGGCGTTTACATAGCATAAACTTTACAAAATTTTTCAAATTAGACAACATTGTCATTTTATCCCAAAGAAAAATAATATTAAGACCTAGAAAAAAAGGGATCAAACTGTTTCTATATGGAATGCAATCGGAAAGGACACATTAATGAACCTATATATTATAAAATAATATAGAACTCAAAGTATATCTAGGAGAAAATAAATTATGAACATTATGCAAACACACAATATAGAATATTTTAAAATATACTTTTTCAGACAAGCACCAGAAATATTTTAGTTTCTGTACTACTCATTTTAACAGGTAAATTAAAATTATTTCTTATTAAAAAATCACAAACTCTGAAGAAATCATTATACATGTTTACAAAAACTATTGAATACATTTTTCCATCCAACGCAGGCAATTCACTTGGAAGAATTCCGCGGAATCCATGAATTTTTACAGTAAAATATTGGTGCTTCCGGGCATTGGTGGTTCATGCCTATAATCCTAGCTACACAGGAGGCTGAGATCTGAGCCTGGGAAGGAAAGTCTGTGGTACTCTTATCTCTAAACCACTAGAAAACTGGAAGTGGAGCTGTGTCTCAAGTGGTAGAGGGCTCACCTTGAGCTGAACAGCACAGGGATAGCTCCCAGGCCCAGAGTTCAAGCCCCATGACCGACCAAAAAAAAAGATATTGCTCTTATTTTGATTGTGAAAATATTTTGTAAGGACACAAAAGATGGACTTGCATTTTTGAAATTTAAGAAACTTAACCCGACCATTAGGACTTCGGTGAACAATTTGTACAGCCTTTCACAACTTCATAGAGGTAGTGATACGTACTTATCCTTTTGGCAATATCAAATACAGTTTCTTCTATGTTGTTCTTCAGGCCTGTATTTATATAATGGTTCAACAGAAGGCGATCCAGCGTATCTTTGCTATCTCAATTCTCAACAGCAAGATATAAGGTTGTCAAGAGTCCTTTAGTTTGGGGAAGTGTACTGTGGCTCAAGCAGTAGAGCACTCCCCTTGAGCTGAAGAGCACAGGGACAGCACCCAAGCCCAGAGCTCAAGCCCTATGACCGACCAAAAAAAAAAAAAAAAACCACCACAACAACAAAAATCAAACAAACAAAAATATTTGGGCTGGGAAAGTGGCTCAGTGGTAGAGCGCTTGCCTTGCATACATGAGGCCCTAGGTTCGATTCCTCAGCACCACATAAGCAGAAAAAAAAGCGGGAAGTGGTGCTGTGGCTCAAGTGGTAGAGCGCTAGCCTTGAGCTGAAGAGATGAGGGACAGCTTCCAGGCTCAGAGTTCAGGCCCCAGGACCAGACCAAAAAAAAAAAAAAAAAAATTAAAAAAAGAGTCCTGTAGTTTGGGCATTGGTATCTGTATCATGATGAAGTAAGAAAGAAGCCACTCTGGTATTATTCCATGTATATGCACTGTTCAGGGGTGTCCAGTCATCTACAGTTATTGCATGTGCCGCTTGAGACACCAACTCACAGACAATGTCTAATGTCCACTGTAGGCTTCTTGAAGAGGGGTATACTCATAATCATCCCTACTATTCACATAAGTGGTCTTTTGGGAAAGAAGTCTCCGCACTGTAGTAAGCTGAATATTTTGGCAGCCCAATGAAGAAATTTGCTTGGATTCTTCTCCATTTTTTTTTTCTTGCAATTGATACCATTCCTTACTTTTTCATCCTGTTCCCCATATTCCTAAGAATTGCCTAACCAGAGACTTTGAGTGCCAGTGGGAATGAGGTGTCCATGTATTTCCCTAATAGTTCACATTGGTTGAACTGGGAAGAAATAACTGGTGAATTTTCTGCAACTGTTTATTCACCATGATTTATTTTCTCTTTTTCCAATTTTACTATTCGAAATTATTCTAACTGGAGAGTAGGGAATTGATGGAGAGCAGAGGAAAGATATTCCTCCATATTCACATGTACACACTGAAAATGAGGACCAGTGATGTCTTCATGTGCAGCTTATTCTAGGCATGAGAAAATAGGAAATAATGCCTTCTATATAAATGATTTGGGAAATGGCAGAGCAAAAAGTGAAATGATACAACCAAAAATATAAAAGCAAAATAAATTAGGATAATTATGGAGCAATCATATTATCTATGAGAACCATGAAAGGGAGAGAGAAAGAAAGAGACAGATGTGTAATATCGTAGCTAGCCACAAAATCCATGCCTCTAATCAATTTGTAGAGCAAACAAAATTTTATTTTTTAAAAGAGATGGAAATTGAATTTATGTATTTACTTGAAATTAGTAAATACATTTTTAGTAGACTACATAAAGAGACCTAACTTTACCAAATTACAGACAATAAAATAAATCCTTGATAATTCTAGTAACAGATCTGACTGAAATCCGTTGAATCATACTTTTCTTGTACAATGAAGGAATAAGAGGGTAGTAAAGCAGCTAGAGAAGGCAGGGAGATTGTATCTGTGACAAAACTTGGTGGAAATTGGTATTGAGGATTACTTACTGGTGATCCACTTGCACTGGAAGCATGATTCTGAAGTATTGCTTGCTGATTCTGAACTATTGATTTGATCATTATATTCTCCAAGAAGAAAATGAGAATTGATAGTGAAGGACTACTAATACATTTTGACCTTCTCACTAAGCACTTTCAATCATCAAAATCACATGAAGACAATAGACAGGCCTACTTTTTAGATGAAAGCAAGTGTCTTATAAAAACAAGGAATGTATGTAGTCATGCAAAGGACTTCTATTTTACCAATGTATCATACATTTTTCTAATGTTGGGTACCAATAAATAATGGATCTATTAGAAAGCTCTTAAGGCTCATATGTTCAATAGTGAGTTCTCTTACACTATATCATGGTATTTTTTGTGTATGGTTTTAAGAATAAATTTACATTACTAACTTGAATTTCTGCCAGGACAGTATCATCACTGTACATCTTGCCTCTATACTCTCATTTTAAAATTACCATCTAAGTATGTGCATTAGATAACTATATAGGAAAAAGTAGAAGCCACACTGATGGCTTATGTTTGAAAGCAGACCAAGAAAAAACAGTCCATTAGATTCTGATTTGAAAGTAACCAGCAAAAGCTAGAAATGGATCTGTGGTACAAGCAGTAAAATGCTAGCCTTGAGAAAACTGAAACAAAAAATAAATTCTGGGACAAAGCCAGGGCCTGATTTCAAGCCCTAGTATTAGAACCAAACTAATTAATTAATAAGGTAATTAATTAATTAAAAATAAATTAAGTGGTCACATGTGGAGAGGCAGGTAAAATGTAACATGCGTGGTAATGGTTTATGTATTATTTTGTAATAAGGCATATCATCATTTGTCCTAATCACTAATATTTTATGTGGACTTTTTTGTACAATAAACCTGAATTTAGCATGCATGTATATGTGTGTGTACATGTGTGAACATGTGTGCATGTGTATATGTGTGCATGTGCTGTTGCAATGTTGCTTGCCAATGTGGACAGGGTGAGGCTGAAAAAAGCTAACTGTGTTGCAATGTTTTTATTTATCAGTGTTCTGTCATGTCATTTCAGTGGAACCAGCCTTTGTACATATTATTTGTCTAATAATAACATCATTTACAATATTAAGTTAGAAAAAGAGACCACTTTCAGCTCTTATTGTATGTTAGGTAAGAAGATACAGACATAATTAGTAAGTTATTGCTATAAGATGATTGTCAGTACAAAATACGTATTTGACCTCTTAAATTGGTTATACTTTTAAGATACACTCATGGAGTGATTTGGACCGACTTGACCAAACAGGTATTACTCTCTGGTTATTCCTGTGAAACACAAGTTGGATAAACTCTTTCTGGATTTCTGTTGAAAATCACTTTCTTTGCAAGATTATATCTATTCTCAATAAGAGATAATCCAACCCATATTATGTTTGAATATCCCATCTTATTCATTGAAAATAAGTATTGTGGATATGCTTGTTAGATATTCCTTTCAAAAACGAACAAACAAAAAGCAAGTGTTATGTCCAGATTGTGGATGCATTTGAAGGTGTTTTGTACATGCACAGGTATCTTTACTAATGGCTCTTTTGTGGGAGTAACTATGGCAACTTTAACAAATAAGGCTTTTTGAATATCTGTTCAAATATACATAACATCTCAGAGCAAGTCTTGCAATTTCTGAAAATCCTTTGAATATTTTAGTATTATTTCATTTCATTGACTGTAGAGCTAAAATTTCTGAAATATTGTTAAGATCTGAAAATGTAAGTGGGTACATACACTTTCTTATGCTTCATTTTATGAAAACCCAGTTTTTATGAAAGTAAATGGAATAGAATAAAAGAATTAAGTGAATTGAGTAAGCTAATTATTAGTATAATTTTGTTTTCTATTAATAGTCCATTGAATGTAGATGATGCAGTTAAATTATTTCCTCTCTACTTCAGTTAGTTTTAGAATCTTTATAGTTATGAGTGAACTTTTAGTAGAAATAAAGGTCTTTTAAAATGATTAGAATTAACCTTGTGCTTTTTGTCCTACTCCCACGAAAATGAGTTATTTTTAAGTGCTAATAGTTTATCATTATCATTATCATAGGGACTTAAAAATGCAGTAGTATTGATGACATTTTAAACAAATTGTATTCACAAGTTGGAGAGTCTTTAATTCATACTTAGGTCTTGGTGTCTATGATTTTTAACCTCTCGTTCCTAACATTAATGATAGGTAAGAGTGCATTTTTGGGTATATGAAAGGTAAAATATTTATCTGGGGTCAAATGTGATTTTATATCAGTCTTTCTTTAATAACATTTTAAAGTAGTACATTTCTCTCAAAATGGTGGGTATAAAAAGCTATAAAAATACTTCTAATGGTAAACAATTTAGGTGAGCTACAATGTGGAAACGATTGCTCCAAAAGACCTGCAGTCTGTTTCCATCAGGAATTGGGCAGGTCATTCTTTCAGTAAGACTGTGTTAACCAGAGATGGGGTCCCCAGGCAGTGCAGTGTTGAGTGAAAGGATAAAATATGATTTCTACTATTTTGAGCTAGAAATCAAGAATGTTATAGTTTAGCAGTTCCTTTCACCAGGGAGGTATAAATTGATTATGAACTTGGAGTTTTCGTATTACAGTTACTTCTTATTTTCTTTTTTTGTTGTTGTTGGTCATGGGACTTGAACTCTGGGCTTGGGTGCTGTCCCTGTGCTCTTCCACTCAAGGCGAGCACTCTACTACTTGGACCACAGTGCCACTTCCAGTTTACTAGTGGTTTATTAAAGATAAGAGTCTCACAGTCTGTCCTGCCCGAGCTGGCTTTGAACCACAATCCTCAGATCTCAGCCTCCTGAGTAGCTAGCATTATAGGCGTGAGCCACCGGTGTCCGTCTTAGTTACCTATTTTCTAACAAAGATAAAGGAAATATTATTAGAGTGTGCACAATAATTTTGGGAATTTTCCTAGAATTAGTAGACTGAGTGCTGGTATTTAGTTATAAAATAGAATGAGGTTAGTTCATATAGTGGGAATGGAACGCAGGCTAACACTTACCGTGTGTAGAATGTTGTGCTAGTAATTCCAACTCTGAAGACTTAAATATCATCATCTTAGAATTAAAAATAGAAATAGTTTCACTTTATGGGATTAATGTGAGGATTAAATTAAATACCAAAGGTAAAGTACTTGAAAAAATAATCAGAGTTTGATACTTTCTACCTGTTATTTTATCATGTGATATATTCTAATATTTTTACTGTGATTTTTATATTGTCTATTTAGGATATGCAAAGTGATGTATTGATATACATTGCGTTGTTCACTTTTCTGTAATTATGAGGAAAATACCTGCAAAGAAAATTTCTGAGAAGGAAAGTATCATATTGACTCATGGTTTAAGATCAGATGTCTCCATTGTTTTTAATTATATTTTTATTAAATAGTTGTATGAAATGTTTTCCATTCAACGAATCAGTTTATAAGTACAATGGATCTTTACATAACTTTCTCACATCCTTCCAAACCTCAACCCACTTTCGTTTTTACTAGTTTCATACTATCTGCATTGAATATTATGGCTTCACTCTCTACTTCCATAAGTCTCTTTATTTCTTCCCTTTGATTTCCCCTCACATTTTCCAAGTGGTAGCCTCCTGGTATTCATTTTGTTGGATTAAAAGTTCAATTTTATAAGAAATTACACCTGTTAAATACTCCTCTACAAATAGCACGCTTTGATTAATCCTGTTGTTTAACTTGCATAAAATACGCGTTCTTTTTTTGTCTGGCTGTGACTTCGTTTACTTAACATAATTTTATTTCTATCCATTTCTTTGCAAATGCTGTAACAGTCTTTATAATGGATGGGTGCAATCCAATTGTGTATATGTGCAACACTTTCTCCAACCATCCCTCTGCTAAAGTGCGTCTGGGCTGTTTCCATAAATTCTCTACGGTGAATAGTGCAGTAGTGAACATGATTGTGAGAGTGATTTTACTCTAACCTTTTGGAAAAATTCATCACTGTTTTACTGGGAGCAATCCTCTAGCCAATTTTCCAGAATTAGCACATCCCTTCCTTCAACTACATCACAAGGTTTTTCAGGTCCTCAAAAACACACTACCCCCTACAGGTACCAATCAGCTAAAACCACACTGTGCCCATATTCTTTTGTTGTTGTTATTGTTTTCTTTCCGGTCGAGGTGCCTGAACTCTGGGCCCCTCTGGTGCTGTCCCTCAGCTTTTTTGCTCAAGGCTAGTAATCTACCACAGCGTCACTTCTGGCTTTCTTCTTTTTGCTTATGTGGTGCTGAGGAATCCAACCCAGGGCCTCAGGCATGCAAGGCAATAGCTCTACCACTGAGCCACTTTCGCAGACCCGATGTGCCCATATTCTTTTAATACATTTTTTCATAAATTTACACATAATTTAGTGAGAACCTTCTATGTACTTTCCTAATGTGGGAATGAGGTATATGACAATAGAGCAAAAGTAAGAGATATGGAATTTAATTAGCTATTATCATATTTAAAATAATTTTCAGCTCTAACTCATAGCCTCACTTAGTATTATTTTAATCTTTATTTGATTACTTCACCTAACCCCTAAATTATAACATGTGATTTAAATACAAAGGCAAAAAGTGTGGTTTGACTTTGACACTCATGTGTGAAGATGCACAATATGGGCAAATAAAGGGATTGGAATTAGTAGCCATTATCCATTTTGTTAAATGGTTTTCTCAAACTGATTCTTACAATTCATATTTCATTCCACAACAAGAAATGTCATAATTCCCTTTGTTTTGCTCCTCATTAAACTTGTTTCCATGTTATTTTAAAATGAAGGATGATTTCATAAATCTACTGTAGATACAAAAATATGTTAAAATATTTCAATATGTATGCATTGATATAAGTATAAACACATATATTATAAAGGTTGTAACGATAAATTATAACTTCTGTAATTGTACAATTTACTAAATTATTAAAAACATGAACTACTCAGGCCTGGAATCCTGGTTACTCAGGAGGCTGAGATATGATGATCATGGTTTGAAACCATCCTGGTCAGGAACGTCCATGAGCCTCTTATCTCCAAACAACCAACAGAAAATCAGAATTGGAACTGTGGCTCATGGTAGTAGAGTGATAGCTTTGAGAGAAAAGACTCACCCAGGCTCTTAGTACAAGAACTAAAATCTACCCCCCGAAAGTATTTAATTTACACCTGTGTAAATAGAGTATTTCCTTCACTCAAATGCACATCCATGCTCATTTGCAAGGTAACTCTGTTATGTCTGGAGTACCACATAATATTATCACTTAAGTAGAAAGTATTACAACATGGGTAAACTCTACCTCACTCATGGATTTTTCTCCACTCAAATATTCAAATCTTTCAATTATTCCCATTATTTAAAGTCATAGCTTTTTTTTCTTTAATACACATAATATTGGAATTTGAATTGAGTGTCTTGTGTCTCCTAAATGGATGTTCTTACCACTTTGCCATGCCTCAGCCTAAATTATCCTGATTAACTTTCAGATAGAATCTCGCTTCCTACTTGTGTATGATCGTGGGCTCAGTCTAATTCATGTTATTCTTCCTGGAATTTAGAATAACAAGTGCCTGGCATTGTGTACAGATCTTTCTGTCCAGTCTGAGCTTTAACCACTATCCTCACAATAGTAGACTCCCACGTAGTCAGGATTTTCATAAGCTTATCATAGCTATTTTTTAAAAAATCTTTGCATTTCCTGCAGGTTCTTGAGTACTGAGTTAATTGGTGTTTTCTTGGGTTGTTTTGTTTCTTTTGAATGTATGTGTTGAGTTGTTCCTCATTTTTCCTTTTGTTTCTTTCACTCAAGTTCTTACCTATAGTACTGAGAAACCAATTCTTCTTTCTCAAGTTAGTCAAGGTGAACATTATTTATTCCAAAACAATTCCAATAATATTTAAACACCATCAGAAATTTCGAGAAAATGGCAGAGGAGAATCTGGTGGCTAAACAAGCTCTTGCATAGAAAGCAGTTCTAGTGTTCCAATGAACAGTCCTAGGCACACCAAGTGTGCCATCACAGTACAGAGAGTTTGGGCAGAGAGGGAAAATCCAGGTAAGGAGACAGATCTGAGCATTTTCCAGCAGCCATGGCTGAGGTTGCTGTGGCGGCTGTGGTGCCATCCATAGCCACCATAACTACAACCCAGAGAGTATGGGACAAATGTGCCAGATGCAGCAGGCAAGCAGATTTTACTCAACACGAGAAAGAACTGACAAGTAGCAGATATCTTCATCCTGCAGATAGCAGACCAGAGGCTACCCAGGAACCCACACTCCAGAGTGAGTACAAAACTAACATCCTCATTCCTTCTCAAAGGGAGCAGCGGAGGGAAGGACACCCCTCCCCCCAACACTGGAGATATCCATTTTTGATGTAGACAAAAGCCTGGCTAAGTAGCTAGATCCAACTCAGTTCTTTGATGAAAACAAAAGAGTCATTTAGCGAGTCACAAGTACCTACCCTGACCTGCCATTCTCAACTCCACCCATGGAAAAGTCACCACAACAAGGCAGAGAAAGCTGCACCCACAAAGGAGTGGCATTCTTCACTGGGTAAACAGAGCCAGAGGCTGCCCCTCCCTACAGCAGCCCTGACAATCAATTGAAACTCAGTAAACATAAACCCTGAGAATGGCTCCAGGCTGGACTCTGTGAATGTCTCAGAAGCTAGCCCCTCAGGGAAAAACTACTGTTTGCTGAAAGGCCTCAACTTTACCCAGTACCCAGCCTTATCACAGCAACTCCAAACTAGAGGAAACAGCCACCTCCCTCTTTTGTGATACTCAAAGCAGATCTCCCTCCCACTGAACTAGCCTGGGAGGGGATCACAAACTTCTGGGTAAACCAACAGAATTTTTTCTGCCTGCCCAAACAAACTGACTTAAGAAACCAATCAAGCCACAGAAAACCAAACACCACAAGCAAACCAGAGACTCCACCAAGAAACTGGGTACTGACACAAGGAAGATACAGGATCTTCCCATCAACCCCCCAAAAACAAAATCAAAGACGTCTTTTTTTGTATCTTTTTAAATTTTTACTTTTTAATTATAAAAATTGTTTTCATTAATCTTTTTTCTCTTCCTCTTATAACTTTTATTTTAGGTGTATGTGTATGCGTGTGTGTGTGCTTTTTTTAAAAAAATGTCTACTGACCTGTTGGTCTTTTTTGTTCTTTCTTTCTCATTCGTTTTACTTTTTAATCTTTTGTTCTTTTTGCATGAATTATTTGTTGTTCTGTTCACCTCCTATATACCTGTCATTGATTATAAGACCTTACCCCCAATTGTGTACATTCTTAATCCAAAAATGTATTACTCAATTCAAAACCTCTTAGGATTAAATTCCTTAATACCAGTATTATTTATTTATACCTATAAATTATTTGAAGTATTTTTATTTTTTAGTTTTTCAGGTCTCCTTTCTATCCCTCCCCTCCTCTCATCTTATCCCCGTTCATCTCTCAATTTTACTTCTTTAAATTTTCATTACTTTTAAGAGTTTCACTTTTTAAATTTAAATATTTGTCTTTCCATTTTTTCTTGTCTCTTTTTTAAAATTTTTTCTTCTCTCTTTTCTATCATTCTTTCCAATCCATTTCCCTCTGTGAGATTAGGACTTGGTTAATTTCACTCTCCTTATACCTTTTCACATCCCTCTAACCCTGTTTTCCCCACCTTTCTCTCTAAACATAATAATTTCTGGTTTGTCAAATTATTCTTTGGTATTCTTAGCCCATTAAAACATAGTTATTTAATGTTGAATGGACTGTATCTGTTGAACTAGATTGTATCTTCAGACATTTGACTATGCAATTACAGGACTTTGGTTGATGCTTGCCTTAAAATGGTGTTCTAGCACAAAACTGGCATTATTTTCATCCCAAATGGGCAAAACAAGCAAGAAAAACACAAGGAAAATGGCAAGTCCGGGTATCTCAATTCCCATTCAAGATAATCAGGTGACAGAACAGATAATGAATAATCCAGATGAGAGTTCCCAGAAACCTCTACAAACACTACTGGTAAACATGGTGAATGAAAAGATTGAAACCCTGCAAAGGACTCAGTGTGAACGTGTTAGGGAGAGAGAGGAGGCAAACCAAAGCTCAAAGCAGGAAGCTCATGGGCTTGAGAAAGCTACTCAAAGATTGATACTGGAATTGCGTGAGCAGGTTGAGAATACTCAAAGAGAAATAAATGAATTGTGTGAGCAGGCTGAGATCAGTCAAAGAGAACTACAGAAGTTACATGAACGTGAGAAATCTAATCAAAGAGTAATACAAGAATTGCAAGAGCGGGAAGAGCATAGACAAAGATCAATAGAGCCATTCATGGAATTCATAAACAGTCACCTGAAAGGAGTCAGGGAGACCACAAAGGGAATGTTGAATGGAGCCCAACAGAAGGAATGGTAGTCCAAGGAAACCATACCCAATCAACTAAGTGATTTGTGAGTAAACACTGAACACCAAATTAAGGAAGTAAAGAATTTCATACAAGATCTAAAACAAAGCTCCAACAAAGAATGTGAAGCCATAACAGCTGACCAATTAAAAGGAAAAGAAATGAAAAATAAAGTAGAAAGTCTTGACAGTAGGTTAGACTATGCAGAAGATTGAATCTCCGGCATTGAAGACAGCCTAGGTATTATAGAGAAAGAACATACAACTATCCAAGACAAATTCAAGAAATATGATAGATCTATTCAACACTTGGAAGACACCCTCAGAAGGCCTTATCTGAGGGAAATGGGTGTAGAGGAGCACATAGAGACAGAAGGTAATGGTCTAGAAAATTTGTTCAACAGGATCCCAGCAGAGAACTTCCCAACACGCAAAAAGATAGGCATATTCAGATACAAGAAGCTTTTAGAACCCCAAATAGATCAGACAAGAACAGGAAATCCCATCGCCCAATTAAATATAAGCCACACAGGATCAATTCAGACCAAGGAAAAGATCCTTAAAGCTGTCAAGGAGAAAAGATCAGTCATCTATAAAGGAAAACCAATTAGAATCACCTCAGATTTCTCAACAGAGACAATTAAAGCAAGAAGAGCCTGGAATGGTGTATGCCATGCTCTAAAGACAAACAACTATCAACCAAGAATAGTGTACCCAGCTAAACTCTCCTTCATAATTGAAGGTCTAATAAAAATCTTCCATAGCAAAGAAAAACAAACAATGTATCTCCACCAAATCAGCTCTACAAAAGATACTTAAAGATGTCCTAAACATAGAAAACCAACAAGACCACAATAAAGGCCAAGAAACCACATACAAACAGAATCCAAGAACCATAGAAAGAATCCAGTAGGCGCAGCATCCAAGAAGGTGGATAAAATGGCAGGAGCACCCAAATACCTCTCAGTCCTCTCTCTCAATATTAGGGGATGTAACTTTCCAATTAAGTGACATAGACAGTCTAGTTGGTTTAAAATGCAAGATTCTTCTATCTTCTACCTTCAGGAATCACAATTTGCCCATTAAAATCAAACACATTTTGAAAGTGAAAGGCTGGAACAAAATCTACCAAGCAAACGGCCCCCATAAACAGGCAGGAGTTGCAATCCTAATATCAGATAAAATAGACTTCAAATTAACATTATTGAGAAGAGATAAAGAAGGTTACTACATACTAATTAAGGGATATCTCTTTCAGGAAGATGTTAACATTCTAAATATTTGCCAAACAATAGTGCACCCAAATTTATCCAAGAAATACTACTTTAAATCTCACATAGATCCAACGACATTAATTGTTGGGGACTTTAACAAACCACTATCCCCACTAAATAGATCAACTCGGCAAAAACTCAACAGAGAAACTGCAGATCTAAACAAGTGCATACATCAACTGATTTAGCAGACATCTAGTAAATATTCATCCAGCAGCATCAGAGTACACTTTTTACTCAGCAGCACATGGAACATTCTCAAAATCAACTTGTCAAAATTCAGAAACATTGAATTCATATCTTGCATTCTATCAGACCAAAAGGGAATAAAATTAGAACTCAACACAAAAAGCCACCAAAGAAAATCCTGTAACACATGGAGGCTGAAAAACACACTGTTCAAACACCAGTGGGTCATGGAAGAGCTTAGAATCGAAGTTCAAATGTTCATATTATTCAACAAAAACTAGCACAGAGATTTTCTGCTCCTCTGGGACACAGAAAAGGCACGATTCAGAGGCAAGTTTATAGCTCTGAGTTCCTATATTAACAAATTGGAGAGACCTGGAACCAACAATTTAATGAGATCTGACACTCCTTGAAAAAGAGAATCAAGATAAACCCCAATCCAGTTGATGGAAAGAAATAATTAAAATTCAATCAGAATTAAATGAATTAGAATCCAAAAAAAAAAACCATATGAAGAATAAACAAAATGAAAAGGTTCTTCAAAAAAATTAACAAAATTGACAGACCCTTAAAAAATCTTATCAGAAAAAGAAGAGAACACACCCAAATTAATAAACTCAGAGATGAGAATGGAAACATCACTACAAAAACAACCAAGATTCAGAACATTATAAAGGAATACTGCTCAAAACTTTATGCTAATATGTTTGAGAACTTGGCAGAAATGGACATTTTCCTGGCAAATATTGACATGCAGAAACTAAGATGAGTTAAACCATCTTAACGATCCTTAACAGAAAGAACAGTGTTGGAGGAAAATCAGTACCAAATTTCAAACTCTTCTACAAAGCCATAGTAAGCAAAACAGCTTGGTACTGGCACAAGAACAGACCTCAGGAGAAATGGAATAGAATTGAAATGAACCTAAAGACCTACAGCCATCTAATCTTTGATAAGGGAGCTGAAAAAAATAGAATGGAAGAAAGACAGCCTCTTCAGTAAATGGTGCTCTCAAAATTGGTTAACTACTTGTAGAAAAATAAATCTAGATCCTTATATATCACCCTGTAGCAGAATCAACTCCAAATGGATCAAAGACCTCACAATATGAAAACACTCTGAAAACATTACAGGATGGAATAGGAGAAACCCTAGATCTCCTTGGTACAGGCCGAAAATTGCTTAATAGAGACCCAGAAACACAACAAATCATAGAAAGGTTGACAAATGGAACTGCATGAAATTGCAGAGCTTCTATATGGCAAAGGAAATAGCTATCAAGATCCATAGAAAGTCCACAAATTGGGAGAAGATCTTCACTAGCCATACAATGGACAAGGGTCTCATACCTAAAATATATCTGGAACTCCAAAAAATTAAATCCCCCAAAAACAAATCCTAAAAGAATCAACAGCCCAATAAATAAGAGGGCTAAAGGCTTAAAGAGAAACTACTCTGAAGAGGAAGGAAAGATGGCCAATAGACACATGAAAAATGCTCAACCTCCCTAGCTATAAAAAATGCAAATCAAAACAACATTGAGATACCATCTCACCCCAGTTAGAATGGCTATAATCAAGAACTCTAATAACAACAGATGCAGGAGGAGATGTGGATAAGGGAACCCTACTGCATTGTTGGTGGTAGTGTAAACTTGTTCAACCACTTTCGAAAATGGTATGGAGGTTCCTCAAAATACTTAATATGGAGCTCCCCTATGACCCAGCAATCACACTTTTGGGCATTTACGCAAATGATCACAAAGAAGACGACACTAAAGCTCCCAGCACAACTATGTTTATGGCAACATTATTTACCATAGCTAAGCTTGGAACCAACCCAGATGCCCCTCAGTAGATGAATGGATCAATAAATTGTGGTATATATACACAATGGAATTTTTTGCCTCCATCAGAAAGAATGACATTGCCCCTTTTTTAGGAAAATGAAAGTCTTGGAAAAAATTATATTAAGTGAAGTAAGCCAGGCCCAAGTACACATAGGCCCCATGGTTTCCCTTATTGGTAATAAATAGGATATGTCTGAGACAAGCAGAAAAGGTAAGATTCGTAGATGTTAGGTGAAATGTTCCCCAAGATAAGCATTCAAATATTTTTTCTTTCGTGCGATTGTTTCTAACATATTTATAAGATGAATTTTTGTTGCTTTGTATGTCCCTTCCCCACAATATAGCTCCTGTTTTCACTGTATTTTATGTTGGTATAATTTGTGGAGGGGAAGGGAAAAAACAAATCTTTTAAAAAAGGATAGAGTTGGACCCATTTAACAATGAGATGTACAAGATGTTATGTCGAAAAATGAACTTTAAAATTTTTGCAAGGCGGGGCATAATGGGGGGGAGGGGCAGGAGGGATGAGATGGAAAGGGATAGGAAGTGGAAACAAAGGAGGAGGCAACAATGCTTGTTAAGAAATGTACTCATTATCTTGCCCATTTAATTGAAACTCCTCTGTATGGCATTTTCAGAATAATAAAAAAAAACCCTTAATACCTATTAATGGTATACGAATTCTATGTGCTTAGAAGGGTCTTTTTATTTTCACAGCCGTCTTTGGCATACACAGACATATCATGGATTATATGAAGTTCATAAATTTCCAGATGCTTGCCAGGAGGAGTAAAACCTATAGTTTATTTTTTTCCAGAGGCTTCCCATTTCATGAAAGAAATATGCTGCTTGATGCAGGATTTCACAAAATTATATTGCTAGGAAGAACTTAAACAATCATCTAACATTACAGAGATGAGGGAGATGAATTGATCTCTTGAATAATTTACTTTTTGGTCAAATAAGAGCAGGCTGCCAAAAAGAGAGTAGACTTTAGAGAAACATGATGAGTTGTATGTAAATAGGTGCTTAGCTGATTTTTATTAATTTGTGAACTAATACAGGGAAATAAAGTACAGCAAGGTAAAAAAAAATAAAGAACTCTGCATTGAAATACTCATTTGTGTGTGTGTGCACACACGTGCCTGTACACACATGTGCATGTTCATGTGTTCATGCATGCATTCATCATTCCTGCTGTAAGCATCTGTGCCCAAGGTAGTGGTCTACCATTTGAGCCACTGCTGCACTTCTGGTTTTTTGGAGATAATCACATGTTTTTTCATGATTGTACTGGCTTTGAAAAGTGGTTTTCAGATCTCGGCCTCCCGAGTAGCTAGCTAAGCTGATTCAACTTCTGAGTAGCTAGCCAAAATTCTGTTTGTCCTCTATGCTTCACTGCTTTTTTATTCTTTTCCTGAGGTAATCACAAACCTGTCATATAAATGTCTAATTGCTTTAAAAATACTGTTCCTGTTTGGCACCAGGGTCTCCAATCTGTACTCTTAACTACTTAGGAGGCTTGAGAACAGAAACCAGGCCAAATTTTAGGGGAGTTCCTTCTCACTCTATAGCTGGGTTCATTGGATCATTTCCACCATCCTGCACTATCTAGAGACTAAGATTGGAAGGACTGCAGGATCCAGGAAGCTAGAAAAGTTGGTGTGCAACTCTGATGCCATTGATGATGGGAAACATAAAAGGACAGATCAGGTGCATGTTCTTGTGGAAAGGGAACCCTTATCCTAAAATTAACCACTGACATAATGCCAGCCTAGCAAGAACAATACCCCAATTTGAAATCCTCACAATTTTCCAAAACCAAAATAAGTACATACATTAACATCCCAAACCTTAGTCAATCTGTTCTTTGCTCTAATATCATCTTTATCTGATTATCATATGACATGACAGAATAGTTTCTTCATTAAACTTATGATATATTTTAAAAGACCTAGAAAATTCTTTCTCAGTTATTAAGTGCAAACAAATGGCATATTACCTCATTTCTTACATATTTGACTGCCACTAAAAATCCATTCAATGATTAGTATAGTAATATATTCTGATTTATTACTTTATTTGTAACAGTTGTTAAACATGTTGCTTTTCTGCTGAAGTATAAGTATTTAAATATTCTTAACACAGGGTGCTATATGCTGAGTCCTGGGAAAGTGTGCTACGTGCTGAGTTTTTCAAAGCATGCCATGCACTGAGTCCTATACACTGCGTGCTATGGACTCCCTCCTTCAAAGGGTGCTGTGTGCTCAGCCATCCCAAAGGCTACTATATGCTAAGTCCTCCAAAGGACACATTGTGCTGAGTCTTTTACTTAGTGTGCTTTGTGCTGTTTTTTGAAGTATGCTATGTGCTAAGTCATCCCTAAGGGTGCTATGTTCTGAGTCCTTGAGAGGTAGTTTTCCCCAACAATCTCTCTCAGTCTCTCAGTCTCTCAGTCTCTCTGTCTGTCTCTCTCTCTTACTGGGTCACTGTGCACGTTCTTGATATGTGGAGTGGAGAGGCTTGGAGGAGAGTCTCCTCTAGTGGTGGGGCTGAGGGGAGATTCGATCCCCTGAGCAAGTGCTAGGGTTGGCGGGGAGTGCAGAGGTGAGGTGAGGCTGTAATTCCCATGGCCTGGAAGCCTTAGGGCCCAGTCAGGGCTGATCTTTTGGGCAAGGGTAGGGGGCGGAGCCAAGGGGAAGAGGGGACTGGGCAGAAGGGAGGAGGAGGCAGGGTCCTGGGGCCTCACTGTGGAGTCAGCAGTGACCAGGGTCTCCCAGGGGCAGGTGTACATGCGCAGAGGATGTGAAGGGGCCTGCAAGAGGAGTGGAAGTAGAGAGAGAGAGCAGAGAAGAGCGAGGCTAGGCACGAGGGGAAGTGGCTTCACATGCTCTGTTCGTGGATCAATAGAAAAATAGCCAAAACGAGAATAAAGGAAACAAATGTACAGCCAAGAAGAATATAGTTAGAATAAAGGTAGAGGCAATAAAGGTGCAGCCAAGTGTATAGGAAGCCTTGAACCAACACCCCCGTCCTGCAAGCATGCTTCCATGAAGCTTATGCTTTGTCTGGCGTGATCTCTCACGCAGATTCAGCAGGAGGTGTCATGGCATTTCTTCTTTTTTATTTTTTAATTGAAGCTCATGAATGTCTTGGTGCACAGAAGAGATAAATCTAAAGATCATCCAGAAAATGACTGGAAATATAAGAATAAGAATTGGGAGAATTGATCTGACAATGGTAATTATAATTATTACATTAATCCAATCCAGAGGATTGAGGGCCTCCAAGTTATGCTTAAATAATACTGCCAAAGATTGTGAATTTATTACATCTAAATGAGCTTTACTAACTGCTGTAATTTTATCCTGTAAAGCCTCCATAACATGAGAGATATCTTTATCTCTCCAGTCTCCTAACAAATGATTTTTGGTGGCATTCCAATTAAAAAAAAAAAAACTTATGTTTTATAACAGTAACACAGATATATTTAAAACTAGCATGACATTTAACTGAGAGTTGTGTTTTTAAATTTTTAACTTCCTGACCTATAGCCAGAACCACTTCCTCCAGAGCATTTATTTTCATTTCTAACTTTTTATCTATAATTTGTTTTTCTGCTAGGGCTAATAAAACATATTTGTTTAAATCAGTAACAAAATGAGCAGTGTTTACTTCATCTGCTAAGGCTGCTGTAGAAATCGCTAAAGAGCTAATTATTGTTAATAAAGCACTTATTCCTAAAATCAAGGCCACAACAAAGCGTTTTGGCTGCAACATAATATCCAGAATTTTCAGCATTTGTAAAGCAGAATTTTTAAACCAAGGGTCATTTTATAGATCTACACGTAACGTTACATATGAAGGTCTTTAAAATAAAAATTACAGAATATGTTTTATCCAGAGAAGAAGTAAGACAATTAGTAAAAATATAATCCTTACAGCTAATATAATAAGATTTTGCTTGATTAATAATGATTAAATTATCTAGTTTTCTAGCTAAAATTCCCATAGGATAACCCACACATGCTCTTACCCCAATTGCAGTACTCTTAGTTTCTTTGGGCTTTTTCAGTAAAATCATGTTTGTTGCTGCAAAAAGTCTAAACAAATACAGATGAATGCCCATTTTATTGTGAAATGGAGAGTGACTCACCAAAACGGAAGCCACCCACGCTGGACTGAGCCATCTTTTCAGGGGTTCCCCGTGCGTATCAGGAGCATAGCCATTAAACTTTCCTGAATTATGTTTTAAGTAGGTGGCATAATCATAATCGGGGTTAACAATGGAAAAATCAAAAATACTATCTGGTGCCCCATAGGGTTGTAAAAAGAGGCCTTTTGAAATCCACATTCTCACCATTTCAGTGAGGTAATTAATACATCCCCAAACTGATCTTTGTCATGATATTTTTGTAGGCAGTTACCTAAATGTATATTCCTCTTGGGAATGAAAAAGGATTCATTATAAGTATGAAAGCCTAATGTCATCATGCCAATTTCCCACATCAATAGTTTTTGAACTTTTTATCATTGGATTGATCAAGGGTATCAGTCAAAAAATTTCTATAGTTTATAGGCAAACACCCCTGGAGTTTTTCTCCTGATAGCCTTATGCAAATTGGAGTGGTATCTGTCATTCCTTCATAATTAATTGTTTGAGAAGTCATATGAGAATTAGAATAGTCCTCCAACCCCCCTAGCAGGTCACTTATTTTTCATTACTTTTATTACATCCTCACCCCCCATCCCACAGGATGTAGAAGAGGAGGATTAGGAACATATGTCCAGTATTGTTCTCCTGAAACAGACACTGCCTGCACAGCAATAATGGCAAGCATAGCAAGAAACGTATTTTCAACAGTGATAGTCTTTCCTGTAGAAACAACAATCTCCTCCGCAGAATGGGTGAGCTTCTTAATTTAATCCCAGGTTGGTGGTTGGGCTTCTTTTGTTGTCTTCGCCTGTTGAGGAGAAAGGTGAAGACTTTTGAGCTTTGGCATCGCTTTCTTCATTTGCATCTTCTGTTTTGTTTTTTTTCCCTGGGTTTCTCTTATTTTTGTAGGGCACACAAGTCGGTTGCGATTCCAGATGGGTGACTCGGCTCCTGTGGAAACACACATGTATACCCTCTTCCCGAGGTGATTAATACATCAGGCCCTTTCCAGGTGCCTGTGATCAAATCTTTCCTTTTAAATTTTGGATGAACTTTAAATCCAATTTCGCTCCAATGTTTTTGCATAAGTGTAAGATTTTGTTGATTAGTATTAAGGTGATTAATTACAAATAAAGCATGATGGGTTCTCTAGTTAATAAGTCAGCCATCATATTTCCAAATGAAAGAGGACCTGGTAAATTTGTATGTCTCTTATGTGTTCAATAAATAATTTTTCTTTTCTAAGTTGAATTAATTTTTGTAACTGTTGTAACAAGTCTATAATTTTTGATTGTCCTGATAAAAGAGCTGTCTCTATGGCAGGAAATAAGTTAACCACATGCTTAGAGTCTGTGTAAATGTTATGCTGCTGGGGACATATGGTTAAAGCTAAAATTACAGCAATAATTTCTGCCTGTTGCTCTGAAATGTCAGATCCCTTTTAATAATAGGGAAGTGGTCTGGAATGTATACCACCGAAGTTCCATTTGAGAACCCATCAGTAAAAACTGTTAGAGCTCCTTCGAAAAGTGTTTTTACCACTAATGGAAAAATGGTTTTTACCTCTTCAACAAATTTTAATGAAGGATGTTGAGGAACACGAAATTTTATTTGTCCTTTATAATTTAATAATGCTAATTCCCAATTCTCATCATTCTGTAATAATATTTTAATTGTTTTTTATTATAAGTTATAATTATATTATACATTTCTTTCTCAAGTAACTCTCAGTACCTACTCCTTGCCTTGACAATGAGTTGGCTGCACAAATATACATAAGAAGCTATCATTCTTATCTGACTGTGAGGCAAGTGAAGCCATTCCAGGACTCCATCTTGCCACAAACATCTTGTATAAGGTGTCATTAATATTATAAAATCCCAGTCTTTATTATAGTCCAATTGGACTTTTGCTTGTAACTTTTCTTCCACCAATGAAATTTTTCTAACATTATTGGAGTGAATTGTCTCTTAGATTTAGGATTAGAATCCCCTTTAAAGGCTTCAAACAATGGGTGTAATTCTCCTGTGGTAATTTTCAAGTAGGGTCTAACCCAATTTATGTTTCCTAGTAATTTTTGAAAATCATTTAATGTTTTTAATTTATCTAGCCTGATACTCATTTTTGTGACATGATGTCTTATTTTTCCTAAATAATTTAAAGGTTAATTATGTTGAATTTTATCTGAAAAATAAGCAAACCAAAGTTGGTTAATTGCTCAATGGTTAATTGTTAAAATTTGTTCTGTTAAATGTTTACTTTCAGCAGCTATTAAAATATCGTCCATATAATGAATAATATAAGCATTAGAAAACTCTTCCCTAGTTTTTTGTAAAGCTTTATCCACAAATTTTTGACACAATGTAGGAGAATTTTTCATGCCTTGTGGCAAGAACTTCCACTGATATCTCTTCCAGGGCCTTTTCAAATTACATGAGGGCACATGAAATGCAAATCTTGTAAATCATCAGGATCCAATTTTATTGTTAAAAAATCCTAAAAATAAATGATTATTATATAATGTCCTTTAGGAACAGCCACAGGAAATGAAAGTCTTGGCTGAAGAGCCCCCATGTCATACATGGTTTTATTAATGGCTCTGAGGTCTTGTAACAACCTCCATTACCCAGATTTCTTTTTAATTACAAAAATTGGAGTATTCCAAGGGCTATTGGATTCCTCTAAATATCCTTTCTGTATTTGCTCATTTACCAATTGTCCTACAGCCTGTATCTTCTCTTGAGTTAGTGACACTGATCAACCAACACAAGTTGATCATTTTTC
The DNA here is from genome assembly GCF_019054845.1 of Dipodomys spectabilis. NCBI lineage: Eukaryota > Metazoa > Chordata > Mammalia > Rodentia > Heteromyidae > Dipodomys > Dipodomys spectabilis. Next base: position 838,224 of record NW_024870866.1, read on the forward strand.
CATGATATTACATCAGCAAACTTCTCATCAGCGGCCCCTATGAAAAATTTTGTACAGTAATGGAATCTGCAGTAACGAATTTTAGTTCAATGTTTTGCAAAATGTCTCTGCCCCATAATGTAAGGGCAAAGAAGATATAATATAAGGTTGAAAGTTTCCAAATCTATTTTCACACTCCCACTTTAAAATTTTTGAACTTTGAGCAACATTGTTAGCCGTACCCAATCCCATTAATGTAGATTCTGTCTTCATAATTGGCCAGGATGAGGGCCAGTCTTTTCCTGAAATACATGTTGGGTCTGCCCCTGTGTCCAAGAGACCTCTAATAGTCTTTCTATCCACTTTTATAGATTTCATGGGTCGATCCTTAGAAATAGATTGTACCCAGGCCACAGTTTCTGTGGAACTGAAACCTCCTGTACCTCGATCTTGTTTTAGGATTTGATTTGGAAGATGGACATAATTTAAAATTAAGATTTGAGCTAATCTTTGATCCATATGTATTTGCATTTTTTTTTTGTCGCTGGTGGGGCTTGAACTCTGGGCCTGGGCGCTGTCCCTCAGCTCTTCAGCTCAAGGCAAGCACTCTACCACTTGAGCCACAGCGCCACTTCCAGTTTTCTGATGGTTTATAGGAGATAGGAGTCTCACAGTCTCTCCTTCCCGGGCTGGCTTTGAACCATGACCCTCAGATCTCAGCCTCCTGAGTAGCTAGGATTACAGGCGTGAGCCACCAGCACCCGGCTAAAATCCTCACTTTTTTTTTGTGGGGCCTGAACTCTAGGCCTGGGTGCTGTCCCTCAGCTCTTCAGCTCAAGGTTAGTACTCTACCACTTGAGCCAAAGCGCCACCTCCGGCTTTTTTCTGCTTATGTAGTGCTGAGGAATCGAACCCAGGGCCTCATGCATGCGATGCAAGCGCTCTACCACTAAGCCACCTTCCCAGCCCTGGTATTTGCATATTTTTTTAAAGACCTTACCTTTACGTTAATTTCCCCTTGGTAATCTGCATCAACTACTCCGGGTAATACCTCAAAGTTTTGTTATAATTTGAGCTTCTACCAATTATCAAGCCCACAGTTCCTTCAATTACAGAACCATAAACTTGAGTTTCTATTAGCTGAACAGCATACATGATAGAGATGATGTAATCTTTTTTTTTTTGCTGCCAGATCAAACCCTGCACTTCCTGGAGTAGCTCTTGGCAAATCCCATACTGTAAATAGAGGAGACAAGGGATTTAATGGAACTGAGCCCTTAGGGTTTTTTGTGTAACAGTAGGTGTTTCCCCTCTTTCGTTTTCGGGGCTGAAGGAGCACCCCTCTTCTTGTTTTTTGTTTCCTTTTCTTCTGCTGTTAGGAGAATTCTATCCTTATGATATTTTGATCTACACTCATTTTTCCAATGATTGCCTTTCTTTCATCGTGGACAAAGTCCAGGCGCTTTACCCTTTTTATTGTTACTAGGTTTATTTTGCTTTTGTTGAAAATCTTTACTCATGTGTTCTGACTGGCCACATGAGAAACAGACCCCATTTCTGGCCTGAGGTCGTGTCTTATGTAATTTTTGTTCATAAGCACTGAATGGTTCTCCTTTCATTGCTGCAGCATATGCCATTCCTTGAGTGACTGCTGGTGAGGCATCTATGCATGCTTTAACATTATCTTGCAATGATCCCGTCAGTAATTGTAAAGTACTTAATACATAACTTTTCATACTTGTTACCTCCTCCCTCATTTTTCTCACAGTTTTCCTTCTCCTCACTACCTCTCACAAGTTGATATGTACATTTCCCATATATTGTCTTGTGAGCATTGCTGTTCCATTGGTTTGCCCTTTGCCTTTTTTTCACCATTTTGTTTTTCCTCTTCCATTCCATAATTAAGGTAAATGTATACACAAAATACAGGGTACCAAAATCAGGGGGATAAACCATAGGGAGAAAACCCAAAACAAAATAGAAATCATATACTACATTAAAAACAGCAACCGCAAAAAGAAAAAAAGCCTCTGTTTTCATATCTTGGAGTTCATTTTGCTCTGCATCAGCTTATATGGTAATATATATGCATAACAAAGCCACTGGAAAAGTATCGTTGCATGGACACCATATCATGAAAACAACGTTAACTGTTTCTGATGGTAAAGGTGGAATTAGGATTGGTGAATTCACGATTCTGATAAAGGAATTTCAAAAGAGTTTTACAATTATGACAGGTAAATTTTAATTCTTCAGCATTTGTAACAACTTTGCCTATTAAGAAAATTTAAAATTGCCTGGGAAAAGAGGCTTTCATGCAAAGAAATCCATGGAAACTTAGTGCAGAGAGAGCAATGTGGGTGAAGATGGCTCATTAAACAAACAAACCAATAAACCTCAGAAAACTTGCTGGAAATCCTATAGGTTCCCTTGAAAATGTCCTTACCCAGGAAATATATTTTCAGTTTGTGAAACAAGGTTGTAGTGGAATTTAAATTCAAAGTTCTTTAAAAAAAAAAAAAAAAAAAAACAGACATCAAAATTTGTGATTTGACCTTTAATTACCAAACTGTAATTCTCTGAAAAATATACTTTGAGTCAAAATATTTAGAGAGAAAGTGCCCTGCACAATGAAAGAATGTATTGGGTTTATATTTTTCTGTTTGTAATTCTTTCCACAATGTTTTTGTACATGAAGCACTGAAACACAGAAAATAAAATCTGATAGGATAATTCAAACCAATGATTTCACATTTCTAAGTGGCTCACAAAAAATAATATCCTTATTAAGATGAGATAGTGAACACTTCTCTTATTACATAAGCCAAAAAATTTTGGGATCAGAAAACAATTGAGGAAATGAAAAATGTAAGGAAACTCTTTTTAGAACCCGAGCTAAGCATATTTGCTTCAACAGTGGAGAGAATCCAAAACTTTTTGATATAGATTCTCTTAATATTTTAGCTAAAGTGATTTTACAGAGCCTATTTGCCTCACTACGATGAAGAACAGATTGAATGAAGGCATGAAAATAAATTACACATCCGAATGAGGCAACTTAAAAGAGTTTTAAATGAGAAACAATGAAGATGGAGGAATGGGGGAGGCCGTATAGTCCTTCAGCTTCACTAAACTTGAAGCCAAGAAGCTGTGATTCATTGGAAATCAGGAAGAGCTAAGAGGAGGACATAGAAGTAGGACATAGAAGCATTGTCCTTTGTAACAGACACTGTCATCCAAGGTATGGATGATTTAACTCTATTCTCTTCGATACATCTTGTTGAACAAATTCAAGACCAAGAGAAAAATAATCAATTGAAATAATTTTACAAAGAATAACTTCACTTTTCCTGATATTATATATAAGGAGAGACTTAAGAGAAAAGATAAAAAGTGGAGTATACTTTGGTTTCCTCTAAGCATCTTGTTACCAAAATATATCTTTGAGGTTAGAAACGATTGAACCCAATAGTGGTGGAATACTTATTTTTGTTGGCAATTTAGACACAAGAAAACTTTCAAGGTTAAAAAAAAAAAGAAAAAAGTATAGCCAAATATTTGTGATCACAGCTTCTTGGACTGGTTTTTGGAGACAAAGTTTTACATTAGAGTTTGTCCTCATTAACATAGAAATTGGGTATTCATGACAACCAAATTCAAGAGGGAAGTTTAATGGACTCGCTAGGAAAGTAAAAAGAAAACCACTAGAAAACCCGAAAGTGGTGCTGCAGCTCAAGAGGTAGAGTGCTTGCCTTGAGCTGAGGAGCACAGCGACAGCACACAGGCCCAGAGTTCCAACCCCATGACCAACAAAAACAAAAACAAAAAAAGAAATCAAATTAGTAATAGAAAATGAGAAAACCTGGATCGTTCATCTTATATAATGGGTGGGAGAAGATGGGTAACAAGAAATCTAAAGGGTTCTACATCTATGGCCAGGCAAATGTGTTAGTCATGTTCTTGGTGATAAGGATTACAGGTGAAAATGATCGATTTAGGGGAAAAAAACTCTCTGATAGTTCTAACGTTTATATTAAGCAGATGCAAAGATTGATCTGTTTAGATATCATCAAAATATCCATGACCATGAATATGAAAAAGAATGATAAAATTGGGGACATTATTAACGGGAAGAAGAAAAGAAAAGTTTTGACATAAGTGTAGCAATGGGAGCACCAGTGTGGACAAGATTGGAAGAAAGAGATAAGGAAACAAAAAAGTAATAGAAACAGATTTAGAGAAGAAAAGAAAAGAAAGAATTTGCGGGAAGAAAAGGTCAAAACTGTTACAGAGACATTGAAGGAAATATGCTATTTGGATTTGAAAACTAAAAGGACATAGACAAGTTCAATAAGAACAGTGTTTTGGTGAACTGTTAGAGATGTAATTCATATTGATGAAATTTTGAGATATGAATGTGAAGCCATAAAATTCTAGATCCATTAATTCAACAGATCCTTTTTATTTTAAATGTTGGGAACAAATGCTTTTATTCTGACCTTAGAAGAACTAATGAGCTCCAAGAAAATGTCTCTAAGAAGCCTTTCAATTCAAATATCACTGTTTGTCTCAAAATGACTTAAATTCTACATCTTCTAATGTTGGCATAGAGTTACACTGTGGAACTTTTATCCTCAGAGAGTGAGTACTACCCTATTGGTTAACATAGACAAAGTACCTTCATAAATAGACTGGGTGTTTGCAAACAAGAAGTGGTAGCTGAACAATGTTCTTAGCAGTTTGTACAGATGTAATGGAAGTAGAGCAATCAAAATGAACATGCAAAAAAACAAAGGCACAAAATAGAATGTGCCAAGGAAATGCTGATGTACAATTTCAAATAATGTGCTCAGGTGTGAGGGTGTGTTCAAAGTACAGCGTCAGACAATATACTTGGATACTTTGAGAAAAAACTGCATTAAACTATTCTGGGATTATCATACAAGTAGAAACCTGTTACACTGACTCTCTAATCAGTCACAACATCATCAATTTAGGGAGTATTTTCCAAGAGCATACTGAGAAAAAGAGGGCTCATCACAATTAGTGTTCATATTGAAGTAACGACAATCACATAACGTTTCTTATAAGTCTTCATGTATTTTGGAGCATTAAAGTCGGAAAAAGCAAAGAAAATATTTTGCATGTATCTAAATTAAGTGGGATGAATTATATTGGTCTCTCTTTAACTTGGAAGTTATAGGTTATGTTTTTTTATTCTGTACGTTGGGACTATGATCTGCTTTCAGTTATTTTCTTCTCTTCCCCTTCTTTTGCCCTTCCACTTAAAGAGACATACTTGAGCATGCATTTCTAACTCATTCAAAATTATCTGAATTTCTCCATACTTCTGTCAGCCTCCTACATCTTTCTCAAGGGAATATCTTCTTACTACCATTTTTTTATCCCATATGATATTGGATATCTTCCTGCCTAATTCAGTGCAAGATACACAGTAGACTCATCCATATATCTCAACACTTGTAGCACCATGAAATCCTATCCTACTTTGAAATCATGATTTTAGTATGTCTGGGGAGGTGACATCTGTCATTTTTGAATGACCATAATTGATACTTACATGCAAGCATGTTTTAAACCAATATGCCTCTCAGTAGATGAATGAATTGGCATGTCCATTGCAGTGCTGTGGGCTGTGGCAGGGATGAGGAAGAAAAATGGTTGGCTACCCTCGGTTATTAATCCTGGGTCCCAGGGCTGGCCAGATGGAGAGTTCCCCTGCATAGGGTAAGCATTTTTATAGGAATTCCTTTATTGTCTATTTTTTATCTACACACTCTTGCCCAGTGCTTTCCTTTTTATATTTAGGGCAAATTCCTGGTCCTCTCTTGTTAACATCAGTAGCCTTTTTACCGTTCTTCTTTATAGGTCTCATTTGACCACATCCAAAACATTTTAGATTAGATGGTTTGTAAAGCATGCCAGGTAGTGGGCATAGTTTTAGGAAACAACTGCAAACGCTGGGATTCGGATGTAATGTCTTTACTCGCCCTTAAATATGTATTTACATCCCCATATTCTTTAATAGGCAATAGGGTTCGTTTACAGTCCTCATTAGCATTCTCATAAGCCAACATGCCTAGTAGTTGTTGCAGTGCAGCCTCTCCCACAAGAGTATGTTCCAAGGTCAGTGTCAATCGTGATAAAAATTCAACATAGGGTTTATTAGGTTTTTGAATTACTTTAGTCCAGGAGCCATAAAGCTCTCCTACCAGCCGAATCCTCTCCCATGCCTCAATACCTATGTCTCATAACTGCTCATGGATCTCTTCAGGAGAGTTCATTTGCATATGAGCATCTGCATATGGTTCTGTTCCACTCAACATAGGACAGGTTATGATCTGCAGGCGTGGATTATTGCTCTGTGCATTTTGTCTAGTCCTTTCTGTATATAACTCAGTAAACTACATTTGCCATTGTAGGTATTCAGGTTCCTTAAGCAAGGCTCTACAAAGCATCTTCCAATCCTCGGGAGCAAAATTATCGGGCAAGCCCATTAAGTAATTCCTTAACATAATGAGACTGAGGACCATAAGTCACTGATTGTTAAGTTTACCAGTATCATCGACAGCAACACCCTCATATCTGGTTGGTTGAGCTATACCATTCATAGAAGGTGGTCAAATTACAGGATAAGAAAAAATAGGAATATCTTCATCAAACTCACTGTCTGAGCCTTCTGTTTTGTGAAGGAGTGACGGGGTAAAAATTGCTTCCGCAAGCTGAGGAGAGGAAGGCTGTTTTACTTTCACCTTCTCAGTTGATCCTTTCACTCTGCTAATTTCTAACTCCATATGTAGTAATCTTGATAAAATCAATTCCATTTGCTTAGACATTCTATTTACGCTTTCAGTTTGTTCATTTTCAACTTTCTTTACCTCTGGTTTTTTCTCCTAATTGTGATTCAGCCTTATCTATTGCATCCTTAACCTCAGAGTCCAATAGTAAACCTACAATAGAAGGCGCTGCTTCTTTCTTTAAGTCCGCTATTAATCTTTTCTCATTTAAAGCTTTAAAAAGGGTATGTAAAATAGCCCAAATGGACCAAAATCTAATAGAAATCCTTTCCCCTTCTCGAACATCTCTTTCTACAATACTTTACTCATTTCCAATTATCAATATCTAATGCCCCATCAACGGGGAACCAAGGATTCCATTCCCTAACTACATTAATACACATTTCTATGTCAAAAGAAGAAATAGTTACACCATAAGAAGCAAGTAAATATGTTAGCATATGTAAGTACGGAGTAGACTTAACTTGTTCCATCACCCTGTTATTAAAAGTACTTACCTGAATATCCCTTCCTGTATTCAACACTGCATTGACTGCCAGTTGTCAACGTCTCAGGCATTGGGGTCCCTGGGTAAGGGTCGCAAAATCACCAGGACACATGGGTTGCAGAGTGCAAACAGTAATTGCCACTTCATGCTGTGTTTTATGGCTAGTGGGTATTTAAAGACAAGCAAATATTATCTTTGCCAAGATTTATTCAGGAGACACTCACACAAAGAATTTCAACAGATACAATTTTGCTTAAACTGTGAGATACGTCTTTGTATATTTTTATCTAAACTATTTTAGAGCAAGCTCAAACCATTTTCCCGTACTCAGGAAAATGCTTGACTAGCTGTTCGTCTATGCGTAAGTAAGCAGAAGAGCTACTTCCTCAGCTTTGAGACATGTTAGCTTTGAGATAGGGAGAGAGAACATGTTCCCTCTCTAGGCCGGCATGCCAAGAGCTTTCCACATACACAAACACAGTCCTCAGATAATCCTGAGGCCGGAGCCATCATCATTCTGCCCCTCCAACACAGACCCTGAGTCTTCACACAGATTGTCTCACCAACTCTTCTATTACTTTAAGCAAAAACAAACCAAAGCGAACAAACAAAATAGACATTATCGTTAATTAAGCTGCTATTAAAGATTCCAGGCACAATTATACTGTTAAATGAAGTTAGTAAATATGTTTTGCAGATACTGATCTCACATGTGTCACAAAAATATCTATGGATTCATAACTAGAAACTCTGAAGTGTAAAGTATATTAATTAGGTGAGTTTCATTAGGTAGTCAATGAAGAGAACACCACAGGGTTTTCAGTCAGGTAAATAAGTTTATTTACTGAACTGCTGCCCATGCCATACATGGTGGAAATGCATGTTAAAAAAAATGGGGCGATCCAACCTCGGGCAAGGATGTATCTATGTGAAGGACCAGATGAGGTGTGGCCGTTTGGGGGAAACTCTGGCCACACTGGATCTGGATGTGACTTCAAGTTCTGGGACTCACCTCTGGTCAGATGGAAAGTGGGACCAGAGGCTGACCAGGTTGTGACTTAACAGGATGGGGAGGTGGCTGCCTCTAGGTTGTACTAGGCAACACATAAAGGGTTGAAACTTAGCCAAGAAGTGGCTGCATAGGGTCTGCATGACTTGGGGCAGACCTAACAACAAATACAGGTAGTACTTCTGACATATGACTTCTGACTCCAAACAATTCATTCTCAGTCATGTTCTTTCCTTCCTTCCTTCCTTCTTTCTTTCTTTCTTTCTTTCTTTCTTTCTTTCTTTCTTTCTTTCTTTCTTTCTTTCTTTCTTTCTTTCTTTCTTTCTTTCTTCCTTCCTTCCTTCCTTCCTTCCTTCCTTTCTTTTCTCCCTCCCCTCTCTCTTTTTTGTTTTATTGGTTGGTCGTAGGGTTTGAACTCTGGCCTTGAACACTGTCCCTCAGCTCTTGAGCTCAACTCGAGCGCTCTACCACTTGAGCCACAGCGCCATTTCTGGTTTTTGAGTGGTTTATTGGAAATAAGGGTTTCACGGACTTTCCTGCCTAGGCTGGCTTTGAACTGCAATCTTCAGATCTCAGCGTACTGAGTAGCTAGGATTACAGGTGTGATCCACCAGCGCCCAGCTCTCTCTCTCTCTCTCTCTCTCTCCTCTCTTTCACTCACCCTCCCTCTCTCCCCTACCTCAGCATTCTCAACTCTCAAATAATGAACACTTGCTGAGTTGAACTCACAGGCTGGGAGAGCAGCTCAATTGGCATATGTGAAATTTATTTAATGTTTCCTTCTACTTCTACCACAGGTCACTGGAATCAAATAATGAACACTCAGCAGCATGGCATCTCAAGCCGTTTGGAGGAGGAAAGCAAGCATGCTCACTTCATTCTGTGAGGTTCACCCTGGGAAGGTGGGGCAGACTCCTCCCTCCTCTTGCTAAATCTCAGCCCAGATTCTGCATCAGTAGAGGTGACTGCCTCCAAGAGTCCCAGTTACTCAAGTGACACAGTTACAAGGCAGAGACTTAGCTTCTTGTGGTGCTGAGATTAATGGCAGCATGATTCAACATGATCCACTAGTTTATTGAGATTGGGACTTCTTAAATTTTTGGTTAGGCTATGTTCAAATTGTGATCTATTTATTTCTGATTGCTAACCATGATTATAGATGTGAACCAGCACATCAGATCATTCAAAGTTCTTTATCCAACATGGAAGACATGAAGTTTATTTTACCAAATGACATACAACTAGACAGACAGCAAAAGTAAGTCCTTAATTCTGGTCAAAATGTGTTGTTAATGTGAAACAAAATTACTTAGCAAAATATCTGACTACTGCGATTATACTTTCAAACTTACCCTACACTTTAATATCAAATCACTTATTTTATCCAATGATTCACTCAAATTACCTGTAATCATTTATGTCTGTCCTATCTTCTATAAGTAGGGAGAACAGGAGCTCACACAATTAACTAAAGTGGTAGAATTTGAGAGGATCACAGTTCTGAATAGGTCTAGGAAGGAAAGTATCACCCATATCAACCTACTAAGTAGGGATATTGGAATGCAATCCTGATCCCTGCTTTTTGGGCTGGGTGCAAAAATTGCTACTCTATGAGTAAAGTAACTTAAACTAGAAAGGAGTGGTGGAGTGACTCCAGTGGTGGAATACTTATCTAGCAAACAACATCAAAACTCAAATCAACTTCCTAAAGATAAAATAACACAAGGAAAGAAAGAACAACTCATACTGAGCATATGTTCATTGTAAAGATTTACACTAAATTATTGTAGTTATAAATGCCATCATTTATTTCTAGGAGCACACACATTTTGTGTCAAGACTAAATGAAAAATTAACACCATATATATAATGATTTGGTAAAACACAGGTCTAGATTACAATGGTGAACACTTAAGTTTGCATGTGCAGTAGTGTTGCAGGGTTGTTAAGGTTTATGGAAGTCCATCTTTTTGATGGACTTGACATGATGAAATTACCTAAACATACATAACCATACAGTTCACTGGACAGATACTGCTGATATATATTTTGCACACACATGTGTGCATTTATATATTAAGTGACAGGTAAATAAAAAAAAATTATAATGAATAAATTTAGTGAACAGATAACTTTTCCAAAGTATTACTTTACCTGAACCAGTTCATTTCTTAAAGTCTCCAATGCTATATCACACTTACATGGTTGCTGATCCCCTTCAGCTTTTTTATGAAATTGTTTTTTCTTTGATTTACAGGTGAAAAGCCTGACAATAAATATACTTTCATGACATTCCTTTCTTTAGAAAATGCAAAGCACGTTGTGTTATCTGGCTCTTTATGTATCATCAATATATTTTTTTTTTATAATTTCAAGTATATATTGTCTAAGATCTCACTCATTCTCTTCCAACAGTACCTATGGGAAGGAGAAAATAAAGGATTATTCTGTTACTTTGGGAGTTTCTGTTATTAATAACTGCAATAAATATGAAAATGAAACTCTGAAATTACTTAGAGAGGTAACTTGAAAGTTAAATTTCTACACACTTATGTTACTCCCTCAACTAAAACACAGAACTTAAAATAAGTAACATTTTTAGCTGGGTGCCAGTGGCTCATGCCTGGAATCCTAGCTACTCAGGAGCTGAGATCTGAGGATAGTAGTTCAAAGCTAGCCCTGGCAGGAAATCCACGACACTCTTACTTCAAATTAACCACCAGAAAACCAGAAGTAGCACTGTGGCTCAAGTGGTAACATGCTAGCCTTGATCTGAAGAGCCAGGGACAGCGCCCAGACCCAGAATTCAAGCCCCTTGACCAAGAAAATTAAAAAGGAAAAAAGGGGGAAAAAGTAATATTTTAACGCTAATGTGCATATATACACAAAATTAGTCTAGAAATAAAACTATAACAGTCCCTGGACTGGCAAAAAAAGAGATTAAAGTGAAATTGCCTTCAATAATTCATTTAGACGATCTAAACTGAGGGCAGGCTACTGGAACTCACATCACTAATTGAAGAGGTAGAATTTGAGAAGATCACAGATCAGAACCAGTGTGCAAGGAAAGTAATAAGATTCTCATATCATCCTAAAGGTTCACATGTTGGAATGCATTTGTGATCCCCGCTACTTGGCAGACAGAGGTGAGGAACTTAGCCTGTGTTCAGCCCTCAGCAAATGGATAACCTATCAACAAAGTAAATAAATCGAAAAAGGATTATTCTAATGGTAGAGTACTTGTTCAGCAAACAAAATATTTAAATTCATACTCATTTCCTAAAAGAGGAAAGAAAAGGGAAGAAAGAAAGAAAAGAAAAGAAAGATAGGGAGGAAGAAAGAAAGGGAGGAAGAAAGAAAGGGAGGAAGAAAGAAAGGGAAAAGGAGAGGTATAAAGAAAAACCTCAGCATGCTTTAGATGTTAACAATGACCCTAAATCATTTTAGCTATAAATGCCTTCATTTAATTCTGGGCAGAGACATTTTGTATCAAGCCTGATAAAAACCATAGCATACCACATACAAAGCTTGGGTTAAATACAGGTCTGCCCTACACTGTTGGATCAATAGGAATATATGTCTAGTGCTGTTGAAGGTATGTTAAGGTGTGTGGGAGTTTATCATCCTGATGATCTTGCAATGATGAAATTGACTAACTACACAATTACCTTGGCAGATCCCTGCTGAGACCTATATTAAGTCACAGGTTAAAAAGTAACAATATATACAATGAAATGTATTGAACAACCAGGCATTGTGTCCAAAACTAGTTTTACCTGATTCAGTGTATCTTTACATTCTATATCACATGTACAAGTTTCTCATTCCCTTCTGTCTCATTATGTTGTCTTTCCTTGGTTTTGTTTTGTTTTCAGAACCGTGGTATAGGAGGGCATTTCTTATATTTTTGTCTTCTAGTTTTCAGAAAGTCTGCAGTTAAATATGCTTAAGTTCCTTTCATTAGAAAATTTAAACCACATTGGGTAGGCTCTTTATCATGATTTTGTTATGATCTCAAATACGTTTTTATTTCTGGCATTCTACCTGTATAATCTCACTTCAATCTTTTTCAAAGGGCACTTTAGTGGAAGGAGGAAATTCAAAGGGGATTCTGGTAGAGAATTTCTGTTACTAAAAATTCTGGTACATAGTAAAGTAAGTCCAAAATTACTCATTAGAGAGATGATTTGAAAGTCATCTTTTTACATCCTAATACTCTTTCCTCAAGCAAACCAGAGGATTTAAAATAACTTATATTTTTAAGTTAATAGACACAAATGTGGATGAAAATTCTAGAAATAAAATGATCACTCATGAAACCTTACTGATACTTCAAAGAATGATTTCCAGTTAGAGGAATCATCTTCACACATTTTCACACAATGTGAATCTGCCTGTTAACAGAACCCCAAACTAGACTAAGGCATCTAATAGCTATCTAATTTTTGTTGTCTTTTGTCAATACTGCTTTCTTATCATATTGACTAGTATGAATTCTGTGACCATTATATAATCACATTTGTAATAAATGTTCCTAGGTGGGAACTTCAAGGATGAGGTGGTGTGGGGTTTCTGGTCGAGCCCTGTCTGGTTCAAGGGAGGAGTTGGTATTGGCACAGACTCTGGGGTAAAGCAGGGCGGGGCTTTGAGGGTGAAAGCCAGTCTGTGTAGGGCTTTGAGACAGAAGGGAGGGGACAGGAAAGACTAGACTTGTTAGGAGCAGGGTCTCTTGTGGAGTAGGTGGGACTTTAGGATGGAGACTGGCAGGTGGATGGGTTTTCAGTGGAAGAAGGCAAGGTCACTGGGGAAGAGGCTGTTTGGGGCAGAGCTTTGAAAAGGAAGAACAAGGCTACAGAGGAGGAGGTTACTTAGAGGAGGGGTTGTGGTGTAGCACTATGAGCCCTGGTGGGATATATAGGGTGAGGTTTCCCATAAGGCAGGGAAGATAATGAAGGCAAGAGGCTGACAAAAGGTGGGGATTCTGGTGCAGGAATGCAGAGCTATGAGGGAGAGGCTTTTCAAGATCTGTGAGAGGGCAGAGTGGTGCTAGAAAGAAGTGGGCTAGTAAGGGGCGGGCCTTTGGGAAGTTTGTTAGGGTGGAGGTGGGGTTTCTGGCAGAGCAGGATGTAGTAACAATGTATGGAGGAATTTTTCAGGACCAGAGCTTTCTGAGAGCAGAGATAGGATCCAGTGGACTAGACTCGTTAGGACAGGGTTTCTGGTGTAGCCAGTTACCACTTCGAAAAGAGTAGTAAGTTGGGTGGGGATTACAGTGTTGCAAGGCAGGACATTAGACTTGGACTTGGTTTCCAGTGGGGTAAGGCAACCTTCAAAAAGGGATTATGAAGGGACAGGGATTTCCAGTTGAGCCTGGTGAGGCTTCCAGAGGGAGGCCAACAGATGCAGTAGTTTGCAGTGGAGCAATGTGGGTGTCAAGAGATGGGATAGTGTGGTGGGGGTTTTCTAGAGCAGGTCAGGGCTTGGAGCCATGGGGTTAATTGGAAGAGGGACTTTGAGAAGGAGTGGAAGGTCTACAAAGATGTAGAGTAATTATGGGCAGGGTTGAGTAGGGTGTGGATCTGTGGGAGGAGCCAATAAGGGGGGATTCATCACGGGAACAATGAAGCCATTGAGAGAGTAGATATGGGAGGTAGAGAGGCCTGTGGTGGAGCAGGGCTGGCTTTCCAAGCAGGAGATGGGCTGTGTGAGAAGCTTCTTGTCAACTAAGGCTTGGCTACAAGGGAAGTTATAGAGAGGTGGAGGGTTTTTGCTGTAGCATGAAGGGAATTGTGGGAAGAGGTAGGTTCAGGGCTGGGCTTGAAAAGTTCGGATACTTAGACTAGTTATGGATCGAGTTTCTGATGAAACTAGGAGGGGTCGAGGGAGAAGATTGGTTGGGAGTGGGGTATGAAAGGAATGGGAGGAGCTTGGAAGTAATAGAATATGGGAGCAATGGGACTCTGAGGGAATAGAGTAGTTAGGGACAGGGTATCTGGTGGATGAAGTTAGGATTAGAGGGAGGAGCCCAATGTAGGCGGGGTTCTTGGTGCAGCAAGGTGGATCTTAGGAGGTGATATGGATGTGGCTTGGTTTCTGGTGGTGCAGAGCAGGGATTCCAGGAAAGGGTGGAGTGGAAGAAGGATTTCCCTGTAGCAGAGGAGGACTTTCAGGAAGGATTTTGGTTGCAGTCAGGCCTTTGAAAGTTTATAGCAGGACTACCAGGGGGTAGGTTAGTTAAGGTTGGGCTTTCTAAGGACCAGGCTGACTGGAACTGTGTTTTCAGTGGATCCAGTCAAGTTTTATGGGAAGGGGAGATAGGAAAGGGACAAGACTTAGTAAAGCGTGGGGCTACAAAAAATAAACAATTACTCTCATAGGAACACCATTTTCAGTCAGTGTAGAATTATATTACTTTTATGTATGCGAGAGATATTGGAGAAAGTAAGCAAGTAATAATTCCTTCCTATTGAAATTTTTTTAAATTCCTGTTGAGTGAAAATAAAACCACAGGTCACATCAGGCTCAGAGGCCCACAGTAGACTAAGAAATATGAAGCACTGGACTGGATTCCCCAGCACAACCTTTAAGGACTACAAAAAAAAATTTAAAATATCTCACTTGGTCATAATGGACACTCTATTATCTTAAAATTGTGAATGAATAGAACTTTTAGTCTGACCGTTTTAGAAATCCTAAAGCTAAGTAAGTGATAATGTTTTAACTTTATATAATATGTGAAGTATACTAAAATAATTAGGAAAATATAAAAATGTACACAGAATATTTGTTGTCCAGCATCAATTTTAATCTAAAAGAATTTAAAACCAGAAAATTGCCATATGGTGAGATTGCAGCATGGTTTCTTTTCAGTCATCAAAATGGTGACTTAAGGAAAGTGTCTTCATTATTGGATGCATCGATGTTTAAACATATTTAAAAATATGACGCACTATACAGACCCTGAAGAAACTCAGAGGGATATGTGAAATGAGGTTGGAATAAAATTAATGAATAGTTACAGTAAGAATTGATCTTCACTAGGCACATAAATATTTTCCAGAAGAAAAGACTACATTGAAAAATAAACAAAACAGTGAAAAGGAAGCAGGCAGGCAGACTTTGAAATACACATTATCCAATGAAGAATATCTATTGAAGCATGATTGCAATAATCTTTTACCTAAGTTTCAGTACTGATCTATGTTATTCCCTAATGCCAAATAACAAAGCCATGAAAATGCAGTAATAATTTTCAAGACATTAGACTTTACAGAAGGAATTCAATGAATAAATTTCTAGAAAGTAGAGATAGATGTCTGAGATAAAGAGAAAAGCAAATATCCCCAATTCATAGCCCTTCGAGGTCAGAGGGGTACAAGCCGAAGCACAAGGAGAATGGACAGAAGTACAGTAATGCATACCAGTAATTCCCAAGATGCAATGATGAATATAAGAGGGGAGAAAATCAACATGACCATCACAGGACTTAGCACTGGAGAATAGAGAAAAGAACAGTGAAAATCCATGGAGAATCACAAAGAATGCCCTTGCATATTTGGCAGAAGTGTGCATTGCATGGCATTGAGGTCTAAAATATGTGTAGGTATTATAGGAAACTATTTGTGCTCATATGGTGCCTCAAGTATAAACTTATGTATAAACTTATAACTCAAGTATAAACTTATAAACTTATGATTTACAGGACATTGAGTAATAATAAAGGTCCTGCTTCAGTAGTATAGAGTTAAACCTTGATAAATTCTGTTTTTAAACACCTAACACACTATAAAACCAAGACAAGAAGATTCAAATTATATATAAGTGACTTGACTGCAACAATAGAGTTCAAAAATCAAATCACATAATGTGGATGCAAAAGGATTACATTATTAAGGTAATCTTTAAACAACACACATTTTATGTGAATAGTCCTGATTATAAATGATTTGTTTTCCATACGGATTTTGGATGCACAAAAACAACAAAAACAAAACAAAACAAAACGAAGAAATGACACTTGGCAATAGAGCTAGATGCCAGTATCTCATCTCATGAGGCTGAGATTGTAAGACCATGGTTCACAGATGGCTGGGGTAGCAATCCACGAGACATTTATGTTCAATTGTTCAATCAAACACATAGTGAAACCTTGGTTAAAATAGTACAGATTCAGTCAGTCATGAGTGAAAAAAAACAAGCAAGATTTTGAGGCTCTGAGTCAGTTTCATTACTCCACGCACGCGCGCGCGCGCGCGCACACACACACACACACAAACACACACAGCGAATATTAAGAGTGTAAAAAATGAACCTATCTGCCAGGACTATCCTAAGCATATATTAATTAATAAAAATGAGGGAAACCATAGAGCCTATGTTTCTTTGAGTCTGGCTTCCTTCACATAATGATTTTTTTTCCAAGTCTTTCCATTTTCTTAAGAAAGGGGCTATGTCATTCTTTCTCATAGAAGCATGAAATTCCATTGTGTATATATACCACATTTTCCTGATCCATTCATCTACTGAGGGGCATCTGGACTGGTTCCATATCTTAGATATGGTATTAATGCTGCCAAAAACATACTTGTGCTGGTAGTTTTAGTGTTTTATTTTTTGGAGTCCGGTTGTGGGGCTTGAACTATGGACATGGACACTGTCCTTCAGCTCTTCAGCTCAAGTTAGCTCTCTACCACTTGAGCCACAGCGCCACTTCTGGGTTTTTTCTTTTTGCTTATGTGGTACTGAAGAATTGAACCCAGGGACTCTTGCATGCAAACACTACCACTGAGCCACCTTCCCAGCCCGAGAGAAGATATTTTAACTTATTTTCTACACGTAAATTAATATTAAGCAAAGTTAATTAAAATAATTACTTATTTACTCTTCAGAGGATGAGTATATTACTTTTGGATATCTTTGAGGAAAAGACTTTAGACTCATTACAACTGATGCCTTGCATTGAAATTACAGGCTAAACTTTCTTCTTCATTAAACAAAAGCTTCAGTTCTTTCATATTAGAATTATAAAATCATAATACCTGGATGTTGATTTGTTTTCCTTTGCTATTTTCAATTCCATTTTTCATCCATTAACTTTCTATAGATAATTTCGACAAATGCCCATGAATGGGATTGCTGGCTCCAGAGCTATGTACATTTGACCATACAAAATGATGCTAATTGAAATGGACTCCAAGAGATGGAAACAACAATTACATTTTTTTTTCAGATATCAACCTTGATTTTGGTAAAGAAGTGTAACTAGATCTTATTTTATTTCATTTGCCTCTGATTTATCTCTGGACATCTCTGTCTTGATTCTGGTACCTTCCATCTTGTATATACATTATCTGATTTGGAGAAGGAAAGGGAAATAACATAATGATGAAAGAAGTGACCCATTGCAACAATGATATTCACAAGACAATATACCGGCAATGAACTTTACAACTTTGGGGTGGGGGGTATGGTTGGGGGTGGGAAAGGATAGGAGAACAACAATGGAGTGGGTAACAATATTCATCAAGGAATGTACCTTACTCATGTAACTGTAACCACTCTGTACAGTCCCTTTAAATAAAATAAAATTTAAAAAAGTGAACCTACCCTAGAAAAAAATATCCCTTTCAAAATAACCCATCTGTAATAGTACTTGTGAGGGATTCTAGAGTCAACCTGTTATAGCTGGAAACGGATATATTGGGAAGCCATCTCAAACAGCAATCAAAAGGCTGAGAGCTGTGCTCTGGAAAGGTCAAACAGTTAAGGGAAGACAGAGGTATGGGTTATTACCTCAAAAGTATTTAAGTTAGAGCTGTTGGACACTCAAAGTTTAAGACTTTGGAAACAAGATGGATGTCTGTGCTATGGTTGTAATGATTATTGCTCCCTTCTGCTCCTTAAAAATAAGGGATTCAATTATCACTATGTATACAAACAATACCTCAGTTAATAATTGTAACCACAAACTAGATTGATGCCTCAGTTTGTGAACATACCTGTAGCCACTCATTACCCCACTCCTGTAGTAGAATGAATATAAAGCATTTTAAACAGAATTTGGGGATCCAGAAGCTGGCAATGAGGCTTTGGGTCCTCTGGGGTCTTCTTTCCTACCACTTCCTGTGATTTTTCAGTTCTTTGGCCATCATCTTTGCTGTTCCATGGTTGTGGTTAGTGACAGTACTGATATTCTGAACACCTCAAAACAAACTATGGAAAACACTTCCTCAGAGAAGATTCACAAATGTATAGGAGCACCTGGAAAGAAACCAAACATAAGCAGTCATTCTGTGATCCTCTAACAAGAAAGTATAATTCAGGTGTATCTTTACTTCTGATATATATAAGAGATGGACAATTTTCCCTTTTGTACATTTGGTATTTGATATTGCATAAATTTTCAGAAACACATATACATTGTGAAATAATGTTATTTATTTCATAGGTCACAAACCTTGTCACTGGAGCGATGACCCAAATGTCTTATCTCAGTTGCCTGATTCAGACTTAGATGAGTGTGAATTGCATAATTGTGAACATTTCTCCATGAAACTTAACAACACAGAATGAAGTTTGAAGGTCAGGCCACTCCATACCTCTAAAGATTTTACATATATTACAGTAATACACACCTAAACTGCTCAGCAGTCACAGCACATTGGTGTGTTATAATTGTCTTCAGATCAGAAATATTCTAGAGTTTAAAGTAGAATGATGGGCTGTACATTTTCAATGCAAGAGTGATGATCACCCCCTGCAATTATTCTCAGTGGAAAATCCTTCCTATACATTTTACTGACTTAGCTTCTACTCTGTGCTTTACCATTATCAGAGAGGGTCGCACTGTATAGAGCTACAATACTGCAGCCACCTTAGCTGTCTTTGAATTTTACCTCTAATCTTAATACCAAGGTCAACTCCGGAACTCTAATCACATAATTAGAGGACACCTGAACTTTCCAAGCTTGGTTAAAAATTCACCTATCATTGCTCATTGCCAGTGTTAAAGATCTCACTCTATTAGATTTATTGTATTAGATTTATTGTGTTTCTTCTTGTATTTCCAACACTGCCTTAGATGTTGGTTTTTGATATAGAGGTTTTAGTTTGCATTTGATTTTTGGAAGTGTTAGTAATGCCAGTTGAACTGCATATATTATAATGTAAGTAATTTGATGTTTTGACATATGAATTTAATTTTGGTAATTGAGGAATTCAATGCACATCACTCACAAAAGTTTCTTTATATGTACTGGTATTGCTTTATTGTGAACTTCCTAAAAGCCAGTCATAGGAGCACACGTCCTAATCCCATCACTTCTGTCACTGAGAGGAGGCTTGAAATGTCCAGATGACTTGGCACTTCAAAGTGAGAAAGTTTCTACAATGAAGGGTGAGAGAATAGAAAAAAGAGCAAATGAATCTATCAACTGTTTTGTTACATGTTCTTTACACTTACAAATTAAGACACCAGAATAGTATTTTTATAACTTCTTACCTATTTTTTCCTGTTCTGAGATGTTTTATTTATGGATCTCTAAGAAATCATATAAGAATCATAAAATAAATCTATAAATCATATAAGAAATCTTAAAAAATAGTTTGTTAGGCATATATAACCTAAAAGGAATAATTTCAGGAAAGTATTAAGCACATAAAATGTAATACACACCTAAAATTGTCTCTTTATTTAAAACTTCAGCAGTTGTAGTTTATTTGTTCTAATAACAAAGATTATAAACTAAGTTACAATAGTATTCCAAATGGAACACAGAACTAGAAAAATGAAGGGTAGCACTAAAGAATGCTACTGCTACTACTAATAGAGTAAGAATAAAATTTAGGCAAAACTCCTTCAGACTAAAAGCCACAGAACAACCCCAACATTACTTTAATTGTTTCATATGAAGACAAGACCTTTTTTTGTAAAGATAAGTTTTCACAGATATTAACATCAGTTGGGTGTATATTTCTTAAGGCCTTCAGGAAGGATGCTCTGACAATGTTGATGGAAGCTGACTTCTTTGCGACCTACTACACAATGTGCAGACATCATTCCAAGCACTGCACCTGCATTAGGGTAATTTTAGTGCTCATGATAGTTCTTCCAGTTAGGAAATGAATTAAGTATTTTATTAAAAAAAGTAGTAGGCAACAAGGCCAAACAAATTTCCCAAGTACCCAATACGGATCAGCTGTAGAACCATAATTCAAATCCAGGTTTCCACCAGGCATATCTGAGGATATTCTGTAAGTTTCACATTCATTAGCTTTCAAGATGTATGGAGCAGATGAACCCACATTATCTTCCTAATTATGGTTATAATGGCAATAACATTGCTACAGAATATACATATTTTTAAATTAAAAGGGTGTGGGAAATGACATTGTAGGCAATCTTTATACCAAATAAAGATTGAGCCAAAAAGAAAAGTAAGGGGCTGCGAAGGTGGCTCAGTGATAGAGCACTTGCCTTGAATGCATGAGGTCCTGGGTTCAATTCCTCAGCACCACATAAGCAAAAAGAAAAAAGTTGAAAGTGGTGCTGTGGCTCAAGTGGTAGAGCACTATCCTTGAGCTGAAGAGCTGAGGGACAGCACCCATGCCCAGAGTACAGGCCCCACGACCAGAACCCCCCCCCAAAAAAATAAAAGAACCTAGGTTCCAAATTTTAGTCATAGTACTAGCACTCACATACCATATATATATGTGTGTGTGTGTGTGTGTGTGTGTGTGTGTGTGTGTGTGTGTGTGTATACACATATATATGCTTCTTAAAATATACAGTAAGTTAATTTGTCGAAACCTGGTCATAGATTAAATATGAGGTGTGAAAAGTTATGTAAGTCTGAAATGACTCCAAGGTATTTTGAGAAGGCAGCTGGAAGAGTTATCATTTAATCAAATAGTAATGAGGGATTGGTTTGTAGATAGAGATCAAAGCTCACTTTTGGATATTTTGAATTTGCTAAAATCAGTAGTTAGGAGTTGTCAGTAGACAGGATGCTATTAAGGACTTGAATTAAAGTAAACAGAGATGGAAAAAAATGCAGAAATAATTACTGTACTCAGTGGTAAAAAACATGAGAAGAAATATTACAGAGCTAAGCCCCGGGATAAACAAATATGTAAAACATGACAAATGAAGAAAAACAGTAATAAGTATGTAATGCAGACTTATATGGGTAGGTATTTTTAATGTTTAAGAGCTATGAAGTGATTGTGTGATGACCTAAAATTTAAGAAATTGGTAAGTTCAACTATCCTTTGGGCCAACCATAGCTGATAGTTTAAGTAAAATGGGGCCACAATAGTGTGTCTTGATTTACCAAAGTGAAAATAGGCCAATATTTGGAAAGCCACTTTTTGGACATGTGGTTGGAGTGGCAATTACTGCAGTTTGTTCAACTGTCAGTAGAAAGCTACAGGTTTAGCACAATGATAGAAATCTTTCAGGGATCTGGTAGATTTTCCCTCTGTCTTCAAGTTCCCTTTTTTTCTGAGAGCTAAAATTTCACTACTGGAAGCCTGTCCAAATTGTGCCTTTGGCAAGTTAACAGATAGTCTATCACATGCCCAAATAAAAGAGAATTGGAACAGGTTTACATTGAACACTCACAGTAGACGGGTCTCTGGACTTTCTCAGGAAAAGCCTTCTGCCATTGTGGGATGGATAGGGCTGGATAATATGCAAAATAGACACCATATATTGAAAGTATTCTGCTAAGTTAACACTTGAGATATCGGATGTTTTAACTGCATTGTATTGACTTTTATGAATCAGTTAATCAGATTCTTCATGCCATATGATTTTACTAGACTGTAAAATGCATGCTTATCGCATTTCCTTTGTATAACATATAGTATGTTTTGAAATTTGGTATAAAACATTTGTCTTTTCATTTATTTATTTTTAATATGTATTACTCTAGTTTTCAAGAGTAGGGAAATGCCCTGGAACTTTGTAATTTGATGTCATATGTAATTTATTTTTTTTTAAATTCTTATTTATTGTCTATTGCAGCTGCCGGCTATATGTAATTTAAACTGTAGTTTTCTTCAAATGTATAATCCTGCGCTGAAGTTTTTTTCTTACAAGCTTTCTAATAAATATGTAGTCTATTCAATTTTGAAAAGTACTGCTGTACCTCCCACTTATTTGTGGCATTTCTGAAATCCAAGTTCTTCTGTGCGTCAGGGTGGATACTTTTGCTTGTAACAGTTTTGTTATTGAATACATAGCATCTGGCTACTTAGGGAACAAAGGATGTGAAGTTACAGTATCCCAATAAAGAACTTCCAGGACAATTCAAGGGCAACTCATGTATTCTCTTTGTAGGTGAATAGGACCATAGAAAAGAAAGTCTTATATAAGAAAGTGACTGGGAGTGTGTGCACATAGGTATTCACTTATTTATCTGTTGTTATCGTTTTACATGTTCAATATAATTCATTATATATATATATATGATCACAATTTCCAAAATCCAGAGAACCACATCCATGGGCATCGCTTTCCTATGTTGCTCTTTGGGTAATACGAATGAAACCTGGTATTGTCCTGTGGTAGAGAAATAACTCAGAGATTCAAACATTTTTCTTTCAATATGTTGTCTGTTCCTACATCTAAAATGAGGAAGTCTGTTAATACATAATACATGTTATAATCTATTTAATATATTTATACAATGTATAATATATTCTATATTATAATATATATTATATATAATAACTGACAGTATTATATATTCATAAGCAAAAATACAACAAACGTATCTATGTCCATACTTTCCTAGACATGATTAGGTTCAGTAGAGTTAGGTGCATTACAAATCAACAGGAAAAGTCTACTGAAGTTTTGATGACCTTGAGCTAGATAAGGAGAATTTCTGTAAAAGGAGCCTCTCTTCAATTATGAGAAAAGATAAGTTTGGAAGTTTTTTGTTTTATTTTTTTGTTTTTATTTAGGCCGGACAAGGAGCCTGAACTCTGGACCTGAGGACTGTCCATCACCTCTTCAATTCAAGGCTAGTTCCCTACCACCCGATCCATAACAGCACTTCTGGCTTTTTTTTTTTTTGCTTATGTGACACTGAAGTATCAAACCCTAGGCATTGTCCCTGAGCTCAAGGCTCGTGCTCGACCACTTGAACCACAGCACCACTTCTGGCTTTTTCTGCCTGGGATTACTTTGAATCATAATACTCAGAACTCAGCCTCCCGGGTAGCTAGGATTACAGGTGTGAGCCACCAGTGCCCAGCAAGTCCCTCTCTTTTAGATATTATTCTAAAAGCCTCCTATCCAAGGTCACTCCTAAGATAATAAATGGACCTATGCCAATAGTTCCTTTATACTCTCATCTCCTGTTATGGCTATTGTGTGTCTTTTCCATTGTATCCTGAACCTACTTCACAGTTCTCTTCCTAATCCATGATTCTAGATGTATTACTAATAATTACCTAAATTTTGTGGCTATAAACCCTAAATTACTCAACTATTAATTTAATTTATTTTTTTTCAATATGATCGTGGTTCTGTACAAATCGGAGCTTATATTCACCTCTTGCATCTACCTCTTGGCATGAGCAGAGCCTGGGCCTAATCTACTTTAAATGCAAGAGGTTAGCCAAAGAACAGCCTACAGTAATCCTGCCTAGGAGTCAGTACAGGTAGTTGAGTGCCTGAAAGAAGCAATGCATTCCTGACATGAGAAGGGGTGAGAGAGACAACAGATTACAGAGCAAACTGGCAGTCACAACATTTAACAACTTCTCCTTTGGGGAAACTGACCTCCTGCAAAGTGGCAGTGAGATAACTTTAATTTTCTTATATGAAGGAAGTTGTCATGTCTCACTACATAACTCCCTTGTAATCAAAGAGAGGGTCATTCTTTTGTTTCCACCTTAGGCCCAGTCTAAGTTTCTGTCAGACTTTGCTAAGACTCTATTCCTACCAGAAGGTCCCTGATGAGGAGGAAAGTGTGATCTCTTGGCTTCTGACTGGCCCTTTGGGACCTGAGGCCACTTTTAGTTTTCAACCTGTTCCTTCTGACAATGGGAAAGCTCATTCTCTGAATTGTGCCCTAGTATAGAATCTCTTCAGAGAAAGTCAAGGAATGACAGATTCTTCCTGAGTGAGTGAGTTTCTCCATTTCCAAAGAGGTCAATTAATATCTGATTCTGAGACCCAGGTGAAAGTCATTTACCAGATCCTCCAAGCTGGAGTGGATGTTAGCTCAGACTCCAAGCCATCCTCATATTTCTCCAGCTCTTTCTCATGAACCAAAAGGTTACAGGAGTTTAGTTCAGAAACAAGGAGAAATGAGAGAAGGAGAAGAACCATTGGCAGGGTGAGGAATTTAGAGATTTTGGGTGAAAAAAGGGCTCAGAAAATCTAGAATCAGTGTGCTGGGAAGGTTGCTCAGTGGTAGAGTGCTTGCCTTGCATGCTTGAGACCCTGGGTTCGATTCCTCAGCACCACATAAGCAAAAAGAAAAAAGCTGGAAGTGGCGCTGTGGCTCAAGTGGTAGAGCGCTAGCTTTGAGCTGAAGAGCTGAGGGACAGTGCCCAGGCCAGAGTTCAGGCCCCACGACTGGACAACCCCCCCCCCCCCAAGAAAAAGAAAATCTAGGATCACTCACATCATTAGGGAATCACATCATAAGATTAGGGAATAAAAGTAAGAAATTACTACCTAAATTTCTAACTCCACTAGTCTACATTACAAGTGTTTTGTCAAAAGTTAGCTATCCTAGCTCTATTTTGATCAGGAAAACGGAGCACATTCTTTCCTTACAAAGTTCTACTGAGTAGCTTTATCCATACCCCAGGTTGTTCTTACTCTCTGCTACTCTGTTACTTTCCTTTGCTGCATTCAATCAATGACACTTGAAAGTGTTAGCATCTTCTAATCCATTTGTTTAAAAGTAAAACAAATTATGGGGAAACATATATCTATGGTACATTTTCTTCTATGGCATATTTATTTGATGTTATTAAGTATTATTTTAATAGTTTCATTGTTAATACTTGAGAAAAATATTTTACTATTAGCAGTAATTAGCTGCACATTTGTTTTGGTATTTTTCCATGTCTGTGTATTTTTTAAGCTTCTAACATCGTCTTTTCCCCCAACTGTTGCCTTCCTAAAATTGCTTCAAATTATAAACTATTTATAATGGTCCTCTATGTGTTCATTGATATATTTAAATTTTGATCTAATATCTACATATTATAAGAAATCTTCAACCTATTGTAATTGGTCTGAAAATCAATATGGATGTTCCTCATTAAAGCAAAAACACAATGCCACAAAACTTAGTGAAATTAGGATTAGGTATATATTCAAAATATTTAGCAATGATACAGTAGAAACATTCACTTCTCATATACCAGAACATGTTTATAGCTATGAATAGCACGTTTTCTTCATTCCCTCTTTCTGGTGTATCTAGGTTGATTACACAGCTTGGTTGCTATAGAATATTGCTGCCATGAACATGTATATTCATGTTGATTTATATTCCTTCAATATGTATCCAATTGCAGTAAAGGTCATCAACATATATGTCTTTTTGGTATTGTGCAAACTTCCATTAAGATATCCCTATGGGTTTCACTAGTTTACAATGCCACAAAACCAAATATAGTTCCTGATTTATTTACCTCTCCAGCAGTTTATTTATTTGAGTGGTGATAGCTATTCTGGTGTGTAAGATAGGATCCCAGTGACTTTCCTCTTTATTTTCCTTCATATTTGCTATGTGGATATGAATCTCAAAAATTTCATTTATTTATTAAACACTTACATTTGTACTTCATTCCTGATTAGTGTCTTTCTTTTTCTCTGGTACTTGATCAATTTTTAAGATTTATAACATTTGATTTTTTTCCCATTACATATACTCATTTCAGTTAGTAAAAAGATTTTTTTTTCATTACAGTGGTGCACAATTAACTAAAAACAACAGATTGTACATTTATATCACTGGATGTTTTTGTTTGTATTTACAGCCAGGAAATTGTTTCAATAAAGATGCTGAACTTCTTTCATTGATATAGTGAAAGTATAGTATCTCATATTCACCTAAACTAATCTCAGAATTAACAGTCAGAGCCTGGGCCACCACAGTCTGGGCTAAGTAAAACCACTAACACAGTATAAACTGCATTTAAAGAGAGCAAAGGGCTTTATAAAAGATGGAAGAAAGGCATCACCTTCATGAAGCAAATGTTGAAGTTCACAAGCAGACCTTAGGAATCTGAATATCAAGAAGATCAAAAGATAAAAGTATTTCGAAGGACAACTTTAGAACTCAAAATTGGGGAGGTGGGACAAACAATAGATACCAAAACTCAATGCTGAAGGGAAGGAGAATTTTACCCCAAACCTCAGCTGTGTCTGACTCTCTCACACAACACACACAGACACACACAGACACACACACACATAGACACACACACACACACACACACACACACACACACACACACACACACACACACACACCCCTAGTGAGAGATCTTTGCCAAAGCACAGGCATTCTGGACTTAGACACCGAATACTCCAAAACTATCCATTGTGAAGGCCTTTACTGAAAGTACCCATTGTAAGTAGACTTTTACTGAAAGTTAGAACTCAGGTTCCTGGAAAAACCGTGAAATGTCACAATAAAGTTCTGCCCATAACTCCCCTAGCAATAGCCATCAGCGGATGACAGGAAGTACCTAAAGCTACAGATTATTTTTTTTTTAATTTAATTTAATTTTATTTGAGAACATACTGTACAGAGGGGTTACAATTACATGGGCAGGAAAATGCATACATTTCTTACCAAGCATTGCAACCTCCTCCTTTGTTTACCCTTCACCTCCCTTCCCAGTCTCCCCCCTACCCCCCACCCATTTATACCCCCCCCCACCGACATTGTAAAGCTGGTTTTGACATGACATTTTGTACTTCTCATTGTTGCAACAGGTCCACCTGAATCCTTAAACGACTTGTTTGTCCCCGTATCCTCCACATGTTATACTGACATCAAATATAGTGAAAGCGGGGGTTACACTGTGGGGGAGGGACATACAAAGCAACAAAGAAATAATATTATAAATGCGTTAGAAACACATGCATGAAAGAAACAAAAACATTAAAATACATATTTGAGGTTTCGTTTTCCTAACATCACATTCTCTGACTTTTTCCGCTTGACTTATACCTATACTAGATATTGCAAATAAGGGAAACCATGGGACCTATGTTTCTTTGGGCCTGGCTTACTTCACTTAATATAATTTTTTCCAAGCCTTTCCATTTCCTAACAAATGGGGCAATGTCATTCTTTCTGATGGAGGCATAGAATTCCATTGTGTATATATACCACATCTTCTTGATCCATTCATCTACTGAGGGGCATCTGGGTTGGTTCCATATCTTAGCTATGGTAAATAATGCTGCAATAAACATAGTTGTGCTGGTAGCTTTAGTGTGGGCTTGTTTGTGATCATTTGGGTAAATGCCCAAAAGTGGGATTGCTGGGTCATTGGGGAGCTCTATGTGGAGTCTTTTGAGGAACCTCCATACTGCTTTCCAAAGTGGTTGAACAAGTTTACATTCCCACCAACAATGAAGTAAGGTTCCTTTCTGTCCACATCCCCTCCAGCATCTGTTGTTGTTAGAGTTCTTGATTTTTGCTGTTCTAACTGGAGTGAGGTGATATCTCAATGTTGTTTTGATTTGCATTTCTTTTATGGCTAGGGATGTTGAACATTTCTTCATGTGTCTATTGGCCATCCTTCTTTCTTCTTCAGAGAAGCTTCTCTTTAGGTCTTTCGCCCACTTACTTATTGGGCAGTTGTTTCTTTGAGGATTTGTTGTTGGGTGGTTTAATTTTTTGAGTTCCAAGTATATTTTAGATATGAGACCCTTGTCCGTTGTATGGCTAGTAAAGATCTTCTCCCAATCCGTGGCTTTCTATTGATCTTGCTAGCTATGTCATTTGCCCTGCAGAAGCTCTGCAAGATTATTTTTAATTTTTTAATTTTTTTTTACTTTTTTATTGTGAAAATACTGTACAGAGGAGTTACAGTTACATGGGCAAGATAATGAGTACATTTCTTATCAAGCATTGTAGCCTCCTCCTTTGTTTCCCCCTCCCATCCCTTCCCATTGTCCCCCCGCCCCCCCATCGAATCCTCCTCCCCCCTTCCCCTCACCAAATTTGTAAAGTTCGTTTTTCTCCATAAGAACTTGTACATCTCATTGTTGCAATGAGTCCACCTGTATCCCTATTTAAACGATTTGTTTTTTTCCCCTTCTCCTCCACAAATTATTGCTTATTGCTTAGCCTGCACTCGCTAGCCAATAAGATTGTTATAAGATTACCCAGTTAACAGAAGGGTCGGGGATCTCAACTCTGACCCACTGCAATGGTGACAGTTGTGAGTCCAGGCTCGACCTTGCAATAAATGACTCTAATGTGGTCACGTGAGAACTGGCTCCATGGTGGTCTTTGGGGATCCTTATCTAAGCACAAGGCTAGTGTACACAGAGAACCCCAGGGGCAGTTGTATCTGGAACAATGAAGCTTTTTTCCTCTTCTTTTCAGATAATCAATCATGATGTTGCAGTTGGCTCCACAGCTGCTCCACACCTGAGCAGGAGGAAGGAAAGGATGCCTTAGAATGCAGGACGGCCTTCTGTACCCTTGGATTTATGTGTAAGAATGCAGTTTGTGGTCCTCTAGGCAGGGGTGGCCAAGCTGAAATGGTAGTAAACTTTGCCTGGAGGATGGCACCCTGTGAGCTCTGCATGCATGGTGAAGCAGCCTGGAAAGCCCTGTGAACATCTCCGGGATGGCCTCTCAGTGGATTGGAGAAATTGACTCCTGTAGTTGCACATGGCAGGAGGCAGGAGGAGAGCAGGAATCCAGAAAATGGGAGAGGCACAGAAGCAGATGCACCTCTCCATTGAGACTCCTCGGCCATTCTAAGGAGGTTCACAACCCACACGTGGCAGCCACTGCACAGGTCCCCAGAGGCCCTACTTGTCTGGGGAGCAGTTCCTGGTCCTAATCCACAGCTGGAACTTCCCAAGTGGCCCTGAGCTTGGCTGGGCTGGAGCGGAGCCTACCAGCCATGCTTCCTCTGCCCTGCTGATTATAGCCTCCTAGCAGCTGCCCAGGGTACAGCACCCACATAGGCCACCTCCTTGGGGCAGGCTGAAGCTGTGCTGACAATTCCTGCCTGGTGCCTGCTTCAAGGCAAGAGCCAGGCCTAGCCCACAACAGAGCTGGCCCTCACTTCCAAGGGCATCGAGAGAGGCATGACAACCACAGGCCCAGCCTTGCTGCCCTCACTGCCCCTAGAGGTTACCTATAAGTCCCTGCCTTTGTTCTTGAAATTCTTCAGCCATTGGTTGTCTCATTTTTCATTATCAGTTTGGGTGGGACTCGAGACTTCTTCCTCTCCTCACCAAGCTAACATGCCCTAGCAAATCCACCCCAACTACCAATCTACCATATATTATGTGATTTTTTTGTTTCTCTTCTATTTTCTTCCTCCATGGTATAACCCGTTTCCACTGTATTTGAGGTCGGTGAGCTCCAACTTGCATATACAAATTTCTCATGTGGGGAGGGGAAGGGAAATAAAATGCTAAAAGAAGTACACAGTATGACCTATTGTTACAATGAGATGAACAAGACACTATGTTGAAAATGAACTTTACTAGTTGGGGATGAAAGGGGAGATTTGGGGCAGTGGGGAGAAAAGGGATTGCAGGGAAAAACAAAAGAGGAGGTAACAATGTTCATTAGATAATGTACTCACTAACTTACTTATGTAACTCTAATACCTCTGTCTACCATTTTCACAATTAAAAAAACATGAAAAAAATTATCCTGCAGTACATTAAGTTCAAATTTCCTAAATGCTCTGTAAGTTAAAATTTTTAGTGGGAAGAAGGTTCTCAGAAACATTTTTTTGTCAGTGTTTGTGTTGTGCATTATTACCCAAGTGTACATAAATTAACAGAAGGAGAAACAATAGGAATAGGAGAAAGAGAAGTTCTGTGTTTAAGTATAATGGTTCAATAAACTATAGAAGACTCTGCAAATAAGACAACTTTGAAACAATAAAGCCAAGGCCAGTATTTACACCTATGGGAGTGACATAGAGAAAACATTACTCCTAAATGGAACATGAAGGATGAGGCCACTCTGTTTCTTCTACTAGCTCTAAATCATGGTAGCTAATCATGCAAATTTGTAAAAAGTAGAATGGAAGAATAATTCTGGTTCCAAGCAAGTCATATATAAGACCATGGATTTAACTGGGAAAAAAAAGGCCATGTTGAGAGAGCAGAAATTATTCTAGCAATGAACTGGTGGCTAAGATCATATTTTTTTTCTTTCTTTTTCTTTTTCTTTTGATGGTAGTGGGGCTAGAACTCCATGCCTGGGTACTGTCCCTTTACTTTTCAGCTCAAAGCTTGTGCTCTACCTCTTGAGCCACAGCACCACTTCCAGTTTTCTGGTGGTTAATTAGAGATAAGTGCCTCAGAAACTTTCCTACTCATGCTGGATTTGAACTGCAATCCTCAGATCTCAGCCTCCTGATTAGATAGGATTACAGGTGTGAGCCACTGGCACCCTACTTAGGATCACATGTAATTCACTTGCCATATATTATCTCCTTTTATTGTATACTTTTAGTGCTTTGGAAGTGAATCGTACCTTCATAGGTTTTCAAAGCCTAATTTTCACAAACTTGCATTTCTTCAAATAGAAATGCTATAAATTTTAGAACAGACATTAAAATAGATATAAAATTCACTTACAGGAATTTGTCCAACGTACATCCTCTATAGTGTGTCTTTTCAAAATTTGATTTTTGGGGATTTTTTCCAGGGTCTCACACATATTTTCAAGTGCACTGTCAATGAACTACAATTCCCTTTCGAAACCCGTTTTTTACTTCTCTTTAATGCATTCATAGAAGTGTAATGAATATACAATTCTTTTTGACCTTTAAGACTTGAAAACTTGCTTGCTAAAATGATTGCAGTATTATAAAAATCGATCATTATGAGGAGTTTATCAATTTCTCCACAAATGCATTACTTTATTTTGTGTCATCTTTTTATGTTAGGGTCATACTCGTGGGATTTCTTTGTCTTTTTTCTTAGATACTAAAGAATAACTTATTTCATATGCTCCTCCTATTGACTATTAATTTACACATGTTCTTTAAAGAAATATCCTATTCAGGAAAAATTATATGGAATTAGAAGATATAAAAATACTTAAGATTCAGAATCATTGTAGCATTCACATTGTAGCATTAACAAATATGTTCCCTCTATCTGTTGGATATGTTTCACTTCGGTTATAGTGTCCTTTGAATTATGAGTATAGTGTCCTTTGAATTATGAAAGGCTATCACTTGATATAATCCAGTATATTCTTGCCTTTCTTTAGCCACTAATGATTTCCATTAGAAACCTTTACTGATACAATGTCATGAATTTTTACATTTATCTCTTATAGGTTTTTACATCTCACATTTTGTTTGATAATCTTTTTTTATTTTAAATTTTTGTGTAAGGATTGAGGTAGGCCAGGCGCCTGTAGGTCACTCCTGTGATCCTAGCTAGGCAGGAGTCTGAGATCTAAGGATCATGGTTTAAAGCCAGCGTGGGCAGCAAAGTCCATGAGCCTCTTATCTCTAATAAACCAATAGAAATCCAGAAGTGCTGCAGTGGCTCAAGTGGTAGGGTGCTCACATTGAGCTGAAGAGCACAAGGACAGCGCCTGAGCCCAGAGTTCCAGCCCCATGAGTGACAAAAAAAACAAAACAAAAGAAACAAAAAAAAGGATTGAGGTAGTAGTCTAAGATCATTTTGTAAATCCCGAAAGACAATAGTGCCAATACACCCATTTAAGATTCTATTTTTATTTCATAAAGTCATAGGATAGTTTTCAAAATCTATTGACCATACAACTGAGAATTTATTTTCAACAAATCTGTTACATTCTTCTATGTGTCTGCTATTGTAGTAGAACTATGTTGTCTTCACTACTAATCATGATAAAAAGATTCAAAGCTAGTATGAAGGTTGAAGCTACACCATTTTACAAGATTGTTCTGACTGACCTGTATTCCTTGAATTTACATAGGAGTTTATTGAGCAGGTGGACCAATATTCTACAGAGATATCTAGATGTTTGATTGTCACTCATATTTTGTACCTTCAAAAAACACAACACCCCAGATATTATATATAGAAAAATGTCTTCAGAGAATACTTGAAACAACTAAAATTAACTCAGGAATTAGTTAAGATTTAGATAACACTGTAGCATAACAAAGCTGAATGATAACAACTTGAGCTGTACAACAGAGGAAAGTGAGAGGAGAAAGAATGATGGACCACATAGGAGCTATATGTGATTGCTATTGTGTTTCAAAAACCAGAAAGAATTCAGAGAAGAGAAGGAGAAAAATAAAGTGTCCTGAGACAAGTTTCTTTTTAATCCATCTAATAGCTTGTACTAAAATCAGTGGAAATGGGAAAAATTAAAATAGAAATTAAAGCATTGTATATATATGTTGTAATAGGAATATGATAATTTTCAAAGAAATAAGAGAGAGAATAGTTGAACTCTAAAGGGAAAAGGAATGAAGAGAGAAAAGAAGCAAAGTAAAACCTTTATCAATAACAAACACAAGAGTTTGGAAGTGGAAATATTCTAAATTACAATAAAAATTGCTAGTGTGGATAGAATATGGATCACATGTTATCATATATAATTTTGAAAAAGCATACTAAGAATGAAAGTCATGGTTTAAAACACTATTTGGATTATAACTAGACAGTATAGCTCAGTGGTAAACCATTGGCTTTGCATATGTGAAGCAATGGTGTGAACTCCCAAGCATTACAAAGTACACACACACACACACACACACACACACACACACACACACACAAACCACATAAACACACACACACACACACACATACACACATTTGCAATATTGATATTATAATATTAAACGGAGGAAATTATCACAAACAGTAAAAGTATGTTAATATATGAAATAATAATATTGCTCATAGTATTTAAAAGTTTAGTAGAAATAAAATAGTCACAATATACTTGGATTTTAATAGATTAAGTAAATTGAAAATTAATAGAAGACGAGAACTTTTGCAAATAAGTTTTAAATAATAAACATTTTGAAACATGTGTCCTTTTATTTTAACAAATGATTGATATTACTGGTGTTTTAACTCAAGATTTAGAATATGATAGCGAGGTGCTGTATATAATGCTAGGGATGGCTATATCCATAATCATTTCACTCTGAATAGTTTTATACTAAGGTCTCATAGTTTCCCAGTCTCTCCCGAATTATAAACTCTATTTACACTTCCCACCATAGCTAGAAAATGGATTTCACAAATCACCATGCCGAGCTCTAAGTTGTTTTTTTTTTTTAATTCAAGTAAAAGTACTTCCAAAAAGTGACCAAGTAATGAAGCCTTTCTTAATAAAGTATGTGCTTCTTGAAAATACTGTAAGTATTTGGTACCTGGACAAATATTTTTATACTATAAGAAAATAAATGTATTTAGATTCACTAACCATATAAAATTAAGAAATTAATTTTTAAATAGCCACATGTTAAATATTATAAAAGCAAAATATATGTGTCTGAATAATTTACATGTGTAAAAATCATGCAAAATTAAATTAACTGATCCTAAACTTTGATAAAAGAATTACTCTAAAGAAACAAAAGGAAACATTTAAGCTCAAAATTTGAAATTTAGAAAATAAAATGAAGTAGGGGCTGGGAAGGTAGCTCAGTTGTAGAGCACTTGCCTTGTAAGCATGAAGCCCTGGGTTCGATTCCTCAGCACCACAAAAGCAAAAAGAAAAAAGCCGGAAGTGGTGCTGTGGCTCAAGTGGCTCAAGCGCTAGCCTTGAGCTGAATAGCTGAGGGACAGGGCTCAGGCCCAGACTTCAGACCCCACAACCGGACCCCCCCCCCAAAAAAAAAGAAAAGAAAATGAAGTATACTCTTTAGTTGACTTAATTAAGTGTAAATGCTCTGTATATCAATTTTATAATAAAAAATGCTTGAACAAAAAAAACAAAAGTACCCATTGATCAATGGCAACAGCAAAAGCATCAACAGTTCTTGTTTTGAGTGTACAAAAATATCGTTGGAATATATAACAATGTTCCTTCCAGAAGAAATGTACTCATTACCTCATTTATGTAACTGTAACCCCTGTGTACATTACCATTACAATAAAGTTAATTTGAAATTAAAAATAAACCAAATAATATACCAATTAAGAATTCTTAGAAGCCATTGGTTAAAAATATTGTAAAAAACTCCCCTAAATATCCAAGGAATATACTTTGATGATACTATTTAAATGCTTCAACTTCAGCAGAAAAGCAAAAAGTTTAAAAAGTGTTACAAAGTAAAGTAATAAATCAGAATATATTACTATTAATAATAAATATATGAATAATTTATAGTGGTAGTCAAATATGTAAGAAATGAGGCAATTTGCCATTCATTTGCACTAAATAAGTGAGAAAGAATTTTCTAGGTATTTTAAAATTATCATAAGTTTAATGAAGAAATTTTCTGTCACATCATATGATAATCAGACAAAGCTGATATTAGAACAAAGAACAGATTTATTAAGTTTTTGGATGTTAATGTATATACTTATTTTGGTTGTGGAAAATGTGGGGATTTCAACTTGGGGTATATTGTTCATGCAGGCCGGCATCATATCTGTGGTTAATTTTAGGACAGTGGTTCCCTTTCCACAAGAACATGCACCTTAACTGTCCTTTTAGCCTTCCCATCATCAATGGCATCAGAGTTGCTCACCAACTTTTCTAGCTTGCTACCTTGACTGGCCTGGATCCTCAGTCCTTCCAATCTTAGTTTCTAGATAGTGCAGGATGGTGGAAATTATCCAATTCACCCAGCTATAGATTGAGAAATAAGTCCACTAAATTTTGTCCTGGGTTCTGTCCTCAAGCCTCATAAGTAATTAAGAGTACACATGTGATACCCTGGTGCCAAGCAGTAAGAATATTTTTAAAACAAGTAGACATATATATGACTTAGGCTTGTGAATACCTCAGGAAAAGAATAAAAGAGCAGTGAAGCACAGAGGATAGGTAGAATTTTAACTAGCTACTCAGAGGCTGAATAAGCTTAGCTAGCTACTCGAGAGTCTGAGATCTGAAGACCAATGTTCAATCATGAAAATGCAAGCGATTATCTCAAAATAAAAACACACAACAGAATTGTAGCAGTGGCTGAAGTAGTAGACCACTATCCTTGGGCACAGAAGCTGAGGAATAGTTCCCAGGGACTATCAAGCCTCAACAATGATGAATGCATGCATGAGCATAAGCACATGTTCGTGTGCATATTCATACATGCATGCACACATATACAAACACAAATGAGTATTTCAATGTGAAGTTATTTATTTTTTTTTACCTTGCTGTACTTTATTTCCCTGTATTAGTTCACAAATTAACAAAATCAGCTAAGGACATATTTACATAAAATTCATCATGTTTCTCTAAAATCTACTCTCTTTTTGGAAGCCTGCTTTTATTTGACCCAAAAATAAATTATTCAGGAAGTCAATTCATCACTCTCAAGTCTATAGTATTAGATGATTGTTTAGGTTCCTCTTAGCAATATGATTTTTTGAAATCCTGCATCAAGCAATATAATTTCTTTCACTAGAAGAGAAACCTCTGTCAAACAATTAATAATAGCTTATTCTCCTCCTGACATTCATATGTAGTTTTATTTTCTTCATATATTTCATGATCTCTCTGTGTATGCCAAAGTCTGCGCTTAGCATGTGTATACAATTCATAGATACTGAAATTGCTTTGGAATAAATAATGTTCACCCTGATTATCTTGAAAAAGAAGAATTGGTCTCTTAGCACTTTAGGTAATAACTTGAGGGAAAGAAACAAAAGGAAAAGTGAGGAACAACTCAACACATAGATTCAAATGAAACAAAACAACCCAAGAAAACAAAAATTAATTCAGTACTCAAGAACCTGCAGGAAATGAAAGATTTAAAAAAAATCAGCAATGACAAGCTTATGAAATTCGTGACTACATGGGAGTGAACTGTTGGGAGGATAGTGGCTAAAGCCCAGACTGAACAGAAAGTTCTGTACACAATGCCATGCACCTGTTATTCTAAATTCCAGGAAGAATAACATAAAGAGCACTGAGACCAAGTTCATACACAAGTAGGAAGCCAGTTTCTACCTGAAAAATAATCAGGATAACTTAGGGCTGTGGGCATGACAAAGTGGTAAGACCCATTTAAGGGGCACAAAACATTCAATTCAAACTCTAGTATTAGGGGTAAAAAAAAGCTATGATTTAAATAATTAGAACAATTGTAATACTTGAGTATTTGAGTGGAGAAAAATCCATTAGAGAGATAGAATGAACCCAAGTTCCAATGCTACTTTAGTGATAATGTTTAGTGGTACTTGAGACAAAACAGAGTTACCTTGCAAATGAGCATGGATGTGCATTTGGGTGATGGAAATACTCTACTTACAGAGGTGTAAATTAGATTTTTTGGGTAGATTGTAGTTCTTGAACTAAGAGCCTGGGTGATGTCCTTGAGCTTTTTCTCTCAAGGTTACCACTCTAATACTTTGAGCCACAGTTCCAATTCTGATTTTCTGTTGGTTGTTTGGAGATAAGAGGCTCATGGACTTTCCTGCCCAGGATGGCTTCAAACCATGATCGTCAGATCTCATCCTCCTGAGTAACCAGGATTCCAGGCATGAGCCGTCGATGTTTTTAATAATTCAGTAATTTGTATAGTTACAGAAGTTATAAATTATCATTGTAACCTGTGT
Organism: Dipodomys spectabilis; assembly: GCF_019054845.1. NCBI lineage: Eukaryota > Metazoa > Chordata > Mammalia > Rodentia > Heteromyidae > Dipodomys > Dipodomys spectabilis. The sequence goes on from NW_024870866.1 coordinate 875,471, forward strand.
ATATATGTGTATGTATAGATCAATGCATACAGTTAGAAATATATTGACATATTTTTGCATCTACAGTAGATTTATGAAATCATCCCTTCATTATAAAATAAAATGGAAACAAATTTAATAAGGAGCAAAACAAAGGGAATTGTTACACGTTACTACTTGTTGAATGGAAGATGAATTGTGAGAATCAGTTTGGTAAAACCATCTCTACTTTAACAAAATGGATAATTGTTATTAATTTCAATCAACTTTGGTGGGGTGGAGTATTGGATGAGGGGGTGGGGGAGGCTGGGAACGGATGTGAAGGGTAAACAAAGGAGGAGGCTGCAATGCTTGATAAGAAATGTACTCATTATCTTGCCCATGTAATTGTAACTCCTCTGTACAGTATGTTCACAAAAAAATAAAATAAAATAAAAAATAAATAAAAAAGAAAAAAAGTGTAGGGAAAAGTTATATAAAGATCCATTACACTTAAATCATGATTTATTGAATGGAAATTCCCTTGTACAACTAGTTAAGATAATAAAAATATAATTAAAAACAATGGAGACATCTGATCTTAAACTGTGTTCTCTTAAACCATGAGTCAATATAATAGTTTCCTCCTCAGAAATTTTCGTTGCAGGTATTTTCCTCATAGTGACAGAAAAATGATCAATGCATTGAATATCAATACATCACATTGCACATCAGAAAGAGACACAATAAAAATCAGAGTAAAAATGTTAGAATTCACCACATGATAAAATAACAGGTAGAATGTGCCAAATGCTAATTGATTATTTTTCCAAGTACTCTACCTATGGTATCTAATTTAATCCTCAGAATAATTCCATAAAGTGGAACTACTTACATTTTTAATTCTCAGATGATGATATTGAAGTCTTCAGATTTGTAATTACTAGTACAACATTGCACACATGGTAAGTGTTAGCCTGAGGTCCATCCCCGACTGTATCAATTAACCTCATTCTATTTTGTGACTAAAATTCTAGGAAAAATTCCCAGAATTATTGTGTACACTCATGATATTTCAGTTTATCTTTGTTAGAAAATAGGGAACTGTAATATGAAAACTCGAAGTTCAGAATCAATGCATACCTCCCTGGTGAAAGGAACTGCTAAAGTATAACATTCTTGATTTCTAGGTCAAAATAGCAGAAATCATATTCTATCCCTTCACTCAACACTACACTGCCTGGGGACCCTAACTCTGTTTAACACTGTCTTACTGAAAGAATGGCCTCCCCAATTCCTGATGGAAACAGACTGCAGGTCTTATGGACCAATCATTTCCACATTGTAGCTCAACTAAGTTGTTTACCATTAGAAGTATTTTGATTGCTTTTTATACCCAACATTTTGAGACAAAGGTACTACTTTAAAATGCTATTAAAGCAAGACTGATATAAAAATCACCTTTGACCCCAGATAAATAATTTACCTTTCATGTACCCAAAAATGCAGTCTGACCTATTATTAATGTTAGGAATGAGAGGATAGAAAATCATAGACAACAAGGCCTAAGCATGAATTAAAGCCTCTCCAACTTGTGAATACAATTGGTTTAAAAAGACATTAAGGGCTGGGAAGGTGGCTCAGTGTTAGAGCGCTTGCCTTGCCTGCATGAAGCCCTGGGTTCGATTCCTCAGCACCACATAAGCAAAAAGAAAAAAAAACCAGCAAGTGGTGCTGTGGCTCAAGTGGAAGAGCGCTAGCCTTGAACTGAAGAGCTGAGGGACAGCGCCCAGGCCCAGAGTTCAGGCCCCACTACCAGACTCCCCTACCCCCCAAAAAAAGACATCAATACTACTATATTTGTTCAAAATTTCTTATGATACTGAAGATTCAATTGTAAACTGTTAACACTTGAAAATAACTCATTTTCTTGGGAGTAGGAAACAAAACACAAAATTAATCATAATCATTTTCAAAGACATTTATTTATACTACAAATTCACTCTTATAACTACAAAGATTCTAAAAATAACTGAAGCATAGTGTCACGAAGGACATAATTTAACTTCATCATATACATTCAAAGGACTTTGCTAATAGAAAATAAATTTATACTAATAAGTAGCTCACCCAATTCACTTCCATATTTTAATCTATATCTTTTATTTTCATAAACTGGCTTTTCATAAAATGATGCATAAAAAGCCTGTATACCCACTTACATTTTCAGATTTTAACAATGTTTATTTCAGAAATGTCTTTAGCTGTATAGTCAATGAACTGAAATAACACTAAAATATTCAAAGGGTTTTCAGAAATTGCAAGATTCACTCTGGGATGTTATTTATATTGGAAAAAATATTCAAAAAGCCTTATTTCTTAACGTTGTGATAGTTACTCCCACAAAAGTACTATTAATGAAGAAACCTTTGTATGTATAATACAACTTCAAATGCATCCACAATCTGGAGGTGACACATGCTTTTTTGTTTGTTTTTGCAATGTATATCTAACAAACATATCCACAATACTAATTTTCAGTCAATATGATGGGATATTCAAACCTAAAAAATACGGGGTTTATTATCTTAGTGTGAATAGATACAATCTTACAAAGAAAGCTATTTTCAACAGAAATTCGGAAAGAGTTTATCCACCTTGAGTTTCACAGGAATAACTGGAGAGTAATGCCTGTTTGGTCAAGTTGGTCAAAATTACTCTATGAGTATATCTTAAAAGTATATCCAATTTAAGAGGTCAAATACATATTTTGTACTGACAGTCATCTTACAGCAATAACTTACTACCTAATTATATGTGTATCTTCTTTCCTAGCATATACTAAGAGCTGAAAGTGATCTCTTTTATCTAACTTAATGGTGTAAATGCTTTGATTATGATGATGTTATTATTTGACAAATAAAATGTACAAAAGGGTGGTTCCACTGAAATGACAGGACAGAAAACTGATAAATAACAATATTGCAACATAGCTCTTTTCAGCCTCACTCTGTCCACATTGGCAAGCAACATTGCAACCTCACACACACACACACACACACACACACACACACACACACACACACACACACGTGCGCACATGTACACACACATATACATGAATGCCAAATTCATGGTTTATTGTACAAAAAAGTTCAATTAAAATATTAGTGATTAGGAAAAATGATAATTTGACTTATTACAAAATAATACGTAATCCAATCACCATGGTTGTTACATTTTACCTGTCTCTCCACATGTGACCACTTAATTTATTTTTAGTTCATTCATTCATTCATCATTCATTAGTTTGGTGCCAATACTGGAGCTTGAACTCAGGGCCTAGCTTTGTCACAGAATTTGTTATGTTTTTGTTTTAGTTTTCTCAATGCTAGCATTTTACTGCTTATACTCAAGCTCCATTTCTAGCTTTTGCTGGTTACTTTCAAACCAGAATCTAATGTTCTTTTTTGTCTGGTTTCAAAGCACAGTCATCAGACTTCATCTTTCTGATTAGGTAGGATTAAAGACCTGAGCCACCCGTGTGGCTCTTAATTTTTCCTGTACATATGTAATGCGCATACTTAGATAGTAATTTAAAACAGAGAGCATAGAATCAAGATGTACAGTGATGATAGTTTCCTGTCAGAAATTCAAGTTAGTAATGTAAATTTCTTCTTAAGACCATACACAAAAAATACTTAAGAAGAAATCTGATGATGTATGTGTGTGTATGTGTGTGTGTGTATGTGTGTGTGTGTGTGTGTGCTGTTGCAATATGTTCCACATATGAGCACTGTGCAGCAGTGTCCAGCCATTCACAGTTATTGCATGAATATCTGCCTTGAGATACCAACTCATGGGCAATGTCTAGGTGTCCACTGTAGGCTTGGCGATGAAGAGGGGTATACTCATCCTCATCCCTAGTATTCATATAAGTGGCCCTTTTGGAAAGTACTCTCCACACTGTAGTAAGCTGCAAGACAAGCACTCTACCACTGAACCACCTTCCCAGCCCAAGGATTAAGATTCTTGTCTGTAATTTGGTCAAAGCTATGTCTCTTTACGTAGGCGACTAAAAATGTATTTACTAATTTCAAGTAAATACATAAATTCTATTTCCATCTCTTCTAAAAAATACAAAAATTGTTTGCTCTGTAAATTGATTATAAGCATGGATTTTGTGGCTAGCTATGCCATTTCACATCTGTATCTCTTTTCCTCTTTCTCTTTCATGGTTCCCATAGACAATATGTTTGCTCCATAATTATCCAAATTTATTTTGCTTTTATATTTTTAGTTGCATCATTTCACTTTCTGCTCTGCCATTTCCCAGAATAGCACCACATAAACAGAAAAATCCAGAAATGGTTCTGTGGCTCAAGTTGTAGAGCGCTTGCCTTGATTTGAAGAGCTAAAGGACAGTGCCCAGGCCCAGAGTTCAGGCCCCACAACTAATTTAAAAAGAATCTAAATACTTGATAATTCTACTAACGGATCTGACTGAAATCAGTTGAATCACACTTTTCCTATACAATGAAGGAATAGGTCCAGGCTGGGAAAGCAGCTACAGAAGGCAGGCACATTGTATCTGTGACAAAACTTTGTGGAAAATGGAATCGAAGATTACTTACTGGTGATTCACTTGCACTTGAAGCATGATTCTGAACTATTGCTTGCTGATTCTGAACTATTGCTTTGATCATTATATTTTCCAAGAAGAAAAAGTGAAATTTAATTGATAGTAAAGGACTACTAACACATTTTGACTTCTCATTAAGCATCTTCAATCATCAAAATCACTTGAAGGCAATAGACAGGCCTATTTTTAGATGAAAACAAGTGTCTTTAAAAAAAAACAAGAATTTAGGTAGTCATACAAAGGACTTCTTTTACTACTGCATTATACATTTTTTTCTAATGTTGGATACCAACATTAGAAAGCTACTAGAAAGCTCTTAAAGCCCATATGTTGAATAGTGAGTTATCTTACACTATAACATGGTATTTCCCAAATCATTTACAAAGAAGGCATTGTTTCCTATTTTCTCGCTCCTAATATAAGCTGCACATGAAGACAGCAAGGGTCCTAATGTTCAGACAAGGAACAAGGTGAAAAAGTGAGGAATGGTATCAATTTCAAGAAAAAAATGGAGTAGGATCCAAGCAAATTTCTTCTTTGGGATGTCGAAATTAAACGGTTTACTATGGTGTGGAGACTACTTTCCAAAAAGGCCACCCAGATGAATACTAGGGATGAGGATGACTATACCCCTCCTAATATGGAAGCCTAGAGTGGACATTTAGACATTGTCCATGAGTTGGTAGCTCAAGGCAGATATTCATGCAATAACTCTGAATGGCTGACACCCCTGCACAGTGCTTATATGTGGAATAATACCAGAGTGGCAGATACCAATCCCCAAACTAAAGGCCTCTTGTCCGCCTTGCATGTTGCTGCTGGGAATAGAAATAGAAAAGATACTCTGTTGAATCATTATATCAAACCAGGTTTGAAGAACAGCTTGGAAGAAACTGCATTTAATATTGCCAAAAGGATAAGTATGTATCACTACCTCTTTGAAGTTGTGGAAGGCTGTACAAATTGTTCTCCTAAGTCATAATGGTTTGGTTAAGTTTCTTAAATTTCAAAAATGCCAGTCCATCCTTTGTGTCCCTATAATTTTTTTCACAATACAAAGCAACAGCAATATCTTACTTTAAAAATTCATGGATTCCATGGTATTCTTCCAAGTGATTTGCCTGACTCTGATGTCAAAATGTATTCAAGAGTTTTTTGTATACATCTATAATGATTTCTGCAGAGTTTGTGATTTTTTTAATCAGAAATAATTTTAACATATCTGTTGAAATGAATAGTATAGAAACTAAAGATGTTCCTAGTGCTTTTGGGAAAAAAATATATCTATGTTTGTACAATATCCATAATCTATTTCATTCGCTCCTAGATATAATATTTTGAATTCTACATTTTTATATAATGTATAGTTTCATCAATAAATGTGTCCTTTCAGATTGCATTCCATATAGAAGAAGTTTAAGATTCCATTTTTCCTAGGTCCTTATATTATTTTATTTCTTTGGGATAAATTGACAATGTTATCTAATTTCAAGTTTTGTAAAGGTTATGCTATGTAAAGACCTTTCTAAGGTGAAGATTTAATACACTGATGTCAAACTAACCTTTAATTCTATGAATTACATGTATTGTTCCACTTGTATTTTTGTAATCAACTTTTTAATAACTATTTTTATATTTCTTGCATCAGAAGAATGAAATATATGGAATACTTCACAAATTTTCATATCATCCTTGTGCAAGTGCCATGTTAATCTCTGTATTATTGTAATTTGGGTAGAGCTGCTGCTGAAGCATGTAGTACCCTCTAAATTTAAGTACTTAATGATGCAATCTTTATACAGGCATATATCCATGGTTGCCTATTTGTAACAAGGAACCCTTATTGTTCCTTAAAATGCGATTGATCTTATTTCTCTAAAATTCTGTGTATAGTGGAAAAGCTTATATCATTTGGTCGATTGATCATATTTACAATTTTTTGTCAATGACTACTTTGTCATTTTCATTTCAAATTTGATCATACTTTGAAGCCTTTACAGCTAAGTGCAAAGGTGATGGCTTTTCAAGTACTTATTTATCAACTGAGTTAGCTTTGTAGAGCTAATGGATTCAAAGTAAGCCTTGCTTGAGAGCTACTTCTAAACTTCTGCAGCTTAACATTTCCCAAATGAGGTCTTGCTGGGACAAATGTCTACCTGAACCTTTAACCTTCTTCCTTGTAGGAACAGACCAACCAAAATATCTTACCCTGACAGCATAGATTGTCTTACTGGAACAAAACTAACCTTAGTTACAAGGGATCATAGAGAGATGAACAGTTCAGACAGAATTGTTCAGAATGGAAGGTATTTTGTCAAAATATAATTGTTTATTATACTTATCATTTCAAAAGTAGCTAAAGCCAAAAAGGTGAAAAAATTTTCATATGCATGATTACCTACTCTCCTGGCCTGTCTAGCATCCAACCAGGCAGGAACTTACACTACTGACTCTCTATCACCAAATATTTCCATAGCTCCTGGAAAAGTCCATGTTTCTCCTCGAGATTAGGCCTTAAATTGGTAATGTTTTAATCACAGTGTTTCCTCTTGCCTCTAGGCTGTAAATCTACAAATGGTAAAGCTTTAAGTCTAACTCTACCAAACACTGAGGTAGAGATAATGGAATAATACTTTAAAACAGAGTTGCCTTTGATTCCCTAACCACAACACAACAATGCAAAACAATTTTTATATTATATATACTTATATATTTTATATTTATAAATATAAAATATGTGCTGATTTTAAATTTCACAGAGTGAATCTTAATAGAATTGATAATTTGACAAATATATTGACATTTATTCCGATAAATAGAATGGAATATAAATAATTAGATTTAGGATATATATTAGAATATAAAAAGTATCAATGCAATATCTTCGGTATAAACTTGTGATAAGTTCTAAGTGTTTGTGATCTTCTGAATTCACATGGTAATATAACAGTCTTGTTTTCTGCTAATCTATAAGGGATTTTACTCTGATGCTCTGTTTATTGTTTTAACTCGCTGGTCCCAAAGTGTTTTCTCCATATTTCTGAAGCATTCTTACTGATTATACACAAATTTTGCTGATATGATGTCTAAAAGCTATTATTCTTCTGAAGGACCCACGGATCCGAGGATACAAGTTCCCAGTTATCTGTATCATCAGATAACAAGGGCAAGACTTCTCACATAGGCCCATGCAACATGCCAAAAGAAAATAATTGAAGACATCTCAATTTCTCATTTCCTATAATATTTCAGGACCCCAATTCCTTACAAGAATTAGCAGAATTCAATTGTGAAATGCAAGGCAAGTTAAAATGAAAGATGAGATCACAAAATCTGAGAGAAAGTACTGTAATTCAAACTTTCAATTTACAGATGACCAGCCCATATGAGTGAACAAAATTACAAATGAACAAGATTATTTTAAATACCCCTCTCCTAATGATTAATGAAAGATTTCAGTGCAGCCTAAAAATAGTTTCTGAAATGATAGATCCATAATTGCCCTACCAAGTCTAGGAATACTTGATTTAAAGATCAAATATAATTTAGAAAAACATTAACTGAGAAGATCCTTAGTGCTTCAAATCACTGGTACTTCAGTAAAACTAGGTTCTGTAGTATAAAAAAATGTTGTCATTCTCAAACCAAAGATAACCTATATTTAATCTCCTGAAAGTATATTCATTTTCAAACTATTTAAAATCACATTTGCCAAAATAACACTTGACAAGTAGATGATAGTGACATTACAAGGTTTTCAAGTGTAGGGAGCTAGTTACAATAGAGTTGATTTACGTACCCAGCACCAATAGCAAACAAGTTCAACCATTCATTAATGTGTAGAAATAGTACTCCCCACCATTTGTCCTGTTCAGTAGGTGCCTTCCAGAAATGTGTTAAATAGATCAGCCTCCCATATTTCAAACCCAAATATTAGCTAATAAAGTAAATTTCATCACATAAGAAGGTACATTTTAAAAAGTCACTAATAGTTGCCTTATCATGTGTTGTTTTATATTTTCCCTATCTGTCTAACATAGTAAGAAATATGACTTTAAGTTTTGAATATGGGTACTGATGAGAGATGTGACAAAAATAAAATCTGTCTTTTATTTCTGTCATATTCCTCTAAGTAGTAAATTTTAGTTTTCTTCTTTTTCCAAAACTTATAGGTAGTAGAAAAAATTATCCTATGTAAAATAAAATAATCATACACCATTGTACAAAGCCATTTATAAAAACTGGTAGTTAGGAATAAATTCTAAGCCATTTTTAAATTTTCTTGTTGACTAAAGATTAATCTTCCAAATGAACGAGAATAAAATCATGTCTAAGTGCTTCACATCTCCAGTCTTGCAAATTGTTATTGCAGATGAATGAATTATGGAAATATAAGCTGACATCAGTTCAAGTATATGTGGGAGTGAAACTCCATGGAATGTACATAAACCTTTCAAAGTATTAACAGGCAGTTTAACCGAATGACTATCAGGAAATTGAAACCAGAGAGGAACAATAGTAAAGAATTAGAATGAATGAAAAATGGAACAAGGGGCAAGTACAGCTAGAATACTCAATGTACATATGTAATAAAGGAAGTGCTAAATCTGAACTCAATCTTGGAGAAAGAGTTGGTTGACACTGATAGAAGGAGTGACTCTGATCCAGGAGCATTAGACAATTAGATGGACATATTTAATTGTAACACACTTGCACAACCTTTTGAAATTCAATTAAAAGAAACAACAAACAAAAACACACAAAAATGACAACCAAACAGCAATCTCTAGAGAGTATGAATATGACCTCTCAAAATTTTAAGCAGTTAATGAAGGGCAGTCTTTGGAATAGCAAACAAACTGTTCAAAGAGGGCAGTTTGGGGTAGGGGAGAATTTTGACCAGGTTTAAAAAGATTGTCTAAGGTTATAAATCACCTATATCTTCTGCAAATATTTTCTTCTGCGAGTGCTTTGTCTGAACTGGATACTCCAGTCCTGAGTCACACTTGATAGCTTGTGAAGACAGAATGGAAGAAACAAGATCAAGATCCTATTACTCCACTGGAGAGAAAACAGTCCTCTCTGTTTTCTCTCAATCTCCTCACTACTCCATTTTCATACTTTTAATAACGTCAAGTGATTTTGAATTATATCTTTCCTTCCTTGTTCTCACAAAATAATTGTTCAAAATAATTCATTAAATATTATTTGCCATTATTTTCTATCATGCTGTTTACTTGTTCAAGCGAGTCCATTAAACTTCCCCTTTTCTTTTGGTTGCCACGAAAATCCAACAACTATGTTAATGAGGACCAACGTTAATGCAAAACTTTGTCTCCAAAAATCCAGTCCAAGAACCTATAATCACAAATATTTAGCTATAATTTTTTCTTTTTTCTTTTACCTTGAATTCTTCTTGTGTCTAAAGTGCCCACAAAAATAAGTACTCCACCACTTTTTGGTTCAATCACTTCTAACCTCAAAGATATATTTTGCTAACAAGATGCTGAGAGGAAACCTAAGAATACTCCACTTTTATCTTCTCTCTTAAAACTTTTATCTTCTCTCTTAAGACTCTCCTTAGATACCATATCAGGAACAGTGAAGTTATTCTTTGCAAAATTATTTCAATAGGTTATTTTCCTCTTGGTCTTGTATTTGCTCAACAAGATGTATGGAGAAGAATAGAGTTAAATCACCAATTCCTTGGATGATATTGTCTGTTACAAAGGACAATACTTCTATGTCCTACTTCTATGTCCTCCTCTTAGCTCTTGCCTGATTTCCAATTAATCACAGGTTCTTGGCTTCAATTCTAGTGAAGCTGAAGCACTATAAAACGTCCCCCACTGCTACATCTTCATGGTTTATCTTTGAAAACTCCTTTATTTGGAACTGGAATTTATTTTCATGTCTTCATTCAATTTGTTCTGCATTATACTGAGCCAAATAAGCTCTGTAAAATCACTTTAGGTAGCAAAAACATTAACACAATCTATATCACTATATAAAAATATTTTGGCCCCCTCCACTGCTGAAACCAAAACGCTTAGCGAGGGCTTCTAATAACGTGTTTTCTTACCTTTTCTATTTGCTCAATTCTTTTCTGATCCCCAAACTTTTTGGCTTACGTAATAAAAGAAGTTTTCACTATCTCATGTTAATAAGAATATTATATTTTTGAGCTACTTAGAAATGTGAAATCATTGAAGTATTCAATCAGATTTTTTTCTGTGTTTCAGTGCTTCACGTGCAAAGACATTGTGGAAAGTATTAAAACAGAGAAGTGTAAACTCAATACATTCTTTCATTGTGGAGGACACTTTCTCCCTAAATATTTTGACCCAAATAATCTTTTTAAGAGAATTACTGTTTAGTAATTAAAGGTCAATTCACAAATTTTGATGTCTTATTTTTTAAAAAAAAAACTTTGAATTTAAATTCCCCTACCACCTTGTTTCACACAGTAAGAGTATATTTCCTAGGTAAGGACAATTCTCAGGGGAATCTACAGGATTTACAGCAAGGTTTGTGAGGTTTGTTTGTTTACTGTGAAAATGAGCCACCTTACCCACATTGTTCCCTCTCAGCTAAGTCTCCATGGATTTCTTTGCATGAAAGCCTATTTTCCCAGGCAATTTAAAATTTTCTTAATAGGCTAAGTTAAAAGGTAGAACAATTAAAATTTACCTGTCATAATTTTAAAACACTTTTGAAATTCCTTTATCAGAATCGCAAATTTACCAATCTTAATTCCACGTTTACCATCAAAAACAGTTAACATGTTGTTTTCATGATATAGTATCCATGAAACTATTATTTTCCAGTGGCTTTGTTATGCATATACATGAACATATAAGCTGATGCTGAGCAAAATGAACTCCAAGATATGGAAAGAGATATTTATTTGCAGTTGTTGTTTTTAATGTACTATGTGATTTCTATTTTCCTTGGGTTTTTCCCCTATGGTATAACTCCTACTGTGTTTGATTTTGGTACCCTGTGTATTGTGTATACATTTACCTTAATTGGGGAAGGGAAGAGGAACAACAAAATGGCGAGACATAGGACAAAAGGAAAACCAATGCAATAGCAATACTCACAAGACAATATGTTGGAAATGTACATTACAACGTGTGAGGGGTTTGGGTGTGAAGGAAAAATGTGAGAAAAAATGAGAGAGGGCATAACAAGTTTGAAAAGTTATGTATTCAGTGCCTTACAATTGCTAACCCACTGCACATCACTTTCACATTAAAATTAAATTTAAAAAATAAGCTGCATGAAATAAAATTTCACTGTATTGATATAGTAAATATTATTCTTTATATAGTAACTTTTTAAAAAATCAGTACTATTTGGCATATAATTTGAATTAATTACCCCTTCTTTATCAGAGGGCCATCAACTTGAATGTTATCCAACTAGATAATTTTTTCACAATATACTTGCCAATATTTTAAAAAAAGAATAAATTAGTACTTTCTCATACTAAAAGCGAAAACCATTTAATTCTATGGAAACCCATAACTTTTAAAAGTAAATAAGTTGTTAAGAGGACAGAATATGTGTGTTCTTCAAAATTCCTATGACTAATAACAACTCACTTTCAAATTCTCAACATTCCATACCTGAGAGATTCAAAATAGTACCTGTTTGCATGTTATGTAATTCTGCAATAGATTCATTTTCCAATGGGGTGTTACAGATTGAGAAGTGAACAGAAAAATAGCCATATTCTGGTATAGGATAAAACAATAAAGCATCGGTTATAATTAATTCTTCAAGAGTAAGCAATTGTTTATCAGATTAAGCTATTATTTCTATGACCATCAATCCCAAAATTTATGCCATAAAATCATCCTAGATCAACAGTTTCGAACTTGTAGGGTGCACCTCAAAATTCCCTTAATTCACATCACAAATAGCTTATCTCTATTGGGAAAAATACTACACCTTGCTAATGTGATGCCCTCCGTGTTCTGGAAAGAACACCACAATATACTGGGTTGCATCATTTTTCCTTCACTGATATTCTTGCAAATATTATTTATATTTATACTTTTTTACTATCATAGATATTCAGGATGCTAAGATTGGAAGATTACAGTTAAAAGCGCACCCAGGCAGGAAGGTTCCCTAGATTCTTATCTCCAATATACTTTTCAGCAAAAGCCAGACACAAGTGGTACTGAGGTTGAAGTGGTAGGGCACAAGCCTTGAGCTTAACAAGCTCAGAGACAGTGTCCAGGTCGAGAGTTCAAGCCTTATGACAAAGCAATAAAACAAAAACAAAATTAAAAACAAACCCAAATCCTAGCATTTTTCTCACTGTATACAGAGGCACGTAATTAAGGAAATTGTTTCCTGTGTTACATACAGGTAGAAGAAAGAAGATGTCACACAATTATTCTCTTCATAACATGTTATATTAAAGCATCAAAAACTGCTTTTTCTAAATTTATAAATTAATATCATCAATTTCTTGGCAACTCGGTCTAAATTATTCACATTATCATTTTCTACATGAACAGTTAGAATTATCTATTAACTGAGTTCTAATTATAACTCGCTTGAAACAATATGCTAGGTAAATAGAATGCAAGAAATATCTGTAAATTTGTCAATTAAACCCTCTACCTAAAAATAATTTTGTAGTATCCTATAGAATATGAAATTACAAACGAAACCAAAATATTTTTTGAAGTCTAAACTCTAATTTAGCAAGATCTATAAAGACCTACATTAGGTGATCTTTGCTATTCCTCCAGGCTTAAGCTTTTGTAATCCTTCATCCTTTCCTAGGAATCTAACAGAATGATGATAACTTACTTTTTCAAATTTTGGATGGGAATCATGAACCACTTTGCATCTAGGAATGTTCTGTAATGAAGTGCGCATTTAAAACAAAACTGAGGAGGGGCTGGGAAGGTGGCTCAGTGGTAGAGCACTTGCCTCGAATGAATGAGGCCCTGGGTTCAATTCCTCAGCACAACATAAGCAAAAAGGAAAAAAAGCTGGAAGTGGCACTGTGGCTCAAGTGGTAGAGTGCTAGCCTTGAGCTGAAGAGATGAGCGACAGTGCCCAGGCCCATAGTTCAGGCCCCACAACTGGAACCAAAAAAAAAAAAATTAAAAAGAGAGTTAAAAAATAAAAAATAAAATAAAACACAACTGAGGATTATATACCAGTTGTATTTCAATAGAAAACTTGGCTTCTCAAAACATAATGAAGAAATTAGCCCAAATTTCCAACTGTGTATTCCTTTCTTGTTTGGTTTGTTTTATTAAGACAAAATTATACTACCTGGTCCAGGGAAGGTATCAGTAGTAATTCCAGTCTCTGATCTCCTGTCAGTTTGAGTGCTAGAATTCAAGGCTTGTATCACATTGCCCCACCATAGTTTCTTGGTTTATTTATTTATCTGTTTGTTTGTTTATTTATTTATTTTTGGGTCCGGTAATGGGGCCTGAACTTTGGGCCTGGATGCTGTCCCTCAGCTCTTCAGCTCAAGGCTAGTGCTCTACCACTTGAGCCACAGAGCCACTTCCGGCTTTTTTCTTTTTGTTATGTGGTGCTGAGGAATCAAACTCAGGGCTTCATGCGTGCAAGGCAAGCACTCTACCACTGAGCCACCTTCCCAGCCCATTCTTGGTTTATTTAATCTAGATACAGACTATCAATTCTGAACTTCTCCAGTGATATTATCCACTAGAATTCTCAGACTGTTCTTGCACTATTTTCAAAGATGTTCTAACATTTGACACAGGGTATGAACATTTTCAAATGCACCTGCCGGGTCTCTGATTCATTCCTCCATGGATCCAATCCCTTTAATATTGATTACTTGACTCTCTTACTATCTCTGGTCCCTACTTATGTAATATTCTCAAACTTTTTTGAAGAAAGTTCACTGGAGGTCTTTCTAATATTAAAAATTATCATTTGATTCTAGTCTTACTCAGGACATACTTTCTATTGTTTTCTAACTTTTCTACATATTCTGAGAGTTGCTTCATTTGTGTATATGTGTGTGCACATATAAGTGCCTCTGTGTGTATGTGTATGTTTATATGTATGTATGCAAAAGCCTCAAGTTCTTATTCATCACTCTTGCTCATGCCTGTTATTCCATCACCTGAGCCATTCTTCCAATCTAGCTTTTGGCTGGTTAATAGTGTCTCAAACACTGTTCTGCCCAGGCTGGATGCAATCTGAACTTCCCAGACTCCTTTACATACTTAGGTTTCATTTATCCAGCCGAAACATCTTTTAAACTACAAACATTTTTGTGAGTGTAAAGTCTAAGCTGTAGCCCAGATTTTTAACTCAAGAATTCATATAAAGATAGATGAACATACACATTACATATGCTGAATGTACACTGTTAGAAATGTGATCCTAAGCTGGGTGGTGGTGAGATCTGAGGATTGGGGTTCAATGCCAGCCCAAGTAGGAAAGTCCAGGAGACTCTTTTCTCCAATTTACTGCAAGAAAACTGGAAGCCGCACTGTGGCTAAAGTGGTAGAGCATTAACCTTGAGCGGAATAGCAGAGGGACAGTGCCCAGGCCCAGAATTCAAGTGCCAAGACCACCACCAACAAAAAATATATAAGTAAAGGAAAGAAAAAAATGTGATCTTATCCACCAGTTGATGGCTAGTATAATCCCTGCTCTCTCAAGATGGAATTTTTTCCTTATTAAATCCATGCTCTTATATCTGACTTGCATTGGAAACAGAATTATTCTTCCATTCCAATTTCTACAAAGTTGTGTCATTAGCAAGTGTGATTAGGAAGGGAGTGGCCTCATACTTCCTGTTCCACGTAGGAATAATGCTTTCTCTATATCACTCTCATAAATCTACATACTGGACTTGGCTTTATTGTTTCAAGGTGGTCTTAATTGTGGAGTCTTCTATAGTGTATTGAACCCTTATTTTTAAACACAAAATTTCTCTTTCTCTTATTATTGCTATAGTTAACACGAGTTAACAAATTTATGTACACTTGGGAAATAATGTGCAGCACATACACTCACAAAAAAATGATCTGAGAACCTTCTTCCTCTTTAAAATTCGCCTTAATTTACAGAGAATTTACAAATTTTGAATTCAATATACTCATGAATAATGTATTTATAAGAAATATAAATTTCATATTTTCTCTTTACTAAGTTGTCTCTGAAACACGTGTTACATCAGGTCCAAATGTGTTCTTGTATTATTTCAGTGAAGCCAGAAATCATTCATTATACCTCAAGCAGCACCATAGACTGTTTCTGGAAGTAATTGTTACTGGATGTGGAAACTGATCTCAGTAGAGGAATGGAACATAGAGGATTGACAAAGTTCAAGTTAACTTGTGCTTTCCTTTTTACTGTAAAAGAAGAGAATCTGAAGGCTTGAAGGAAACTCTGTCCCTGACTTTTTCTAGTGTGTGTTTTTACTTATATATAATTTTTCTGTAAACTTCTAGTTGAGAGTATTACAAAAAGATATAATGTGCCATTTGATGGCCAGCATAGAACAAAAGGAAATAACGTTGTTTTAAATATGTTCTTCTGCAGGGGCTGGGAAATTGGCTCTGTGGTAGAGCACTTGCCTTGCATGCCTGAGGCCCTGGGTTAGGTTCCTCAGCACCACATAAGCAAAAATAAGCCAGAAGTGGTGCTGTGGCTCAAGTGGTAGAGCGCTAGCCTTGAGTTGAAGAGCTGAGATAAAGCGCCCAGGCCCAGAGTTCAGGCCCAAGACTGGACCCCAAAAATATTCTACTGCAAAGAAACAAAGACATGGATGTTTTATAGTGTTTTTTGGATGGATATTTCACCCCTGAGATGATTCTTTTGTTGCAGGAGTCAGTTATCAATTACTTTAGTTTGGTCCTGAGTTCTCCAGAGCAATAAGGATTCCAAAAAACATCCAGTGCGTATGATCAGCAAAAGGAGCCACTTCTCAGACCAATACTCCTTTAAGGAGGGTCCCAATGAAATATCTGGTTTTTTGTTTGCTTTTGTGTTTAGCATGTGTTGGTTCTGGGGCTTGAACCCAGAGGCTGGACCCTGTCCCTGAACAGTTTTCTTTCCTGCTCACCTACCCCCAAAGCTAGTACTCTACTGCTTGAACCAAAACTCCACTTCTGGCTTTTTTGCTGTGCAATTACAAATAAGAGTTTGGCAGAGTCTCCTGCCTGGTTTGGCTTTAAACTAAGATAGTAAGAAAGCCAAGTGACATCAACTATATAGACTTCTCTTTTCAAACTAGAAATATTAGATGAAGTTTATTGTAAAGCTAATATTTTACAATTTTTTTCTTTCTTTATTATTGTGAGCATACCATACAGAGGATTTACAATTACATGGGCAAGATAACGAGTACATTTCTTATCAATCATTGTTGCCTCCTCTTTGTTTCCCCTTCCCATCCCTTCCCATATTCCCCCCTCCCCATACCCGATCCTCCCCCCCACCAAAGTTGTAAAGTTCGTTTTTCGACATAACGACTTGTACATCTCATTGTTGAAATGTGTCCACCTGTATCCTTAGTTAAATGATTTGTTTTTAGAACATATGTCCAGAAAAGAATCCATAACATAACTCAGCAAAAGTAGGTGCACTGAATCATTTTGGAATTTTTTTGTGTGGGAAGATTATTGAACTTGTCATTCATTTTGGGGAAACTTAAAGTCATATTTCACCTTTTTTGTTGGTTGTGGGGCTTGAACTCTGATCCTGGGTGCTAAGCTAGAGCACTACCTCTGGGTTTCTGGTGGTTAATTGAAGGTTAGGGTCTCATGGACTTTCCTGACCAGGCTGGCTTTGAACCACAATCCTCTGGTCTCAACCTCCTGAGTATCTAGGATTACAGGAGTTAACCACCAGCACCTGGCTCATATTTGGATTTATGTGCACTGAATGACACTGTGTAGACAAAGAATGGAAATTTTAACCACATGATATTGCAGCATTTCAGAAAAATTGAAGTAGCAATAAATATGTCCTTTTTTCCATTTTGTTACATTAATGACTGATGAGCTATGGGACCCTTACATTAGCATCCTCTGCCATCTGTATAGGTGTATTTAGTATCAGGAAATGTTCATAGAGAAATATAGAAAGAATAAGATTTTTAGAAAGCAAAGGAGATAAGGTATGAAAGAATAGCATAGAAGGAGATACATTTATCACACAGAGATTAAGAGCTAGCCTAAGAGATTTAGAATGCTAAAGGCAATGAGGAAAAGCCTAGTTGACAACTAGTTCTACAATAACCAAAAATGGTTCTCAAGAACAGTTTCTGGTATACCTTAATTACTATCATTTATTCCTTCTATCTGGAGTTATTCCTTATTTTCTTTCACAACTATTAATTAGCCTCTGCATTTTTGGTGCCATAACTGACCAAAAAGATTTCAAAATCACACATAGCCTACCATTCTCTTTGTGATTAGCAGTGAGGACACAAATCTTGGAATGGTTGAATTTCCAGAATTAAACTTTACCTGATATCTAAGCACAACCCTGGAATTAATTGCTATGACTTAATGAATGAGATTTTTTCAACACAGTATCCTCATATAAGTAAAGTACATGAATTAGGAACTGTTGTCAGGTGTCAGTATGGAAGGAGCAATTATATATTCCAAGTGTGGGTTATTTATTTTGCATTTACTAACTGAATATTTTTGTTTTGCTTTGATTTGATTTGTTTTTGTTCTTTTTGCCAGTCGAGGGGCATAAACTCAGGGGTAGGGAATTTTCCTGAGTTTTTTTTTTCTTGCTCAATGCTATCTCTCTATCATTTGAGGCACAGCACCACTTCCAGTGGTTTTGTGTGTGTGTGTGTGTGTGTGTGTGTGTGTGTGTGTGTGTGTTACTAAGGAATTGAACCCAGGGTTTCATGGATGCTAGGCAATCACGGTACCATGAAGCCACATTCACAGAGCCCTAAATAACTTTCTTAAGATGGCATTACATTTTCATTCTGTAACTATGTATCATAATTTTGGCCAGGTGCTAGAAAATTATGGAAACAATACAATACAATAAGTCCAGTAAGGCTGGATGGACAATGAATAACTGTTACGGTCTAGCCAGGGAACAGAAGGGCTTATCTCATGGAGCTGTTTCAACAAGCAGAGGAGACAGCTCCTGACCCACATCCAACCTCCAGAATGAGAGGGCCAACCTTGGGTTCCAGCCACATTGGGATGCCGGGCCCCCTCCTCCAGAACCCATTCGACCAGTTCGTTTGAAAGAGAGATAGAAAATAAGTCAGAATTACAATTAAGTCTGGTGTCAGTGGCTCAGAATTCTAATCCTAACTACACAGGTATGAGGATCATGGTTCATAACCAGCCCAGGCAGGAACGTCTGTGAGACTCTTATCTCCAAAGAACCACCAGAAAATCAGAAGTAGTGTTGTGGGTTCAAGTGGTAGAACACTAGCCTTTTTCTGAGGCTCTTGGGACCATCGCCCATGCCTAGAGTTCTAGCCCCACGACTGACAAGAAGTGGACTTCCTACCACAAGAAGCAGACTGAATAGCACCCATTGTCCTAGGGAGCATGGTAGCAAAGTCAGGAAGAGCTTCTTCTGAAGTTGAAGTCATAAGTAGGTCACCTGGATTCTCTCTGCCTTGGTAGCTCCAGCTGCAAAACTCAACACAGTGAAGGATCCTCTTCCTCATGGGGACAGGGTAATGATGAGAGAGAGCCATGTTTTGTTTCATAATCCCACATCTGTTGCACAATTAATAACAGGCCCCGCCTGAGCCTTTTCTGGCTATCTTCCTGTCATTTCCTCACAGAATTGCCAAGAACCTTATCTGAAGACTGCTCCCTCTGTTCCTAGCCATGCTCCAGAGATCCCTCTGTATAAATCCCTTGTTTCCTCACAACTGTCCTGTGAGGAGAATGAGGTCTGATTGTTACGAACCTACCCAGAGCTTCACCTGTGGTCAAGAATCGTCTGCTGTGATTTTTCTGCCTGGTCAAACTGACTTAAGAAACCATTCAAGCCACAGGAAAATCAAACACAAGTAGACCAGAGCCTCCAACAAGAGACAGGTTAAGAACACAAGGGAGATACAGGATCTTCCCATCCCCCACAAAAAAATCAAAGAACTCTTTTCTTGTACCTTTTATAACTTTTATTCTAAAAGATTTTTTTTTTAATTTTTAACTTTAATTTTCTTTCCATTAATTTTTATCTTCCTCTCATAATTTTTATTTTTGGGGTATATGTGTGTGTACTTTTTTTTATCTCTTTTCAGAAACATTGAAGTAATACCTTGCATTCTCTCAGGCCACAAGGGAAAAGAAATTAAAACAACAGGAAAAGCCACCAGAGAAAATCCTGTAACACACTGGAACAACACACTGCTTAATCACGAGTGGGTCATGGAAGAGATTAGAAAAGAAATTCAAATGTTGATGAACACACAAATTACCAGCTCCTTTGGGACAGAGCAAAGGCAGTACTCACAGGCAAGTTTATAGCTCTGAGTTCATACATCAACAAATTGGAGAGATCTGAAACCAACCATTTAATGAGACATCTGAATCTCCTTGAAAAAGAGCAGCAAGATGATCCCCAATCCAGTAGATGGTAAGAAATAATTAAAATTAAATCATAATTAAATGAATCACAATCCAAAAAAATCATAGAAAGAATCAACAAAACAAAGATTTGTTACTTCCAAAAAATTAACAAAATTGACAGACTCTTAGCAAATCTTATCAGAAAAAGAAGAGAACACACCCAAATAAATAAACTCAGAGAGGAGAATGGAAACATCACCACAGAAAGAACCAAGATTCAGAACATTTTTAGGGAATACTTCTCAAAACGTTATGCTAATAAGTTTGAGAACTTGGCAGAAATGGACCTTTTCCTAGCAAATATTGACATGCCAAAACTAAACCAAGATGAGTTATACCATCTTAACAGGCCCATACCAAGCATTGAAAGTGAAACATCAATAACACACCTCCCATCTAAGAAAATCCCAGGACCGGATGGCTTTACAGCATAATTTTATAAGCCCTTGAAAACACAGCACACACCAATACTCCTCCAAATCTTCAATGAAATTGAAAGAGAAAGTTCACTACTGAACTCATTCTATGAAGCCATAACAACCCTCATGCCCAAACCAGGCAGGGACACATCACAGAAAGATAACTATTGACCCATTTATTTGATGAACATTGATGCAAAACTTCTCAACAAAATTTTCGCCAATCAACTTCAACAATTCATCCAAAAAATTCTACACTATGATCAAACAGGATTCATTTCAGAGATGCAAAGCTGGGTCAATATATGCAAATCAATTAATATAATTCATCACATCAACAGGAGCAAAGATAAGAACCACCTGTTTATCTCAATAGATGCAAAAAAAGCATTTGACAAGATCCAACGCCCCTTTATGATGATGGTTCTGGAAAAATTAGGAATCCATGGAACTTTCCTCAATACAATAAAGACTATATATGACAAACCTACAGCCAGCATTATACTTAATGGTGAAAAACTAAAGCCATTTCCTCTTAACTCAGGAACGAGAAAAAAATGTCCACTCTCTTCATTTCTCTTCAATCTAGTATTAGAATGCAGAGCTACAGGAATAAGACAAGATGCAAACCTAAAGGGGATCCAAATAGGGAAAGAAGAAGTAAAACTCTCCGTCTTTGCAGATGTCATGATCTTGTATTTAAAGAATCCCATAGATTCCACTCCCAAATTACTCAGGCTGATTCAAAACTTGGGCAAAGTAGCAGGTTATAAAATTAACCCCCCAAAATCAATGGCTTTTCTGTATACCAACAATGAGAAAAGTGTGGCTGAAATTAGGAAAGCATCTCCATTCGTAATAGCCCCACAAAAAATAAAATACCTAGGAATTAACTTAACCAAAGGAGTGAAGGAACTCTATGATGAAAATTTTAAAAACCTGATAAAGGAAATCAAAAGAGATCTTAGAAAGTGGCAAAAACTCCCATGCTTATGGATTGGAAAGATTAACATCTTGAAAATTGCAATCATTTCCAAGGCTCTCTACAAATTCAGTGCGATACCTATCAATATTCCAAC
This sequence comes from Dipodomys spectabilis, assembly GCF_019054845.1. Lineage (NCBI taxonomy): Eukaryota > Metazoa > Chordata > Mammalia > Rodentia > Heteromyidae > Dipodomys > Dipodomys spectabilis. The sequence goes on from NW_024870866.1 coordinate 897,168, forward strand.
CTCATTCTTCAAGGAAATAGAAGAGGCAATCCAATAATTCATCGAGGACAATAAAAGACCCCGCATAGCAAAACGATCCTCTACAAAAAAAACTGTGCTGGAGGAATATCATACCAAATTTCAAACTCTACTACAAAGCAATTGTAATCAAAACAGCTTGGTACTGGCATAAGAACAGACCTCAGGACCAATGGAATAGAATTGAAAACTCAGAAATGAACCTACAGACATAGAGCCAACTACTCTTCGATAAGGGAGCTAAAATAATAGAATGGAAGAAAGACAGCCTCTTCAGTAAAGGGTGCTGGAAAATTGGTTAACTACTTGTAGAAAACTAAAGCTAGATCCTTATATATCACCCTGCACCAGAATCAACTCCAAATTGATCAAAGACCTCGGAGTCAAAGCAGACACTTTGAAAACATTGCAGCATGGAATAGGAGAAATCCTAGGTCTCCTTGGCACAGGTTGAATTTTTTTTTAATAGAGACCCAGAAACAAAAGAAATCAAAGAAAAGTTGGACAAATGGGATTGCACGAAGTTGCCGAGCTTCTGCATGGCAAAGGACATAGCTAGCAAGATCAATAGAAAGCCCACGGATTGGGAGAAAATCTTCACTAGCCATACTAGGGACAAGGGTTTCATATCTAAAATATACTTGGAACTCAAAAAATTAAATCCCCCAACAACAAATCTTCAAAGAAACAACTGCCCAATAAATAAGGCTAAAGCCTTAAAGAGAAACTTCTCTGAAGAGGAAAGAAGGATGGCCAATAGACAAATGAAGAAATGCTCAACCTCTCTAGCCATAAAAGAAATGCAAATCAAAACAACATCGAGATACCACCTCAGCCCAGTTAGAATGGCTATAATGAAGAACACTGATAACAGCTTCTGGAGGGGATGTGGACAGAAGGGAACCTTACTGCATTGTTGGTGGGAGTGTAAATTTGTTCAACCACTTTCGAAAGCTGTATGGAGGTTCCTCAAAGCACGCAACATAGAGCTCCAATATGATCCAGCAATACCACTTTTGGGCACTTACCCAAATGTTTTCAAAGAAGACCACACTAAAGCTACCAGCACAACTATTTTTATTGCAGCCTTTTTTTTTTTTTTACCTTAGCTAAGATATGGAAGCAACCCAGATGCCCTTCGGTAGATGAATGGATCAAGAAAATGGGTTATATATATACACATTGGAATTCTATGCCTCCATCAGAATGAATGACATTGCTCTATTTGTTAGGAAATGGAAAGACTTGAAAAAAATTATATTAAGTGAAGTAAGCCAGAACCAAGGAAACATAGGTCCCTTGTTTTCCCTTATTTGCAATAACTAGTATATATCTGAGTCAAGCATAAAAGTTCAGATAAATTCATGTTAGTGAAAGAACCCTATGATATCTATTCAATTTTTTTTCTTTCATACTATTGTTACTAGTACATTCATAACATTATTTCTTTGTTGCTTTTTATGTCCCTCCCCCATGGTATATTCCCTGCATTCACTGTATTTGATGTTGTTATAATTTATGGAGGGGAAGGGAAAAAACAAATCGTTGAAATAGGGATTAAAGTTGGAACCATTGCAACAATGAGACATAGAAGTGGTATGTCGAAATTGAACTTGACAACTCTGGTAGGGGGAGGGGGAGGGTCGGGTAGAGGGGTGGGGGGAGGATGGGATGGGAAGGGGAAACAAAGGAGGAGGCTACAATGCTTGATAAGATATGTACTCATATCTTGCCCATGTAATTTTAACCGCTCTGGACAGTATTTTCACAATTAAAAAAAAAGAATCCGCTGCTGTGGACTAAATGTTTGAGATAATCCATCTAAATCGATGACTGTGCATGTTGCTACATGTCTACCACCCCAACTATAGATGACCAGGCCTGGTGGAGCATACCTGTCACAGATAGGAGGACATCAATCCAGCCCAGCCAGAGCATATAGAGGCTCTGTTTCAGAAATGCCCAAAACAGAAAGGTGGCTCCTCAGAGCCAGGGACAGGAAACAAGTAGCGGGTCTTGGTGCCCTCAGAGGGGTGTCTGACCTGGGGTAGGGGTGGTTTGGGGGCAGCCACTCACTTGTGCTACTGGGAGAAGTTGCTTGAGGCTGCTCCAGGTGGGGCGAGCGGGAATGGCAATGGCATTGCAGACACATGGCCTCAGAGAACCATGGCCAGGGACCAGGCTGGGGCTTTACACAGCCTGGCTGGGTGCCATTGCCTGATGTTTGAAATTCTGAACCTTGGGAAGGCGGGGAGGGGGCTGGGGACTAGGAAGGCATCTCAATTTCCTTCTATATTCCAGTGGCCTTGAGTCTCTTCTCACCACTCAGCCATCTATACCTTCCTCAACTGCTGGTAGTGATGTAAACTAACAGAGGGAATCCTGGTGCTACCAGGCAGCATGGAATGTGAGCGTGGCCACCATTCTTGTATCTCATTGGTCAGAAAGAACAATGAAAGAATGGGGGTGTGGCCAGAATCCGGTGATGCAAATAGCATGGGCAGAGTCAAGAAGATAGCAGCTCCCCCAGCCCTTTTCCCAGGGAACAATGTCCAATTCAGTTGGAGAAAAGAGGGTGACCTGCTTTAGCCACATGGCTGCACAGATCATTGTGTATGGCTGTTTGTTCCCAGTCCCAGACCGTAAACTGAAGATATAGTCACAGTCTGTGAGCTGCTTTTGCTCAAGGCTGGCCTTCCAAACTGGAGCCACAGGGATTCTGGCTTTGTTGGCACTGAAGTTGGACTTTCCTGCCTAGGGTGACTTCGACCATGATCCTCCCATCACAGCCTTGTAAATATCAAGGGAGACTGTTGAGGGCCACTGGTGCCTGCCCAATCATTGGTCTTACTGTTGTTCTTGGACAGACTGATGAGTTCCCTATCCTCGGGTTTAAGTGGTGGGAGCTATAGCCCACAGTTGGAATCCTGGTCCAGCCACCTCAAAATGGAAGGAGATCCTAAGAAACTTATTCCTGTCCATATGATTGCCAATGGAATATGATGTATGTCATGATTGAAAGAGCAGTTCTTGAATGATTCTAGGATAAAATTATATAGAATTATTTTATAGGTCACTGATCGATGTTAGTTAATGCTTTATGCAGCATTTAAACAATCACATTCATAAAATGGAGACATAATGAAATACCTATGAATTACCTATTCTATTACATAATATAAATGTGCCGTTTTTCTGCCAGGACTGGGATTGGAACCTATGGTCTTGGTAAGTCTGTTACACTGTGTGGGAAGGGGAAGCTGGCCTCTTTGAAGTCAAGAAATTCAAGTCTGTTCTTTAGGCCTGAAATAGATCCCCACCACTAGAAAACATCCTATTCATGTTCAATTTACATATATGATTCATATTTACATACATATGTTGACTCCATATTGCATTCAGTGCAGTTATTTTATTTGTTTGTTTTATTCATGTATTGACCATTTATTTTGACTATTATGGCAAATAAAACATTGATTATATAAGATATAGGTCTGCATATGTATTCCACTTCATACCTGACACTAAGGACTTTCACAGAAAAGGAAACATGTGTCACCATCAACTTCTTACTCCACAATTCATTTTTGGGGAGTGCTGGCAACTAAACTCAAGGCCTCCAAGCCTACAAGGCCCAATTCATGAATGGGTGAGTGTCAGCACGTCATCCTGGGGCAAATTGAGCTGAAAATCTCTTCCCACGACCTGAGATCAAGCCTCAGGTGTTAGCAAAATAAAAACAGATTGACATGCAGATGGAAGTACGCTAATAAATATGTATTTATGTAGAGTGTTAAAGATGTCTATATATTATTCAGTTATATAGACTACATTCCTACCAATTCCTGGGTATTTAATCATGCATCCATGTAGTTAATGTTATTGTTTTCATCCTTATACTATTAATGAAATAAACCAGTGTCCTGAAATTATTGCATTCCTGTAGGTAATAATATTCTTTTTATGCTTCATAAATATTAAATAAAAATCAATAAGCCTCCAGAAATGATGCTGCCTAAATTTATAGTAGCATCATTCATGATCAACTCATTGAACATTGACATTGATAACATTCCATTGTTCTTCTTATGGTTGGGAACAATTTTCTTAGTATCTCCTGCCATTGTTGGTGTTAGGAGGGGGTTTCGAAATCAGGGCCTATGTTGCCACGTGGGCCTATAGCTTCCCAGATAGTCTGGCAGCCTTCAGCAATGCAAGGTGAAGTACCCTTTGCAACAGTGTCATTCAGACCCATGAGGGTCACCGTGCAAAGGAAGAAAATATAAAATGGCCACATTATTTCTGTGCATTGCTTTCCCTGAAAGACCTGAGGGTCTAGGATCCCAGAAGCAGCTGTAGGTCTAGTGGCTGCACCCCAGCCTAGGGTGATCCAAGTTGAGGCAGAGTTGCCACAATCTGAATTCAAGCCCATACTGAGAAACGTAAAGTAAAAATTGAGCTCCCTGGCTTGCAATTCGTGATGTTTAATCTTCCAGTCTTTACATTTGAACTCAGGATCTGGGTAAATCTGCAGCAATGTGGATGAAGGAGAAGATCACTGTACTTGAAGATAAGAAAGTCAGACCTGGGAAGATGGAGGAGAAGCTGGAGTCTAAACAAGCTCTCACATAGAAAGCAGATTAAGAGTTCCAGTGAACAGTCCTAAGTCAGAGAATCACGCCAAGTGTGCCATCACAGGACAGAGAGTCAGGCCAGAGAGGGAAAATCCAGGCAAGGAGACAGATCTGAGCTCTTGCCAGCAGCTGCTGCAGCAGCGACAGCGGTGGCAGCTGTGACCGCAGGCGCCATACCTGAGCCACAGAGAGTCCGGGACGAAGGAGCCAGACACAGCGGGCGAGTGGATTCTACTCAAAACCAGCAAGAACCGACAAGGAGCAGACATCTTCATCCTGCAGTTCACAGACCAGAGACGACCCAGGAAACAAGACTCGGCGTGAGTAGAAGCCTGACGTCCTCACTCCTGCTCAGGAAGCAGAGGAGGGAAGGCCACCCCTCCCCCCCAGCACCCCAGAGGCCCAGGCCCCACCTACTGAGATCAAACTCCTAGGACTTAATTTCAAATTGAGTCCAAGTACCTCATTTCCTTCCATCCCAAAACATACTTCAACCCTTCAGGGCAGGGGGAGAAAAGGCAAAGAAAAAAGATGCAAAAGTCTTGACAGCAGGTTAGACCGTGCAGAAGATCAAACCTCCGGGATTGAAGACATCCAAGATATTATAGAGAAAGAACATACAACCATCCAAGACAAATACAAGAAATATGATAGATCTATCCAACACTTAGAAGACACCATCAGAAGCCTAATCTAAGGATAATGGGAGTAGAAGTGCACCTAGAAACAGAAATTAATGGTCTAGGAAATTTGTTTAACAGGATCCTACCAGAGAACTTCCCAAACATGCAAAAAGATAGGCCTATTCAGATACAAAAACTTTTAGAACCCCAAATAGACCAGACCAGAATAGGACATCCCACCGTCACATTATAATCCACACAGGATCAACTCAGACCAAGGAAAGGATCCTTAAAGCTGTCAAAGAGAAAAGATTAATCACCGATAAAGGGAAACCAATTAGAATCACCTCAGATTTCTCAGCAGAGACAATCAAAGCAAGAAGAGCCTGGAATGATGTATGCCATGCCCTAAAAGCAAACAACTATCAAACAAGAATACTGTACCCAGCTAAACTCTCCTTCATAACTGAAGGCCATATAAAAACCTTCCATCGCAAACAAAAATTGAAACAATACATCTCCACCAAACCAGCCCTACAAAAGATTCTTAAAGATGTCCTACACATAGAAAACCAACAAGACCACAATAAAGGCCAAGAACCTGCACCCAAACTGAGAATCCAAGAACCATAGGAAGAACCCAGTTTTCGCATCCCCCAAGAAAGTGGATAACATGGCAGGAACTCCCAAATACCTCTCAGTCCTATCTATTAACGTTAACGGACATAACTTTCCAATTAAGCGAAATAGACTGTCTAGTTGGTTTAAAAAACAAGATCCTTCAATCTGCTGCTATCAGGAGTCACATCTTGCCTGTAAAAACAAACACATTTTAAATATTAAAGGCTGGAACAAAATCTACCAAGCAAACGGCCCCCATAAACAGGCGGGAGATGCAATCCTAATATCAGATAAAATAGACTTCAAATTAAATTTCATGAAAAGAGATAAAGAAGGTCGCTACATACTAATTAACGGATCTCTCCTTGAGGAGGATATTACAATTCTAAATATCTATTCGCCAAACAATGGAGAACCCAAATTTATCCAAGAAACACTACTTTCCCTCATATCCCACATAGTTCCAATGACATTTATCGTTGGGGATTTTAACACAACATTCTCCCACTAGATATACCAACTCCGCAAAAACTCAACATAGAAAACGCAGATCTAAACAGTTGCATAGATCAACTAGATTTAACAGACATCTACCGAACATTTCACCCAACAGCATCAAAATACAAGTTTTTCTCAGCAGCATATGGAATATTTTCTAAAATAGACCACATTTTAGGCCACAAAGCAAACTTGTCCAAATTCAGAAACATTGAAGTTATCCCTTGCATTCTCTGGGCCCAAAACGGAATAAAATTAGAACTCAACACCAAAAGCCACCAAAGAAAGTCCGGTAACACATGGAGGCTGAACAACACACTGCTGAATCACGAGTGGGTCTTGGAAAAGATTAGAAAGGACATTCAAATGTTCATGCTATTCAACAAAAATGAGCACACAAATTACCAGCTCCTCTGGGACACAGCAAAGGCATTACTCAGAGGCAAGTTTATACCTCTGAGCTCCTACATCAACAAATTGGAGAGATCTGAAAGCAACAATTTAATGACACATCTAAACCTCCTTGAAAAAGAGCAACAAGATAAACCCCAATCCAGTAGACAGAAAGAAATAATTAAAATTAAATCAGAATTAAATGAATTAGAATCCCAAAAAAACTATACAAACAATCAACAAAACAAAGAGTTGGTTCTGCGAGAAAATTAACAAAATTGACAGACCCCCTAGCCAATCTTATCAGAAGAAGAAGAGAACACATCCAAATAAATAAACTCAGAGATGAGAATGGAAACATCACCACGGAAACAACCAAAATTCAGAACATTATAAGGGAATACTTCACAAAACTTTATGCTCATAAGTTTGAGAACTTGAGAGAAATGGACCTTTTCCTAGAAAATATTGACATGCCAAAACTAAACCAAGATGAGTTAAACCATCTTAACAGGCCCATCTCAAGCATTGAAATAGAAACAGCAATAAGAGACCTCCCAGCTAAGAAAAGTCCAGGACCAGATGGATTTACAGCGGAATTTTACAAGGCCTTCAAAGCAGAGCTCACACCAATATTCCTCCAACTCTTCAATGAAATTGAAAGAAAACGTCCACTACCGAAGACATTCTAGGAAGCCATCATAACCCTCCTCCCAAAACAAGGCAGGGACTCATCAAAGAAAGAGAACTATAGACCCATTTCTTTGATGAACATTGATGCAAAACTTCTCAACAAAATTTTGGCCAATCGACTTCAACAATTCTTCCAAAAAATCATACACCACGATCAAACAGGATTCATTTCAGGGATGCAAAGCTGACCCAATATATGCGAATCAATTAATATTATTCATCACATCAAGGGGAGCAAGAATAAGAACCACATGGTTATCTCAATAGACGCAGAAAAAGCATTCGACAAGATCCAACACGCCTTTATGATGAAGGTTTTGAAAAAATAAGAATCCATGGAACATTCCTCAATACAATAAAGGCTGTATATGACAAACCTACAGCCAGCATTATACTTAATGGTGAAAAACTAAACCATTTCCTCTTAACTGAGGAACAAGACAAGGATGCCCACTCTCTCCACTTCTCTTCAATCTAGTATTAGAATGCCTAGCTACCGCAATAAGACAAGATGCAGACATAAAGGGGATCCAAATAGGGAAAGAAGAAATAAAACTCTCCATCTTTGCAGATGACATGATCTTATATTTAAAGATTCCCATAGACTCCACTCCCAAATTACTCAAGCTGATTCAAAACTTTGGCAAATAGAAGGGTATAAAATTAACCCCCCCAAATCAATGGCTTTTCTGTATGCCAACAATGAGAAAAGTGTGGCTGAAATTAGGAAAGCAACTCCATTTGTAATAGCCCAACAAAAAATAAAATACCTAGGAATTAACTTAATCAAAGAAGTGAAGGGCCTCTATGATGAAAACTTTAAAATCTTGAAAAAGGAAATCAACACAGAACTTAGAAAATGGCAAAACCTCCCATGCTCCTGGATTGGAAAGATTAACATCGTGAAAATTGCAATACTTCCCAAGGCTATCTACAAATTCAACGTGATACCTATCAAAATTCCACCCTCATTCTTCAAGGAAATAGAAGAGGCAATCCAAAAATTCATATGGGACAATAAAAGACCCCGAATAGCAAAAACGCTCCTCAACGGAAAGAACACTGCTGGAGGAATGTCAATACCAAATTTCAAACTCTACTATAAAGCCATAGTAATCAAAACAGCTTGGTATTGTCATAAGAACAGACTTCAGGACCAATGGAATAGAATTGAAAACCCAGAAATGAACCTACTGACCTATAGCCAGCTAATCTTCGATAAGGGAGCTAAAACAATAGAATGGAAGAAAGACAGCCTCTTCAGTAAATGGTGCTGGCAAAATTGGTTAACTACTTGTAGAAAACTAAAGCTAGATCCTTATATATCCCCTGCACCAGAATCATTTCCAAATGGCTCAAAGACCTTGAAGTCAAAGCAGACACCCTGAAAAGTTTACAGGATGGAATAGGAGAAACCCTAGGTCTCCTTGGCTCAGGCCGAAATTTTCGGAATATAGATCTGGAAACACAACAAATCAAAGAAAGGTTGGACAAATGGGATTGCACGAAGTTGCTGAGCTTCTGCATGGTAAACGACATAGCTAGCAAGATCAATAGAAAGCCCACGGATTGGGAAAAGATCTTCACTAGCCATACAACGGTCAAGGGTCTCATATCTAAAATGTACTTGGAGCTCAAAAAATTAAATCCCCCAACAACAAATCCTCAAAGAAACAACTGCCCAATAAATAAGGCTAAAGCCTTAAAGAGAAACTTCTCTGAAGAGGAAAGAAGGATGGCCAATAGACAAATGAAGAAATGCTCAACCTCTCTAGCCATAAAAGAAATGCAAATCAAAACAACATCGAGATACCACCTCAGCCCAGTTAGAATGGCTATAATGAAGAACACTGATAACAGCTTCTGGAGGGGATGTGGACAGAAGGGAACCTTACTGCATTGTTGGTGGGAGTGTAAATTTGTTCAACCACTTTCGAAAGCTGTATGGAGGTTCCTCAAAGAACTCAACATAGAGCTCCCCTATGATCCAGCAATCCCACTTTTGGGCACTTACCCAAATGTTTACAAAGAAGACCACACTAAAGCTACCAGCACAACTATATTTATTGCAGGATTTTTTTTTTTTACCATAGCTAAGATATGGAAGCAACCCAGATGCCCTTCGGTAGATGAATGGATCAAGAAAATGGGTTATATATACACAATGGAATTCTATGCCTCCATCAGAATGAATGACATTGCTCTATTTGTTAGGAAATGGAAAGACTTGGAAAAATTTATATTAAGTGAAGTAAGCCAGAACCAAAGAAACATAGGTCCCATGTTTTCCCTTATTTGCAGTAACTAGTATATATCTGAGTCAAGCATAAAAGTTCAGATAAATTCATGTTAGTGAAAGAACCCTATGATATCTATTCAATTTTTTTCTTTCATACTATTGTTACTAGTACATTCATAACATTATTTCTTTGTTGCTTTTTATGTCCCTCCCACACGGTATATTCCCTGCTTTCACTGTATCTGATGTAGTTATAATTTATGGAGGGGAAGGGAAAAAACAAATCGTTGAAATAGGGATTAAAGTTGGACCCATTGCAACAATGAGACGTAGAAGTGGTATGTCGAAAATGAACTTGACAACTCTGGTAGGGGGAGGGGGAGGGTCGGGTAGAGGGGTGGGGGGAGGATGGGATGGGAAGGGGAAACAAAGGAGGAGGCTACAATGCTTGATAAGATATGTACTCATATCTTGCCCATGTAATTTTAACCGCTCTGGACAGTATTTTCACAATTAAAAAAAAAAAGAATCGGCTGCTGTGGACTAAATGTTTGAGATAATCCATCTAAATCGATGACTGTGCACGTTGCTACATGTCTACCACCCCAACTACAGATGACCAGGCCTGGTGGAGCATACCTGTCACAGATAGGAGGACATCAATCCAGCCCAGCCAGAGCATATAGAGGCTCTGTTTCAGAAATGCCCAAAACAGAAAGGTGGCTCCTCAGAGCCAGGGACAGGAAACAAGTAGCGGGTCTTGGTGCCCTCAGAGGGGTGTCTGACCTGGGGTAGGGGTGGTTTGGGGGCAGCCACTCACTTGTGCTACTGGGAGAAGTTGCTTGAGGCTGCTCCAGGTGGGGCGAGCGGGAATGGCAGTGGCATTGCAGACACATGGCCTCAGAGAACCATGGCCAGGGACCAGGCTGGGGCTTTACACAGCCTGGCTGGGTGCCATTGCCTGATGTTTGAAATTCTGAACCTTGGGAAGGCGGGGAGGGGGCTGGGGACTAGGAAGACATCTCAATTTCCTTCTGTATTCCAGTGGCCTTGAGTCTCTTCTCACCACTCAGCCATCTATACCTTCCTCAACTGCTGGTAGTGGTGTAAACTAACAGAGGGAATCCTGGTGCTACCAGGCAGCATGGAATGTGGGCGTGGCCACCATTCTTGTATCTCATTGGTCAGAAAGAACAATGAAAGAATGAGGATGTGGCCAGAATCCGGTGATGCAAATAGCATGGGCAGAGTCAAGAAGATAGCAGCTCCCCCAGCCCTTTTCCCAGGGAACAATGTCCAATTCAGTTGGAGAAAAGAGGGTGACCTGCTTTAGCCGCATGGCTGCACAGATCATTGTGTATGGCTGTTTGTTCCCAGTCGCAGACCGTAAACTGAAGATATGGCACAGTCTGTGAGCTGCTTTTGCTCAAGGCTGGCCTTCCACACTGGAGCCACAGGGATTCTGGCTTTGTTGGCACTGAAGTTGGACTTTCCTGCCTAGGGTGACTTCGACCATGATCCTCCCATCACAGCCTTGTAAATATCAAGGAAGACTGTTGAGGGCCACTGGTGCCTGCCCAATCATTGGTCTTACTGTTGTTCTTGGACAGACTGATGAGTTCCCTATCCTCGGGTTTAAGTGGTGGGAGCTATAGCCCACAGTTGGAATCCTGGTTCAGCCACCTCAAAATGGAACGAGATCCTAAGAAACTTATTCCTGTCCATATGATTGCCAATGGAATATGATGTATATCATGATTGAAAGAGCAGTTCTTGAATGATTCTAGGATAAAATTATATAGAATTATTTTATAGGTCACTGATCGATGTTAGTTAATGCTTTATGCAGCATTTAAACAATCACATTCATAAAATGGAGACATAAATGAAATACCTATGAATTACTATACTATTACATAATATAAATGTGCCGTTTTTCTGCCAGGACTGGGATTGGAACCTATGGTCTTGGTAAGTCTGTTGCACTGTGTGGGAAGGGGAAGCTGGCCTCCTTGAAATCAAGAAATTCAAGTCTGTTCTTTAGGCCTGAAATAGATCCCCACCACTAGAAAACATCGTATTCATGTACAATTTACATATATGATTCATATTTACATACATATGTTGACTCCATATTGCATTCAGTGCAGTTATTTTACTTGTTTGTTTTATTCATGTATTGACCATTTATTTTGACTATTATGGCAAATAAAACATTGATTATATAAGATATAGGTCTGCATATGTATTCCACTTCATACCTGACACTAAGGACTTTCACAGAAAAGGAAACATGTGTCACCATCAACTTCTTACTCCACAATTCATTTTTGGGGAGTGCTGGCAACTAAACTCACGGCCTACAAGCCTACAAGGCCCAATTCATGAATGGGTGAGTGTCAGCACGCCATCCTGGGGCAAATTGAGCTGAAAGGCTATTCCCAGGACCTGGGATCAAGCCCCAGGTGTTAGCAAAATAAGAACAGATTGACATGCAGATGGAAGTACGCTAATAAATATGTATTTATATAGAGTGTTAAAGATGTCTATATATTATTCAGTTATATAGACTACATTCCTACCAATTCCTGGGTATTTAATCATGCGTCCATGTAATTAATGTTATTGTTTTCATCCTTATACTATTAGTGAAATCAACCAGTGTCCTGAAATTATTGCATTCCTGTAGGTAATAATATTCTTTTTATGCTTCATAAATATTAAATAAAAATCAATAAGCCTCCAGAAATGATGCTGCCTAAATTTATAGTAGCATCATTCATGATCAACTCATTGAACATTGACATTGATAACATTCCATTGTTCTTCTTATGGTTGGGAACAATTTTCTTAGTATCTCCTGCCATTGTTGGTGTTAGGAGGGGGTTTCGAAATCAGGGCCTATTTTGCCACGTGGGCCTATGGCTTCCCAGATAGTCTGGCAGCCTTCAGCATTGCAAGGTGAAGTACCTTTTGCAACAGTGTCATTCAGACCCATGAGGGTCACCGTGCAAAGGAAGAAAAGGCCACATTATTTCTGTGCATTGCTTTCCCTGAAAGACCTGAGGGTCTAGGATCCCAGAAGCAGCTGTAGGTCTAGTGGCTGCACCCCAGCCTAGGGTGATCCAAGTTGAGGCAGAGTTGCCACAATCTAAATTCAAGCCCATACTGAGAAAAGTAAAATAAAAAATTGAGCTCCCTGGCTTGCAATTCGTGATGTTTAATCTTCCAGGCTTTAAATTTGAACTCAGGATCTGGGTAAATCTGCAGCAATGTGGATGAAGGAGAAGATCACTGTACTTGAAGATAAGAAAGTCAGACCTGGGAAGATGGAGGAGAAGCTGGAGTCTAAACAAGCTCTCACATAGAAAGCAGTTTTAGAGTTCCAGTGAACAGTCCTAAGCCAGAGAATCACACCAACTGTGCCATCACAGGACAGAGAGTCAGGCCAGAGAGGGAAAATCCAGGCAAGGAGACAGATCTGAGCTCTTGCCAGCAGCTGCTGCAGCAGCGACAGCGGTGGCAGCTGTGACCGCAGGCGCCATACCTGAGCCACAGAGAGTCCGGGACGAAGGAGCCAGACACAGCGGGCGAGTGGATTCTACTCAAAACCAGCAAGAACCGACAAGGAGCAGACATCTTCATCCTGCAGTTCACAGACCAGAGACGACCCAGGAAACAAGACTCGGCGTGAGTAGAAGCCTGACGTCCTCACTCCTGCTCAGGAAGCAGAGGAGGGAAGGCCACCCCTCCCCCCCAGCACCCCAGAGGCCCAGGCCCCACCTACTGAGATCAAACTCCTAGCACATAATTTCAAATTGAGTCCAAGTACCTCATTTACTTCAATCCCAAAACATACTTCAGCCCTTCAGGGCAGGGGGAGAAAAGGCAAAGAAAAAAGATGCAAAAGTCTTGACAACACGTTAGACCATGCAGAAGATCAAATCTCCGGGATGGAAGACAGCCTAGATATTATAGAGAAAGAACATACAACCATCCAAGACAAATCCAAGAAATATGATAGATCTATCCAACACTTGGAAGACACCATCAGAAGGCCTAATCTAAGGATAATGGGAGTAGAAGTGCACCTAGAAACAGAAATTAATGGTCTAGGAAATTTGTTTAACAGGATCCTACCAGAGAACTTCCCAAACATGCAAAAAGATAGGCCTATTCAGATACAAAAACTTTTAGAACCCCAAATAGACCAGACCAGAATAGGACATCCCACCGTCACATTATAATCCACACAGGATCAACTCAGACCAAGGAAAGGATCCTTAAAGCTGTCTAAGAGAAAAGATTAATCACCGATAAAGGGAAACCAATTAGAATCACCTCAGATTTCTCAGCAGAGACAATCAAAGCAAGAAGAGCCTGGAATGATGTATGCCATGCCCTAAAAGCAAACAACTATCAAACAAGAATACTGTACCCAACTAAACTCTCCTTCATAACTGAAGGCCATATAAAAACCTTCCATCGCAAACAAAAATTGAAACAATACATCTCCACCAAACCAGCCCTACAAAAGATTCTTAAAGATGTCCTACACATAGAAAACCAACAAGACCACAATAAAGGCCAAGAACCTGCACCCAAACTGAGAATCCAAGAACCATAGGAAGAACCCAGTTTTCGCATCCCCCAAGAAAGTGGATAACATGGCAGGAACTCCCAAATACCTCTCAGTCCTATCTATTAACGTTAACGGACATAACTTTCCAATTAAGCGAAATAGACTGTCTAGTTGGTTTAAAAAACAAGATCCTTCAATCTGCTGCTATCAGGAGTCACATCTTGCCTGTAAAAACAAACACATTTTAAATATTAAAGGCTGGAACAAAATCTACCAAGCAAACGGCCCCCATAAACAGGCGGGAGATGCAATCCTAATATCAGATAAAATAGACTTCAAATTAAATTTCATGAAAAGAGATAAAGAAGGTCGCTACATACTAATTAACGGATCTCTCCTTGAGGAGGATATTACAATTCTAAATATCTATTCGCCAAACAATGGAGAACCCAAATTTATCCAAGAAACACTACTTTCCCTCATATCCCACATAGTTCCAATGACATTTATCGTTGGGGATTTTAACACAACATTCTCCCACTAGATATACCAACTCCGCAAAAACTCAACATAGAAAACGCAGATCTAAACAGTTGCATAGATCAACTAGATTTAACAGACATCTACCGAACATTTCACCCAACAGCATCAAAATACAAGTTTTTCTCAGCAGCATATGGAATATTTTCTAAAATAGACCACATTTTAGGCCACAAAGCAAACTTGTCCAAATTCAGAAACATTGAAGTTATCCCTTGCATTCTCTGGGCCCAAAACGGAATAAAATTAGAACTCAACACCAAAAGCCACCAAAGAAAGTCCGGTAACACATGGAGGCTGAACAACACACTGCTGAATCACGAGTGGGTCTTGGAAAAGATTAGAAAGGACATTCAAATGTTCATGCTATTCAACAAAAATGAGCACACAAATTACCAGCTCCTCTGGGACACAGCAAAGGCATTACTCAGAGGCAAGTTTATACCTCTGAGCTCCTACATCAACAAATTGGAGAGATCTGAAAGCAACAATTTAATGACACATCTAAACCTCCTTGAAAAAGAGCAACAAGATAAACCCCAATCCAGTAGACAGAAAGAAATAATTAAAATTAAATCAGAATTAAATGAATTAGAATCCCAAAAAAACTATACAAACAATCAACAAAACAAAGAGTTGGTTCTGCGAGAAAATTAACAAAATTGACAGACCCCCTAGCCAATCTTATCAGAAGAAGAAGAGAACACATCCAAATAAATAAACTCAGAGATGAGAATGGAAACATCACCACGGAAACAACCAAAATTCAGAACATTATAAGGGAATACTTCACAAAACTTTATGCTCATAAGTTTGAGAACTTGAGAGAAATGGACCTTTTCCTAGAAAATATTGACATGCCAAAACTAAACCAAGATGAGTTAAACCATCTTAACAGGCCCATCTCAAGCATTGAAATAGAAACAGCAATAAGAGACCTCCCAGCTAAGAAAAGTCCAGGACCAGATGGATTTACAGCGGAATTTTACAAGGCCTTCAAAGCAGAGCTCACACCAATATTCCTCCAACTCTTCAATGAAATTGAAAGAAAACGTCCACTACCGAAGACATTCTAGGAAGCCATCATAACCCTCCTCCCAAAACAAGGCAGGGACTCATCAAAGAAAGAGAACTATAGACCCATTTCTTTGATGAACATTGATGCAAAACTTCTCAACAAAATTTTGGCCAATCGACTTCAACAATTCTTCCAAAAAATCATACACCACGATCAAACAGGATTCATTTCAGGGATGCAAAGCTGACCCAATATATGCGAATCAATTAATATTATTCATCACATCAAGGGGAGCAAGAATAAGAACCACATGGTTATCTCAATAGACGCAGAAAAAGCATTCGACAAGATCCAACACGCCTTTATGATGAAGGTTTTGAAAAAATAAGAATCCATGGAACATTCCTCAATACAATAAAGGCTGTATATGACAAACCTACAGCCAGCATTATACTTAATGGTGAAAAACTAAACCATTTCCTCTTAACTGAGGAACAAGACAAGGATGCCCACTCTCTCCACTTCTCTTCAATCTAGTATTAGAATGCCTAGCTACCGCAATAAGACAAGATGCAGACATAAAGGGGATCCAAATAGGGAAAGAAGAAATAAAACTCTCCATCTTTGCAGATGACATGATCTTATATTTAAAGATTCCCATAGACTCCACTCCCAAATTACTCAAGCTGATTCAAAACTTTGGCAAATAGAAGGGTATAAAATTAACCCCCCCAAATCAATGGCTTTTCTGTATGCCAACAATGAGAAAAGTGTGGCTGAAATTAGGAAAGCAACTCCATTTGTAATAGCCCAACAAAAAATAAAATACCTAGGAATTAACTTAATCAAAGAAGTGAAGGGCCTCTATGATGAAAACTTTAAAATCTTGAAAAAGGAAATCAACACAGAACTTAGAAAATGGCAAAACCTCCCATGCTCCTGGATTGGAAAGATTAACATCGTGAAAATTGCAATACTTCCCAAGGCTATCTACAAATTCAACGTGATACCTATCAAAATTCCACCCTCATTCTTCAAGGAAATAGAAGAGGCAATCCAAAAATTCATATGGGACAATAAAAGACCCCGAATAGCAAAAACGCTCCTCAACGGAAAGAACACTGCTGGAGGAATGTCAATACCAAATTTCAAACTCTACTATAAAGCCATAGTAATCAAAACAGCTTGGTATTGTCATAAGAACAGACTTCAGGACCAATGGAATAGAATTGAAAACCCAGAAATGAACCTACTGACCTATAGCCAGCTAATCTTCGATAAGGGAGCTAAAACAATAGAATGGAAGAAAGACAGCCTCTTCAGTAAATGGTGCTGGCAAAATTGGTTAACTACTTGTAGAAAACTAAAGCTAGATCCTTATATATCCCCTGCACCAGAATCATTTCCAAATGGCTCAAAGACCTTGAAGTCAAAGCAGACACCCTGAAAAGTTTACAGGATGGAATAGGAGAAACCCTAGGTCTCCTTGGCTCAGGCCGAAATTTTCGGAATATAGATCTGGAAACACAACAAATCAAAGAAAGGTTGGACAAATGGGATTGCACGAAGTTGCTGAGCTTCTGCATGGTAAACGACATAGCTAGCAAGATCAATAGAAAGCCCACGGATTGGGAAAAGATCTTCACTAGCCATACAACGGTCAAGGGTCTCATATCTAAAATGTACTTGGAGCTCAAAAAATTAAATCCCCCAACAACAAATCCTCAAAGAAACAACTGCCCAATAAATAAGGCTAAAGCCTTAAAGAGAAACTTCTCTGAAGAGGAAAGAAGGATGGCCAATAGACAAATGAAGAAATGCTCAACCTCTCTAGCCATAAAAGAAATGCAAATCAAAACAACATCGAGATACCACCTCAGCCCAGTTAGAATGGCTATAATGAAGAACACTGATAACAGCTTCTGGAGGGGATGTGGACAGAAGGGAACCTTACTGCATTGTTGGTGGGAGTGTAAATTTGTTCAACCACTTTCGAAAGCTGTATGGAGGTTCCTCAAAGAACTCAACATAGAGCTCCCCTATGATCCAGCAATCCCACTTTTGGGCACTTACCCAAATGTTTACAAAGAAGACCACACTAAAGCTACCAGCACAACTATATTTATTGCAGGATTTTTTTTTTTTACCATAGCTAAGATATGGAAGCAACCCAGATGCCCTTCGGTAGATGAATGGATCAAGAAAATGGGTTATATATACACAATGGAATTCTATGCCTCCATCAGAATGAATGACATTGCTCTATTTGTTAGGAAATGGAAAGACTTGGAAAAATTTATATTAAGTGAAGTAAGCCAGAACCAAAGAAACATAGGTCCCATGTTTTCCCTTATTTGCAGTAACTAGTATATATCTGAGTCAAGCATAAAAGTTCAGATAAATTCATGTTAGTGAAAGAACCCTATGATATCTATTCAATTTTTTTCTTTCATACTATTGTTACTAGTACATTCATAACATTATTTCTTTGTTGCTTTTTATGTCCCTCCCACACGGTATATTCCCTGCTTTCACTGTATCTGATGTAGTTATAATTTATGGAGGGGAAGGGAAAAAACAAATCGTTGAAATAGGGATTAAAGTTGGACCCATTGCAACAATGAGACGTAGAAGTGGTATGTCGAAAATGAACTTGACAACTCTGGTAGGGGGAGGGGGAGGGTCGGGTAGAGGGGTGGGGGGAGGATGGGATGGGAAGGGGAAACAAAGGAGGAGGCTACAATGCTTGATAAGATATGTACTCATATCTTGCCCATGTAATTTTAACCGCTCTGGACAGTATTTTCACAATTAAAAAAAAAAAGAATCGGCTGCTGTGGACTAAATGTTTGAGATAATCCATCTAAATCGATGACTGTGCACGTTGCTACATGTCTACCACCCCAACTACAGATGACCAGGCCTGGTGGAGCATACCTGTCACAGATAGGAGGACATCAATCCAGCCCAGCCAGAGCATATAGAGGCTCTGTTTCAGAAATGCCCAAAACAGAAAGGTGGCTCCTCAGAGCCAGGGACAGGAAACAAGTAGCGGGTCTTGGTGCCCTCAGAGGGGTGTCTGACCTGGGGTAGGGGTGGTTTGGGGGCAGCCACTCACTTGTGCTACTGGGAGAAGTTGCTTGAGGCTGCTCCAGGTGGGGCGAGCGGGAATGGCAGTGGCATTGCAGACACATGGCCTCAGAGAACCATGGCCAGGGACCAGGCTGGGGCTTTACACAGCCTGGCTGGGTGCCATTGCCTGATGTTTGAAATTCTGAACCTTGGGAAGGCGGGGAGGGGGCTGGGGACTAGGAAGACATCTCAATTTCCTTCTGTATTCCAGTGGCCTTGAGTCTCTTCTCACCACTCAGCCATCTATACCTTCCTCAACTGCTGGTAGTGGTGTAAACTAACAGAGGGAATCCTGGTGCTACCAGGCAGCATGGAATGTGGGCGTGGCCACCATTCTTGTATCTCATTGGTCAGAAAGAACAATGAAAGAATGAGGATGTGGCCAGAATCCGGTGATGCAAATAGCATGGGCAGAGTCAAGAAGATAGCAGCTCCCCCAGCCCTTTTCCCAGGGAACAATGTCCAATTCAGTTGGAGAAAAGAGGGTGACCTGCTTTAGCCGCATGGCTGCACAGATCATTGTGTATGGCTGTTTGTTCCCAGTCGCAGACCGTAAACTGAAGATATGGCACAGTCTGTGAGCTGCTTTTGCTCAAG
Source organism: Dipodomys spectabilis (assembly GCF_019054845.1). Lineage (NCBI taxonomy): Eukaryota > Metazoa > Chordata > Mammalia > Rodentia > Heteromyidae > Dipodomys > Dipodomys spectabilis. Next base: position 916,756 of record NW_024870866.1, read on the forward strand.
GCTGGCCTTCCACACTGGAGCCACAGGGATTCTGGCTTTGTTGGCACTGAAGTTGGACTTTCCTGCCTAGGGTGACTTCGACCATGATCCTCCCATCACAGCCTTGTAAATATCAAGGAAGACTGTTGAGGGCCACTGGTGCCTGCCCAATCATTGGTCTTACTGTTGTTCTTGGACAGACTGATGAGTTCCCTATCCTCGGGTTTAAGTGGTGGGAGCTATAGCCCACAGTTGGAATCCTGGTTCAGCCACCTCAAAATGGAACGAGATCCTAAGAAACTTATTCCTGTCCATATGATTGCCAATGGAATATGATGTATATCATGATTGAAAGAGCAGTTCTTGAATGATTCTAGGATAAAATTATATAGAATTATTTTATAGGTCACTGATCGATGTTAGTTAATGCTTTATGCAGCATTTAAACAATCACATTCATAAAATGGAGACATAAATGAAATACCTATGAATTACTATACTATTACATAATATAAATGTGCCGTTTTTCTGCCAGGACTGGGATTGGAACCTATGGTCTTGGTAAGTCTGTTGCACTGTGTGGGAAGGGGAAGCTGGCCTCCTTGAAATCAAGAAATTCAAGTCTGTTCTTTAGGCCTGAAATAGATCCCCACCACTAGAAAACATCGTATTCATGTACAATTTACATATATGATTCATATTTACATACATATGTTGACTCCATATTGCATTCAGTGCAGTTATTTTACTTGTTTGTTTTATTCATGTATTGACCATTTATTTTGACTATTATGGCAAATAAAACATTGATTATATAAGATATAGGTCTGCATATGTATTCCACTTCATACCTGACACTAAGGACTTTCACAGAAAAGGAAACATGTGTCACCATCAACTTCTTACTCCACAATTCATTTTTGGGGAGTGCTGGCAACTAAACTCACGGCCTACAAGCCTACAAGGCCCAATTCATGAATGGGTGAGTGTCAGCACGCCATCCTGGGGCAAATTGAGCTGAAAGGCTATTCCCAGGACCTGGGATCAAGCCCCAGGTGTTAGCAAAATAAGAACAGATTGACATGCAGATGGAAGTACGCTAATAAATATGTATTTATATAGAGTGTTAAAGATGTCTATATATTATTCAGTTATATAGACTACATTCCTACCAATTCCTGGGTATTTAATCATGCGTCCATGTAATTAATGTTATTGTTTTCATCCTTATACTATTAGTGAAATCAACCAGTGTCCTGAAATTATTGCATTCCTGTAGGTAATAATATTCTTTTTATGCTTCATAAATATTAAATAAAAATCAATAAGCCTCCAGAAATGATGCTGCCTAAATTTATAGTAGCATCATTCATGATCAACTCATTGAACATTGACATTGATAACATTCCATTGTTCTTCTTATGGTTGGGAACAATTTTCTTAGTATCTCCTGCCATTGTTGGTGTTAGGAGGGGGTTTCGAAATCAGGGCCTATTTTGCCACGTGGGCCTATGGCTTCCCAGATAGTCTGGCAGCCTTCAGCATTGCAAGGTGAAGTACCTTTTGCAACAGTGTCATTCAGACCCATGAGGGTCACCGTGCAAAGGAAGAAAAGGCCACATTATTTCTGTGCATTGCTTTCCCTGAAAGACCTGAGGGTCTAGGATCCCAGAAGCAGCTGTAGGTCTAGTGGCTGCACCCCAGCCTAGGGTGATCCAAGTTGAGGCAGAGTTGCCACAATCTAAATTCAAGCCCATACTGAGAAAAGTAAAATAAAAAATTGAGCTCCCTGGCTTGCAATTCGTGATGTTTAATCTTCCAGGCTTTAAATTTGAACTCAGGATCTGGGTAAATCTGCAGCAATGTGGATGAAGGAGAAGATCACTGTACTTGAAGATAAGAAAGTCAGACCTGGGAAGATGGAGGAGAAGCTGGAGTCTAAACAAGCTCTCACATAGAAAGCAGTTTTAGAGTTCCAGTGAACAGTCCTAAGCCAGAGAATCACACCAACTGTGCCATCACAGGACAGAGAGTCAGGCCAGAGAGGGAAAATCCAGGCAAGGAGACAGATCTGAGCTCTTGCCAGCAGCTGCTGCAGCAGCGACAGCGGTGGCAGCTGTGACCGCAGGCGCCATACCTGAGCCACAGAGAGTCCGGGACGAAGGAGCCAGACACAGCGGGCGAGTGGATTCTACTCAAAACCAGCAAGAACCGACAAGGAGCAGACATCTTCATCCTGCAGTTCACAGACCAGAGACGACCCAGGAAACAAGACTCGGCGTGAGTAGAAGCCTGACGTCCTCACTCCTGCTCAGGAAGCAGAGGAGGGAAGGCCACCCCTCCCCCCCAGCACCCCAGAGGCCCAGGCCCCACCTACTGAGATCAAACTCCTAGCACATAATTTCAAATTGAGTCCAAGTACCTCATTTACTTCAATCCCAAAACATACTTCAGCCCTTCAGGGCAGGGGGAGAAAAGGCAAAGAAAAAAGATGCAAAAGTCTTGACAGCACGTTAGACCATGCAGAAGATCAAATCTCCGGGATGGAAGACAGCCTAGATATTATAGAGAAAGAACATACAACCATCCAAGACAAATCCAAGAAATATGATAGATCTATCCAACACTTGGAAGACACCATCAGAAGGCCTAATCTAAGGATAATGGGAGTAGAAGTGCACCTAGAAACAGAAATTAATGGTCTAGGAAATTTGTTTAACAGGATCCTACCAGAGAACTTCCCAAACATGCAAAAAGATAGGCCTATTCAGATACAAAAACTTTTAGAACCCCAAATAGACCAGACCAGAATAGGACATCCCACCGTCACATTATAATCCACACAGGATCAACTCAGACCAAGGAAAGGATCCTTAAAGCTGTCTAAGAGAAAAGATTAATCACCGATAAAGGGAAACCAATTAGAATCACCTCAGATTTCTCAGCAGAGACAATCAAAGCAAGAAGAGCCTGGAATGATGTATGCCATGCCCTAAAAGCAAACAACTATCAAACAAGAATACTGTACCCAACTAAACTCTCCTTCATAACTGAAGGCCATATAAAAACCTTCCATCGCAAACAAAAATTGAAACAATACATCTCCACCAAACCAGCCCTACAAAAGATTCTTAAAGATGTCCTACACATAGAAAACCAACAAGACCACAATAAAGGCCAAGAACCTGCACCCAAACTGAGAATCCAAGAACCATAGGAAGAACCCAGTTTTCGCATCCCCCAAGAAAGTGGATAACATGGCAGGAACTCCCAAATACCTCTCAGTCCTATCTATTAACGTTAACGGACATAACTTTCCAATTAAGCGAAATAGACTGTCTAGTTGGTTTAAAAAACAAGATCCTTCAATCTGCTGCTATCAGGAGTCACATCTTGCCTGTAAAAACAAACACATTTTAAATATTAAAGGCTGGAACAAAATCTACCAAGCAAACGGCCCCCATAAACAGGCGGGAGATGCAATCCTAATATCAGATAAAATAGACTTCAAATTAAATTTCATGAAAAGAGATAAAGAAGGTCGCTACATACTAATTAACGGATCTCTCCTTGAGGAGGATATTACAATTCTAAATATCTATTCGCCAAACAATGGAGAACCCAAATTTATCCAAGAAACACTACTTTCCCTCATATCCCACATAGTTCCAATGACATTTATCGTTGGGGATTTTAACACAACATTCTCCCACTAGATATACCAACTCCGCAAAAACTCAACATAGAAAACGCAGATCTAAACAGTTGCATAGATCAACTAGATTTAACAGACATCTACCGAACATTTCACCCAACAGCATCAAAATACAAGTTTTTCTCAGCAGCATATGGAATATTTTCTAAAATAGACCACATTTTAGGCCACAAAGCAAACTTGTCCAAATTCAGAAACATTGAAGTTATCCCTTGCATTCTCTGGGCCCAAAACGGAATAAAATTAGAACTCAACACCAAAAGCCACCAAAGAAAGTCCGGTAACACATGGAGGCTGAACAACACACTGCTGAATCACGAGTGGGTCTTGGAAAAGATTAGAAAGGACATTCAAATGTTCATGCTATTCAACAAAAATGAGCACACAAATTACCAGCTCCTCTGGGACACAGCAAAGGCATTACTCAGAGGCAAGTTTATACCTCTGAGCTCCTACATCAACAAATTGGAGAGATCTGAAAGCAACAATTTAATGACACATCTAAACCTCCTTGAAAAAGAGCAACAAGATAAACCCCAATCCAGTAGACAGAAAGAAATAATTAAAATTAAATCAGAATTAAATGAATTAGAATCCCAAAAAAACTATACAAACAATCAACAAAACAAAGAGTTGGTTCTGCGAGAAAATTAACAAAATTGACAGACCCCCTAGCCAATCTTATCAGAAGAAGAAGAGAACACATCCAAATAAATAAACTCAGAGATGAGAATGGAAACATCACCACGGAAACAACCAAAATTCAGAACATTATAAGGGAATACTTCACAAAACTTTATGCTCATAAGTTTGAGAACTTGAGAGAAATGGACCTTTTCCTAGAAAATATTGACATGCCAAAACTAAACCAAGATGAGTTAAACCATCTTAACAGGCCCATCTCAAGCATTGAAATAGAAACAGCAATAAGAGACCTCCCAGCTAAGAAAAGTCCAGGACCAGATGGATTTACAGCGGAATTTTACAAGGCCTTCAAAGCAGAGCTCACACCAATATTCCTCCAACTCTTCAATGAAATTGAAAGAGAACGTCCACTACCGAAGACATTCTAGGAAGCCATCATAACCCTCCTCCCAAAACAAGGCAGGGACTCATCAAAGAAAGAGAACTATAGACCCATTTCTTTGATGAACATTGATGCAAAACTTCTCAACAAAATTTTGGCCAATCGACTTCAACAATTCTTCCAAAAAATCATACACCACGATCAAACAGGATTCATTTCAGGGATGCAAAGCTGACCCAATATATGCGAATCAATTAATATTATTCATCACATCAAGGGGAGCAAGAATAAGAACCACATGGTTATCTCAATAGACGCAGAAAAAGCATTTGACAAGATCCAACACGCCTTTATGATGAAGGTTTTGAAAAAATAAGAATCCATGGAACATTCCTCAATACAATAAAGGCTGTATATGACAAACCTACAGCCAGCATTATACTTAATGGTGAAAAACTAAACCATTTCCTCTTAACTGAGGAACAAGACAAGGATGCCCACTCTCTCCACTTCTCTTCAATCTAGTATTAGAATGCCTAGCTACCGCAATAAGATAAGATGCAGACATAAAGGGGATCCAAATAGGGAAAGAAGAAATAAAACTCTCCATCTTTGCAGATGACATGATCTTATATTTAAAGATTCCCATAGACTCCATTCCCAAATTACTCAAGCTGATTCAAAACTTTGGCAAATAGAAGGGTATAAAATTAACCCCCCCAAATCAATGGCTTTTCTGTATGCCAACAATGAGAAAAGTGTGGCTGAAATTAGGAAAGCAACTCCATTTGTAATAGCCCAACAAAAAATAAAATACCTAGGAATTAACTTAATCAAAGAAGTGAAGGGCCTCTATGATGAAAACTTTAAAATCTTGAAAAAGGAAATCAACACAGAACTTAGAAAATGGCAAAACCTCCCATGCTCCTGGATTGGAAAGATTAACATCGTGAAAATTGCAATACTTCCCAAGGCTATCTACAAATTCAACGTGATACCTATCAAAATTCCACCCTCATTCTTCAAGGAAATAGAAGAGGCAATCCAAAAATTCATATGGGACAATAAAAGACCCCGAATAGCAAAAACGCTCCTCAACGGAAAGAACACTGCTGGAGGAATGTCAATACCAAATTTCAAACTCTACTATAAAGCCATAGTAATCAAAACAGCTTGGTATTGTCATAAGAACAGACTTCAGGACCAATGGAATAGAATTGAAAACCCAGAAATGAACCTACTGACCTATAGCCAGCTAATCTTCGATAAGGGAGCTAAAACAATAGAATGGAAGAAAGACAGTCTCTTCAGTAAATGGTGCTGGCAAAATTGGTTAACTACTTGTAGAAAACTAAAGCTAGATCCTTATATATCCCCTGCACCAGAATCATTTCCAAATGGCTCAAAGACCTTGAAGTCAAAGCAGACACCCTGAAAAGTTTACAGGATGGAATAGGAGAAACCCTAGGTCTCCTTGGCTCAGGCCGAAATTTTCGGAATATAGATCTGGAAACACAACAAATCAAAGAAAGGTTGGACAAATGGGATTGCACGAAGTTGCTGAGCTTCTGCATGGTAAACGACATAGCTAGCAAGATCAATAGAAAGCCCACGGATTGGGAAAAGATCTTCACTAGCCATACAACGGTCAAGGGTCTCATATCTAAAATGTACTTGGAGCTCAAAAAATTAAATCCCCCAACAACAAATCCTCAAAGAAACAACTGCCCAATAAATAAGGCTAAAGCCTTAAAGAGAAACTTCTCTGAAGAGGAAAGAAGGATGGCCAATAGACAAATGAAGAAATGCTCAACCTCTCTAGCCATAAAAGAAATGCAAATCAAAACAACATCGAGATACCACCTCAGCCCAGTTAGAATGGCTATAATGAAGAACACTGATAACAGCTTCTGGAGGGGATGTGGACAGAAGGGAACCTTACTGCATTGTTGGTGGGAGTGTAAATTTGTTCAACCACTTTCGAAAGCTGTATGGAGGTTCCTCAAAGAACTCAACATAGAGCTCCCCTATGATCCAGCAATCCCACTTTTGGGCACTTACCCAAATGTTTACAAAGAAGACCACACTAAAGCTACCAGCACAACTATATTTATTGCAGGATTTTTTTTTTTTTACCATAGCTAAGATATGGAAGCAACCCAGATGCCCTTCGGTAGATGAATGGATCAAGAAAATGGGTTATATATACACAATGGAATTCTATGCCTCCATCAGAATGAATGACATTGCTCTATTTGTTAGGAAATGGAAAGACTTGGAAAAATTTATATTAAGTGAAGTAAGCCAGAACCAAAGAAACATAGGTCCCATGTTTTCCCTTATTTGCAGTAACTAGTATATATCTGAGTCAAGCATAAAAGTTCAGATAAATTCATGTTAGTGAAAGAACCCTATGATATCTATTCAATTTTTTTCTTTCATACTATTGTTACTAGTACATTCATAACATTATTTCTTTGTTGCTTTTTATGTCCCTCCCACACGGTATATTCCCTGCTTTCACTGTATCTGATGTAGTTATAATTTATGGAGGGGAAGGGAAAAAACAAATCGTTGAAATAGGGATTAAAGTTGGACCCATTGCAACAATGAGACGTAGAAGTGGTATGTCGAAAATGAACTTGACAACTCTGGTAGGGGGAGGGGGAGGGTCGGGTAGAGGGGTGGGGGGAGGATGGGATGGGAAGGGGAAACAAAGGAGGAGGCTACAATGCTTGATAAGATATGTACTCATATCTTGCCCATGTAATTTTAACCGCTCTGGACAGTATTTTCACAATTAAAAAAAAAAAGAATCGGCTGCTGTGGACTAAATGTTTGAGATAATCCATCTAAATCGATGACTGTGCACGTTGCTACATGTCTACCACCCCAACTACAGATGACCAGGCCTGGTGGAGCATACCTGTCACAGATAGGAGGACATCAATCCAGCCCAGCCAGAGCATATAGAGGCTCTGTTTCAGAAATGCCCAAAACAGAAAGGTGGCTCCTCAGAGCCAGGGACAGGAAACAAGTAGCGGGTCTTGGTGCCCTCAGAGGGGTGTCTGACCTGGGGTAGGGGTGGTTTGGGGGCAGCCACTCACTTGTGCTCCTGGGAGAAGTTGCTTGAGGCTGCTCCAGGTGGGGCGAGCGGGAATGGCAGTGGCATTGCACACACATGGCCTCAGAAAACCAAGGCCAGGGACCAGGTTGGGGCTTTACACAGCCTGGCTGGGTGCCATTGCCTGATGTTTGAAATTCTGAACCTTGGGAAGGCGGGGAGGGGGCTGGGGACTAGGAAGACATCTCAATTTCCTTCTGTATTCCAGTGGCCTTGAGTCTCTTCTCACCACTCAGCCATCTATACCTTCCTCAACTGCTGGTAGTGGTGTAAACTAACAGAGGGAATCCTGGTGCTACCAGGCAGCATGGAATGTGGGCGTGGCCACCATTCTTGTATCTCATTGGTCAGAAAGAACAATGAAAGAATGAGGATGTGGCCAGAATCCGGTGATGCAAATAGCATGGGCAGAGTCAAGAAGATAGCAGCTCCCCCAGCCCTTTTCCCAGGGAACAATGTCCAATTCAGTTGGAGAAAAGAGGGTGACCTGCTTTAGCCGCATGGCTGCACAGATCATTGTGTATGGCTGTTTGTTCCCAGTCGCAGACCGTAAACTGAAGATATGGCACAGTCTGTGAGCTGCTTTTGCTCAAGGCTGGCCTTCCACACTGGAGCCACAGGGATTCTGGCTTTGTTGGCACTGAAGTTGGACTTTCCTGCCTAGGGTGACTTCGACCATGATCCTCCCATCACAGCCTTGTAAATATCAAGGAAGACTGTTGAGGGCCACTGGTGCCTGCCCAATCATTGGTCTTACTGTTGTTCTTGGACAGACTGATGAGTTCCCTATCCTCGGGTTTAAGTGGTGGGAGCTATAGCCCACAGTTGGAATCCTGGTCCAGCCACCTCAAAATGGAAGGAGATCCTAAGAAACTTATTCCTGTCCATATGATTGCCAATGGAATATGATGTATATCATGATTGAAAGAGCAGTTCTTGAATGATTCTAGGATAAAATTATATAGAATTATTTTATAGGTCACTGATCGATGTTAGTTAATGCTTTATGCAGCATTTAAACAATCACATTCATAAAATGGAGACATAATGAAATACCTATGAATTACCTATTCTATTACATAATATAAATGTGCCGTTTTTCTGCCAGGACTGGGATTGGAACCTATGGTCTTGGTAAGTCTGTTACACTGTGTGGGAAGGGGAAGCTGGCCTCTTTGAAGTCAAGAAATTCAAGTCTGTTCTTTAGGCCTGAAATAGATCCCCACCACTAGAAAACATCCTATTCATGTTCAATTTACATATATGATTCATATTTACATACATATGTTGACTCCATATTGCATTCAGTGCAGTTATTTTATTTGTTTGTTTTATTCATGTATTGACCATTTATTTTGACTATTATGGCAAATAAAACATTGATTATATAAGATATAGGTCTGCATATGTATTCCACTTCATACCTGACACTAAGGACTTTCACAGAAAAGGAAACATGTGTCACCATCAACTTCTTACTCCACAATTCATTTTTGGGGAGTGCTGGCAACTAAACTCAAGGCCTCCAAGCCTACAAGGCCCAATTCATGAATGGGTGAGTGTCAGCACGTCATCCTGGGGCAAATTGAGCTGAAAATCTCTTCCCACGACCTGAGATCAAGCCTCAGGTGTTAGCAAAATAAAAACAGATTGACATGCAGATGGAAGTACGCTAATAAATATGTATTTATGTAGAGTGTTAAAGATGTCTATATATTATTCAGTTATATAGACTACATTCCTACCAATTCCTGGGTATTTAATCATGCATCCATGTAGTTAATGTTATTGTTTTCATCCTTATACTATTAATGAAATAAACCAGTGTCCTGAAATTATTGCATTCCTGTAGGTAATAATATTCTTTTTATGCTTCATAAATATTAAATAAAAATCAATAAGCCTCCAGAAATGATGCTGCCTAAATTTATAGTAGCATCATTCATGATCAACTCATTGAACATTGACATTGATAACATTCCATTGTTCTTCTTATGGTTGGGAACAATTTTCTTAGTATCTCCTGCCATTGTTGGTGTTAGGAGGGGGTTTCGAAATCAGGGCCTATGTTGCCACGTGGGCCTATGGCTTCCCAGATAGTCTGGCAGCCTTCAGCATTGCAAGGTGAAGTACCTTTTGCAACAGTGTCATTCAGACCCATGAGGGTCACCGTGCAAAGGAAGAAAAAGGCCACATTATTTCTGTGCATTGCTTTCCCTGAAAGACCTGAGGGTCTAGGATCCCAGAAGCAGCTGTAGGTCTAGTGGCTGCACCCCAGCCTAGGGTGATCCAAGTTGAGGCAGAGTTGCCACAATCTAAATTCAAGCCCATACTGAGAAAAGTAAAAAAAAAATTGAGCTCCCTGGCTTGCAATTCGTGATGTTTAATCTTCCAGGCTTTAAATTTGAACTCAGGATCTGGGTAAATCTGCAGCAATGTGGATGAAGGAGAAGATCACTGTACTTGAAGATAAGAAAGTCAGACCTGGGAAGATGGAGGAGAAGCTGGAGTCTAAACAAGCTCTCACATAGAAAGCAGTTTTAGAGTTCCAGTGAACAGTCCTAAGCCAGAGAATCACACCAACTGTGCCATCACAGGACAGAGAGTCAGGCCAGAGAGGGAAAATCCAGGCAAGGAGACAGATCTGAGCTCTTGCCAGCAGCTGCTGCAGCAGTGACAGCGGTGGCAGCTGTGACCGCAGGCGCCATACCTGAGCCACAGAGAGTCCGGGACGAAGGAGCCAGACACAGCGGGCGAGTGGATTCTACTCAAAACCAGCAAGAACCGACAAGGAGCAGACATCTTCATCCTGCAGTTCACAGACCAGAGACGACCCAGGAAACAAGACTCGGCGTGAGTAGAAGCCTGACGTCCTCACTCCTGCTCAGGAAGCAGAGGAGGGAAGGCCACCCCTCCCCCCCAGCACCCCAGAGGCCAGGCCCCACCTACTGAGATCAAACTCCTAGGACTTAATTTCAAATTGAGTCCAAGTACCTCATTTCCTTCCATCCCAAAACATACTTCAGCCCTTCAGGGCAGGGGGAGAAAAGGCAAAGAAAAAAATGCAAAAGTCTTGACAGCACGTTAGACCATGCAGAAGATCAAATCTCCGGGATGGAAGACAGCCTAGATATTATAGAGAAAGAACATACAACCATCCAAGACAAATCCAAGAAATATGATAGATCTATCCAACACTTGGAAGACACCATCAGAAGGCCTAATCTAAGGATAATGGGAGTAGAAGTGCACCTAGAAACAGAAATTAATGGTCTAGGAAATTTGTTTAACAGGATCCTACCAGAGAACTTCCCAAACATGCAAAAAGATAGGCCTATTCAGATACAAAAACTTTTAGAACCCCAAATAGACCAGACCAGAATAGGACATCCCACCGTCACATTATAATCCACACAGGATCAACTCAGACCAAGGAAAGGATCCTTAAAGCTGTCAAAGAGAAAAGATTAATCACCGATAAAGGGAAACCAATTAGAATCACCTCAGATTTCTCAGCAGAGACAATCAAAGCAAGAAGAGCCTGGAATGATGTATGCCATGCCCTAAAAGCAAACAACTATCAAACAAGAATACTGTACCCAGCTAAACTCTCCTTCATAACTGAAGGCCATATAAAAACCTTCCATCGCAAACAAAAATTGAAACAATACATCTCCACCAAACCAGCCCTACAAAAGATTCTTAAAGATGTCCTACACATAGAAAACCAACAAGACCACAATAAAGGCCAAGAACCTGCACCCAAACTGAGAATCCAAGAACCATAGGAAGAACCCAGTTTTCGCATCCCCCAAGAAAGTGGATAACATGGCAGGAACTCCCAAATACCTCTCAGTCCTATCTATTAACGTTAACGGACATAACTTTCCAATTAAGCGAAATAGACTGTCTAGTTGGTTTAAAAAACAAGATCCTTCAATCTGCTGCTATCAGGAGTCACATCTTGCCTGTAAAAACAAACACATTTTAAATATTAAAGGCTGGAACAAAATCTACCAAGCAAACGGCCCCCATAAACAGGCGGGAGATGCAATCCTAATATCAGATAAAATAGACTTCAAATTAAATTTCATGAAAAGAGATAAAGAAGGTCGCTACATACTAATTAACGGATCTCTCCTTGAGGAGGATATTACAATTCTAAATATCTATTCGCCAAACAATGGAGAACCCAAATTTATCCAAGAAACACTACTTTCCCTCATATCCCACATAGTTCCAATGACATTTATCGTTGGGGATTTTAACACAACATTCTCCCACTAGATATACCAACTCCGCAAAAACTCAACATAGAAAACGCAGATCTAAACAGTTGCATAGATCAACTAGATTTAACAGACATCTACCGAACATTTCACCCAACAGCATCAAAATACAAGTTTTTCTCAGCAGCATATGGAATATTTTCTAAAATAGACCACATTTTAGGCCACAAAGCAAACTTGTCCAAATTCAGAAACATTGAAGTTATCCCTTGCATTCTCTGGGCCCAAAACGGAATAAAATTAGAACTCAACACCAAAAGCCACCAAAGAAAGTCCGGTAACACATGGAGGCTGAACAACACACTGCTGAATCACGAGTGGGTCTTGGAAAAGATTAGAAAGGACATTCAAATGTTCATGCTATTCAACAAAAATGAGCACACAAATTACCAGCTCCTCTGGGACACAGCAAAGGCATTACTCAGAGGCAAGTTTATACCTCTGAGCTCCTACATCAACAAATTGGAGAGATCTGAAAGCAACAATTTAATGACACATCTAAACCTCCTTGAAAAAGAGCAACAAGATAAACCCCAATCCAGTAGACAGAAAGAAATAATTAAAATTAAATCAGAATTAAATGAATTAGAATCCCAAAAAAACTATACAAACAATCAACAAAACAAAGAGTTGGTTCTGCGAGAAAATTAACAAAATTGACAGACCCCCTAGCCAATCTTATCAGAAGAAGAAGAGAACACATCCAAATAAATAAACTCAGAGATGAGAATGGAAACATCACCACGGAAACAACCAAAATTCAGAACATTATAAGGGAATACTTCACAAAACTTTATGCTCATAAGTTTGAGAACTTGAGAGAAATGGACCTTTTCCTAGAAAATATTGACATGCCAAAACTAAACCAAGATGAGTTAAACCATCTTAACAGGCCCATCTCAAGCATTGAAATAGAAACAGCAATAAGAGACCTCCCAGCTAAGAAAAGTCCAGGACCAGATGGATTTACAGCGGAATTTTACAAGGCCTTCAAAGCAGAGCTCACACCAATATTCCTCCAACTCTTCAATGAAATTGAAAGAAAACGTCCACTACCGAAGACATTCTAGGAAGCCATCATAACCCTCCTCCCAAAACAAGGCAGGGACTCATCAAAGAAAGAGAACTATAGACCCATTTCTTTGATGAACATTGATGCAAAACTTCTCAACAAAATTTTGGCCAATCGACTTCAACAATTCTTCCAAAAAATCATACACCACGATCAAACAGGATTCATTTCAGGGATGCAAAGCTGACCCAATATATGCGAATCAATTAATATTATTCATCACATCAAGGGGAGCAAGAATAAGAACCACATGGTTATCTCAATAGACGCAGAAAAAGCATTCGACAAGATCCAACACGCCTTTATGATGAAGGTTTTGAAAAAATAAGAATCCATGGAACATTCCTCAATACAATAAAGGCTGTATATGACAAACCTACAGCCAGCATTATACTTAATGGTGAAAAACTAAACCATTTCCTCTTAACTGAGGAACAAGACAAGGATGCCCACTCTCTCCACTTCTCTTCAATCTAGTATTAGAATGCCTAGCTACCGCAATAAGACAAGATGCAGACATAAAGGGGATCCAAATAGGGAAAGAAGAAATAAAACTCTCCATCTTTGCAGATGACATGATCTTATATTTAAAGATTCCCATAGACTCCACTCCCAAATTACTCAAGCTGATTCAAAACTTTGGCAAATAGAAGGGTATAAAATTAACCCCCCCAAATCAATGGCTTTTCTGTATGCCAACAATGAGAAAAGTGTGGCTGAAATTAGGAAAGCAACTCCATTTGTAATAGCCCAACAAAAAATAAAATACCTAGGAATTAACTTAATCAAAGAAGTGAAGGGCCTCTATGATGAAAACTTTAAAATCTTGAAAAAGGAAATCAACACAGAACTTAGAAAATGGCAAAACCTCCCATGCTCCTGGATTGGAAAGATTAACATCGTGAAAATTGCAATACTTCCCAAGGCTATCTACAAATTCAACGTGATACCTATCAAAATTCCACCCTCATTCTTCAAGGAAATAGAAGAGGCAATCCAAAAATTCATATGGGACAATAAAAGACCCCGAATAGCAAAAACGCTCCTCAACGGAAAGAACACTGCTGGAGGAATGTCAATACCAAATTTCAAACTCTACTATAAAGCCATAGTAATCAAAACAGCTTGGTATTGTCATAAGAACAGACTTCAGGACCAATGGAATAGAATTGAAAACCCAGAAATGAACCTACTGACCTATAGCCAGCTAATCTTCGATAAGGGAGCTAAAACAATAGAATGGAAGAAAGACAGTCTCTTCAGTAAATGGTGCTGGCAAAATTGGTTAACTACTTGTAGAAAACTAAAGCTAGATCCTTATATATCCCCTGCACCAGAATCATTTCCAAATGGCTCAAAGACCTTGAAGTCAAAGCAGACACCCTGAAAAGTTTACAGGATGGAATAGGAGAAACCCTAGGTCTCCTTGGCTCAGGCCGAAATTTTCGGAATATAGATCTGGAAACACAACAAATCAAAGAAAGGTTGGACAAATGGGATTGCACGAAGTTGCTGAGCTTCTGCATGGTAAACGACATAGCTAGCAAGATCAATAGAAAGCCCACGGATTGGGAAAAGATCTTCACTAGCCATACAACGGTCAAGGGTCTCATATCTAAAATGTACTTGGAGCTCAAAAAATTAAATCCCCCAACAACAAATCCTCAAAGAAACAACTGCCCAATAAATAAGGCTAAAGCCTTAAAGAGAAACTTCTCTGAAGAGGAAAGAAGGATGGCCAATAGACAAATGAAGAAATGCTCAACCTCTCTAGCCATAAAAGAAATGCAAATCAAAACAACATCGAGATACCACCTCAGCCCAGTTAGAATGGCTATAATGAAGAACACTGATAACAGCTTCTGGAGGGGATGTGGACAGAAGGGAACCTTACTGCATTGTTGGTGGGAGTGTAAATTTGTTCAACCACTTTCGAAAGCTGTATGGAGGTTCCTCAAAGAACTCAACATAGAGCTCCCCTATGATCCAGCAATCCCACTTTTGGGCACTTACCCAAATGTTTACAAAGAAGACCACACTAAAGCTACCAGCACAACTATATTTATTGCAGGATTTTTTTTTTTTTACCATAGCTAAGATATGGAAGCAACCCAGATGCCCTTCGGTAGATGAATGGATCAAGAAAATGGGTTATATATACACAATGGAATTCTATGCCTCCATCAGAATGAATGACATTGCTCTATTTGTTAGGAAATGGAAAGACTTGGAAAAATTTATATTAAGTGAAGTAAGCCAGAACCAAAGAAACATAGGTCCCATGTTTTCCCTTATTTGCAGTAACTAGTATATATCTGAGTCAAGCATAAAAGTTCAGATAAATTCATGTTAGTGAAAGAACCCTATGATATCTATTCAATTTTTTTCTTTCATACTATTGTTACTAGTACATTCATAACATTATTTCTTTGTTGCTTTTTATGTCCCTCCCACACGGTATATTCCCTGCTTTCACTGTATCTGATGTAGTTATAATTTATGGAGGGGAAGGGAAAAAACAAATCGTTGAAATAGGGATTAAAGTTGGACCCATTGCAACAATGAGACGTAGAAGTGGTATGTCGAAAATGAACTTGACAACTCTGGTAGGGGGAGGGGGAGGGTCGGGTAGAGGGGTGGGGGGAGGATGGGATGGGAAGGGGAAACAAAGGAGGAGGCTACAATGCTTGATAAGATATGTACTCATATCTTGCCCATGTAATTTTAACCGCTCTGGACAGTATTTTCACAATTAAAAAAAAAAAGAATCGGCTGCTGTGGACTAAATGTTTGAGATAATCCATCTAAATCGATGACTGTGCACGTTGCTACATGTCTACCACCCCAACTACAGATGACCAGGCCTGGTGGAGCATACCTGTCACAGATAGGAGGACATCAATCCAGCCCAGCCAGAGCATATAGAGGCTCTGTTTCAGAAATGCCCAAAACAGAAAGGTGGCTCCTCAGAGCCAGGGACAGGAAACAAGTAGCGGGTCTTGGTGCCCTCAGAGGGGTGTCTGACCTGGGGTAGGGGTGGTTTGGGGGCAGCCACTCACTTGTGCTCCTGGGAGAAGTTGCTTGAGGCTGCTCCAGGTGGGGCGAGCGGGAATGGCAGTGGCATTGCACACACATGGCCTCAGAAAACCAAGGCCAGGGACCAGGTTGGGGCTTTACACAGCCTGGCTGGGTGCCATTGCCTGATGTTTGAAATTCTGAACCTTGGGAAGGCGGGGAGGGGGCTGGGGACTAGGAAGACATCTCAATTTCCTTCTGTATTCCAGTGGCCTTGAGTCTCTTCTCACCACTCAGCCATCTATACCTTCCTCAACTGCTGGTAGTGGTGTAAACTAACAGAGGGAATCCTGGTGCTACCAGGCAGCATGGAATGTGGGCGTGGCCACCATTCTTGTATCTCATTGGTCAGAAAGAACAATGAAAGAATGAGGATGTGGCCAGAATCCGGTGATGCAAATAGCATGGGCAGAGTCAAGAAGATAGCAGCTCCCCCAGCCCTTTTCCCAGGGAACAATGTCCAATTCAGTTGGAGAAAAGAGGGTGACCTGCTTTAGCCGCATGGCTGCACAGATCATTGTGTATGGCTGTTTGTTCCCAGTCGCAGACCGTAAACTGAAGATATGGCACAGTCTGTGAGCTGCTTTTGCTCAAGGCTGGCCTTCCACACTGGAGCCACAGGGATTCTGGCTTTGTTGGCACTGAAGTTGGACTTTCCTGCCTAGGGTGACTTCGACCATGATCCTCCCATCACAGCCTTGTAAATATCAAGGAAGACTGTTGAGGGCCACTGGTGCCTGCCCAATCATTGGTCTTACTGTTGTTCTTGGACAGACTGATGAGTTCCCTATCCTCGGGTTTAAGTGGTGGGAGCTATAGCCCACAGTTGGAATCCTGGTTCAGCCACCTCAAAATGGAACGAGATCCTAAGAAACTTATTCCTGTCCATATGATTGCCAATGGAATATGATGTATGTCATGATTGAAAGAGCAGTTCTTGAATGATTCTAGGATAAAATTATATAGAATTATTTTATAGGTCACTGATCGATGTTAGTTAATGCTTTATGCAGCATTTAAACAATCACATTCATAAAATGGAGACATAAATGAAATACCTATGAATTACTATACTATTACATAATATAAATGTGCCGTTTTTCTGCCAGGACTGGGATTGGAACCTATGGTCTTGGTAAGTCTGTTGCACTGTGTGGGAAGGGGAAGCTGGCCTCCTTGAAATCAAGAAATTCAAGTCTGTTCTTTAGGCCTGAAATAGATCCCCACCACTAGAAAACATCGTATTCATGTACAATTTACATATATGATTCATATTTACATACATATGTTGACTCCATATTGCATTCAGTGCAGTTATTTTACTTGTTTGTTTTATTCATGTATTGACCATTTATTTTGACTATTATGGCAAATAAAACATTGATTATATAAGATATAGGTCTGCATATGTATTCCACTTCATACCTGACACTAAGGACTTTCACAGAAAAGGAAACATGTGTCACCCTCAACTTCTTACTCCACAATTCATTTTTGGGGAGTGCTGGCAACTAAACTCACGGCCTACAAGCCTACAAGGCCCAATTCATGAATGGGTGAGTGTCAGCACGCCATCCTGGGGCAAATTGAGCTGAAAGGCTATTCCCAGGACCTGGGATCAAGCCCCAGGTGTTAGCAAAATAAGAACAGATTGACATGCAGATGGAAGTACGCTAATAAATATGTATTTATATAGAGTGTTAAAGATGTCTATATATTATTCAGTTATATAGACTACATTCCTACCAATTCCTGGGTATTTAATCATGCGTCCATGTAATTAATGTTATTGTTTTCATCCTTATACTATTAGTGAAATCAACCAGTGTCCTGAAATTATTGCATTCCTGTAGGTAATAATATTCTTTTTATGCTTCATAAATATTAAATAAAAATCAATAAGCCTCCAGAAATGATGCTGCCTAAATTTATAGTAGCATCATTCATGATCAACTCATTGAACATTGACATTGATAACATTCCATTGTTCTTCTTATGGTTGGGAACAATTTTCTTAGTATCTCCTGCCATTGTTGGTGTTAGGAGGGGGTTTCGAAATCAGGGCCTATGTTGCCACGTGGGCCTATGGCTTCCCAGATAGTCTGGCAGCCTTCAGCATTGCAAGGTGAAGTACCTTTTGCAACAGTGTCATTCAGACCCATGAGGGTCACCGTGCAAAGGAAGAAAAAGGCCACATTATTTCTGTGCATTGCTTTCCCTGAAAGACCTGAGGGTCTAGGATCCCAGAAGCAGCTGTAGGTCTAGTGGCTGCACCCCAGCCTAGGGTGATCCAAGTTGAGGCAGAGTTGCCACAATCTAAATTCAAGCCCATACTGAGAAAAGTAAAAAAAAAATTGAGCTCCCTGGCTTGCAATTCGTGATGTTTAATCTTCCAGGCTTTAAATTTGAACTCAGGATCTGGGTAAATCTGCAGCAATGTGGATGAAGGAGAAGATCACTGTACTTGAAGATAAGAAAGTCAGACCTGGGAAGATGGAGGAGAAGCTGGAGTCTAAACAAGCTCTCACATAGAAAGCAGTTTTAGAGTTCCAGTGAACAGTCCTAAGCCAGAGAATCACACCAACTGTGCCATCACAGGACAGAGAGTCAGGCCAGAGAGGGAAAATCCAGGCAAGGAGACAGATCTGAGCTCTTGCCAGCAGCTGCTGCAGCAGCGACAGCGGTGGCAGCTGTGACCGCAGGCGCCATACCTGAGCCACAGAGAGTCCGGGACGAAGGAGCCAGACACAGCGGGTGAGTGGATTCTACTCAAAACCAGCAAGAACCGACAAGGAGCAGACATCTTCATCCTGCAGTTCACAGACCAGAGACGACCCAGGAAACAAGACTCGGCGTGAGTAGAAGCCTGACGTCCTCACTCCTGCTCAGGAAGCAGAGGAGGGAAGGCCACCCCTCCCCCCCAGCACCCCAGAGGCCAGGCCCCACCTACTGAGATCAAACTCCTAGGACTTAATTTCAAATTGAGTCCAAGTACCTCATTTCCTTCCATCCCAAAACATACTTCAGCCCTTCAGGGCAGGGGGAGAAAAGGCAAAGAAAAAAATGCAAAAGTCTTGACAGCACGTTAGACCATGCAGAAGATCAAATCTCCGGGATGGAAGACAGCCTAGATATTATAGAGAAAGAACATACAACCATCCAAGACAAATCCAAGAAATATGATAGATCTATCCAACACTTGGAAGACACCATCAGAAGGCCTAATCTAAGGATAATGGGAGTAGAAGTGCACCTAGAAACAGAAATTAATGGTCTAGGAAATTTGTTTAACAGGATCCTACCAGAGAACTTCCCAAACATGCAAAAAGATAGGCCTATTCAGATACAAAAACTTTTAGAACCCCAAATAGACCAGACCAGAATAGGACATCCCACCGTCACATTATAATCCACACAGGATCAACTCAGACCAAGGAAAGGATCCTTAAAGCTGTCAAAGAGAAAAGATTAATCACCGATAAAGGGAAACCAATTAGAATCACCTCAGATTTCTCAGCAGAGACAATCAAAGCAAGAAGAGCCTGGAATGATGTATGCCATGCCCTAAAAGCAAACAACTATCAAACAAGAATACTGTACCCAGCTAAACTCTCCTTCATAACTGAAGGCCATATAAAAACCTTCCATCGCAAACAAAAATTGAAACAATACATCTCCACCAAACCAGCCCTACAAAAGATTCTTAAAGATGTCCTACACATAGAAAACCAACAAGACCACAATAAAGGCCAAGAACCTGCACCCAAACTGAGAATCCAAGAACCATAGGAAGAACCCAGTTTTCGCATCCCCCAAGAAAGTGGATAACATGGCAGGAACTCCCAAATACCTCTCAGTCCTATCTATTAACGTTAACGGACATAACTTTCCAATTAAGCGAAATAGACTGTCTAGTTGGTTTAAAAAACAAGATCCTTCAATCTGCTGCTATCAGGAGTCACATCTTGCCTGTAAAAACAAACACATTTTAAATATTAAAGGCTGGAACAAAATCTACCAAGCAAACGGCCCCCATAAACAGGCGGGAGATGCAATCCTAATATCAGATAAAATAGACTTCAAATTAAATTTCATGAAAAGAGATAAAGAAGGTCGCTACATACTAATTAACGGATCTCTCCTTGAGGAGGATATTACAATTCTAAATATCTATTCGCCAAACAATGGAGAACCCAAATTTATCCAAGAAACACTACTTTCCCTCATATCCCACATAGTTCCAATGACATTTATCGTTGGGGATTTTAACACAACATTCTCCCACTAGATATACCAACTCCGCAAAAACTCAACATAGAAAACGCAGATCTAAACAGTTGCATAGATCAACTAGATTTAACAGACATCTACCGAACATTTCACCCAACAGCATCAAAATACAAGTTTTTCTCAGCAGCATATGGAATATTTTCTAAAATAGACCACATTTTAGGCCACAAAGCAAACTTGTCCAAATTCAGAAACATTGAAGTTATCCCTTGCATTCTCTGGGCCCAAAACGGAATAAAATTAGAACTCAACACCAAAAGCCACCAAAGAAAGTCCGGTAACACATGGAGGCTGAACAACACACTGCTGAATCACGAGTGGGTCTTGGAAAAGATTAGAAAGGACATTCAAATATTCATGCTATTCAACAAAAATGAGCACACAAATTACCAGCTCCTCTGGGACACAGCAAAGGCATTACTCAGAGGCAAGTTTATACCTCTGAGCTCCTACATCAACAAATTGGAGAGATCTGAAAGCAACAATTTAATGACACATCTAAACCTCCTTGAAAAAGAGCAACAAGATAAACCCCAATCCAGTAGACAGAAAGAAATAATTAAAATTAAATCAGAATTAAATGAATTAGAATCCCAAAAAAACTATACAAACAATCAACAAAACAAAGAGTTGGTTCTGCGAGAAAATTAACAAAATTGACAGACCCCCTAGCCAATCTTATCAGAAGAAGAAGAGAACACATCCAAATAAATAAACTCAGAGATGAGAATGGAAACATCACCACGGAAACAACCAAAATTCAGAACATTATAAGGGAATACTTCACAAAACTTTATGCTCATAAGTTTGAGAACTTGAGAGAAATGGACCTTTTCCTAGAAAATATTGACATGCCAAAACTAAACCAAGATGAGTTAAACCATCTTAACAGGCCCATCTCAAGCATTGAAATAGAAACAGCAATAAGAGACCTCCCAGCTAAGAAAAGTCCAGGACCAGATGGATTTACAGCGGAATTTTACAAGGCCTTCAAAGCAGAGCTCACACCAATATTCCTCCAACTCTTCAATGAAATTGAAAGAAAACGTCCACTACCGAAGACATTCTAGGAAGCCATCATAACCCTCCTCCCAAAACAAGGCAGGGACTCATCAAAGAAAGAGAACTATAGACCCATTTCTTTGATGAACATTGATGCAAAACTTCTCAACAAAATTTTGGCCAATCGACTTCAACAATTCTTCCAAAAAATCATACACCACGATCAAACAGGATTCATTTCAGGGATGCAAAGCTGACCCAATATATGCGAATCAATTAATATTATTCATCACATCAAGGGGAGCAAGAATAAGAACCACATGGTTATCTCAATAGACGCAGAAAAAGCATTCGACAAGATCCAACACGCCTTTATGATGAAGGTTTTGAAAAAATAAGAATCCATGGAACATTCCTCAATACAATAAAGGCTGTATATGACAAACCTACAGCCAGCATTATACTTAATGGTGAAAAACTAAACCATTTCCTCTTAACTGAGGAACAAGACAAGGATGCCCACTCTCTCCACTTCTCTTCAATCTAGTATTAGAATGCCTAGCTACCGCAATAAGACAAGATGCAGACATAAAGGGGATCCAAATAGGGAAAGAAGAAATAAAACTCTCCATCTTTGCAGATGACATGATCTTATATTTAAAGATTCCCATAGACTCCACTCCCAAATTACTCAAGCTGATTCAAAACTTTGGCAAATAGAAGGGTATAAAATTAACCCCCCCAAATCAATGGCTTTTCTGTATGCCAACAATGAGAAAAGTGTGGCTGAAATTAGGAAAGCAACTCCATTTGTAATAGCCCAACAAAAAATAAAATACCTAGGAATTAACTTAATCAAAGAAGTGAAGGGCCTCTATGATGAAAACTTTAAAATCTTGAAAAAGGAAATCAACACAGAACTTAGAAAATGGCAAAACCTCCCATGCTCCTGGATTGGAAAGATTAACATCGTGAAAATTGCAATACTTCCCAAGGCTATCTACAAATTCAACGTGATACCTATCAAAATTCCACCCTCATTCTTCAAGGAAATAGAAGAGGCAATCCAAAAATTCATATGGGACAATAAAAGACCCCGAATAGCAAAAACGCTCCTCAACGGAAAGAACACTGCTGGAGGAATGTCAATACCAAATTTCAAACTCTACTATAAAGCCATAGTAATCAAAACAGCTTGGTATTGTCATAAGAACAGACTTCAGGACCAATGGAATAGAATTGAAAACCCAGAAATGA
The DNA here is from genome assembly GCF_019054845.1 of Dipodomys spectabilis. Lineage (NCBI taxonomy): Eukaryota > Metazoa > Chordata > Mammalia > Rodentia > Heteromyidae > Dipodomys > Dipodomys spectabilis. Next base: position 939,586 of record NW_024870866.1, read on the forward strand.
ACCTACTGACCTATAGCCAGCTAATCTTCGATAAGGGAGCTAAAACAATAGAATGGAAGAAAGACAGCCTCTTCAGTAAATGGTGCTGGCAAAATTGGTTAACTACTTGTAGAAAACTAAAGCTAGATCCTTATATATCCCCTGCACCAGAATCATTTCCAAATGGCTCAAAGACCTTGAAGTCAAAGCAGACACCCTGAAAAGTTTACAGGATGGAATAGGACAAACCCTAGGTCTCCTTGGCTCAGGCCGAAATTTTCGGAATATAGATCTGGAAACACAACAAATCAAAGAAAGGTTGGACAAATGGGATTGCACGAAGTTGCTGAGCTTCTGCATGGTAAACGACATAGCTAGCAAGATCAATAGAAAGCCCACGGATTGGGAAAAGATCTTCACTAGCCATACAACGGTCAAGGGTCTCATATCTAAAATGTACTTGGAGCTCAAAAAATTAAATCCCCCAACAACAAATCCTCAAAGAAACAACTGCCCAATAAATAAGGCTAAAGCCTTAAAGAGAAACTTCTCTGAAGAGGAAAGAAGGATGGCCAATAGACAAATGAAGAAATGCTCAACCTCTCTAGCCATAAAAGAAATGCAAATCAAAACAACATCGAGATACCACCTCAGCCCAGTTAGAATGGCTATAATGAAGAACACTGATAACAGCTTCTGGAGGGGATGTGGACAGAAGGGAACCTTACTGCATTGTTGGTGGGAGTGTAAATTTGTTCAACCACTTTCGAAAGCTGTATGGAGGTTCCTCAAAGAACTCAACATAGAGCTCCCCTATGATCCAGCAATCCCACTTTTGGGCACTTACCCAAATGTTTACAAAGAAGACCACACTAAAGCTACCAGCACAACTATATTTATTGCAGGATTTTTTTTTTTTACCATAGCTAAGATATGGAAGCAACCCAGATGCCCTTCGGTAGATGAATGGATCAAGAAAATGGGTTATATATACACAATGGAATTCTATGCCTCCATCAGAATGAATGACATTGCTCTATTTGTTAGGAAATGGAAAGACTTGGAAAAATTTATATTAAGTGAAGTAAGCCAGAACCAAAGAAACATAGGTCCCATGTTTTCCCTTATTTGCAGTAACTAGTATATATCTGAGTCAAGCATAAAAGTTCAGATAAATTCATGTTAGTGAAAGAACCCTATGATATCTATTCAATTTTTTTCTTTCATACTATTGTTACTAGTACATTCATAACATTATTTCTTTGTTGCTTTTTATGTCCCTCCCACACGGTATATTCCCTGCTTTCACTGTATCTGATGTAGTTATAATTTATGGAGGGGAAGGGAAAAAACAAATCGTTGAAATAGGGATTAAAGTTGGACCCATTGCAACAATGAGACGTAGAAGTGGTATGTCGAAAATGAACTTGACAACTCTGGTAGGGGGAGGGGGAGGGTCGGGTAGAGGGGTGGGGGGAGGATGGGATGGGAAGGGGAAACAAAGGAGGAGGCTACAATGCTTGATAAGATATGTACTCATATCTTGCCCATGTAATTTTAACCGCTCTGGACAGTATTTTCACAATTAAAAAAAAAAAGAATCGGCTGCTGTGGACTAAATGTTTGAGATAATCCATCTAAATCGATGACTGTGCACGTTGCTACATGTCTACCACCCCAACTACAGATGACCAGGCCTGGTGGAGCATACCTGTCACAGATAGGAGGACATCAATCCAGCCCAGCCAGAGCATATAGAGGCTCTGTTTCAGAAATGCCCAAAACAGAAAGGTGGCTCCTCAGAGCCAGGGACAGGAAACAAGTAGCGGGTCTTGGTGCCCTCAGAGGGGTGTCTGACCTGGGGTAGGGGTGGTTTGGGGGCAGCCACTCACTTGTGCTACTGGGAGAAGTTGCTTGAGGCTGCTCCAGGTGGGGCGAGCGGGAATGGCAGTGGCATTGCAGACACATGGCCTCAGAGAACCATGGCCAGGGACCAGGCTGGGGCTTTACACAGCCTGGCTGGGTGCCATTGCCTGATGTTTGAAATTCTGAACCTTGGGAAGGCGGGGAGGGGGCTGGGGACTAGGAAGACATCTCAATTTCCTTCTGTATTCCAGTGGCCTTGAGTCTCTTCTCACCACTCAGCCATCTATACCTTCCTCAACTGCTGGTAGTGGTGTAAACTAACAGAGGGAATCCTGGTGCTACCAGGCAGCATGGAATGTGGGCGTGGCCACCATTCTTGTATCTCATTGGTCAGAAAGAACAATGAAAGAATGAGGATGTGGCCAGAATCCGGTGATGCAAATAGCATGGGCAGAGTCAAGAAGATAGCAGCTCCCCCAGCCCTTTTCCCAGGGAACAATGTCCAATTCAGTTGGAGAAAAGAGGGTGACCTGCTTTAGCCGCATGGCTGCACAGATCATTGTGTATGGCTGTTTGTTCCCAGTCGCAGACCGTAAACTGAAGATATGGCACAGTCTGTGAGCTGCTTTTGCTCAAGGCTGGCCTTCCACACTGGAGCCACAGGGATTCTGGCTTTGTTGGCACTGAAGTTGGACTTTCCTGCCTAGGGTGACTTCGACCATGATCCTCCCATCACAGCCTTGTAAATATCAAGGAAGACTGTTGAGGGCCACTGGTGCCTGCCCAATCATTGGTCTTACTGTTGTTCTTGGACAGACTGATGAGTTCCCTATCCTCGGGTTTAAGTGGTGGGAGCTATAGCCCACAGTTGGAATCCTGGTTCAGCCACCTCAAAATGGAACGAGATCCTAAGAAACTTATTCCTGTCCATATGATTGCCAATGGAATATGATGTATATCATGATTGAAAGAGCAGTTCTTGAATGATTCTAGGATAAAATTATATAGAATTATTTTATAGGTCACTGATCGATGTTAGTTAATGCTTTATGCAGCATTTAAACAATCACATTCATAAAATGGAGACATAAATGAAATACCTATGAATTACTATACTATTACATAATATAAATGTGCCGTTTTTCTGCCAGGACTGGGATTGGAACCTATGGTCTTGGTAAGTCTGTTGCACTGTGTGGGAAGGGGAAGCTGGCCTCCTTGAAATCAAGAAATTCAAGTCTGTTCTTTAGGCCTGAAATAGATCCCCACCACTAGAAAACATCGTATTCATGTACAATTTACATATATGATTCATATTTACATACATATGTTGACTCCATATTGCATTCAGTGCAGTTATTTTACTTGTTTGTTTTATTCATGTATTGACCATTTATTTTGACTATTATGGCAAATAAAACATTGATTATATAAGATATAGGTCTGCATATGTATTCCACTTCATACCTGACACTAAGGACTTTCACAGAAAAGGAAACATGTGTCACCATCAACTTCTTACTCCACAATTCATTTTTGGGGAGTGCTGGCAACTAAACTCACGGCCTACAAGCCTACAAGGCCCAATTCATGAATGGGTGAGTGTCAGCACGCCATCCTGGGGCAAATTGAGCTGAAAGGCTATTCCCAGGACCTGGGATCAAGCCCCAGGTGTTAGCAAAATAAGAACAGATTGACATGCAGATGGAAGTACGCTAATAAATATGTATTTATATAGAGTGTTAAAGATGTCTATATATTATTCAGTTATATAGACTACATTCCTACCAATTCCTGGGTATTTAATCATGCGTCCATGTAATTAATGTTATTGTTTTCATCCTTATACTATTAGTGAAATCAACCAGTGTCCTGAAATTATTGCATTCCTGTAGGTAATAATATTCTTTTTATGCTTCATAAATATTAAATAAAAATCAATAAGCCTCCAGAAATGATGCTGCCTAAATTTATAGTAGCATCATTCATGATCAACTCATTGAACATTGACATTGATAACATTCCATTGTTCTTCTTATGGTTGGGAACAATTTTCTTAGTATCTCCTGCCATTGTTGGTGTTAGGAGGGGGTTTCGAAATCAGGGCCTATTTTGCCACGTGGGCCTATGGCTTCCCAGATAGTCTGGCAGCCTTCAGCATTGCAAGGTGAAGTACCTTTTGCAACAGTGTCATTCAGACCATGAGGGTCACCGTGCAAAGGAAGAAAAGGCCACATTATTTCTGTGCATTGCTTTCCCTGAAAGACCTGAGGGTCTAGGATCCCAGAAGCAGCTGTAGGTCTAGTGGCTGCACCCCAGCCTAGGGTGATCCAAGTTGAGGCAGAGTTGCCACAATCTAAATTCAAGCCCATACTGAGAAAAGTAAAATAAAAAATTGAGCTCCCTGGCTTGCAATTCGTGATGTTTAATCTTCCAGGCTTTAAATTTGAACTCAGGATCTGGGTAAATCTGCAGCAATGTGGATGAAGGAGAAGATCACTGTACTTGAAGATAAGAAAGTCAGACCTGGGAAGATGGAGGAGAAGCTGGAGTCTAAACAAGCTCTCACATAGAAAGCAGTTTTAGAGTTCCAGTGAACAGTCCTAAGCCAGAGAATCACACCAACTGTGCCATCACAGGACAGAGAGTCAGGCCAGAGAGGGAAAATCCAGGCAAGGAGACAGATCTGAGCTCTTGCCAGCAGCTGCTGCAGCAGCGACAGCGGTGGCAGCTGTGACCGCAGGCGCCATACCTGAGCCACAGAGAGTCCGGGACGAAGGAGCCAGACACAGCGGGCGAGTGGATTCTACTCAAAACCAGCAAGAACCGACAAGGAGCAGACATCTTCATCCTGCAGTTCACAGACCAGAGACGACCCAGGAAACAAGACTCGGCGTGAGTAGAAGCCTGACGTCCTCACTCCTGCTCAGGAAGCAGAGGAGGGAAGGCCACCCCTCCCCCCCAGCACCCCAGAGGCCCAGGCCCCACCTACTGAGATCAAACTCCTAGCACATAATTTCAAATTGAGTCCAAGTACCTCATTTACTTCAATCCCAAAACATACTTCAGCCCTTCAGGGCAGGGGGAGAAAAGGCAAAGAAAAAAGATGCAAAAGTCTTGACAGCACGTTAGACCATGCAGAAGATCAAATCTCCGGGATGGAAGACAGCCTAGATATTATAGAGAAAGAACATACAACCATCCAAGACAAATCCAAGAAATATGATAGATCTATCCAACACTTGGAAGACACCATCAGAAGGCCTAATCTAAGGATAATGGGAGTAGAAGTGCACCTAGAAACAGAAATTAATGGTCTAGGAAATTTGTTTAACAGGATCCTACCAGAGAACTTCCCAAACATGCAAAAAGATAGGCCTATTCAGATACAAAAACTTTTAGAACCCCAAATAGACCAGACCAGAATAGGACATCCCACCGTCACATTATAATCCACACAGGATCAACTCAGACCAAGGAAAGGATCCTTAAAGCTGTCTAAGAGAAAAGATTAATCACCGATAAAGGGAAACCAATTAGAATCACCTCAGATTTCTCAGCAGAGACAATCAAAGCAAGAAGAGCCTGGAATGATGTATGCCATGCCCTAAAAGCAAACAACTATCAAACAAGAATACTGTACCCAACTAAACTCTCCTTCATAACTGAAGGCCATATAAAAACCTTCCATCGCAAACAAAAATTGAAACAATACATCTCCACCAAACCAGCCCTACAAAAGATTCTTAAAGATGTCCTACACATAGAAAACCAACAAGACCACAATAAAGGCCAAGAACCTGCACCCAAACTGAGAATCCAAGAACCATAGGAAGAACCCAGTTTTCGCATCCCCCAAGAAAGTGGATAACATGGCAGGAACTCCCAAATACCTCTCAGTCCTATCTATTAACGTTAACGGACATAACTTTCCAATTAAGCGAAATAGACTGTCTAGTTGGTTTAAAAAACAAGATCCTTCAATCTGCTGCTATCAGGAGTCACATCTTGCCTGTAAAAACAAACACATTTTAAATATTAAAGGCTGGAACAAAATCTACCAAGCAAACGGCCCCCATAAACAGGTGGGAGATGCAATCCTAATATCAGATAAAATAGACTTCAAATTAAATTTCATGAAAAGAGATAAAGAAGGTCGCTACATACTAATTAACGGATCTCTCCTTGAGGAGGATATTACAATTCTAAATATCTATTCGCCAAACAATGGAGAACCCAAATTTATCCAAGAAACACTACTTTCCCTCATATCCCACATAGTTCCAATGACATTTATCGTTGGGGATTTTAACACAACATTCTCCCACTAGATATACCAACTCCGCAAAAACTCAACATAGAAAACGCAGATCTAAACAGTTGCATAGATCAACTAGATTTAACAGACATCTACCGAACATTTCACCCAACAGCATCAAAATACAAGTTTTTCTCAGCAGCATATGGAATATTTTCTAAAATAGACCACATTTTAGGCCACAAAGCAAACTTGTCCAAATTCAGAAACATTGAAGTTATCCCTTGCATTCTCTGGGCCCAAAACGGAATAAAATTAGAACTCAACACCAAAAGCCACCAAAGAAAGTCCGGTAACACATGGAGGCTGAACAACACACTGCTGAATCACGAGTGGGTCTTGGAAAAGATTAGAAAGGACATTCAAATGTTCATGCTATTCAACAAAAATGAGCACACAAATTACCAGCTCCTCTGGGACACAGCAAAGGCATTACTCAGAGGCAAGTTTATACCTCTGAGCTCCTACATCAACAAATTGGAGAGATCTGAAAGCAACAATTTAATGACACATCTAAACCTCCTTGAAAAAGAGCAACAAGATAAACCCCAATCCAGTAGACAGAAAGAAATAATTAAAATTAAATCAGAATTAAATGAATTAGAATCCCAAAAAAACTATACAAACAATCAACAAAACAAAGAGTTGGTTCTGCGAGAAAATTAACAAAATTGACAGACCCCCTAGCCAATCTTATCAGAAGAAGAAGAGAACACATCCAAATAAATAAACTCAGAGATGAGAATGGAAACATCACCACGGAAACAACCAAAATTCAGAACATTATAAGGGAATACTTCACAAAACTTTATGCTCATAAGTTTGAGAACTTGAGAGAAATGGACCTTTTCCTAGAAAATATTGACATGCCAAAACTAAACCAAGATGAGTTAAACCATCTTAACAGGCCCATCTCAAGCATTGAAATAGAAACAGCAATAAGAGACCTCCCAGCTAAGAAAAGTCCAGGACCAGATGGATTTACAGCGGAATTTTACAAGGCCTTCAAAGCAGAGCTCACACCAATATTCCTCCAACTCTTCAATGAAATTGAAAGAAAACGTCCACTACCGAAGACATTCTAGGAAGCCATCATAACCCTCCTCCCAAAACAAGGCAGGGACTCATCAAAGAAAGAGAACTATAGACCCATTTCTTTGATGAACATTGATGCAAAACTTCTCAACAAAATTTTGGCCAATCGACTTCAACAATTCTTCCAAAAAATCATACACCACGATCAAACAGGATTCATTTCAGGGATGCAAAGCTGACCCAATATATGCGAATCAATTAATATTATTCATCACATCAAGGGGAGCAAGAATAAGAACCACATGGTTATCTCAATAGACGCAGAAAAAGCATTCGACAAGATCCAACACGCCTTTATGATGAAGGTTTTGAAAAAATAAGAATCCATGGAACATTCCTCAATACAATAAAGGCTGTATATGACAAACCTACAGCCAGCATTATACTTAATGGTGAAAAACTAAACCATTTCCTCTTAACTGAGGAACAAGACAAGGATGCCCACTCTCTCCACTTCTCTTCAATCTAGTATTAGAATGCCTAGCTACCGCAATAAGACAAGATGCAGACATAAAGGGGATCCAAATAGGGAAAGAAGAAATAAAACTCTCCATCTTTGCAGATGACATGATCTTATATTTAAAGATTCCCATAGACTCCACTCCCAAATTACTCAAGCTGATTCAAAACTTTGGCAAATAGAAGGGTATAAAATTAACCCCCCCAAATCAATGGCTTTTCTGTATGCCAACAATGAGAAAAGTGTGGCTGAAATTAGGAAAGCAACTCCATTTGTAATAGCCCAACAAAAAATAAAATACCTAGGAATTAACTTAATCAAAGAAGTGAAGGGCCTCTATGATGAAAACTTTAAAATCTTGAAAAAGGAAATCAACACAGAACTTAGAAAATGGCAAAACCTCCCATGCTCCTGGATTGGAAAGATTAACATCGTGAAAATTGCAATACTTCCCAAGGCTATCTACAAATTCAACGTGATACCTATCAAAATTCCACCCTCATTCTTCAAGGAAATAGAAGAGGCAATCCAAAAATTCATATGGGACAATAAAAGACCCCGAATAGCAAAAACGCTCCTCAACGGAAAGAACACTGCTGGAGGAATGTCAATACCAAATTTCAAACTCTACTATAAAGCCATAGTAATCAAAACAGCTTGGTATTGTCATAAGAACAGACTTCAGGACCAATGGAATAGAATTGAAAACCCAGAAATGAACCTACTGACCTATAGCCAGCTAATCTTCGATAAGGGAGCTAAAACAATAGAATGGAAGAAAGACAGCCTCTTCAGTAAATGGTGCTGGCAAAATTGGTTAACTAATTGTAGAAAACTTATGCTAGTTCCCTATATATCCCCGTGCACCAGAATCATCTCCAAATGGCTCAAAGACCTTGAAGTCAAAGCAGACACTCTGAAAACTTTACAGGATGGAATAGGAGAAACCCTAGGTCTCCTTGGCTCAGGCCGAAATTTTCGGAATATAGATCTGGAAACACAACAAATCAAAGAAAGATTGGACAAATGGGATTGCATGAAGTTGCAGAGCTTATGCATGGCAAACGACATAGCTAGCATTATCAATAGAAAGCCCACAGATTGGGAAAAGATCTTCACTTGCCATACAACGGTCATGGATCTCATATCTAAAATGTACTTGGAGCTCAAAAATTAAATCCCCCAACAACAAATCCTCAAAGAAACAACTGCCCAATAAATAAGTGGGCTAAAGACTTGAAGAGAAACTTCTGTGAAGTAGAAAGAAGGATATCCAACAGACACATGAAGAAATACTCAACCTAGCTAGCCATAAAAGAAATGCAAATCAAAACAACATTGAGGTACCACCTCACCCCAGCTAGAATGGATATAATCAAGGTCTCTAACAACAACAGATGCTGGAGGCCATGTGGACAGAATGGAACCTTACTTCATTGTTGGTTGGAGTGTAAACTTGTTCAACCACTTTGGAAAGCAGTATGGAGGTTCCTGAAAAGACTTCACGTGGAGCTCCCCTATGATCCAGCAATCCCACTTTTGGCCATTTATCCAAATGTTTTCAAACAAGACCACACTAAAGCTACCAGCACAACTATGTTTATTGCAGCATAATTTACCATAGCTAAGATCTGGAACCAACCCAGATGCCCCTCAGTATATGAATGGATCAAGAAAAGGTGGTATATATACACAATGGAATTCTATGCCTCCATCAGAAAGAATGACATTTCCCCATTTGTTAGGAAATGGAATGGCTTAGAAAAAATTATATTAAGTGAAGTAAGCCAAGCCCAAAGAAACAAAGGTCCATGGTTTCCCTTATTTGCAATATCTATTATATGTATGAGTCAAACAGGAAAGGTCAGATAATGTGATGTTAGGAAAATTAACCCTTAGATAAATATTTAAATGTTTTTTTTCTTTCTTGCATTTGTTTCTAACTCATTTATAAGATTATTTCCTGGTAGCTTTGTATGTCCCTCACCCACAGTACAACCCCTGCTTTCACTATATTTGATGTCGGTATAATTTGTGGAGGAGATGGGGAAAAACAAGACGGTTAAGGATACAGGTGGACCCGATGCAACTATGAGAAGTACAAGTTGTCATGTTAAAAATGAACTTTACAACTTTGGTGCGGGGGGGGGGGGAGCGGGAGTGGGTGGTGGGGTTGCGGAAGGCTGGGAAGGGATGGGAAGGGTAAACAAAGGAGGAGGCTGCAATGCTTGATACGAAATGTACTCATTATCTTGCCCATGTATTTGTAACCCCTCTGTAAAATATGTTCACAAAACATTAAAATTAAAATTAATTTGAAAAAATGTTATATGTGAAAATTAATGAGGTCAACAAGAGATATTGAGGACAAAAAGACCTAAGAATTACAATTGCAGCATATCCCAAAAGTTATGATGACAGGATAGGTTTGTAATGTGAAGGGGTGTTATGTGATATTGTGATATGTGGTTATTGTGATATTACAGTGGCAACGTAATGTAAAAAGGGATTGTAATGTCTCAATGGTTATGAGTTCACGATTTCTTTATGATATCAACCTACAGGCCGCATTTTAAATAGAATGAAATCACAGAAAAGACATTCATAATGTGTCTATGATGTCACAAGGACAATGTGAAGATCTAAATCTATCATATCATTTTAGTTTTGTGATTTCCCAATGAGCAGATGTTGTCTAAATTTCAATGTGATGTCACAATTGTGATGAACTCACAAACTGTTTTTGATGTTAAAATGTTTTGTCTGATTCTCAATTGTCAATATTTCACAGTGGGGATTGGAGTACACACAAAGAGAATGTGATATCACAAAGCTATGTATTTTATCAAAGGATATAAGAGGTCATAATAGATTTGAGATGTCACAATGTGATCCTGGTGTCAAACCAGCAATGTGATGTCACAATGGGTTTGTGATGTCACACTGGTGATGAGAACATAATGGATTAGTTATGCCACGACTTTTAATATCACAATTATTTGTCCAATTTTTATTGCTACTAGACCACCATGAGGACACGGTAAAAACCAGCAGTGCCCTTATAATCCTCGGGAACAGATAGTCATCACGGCCTCTTGGTCTGGACCACCAGAGAGGGTGGCTTTATGTCACTGTAGGGGGCAGGACATGCTGCTAAAGGAGATAGGATGTCAAGCCCCACATGGTGAGCTACCAAGAAGTCATTGGGCATGAACATTTGGGAAGTGATGATTGAAAACTGTTATGCAGAAAACATCGCAGTGGGGGAAGGGCACAGCCTATATATAGGCTGCAGGTTCAGAGCAACAGAAGGGGAGAGAAAAAGGGGAAAGTCCTGGAAGGAAAGAAGTGATGAGCCTGTAGGAAGGTAAAGACCGGGGAGGAGTGGAAATTGAGGGAGAGCAGGAGGTGAAGGATGGCAGCTGGCCACCTGGATATGGCAGGGCAGGACTGTCAAGAGTAGAGCAGCCTGAAAAGAAGAAGGGTATGGTGGAAGGAAAAAATGAAAAGACCTGAAATGTAGGAAAAGTCTAGAGAGAAGGAGGATGAAGAGCACGGAAAAAGCCTTGTCCTTTGAAGTGTGGAGTTTTGGAGATCATTATTTTGGGGGATGGTTGTTTGCAGACCAGTTAACAAATGGCTGGGCTTCTGTTTGGAGATCTGAGGGTTCATGGTTGAGGCTGAATTTAGCTCTGGGCATCCAGCCCAGGTCAAGGTAGTCGCTTGTTACAAAATTTATGAGGACAAGGCAGGTTTGTGATGTTATGTTGCATTAATGATATCACAATGTCAATATGAGGTCGCAAAGGGATTGTATTGTTACAATGGTGATCTGGTCGCAATGGGTTTCTGAAATCAAACTATATCCCACATTTGAGATAGAATTAAATCACAGAATAGGCAATCACATTGTCTCTATGACCTCACAAGGATAATGTGACGTCATAATGCTATGATGTCATTGTCATTTTGGGATGTCACAATGGGCTGATGTTATCCTAACAACAATGTGATCTCACTCTGGAGATGATGTCACAAAGCATTTGTAATGGTAAAACGGCCTGTCTGATATCAGTTGTCCTTTGCTCACAATGAGGATATAATTACCCAAAGGGACTGTGATGTCACAAACACTATGTGCTTTTTCAAAGGTGCTAAGAGGTCACAACAGGTTTGGTATATCACAAGGTGATCATGATATCACTGTGGAACTATGATGTCACAATGGGTTTGTGATGTCACAGTGGGGATAAGGTCACACTTCGATAGTGATGTCACTATGAATTTGTAATAGGTGATATTACTAGATCACAATGAAGATAGGAGTTCACATAAGGATCTAGAAGTCAGAAAGGCCATGAATTTTGTAAAATATTATGAGTACATAATAGATTGGTGGAAATGCGATGGGACAGAGATATCCCATTGGCAATATAAAGTTACGATTACATGAGATAGTATTGTTTTGAAGTCACAAATAGTTGGTAATGCCATATAGGTGATGAGGTCATATAGATTTGTGATTTCGCAATGGGATGGTGATGTCACAATCTCATTCTAGGTCTCTAATTGACAATGAATATATAAGTTCACAAGGGATAATGATGTATCCGAAGGCATATGTTGGCACAAGTGTAATGAGTCTTAACAGATGTCACAATGTGACTCAATGTTCATGACATCTGGCAATGTGATGTCACAGTAGTTGTGATGTCACACTGGATTTCTGATATCACATGCCATACCTGATGTATTATGAATTAAACAATTATTAGCTCAGGGAGTCTAGAGATCACACTGGCAGCATGTCAAAACATTTATGAGGATAGGACAGTTTTGTGATCTCACAGTGGGTTAGTGATATCATAATGGCAATGTGGTGTCATCAAGGTATTGTGATGTCATAATGGTTATGTTGTCACAATCTATTTCTGGTATCAACCCACCTTCCACATTTGAAATAGAATGAAATCACAGAATAGGCATTCCAATGTGTCTGCGACATCACAATGAGTATGTGATGTCATAATGCTAGGAAGTCATTGTTGTTTTATAATGTCACAATGGTCTGATGGTGTCATAATGACAATGTAATGTTACACTGGTGATGATGTCACAAAAGTTTTGCGATGTTAAAATGGCATGTGTGATCTCAGCTCAAAATGAGGATATGGGTACACAAAGGGCCTGTGATGACACAAAGGCCATGCTTTCAAAGCTTCTGAGGTCATAATACGGTTGGGATGTCACAATATGATCATGGTGGCACAATGGCAATGTGATATCACAATGAGTTTGTGATGTCACCGCTGTGATGATGTCACAATGTGTTAGTGATATCTCATCAAGTTTTAATATAACAATGACATATACAACTTCAATTGCTTCTAATTCATTATTAGGATACTGTAATAACCAGTGTTGCCAGAATTATCTGTTGGAGCCTATAATCATTGTAAATTCTTGGCCTGGCCCACAGGAGAATATGGGGAATGCCGCCAAAGGTGGAGGTGTCAGGCCTCACATGGTGAGCTGTCAATAAGTGATTGAGCATTGGGCAGATTGGGAAGAGACGATTAAAAATTGTTAGGCAAGAGACACGTTGGAGTGAGGAAGGGTACAACCTACATATAGGTTGCATTTTCAGAGCATTGGAAGTGGGGATAAAAATGGGAGCTACCCGGATGGAAGAAAGTGATGAGACAACAGGAAGGAAAAAACCTGAGAAGAGAGGAAGATGAGGGAGAGCAGAAGGTTGGCAAATGGTCACTGGGTCAGAGTAGAGCAGGCCTGTGGAGATTGGAGAGACCTGAAGAGAAGAAGGAAATGGTGGAAAGGAAAAAGGGAACGACCAGGAAGGAAGGACAGGTCTGTAGTGAAGGAGGGAGGAATGAAAAAGTAAAAAGCCTTGCCCATTGAGGTTTGGAGATTCGGAAATCATAATTTTTTGGCCGGTGGTTTGCAGACCAATTAAGAAAGGGTGGGGCTGCCCATTGGAGGTCTCAGGTTTGGTGGTCAAGGCTGCTTTTGGACCTGGCTATCCAGGCCAGGATAAGGTAATCTCAGTCCTCTTGCTATTGTAAATTGTTTTATTATATTAAATGTGACTACACGGTTTGTATCCTTGTCTTAGAGGTCATAAGTACACGAGTTCACAGAAAGAGCTTGAAGTCTCAAAGGCCACGAATTTTCTAAGATGAGAAGTGGCCATATAGGTTTGTAAAAACACAATTGGACAGTGATATCACAACGGCAATACCACAATATCATGTCAAAATAATGCTTTGATACTAGAATTATTTCTTGATGCCATTCTCGTGATGAGGTCACCATAAGTTTGTGATGTCACAATGGGTTCATGATGTCAGATGGCAGATCTCAATGGTCATTAATTGGAAATGAATATATGAGTTCAAAAAGGGACTGTAGTGTCTCCAAAGGCATGTGTTGTCACAAATGTGATGCCGTTCTCAAAGGTTTGTGATGTCACAATTTGACACAATGGTCATGATATCTGGCAGTATGTTGTCACAGGGGATTTCTGATATCACATGTCATATCAGAAATATGAGATTGAAAATAGATTATGAGCTCACTAAGGGTCTAACATATGACAATGTCACAAAACTTATAAGGACAGGACTGGTTTGTGATGGCACAGCAGGTTAATGATGTCACAATGGCAATGTGATGTCACAAAGGATTGTGATATCACAATGGTTATATGGTCAAATGGGTTTCTAAAATAGAATGAATTCACAGAATAAGCCTTCACACTGTTATGTCTATGACATAACGATGTCACTGTGATTTATCATGCTATGATGCCATTGTCATTTGGTGATGTCACAATGAGCTGATGGTGTCATAATGACAATTTGATGTCACTGCTGATTTATGATACAATGGTTATGAGGTCAATTATGTTTCTGATATCAACACACATGTCAAATTTTAAATAGAATGACAAAGCCTGGCATGGGTGGCTCATGCCTGTAATCCCAGCTACTCAGGAGGCTGAGATCTAAGGATTGCAGTTCAAAGTCACCTCAGGCCGGAAAGTCCATGAGCCTCTTATCTCCAATAAAAACCACTAGAAAACCAGAAGTGGTGCTGTGGCTCGAGTGATAGTGTGCTCGCCTAGAGCTGTAGAGTAGGGACAGCACCCAAGCCCAGAGTTCAAGTCCCATGACCAACTACAACAACAAAAAAGAATAAAAACGGGCATTCACAATCTGTTTATAACATCACAATGACAATGTGATCTCATAATATTATCTTGTCATAGTTTTCTGATGTCAAAAGTAGTTGATGCTGTTATAATGAGAATGTTATGTCACACTGGTGCTGTCACAAAGTGTTCATGATGTTAAAATGGCATGTCTGATATCAATTGTCAGTTCATAATGAGGGTATAGTTAAACAAAAGGATTGTGATGTCACAAAGGCCATGTGTTTTTCAAAGGTGCTAAGAGGTCCTAATAAGTTTGGGATGTTACAATGTGATAGTGATGTCAAATATCTATGAAAGCTCACAATGGGTTTGTGATGTCACACTGGTGATGAAATCAAAGTTTTGTGAAGTCACATCTCATAATCACATGCCCAATTCAGTTGCTACTATTTCACAATGAGGATAAGAGTTCACAGAAGACAAATATAAAAGGCCCTGAATTTTCTAAAATGCTATGAAGACATACTAGGTTATTGAAAACACAATGGAACAGTGATATCACTATGGCAATGTGATGTTGCAATATGATGACTTAAAAATGTTTTGATACCACAATTAGTGATGCCACACTAGTAATGAGTTTATAAGAGGTGATGTCACAATGGGTTGGTGACATCAAAATGACACATGTGATCTCAATTGTCAACTCACAATGAGTATATGTGCTCACAAAGGGACTGTGATATCTCCAAAGGCATGCGTTGTCTCAAAAGTGAAGTCCTAATGTGGGTGTTATCAGAATGTGACAAATGCTCATATTATCTATCAGTGTGATGTCACCATGATATAAATGTCACATTGGATTCGGGTATCAAATTTCATACCTGGATTGGGTATGAGAGGATTGGAATTTCACAGTGGATTAGTGATATTACTATGGAAATGTAGGGTCACCAAGGGATTGTGCTACCACAATGGCTAATAGATCACAACGTGTTTCTACTCTAATAGGTTTTTGCTGTCACAATTGGTTGGAAATGTCACAATGGCATGTCGATTCTCAAATATCATT
The DNA here is from genome assembly GCF_019054845.1 of Dipodomys spectabilis. NCBI lineage: Eukaryota > Metazoa > Chordata > Mammalia > Rodentia > Heteromyidae > Dipodomys > Dipodomys spectabilis. The sequence continues at coordinate 955,550 of NW_024870866.1, forward strand.
AATTCACAATGAGGATATGAGTTCACAAAGGGGCTGTGTAGTCACCAAAGTCATGTGTTGGCACAAATATGATGAAATCCTAACAGATTTGTGAGTTCACAATGTGAAACCATGGTCTGGATGTCTATCAATGGGATGTCACAATGTTCATAATGTCAGAGTCAATTTCTGATATCATATGTCATACCTGAATTATTATGAGTTTGAAAACAGAATATAAGCTTACTAAAGGCCTAAAATATCCTAAGGGCAGCATATCACACAAGATATGACTAAAAAGTCATGGTCTTTGGATCTTAAGATTCTTTCTTTGAAATTGTATCCTCATTGTGAACTAGTAGAAATTGAAATTGGACATGTCTTTGTAATAATACAAACTCATAGTGACATCACAAACTCATTGTGGTCTCATCACCACTGTGACATCACAAACTCATTGTGACATCACATTATTGTTGTGCCTTCACAATCACATTGTGACATCACAAAGCAATTGTGAAGTCTTAGCACATTTAAAAAACACATGACCTCTGTAGCCTCACAGACCCTTTGTGTACCCATATTCTCATAGTGAAAATTTTGATCACACATAGCATTGTATCATCACAAATACTTTGTGCAATAATTACAGCTGTGAAATCACATTGTCATCATGACACCATCATTTCATTGTGATAACACCAAACCACAATGACACTATACCATTTTTTTCTTTTTTCTTCTTCTGTACATTTTTTATTGTAAATATATTGTACAGAGGGATTAGAGTTACATGAGTAAGGTAATGAGTACATATCTTATCAAACATTGCTGCCTTGTCATCACATTGTCACTTTGATGTCATAGACCCATTGTGAATGCCATTCTTTGATTTCAATCTATTTCAAATGTGCCATGTGGGTTGATATCAGGAAACCATTGTGAACTCATTACCTTTGTGACATCAAAATCTCTTTGTCATACCACATTACCTTTGTTATATCACTAACCCACTGTGACATCAAATACTTCTCCTGTCCTCACCACATTTGTGACATGTCATTGTGATATTTTAGGCCCTTTGTGAGTTGAAAATCTGTGTTTGACTTCATATTTCAGATATGACATGAGATATCTAAAATCCAGTGTAACATCATGATATTACACCACTGGACATCATAACAATTGTGTCACTTTGTGACATCTCAGAACTGTTAGTTCTTCACCTTTTTGACTACATATACTTTGGGGACATCAGAATCCCTTCCCAAACCCATATACTCATGGTGTATGACAACTGAGGTCCCACATGCCATTGTGATATCACCAACTCCTTGGGACATCTCAAATCTATTGCAACCTCCTCATCAGTATGGCGTCACCAATTGTGACATCAAAACATTATTATAACATGATGTTGAGATATCACATTGTCATTGTGAAATCAGTGTCCCATTGGGTTTTCACATAGTATGACCTCATACTATGAAGCTTCTTCTATCACCTGGTATCCTCATATTGAATTAAGAGTAATTGAAATTGGATATATCATTCTGATATTATAAAGTGTGACATCACAAAACCATTGTGACCTCATCAAAAACCCAATGGGACATCTCATTTCCATTGTGATATTATGAATCACAGTGTGCCTTCCATAGCTATTATGACCATTGTGATATCATGGTGCCTTAGTAGCATCACGTTGCCATTGTGATGTCACATTGACAAATTGATGTCACAAAGGGATATTAATGTCACAAAGGTTATGACATCACACTGAGTTTCTGATATCCACCCACATGCCACATTTCAAATACAATGAAATCGCAGATTAGGCATTCATAATGTGACTATGATGTCACAATGACATAATGGCAAATGCTATAATGTCATTGTCATTTTGTGATGTCACCATAAGCTAAAGATATCATAACAACAATGTGATATCATACTGGTTATGACGCCACACAGGGTTTATAATGTTACAATGGTTATGAGGTCACAATGTGTTTCTGATATCAACTGATATGCCACATTTAAAATAGAATGAAATCATAGGATATACATTCACAATGTGTCTATGACAGCAAAAGGCAATGCAATGTCATAATGCCATGATGTCACTGTAGCTTGGTGATATCACCATGAGTTGAAGGTGTCATAACGACAGTCTGATGTCACATTGGTGATGATGTCACAAAGGGGTTGTGATGTCACAGTGGCAAGTCAGATCTTAATTGCCATGAGTTTATAATGTGGATATGAGAATGAAATCACAATGACATACACAAATGAACTGTGATGACACAAAGGCAATTTTTTTTTTCAAAAGTGCTAAAGTTCCTAACAGGTTTCAGTTGTCAAAATGTTAATGATATAAAAATGCTCTCAGCAGTCCTCCTTGATACTTACAAGGCTGTGATAGGAGGATCATGGTCAAAGTCACCCTAGGCAGGAAAGTCCTTGAGACTCCTGTCCAAATTATGCCAACAAAACCAGAAGTAAAGCCATGTAGCTCCATTGGTAGAGGGCTAGCCTTGATCAAAAGCAGCTCACAGACTGTGCCCAGATCCTGAGTTCAAGGTCCATGACTAGCAACAAACAGACATAAACAACAATCTGTGCAGCCATCCGGCTAAAACAAGTAACCTTCTTGTCCCCAAGTGGATTGAACAGAGTTCCCTGGGAAAGGGGCTGCCATCATCTTGACTCCACCCATTCTGCCTGCATCACAGGATTCCAGCCACACCCTCATTCTTTCATGGTTCTTTCTGATCAATGGGATACAAGAATGGTAGCCAGTTGGTTGACACCACTACCAGCAGTTGAGGTAGAGGTAGCAGAGTGATGAGCAAGAGACTCAAGGCCTAGGAGGAGAGGCCTTGCTCAGGCCCACCATGTGCCCGCCTGCACTCCGGCCCCCTCCTCCCCTTCCGCGTGGCACAGCATTTCAAACCTGGTGCTGCTGGCTAAAACCCATGTTGCTTCTTGGCTTCCTCAGACAATGGTGCAATGGTGCACCTCTAGCCAGCTTGTTGCCCTGACCAGGTCCTGGCACCCTTGTCCTCTGCTCTGGGCCTGATGTCGACCATACCACTGCCATTGCTGTTCGCCCCACCTGGAGCAGCTGCCAACAGATTTTGCCAGCAGCACATGTGAGTGGTGGCCACACAGGCCCACTCCCTGCGACCCCATATCACCCCCCCCCTCCTGACCAGGACCCGCGCCTCCTCTGTGTCCCCAGTCTGGCCCACGCCCTGCCATAAATGTGCCCCAGGAGTGGGGGTGGGTGTTGACCCGAGGATCCCATCCCCATATCCAGTGTCTAGTGTCCCAGGAAATGGGGAGATGCAGGGTTGGGTGAGGAGTGGACGCCACAGAGCCCCTGACCTGGAGCAGTGGGAGAAACACAGCCGCACATCTGCACCCTTCCTTTCCCTGGTGGGAACCTGGTGGGGAGCAGCATGTCCACACCTGCCTTCTGGGGTCTTTTCCCTTTTTCTGGGGATGGGAGGCTTTGAATGCAGAAGATAGAACCCCCTTTCTGTGTGAACCCTTGTCTTCTGTGCTTGATCATCCTTTCACTGAAGACAGAGAGACAGAGAGAGATAGAGAGACAGAGAGAGAGATCATCTTTCTCCTTGTACAGCCTGACTGTGCTCAGGTGAGTGATCTGTTGGCAAATTGCAGGTGCTGCATGGATGAGTCTTCTGTCACCAGTCTGGATGTGTGTGTGTGTGTGTGTGTGTGTGTGTGTGTGTGTGTGTGTGTGTGTGTGTAGATGTGAGTGGTAACAAGGAGGCTGAATGCTTTGGTAACTTCTACCTGCTATTTTTCTGGCATGCATGGGCTTCATAGCTGAGGTCTGGGATCCTGGAAGGGTGAGACACTTGAACAGGACACAGCACTGTTAAATTACAAGAAAAGGGATCTGTGTGCCCTGGAACTGTGTACTCCCTTGGGCCTGGTTGTTGGGAGTGGGAGCTTGGGAGGACCTAGGAGTGCAGCCTGCAGGGGATGGCTTCCCTGGAGGACAGAGAGCAAGTCCAACACTTAGTAAAGATATGAGTCTTGCTAGTATGGAGTGCAACAGCTTAGGTCAGATTCTGGGTCTTCTCATCATGACCTCTGATGGGCAAGGCGAACCCTATTTTAAATCTTGAGCTGTGATCTTCAGATCTCAACCTCCTGAGTACCTAGGATTATTGGCATGAGCCTCTGGCACTGTGACTCTGGTTCTTTTTGGTATATTAGGGTTCGACCTAAAGGCTTTAGGCTTGCCAGTCAAGTCTTCTACCAGCTTTTCTGTCTTGGGCATTTCTGAGATGGAGACTTAATATATGCTCAGGCTGGGGTGGATCACAGTCCTCCTGTATGTGACAGGCATGATCCACCAGGGTTGGTCCTCTGTAGTTGGGATGGTAGACATGTAGTGCCACCCTCAGTCATTGGTTTAGATGGATTGTCACAAACTCAGTCCAAAGCAGCCCATTTTTGACCACAGGTGAAGCTCTGGGTTGGGCCTCAACTGTTGGACTTCAATCTCCTCATGGGACAGTTTTGAGAAAACAAGGGATTAAGACAGAGGGATCTCAAGAGCAGGGGCAGGCACAGAGGGAGGGGCCATCAGATACGGTTCTTGGCAGTTCTGTGAGTATATGAAAGAAAATACCCGGAAAGATCTCAGATGGTTTTGTGTTATTAATGTTGTGACAGGTATGGGATTATGAAACAAAACATGACTCTCTTTCTTTAATACCCAATCCCCATGAGGAATGGGATACTTCACTTTGTTCAGTTTTGAAGCTGGGGAAACTGAGGCACAGAGAAGCTGGGTGACCTACTTATGACTCCCAGCTGACAGGAAGCTCGGTCTGACTTCTCTGCCGTGCTCCCTAGGACAATGGGTGTTATTCAGTCTACTTCTTGTGGTGGGAAGTCCATTTCTTTTCAGTCGTGGGGCTTGAACTCTGGGCCTGGGGCAGCTCCCTGAGCTCGCAGCTCAAAGCTAGCACTCTACCACTTGAGTCACAGAACCACTTCCAGTTTTCTAGTGGTTCTTTGGAAATAAGAATCTCACAGATGTTCCTGCCAGGGCTGGCTATAAATCATAATCCTCATATCTCTGCCTCCACTGTACTTAGGATTACAGACCTGAGCAACAGGTACCTGGCTTAAGTGTAATTCTGACCTTCTTTCTTTTCTCTCTCTCTCTCTCTCAGGAACTGATTGAATGGATGCTGGAGGAGTTGGCCCAGCATTCTCAATGTGGTTGGAACCAAGGTGGCCCTCTCATTCTGGAGGTGGGCTGTAGGTCAGGAGCTGTCTCGCTCAGTCTTTTGTACCAGCTCCATGAGGTAAGTCCCTCTGTGCCCTGGCTAGACCGTGACAGTTATTCATTGTCTATCTAGCCTTACTGGATTCAGTACTGTGATCAATGCCCTTTTCTAGCAAAAATTTCTGGCTAAAATTATGATACATAGTTATGGGATGAAAATTTAATGCCATCTTAAGAGAGTCATTTAGTGTTCTGGGAATGTGGCTTCATGGTAAAGTGATTGTCTAGCATGCATGAAACCCTGGGTTCAATTCCTCAGTAACACATAAACAGAAAAAGAAACACTGGAAGTGGTCCTGTGCCTCAAGTGGTAAAGGGTTAGAATTGAGAAAAAAAAAAAAAGCTGAGGAATAATTCCCAAGCGCTGAGTTTCAGCCCCAGGACTGCCAAAACAACAAGAGCAACAACAACAACAATGAACATTTAGTTAGTAAATGCAAAATAAAGAACCCAAACTTGGAATATATAATTGTTCCTTCCATACTAATACTTGACAATAGTCCCTAATTCATGTACTTTACCTATATTAGGATACTGTGTTGAAAAATTGTTTTGCTCATTAGGTCAGGGCAATTAATGCCAGGAATATGCTTAGATGTAAGGTGTAGATTAATTCTGGAAATTCACATATTCCAGGATTTTGAGAGGGGTCACTGCTAATCACAATGAGAAGGGTAGTCTAAGTGAGATTTGGAAATCATTTTGGCCAATCATAGCACCAAAAAGGTAGAGGCTAATTCACAGTCGTGACAGAAGAGAAGGAATAACACAAGATGGAAGGAAAAAAAATGATAGTAGCTAAGGTATAGCAGAAACAGTTGTAGAGAACCATTTTTGGTTATTGAAGAACTAGTTATCAACTAGGCTTATTCCTCATTGTTTTAGCATTCTAAATCTCTTAGGCTAGATAAATGTGTCTCCTTCTATGCTGTTCTTTCATACCTGATATCCTTTGCTTTCTGAAAATCTGTCTTTCTATATTTCTCTATGAACATTTCCTAATACTAAATACACCTACACAGATGTCACAGGATGCTAATGTAAGGGTCCCATAGCTCATGAGTCATTAATGTAACAAAATGGAAACGGAGGAGATATTTATTGCTACCTCAATTTTTCTGAAAAGCTGCAATGTCATCATTTGCTTCAAATTTCCATTCTTTGTCTACATAGTGTCATTAAGTGCACATAAATGCAAATATGAGCCGGGTGCTGGTGGCTCTTGCCTGTAATCCTAGCTAAAACCAGAGGATTGTGATTCAAATCCAGCCTGCTCAGGAAAGTCCATGAAACACTTATCTTCAATTAGCCACCAGAAACCAAGAAGTGGTGCTGTAGCTAAAGTGGTACAGCATTCAAGTTGAGCTGAAGAGCTGAGAGACAGTGCTCAGGATCAGTGTTCAATCCTCACAATCAAAAAAAAGTGCAAATATGGCTTTAAGTTTCCCCCAAAGTAATGATTAAGTCAATAGTAATCTTCCCAAAGGATTCAGTGCACCTACTTTTGCTGAGTTATTTAAGTTATGGCTTCTTTGATGAACATATTCTCTTCTTTAAAAATTGTCAAATATTAGCTTCATCATAAACTTCATCTAATATTTCTTGGTTCAAAAGAGAAGTCCAAGCAGTTGTTGTCACTTAGCTTTCTTACTGTCTTAGTTCAAAGCCAACCAGGCAGGAGAGTCTGTCAAACTCTTATCTGAAATTAAACGCCAAAAAACCAGAAATGGAGTTTTGGCTCAAGCAGTTGTGTACTAGCTTTGGGGGAAGGTCGGAAAGAAACACAACTGTTCAGGGACAGGGTCCAGCCTTTGAGTTCAAGCCCCAGAAGTAGCACAAAGTAAACAAACAAGCAAACAACACAAACCCTGGGTATTTCTTTGGGACTCTCCTTAAAGGAGTAGTGGTCCGATAAGAGGCTGGTTTTGCTGATCATACTCTGGATCCTGCTTTTTTGAAATCTTTATTGCTATGGAAAACTCAGGACCAGACTAAAGGAATTGATAACTGACTCCTGCAACAAGAGAATCATCTCAGGAGTGAAACATCCATCCATAAGACACTTCAAAACCTCCATATCTTTGTTTATTTGCAGTAGAACACTTTTAAAACAAAGTTATTTCCTTTTGTTATGCTGGCCTTCAAATGGCATATTGTTTCCATTTGTAATACTCTCAACTACAAGTTTACAGACAAGTTTTATATGAATAAAGAACACACTCAAAATTGTCATGGAGAAAGTTTCCTTCAAGCCTTGAATTCTTTTCTTGTACAGTAAAAAGGAAAGCGAAAGTTAACTTGAACTTTGTCATTCCTCTATGCTCAATTCATCTCCTGAGATCAATTTCCACATCTAGTAACAGTTACTTCGGCTTACTTCCAGTAACAATCTATGGTGCTGCTCCAGAAAAAAAATGAATGTTTTCTGGCTTCATTGAAATAGCACAAGGACACTTTTGGACATGAGGTAACACGTGTTTCAGAGACAACTTAGTAACGAGAAAATATGAAATTAAAATTGCTTATGAATACTTTTTTCATGAGTACATTTTGTTCAAAGTTCTTAAGTGATCTGTAAATTATGGTGAATTTTAAATGGGAGAAAGTTCTCAGATCATTTTTTGTGAGTGTATGTGCTGTGCATTAATTTCCCAAGTGTACACGAGTGAACTGTAAGAGAAACAATAGCAATAATAGGAAAGAGAAGTTCTGTGTTTATATAAAAGGCTTCAGTAAAATATAGAACGCTCTACAAATAAGACAACATTGAAACAATAAAGCCAAGTCCAGTATGTAGATTTATGGGAGTGATATAGAGAAAGTATTACTTGTATGTGGAAGATGAAGCCTCTTCCTTTCTAAATCACGCTTTATCTAAATCACGTAATTTTGTAAAAAGGAGAATGGAAGAATGATTGTTTCCAATGCAAGTCACGTATGAGAGAATGGACTTAACTGGAAAAAAATAGGAATTATACTAGCAATGAATCTCGTGGCTAAGATCACATTTCTTTTTTTTCCTTTTCTTAAATTCTTTTTGTAGTTGTTGGTCGTGGTACTTGAAGTCTGGGACTGGGCACTGTCCTTCCGCAACACAGCTCAAGGCTAGTGCTCTTCCACTTGAGCCACAGTGCCACTCCCAGTTTTCTGGTAGTTATTGGAGAAAAGAGTCTCCAGGACTTTCCTACCTGGGCTGGCTTTAAACCCCAATCCTCAGATCTCACCACACCCAGCTTAGGACCACATTTCTAACATTGTATACTCAAGATATGTAATGTATATGTTCATCTATCTTTATATTAATTCTTGAGTTAAAAATCTGGGCTACAGGTTAGACTTAACACTCACAAAAGTGTTTGTAGTTTAAAAGTTGATACTCCTGGAAAAATAAAACCTAAAAAGGTAAAGGAGTCTGAGAAGTTCAATTTGCATCCAGCCTGGCAGAACAGGCTTTGAGACACTACCTATAATTAAACAGCCAAAAGCTGGAATACTAGTCATGAGCAAGATTGCTGAATAAGAGCATGAGGTTTTTGCATACATACATACAAACCTACACATACACACAAAGGGACTTATATGTGCACACAAAAATACACAAATGAAACAACTCTCAGAATATGCGGAAAAGTTAGAAAACAATAGAAAATATGTCCTGAGTAAGACTAGAATCAAGTGATAATTTTTAATATTAAAAGCTCTCCAGTGAACTTTCCCTAAAAAAGTTGAGACTATTACATAGGTAGGAATCAGTGATAGTAAGAGAGTCAAGCAATGTTATTAATGGGATAGGATCCATGGAGGAATGAATCAGGGAAACTTGTAGGTGCATATAAAAATGTTCATCTCTTGTGTGAATTGTTAGAACATCTTTGAAAATAGTACATAAACAGTCTGAGCAGTCAGTCTAATGGATAAGATCATAGGAAAAGTTCAGAATTGCGAGTCTGTTTCTAGAGTAAATAAACAAACTATGGCAGGACAATGTGATACAAGCCTGGAATTCTAGCACTTCGTCAGGAGATTAGAGAATGGAATTACATTGCGATACCTTCCTTGGACCAGGTAGAACAACTTTGTCTCAATAAAACAAACCAAACAACAAAAAAGGAATACACAGTTGGAATTTGGGGCTAATTTTCTCATTATGTTTTGAGAAGTCAAGTTTCCTATTGAAACGCAAATTATATATATCCTCATTTGTGTTTTAAATGCTCTCTTATTACAGAACATTCTAGATGCAAAATGGCTCATTATTTCCGTCCAAAAATTTGCAAAACTAAGTAAGCACCATTCTGTTGGATTCCAAAGAAATGTTGAAGGATTACAAAAGCTTAAGCCTGGAGAAATAGCAAAGTTCATCTAATGTAGTACTTTGTAGACCTTGTTAAATTAGAATTTAGATTTAAAATATGTATTTTTATTTTGTTTGTAATTCTATATTCTATAGGATACTACAAAATTCTTTTTAAGTAGAGGGATTAATGGACAAATTCACAAATGATTCTTGCATTCTATTTTCCTAGAATATTCTTTCAAGAGAGTTATAATTAGAACATAGTTAATAGATAATTCCCACAGTTCATGTATACCATGTTAATGTGAATAATCTAGACAGAGTTGCTAACAAATGGATAATATTAATTTATAAATTTAGAAAAACAGCAATTTTTGAGGGTTTGGTTTAAAATGGTATGAAGAGAGTAGTTGTGTGACATCTTTTTTCAACCTCTAAGTAACACAGGAAGCCATTTCCTTATTTACGTGCCTCTGTATACATTGAGAAAAATGCTAGGTTTGGGGTTTGTACTCAACTTTGTTTTTGTTTTATTGGTTTGCCTAGAGCTTGAACTCTTGGCCTGGACAGTGTCTCTGAGTCTGTTTATGCTCAAGGCTCATGCCCTACCACTTCAACCTCAGTGCCACTTGTGTCTGTCTTTTGCGGAGAAGTATATTGGAGATAAGATTCTAAGAAACCTTCCTGCCAGGGTGGGCTTTGAAGCATAATTTTCCAATCTTAGCTTCCTGAATATCCATGATAATTAAAAAAGTATAAATATAAATAATATTTGCAAGTGATCTGATCTCAAGAATAACAGTGGAGGAAAAATTATGCAGCTCAGGTTATTGTGGTGTTCTTTCCAGAACACGGAGGGCATCACATTAGCAGAGGTGTAGTATTTTTCACAATAGAGATAAGCTATTCATGATATGAATTAAGGAATTTTAGGCTGCCCCTTACAAGTTGGAAACTGTTGGGCTAGGATGACTTCCTGGCATAAATCTTGGGATTGATAGTCATAGAAATAACAGCTTACTCTGATAAAAAATATTGCTTACTCTTGAGGAATTAATTATTACAGATGCTTCATAGTTTTATCCTCTACCAGAATGTGGCTAATTTTCTATTGACTTCTCAATCTGTACACTCCATTGGAAACTGCATCTATTGCAGAATTTTATAACATGCATAAAAATACTGTTTTGAATCTCTAACGTATGGAATGTTGAGAATTTAAAAATGCGTAATTATGAGTAGTTGTTTTGAAGAAAATATATACTCTGTCGCCTTAACAAATTATTTAATTTTAAAAGTTATGGGTTTCCATAGCATTAAAGTGTTTTTCTGTTTTAGAATGAGAAAGTAATAAATTTATTCTTTTTCGAAAAATTCGGCAAATATATTATGAAAATATTTTCTAGTTGGATAAAAATCACGTTGATGACCCTCTGATAAAAACGCGGTAATCAATTTGAATTAGATGTCAAATAGAATTGATTTTTAAAATATTGCTACATAAAGAATAATATTTACTGTGCCAATACAGTAAAATTACATTTTATGCAGCTTATTTTTTCAATTTTATTATCAATTTGATGTACAGTGAGGTTACAGTAATTGTAAGGTAGTGAATAAAAAACATTTCAAACTTGTTACCCCTCCTTCATTTTTCTCACAGTTTTCCTTCACCCCTTCACCCCTCACAAGTTATAAGGTACATTTCCAACATATTGTCTTGTGAGTGTTGCTATTGTATTGGTTTTCACTTTGTCTTTTGTCTCACCATTTTGCTTTTCCTCTTCCCTTCCCTATTTAAGGTAAATTCATACACAATACAAAATCAAATACAGCAGGAATGAACTATAGGGAAAAAACCCAAAGAAAACAAGTCACATAGTTCATCAAAAACAACAACCACAAATGAAAAAAATCTGGTTCCATATCTTGGAATTCATTTTGCTTAGCATCAGCTTATATGGCTATATATACGCAGTACAAACCTACTGGAAAATAATAGTTGCATGGACACTATATCATGAAAAGAGCATGTTAACTTTTGGATGGTAAAGGTGGAAATAGGACTGGTGAATTCGCGGATCTGATAAAGGAATTTCAAGAGTTTTAAAGTTATGACAGGTAAATTTGAATTGTTCAAAATTTTTAACAACTTAGCCTATTAAGAAAATTTAAAATTTCCTGGGAGAATAGGCTTTCATGCAAAGAAATCCACGGAGACTTAGTAGAGAGGAAGCAATGTGGGTGAAGATGGCTCTTTTTCACACTAAACAAACAAACCTCAGAAACGTTGCTGTAAATCCGGTTGGTTCCCTTGGAATTATCCTTACCCAGGAAATATATTCTCACTATGTGAAACAAGGTTGTATTGGAATTTAAATTCAAATTCTTAAAAAAATAAGACATCAAAATTTGTGAATTTACCTTTAATTACCAAACAGTAATTCTCTGAAAAAGATAATTTGAGTCAAAATATTTAGGGAGAAAGTACCCTCCAAAATGCAAGAAGGTGTTGGGTTTACACATTTCTGTTTGTAACATTTTCCACAATGTCTTTGCATTTGAAGCAGTGAAACAGAAAAAAATCTGATTATATAATTCAGACCAATGATTTCACATTTCTAAGTGGCTCACAAAAAATAATATCCTTAATAACATGAGATAGTGAAGACTTCTCTTATTACATAAGCCAAAATGTTTTGGGTTCAGAAAAGAATTGAGCAAATGGAAAAGGTAAGAAAACATAGTTCTTAGAAGCCCTACCTAAGCGTATTGGCTTTAGCAGTGAAGGAAGTCCAAATTTTTTTTTAAATTGTATTAATATTTTTTGGAGGGTCCGGTCATGGGGCCTGAACTCTGGGCCTGGGTGCTGTCCCTCAGGTCTTCAGGTCAAGGCTAGCGCTCTACCACTTGAGCCACAACACCACTTTTGGCTTTTTTTCTTTTTGCTTATGTGGTGCTGAGGAATCAAACCCAGGGTCTCAGGCATTCAAGGCAAGCACTCTACCAAAGAGCCAACTTCCCAGCCCTAAATTGTGTTAATATTTTACTATCTAAAGTGATTTTACAGAGCCAATTTGGCTCACTACAATGCCGAACAGATTGAATGGGGACATGAAAATACATTCCACATCCAAATGAGGCAAATTAAAGAGTTTTCAAAGACAAATCATGAAGATGTAACAGTGGTGGAGCCCATATAGTCCTTCAGCTTCACTAGACTTGAAGCCAAGATGCTGTGATTAATTGGAAATCAGGCAAGAGCTAAGAGGAGGACATAGAAGCAGGGCATAGAAGCATTGTCCTTTTGTAACAGACACTGTCTTTCCAGGTATAGGTGATTTAACTCTACTCTCCTCCATACATCTTGGTGAACAAATGCAAGACCAAGAGAAAAATAATCTATTGAAATAATTTTGCATAGAATAACTTCATTGTTCCTAATATGGTATCTAAGGAGAGTCTTACGATAGAAGATAAAAGTGCAGTATTTTTCAGTTTCCTCTAACCATTTTCTTAGCAAAATATATCTTTTAGGTTAGAATTGATTGAACCAAAAAGTGATGGAGTACTTATGTTTGTGGGAACTTTAGACAAAAGAAGACTTTCAAGGTAAAAGAAAAAAGAAAATATACAGCCAAATATTTGTGATCACAGCTTCTTGGACTGTTTTCTGGAGACAAAGTTTTACATTAGATTTCTTCTCATTGACATAGATGTTGTTTCATGGCAACCAAATACAAGAGGGAAGTTTAATAGACTCGCCTGGCCAATTAACCAGCATGACAGAAGAAAATGGCAAATAATATTTAATGAATTACTTTGACCAATTACTTTGCCAGAAGAAAGAAGGAAAAATATAATTCAAAATCAATTGACTTAAAAGAATAAAGAAAGCGTAGTGAAGAAAGATTAGAGAAAATATAGAGGATTGTTTTCTTTCCAGTGGAGTAACGCGTTCTTGATCTTGTTTCTTCCATTCTATCTTCACAAGCTATCAAGTGTGTCTCACGACTGGATTATCCAGTTCAGACAGAGAACTCCTAGAAGAAAGATACTATTTGCAGCAGATGTAGGTGATTTATAACCTTAGACAAACTATTTAAATCTGTTCAAAATTCTCTCCTATCCCAAACTTCTCTCTTTGGACAGCGTTGTTTGCTTTTCCCAAGACTACCCTTCATTAACTGCTTAAAATTTTGGGAGGAAATATTCATACTCTCTAGAGATTTCTGGTTGGTTGTGATTTTTGTGTGTTTTTGTTTTTTGTTGTGTTTTTAAACTGAATTTCAAAAGGTTGTGCAAGTGTGTTACAATTAAATATATCCATCTAATTGTCCATTGCTCTTGGATCAGAGTCACTCCTTCCATCATTCTCAACCAAATGCTTCTCCAATATTTATTTCAGATTTACCACTCCCTTTATCATATGTGTACATTGAGTATTCTAGCTGTACTTGCCCCTTGTTCATTTTTCATTCATTCTATGTCTTTACTATAATTTCTTTCTGCTTTCAACTTCCTGATAGTCATCCTGTTAAACTGTCTATTAATACTTTGAAAGGTTTATATACATTTCATGGAGATTCCATTCTGCATATCCTTGAACTGATGTCAGCTTATATTTCCATAATTCATTCATCTGCAGTAATAATTTGCAAGACTGGAGACGTGAAGCACCTAAACATGATTTTATTCTCATCCATTTGGAAGATTAATCTTCAGTCAAAAAGAAAGTTAAAAAACGCATAGAATGTACTCCTAGCTACCAATTTTTATAAATGGCTTTGTACAGTGGTGTGATTGTTTTATTTTACATGGTATAATATTTTTACTACCTATAAGTTTTGGAAAAAGAAGAAAACTAAAATTTATTCCTATAGAGGAATGTGATAGAAATAGAAGACAGATTTTGTTTGTCATATCTCTGATGAGTACCCATATTCAAGACTTAAAGTCATATTTCTCCCTATGTTAGACAGATAGGGAAAACATAATATTACATATGATAAGACAACTATTTGTGACGTTTTAAAATGTACCTTATTAAATGATGACATTTACTTTTTTAGCAAACGTTTTGGTTTGAAATTTGGCAGGCTGATCTATTCAACACTTTTCTGGAAGGATCCTACTGAAAAACACAAATTGTGGTTGGTACTATTTCTAGACTTTAATGAATGGTTGAACGTGTTTGGCATTAGTGCTGGGTAAATAATTCAACTCTATTGTAACTTGCTTCCTACACTTGAAAAAATTGTAATGTCACTAAGTATCATCTACTTGTCAAATGTTATTTTGGTGAATGTGATTTTAAAGAGTTAATTTGTAAAGGAATAACTTTCAGGAGATTAAATGTAGATTATCATTGGTTTGAGAGTGACATTTTATACCACTGAACCATGTTGTACTGAAGTCCCAGTGTTTTGAAGCACTAAGGATCTTCTCAATGTTTTTCTGAATTATATTTGAACTCTAGGTAAATTTTTCTGGGAATTGGTAGACCAATTATGGATCTATCCTTCCAGGAACTATTTTTTGGTCCACTTATGCTGGACTAAAATCTTTCATTAATCATAGGGGAGGGGTATTAAAAATAATCTTATGACACCTTGTGAACTTGTTCACTGATATGGGCTGGCCATCTGTAAGTTGAATATTTGAATCATAGTACATACTCTCAAATTTTGTGATCTCATCTTTCATTTTAAGTTGCCTTGCATTTCACAATTGCTTACTGCTAAATCCTGTATCTCAAGGAATTGGGGCCCTGAAATATAGGAAATGAGAAATTGAAATGGATCTTCAATTACTTTGTTGCATGTTGCATGGGCCTATGTGAGAAGTCTTGCCCTTGTTATCTGATGATGCAGGTAACTGGTACCTGGGATCCTAGGAATCATTGGGTCATGCAGAAGAATAATATTTGTTAGACATCTTATCAGAAAAATTTGGGCATAATCAGTAGGAATGCTTCAGAAATATGGAGAAAAACAGTTTGGGATCAGTGAATTAAAACAATAAACAGAGAAGCATAGTAAAATCCCTTATAGATTAGAGGAAAACAAAATTGTTTTTTACCATGTGAATTCAGAAGACCAAGAACAGTTAGAATGTATCACAAGTTTATACCAAAGACACTGCATTGATACTTTTTATATTCTAATATACTTTTTAAACCTAATTATTTTATTCCAATTCTATTTATTGGAATAAATAAATTTTAATTTATTTGTGAAATTATCAACTAATTCTAGTAAGTTTCATTGTGTGAAATATAAAATCAGCACATATAAATATAAAATATATAACTATATATAATATAAGAAAAAAAGACACATGTTTTGCATTGTTCTGTTGTGGGTACAGTATCAAAGGCAACTCTGTTTTAAAGTATTATTACATTATCTCTACCTCAGTGTTTGATAGAGTTGGACCTAAAGCTTTACAATTTGTAGATTTACAGCCTGTAGGCTAGAGAAAACACTATGATTAAAACATTACCAATTTAAGGCCTAATAATGAGAAGAAACATCTGGACTTCTCCTGCAACTATGAAAATATTTGGTGATAGAAATGCAGTAGTGTAACTTCCTGCCTGGTAGGATGGTAGACAGGCCAGGATATTAAGTAATCATGAATATGATCAATTTTTTCACATTCTTGGCTTTAGTTACTTTTGAAATGTTAGATATAATAAACAATTATATTTTGATAAAATACCTTCTCGTCGGAACAGTTATGACTGAACTGTTCATCTCTCTATGATCCCTTGTAACTAAGATTAGTGTTGTTCAAGTAAAACAATCTATTGCTGTCAGGGTAAGATATTCTGATTGGTCTGTTCCTACATGGAAGAAGAATAAAGGGTCAGGTAGACATTTGTGCCAATAAGACCTCACTAGGGAAAATGTCAGCTGCAGAAGGTTAGAAGTAGCTCTTAAGCAAGGCTTACTTTGAATCCATTAGCTCCACAAAGGTAATTCAGTTGGATCAATTAGTACATGAAAAAGCCATCACCTTTGGACCTAGCAATAAATTATCGAAAGTATGATCAAATTCCAAATGAAAAAGACTTAAAATTGTCATTGACAAAAAAATTTGCATATGTGAGCATTAAGATGAACAATATATTTTTTTCCACTATTCACAGAATTTTAGGGAAATAAGATCAGTAGCATTGTCAGGAACAATATAGTTTCCTTATTACAAATAGGGAACCATGGATATAAGTCTGTATAAAGATTGCATCATTAACTACTTAAATTTAGAAGATACTACATGCTTCAGCAGCACGTATTCCCAAATTACAATACAGAGATTAACATGGCAATTGCACAAGGATGATATGAAAATTTGTGAAGTATTCCGTATTTTTCATTCTTCAGATGCAAGAAATGAAAAACAGTTATTAAAAAGTTGATTACAAAATAACAAGTGTAACAACACACGTAATTCATATAATTAAATTTAGTTTGACATCAGTGTATTAAATCTTCACCTCAGAAAGGCGTTTACATACCATAAACTTTACAAAACTTTTGAAATTAGACAACATTGTCATTTTATCCCAATGAAAAATAATATTAAGACCGAGGAAAAAAAGGAATCTAAAACTTTCTATATGGAATACAATCTGAAAGAACACATTATACAAACATAGAATATTTTAAAATATTCTTTTTCAGAAAAGCACCAGAAATATTTTAGTTTCTGTACTATTCATTTAAACGGATAAATTAAAATTATTTCTGATTAAAATTTCAAAAACTCTGTAAAAATCATTATACATGTATACAAAAACTCTTGAATATATTTTGACATCTAATGCAGGCAATTCACTTGGAAGAATTCCACGGAATTCATGAATTTTTACAGTAAGTATTGGTGTTGCCGGACGCTGGTGGCTCAAACTATAAAAAGATTTTGAGGTATTACCAGTTGTAATAGACTCAGACAGTCCTACCACTATAAAGGCCATGACAAAGGTCTCTAAAAGAGACTATTCAAGTTAATAAAGGACAGAGGATTGCCCAAATACTTTTACTCTGATATCTAAACTTGCCTAATCCCACACTGACTCAAAACAGAAAAGGAGGGTTTGGCACCACAGATACTATAGCCTGGGTTCAGGAAATTACAGATAAATGGCCTTACAAGGCCATTAAAGTCAATGGAAAAGAAATGACAGGACTCTTAGACACAGGAGCTGAGAGATCCTGTATTGCTGGAAAAGATTATCCTATGGCCTGGCCAGTGCAAGAGACTTCTTCTTCCTTAATTGGATTAGGGATGGCTTCTAATGAAGCTTAGTCAGCTCAGAACCTCAAATGGGTATGTGAAGGGCAGCAAGGCCACTTCAAACCTTATGTTATCCCCAGCTTGCCCTTTTCTTTATGGGGCAGAGACATCATGCAAGACATGAAAATAAAATAGGACAAATAGACTCCTCATTGAAGGAGCAAAATTTTTCATAGGGGCCACTGAGGAACAGCTTTATGCTGACAAAATAATATGGAAAAGTGATGATCCTGTATGGATTAATCAGTGGCCCCTAACTCAAGAAAAGATTCAAGCCATACCGGACTTAGTTCAAGAACAATTGAGAGGCTAATTCAACAAAAACCGCAACACCACCTATATGGGGAAAGATCAAGAAGCTGGTTGAAAAGGCTCGGCACATTTTGTTAATGAGTTAAATAAGGATGTTTCTCTAACAATAACAGAGCAACAAATTATTGAACCAAAATTAAAAAAACAAAATAGAGGCTTTGGAAAAAGTAGTCTTAAAGTTAGGGACTCAAGTCAATAATCTAAAAACCCAGCTGACAACTAGATGTCATCAGTCATTTAAATATATTTGTGTTACCCCATTACCTTATAATGAGAGCTTAGATTAGGAAGTTACCAAAGTGCATTTACAAAAAATCTGGAAGGACAATAGCTTAACTCATAAGATAGGACAGCTACAGGAAGACATCTCAGCCCTTAGTCAAGCTCATTTGGAAACCGTGGGGATAAATTCTTTGGCAGAAGACTTACAGAGAGGATTAAAAAGTCTTAATCCTTTAGATTGATGGCACTACTTGGTTACATTTGGAGTCATAATACTAATTGTTATATGTATTCTTGTTGTCTTTCTAGTCCTCTTCAAACTAGTCTTCTGCTCCATCTTCTCTATATGAGAAGAAATTTCTCTGGCACATCTAAAATATAAGAAAGGGGCAAATGCCATGCCTACTCCGGTGGAGTCTGCTTAGCATGGAACACCTGCATTCAGACCTGAGAATGGGGCTTCACAGAAGCCTATCTCTGAGAATGGGACTTCACCGAAGTCTACCTCAGAGAATGGGGATTCAAAGAGGCCTATCTCTGAGAATGGGACTTCACTGAAGTCTACATCAGAGAATGGGGCTTCAAAGAGGCCTACCTCCTGGAAAGGCTGGCAAGCCCCTGGGAAAGATGTGTTTCTGTTCCTGTTTTTCTTTTCTTCGTTGTATAGGAGTGCCTATTAATCTTTTACTGTTCCTGCTGCTTGTTCTACTTACTCATGCTCAATGTTCCCTTATTTAAGGCTCTTTCTTAAAAGTGTTGATGACTCCAACATCCGATGAGTGTCCTGAGAATATGACTAACTCACCAGAGTTAAGTGCTACCATAAAAGCCCCTCTTATGGAAGCTATTAGACAAGTCATAAGTAAATGTAAAAGTATTGGGGGTTTCATGACATTACTTCAGCAGAAGGAATTGTTTGTAAGAGATTTACAGGAAGCTGTAGGCACGGCTAGAGCAAAAAGAGTGTATGGCTACTGGAGACTTTCCTTTAATCCTAAAGCATATACAATAGACTCATATAGATAGCCTGTAGGTAAGAAAGATGTAGAGGGATATTTAGACCAAAAGCTAAATAAGATTCTTAAAAAGTTGGTAGATGGAAGGTGGCAATGGCTTATCAGAGGAAAATGGTGGGATCCTCTATTATCTAGAGGACCCCAACGACTACCCCAGATCCATAGCCTTTTACAGGTGTGTATGATAAGGATGGCAACCATTGGGAAAAGTACTTAGAAGAAAGAACTTCCTATTACTCTCTTTCATTTACTGAGAGACTTGCTAGATTTAGGTCTCCTTGGTACTTACTATCAAAGAAGGAACAAGAAAGATCTTATGAGACAGTTAAGGCCTCTATGGAGAAGAGTAAACGATTATGTGAAAGGGTTACAGAAAAGACACTATGAGCTTAAATTTGATATATGGCCAGATTTAATTAAGTATACTAAATATCATGATTTTGGCCACAAATTGGGGACCCTCTAAAGAATGGCAAAGAAGCACAATTACTTAAAAAAGATTTGAAACATATAAAGTACAAAACTAAACAAAAGTAACTATAAAGTACTAGAGTTCATGCCTTTCTGTCCAGTACTTTGCCCATGTGCTCTGGTTAATGGTTAATAGGTGATAAACATCAAAACCAATTGTATTTCTTAAAAATAGAGGTAAAGCCGAAAACAAGTGCCTATTGTCATAGCTCGTCATCCAAAAAAAAGATCAGGCGACCAGCTAGTGAACACCCAAAAACGAAGCCTTGCAGCAAGATTGTGTAACTTTTTGCCCTTTCTCATGAAGACTTTTGCTATAAAAGCATGTTATCCTCTGCAATAAATCGCACTCAGCATTCACTCCTCTTCTGTGTGAGTTGTCTGTTTGCCATCTCCCCACCTGTTCCAGTTCCTCCACTAGGTGTCCTCCGTCGTCCCGACAGAGCCAGTCAGCCGCAGAGGTCCATTGTATCTTTGCTATCTCAATTCTCAGCAGCAAGAGGCCTTTAGTTTGGGCATTGGTATCTGTATCATGATGAAGTAAGAAAGAAGCCACTCTGGTATTATTCTGCATATATACACTGTGCAGGGTTGTCCAGCCATCTACAGTTATTGCATTTGCCACTTGAGCCACCAACTCATGGACAATGTCTAAGTGTCCACTGTAGGCTTCCTGATGAAGAGGGGTATACTCATCATCATCCCTAGTATTCACATGAGTGGCCTTTTTGGAAAGTAGTCTCTGCATTGTAGTAAGCTGAATATTTTCAGCAGCCCAATGAAGAAATTTACTTGGATCCTTCTCCAATTTTTGTCTTGCAATTGATACCATTCCTTATTTTTTCATCTTGTTCCTCATCTTTCTAAGAATTGCCTAACCAGAGACTTTGCGTGCCAGTGGGAATGAAGTTTCCATGTATTTCCCTAATAGTTCACATTGGTTGAACTGGTCAGAAAAATCTAGTGAATTTTCTGCATATCTGATTTATATCCTTTTTCCAATTTTACTATTCGAAATTATTCTAACTGGAGAATAGGGAATTGATGGAGAACAGAGGAAAGATGTTCCTCCGTATTCAAAGGTACAGACTGAAAATTAGGACCAGTGATGTCTTCATGTGCAGGTTATTCTAGGAATGAGAAAATATGAAATAATGCCTTCTATATAAATGATTTGGGAAATGGCAGAGCAAAAAGTGAAATGATGCAACCAAAAATATAAAAGCAAAATAAATTAGGATAATTATGGAGCAATCATATTATCTATGAGAACCATGAAATAGAGAAAGGAAGAGAGATACAGATGTGCAATGACCTAGCTAGCCACAAAATTCATGCCTCTGATCAATTGATAGAGCAAACAAAATTTTATTTTTTAAAAAAGATGGAAATAGAATTTATATATTTACTTGGAATTAGTAAATACATTTTAGTAGGCTACATAAAAAGACATAGCTTTGACTAAATTACAGACAAGAATCTAAACCCTTGGTAATTCTAGTAAATCCTTGGTAATTCTAGTAAAATTTGACTGAAATCAGTTGAATCACACTTTTCCTGTACAATGAAGAAATAGGTCCAAGCTAGTAAAGCAGCTAGAGAAGGCAGGAAGATTGTATCTGTGACAAAACTTTGTGGAAAATGGTATTGAGGACTTCTCAGTGGTGATCCACTTGCACTGGAAGCATGATTCTGAAGTATTGCTTGCTGATTCTGAACTATTGCTTTGATCATTATATTCTCCAAGAAGAAAAAATGAGAATTGATAATTTAGGAATACTAATATATTTTGAACTTCTCACTAAGCACCTTCAATCATCAAAATCACATGAAGAAAATAGACAAGCCTACTTTATTAGATGAAAACAAGTATCTTTTAAAAAACAAAGAATTTATGTAGTCATGCATAGGACTTCTATTTTACCAATGCCTCATACATTTTTTATAATGTTGGGTAACAATAAATAATGGATTTATTAGAAGGCTCTTAAAGCTCATATGTTCAATAGTGAGTTCTCTTACACTGTATCATGGTATTTTTTGTTTATGGTCTTAAGAAATTTACATAACTAACTTGAATTTCTGACAGGACAGTATCATCACTGTACATCTTGCTTCCATACTCTCAGTTTTACATTACTATCTAAGTATGTGCATTAGATAGTTATAGAGAAAAAAAGTAGAAGCCACACTAGTGGCTCATGTCATTAATACTAGTTAATCAGAAAGATGAAATCTGAGGATTGTGGTTTGAAAGCAGACCAAGAAAAAAAAAGTCCATTAGATTCTGATTTGAATGTAACCAGCAAAAACTAGAAATGGAGCTGTGGTACAAGCAATAAAATGCTAGCCTTGGGAAAACTGAAATAAAAAATAAATTCTGGGAAAAGCTGTGTGTATAGTAGGAAATGACCTACTGTGTTAGGAGCCATTCCAGATGTGTAGAGGCTCTGAGTTTTGTCTACAGTTGTTCTGATAACAATAGTGCCATCTTCTCGGGGGTTGGAATATTCATGTGCTCAAGGACTCCCTGAGGCCTTGGGCTACCCGTTGGTGTGTGTGTGTGTGTGTGTGTGTGTGTGTGTGTGTGTGTGTGTGTGTCTGTGTGTGTGTGTGTTTCCCTCATTTTCCCCTGTCCACTTTGTGAGTGCCTGTCTGCCTATTCCTAATCTCGGATAGTGCCCCTTCTCCATTGCATATTTGCCTTTAGCCTCGATCAGGATCTGTAATGAGTCTTAAATTGTCAGAGACCTGAATATTCCACTTTTCCTTTGGAGCCCAAATTCGGCTGTCCATATCTTTGTACACCTCCAGAGGATTCTGGGTCAGCAGGGCCAGCTGGCATATGTTCTCCCCTGCCTCTGGGGGGGCAGGGTCTGTCATGTGATGTCCTGTCATTTTCCTCAGCTGGGCCTCTGGCTGTACGTCCCACTCTCAGCAGTCTGGCAGTGGAGTGGGGGAAGGGTGGTTGCCAGTGGCTCTGACCAACTCGAGCTTGATAGCTGACTGAAGGCTAACCCAGCAAGGATGATCAGGGTTTACATGGGAGGTGAGGCCAAGGTCGATGTCTAAGAAATGTCAACATATCTTTTCACAGGTAAGTCTATCTTCCAACCCAGCAGGGCCTCTAGACAATTCCAGATGTCAGAATACAGAGGCACAGACTTTGAGCTCCAGGGCCAGAGAACTAGGGGATGAGAGACTGGTATGGCCAGTGCCTCAATGTTCTGGGGCATTATCCTTGAACTGGCTATGTCCCCCTTGTGTAAGTTCTTAACCCAGTGCTGGCCACACACCGGCCACTTGTGCTGTGGAAGTGGTAGGAGCAGAGGTGAGATCTAGGATGACCAAAATCGGGATTTATGGCCTGAATGGGGTGTAAGGTGTCTTTAAAAAAATCTTAGAGCTGGAATTCACAGCTTGGCACTGTCCCTGAGCTTCCTTTGTTCAAAGCTAACACTCTAACACTTGAACCACAGCTCACCTTTCATTTTTTTAGTAGCTGAGTAGACAGAAGAGTATCACATACTTTCCTGCCTTGGCTGGCTTCAAGTTGCTGCCCTAAGAGCTCAACCACTTGAGTAGTTAGGATTTCTGGTATGAGCCTCTGGCAACTGCTAAGGATGTGTGTGTGTGTGTGTGTGTGTCTGTGTGTGTGTGTGTGTGTGTTTACCAGGGCTTAAACTCAGAGCTTAGGTGGTATACTAGGTATCTTTAACTTGTTTGCACAAGGGTGGTGCTGTAGTACTTGAACTACAGTAGCTCCACTTCCCATCTTTTTCATGATTCTTTGGAGATAAGAGTTTGCCCAGGCTAGCTTTGAATCTTGATTGATCCATAGGTCTCAGCCTTGAGTAGCTAGGATTATAGGCATGAGCCACTGGCATCCAGCTGCATGGATGTCTTTTCCTAATCTCTTCTGTTCTAACAGCTGTCTACTTGCCCTGGGCTAGATCTCTGACCTACACATCAGCTTCCACCAGCCCCTGACTGTGTGAAGAACATATAACTCAAACTTGATCCCATTCTTTTTCCTCAGGGGAGGAGGTTATGTTTCATCTGAAGCCTGGGGTAGGAGGGGTAGCTGTAGATGGGTGCTCAGCTGGGAGAGAGGTAGTGTGTTTTAGCCAAGAAAGGAAGTGTGGCCAGATGCTAATAGCTCATGCTCTCATACTCCTAGCTCTTCAGGAGTCCGAGATCTGAGGATTGCCATTCAGAGGCAGCCTAGATAGAAAAGTCTGTGAGACTCTCTTCTGCAAATAGCCACCCAAAACCTGGAAGAATAGCTGTGGCTTAAGTGGTAGAGTGCTAGTCCTGAATGAAAAAAGTGAGGGACAGAGCCCAGGCCCTGAGGTCAAACCCTAGTACCAAGGTGCTTATGCGTGCACACACAGACACACACAGACACACAGACACGCAGACACACATACACACACACACACACACACACACACACACACACACACACACACACAAAACACATACACAGGAAGGTGGTAATGATTAGCTGAGCTAGAACTGGGGGCAGTCATGAGGCATTGTCACAGTAAACTCTATAGGCATATCAAGTGGTTTCTCCCTAAATACTTCTTGGGCTGAGGGGTCTGGGCCATGGCAGTAAGTTCCATGGAACCTGTCCCTCCATCTGTGCACTGGGCCACAGGACCAAGGGGAGGGCACTATGGATGCACATTTGTAGTCGGCCCACGATTGCAGACCTTCATGTGCCCCTGAGCATGGTGAGGAAAGGAGGCCTCTGAGCCCTGGGACTCCAGGGACAGTGACTGCTACAAGCATCAGCCAGCTGGCTGTGGATTCCTGAGACTACAAGTCTTTCGTGAGCCCAACACAACACCTGCCCACGGTGTGCCTGACAAATTCACACTCTTGTGATACCCGCATGAGTGGGCATTACCTGGTGTGACATCTTGCAGCTTCTGCCCCTCCTGGCTCAGAACTGTGGTCTGAGACTTCAATTTACTGTTCAGATCCACATTACATCCATGACAGATGCCATTCTGATTATCTCCATGCCCCAAGGCTCCACCCTTCTTTGGTACTGTGTCTTGCTCTGTAGGGAATGGCCTCCAAACAGGCTGCTCTCAAGACTTGTAGGACACCTAGAATTGGGAGACCCTTAGGGGCCCAGTGGAAAGTGGGCCTAGAGCCATAGAGTGAGGTACAAGCAGGCCAGGGGTTGGTCATGGGGCTTGAACTCTGGGCCTGGGCGCTGTCCCCAAGCTCTTCAGCTTACCACTTGAGCTACAGAGCCACTTCTGGTTTTACGGAGGTTCCTTGGAGATCAGAGTCTCTCAGACTTTCCTGCTTGGGCTGGCTTTGAACCGTGGTCCTCACATCTCAGTCTTCTGAGGACTAGGAGGACAGGTGTGAGCCACCAGTGCCCAGCTGATATGGCCTTTCACCACAGTGGGCTAGGAGCTCCTGAAAGCTTTTCTTTATTTTTCTGTGCCAGTACTGGGGCTTGAACACAGGGTCTGGGCTCTGGTCTCTTAACTTTTTCACTCAAGGTTAGCACTTTACCACTTGAGCCACAGCTCCATTTCTGGCTTTTGGTAGTTCATCGGCAAGAAGAGTCTCACTAACTTTCCTCCCCTGAGCTGGCTTCACACAAGATATCTATTTCAGTCTCCTGAGTAGCTAAGATTTACAGGGGTTGAGCCACTGGTGGCATTGGGCTAGAAGCTTTTCTTAAGCAAGCATTATTCCCTGCATTTGTCCTGAATCCTACATGCAAAGGAGGTCTGAGGGTCAGGAGCTGTTCAAAAATAAGCTCCCAGCCAGAGGAAATGGATGGGGTCCCTGGTAAAAGCTGAGCTAATCTTCACCCTGGGCCCCATTCTGTGACCCCACACTCTGCCCTACCTGTGACTCAGCCTTGAATGTCCTGCCATACTTGCCTGAAGCCACAGAACCTTCATTCCACCCATACCATCTGCTCTACACCACACCTCAGGACCAATTAAATATATGCTGCAAAGTTTTCCTCATTTGAAATAACTACACTATGTGCATAAATGTACAAGTTAATCCAATAGATAGTAAAGGACAAATAATTCCTCTTGGACATGATTAACTAACTGCACTCTAAGCATTCACATGCCAAGAAGATGGGAAGCTATTCTTAGGAGAGGATCACAATGACTCAATACGTATGTGCATGTGACCATATAAAATGTTGATTATTGCAATGAACTGTAATAATCAATCATACATGTGAAGAACATATATCTGCATATAATTTTAAAAGATGTCATAGAAACAACCGACTTCTCTATAAACTCAACAGCAACATTCTAAGTTTAGAAGATAAAATTGAGGAAAGTTTTCAACACAAACTTAAATACACAGTGGAAAAGGTGGGAGAGAAAAGATAAGATGAAAATTAGAATAGCTAACTATTCAAGAATTCATAAACAATTTCTAAACTTTACAAGAGAGCTGGGGTACAGTTCAGTTGTAGAAACAGACTAATATATACAAAGCCATGGGTTCAATCTCCAAGAAGGCCTAATAATAATTTAATAAATAGTAGTAATACAATAGTTACTTGAAATAAATACTTTCATATTAGAGAGGCCTGAATCCTCAAAAACTAAAAAAATATTTTCAATTCTTGTACCCAGTGACATAAAACTAAGAATGAAATGGAAATAGTTTCCTTTTCTGTCCTTTCCTTTCCTTTTCTGTTTCCTTCTTTTTCTTTTTTTCCTTTGGCACTACTGGTGCTTGAAGTTGCTAAGACTCTAACCACTTTAGATTATTTTTCTGGCCAAGCCTCTCGTGAGCAATGATCTATTCCCTATGACTTCCACAAACGTGAGATAACAGGGAACTTACACTATATCTCACTTACTTTGGTTTTGTAATTTCTCACTATTTTTTGTCAAAACTGGCCCTGATATGTCTTCTAAATCTCTGCCTTCTAATTAGCAGGGTATATTTCAGCTCAAGCTTGGACCCAGACTATTTTTCAATGTAAACATTCCATATTAACTTCTGTTTTCTAGTTATCATTAAATTCTATTGAGGTTAGTATGGATCTTTATGAAGTTATAAGAAGAACACAGAAATATCCCTGGAATAATTTTCCTGGTTTCTTTAAATATTTATAGCATGACATCACAAGTAGAACATTAATATTTCACAAGTACTTTATGCAGACTTCAGTAGTTTTAATTATTTTGCGCACATATTAAGTCCAACATAATTTTATCAACTCTATATGAATATACCATTTTTACAGACATGTTTCTTTACCAAAAATGAGTCTGTCTCATGCTTCCTTTTTATAATTAAACCCACTACTTTTCTTTGTCCCATCCCAAACCTGTTTCATCCTGGTAACACATTTTTTTTCTCTGACTTCTAGATCATGCAATGTTTGCCTTGCATGTGTGAAGCCCTGGGTTTGATTTCTCAGTACTACATAAACAAAACAATCTGTAATTGGCACTATGACAAGTCATAGAGTGCTAGCATGAGGAAAAGAAGCTCAAGAACATTGCCAAGACCCTGAGTTCATCCCCCAGGACTAGCCAAAAATAAACATGATGCATTTTATTAAGCCTGGCACTAGAGGCTCACGCCTGTTGTCCTAGATGCTCAGGAGGCTGAGGATTGAGTTTTGAAGCCAGCCCTGGCAGGAAAGTCCATGAGATTCTTATCTCCAATTAAATCTCAGAAAAATCTGAAAGTGCTGCTGTGCCTCAAGTGAAAGAGTTCTAGCGTTCATCCAAAGGAGCTCAGGGACAGTGCCCAGACCCAGATTTCAAACCTCAGGAAAGAAAAAAGAAAAGAAAAAAACCACACTAAATACTATACATAAACTGCTTTGTCAAACAGCAATTTCTATACAGCTACTTAAAGTTAATTTAAAAATATGATTAGAATAAAATAGCAATCACTTTGGGAAGAAGACATAGATAGAATTGAAAGGTTGTTCACAGGAGATAAAGTAAATTTTATAACATACACTTTGAGTTGAAATTTGTTCATGTCTTCTTACATCATTGATGAAATTGACAATACTATAGTTATGGGTCAATTTTCTTGAGAAACTGATTGTATTCTTCTGTCTTTTCACAAGAAACCATAGAGGTGATGTTTTGCCTCTTTTTTTAAAAATTGTGAACGTACCTTTCAGAGGGGTTACAATTACATGGGCAATGTAATGAGTTCATTTCTTATCAAGCGTTGTTGCCTCCTCGTTTGTTTCCCCTTCCCATCCCTTCCCATCTTCCCCCACCCCACCTCCCAGCCAAAGTTGTACATTTTGTTTTTCGACATGAAGTCTTGTACATCTCATTGCTGGAATGGGTCCACCTGTATCCCTATTTAAACAATAAGTTTTTTCCCTCCCCTCTAGAAATTATACAAACATCAAATACAGTGAAATCAAGGCCTTACCGTGGGGAAAGGACATACAAAGAAACAAAGAAATCACCTTATACATATGTTAGAAACAATCACAAGAAAAAAAATACATTTGAATCCTTATCTTGGAGTTAATTTCTCCTAACATCAACTTATCTGACAGTTTCTGCTTGTCTCAGACATATATTAGTTATTGCAAATAAGGGAAACTATGGGACCTATGTTTCTTTGGGCCTGGTTTACTTCACATAATATAATTTTTTCCAAATCGTTCCATTTCATAACAAATGGGGCAATGCCATCTTTTCTGATGGAGGCATAGAATTCCATTGTGTATATATACCACATTTTATTGATCCATTCATTTGCTGAGGGGTATCTGGGTTAGTTCCACATCTTAGCTGTAGGAAATAATGCTGCAATAAACATAGTTGTGCTGATAGCTTTGTTTGTGATCATTTGGGTAAATGCCCAGAAGTGGGATTGCTGGGTCATAGGGGAGCTGTAAGTGGAGTCTTTTGAGGAACCTCCATACTACCTTCCAAAGTGGTTGAACAAGTTTACACTCCCAACAACAATGCAGTAAGGTTCCCTTTTGTCCACATCTCCTCCAGCATCTGTTTTTATTACAATTCTTGAATATAAACATTCTAAATGGAATGAGGTGGTATCTCAATGGTGTTTTGATTTGCATTACTTTTACGGCTATGGAAGTTGTGCATTTCTTCCTGTGTCTATTGGCCACCCTTCTTTCCTCTTCAGAGAAGTTTCTCTTTAAGTCTTTAACTCACTTATTCATTGGGCAGGGTTTGTTGTTGGGCATTTTAATTATTTGAGTTTCAGGTATATTTTAGATGTGAGAACCTTGTCCATTGTATGGCTAGTGAAGATCTTCTCCAAATCCTTGGGATTTCTATTGATCTTGATAGCTATATCCTTTGCCAGCAGAAGCTCTGTGATTTCATGCAATCCCGTTTGTCCAAGCTTTCTTTGATTTGTTGTGTTTCTGGGTTTCTATTAAGAAAATTTCTACCTGTGCCAAGGAGACATAGGGTATCTTGTACTGTTTTCAGGGTGTCTGCGTTGACTCTGAGTTCTTTGATACATTTGGTGTTGATTGTGCAGGATGCTATATAAGGCTTTAGCTTTAGTTTTCTACAAGTGATCAACCAATTTAGCCAGCACCCTTTACAGAAGAGGCTGTCTTTCTTCCATTCTATTTTTTAGCTCCCTTATCGAAGAGTAGTTGGCTATATGTCTGTAGGTTCATTTCTGGGTTTTCAATTCTATTCCATTGGTCCTGAGGTCTGTTCTTGTGCCAGTAGCAGGCTGTTTTGATTACTATGGCTTTGTAGTGGAGTTTGAAATTTGGTATTGATATTCCTCCAGCACTGTTCTTTCTGTTAAGGATTATTTTTGCTATTTGGTTTTTTTATTGTTCTATATGAATTTTTGGATTGCCTCTTCTATTTCCTTGATGAATAAGGTTGGAATACTGATATGTATCACATTGAATTTGTAGATAGCTTTGGGAAGTATTGCCATTTTCACGATGTTGATCCTTCCAATCCAGGAGCATGGGAGGTTTTTCTGCTTCCAAAGTTCTATTTTGATTTCCTTTTTAAGGTTTTTAAAGTTTTCATCATAGAGGTCCTTCACTTTTTTGGTTAAGTTAATTCCTAGGTTTTTTATTTGTTGTGGGGCTATTATGAATGGAGTTGCCTTCTTGATTTCATCCATGATATTCGCATTGTTGTCATACAGAAAAGCAATTGATTATTGAGGGTTAATTTTATACCCTGCTACTTTGCCAAATTTTGAATCAGCTTCAGTAATTTGATAGTGGAGTCCATTGGATACTTTAAATAGCAAATCATGTCATCTACAAAGAGGAAGAATTTTACTTCATCTTTCCCAATTTGGATCCCTTTGATGTTTGCATCTTGTCTTATCACTGTAGCTAGGCATTCTAATGCTAAATTGAACAGAAGTGGAGAGTGGACATCCTTGTCTCATTCCTGAGATAAGGGGAAATAGCTTTAGTTTTTCACCATTAATTATAATGCTTGCTGTAGGTTTGTCATATACAGCCTTTATTGTGTTGAGGAATGTTCCATGATTTCCTAATTTTTCCAGAAACTTCATCAAAAAGGGTTGGTTGGATCTTGTCAAATGCTTTTTCTGCATCTATTGAGATAATCATATGGTTCTAATCCTTGCTGTTTGTTGATGTGACGAGTCATAATAATTGATTTGACTATATTGAACCAGGTTTCCATCCCTGAAATGAATATTGTTTGATCGCAGTTTATGATTTTTTGGATGAATTGTTGAAATCGATTGGCCAAAATTTTGTTGAGAAGTTTTGCATCAATGTTCATCAAAGAAATGGGCCTATAGTTCTTTTTCTTTGATGAGTCCCTGCCTGGTTTTGGGATGAGGGTTATCATGGCTTCATAAAATGAGTTCGGTAGGTAACATTCTCTTTCAATTTCATTGAAGAATTGGAGGGACTATTGGTGTGGCCTCTGCTTTGAAGGCCTTGTAGAATTCCACTGTAAATCCATCTAGTCCTGGGCTTTTCTTAGATGGAAGGTCTCTTACTGCTGTTTCTATTTCAATGCTTTGTAAGAGCCTGTTAAGTTGGTTTAACTCATTGTGGTTGAGTTTTGGCATGTCGATATCTGCCAAGAAAAGGTTCATTTCTGCCACGTTTTCAAACTTATTAACGTAAAGTTTTGAGAAGTATTCCCTTATAATGTTCTGAATCTTGGTTGTTTCTGTGGTGAAGTTTCCATTCTCATCTCTGAGTTTATTTACTTGGGTGTTTTCTCTCCTTTTACTGATAAGATTTGCTAAGGGTCTGTCAGTTTTGTTAATTTTTTCAAAGAACCAACTCTTTGTTTTGTTGATTATTTTTATCATATTTAAAACTAATTCGTTTAATTCTGATGTAATTTTAATTATTCATTTCTGTCTCCTGGACTGGGATTTATCTTTTTGCTCTTTTTCTAGGACGTTCAGATGTCTCATTAAATTGTTGGTTTCAGATCTCTCCAATTTGTTGGTGTAGGAACTCAGAGCTCTAAACTGCCTCTGAGTACTGTATTTGATGTTTCCCTGAGGAGCTGGTAATTGTGTGTTAATTTTTGTTGAATATTTGAATTTCCTTTCTAATCACTTCCATGACCCACTGGTGATTCAACAGTGTGTTGTTCAGCCTCCATGTGTTACAGGACTTTCTTTGGTGGCTTTTGGTGTTGAGTTCTAATTTTATTCCCTTGTTGTCTGAGAGAACACAAGGTAAAAGTACAATGTTTCTGAATTTAGAGAAGTTTGCTTTGTGACCTAAAATGTGGTCTATTTTGAAAAATATCCCATGTGCTTCTGAGGAAAACGTGTATTCTGATGGTGCTGGCCGAAATATTTGGTAGATGTCTGTTAAATCTAGTTGATCCATGCAGTTGAGGACCTCCCTATTTATTTTCAGAGCAGTTACAATAGGTTGATGATATCCTATAATATGTGGATATCAGATCAAAATTTAAATATATCACTGCATGCATACAGGACCATCATATATAGCTTGTAACTTGAAATTTTAAGAAGGCGACAGTTGGGGAAAAAGACAATGTTAGAAGGTTAATACCAAATACACAGACATGGAAAAATACAAAAAAATGTGCAAATAGTTAGTGCTAATAATAACAAAACATTTTCCTCAAGTTTTAAAGTTGAAACTATAAAAATAATACTTAATATCATCAAATAAATATGCCATGGAGAAAATTTACCATAGACATATATTTCCACTTAATTTGTTTTATTTGATAACAAATGGATTAGAAGAAAATGTAATTACATGTCTGAAGATGATAACACTTTCAAGTGTCATTGATTGAATCCAGCAAAGGAAAGTAACAGAGAAGTAGAGAGTGAGAACAACCTGGGGTATGGATGAAGATACTCAATAGAACTCAGTTAGGAAAGAATGTGCTCCATTTCCCTCATCAAAGTACAACTAGGACAGCTACCTTTTGACAGAACAGTTGTGATGTACAATAGACGAGTTACTAATTTAGGTAGTAATATATTACTTTTATTTCCTAATCTTATGATGTCATTCCCAAATGATGTGAGTGATCCTAGATTTTCTGAGTCCTTGTTTCCTCCAATTTTTCTAATTCCTCCCCCTGCCAATGATTCTTCTGCTACTCTCATTTATCTTTGTTTCTGAACTGAACTCCTGTAATCTTTTGGTTCATGAGAAAGAGCTGGAGAAATATGAGGATAGCCTAGAGTCTGAGCTAACATCCACTCCAGCTTGGAGGATCTGGTGAAGGACTTCCACTTGGGTCTTAGAATCAGATATTTATTGACCTCTTTGGAATTGGAGAAACTCACTCGCTCAGGCAAAATTCAGAGAATGAGTTTTCCCAATGTCAGAAGGAACAGGTTCAAAACTAAAAGTGGCCTCAGTTCCCACAGGGCCAGTCAGAAGCCAAAAGATCACACTTTCTTCATCAAGGACCTTCTGGAAAGAACAGACTATGAGCAAAGTCTAAGATGGAGATAAAATGAGACTGGGCCTAAGGAGGACACAAAAGAATGACCCTCTCTTTGACTACAAGTGAATTGTGTAGTGAAACATGACAACTTCCTTCAAATACGAAAATTTGCTAGGTGAGTTATCTCACTGCTACTTTGCAGGAGGTCAGTTTCTCCAAAAGGAAGTTGTTAAATGTTGTGACTGTCAGTTTGCTCTCTAGGCTGTTGTCTCTCTCACCCCTTCCCATGCCAGGAATGCATTGCTTCTTTCAGGCACTCAACTACTTGTCCGGACTCCTAGGCAGGATTACTGTAGGCTATTCTTTCGCTAACCTCTTGCATTTGAGGTAGAGTAGGCCCAGGCTCTCCTCATGCCAAGAGTTAGGTGGAAGAGGTGAGTATAAGCTCAGATTTGTACTGAAGAACAATCATATTGAAAAAAAATTAAATGAAATTAATAGTTGAGTGATTTAGGGTTTATAGCCACAAAATTTAGGTAATTATTAGGAACACATCTAGAATGATGGATTGGAAAGAGAACAGTGAATTAGGTCAAGGATATGATGCAAAACACACACCATAGCCATAACCAGAGATAAGAGTTTGAAAGAACTATTGGCATAGGTCCATTTACTCTCTTAGGAGTGACCTTGGACAGGAGGCTTTTAGAATAATATCTAAAAGAGAGGGACTTGCTGGGCACTGGTGGCTCACACCTGTAATCCTAGCTACCCAGGAGGCTGAGATCTGAGTATTATGCTTCAAAGCAAGCCAAGGCTGAAAAACCCAAAAGTTGTGCTGTGACTCAAGTGGCAGAGTACTAGCCTTGAGCTCAGGGACACTGCCTAGGACCTGAGTTCAAGCTTCAGGATCAGCAAAACTACAACAACAAAATAATAATGATAAAAGAAATAAAAGAAGGACTTAAAGATATGCGATGGAATGATGATCATGTGTAACTGTTTATGGAACATAAAAGGAGACGAAATTTGGAGTAAAATAATACCTATTCATTAATAATCAAGGATGCAAAGCAAATGCCAAATCCCTCTTCTCAAAAACTTCCATACTTGGGCTGGGAAGGTGGCTCAGTGGTAGAGTGCTTGCCTTGTATGCATGAGGCCCTGGGTTCGATTCTTCAGTGCCACATAAGTAGAAAAAGCCAGAAGTGGTGCTATGGCTTGAGTAGTAGAGCACTAGCCTTGAGCTGAAGAAGAGAAAGGCAGTGCCCAGGCCCAAAGTTCAGGCCATTTGACCGGCCAAAATAAAAACAAACAAAAACAAAACCAAAAATCTTCCAAACTTATCTTTTCTCATAATTGAGGAGAGGCTCCTTTTACAGGAATTCTCCATATCTAGGTCAAGGTCATCATAACTTCAGTAGACTTTCCCTGTGGAGATGTAATGCACCTAACTCTACTGAACCTAATCATGGCTAGGAAAGTATGGACATTGATACGTTTGTCATATTTAACCTTATGAATATATAATACTGTCAGGTATTATATATAATATATTATATATTATGTGTTATGTATTAAATATGTAATAATTTAAAATGTATTATGTATTAACAGACTTCCTAATTTTAGAGGTAGGAACAAGCAACATATTGAAAGAAAAAAACTTGAATCTCTGAGTAATTTCTCTACCACAGGACAATACCACATTTCATTCTTATTACCCAAAGAGCAACATAGGAAAGCAATGCCCATTCATGTGGTTCTGTGTATTTTGGAAACTGTGAATGTGTAAAACTCTAGCAACAGATAAATAAGTGAACATCTATGTGCACACACACTCAATCATTTTCAAGTGTAAGAATTTCTTTTCTATGCTCCCTATTCACCTACATAGAGAGTACATGAGTTGCCCTTGAATTGTCCTGGAAGATCTTTATCTGGCTAGTGTAGCTTCACATCCTTTTTTCTCTAAGTAGCCAAATGTTATGTATTCAACAACAATACTTGTTACAGGCAAAGGTATCCACCCTGACACACAGGGTTTCAGAAATGCCACAAATAAGTGGGAGGTACAGCAGTACTTTTCAAAATTGAATAGATTACATATTTATTAGAAAGCTTGGAAGAAAAAAACTTGAGTGTAAGATGAAATACTTGAAGAAAACTACAGTTTTAATTACACATATCAAGGTGCTGCAATAGAAAATAAATAAAAATAAAAAATTAATTACATATAATTTATTACCAAGTCTCTACAAGGAAAATAGGATATGACACATGGCATCATATGACTTGAAGTTACAATGTTCCAGGGCATTTCCCCACTCTTGAGAACTAGGAGTAATCCTTATTAAAAAAAATAAAAAGATGAATTTATTTTACCAAATTTCAAAACATAGTATATGTTATACAAAGGAAATGCAGTAAGCATGCAATTCATTGTCTAGTAAATATCATATGGTATAAAGTATCTAATTAATTGATTCATAAAAATCAATACAATGCAGTTAAAACATCCAATATCTCAAGTGTCAATTTAGCAGAATACTTTCAATCTATGATGGCTATTTTGTATATAATCCAGCTCTATCCATCCCACGATTGCAGAAAGCTCTTCCTGAGAAATTCCAGAGACCTGTCTCCTGTGAGTGCTCAATGTAGAACTGTTCCCATTCTCTATTATTTGGACATGCGATAAACTAAATATCTGCTAAATTGCCAAAGGCAAAATTTGGGACTGGCTTCCAGTAATGATATTTTGGTACTCAGAAAAAAAGGAAAATTGAAGACCGAGGGAAATCTACCAGATCCCTGAAAGATTTCTATCATTGGGCTAAAACTGTACCCTTCTACTGATACTTGAACAAACTGCAGTAATTGTCACTCCAACCACATGCCCAAAAATTGGCTTTCCAAATATTGGCCTGTTTTCACTTTGGTAAATCAAGACACACTATTGTGGCCCTGTTTTACTTAAACTATCAGCTATGGTTGGCACAAGGGATAGTTGACCTTACCAATTTCTTAAATTTTAGGTCATCACACAATCACTTCAAAGGCCTTAAACATTAAAAATACCTATCCATATAAGTCTGCATTGCATACTTATTACTGTTTTTCTTCATTTGTCATGTTTTACATATTTGTATCCCAGGGCTTACTTCTATCTTAGTTCTATAATATTCCTTCTCATGGTTGTTACCACTGAGTACATGTAATTATTTCTGTTTTTTCTCCAGCTTTGTTCTTTCTTT
Organism: Dipodomys spectabilis; assembly: GCF_019054845.1. Taxonomy (NCBI): domain Eukaryota; kingdom Metazoa; phylum Chordata; class Mammalia; order Rodentia; family Heteromyidae; genus Dipodomys; species Dipodomys spectabilis. Next base: position 991,648 of record NW_024870866.1, read on the forward strand.
AATTACAGTGCTTAATAGCATCCTGCTTACTGACCTGCTTACTGACAACTCCTAGCTACTGATTTTAACAAAATCAACAGTTTCCAAAGTGAGCTTTGATCTTTATCTACAAACCAATCCCTCATTACTATTTGATTAAGTGATAACTCTTCCAGTTGTCTTGTCAAAATACCTCGGAGTCATTTCAGACTTACATACTTTTTCACACTTCATATTTAATCTATGGCCAGGTTTCGAATATATTAGGAACCATATATCTATATGGTATATGTGTGCTAGTACTATGACTTAAATTTGGGGCCTAGGTTCTTTTACTCTTCTTTTTGTTCAGGCTTGCAGTCTTCTATTTGAATCACAGCTCCACTTTTAGCTTTTTAGTTCTTGGTTGAAGATAAGTGACTCATGGTCTATTTACCTATTCTAGCTTAAACCTATGATCCTCTGTTTTCAGCCATCTAAATTGCTAGATTTAAAGGCATGCAACACTAAAACCATCCCTATTATATTTGAATTAAAAATAAATTTAAAGAATGAATATTTGTAGTATTTTCAAATCAGTATGATTTATTTACAGTAAAACACATTGCCTTAAATGTTTTTCATTATTCCAGCTCACTTGGCAAGAAAGGAAAGGAAAAATTCACAACCAAAAAACATCTGAATATACCAATACTCAAGCCTGCTAGCCACAATTTCTTTGATGGGAAATAACAAAGGATGATATCATCTACATGCTAAGCAGGAGAAAATGTTCTGCACTGAAGTTACTGAAAGGTCCATGAGAATGAGGACAAGCAACTTTATACAGAAAGTATCACAAAATGTTTGTGATTGTAAGCTGATGCTAGTGGATAAGTGTAGCCAATCTTAGAAGATGTTCATAGAGATGAAGATGAACACGTGATTTCAGAGGTGTGCTTTCTTGAAGATATATTTTTATAGCATAGTTTGTCTACCGTTGAAAATGAGACAGTTAAGATAGGGATGTTTTCTTTCCTTGTATCCTTCACAGTATAATATTAAAACCAGTTTTATACATATATTTTTATAGTAATTATAGAATATCCTTAATTATGCATATATTATAAATATATCATTTACATGTTATGTAATATAATATAGTACATATATTATGAACACTTAATTTAATTTTTCTACTCGTCTGTCCAGGTATTAAACTAGCAATATCTTTGAAAATTGATAGTAAAGTAGGGTCCCTACAATTTCTATTGCAACAAATAGCTTTGCCCAATAAGTAGTTATTTATTCTGAATTGGTTATTCTGAAATATCATAATATAATTGAACGTTCAAAAATAATTATGTAAGAACATGCCATGGATGGAGTTTAAAAAAAACATAACATGACTCATGATTGTAATCCCAGCTACTTAGGGGCTGAAATCTACATATAGCTATATGAAGCCAGTTTGAATTAAATGGCTCAGAACACCCAGACCATAGTTCAAGCCTCAGTACTGACACAGAAAAAAATAATGTGATTAAAGCATACAAATATATTTATTCAAATAAAGTTGTCATTCTTTGTATCCTTCACAATATAATACTAAAACCAGTTTTAAACATATATTATTTATAGTATTTATAGAATATCAGTAATTATACATACATTATACATATATCATTTATGTTATGTAATATAATACATTACATATATTATGCATGCATAATTTATACTGATAGCACTAATATCCACTAAATTGATATATGTTTTAGAATAGGGAATAGATTTTCTTATTTAAACGACTTGTTTTTCCCCTTCCTCTCCACAAATTATACCGACATCAAATACAGTGAAAGCAGGGGTTATACTGTGGGGGAGGGACATACAAAGCAACAAAGAAATAATCTTATAAATGTGTTACAAACGAATGCATGAAAGGAAAAAAAAACAATTGAATACATAACTTAGGGCTCATTTTCCTAACATCACCTTATCTGACCTTTTCTGCTTGGCTCATACATATACTAGATATTGCAAATAAGGGAAACCATGAGACCTATGTTTCTTTGGCTTGGCTTACTTCACTTAATATAATTTTTCCAAGTCTTTCCATTTCCTAACAAATGGGGCAATGTCATTCTTTCTGATGGAGGCATAGAATTCCATTGTGTATATATACCACATTCTCTGGATCCATTCATCTTCTGAGGGGCATCTGGGTTGGTTCCATATCTTAGCTATAGTAAATAATACTGCAATAAACATAGCTGTGCTGGTAGCTTTAGTGTGGTCTTGTTTGTAAACATTTGGATAAATGCCCAAAAGTGGGATTGTTGGGTCATAGGGGAGCTCTATGTGGAGTCTTTTGAGGAACCTCCATATTACTTTCCAAAGTGGTTGAACAAGTTTACACTCGCACCAACAGTGCAGTAAGGTTCCCTTCTGTCCACATCCACTCCAGTATCTGTTGTTATTAGAGCTCTTGATTATAGCCATTCTAACTGGGGTGAGGTGATGTATCAGTGTTGTTTTGATTTGAATTTCTTTGATGGCTAGGGAGGTTGAGCATTTCTTCATGTGTCTATTGGCCATCCTTTTTTCCTCTTCAGAGAAGTTTATCTTTAAGTCTTAGCCTACTTATTTATTGGGCAGTTGTTTTTTGACAACTTGTTGTTGGGGGATTTAATTTTTTGAGTTCCAAGTATATTTTAGATATGAGACCCTTGTCCGTTGTATGGCTAGTGAAGATCTCCCAGTAGTGGGCTTTCTATTGATCTTGCTACCTATGCCCTTTGCGATGCAGAATCTCTGCAATTTCATACAATCCCATTTGTCCAACCTTTCTTAGAATGGTTGTGTTTCTGAGTTTCTATTAAGAAAATTTCTGCCTGTGCCAAGGAGACCTAGGTTTCTCCTATTCACGGACTCCACTCACAAATTACTCAGCTGATTCAAAACTTTGGCAAAGTGGCAGGGTGTAAAATTAACCCTCAAAAAGCAATGGCTTTTCTGTATGCCAACAATGAGAAAAGCGTGGCTGAAATCATTAAAGCAACTCCATTTGTAGTAGCCCCACAAAATTAAAATACCTAGGAATTAACTTAACCAAAGAAGTGAAGGACGTCTAGGTTGAAAATTTTACAACCTGAAAAAGGAAATCAAAACAGAACTTAGAAAGTGGAAAAACCTCCCGTGCTCCTGTATGGTAAGTATCAACATCGCGAAAATGTCAATATTTCCCAAGACTATCTACAATTTCAATGGGATATCCATATTCCAACCTCATTCTTCAAGAAAATAGAACAAGCAGTCCAAAAATTCATATGGAACAATAAAAGACCTCGAATAGCAGAAATGATCCTTAATAGAAAGAACAGTGCTGGAGGAATATCAATACCAAATTTCAATCTCTACTACAAAGCCATAGTAATCAAAACAGCTTGGTTCTGGCACAAGAAAAATTTTTAGGACAAATGGAATAGAATTAATATCCCAAAAATGAACCTATAGACATAGCCATTAATCTTCGATAAGGGAGGTAAAAAATACAATGGAAGAAAGACAGGCTCTTCAGTGAATAGTGCTGGCAAAATTGGTTAATCACTTGTATAAAACTAAAACTATATCCTTATATATCCCCCTGCACCAGAATCAACTCCAAATAGATCAAAGTACTCGGAGTCAAAGCAGACACTCAAATAGTCATTTTTAAAATAATGAACTGCTTAGTTCCTCTGGCTCACATATATAATCTTAGCTATAGTTAGGATTACAGGTATGAGAAACAAACACTAGATGTGTGTTCTTCATGATGGTTTGTATTGGCATGTTTTAATATTGTTCGTTTCTTATACTATAATGCTCTTATTTTTATTTTCACTTAGGTGGGGGAGTGTTGAACCTTCTTTGGTTGAGATGGAGCCATGTGGAAATTCTTGCCAAGTATGGCATGAAATTCAAATCCTCCTGCCCTCAGCTCCCCATGGACATGGGACGATAGACGTATTCCATCACACAGAGCCAGGCATTGGGGACCATTGCAGGTAAAACTACACTGGTCATGAACTGATGTCTCAAATAGCTAGCTTTATAGGCATATGCCTTCAAAACCTTGTTGTATTTCATTTCACTTTGAAGTAGTGTTTGTACATACTTAGAGATACAATGATAACACATTACATGTTTAATTTATATAATATAGTCAATATGATTAACACGTTTATCTCCTAAAACATTGAAGCTAATGTATTTTGGTAACTCCTGCCTCTGATAGTTATTTTTTGGAATACACCATAAACATGAATACATTGATAATGTGCACTAGAAGACAGGAAGTTGATAGAGATAGACAAGTTAAACTATGTGCAGTAAGTGTATATTTATCTATTGCTCCTCTGAAGAACATTATCAAATATTCACCATAACAATACCACCATATATTCACCATGACAATAATATTCCTGCAATGTAGAATATTCCATTTCATAATCTGCCATCTTTTATCTTTTTAACATTCTCCTTAGAAGTATGAATGTTTTCTTGTTCCTTATAATGTTTTGAAATTAAAAGATGGAATTTAAAAAATTCATAGAATCTACTGAAATTATCTCATTTTGTTTGGTTTTGTTTTGCTAAATCATTAAGACCAACTTTTCCTGAAAGTTATGCTAGCAGACTATATCACTAAATTGTATTCTAATTACACCTTATCATTTTATTTTGATATAGGGTTTTGCTGTTGCTGTTTCATGATATAGAGTGTTGTGAAGCTGGACTGAAACATGCAATCCCACTCTCTCCAGTAACAGTGCTTTATCACCAGGTTCTGGAAACTCATAATTATAACTCTACCTAATCAAGAGGTTGAGACGTGAGATTTAGTTCAGACAGCCTGATCAGGAATTTTTATGAGTCTCTCCTCTCCAGTTCACTACGAAAAGTTTGCATTGGAACTGTGGCACAATTGGTACAGCACTACAGTCAAGGTAAAGATGCTTAGGATTGTCATATAGTCCCTGTTCAAGTCCTAAAACACCCATATGCACAGACACACGTTCACCTACATACAAACACACTCCCGCACACATGTACACGCACAAAATCACAGGCAATGTTGTATTTTAAATTCTTATCCAGAGATTGGACAACAGTCCACTTATTTGTGAAGGGTTTTCCTTGATTATTTTGAAGGAGGAGGATAGTTCATGGGACACAGACGACAAGACTTTAGTGAGGAATGCTTTATAAACGACTAGCTTATAAAAAGAACAGGAGCACAGTTTTTATCTTTAAATATTACATTCCTTCAAATACAGTATTTTAAAATAATAATCATTGAATTATGAGAATACAATGCAGCACCTCTTCCCTTCTCCCCTTCACATCTGTCATAAAATATGATAAAATTATCAAAAATACTCTTGTCTTACAAGACTGTACACCTGTAAAAATGTCTGACTATATGTGTAATGTTTGTTTTCAATACTTTTTTGATTTTTCCCACCTCTAAGTACTTATCTTTTTTTCCAAGTGACAGCACACAGGGGCTTCAAGAGCAAACAGAAGATTAGGAAACAAAAACCTAACAATGTCCTAGGAATACATGCAAGAAGCCCATGGCAGGCTGATAGGGCCCTGAGAAGCAAAATGATTTGTGCAGGATGTGAACAATAGTGACAAATAATGCCTGAATCTCACCTAGGAAGGGTTCTTTGAGGGTGAGACAATGCCTGTATCTAGTCCCAGCTGAGGATGTTGGGATTTAACAATGTCCATATGTGTATAAAGTGATGTGGGAGGGGAGATTTCAGCCTCCAGTTTGTCTTTGGGATGGTCTTATGTGAAAAAAGCAGCTCAGAACATTGGGCTCTGAGAGATGACACTACCTCCCTCATAATGGAATTCTGAGCGCCAAGTAACTGTAACTGACAGCTCAAGCCAGCTCACTTGGCCTGTGGCTCAGGAACAAGAAAGATGTTCCTGTGTTGTTTTCAAAGTTCAAGAGACTCAGGTCTCAGGCATGAGAGGTGTGAGTGCCTCAATCAATGCTGCAGACATTGGATCAGTGCTAAACTATGAAACCAATGTCCCAGGCCTTATTATAGTAAGAAACAAAGGGAAACACAAGGCAACTCAGGCAAGGTAGAACTATGACAGGAAACCTATTTAATCTCATCCTAGCCCACACTAGACCCTTCTTCTTGTGTGCTTTTATATGTGTAGACTGAGAAAATACTTACGTGTAGTTTTCAATCCACTCTATTACAATTTCTCAATTTGAAGTGTACAAGTCCTTCCTGGGATGCTGTGTGCCGAGTCCTTCACAGGGTGCCATGTGCTGAGCCATTCAAAGGGGGTTTTCTTTCATCTGGTCCTTGTTATAGCTCAACAAGTAAGATGATTGTGCTGGTGAGAAACTTGAGGTTCAGATATGTCCCCAAAGAAGAGCCAAATTTATGTATGTACTGAACTCTAGTGACTTGTCTCCTACAGACAATTGTTTTGGTTTAGTTTTCTTCATCATGAACCTTCAACTCAGAGCCTAGGCACTGACTTTCCTCTTGTGCTCATGGCTAGCGCTCTACCTTGCACCACCTTGCAGCAAAGTGTCACAGCTTAGTTGTCTTTAGCTGAGGTCTGTCATCCTGCCTGGTCAGGAATCTGAGGATCTGGTTTCCAAACTATCCCAGACTGAAAAGTACCATGAGACTATTATCTTCTATTCACCACTTAGAAACTTGAAGTGGAAGCTGGGCACTGGTGACTCATGCCTGTCATCCTAGCTACTCAGGAACCTGAGAGCTGAGAATCACAGTTCAAAGCCAGCCTGGGCAGGAGATTCCTTGAGATGCTTTCTCCAGTGAACCACCAGAAAGCCTGAGGAGGCACTGTAGCTCAAGTGGTAGAGTGCTAGACTTGAGCACCCAGTCCCAGTCTTCAATTCCTCCAACTTACAAGAAAAGAAAGAAACCTGAAGTGGAGTGCTGGGAATGTGTCTTAGGGGTAGAGTGTTTTGCATGTATGAAACCCTTGGTTTGAATCCTCAGTAGCACATTCCTAGAAAAAAAGACTGAAGTGGCTCTGTGGCTCATGTGGTAGTGCACTATCTTTATACAGGATAAACTCAGGTACAGTGCTCAGGTACTAAGTTCAAGCTCCAGGACTGGTGTTTGCACAAGCACGCACGCACGCACACACACACACACACACACACACACACACACACAAACACAAAACAGATACCAAAAGTGGAACTGTGACACCAAATGGTGGTAAAGCGAAGAGCTTCTGCTCTGAGCTCATGGTCAGCACCCTGGCCCTGTGTTCAACCACAAAACCTAGCCACCCAGGGCCCAACTAGGAGAGGTCAAAGGTTTCAAAACCTGATGAGCTTCACCAGCTATAGATGACAGGAAGCGTTGTGATTTTGCACAAGTGTTTAGAATTAGCAAGCTTCAGGAAACCTAGGGAGGCACCTTTGCCAATTAGGAATCTTTTCATTAGGTTCAGCTAACTTGTTGTCTGCCAGAAAGACCCTTGAATTAATTGTAGCAATTTGTTTCAACACTGGAACATAGTCTAACAAAGACAGGATAAGTGCAGGGGACTTGGCCTGCCAAAGGAGGTGGCACAAATGAAGGCTTCCTGTCAAAAGAGAGCACTGGGGAGAGAGATAGGTTGGGGTACAAAGATGCTTTTTTCTCCTGGCCTTCAGAATCTGCCCACACTCATCCTCACTAATTGCCCTGGATGAATTGTTTGTTATACAGTTGTACAGGAGTGAGGCCTTTTGTCTGCTTGTTACAACAATGAGGCAGACTTCCTCCAGCAGCCTGGGGTGTGCAGAAACCCTCAGGCTACACTGGGAACAGTGAGGGGAACCCCGGAACATACACTGTCTTGAAACCACTCTCTGTGCTATGAAATCATTCTATTCAAACCTTTCTTCATAGCAAATCTGGATGTTCACTGATAAAAATACATGCATACATACACAGACACATGTAGTTACTGGCTCTTTTTTTTGTGACAGGTCCTGAGGCTTGAACTGTGAGCTTAGGCACTGTCCCTGAGCTACTTTTGCACAAGGAAGCACTGTATTGTGTCTTAACTTATGATTACCTTAGGCTGGGGTGCAGCATTTACACCCACATATCATCCAGTCTTCCTAGGACCTGAGTTCAACTCCCAACACTGGCAAAAATGCATCAAACCAACACAAATGGAGGAGGAAAAAACCAGTAAGTTTTGCACAACCGTTTTACCTTTTTTTCGTTTGCACTGTGACCATCCTGGGTCTCAATGATTCGGCTTGAAAATTGTATGTGACGTTACATGGCCGAAGGCTCCCGGTCTGTCGGTGAACCCTGAGCCCAACCCAGACACCTAGGCCTTTAGTTTGATCCTGGGACTGCCACCTACACATGTCTGAAGATCCTAGAAAACTCTTTCCTCTCTATAGGAACTAATAGTACGTTTGACATTTACTAATTGAATTACTAATTAGCTAATAATTCTAAAATAAGATTGTATGCAATAAATATGGGTCAATGATTAATTTAATTAATTCTTTGTAAGTTTTCTACCATGATTATTTGATGGAGGCATAATTTTAGACCAAATAATTTATAGGAATAGAACATATAAAACATGACTTCATATAGAGTTATACACTAGAATCTACTTAAATGTTCATCTGTCTCTGTATACATTTATTTATAGATATATATACATACGTAAATACACACACACTGCAATCTACACATCTATCGGTTTATATATTAGCCACTTCTAGGGCTTGATCTCAGGTCATCAAATTTGCCTGCCAACTTCACTTGCATCAGACTGGTGTGCTAACATTGACCCATTCATGAAGTGGGCCTTCGAGGTCCAGAGTTCAAATCACAGAACTACCAAAAACTTAATCCTTGTGGTAGAAACCAATTGTCCCACTTGTTTTCCTTATCAGTGAAAGTCCTGGGTCTGAGGATGATGTATAATACATAGTCAAATCTATGTCCTATGTAATAGAATGTAAAAAATGTTATACATTTAATCATACTCTCTAAAATACATAAGAAATAAATAAAACACAAAATAAAATGAATAACTACACTAATTGTAATATGTAGTAAACATGTGTATGTAAATATAAATCATGTATTTAAAATGTATATGAATATTATTTTTTCTAGTGCTAGGGCTTGAATTCAGCCCCTGGGAACAAGCCTGACTTTCTTGTCTTTTAGCATGGTGAGCTTTCCCTTCGCCAACAGTGCTGCAGATTTACCCAAACCCTGAGTTCAAACCCCAAGTCCGGCAGAAGAAAATGGCATGAATTCCAAGCCAAGGAGCCACATAATTTTTTAAATATTTTAAATGTATGTATGTATGTATGTATGTATTTTTATTTTGTTAAGCACAGGGCTTCAACTCAGGGCATGGCAACGCTGCCTCAGCTTTGATCACTCTAGGCTGTGTTGAAGCCACTGGACCCAGAGCCAAACCTGGGTTCCTGAGCCTCAAAGGCTGACAGGAAATAAATAAATAAATAAAATGACACAGAAAAAAAAACCCAGCAACTTGAAGACGGCTGCCAGTTTTACATTTTTTTTTTCAAGTTGACCATACTGGGTCTGAATGACATGGCTGAAAAGTGTTTGTTACCTGGCATTGCTGAGGGCTGGCAGGCTGCCAAGGAAGCCATAGACCAACACAGCAACATAGGACCTGTGTTTGAAGCCCGGTCCTGAACCCTACCAATGGAGGGAGATCCTAAGAGTCTCATTCCTATCCATAGGAATATGGATGGAAGGTTATGAATATCAAGGTTGAATTAGTTTTTCCTGAATGATACTAGTATAAAATTAGAGAGTGATTTTAGGAGGCCAATGGATTTTAATGAATACTTTTTGACACATTCAAAGAGTACTATTAATTACATGGATGCAATAGTTTCAGGACAGCGGTTGATTTAATTAATAATTCATTAAGGATGAAAACAACAATAATTACATGGAGGCATAATAAATACCCAAGAATTGGTAGGAATGTAGCCTATATAACTGAATAATGTGTAGACATCTCTGGCACATTTTAAGGATATATATTTATTTGTGTACTACCATCAGCATGTCAATCTGTTCTTGTTTTGTCAACACCTGGGGCTGGATCTCAGGTGCTGGGACCTGCTTGTCAGCTCCATATGCCCCATGCTGGAGTGCTGACCCTCACCTATTCATGAATTGATCCATGTATGCTGTGAGTTCAAATGCCAGCACTCGCAAAAATTGAATCGTGGAGCCAGAAGACTAGGGTGACACGTTTTCCTTTTCTATGAAAAGCCTGGGTGTCAGGTGTTAAGTTTCATACATAGGCAAATGTATATCCTATACAATAAATGTAGTAAATATTCCATGTGTAATAACATTCAATAAAATAATGGTATATAAATGAATAAAAAATAAAATGAATAAGTACACTAAGTGCAATATGGCTAGAGGCTGCTGTGCTTGCAGTCACCAATTCATGAATTGAGCCTTCTAGGCCCTGAGTTTAGATCCCAGCACTGTCAAAAATGTAATCTTGGAGTAAGAAGCTGAGCGTGACACATGTTTTCCTTTTCTTTTAAAGTGCTCAGTGTCAGGTAGTATGTATAATTTGGATGCAAATCTATATGCTATGTAAGAGAATGTCATAAAGGTAAGAAATGTCATAGGCGGAAGGATTGTCACTACAATAAATGAAAAACAGATTGAATTAGTAGTGAATCATTCTGGGATAAAATTAGACACAATAGTTATAGAACGTGAATTAAGTAAAATTACTATATTATTAAGCATTAACAGAATAAAAACTACATGGAGACATAATTAAATACCTAATAATTGGTTGTAACACATGATGCATAATTTAATTATATATAGACATCTGTCTCATTCTATAAAATATGTAATTATATGTATGGATGTATATACATATATTATAAACAATAGCAAGATATTAAGTAATTATTAATTAATGTTTTATTAGTTGTTCTACAGAGACAAATCATTAAGGAGACATAACGTAATACGTAATAAATGGTAGCAATTATCTATAAACTAATAATATACAGACATCTCTCTTCTTATGCAATTTCTATACCTTCTGGGGCTAGGTGGTTGAGTGCTCACCTAGTATGCACAAAGCCCTGGGTTAGATTCTTCAGTGCCATATAAACAGAAATCCCAGAAGTTCTGCTGTCTTTCAATCAATTGAGCATTATCCTGGAGCACAAATGCTTAAGGACAGTGTCTAAGCCCTTACTCAAGGCCCAGGACTGCCACAAAAAAAGGTAGAATGTTCTAACTGCAACTACAGAAGGGCAGGACTTCAAACACCTCATCACAAAGCAAGCTAGGAGTCTGGCGCTGACAACTGCCACTTAACCTGACTTAGCCAGATGTAAGCCGCTGCAACCCAGCTACATGGAACCAGAGGCTGCTGGCTTACCCCCATCATCCAAGCTGCTCAGGGGCTATAAAACCCAGCCCTGACAGGAAGTCAGTGAGTCTCTTTGAAATGAGATGATTATGCAGACAAGAATATTGAGGCTCAGATATGTCCCGATGGCAGGGAAGAAATTATGTATTACTAAAGAGTGGGTGAGTTGTCTCCTGCAGACAATTATTTTGTTTTGTTTTTCCTCAGTCATGAATCTTGAACTCAGGGCCTAGGCACTGACCCTTACCTCTTGGGCTCATGGCTAGCACTCCACCATGTGGAGCCAATGAGCCCCTTGCAGCAGAGTGCCATGGCCTAGGGTTCTATAGCCAATGTCTGTCAACCTGCCTTCTCAGGAAACTGAAATCTGAGGATCTGGGTTCCAAACTATCCCTGACACAAAAGGTCCCATGAGATTATATCTCCAATTCATCACTAAGAAACCTGAAGTGGAAGCAGGGTGCTTGAGGCTCATGTTGGTCATCCTAGCTACTCAGGAGGATGAGATCTGAGGATCACGGTTCAAAGCTAGCCTGGGCAAGAAAGTCCTTGAGACATTTAGCTCCAATGAACCACCAGAAAACTTGAAGTGGCTCTGTGGCTCAAGTGGTAAAGCACAAGATGAGCTGAAGAGCTCTGGGATAGCACCCGGCCTAGGCTTCAACTCCTGCAACCGATAACAACAAAAAAGAAAGAAACTAACTAACAAACCTGAAGTAGAGGGCTGGGAATGTGCCTTAGGGGTAGAGTACTTTGCATATATGAAACCCTGGGCATGATTTCTCAGGACCACATCACTAGAAAAAAAAAAAAGCCTGAACTGTCTCTGTGGCTCAAGTGGGAGAGGGCTATCCTTGTACAAGAGAAACTAGGTACAGTACTCAGGTGCTGAGTTCAAGCTAAAGGACTGGTGTAAGTGTGCACACACATGGACACACACACACACACACACACACACACACACACACACACACACACACACACACACACACACACACACACACAAGCAGACCAGAAGTGAAGCTATGACACAAAATGGTAAAGCACTGGGATTCTGCACTGAGCTCATGCTCAGCAACCAGGCCCTGTGTTCAACCCAAAACCTAGCCACCCAGGGCCCAAGTAGGAGAGGTCAAAGATTTCAAAACCTGATGAGCTTCACCAACCCCACATGACAGGGAGCGTTGTGATATCTGACATACACTTGGATTTCTCAAGCTTCTGCAAACCTAGAAGAGATGTCATAGGTCCATCATCTCCATCAGTGAAACATCTCATAAGACCCCTTGCCCGAGTTGTCTGCCAGAAGGACTCCTGAATTATATTGAGCACTGTATTTGAACACCAGTTATATTGTCTCACGAAGGCAGGATAAGTGAACAGAACTTGGCCTGCCACAGGAGGTAGCACAAATGAAGGCTTCCTGTCAACATGGAGCACTGGGGAGATAGATAACTTTGGGTACAAAGAGGCCTTTTTCTCCTGACCGTCAGAGCCCTCCCACACTCCTCCTCACTAAGTGGCCCTGATGGAATTGTTTGTTACACAGGAGTGAGGCCTTTTGTCTGCATATCCAGACAATGAGAGAGACTTCTTCCAGCAGGCCTTGGAGGCAGAGAAACCCTCAGCCTACACTGGGAACAGTGAAGGAAGCCTGAAATATGTACTATCATGAAAGAAGTCTCTGTGTTATGAAATAATTGTATTGAATACAAATTTCCTAGCTTGGTGCCAATCATCATAGATACTCTGGAGCTTCACCTATAGGAATACATCCATATATACAAAAGACATGATGTACAGGCTCTTTTTTGGGGGGGCAGGTCCTGCAGTTGAAATATGACCCTAAGGGTCATATTTCAGGGGTTGTCCCTGAGCTCCTTTGTTCAAGGGTCGTGCATTAACCTTGAGTCACTGCCTCACTTCTGTGTTTTAATTTGATCTTTTAGAAATAATAGTGTCATAGACTTTCCTATGCTGGCTGGATTCAAACTCAGATTCTCTACATATCAGCCTCCTTAGGAGCTGGAATTACAGTCAGCAGCCACTGGCACCTGCCTTCCTTTTCTTCTTCAGTTTTTAATCTGGATAATCTGACTTCTTCACAAGGTCATTCCAATGGTTTGAATTTATAAGTATACTACCAAATGTTCTTTATAGATGCTTTCTCTGAGAATGAATCGCTCTTGTCATCTTCTCCTCTGGTCAGAGGTTGGAAGCCAAAAGTGAGAAATGAGTGTCGCAGGATTTGGGAGCAAATGTCCACAAGACATACCAGTTCTGTAACTTAGCATTGAGCTGCAGTGAATTTATTGTCTCAGGATGAGAGGACCGAAAGCTGGAGCAATCTTCATGCTGTCTGCATTGCTCTTTTTGCCTATAAAATGATCTAATTATTATGAGTGTTTTTTGTCTCCCACTTTAATTATCTACACTAGAAGCATCTTCATGTGTCTGTTTTACTCTAGTTGCTCTCGAGATTTAGACTAAGGGTTTCTGTGAATCTGCTCTTGGTGAATCCCTGAGGAAAGCCGCTTGAAGCCTCCTCAAGAGATCACAATCCAAAGCCAGCCTGAGCAGGAGAGACTGTGAGAGGCTTATCTCCAATAAGCCACCAGAAAAACAGAAGTGGAGCAGTGCCCCAGATGGTAGAGCTCCAGCTTTGATAAAGCCAAGTAGTAGATTCAGTCCAGACCAGGCAGGAAAGCCTGGGAGGCGCTTATGTCCAATTAACGACCAGATGGCTGTAAGTGGAGTTGTGGCAGTGGTAGAGCCTCAGCCTTGAGCAAAACAGCTGAAGAATGCATCCGGCCTTGAGTATAAGCCGTGGGATGACCACAAAAAATTTCAAAAAGAGAAGGCCGAAAAAATTCAAAAAAATGAGAGCCCTAACTACTAATGTGTGTATATTACCTCCCTGAGTGCAAACAGACCGTATGAAATGCTTCTGCTTTTATTTACAGATTTATTTTTCAGATATGCTCTTGTGCATACTGCATCATTCTCTTCATTTCTGGCCCATGGCTTTTCTCTTCCAGGGTTCCAGGCATGTGACCTTATATGATGCCCACCTAAGCTCACAGTAGCCTTTATTTACATTTTATTATGAGGTGAAGGCCAGTACAGTCACAAATCAGGTAGAGGAAGAGAAGGTTATGTTTTGTAGAAATAACCTGTATTCAGAAAATTAAACTTGGAGATGTTGGCTGGTAGCATAATTATGTAAAAACTACCACTAAGAAAAAGATAGGGGCCTGGGAATGTGGATTACTTAGAGAGTGCTTGCCTAAGATGCAAGAAGCCCTGGGTTTGATTCCTCAGTAGCATGGTGTGGCTCAAGTAGTAGAATGCTAGAGACAGTGCCCAGGCCTTGAGTTCAACCGAAGAACTGGCAAAGAGATAGATAGGTAGGTATGTAGATACCTAAGTAGATAGATGGATGGATGGATGGATAGATAGATAGATAGATAGATAGATAGATAGATAGATAGATAGATAGGTAGATAGATAGATAGGTAGATAGATAGATAGGTAGATAGATAGATAGGTAGATAGATAGATAGGTAGATAGATAGATAGATAGATAGATAGATAGATAGATAGATAGATAGATAGATAGATAGATAGATAGATAGATAGATAGATAGATAGATAGATAGATAGATAGATAGATAGATAGATAGATAGATAGATAGATAGATAGATAGATAGATAGATAGATAGATAGATAGATAGATGAACCTGCTCTTGGATGTCAGGAGTAACGAAGGGAATACTTTCCAGTGATGAGGCCTTCTGCAGTGTGCCATGCCACCAGCATCGCCTTCACACAACCACAGAGCAGGAAGACTGTGTCTGTCCAACTTCTCAGGAAGCCGAGGGCTCCAAAGCCAAGAAGGCAGAGCCAGGTTCTAACTCAGGTGTTCAGAGACAGAAAAGAAACAGCCCTACCTCTCTGCTTGGACCTGGGATTTTCATTAATGATGTGGAGAATGAAGGAAGGAAAAATCACTGGCAGAGGTAGAAGAAGGGCCTTTAAATCTGACAGATGGAGAGTCAAAAACCCACTCCTAAAACCAACGAGCAAGGTTTTCTACTCTGTTCCTCCCCTATCCCCCTCTAAACTGGCTCTTGATTGTTAAACTAAAGATAGCCTGAGGCTCCCTTCACCTGAGGGAGGAAGGTTAATTAGTCATTGTTTGAAGAGGCTGAGAAAAGCCTGATCCTGGTGTAACTCTAACAAATGTTTCAGGTTTCCTCCCATTGCTGGCTGTGCCAGGAATGAATGAAGTGGTTTTGCAGCTTACTTCCCTGTTGGGTGTGTTCATTCTGCCTCCCAGTCCAGCAGGCCTAGGTTTCTTCACCTAGCCTGGCTTTTGAAACTGTTTTCTGTTCCTCAAATACAGTGTTACACTGGAGTCCATCTTGCTAACAGGGCTACAGGTTGGATCCTGAGAACTTCATTTAAACCCAGGATGGGTCAATGATGTTTTTTATCCTGCTTCTATAGCTCGAGAACTCTAAGAACATTTAGGGGCAAATAACTTCTCATTACCAAAGGAAATCTAAGAAGCTGTTGAATATCTGATCTTTCACAAGTGGAAGTCAAAGTGTCATAGACTTTCCTGCCCTGGCTGGCTTCACCCTGTGATGCTCAGAACTCAGCCTCCTGAGCTAGGGTGATGGGCATGAGCTACTGGTGCTTTGCTAGGTTCAGAACTGTAATGACATTGACAATACAAGTCAACTGCTTATCACAAAGGGCTTAGGGAGCATATTAAGCCTTTCAACATTGGACCTTTCAGAACCCTCTAGGACACAAGGTTATAATGCTAGAGACAGAGAGCCTCAGCATATGGATCTGCTACACTTGAACAATGAACTCAGACTCCAATTCTGGTGTAAATCAGCGTTCTTTTCCAGATAATGTTCTCATAATTAGCAAATAAGAAAAGTACTTTGATTATCCCCCACTTTTTTCCTGTTTTGTTTCTCGAACTCAAGCCTGGGCACTGTCCCTGAGCCCTTCAGCTTAAGGTGAACACTACCACTTGAGCCACAGCACCATGTGGGGTCTTTTGGTGGTTCATTGGAGAAAAGAGTCTAACTGTCTTTCCTTTCCTAGGCTGTCTTTGAACTGTGGTCTTTAGATCTCAGCCTCCTGAGAAGCTAGGGTGGCAGGTGTGAGCCACTGGCACCTGGCCATTTGTTTTTGCCAGTCCTGGGGCTTGATCTTAGGGCCTGGGTACTGTCTCTGAGCTCCTTTTCATCAAGCCTAGCACTGTGCCACTTGAGCCACTCCACAGCTTCTGGCATTTTCTGAGTATGTGGCACTGAGGATTCAAACCTTGGCATTTATGCATGCTGAGCGAGCTCTTTACCACTCAGCCACATTTCTAACCCCACCCTTGCAATTTTATCCCTCATGAAAAGGCTTCTGAGTATAAATCATGTAAAAAATCCCTAGAGGAAGATGTCCATAGATAAAGAAGTCAAATCTCATACTTGGGAGAGACTCTAAACATGTGAAGACTGTGACAAATGCCTCCATTTAATTATGTATCATGTTTCAACACTTAATATAGTACTAATATAGTACTAAGGAAAAATGAGTCAATGTCCTGAATTATTTTGTATAATTTTAAGTTAAATATGTGTATAATAACACTAAATACAATAAACAAAAAATGAATCAAATAATAAATAAATACAAAATCAATAATAAAAAATCATAACATGTAGTTAGCAGACATATGTAAGTTTATATCATATATTACACATATGTAGAAATATTTTTTCTTTTTTTCTTTTTTTCTTTTTCTTTTTTGGGTCCAGTCATGGGGCCTGAACTCTGGGCCTGGGCGCTGTCCCTCAGCTCTTCAGCTCAAGGCTAGCAATCTACCACTTGAGCCACAGCGCCACTTCCGGCTTTTTTCTTTTTGGTAATGTGGTGCTGAGGAATCGAACCCAGGGCCTCAGGCATGCAAGGCAAGTGCACTACCACTGAGCCACCTTCCCAGCCCCTAGAAATATTTTTTCTATTGCAGGGCCTGCATTCAGTCCCTGGGAACTCTAGCCTGAATTTCTTTTCCTCAAGGACAGTGAGCCTTGCCTTCACCCATGGTTCAAAAGAATTACCTGGACAGTGAGATCAGATCCCAGTAATGGCAGAAATACTGGTCCCAGTTCCAAGACAGTGACTTAATTTTTTTTAATAAAAGCAGTTATGTTTATTCAGTTCCATAGTGAACAATAAAAAACAAAGCAGTGTAGAATTTTGTACAGCTATTCAGGCATCCTTCCCTTACTCCCAAAATGCTTCTCTGAGCATTACATTGTTTCTTTTTTTGTACACTTTTTATTGTAAAAATGTTGTACAGAGGGTTACAATTACATGAACAAGGTCAAGAGTACATTTCCTATTGATCATTGTTGCCTCCTTCTTTGTTTCCCCCTACCATCCCTTCCCTCCCATCTTCACAACTTCTCCCCCTGCCAAGGTCAGTGACTTAATTTTTTTTAATTTTTGGCTTGGCATGAGGTTTGAACTCAAGTAGTGGAAACTCTGCACCTTCCCTCACATTGCTACGGATTTACCAAGAGCCTGAGTTCAAATCCCAGGCTAGAAAGAAAACTGGCAGATATGCCAAACCAGGGAGATTTTTTTTTTTAATTTACTTACTTACTTACTAATTTTTTTATTTATTCTTTTTTTTTTGCCAACCACAGGGCTTGAATTCAGGTCCTGGCAGCTCTACCTCAGCCTCAATCATGTAGGCTGGGTGCAGCCTCTAGACCCATAGCCAATCTTGGGATCTTAGGCCCAGAGTGTATGTTGGAAAAAAAAAAAGTGGGAAAGCACAAAAAGTGGTGAGCTCCAGAGGGCTGGGGGTTTTACGTTTTTTCTTTGGACAGTTACCATCCTGGGTCTGAATGACAGGGCTGCAAAGTGGACCTGACCTGACATTGCTGAAGTCTGGAGGGCTATCAGGGAAGCTACAGCCAACCTGTCAACATAGGTCCCGGGTTCAAATCCTAGTCCTGACACCTACCAATGGCAGGAGATCACTAGAGATACAATTGAAAGAGTAGTTTGTGCATCAGTTGAGTCTAAAATTGTATGCAATATTCCTGGGATGCTAATTGATCTTAATTAATAGTTTATTAAGCATGAAAAGAATAATATTCCTTCAATGGTGGTATAATAAATACCTAAGAGTTGGTCAGAACATAGTAGATGTCATTCAGTCATAGACAGACTGGCACTTTTTACCAATATATAATTTTTGGATACCACCGTCTGCCTCCCCATGTATCGCTATTTTGTACAAACCTGGCGCTCGATCTCAGTGCATGGGAACCATCTGACAGCTTCACTGGCTAGAGGCTGCTGTTCTCACACTCACCCATTCATGAATTGGGCCTGCTAGGCCCTTAGTTCAGATCCCAGCACTGCCAATAATTTAATCTTGGAATAAGAAGCCGAGTGTGACACATGTTTTCCTTTTCTGGGAGAGTCCTGGATGTCAGACATGATAGAGAACACATCTACAAATCTAGATGCTGTGTGATAGTATATAAACAATGTAATAAATGGTATAAGTGTCATCAGAGTCAATAAAATAAATGGTAAATAAATGAGTAAAACAAGAAATAAAATGAATAACCACACCAAACATGATATGGACTGAATATCTGAATGGAAGTATAAGTCCTATTTTTAAAAGGTATATAAGGATTATGTTTTCCAGGACTGAGGCTTGAATTCAGGCCTAGGGAACAGGCTTGACTTTCTTGTCTTCAAGCATAGTGAGATTCCTCTTTCCCCACAGTGCTGCCTATTTACCCAGACCTGGAGTTCAAATCCCAGGCTTGGAAGAAAAAAAATGGCACGAATTGCAAACCAGGGAGATAAGTAATCATTTTATTATATTTTTAATTGTCTTAATTTTTTAATTTTGTATTTTTTTCTTTTTCTTTTTTTTTTTTTTTTTGCCATACACATGGCTTGAACTCAATAGTCCTAGCTTTGTCTCAGCTTCCATCACACTAGGCTGGGGTGCAGCCTCAGGAACCAAAGTCGATCCTGGAATCCTAAGACCCTAGTTCTGACAGGAAACCAAAATGAAAATGTCACCAAAAAAAAAGCTGCAAGCTGCACATGGTAAGTGGTTTCTTGGCTGTGGTTCCTTGCACGGTGACTATCCTGGGTCAGAATGACATGGTTGCCACGCACAGGTGACTTGTCATTGCTGAGGGCTGGCGAACTGTCAGAAAAGCCATAGTTCAACCCCGCAACATAGTCCCTGAGTTCAAATTCCATTCCTGACACCTACCAATGGCAAGAGGTCACAAGAGACTCCTGCCCATGCATAAAAGTTCTGATTGAATGAGTAGTCTGTGTAGCGGTCTAGTATCAAATTAGACACAATAATCCTAGGACACAGACTGCATTTAATTAATGGTTAATTAGGCATGAAAAGAATAATATTACTTCAATGGAGGCATAATAAATACCTAAGACTGGTTAGGAACCTAGTAGATGTCATTGAATACTAGATACACGGCTCTGACACTCTGAACTAATATGCATTTATTGGTATACTACCGCCTGCCTATCCATGTATAGCTATTTTGGCCACCTCTGGGGCTTGACCTCAGTGCTTGACAAAAATTTCAACCTGGAGTAAGAAGCCAAGTGTGACACTTGTTTTCCTTTTCTGGGAGAGTGCTGGGTGTCAGGCATGATGGAGAACAAGTCTACAAATCTAGATGCTATGGGATAGGATGTAAACAATGTAATACATGGTTAGGTGTCATCAAAGTCAATAAAACAAACAGTAAAAAAAGGAATAAAACAAAAAATAAAATGAATAACCACACCAAACATGATATGACTGAGCAACTGTACGGAAGTTCAATCCTATCTTTAAAATGTATATGAGGACTATGACTGGGGCATTAATTCAGGCCCAGGGAACAGGCCTGACTTTCTGGTCTTCAAGCACAGTGAGCTTCCCCTTCCCCCACAGTGCAACAGAGTTACCCAGACCCTGAGTTCTAATCCCAGGCCTTGAAGAGAAAAAATAGCACATTCCAAGCCAAGGAGCTTCATTAACATTTTTAATATTGTTTTAAGCTCACTTTGCCTTTATTTGAAATATTTTGATTTTATAACATGAGAGTTTTTTTAAAAAAGGGGTTTAAACGTTTACATTTCAGAATAGCACATTGGTTTTTCTATTTTGACCATCTGCCATGAAGAGTGAGAATGAAAATGAGGATATAATTTCTCCCTAGAAGGTTGGGACAGTTGATGTTATTTCTTCTTCTTCTTCTTCTTCTTCTTCTTCTTCTTCTTCTTCTTCTTCTTCTTCTTCTTCTTCTTCTTCTTCTTCTTCTTCTTCTTCTTCTTCTTCTTCTTCTTCTTCTTCTTCTTCTTCTTCTTCTTCTTCTTCTTCTTCTTCTTCTTCTTCTTCTTCTTCTTCTTCTTCTTCTTCTTCTTCTTCTTCTTCTTCTTCTTCTTCTTCTTCTTCTTCTTCTTCTTCTTCTTCTCCTTCTCCTTCTCCTTCTCCTTCTCCTTCTCCTTCTCCTTCTCCTTCTTCTCCTTCTTCTCCTTCTTCTTCTTCTCCTTCTTCTTCTTCTTCTCCTCCTCCTCCTCCTCCTCCTCCTCCTCCTCCTCATCCTCCTCCTCCTCATCCTCCTCATCCTCCTCCTCCTCCTCCATCTCCTCCATCTCTTCTTCTTCTTCTTCTTCTTCTTCTTCTTCTTCTTCTTCTTCTTCTTCTTCTTCTTCTTCTTCTTCTTCTTCTTCTTCTTCTTCTTCTTCTTCTTCTTCTTCTTCTTCTTCTTCTTCTTCTTCTTCTTCTTGTCGGTCGTGGGGCTTGAACTCTAGGCTTGGGCACTGTCCCTGTGATCTTCAGCTCAAGACAAGCTCTCACCCGCTTGAGCCACAGAACCACTTCCAGGCTTCTAGTGGTTTATTGGAGATAAGAGTCTCACAGACCTCAGATCTCAGCCTCCTGGCTAGCTAGGATTACAGGCATGAGCCACCCGTGCACAATAGTTTATGTTTATTTAGAATTATTTCTATAATTATAAAATGTCTGCAATTGTGTCGTGTGAGTTTTCCTCAGTTCCTACCACAAAATACACTAGGGGAGTCTTCATACCAGAAAAGGTTGGGTTTCTGAATATAAACTCACTTCTGTGAGGACAGTAAGCATTTTGGGAATAAACTGGGTTGTAAAATGAAAAACAAAAACATTGGTACTGAGTAGTCGAGTAGTTGCCTGAAGAGCATAAGACCCTGGAAGAAAAGTTTCCTAAAGCTCAGAATGTTAGAATTTTGTATGAACAAACATCTGTCTTATTTTTTTTTTTTTGTCTGTGGTGGGGCTTGAACTCGGATTGGGTGTTATCCCTGCACTCTATAGCTCTATGCGAGCACTTTACAGCTTGAGCCACAGCGCCACTTTCAGTTTTCTAGTGGTTTATTGGAGATAAGAGTCTCACGGATTTTCCTGCAGGGGCTGGCCTTGAACTGCCATCCTCAGATCTCAGCCTCCTGAGTAGCTAGTATTATAGGCATAAGCCACTGACGCCTGGTGCATGAAGAAACATTTTAAGATCGATTCTGCAGAAAGAAACTTGGAATATACTTTTAGTACAAATAATTTATAGTGCTACTAATATAAATATAAAGGCACTAATTCAGAAGTATTTGTTCATTGGCTGATTTCTTAGTTTATTCATATATATACATTATTAATTTTTATATATACATATATTATCAAAAACATGACTTTGAATTGTACCTAAGAGCATATGTGCTCATGTAAATTTATACAACTGCACAAGCTTGATTTTTTTTCAGTTTGTTGGTACCATAAATTAGGTGGGATTTGTGTGTTGTTTAGTTCTCTGTTTTTGGAGGATTTCTCTTCCCTTTATCCCCCTACCCCGCTCTCCGGGCAATTGAACTCAGCTTGCTCTTTCTTGGCTTGGTTGTTCATAGCTGATTTTCTACCACTTCAGCCATACTTGTAGCCTGGCTTTTTGCCAGTTAATTAGAGATGATGTCTCTCAGGCTATGCTGCCTGGATTGGCTTTGAAACTTTATCTTCTACTTTTCACCTCCTGAGTAGCTGGGATTACAGATGTGAGCCACTGGGGTGCCTAGGGATAAATTAGATTTTGGTTGGTGTATTCTTTCTGTTTTTCTAAGCATGGGATGATATACTATAGAATTTTGGTGAATGTCCTGGGTCTGAAGTAAGATACATAATACATATGCAAATCTCTATAGTTCTCATAAGATATGATCAATTTAATACATAAGTGTAATAATAGTCAACAAAAATAATGAATCAATAAAAAAATAAAATAAATACACTCAAAGCAATTTCAATAAACATAAGTATGTAGATATTAATTATTTCAAATGTGGATGAATATTACTTTAACAGGGCTAGGGATTGAATTCAGGCCTAGGGAACAGGCCTGAATTACTTGTCTTCAAAGAGGGTGAGTTTCTTTGTCCCCCACAGTGCATAAGAGTTACCCAGTCTCTGAGTTCAATTCCCAGGCCTGGCAGAAAAAAAAGGGCACGAATTCCAAGCCAGGGAGCATTAGTTTGATATATATCTGGCCTTGGGAACTGTCCTTGCACTCTTCAGCTCAAGGCAAGCTCTATACTGCTTAAGTCACAGCACCACTTCTGGTTCTCTAGTGGTTTATTGGAGAGAAGAGTCTCAAGGACTTTCCTGCCCAGGCTGGCTTTGAACAGTGATTTTCAGATCTCAGCGTCCTGAGTAGCTAAGAGTACAGGCGTGAACCAGCAGCACCCGACTATTTTTAATATTTTAAAATTATTTATTATTTATTTATTTATGTATTGCCCAGCACGGAGCTTGAACTCATAGCGTGGCAACTCTACCTCAGCTAACGTCACCCTAGGCTGGGATGGTGCAGCCTCTGGACCCACAACCCATCGTGGGATATTAGGCCTCAGGGGCTGATAGGAAAACAAAATGAAAACGGCACCAAAAAAAAAAAAAATCTAAGAACCGACCATGGATGGTGTTTTCTTGGTTTTCCCTCCTTGCATGGTGATCATCCCGGGTCCAAATAACACTGCTGTAACCTGTAGGTCATCAGGCAGATTCTCTCTTTTCCTTCCTTGGATGTTGACTGTCCTGGGTCTAAATGACATGGTTGCAACCTGTAGGTCACCTGGCATTGCTGAAGGCTGGCAGGCTGGCAGAGAAGCCATAGGCCAGTCTGGACACCTATGCCCTGAGTTTGAATCCCAGTCATGCCACTTACAAAGGGCTGGAGAGCCTAAGAAGCTATTGCCTGTCCATAGGAACACCAGAGAAATGTAATCAATGTCATGGTTGGATGAGTAGTTCATCAATCAGTCTAATATAAATTTAGACCCAATAATTACAGTTTATTATGCATTAAATCATAGTTTATTATGCATTAAAAGAATGCTATTCATTAAATGGAGTCCTCACTAAAGACCCAAGAACCTGTATGAACGTAATATATGTCATTTAATACTAGATAGACATCACTGGCAGTATCAAAATATCTAAATATATATTTACCTGTATACCACCGTCTGCATAGAAAGGTATTGCTATTTTGGCCAAACATGTGGCTCCATACCAGGTCCTAGGATCCACTTGGCAGCTGAATGGGCTAGAGGCTGCCATGCTGACACTCACTCATTCATGAGTTGGGCCTTCTAGGCCCTCAGTTCAGGTCCCAGCATTGCCAAAAATTTCATCTTGGAATAAGATTACAAGTGTGACACCTGTTTTCCTTTTCTGTGCAAGTGCTGGGTGTCAGGTATGATATACATAATATGTGTGCAAAGCTACATGTTATGGAATAGATTGGAATAAATGTAATAAATGATATAGGTGCACTCAAGTCCATAAAATAAATGCTAATTCAATCAGTCAATAATAAAATATAATGAATCACTCCAGCAAACATGATATAGACTGAATATATAGATGTAAGTACAAAGCATATATTTAAAATGTCTATAAATGTTACGTTTTTCAGGCTAGTGTTTGAATTCTGGTCTAGAGAAGAGTTGAGAAGTTCATGCATGATTCATATAGGAAATGATAGGCAAGAACTTTGGCAAAATGATTATTTTTAATTAAGACTTCACGAAGTGTGACAATAATAATTACCTTCAGGAAATCGAGGCATTGGGAAAGATCCAAGAATTAGTAGTCACATGGTAGATAGGATTCCAACACAACTTGCCACATCTCTATACAAATAGGTATTTATTAGCATACTAGCTTCAGCTTATGAATGGATGAATATGGTGCACAAATCCCAACCCGGAGATCAATCTCTGGTCCTGGGTATAGCCTAGATCCTTAATAGCTCAAAAGCTAGTGTGCTCATGTGGACCCATTAGAAAGTTGGGATTGCTAGGCCCGGAGTTCAACTCCCAGCAATGCCAAAAGGTTCATCCAGCTGTGTGAAGCCAATCTTTACAGCTGTTTTCCTGTCCTGTGAAAGTCCTGGGACTCAGCGAGGATGGAGAATGCTATATAGGCAATTCTATAGCCATAGGAATAGGTTGTCATCCATGGCAGCACAGATATACCTGTCACCATACTCAATAAAATACAAAATACACCCATGAATAAGACTCAAAATTTAAAAAATAATTACATTGAATGCAAGATGCATATCACACCTGTATGTTAATAGAGATCCCATGTTTAAAGGAGGTGGGCTTCTTATTTTGTCCACTGCTGGGTCTTCAAATCTGGCCATTGACCAAGCTTGACATTCTAGTCTTCAGGGATGATGAGCTTCCCCTTCCCCCACAGCGCAATGGGGTTACCCAGACTTGAGCTCAAATTTCAGCACTGACAAAAGATTCATCCTGATGTCAGAAGCCAGTCGTTGCACCTGTTTTCCTCTCGTGTGGAAGTCCTGGGTCTCAGCTTGGATGGAGAGTGAATGCATAGGCAATCTTATAACCATGGGAACAGGTCGTCATCCATGTTAGCACAGTTAACATGTCACCATACTCAGTAAAATACACAATACATTCATAAATTAGACACAAATTAAGGAGAAGTGCACAGAATGCAAAATACTGTCCACACATATTTATCAATATATATCCTATGTTTCAAGTATGATTTTATGCCTATCCTGGCCCTCCTTGGTGCTCTATGTCAGGTGCTGGGAAGAGTCTAGCTCTTCAGTTGCTCACAGGCCAGTGTACTCACCTTGACCCTTTCAACAATTGGGCCTGCTAGGTCCTGAGTTCAAATCCCAGCATTGCCAAAACATGAATCCTGATGTGAGAAGCCCATTGGTCCACTTGTTTTTTTGTCCTGTGAAAGTCCTTGGTCTGAGCTAGGATGGAGAAGGCATAGGCAACTCCATGGCCATAGAAATAGGTTCCTATCCATGTCAGCACATTTATATCTGTCATCATACTCAATAAAATACAGAATGCAACCCTGATTAAGACACACAACAAAAAGAATAACTACACTGAAAACATGATGCATTCCAGACATGTATGTAAATAGAGATCCTATGTGTAAAATAGGTGGGCATATGATTTTTTTCAGAGCTGGGGCTCCAATTCAGGCCCTGGGACCAGGCCTGATTTGTAGTCTTCAACGATGGTGAGCTTCTCCTTCCCCCACAGTGCAACAGAGTTACCTAGACCTGAGTTCACATTCCAGCTCTAGCAATAAAATGGTGTGAATTCTGAGCTAGGGTGCTTCATTTATAATTTTTCAATTTTTTAATTTTTTTGCCACACCCAGGGCTTGAACTCAAGTTGTGGCAACTCTGCCTCAGGTCTGATCATCCTAGGCTGCAGCCTCTGGACCCACAGCCCATCCTTGGATCCTAGGACCCCAGGGCTTGGAGGAAAAAGAAAAGCCGGATGGAGGAAAACAAAGCGGTGGGAAGTTCCAGCTGGCGCTTTTAGGTTTTTTTTTTTTTTGAATGTTGACCATGGTGGGACCAAACCTGGCAGACTGCAGATTGAAGGTGACCGGATGTGGCTGAAGGCCTGCTGGCTATCAGGGGAGCCACAGGATGACCGGGCAATGGAGGCCTCGAGGTTGAATCCCAGTCAGCCCCCCTATATTGCGGGAATGGCAGGAGATCCTGAGATACTCGATTCCGGACCTAGGAAGAATCGCGAAATGAGATCAATCTCATCTTTGAATGAGTAGTTCCTGAGAATGTGAGTAGGAAATGATAGTCAAGATTCATGGGGTATCAATTATTTTTAATGAAGAGTTGATGAAGCATATCTATAATCATCACAGTCATGAAATGGAGGCATCGGGGAAGGTTCAAGAATTGGTAGTCACAGGGTAGATTGGATTACATCACAGCTCTCCATCTCTCCTACTCCATACAGATATGTACTTATTTGCATACTACCTTCAGCTGATGAATAGATGATTATTGTGCTCCCCCTGCCTTACTCCCGGGGCTAGATCTCAAGTCCTGGGAACGCCCTAGCTCCTTAGTGGCTCAATGGCTGGTGTGCTTACATGGACCCATTCACCTACTGGGCCTGCTAAGTGGTGAGTTCACATCCCAGCAGTGCCAAAAGATTCATCCTGTCAGAAGCCAGATGTTGCACCTGTTTTCCTTACCTGTGTGAGTCCTGGGTCCCAGCTATGATGCCATGGCCAGTGGCCATGGCAAAAGGTTTTCATCCATGTCAGCCCAGTTACACCTGTCATATATACTCAAAAACATACACAATACGTCCATGAATAGCATACAAGAATAAAGAGGATAACTACACGCAATGCACGAGCCAGTCCACACAATGGATGTGAATATACATCCCATGTTTCAATGATGCATTGAGGACTCTTGTGACCACCCTGGTGCTCGATCTCAGTTCCTGGGAATGGCCGAGCTCCTTAGTGGCTCACAGGCTGGTGTGCTCATGAGGACCCATTGGGCAGTTGGGGCTCCTAGGCACTGAGTTTGAATCTGAGCACTGCCAAAAATTCACCCTGATGTGAGAAACCATTCATTGCACCTGTTCTTCTGTGCTGTGCAAGTTCTTCGTCTCAGCTAGGATGGAGAATGATTAGGCAACTCTATACTCATGGGAATAGGTTGTAATCCAGGTCACCACACTTATATCTGTCATCCTATACTCAAGAAAATACACAATACATCAATGAATAAGACACCAGATAAAGACAATGACTACACCGAACCCAAGATGCCACCCACCCATGTATGGAAATAGAGATCCTCTGTTTAAATTCTGAATTTATGACTACGATGGCCCCCACTGGGGCTCAGTGTCAGGTCCCGGGAAAAACCTAGCTGCTTAGTGACTCACGGGCTGGTGTGCTCACCATGACCCATCCACCACTTGGGTCTGCTAGGCCTTGAGTTCAAATCCAAGCACTACCAAAAGATTCATCCTGATGTTAGAAGTCAATCGTTGCACCTGTTTTCCTATGCTGTGAAAGTCCTGGATCTCAGCTAGGATGGAGTATGTCATATAGGCAACTCTATACTCATGGGAATCAGTTGACATCCATGTCAGCACAGTTATAGTTGTCATCACACTCAATAAAATACACAATGCACCCATGAATAAGACACAAAATCAAGAGAACCAGTACACAGAACGCAAGATGCTTTCCACCTATGTACGGAAATATATAGCTCCTGTGTTTAAATTATAAATTCATGAATATATTGACCACCGCAGGTCACTATCTCAGGCCCTGGGAACGGCCTAGAATCTTAGTGGCTCACAGGCTGGTGTGCTCACCTTGACCCATTCACCAATTCTGCCTGCTAGGCTCTCAGTTCAAAAACCAGCACAGCCAAAAGAGTCATCCTGATGTGAGAAACCAATGGATCCACATGATTTCCTGTCAGGTGAAGGTCCTGAGCCTCAGAGAGGATGGAAAATGCTATATACACAACTCCATAGTCATGGGAATAGGTTGTCATCCATGGCATCACAGATACAGCTGTCACCATACTCAGTAAAATACACAATACATCCATGAATAAGACTCAAAATTAGAAAATAACGCATACCACGCCTGTATGTAAATAGATATCCTATGATTAAAGAGGGGGGCTTCTTATTTTGTTCAGTGCTAGGGCTCCAAATCAGGCCCTGAACCAGGCCTGACATTCTAGTCTTCAAGGATGGAAAGCTTCCCCTCCCCCCCAGGGCAATGGGGTTACCCAGACTTGAGTTCAAATCCCAGAACTGACAAAAGATTCATCCTGATATCAGAAGCCAGTCGTTGCACCTGTTTTCCTGGGTCTCAGCTAGGATGGAGAATGAATGCATAGGCAACCTTATAACCATGGGAACACGTCATCATCCATGTCAGTAGTTATACCTGCCACCACACTCAGTAAAATTCACAATACCTCCATGAATTAGACACAAATTAAGGAGAATTGCACTGAATGCAAGATGGTTCCACACATGTATGTCAATACAGATCCTATGTTTGAAGTATGAATTTATGCCTATCCTGGCCCTCCCTGGTGCTCGATGACAGGCTTACCTTCTCAGTTTCTCACAAGCCAGTGTCCTCCCTTTGACCCTTTCGCCAATTGGGCCTGCTAAGCTTTGAGTTCAAATCCCAACTCTGCCAAAACATGAATGCTGGTGTGAAAAGCCCAGAGTTGCATCTGTTTTCCTGTACTGTGAAAGTTCTGGGTCTCAGCTAGGTTGCCGTATGCTATATAGGCAACTCTATACTCATTGGAATCCGTTGCCATCCATGTCATCACAGTTATATCTGTCATCACACGCAATAAAATACAAAATGCATCCCTGATTAAGACACACAATAAAAAGAATAACTACACTGAATACATGATGCATTCCACAGATGTATGTAAATAGAGATCATCTCTGTAAATTATGAATTTATATCAATAATAGACCCCACCAGGGTTTGATCACAGGTCCTGGGATGGACCTAACCCCCTATTGGCTCATGGGCTGGTGTGCTCACCATTACCCATTCACCAGTTGGGCTTTCTAGGCCTTGAGTTCAAATCCCAGCACTGTCAAAAGATGAATACTGATGTGAGAAGCCAATTGATCCACCTCTTTTCCTGTGCTGTGAAAGTCCTGCTTCTCAGCTATGAATGGAGCATACTATGTAGCCAACCTATAGCCATGGGAATAGGTTGACATCCAGTTTAGCACAGTTATATCTGTCACCATACACATTAAAATACACAATAACTCCATGAATTAGACACAAATTAAGAAGTGCACCGAATGCAAGATGCTGTCCACACATATTTATCAATATATATATCCTACATTTAAATTATGAATTTATTCTTATCCTGGCCCTCCCTGGTGCTCGATGTCAGGTCCTGGGAACAGTCTAGCTCTTCAGTTGCTCACAGGCCAGTGTACTCACCTTGACCCTTTCAACAATTGGGCCTGCTAGGTCCTGAGTTCAAATCCCAGCATTGCCAAAACATGAATCCTGATGTGAGAAGCCCATTGGTCCACTTGTTTTTTTGTCCTGTGAAAGTCCTTGGTCTGAGCTAGGATGGAGAAGGCATAGGCAACTCCATGGCCATAGAAATAGGTTCCTATCCATGTCAGCACATTTATATCTGTCATCATACTCAATAAAATACAAAATGCATCCCTGACTAAGACACACAATAAAAAGAATAACTACACTGAAAACATGATGCATTCCAGACATGTATGTAAATAGAGATCCTATGTGTAAAATAGGTGGACATATGATTTTTTCCAGTGCTTGGGCTTCAATTCAGGCCCTGGGACCAGACCTGATTTGTAGTCTTCAATGATGGTGAGCTTCTCCTTCCCCAACAGTGCAACAATGTTTCCCAGACCTGAGTTCAAATCCCAGCTCTAGCAGTAATATGGTGTGAATTCTGAGCTAGGGTGCTTCATATATATGTATATATACACATATATACACACATATATACGTACATATATGTATATATATACACATATACGTATATATGTATATATACATATGTGTATATATGTATAAATATATGTATACATATATGTATACATATATATGTATACATATATGTATATGTATACACATATATATAAATATACATATATACATATGTATATATATATTTTTTTTATTTTTTTTTTTAACCAGATCCGGTGCTTGAGCTCAAGTCGTGGCAACTCTGCCTCAGCTCCGATCATCCTAGCCTGTGGCCTGTGGACCTACAGCCCATGCTCAGGTCCTAGGACCCCAGGGCTTGCAGGACAATCAAAATCCACGAGGGGAAAAAGAGCGGTGGGAATTTCCACCTGGTGCTTTTACATTCATTTTCCTTTGCACGGTGACCATGGTGGTTCTGAACCCGGAGACCTACAGAGTGAAGTTGACCTGGAGTTGGTGAAGGCCTGAAGCTGTTGGGGAAGCCCAGGCCGACCGGGCAACGGAGGCCCTGAGGTCTAATCCCGGTCAGCCCCCTTCATTGAGGGAATGGTGGGAGATCCTGAGATACTCATTTCCGGACCTAGTAAGAATTGTGGAATGTGATCAATCTCATCCTTGAATGAGTAGTTCCTGCAGGATGTGAGCAGGAAATGATAGGCAAGATTCCTTGGGTATCAATTATTTTTAATGAAGAGTTGATGAAGCATGACCATAATCATCACAGTCATGAAATGGAGGCATCCGGAAAGATCCAACAATCAGTAGTCACAGGGTAGATTGGATTCGATCACAGGTTGCCATCTCTTCTACTCTATACAAATGTGCATACTGTCTTCAGCTTATGAATGGAAGACTATTGTGCTCTCCACCTGCCCTACTCCCAGGGCTCAATATAGGTCCTGGGAACAGCCAAGTTCCTTAGTTGCTCACATCATGGTGTCCTCACCTTGACCCTTTCTCCAATTGGGCCTGTTAGGCTCTGAGTTCAAATCCCAACACTGCCAAACGAGGAATGCAGGTGTGAGAATCCAATCTGTCCACCTGTTTTCCTGTCCTGTGAAAGTTCTGGGTCTCAGATATGATGGAGAAGGCTTAAGCAATTCTATAGGCATGAGAATAGATTGTCATCCATGCAGCACAGTTATATCTGTCATCATGCCCAATAAACAAAATGCATCCATGACTAAGACATACAATAAAAAGAATAACTACACTGAACAAATGTATGTGAATAGAGATCCTATGTTTAAAATAGGTAGGCATATTATTTTTGTCAGTGCTGGGGCTTCAATTTAGGCCCTGGGAGCAGACCTGACCTTGTAGTCTTCAAGGATGGTAAGCTTCTCTTCTCCAACAGTGCTATAGTGTTACCTAAACCTGAGTTGGAAGCCCAGCTGTGGCAGAAAAATGGTGTGAATTTTGAACTAGGGTGCTTTATTACTTTTTTTAGTTTTGTTTTTGCTCACCAAGGTATTTGAACTCAGTTCATGGCAACGCTGCCTCAGCTTCAATCACTTTAGGCTGGTGGGCTGGCACAGGCCCATAGTCGATCCTGTGATCCTAGGCCCTGAAGCTTTGCAAAAGTTAAAAAAAAAAACCCCACACAGAAAAATAGCCATGGGATGAATTTTTAAAATTTTCTTCCTTTGCATGGTGACCAATCTGGGTCCCAATTACACGGCTATAAAAGGTACTTCACTTTGCAATGGCCATGGCTAGCGTGCTATCAGGGAAGCCACAGGCCCATATGTCATCGTAGGCCCTGATTTTTAATCCTGGTGCTGACACCTACCAATGCAGAGACTTCCCAAGAGACTCGTTCTTATGCATGGGAATAACAATAGAATGTGAGCAAACTCATGATTGAATGAGAAGTTTCTGCGGGCATCAGTCTAGTATAAAATTAGAGGCAATGATCCTAAGATGCTGCATCAGTCTAGTATAAAATTAGAAGCAATGATCCTAAGATGCTGCATCAGTCTAGTATAAAATTAGAGGCAATGATCCTAAGATGCTGATTGATCTTAATGAATGATTTATTAAGCATGAAAACCATACTATTCCTTCAATGGCGGCATAATAAATTCCTAAGAGTTGGTAGGAATGTAGTTTATGTCATTGAATCCTAGGTAGATGTCTCTGGAATTCTATACAAATATGTATTTATTGATATACTACCACCTGCCTATCCATGTATGGCTATTTTGTCTTCCCATGTGGCTCAATCTCAGGGTCTGGGAACTGACTGGCAGCTTTTTGGCTAGAGGATGTCATGTTGACACACTCATTCATGAATTGGGTCTGCTAGGCCCTGAGTTCAGATCCCAGCAGTTCAAACAATTGGATTGTGGAATAAGAAACCAAGTGTGAAACCTGTTTTCCTTTTCTCTGGGTGTCAGACATTATGGAGAACACGTCTACAAATTTAGATACTATGTGATGGGATGTCATCAATATAATAAATGGAATGTATATCATATGTCATCACAGTCAATAAATGGTAAATAAATGAATAAAACAAAAATACAGTCAATAAACAGGATATAGACTGAACATCTATAGGTAAGTACAAATCCTATCTTTATAATGTATATAAACAGTATGTTTTTCAGGGCTGGGATTGAATTCAGGCCTAGGGACCGGGCCCGACTTTCTTGTCTTCAAGCATGTTGAGTTTCCCCTTCATCCACAGTGCTTCAGTTACCCAGACCCTGAGTTCAAATCCAAAGCCTGGTAGGAAAAATGGCGAGATTGAAAGCAGGGAGCTAAATTGTGTGTGTGTGTGTGTGTGTGTGTGTGTGTGTGTGTGTGTGTGTGTGTGTGTGTGTGTGTGTTTTGCAAAGCAAGGTCTTGAATTCAGGTCGTGGCAACTCTGCCTCAGCTTCCATCACCCTAGGCTGGGGTGCAGCCACTGGAGCCACAGCCGATCCTGAGATTCTAGATCTCCAGGCCTTGTGTGGGGAAAAAATGTGCACAGAAAAAAAGTGGTGGGAAGAAAAAAATAGGGCTAGGAAGGTGGCTCAGTGGTAGAGCACTTGCCTTGCATGCTTGAGGCCCTGGGTTTGATTCCTCAGCACCATATAAGCAAAAATAAAAAAGCCGGAAGTGGTGTTGTGGCTCAAGTGGTAGAGCGCTAGCCTTCAGCTGAAGAGCTGAGGGACAAGGCCCAGGCCCAGAGTTCAAGCCCACGATTGGACCCCTCCCTACAAAAAAAGGTGGTAGAGCCAGGTGCCCATGGCTCATAACTGTCATCATAGCTACTCAGGAGACTGAGATCTGAGTATCTCAGTTCAAAGCTAGCCTGTACAGGAAAGTCAGTGAGACACTTATCTCCAAGAAATCACTAGAAAAATGGAAGTGGTGATGTGACTCAAGCGGTAGAGTGCTTGCCTTCAGCTGAAGAGCACAGGAACAGCGCCCAGGCCCAGAGTTCAAGCCTTATGACCGACCAAAAAAAAAAAAAAAGTGATGGGATTGCGTTTTTACATTTTCTTCCTTTGCACCGTGACCATCTGGGTCTGAATGACATTGCTCCAAAGGGTACTTCACCTTGCATTGCTGAAAGATGGCAGGGTATTGGGGAAGCCATAATCTCACACGGCAACGCAGGCCTAGAGTTTGAATACCAGTAATGCCACTTCCAGATAGCGGGAGATCCTAAGAGACTCGTTCCCATCCATAGGAATAATGATGAGCTGATCGTGAATGCTACTCATATAAAATTAGGCTTCATGATTTCAGTAGACTGATTCCATTCAATATGAAGTGTTAAAAGAATACTATTTCTTACAGATATGCAATAATTCCAGGACACTGATTTACTTAATAGTTTATTAAGGATGAAAACAATAACATTAATTATATGGAGGTGTAATAAATACTCAAGAACTGGTAGAAATGTAGTCTATGTAACTGAATAATGTGTAGACATCTCTGGTACTCTATAAAGATACATATTTATTAGCATACTACCATCTGCGTGTCACTTTGTTCTTATTTTGTCAAACCCTGTGGCTCGATCTCAGGTCTTAGGAGCTGCCTGTCAGGTCAATTTGCCCCAGGATGGCATGCTGACACTCATCCATTAGTGAATTGGGCCTTGTAGGCCATGAGTTCAGATTCCAGCATTCCCAAAAAATGAATCGTGAAGTAAGAAGGTGATGGTGACACAAGTTTTTCTTTTTTGTGGAAGTCCTGGGTGTCAGGTATGAAGTGGAACACATATGCAGATCTATATCCTATGGAATCAATGTAATCAATGTTCTGTGTGCCATAATATTCAATAAAATGAATGGCCAATACATGAATAAAACAAAAAATAAAATGAATACACTGAATGCTATATGGAGTCAACCTATGTATGTAAATATAAATCATATATTTAAAATGTACATGAATAGGATGTTTTCTAGTGCTAGGGATCAATTTCAGGCCTAAGGAATAGACTTGAATTTCACAACTTCAAGGAGGTGAGCCTCCCCTTCTCACACAGTGCAACAGAGTTACCCAGACCATGAGTTCCAATCCCAGTCTTGACAGAAAAAAATGGCAGCTCTATACTATGTGATGCCCAATTCTTAGGTATTTCATTATGCCTCCATTCAATGAATGTGATTGTTCAAATGCTTCATAAACTATTAATTAAAATCAATCAGTTTCATAGAATATAATTGTGTACAATTTTATACTAGAATCATTCAAGAACTGCCCATTCAATCATGACATATATCACATGCCTTTGGTATTCATATGGATAGGATTGAGTTTCTTAGGATCTCTAGCCATTTGGACGTGGCAGGACCAGGATTCCAATTGTGGGTTCCAGTTTCCACCACTTCAACCCGAGGATAGGGAACTCACTGGTCTGTGCCAGAACATCAGCAAGGCCAATGATTAGGTAGGCACCAATGGCTCTCAGCAGTCCTGCTTGACACTTTCAAGGCTGTGATAGGAGGATCATGGTAAAAGTCACCCTAGGCAGGAAACTCCTTGAGACCCTGTCCAACTTCAGTGCCAACAAAGCCAGAAGTAGAGCCATGTGGCTTCACTGGTTGAGGCTAGCCTTGAGAAAAAGCAGCTCAAGGACTGTGCCCAGATTCTGAGTTCAAGGTCCAGGACTAGCAACAAATAGACATACACAACAATCTGTGCAGCTATCCACCTAAAGCAGGTCACCCTCTTGTCCCCAACTGGATTGGACTGAGTTTCCTGGGAAAGGGGCTGCTGTCATCTTGACTCTGCCCATTCTGCCTGCATCACAGGATTCCTGCCACACCCCCATTCTTTCATGGTTCTTTCTGACCAATGGGAAATAAGAATGGTGCCCAGGCCCACATTCCATGCTGCTCGGTAACACTTGGATTCCCTCAGTTGGTTGACACCAATACCAGCAGTTGAGGAAGGTAGAGGTGGCTGAGTGGTGAGCAAGAGACTTGAGGAGACTTTGGACTAAAGTAGGAAATTGACGTCCTAGTCAATGAGTCAGAGAATAGAGGATTTCCCAAAGCCTGGGAACGTGGACAGCCCATCTTTCCCAGTGCTCAGATATCTGAAACAACAAGACTCCATGATAGAGCTGCAGGCAAGAAACTGCCACAAGAACACTGGCAGAAGAATCCTCCCGACAGACCTGCAACATTCAAGAAAACAAAGAACACAAAAAAGTGAAGGATCCCCAAGACAAACGCCACTGGGGAGCGTGATTCAAAGCAGAGTCCGGCCAAAGGTGATGCTGACCACGGGCCTCCCCTGCCTATGGACACAGTCACAGCCATCAGCGTCCAGAGTGTTGATGGTCCCGATACCACCAAGGATCCACAGAGGTGTTACTGACATGAGGTTCCTGCCCTGGATCTCAGCAAAAGAAGTAAAGAGTCGCTCTGTGCCAAGATCCAATCACTGAAGCAGAAAAGGCCAGACCTTCAGGATCAATGGGAGAAAGAGAGGGAGAAGATAGCCCAGCTGTACGCAGCACTGAAAACGGAGCTAGAGATCCACAAGGCACCCATACAGAGGTCGGTTTGGTAGAAAGTTATTTACAATATGCACTGTCCCGCTTGCAGCACGTGACCAATGACAGAGAAGAGAGCACGAAGTTCTCACCAGCTGCCTGCAGGCTGGTGGAGCTGGAGATGGCAGCGTCTGTGGTCACTGCTCACAGAATGAGACCGAAATGTTCTTCAAATAGCTGAATGATGTGACCCTTCAGCTCGAGGAAAATATTAGAAGCTTCAATGATCTGGAGCAAGTGAACACCGAGTTGCAGGAGAAGCTGGAAGTGCTCTGGACACAGTGGAGCAACATGAAGAAGAGAATCTGCAAGTTCCAACAAGCGCTGGTGGGGCATGAGTTACTAAAGACACTACTGGACAACCTGAACTGGATGGTGATTGCAGCGAATCTAGAGAGATACACCTTCATGGAAGACCTGAGCATTGAGAAGTCCGTGCAGAAGGAGGAGGCCCGGTGGCAGACCCAGTGGATGAACCAACTGACAGAGGAGAAGGATCAAGGAGCAAGGCAGGTGTTTGACCTAGAGGAGGAGCTGCAGGAACTGAGACGGAAGCAGGCAGAACCACGGCCCCCTGCGGGACCATCTCCAGCCAAGCAGCAGGTGCAGGCCCAGGCTTACTGCACACAGATGGAGTTGAAAAGCCTGGAGGAACAACTTCACATCCCGGTCCAGGAAAACCAGAGGCTCTGTTTCCAGAATGGAGCAGCAGAAGCAACTGTGGAGACCGGAGGAAAAGGCCAAGGATCAGCAAGAGATCCCTGAGACCCCACGATGCACATGTGTGTGCAGTGGACAGATAGAGGAACAGCTGGCCCTGCTGCGGGATGCTCTTCACAGAGTGAGCAGTGAGAAGGAGAAGCTTGCCAGCATCCTGTATTCAGAGCAGCAGATGAAGAAACACCTGCTGGAACAGCTGGACCACCCAGAGGAGAAGATATAGGAATGGAAAGAGATGGCTGAGAGAGAGCCAAGCAGCTCAGGAGTGGCAGGAGCAGTCCCTCGCCCAGCTGCAGGAGCTCAGAACCACCTGTGAGCCACACATCACCTCCAATGAGCAGCTGAGCTCCGAGAAGGAGGCACTGCAGCAGCACCTAGAGAGGAAGACCCAGCTGCTGTAGCAGCTGAAGCAAGTGCAGGGCCCCACCAACTGGAAGGACCACATGGTGCCCCTAAAGTGGCAGGACACCCTCAAATGCCTGGAAGTGATCAGACCACAGGAGGAGTGCCTGCAGTCCCAGCTGAGCTTCCTGGCTTTCCCTGGGGAAGGTGAAGATGATAGCCCTGGAAAAGCAAAAGATGAAGAGGCAACTCTTCCCAACGTGACCATCACAGAGGATGGAGACGTCCCCCAAACCTAGAGGGATGTGGATCTGTGAGCGCTCTCGGTGGCTGAAATCCACAGGGGGAAACTCCTGTGCCAAGAGTGGCAGACCTACTGTGGGTGCCCAGCCCATCTGGCAGCTCAGTGTCAGAGAAAGCTGGAGCCACAGGCTGGCACCACAGCCTGCATGGGGATAGGAAGTGGGACACGTGGGCGTCAGAGAAGAAAATCTTCTTCATCCACGACCTGCATGATGAGGTGGACTTCCAGAGTCCAGAGGATGAGCTCCACCATCGATGCAGCCAGCTGTTGGCACACATCAGCACCATTGAGGACTCCCTTGTGGCGTTTAAACACCAGATGTTTTTCCTGGATGAGCTGTGTCAGGAGAAACCTGAGTACATGTGTTGGCTGTCCCAGGAGAAGGTGAAGAAGAGGAGAGACCTGTAGGAGCCGCTGTGGTTCCTCTCAGAGGAAGGCATGGACAGCGGGCACCAGACACCAGCACAGGCTGAGTCCCCCGCCACCATTGCCACTTCAGACGCCTCAGGCTCCAGGGTGGTCAAATGAGTGAGGAACAGAAAGATTTTATGAATTGCCACTTCAACACAGTGTGGAAACTTCCAGAAGAGAGGTCGGGGTTTCCTACCCCGTAGAGGACTCCCCCTTGGAGCACATCCTGCCACAGAAGCACCACATCCAGATCGCCCACAGTTCGAGGGCTCAGGTGAAGAGCACTCCCTCCCTTTCTTCTGTAGACTGATGTGGATGATGACCCTCTATGTGACATACTGACTCTCAAAAGCCTCAGCAGCCACCACAAGTAGGTGGTCAGGTGCCCTTTTCTCGGGCCTCCATCTGACAGGTGATGGGAAGGGTAAACTGTGGGTTGGGTAGGGCAGAGGCTGCCAGGAGGTGGTCCATATTCAAATGACATCTAATGGACCATTGGTGGCCAGGGAAGAGGCCCATGTTATGCTTATCACAAAGAATGAATTGTTTTCAAAGGGAAAACATGCCTCCAACAAAGATTTGTTCTTCCAGTCCTGGGGCTTGAACTCAGGGCTTGGCCACTGTCCCTGAGTTCTTTTTCTCATGGCTAGCACTCTACCATTTGAAGCACAGTGCCACTTCTTGTTTTCTGATGGTTCATTGAGGATAAGAGTCTCACATACTTTCCTGCATAGGATGGTTTTGAACTGTGATCCTCCAGATCTCAGCTTCCAGAGTAGCTAGGATGACAGACATGAGCCATCAGTGCCCAGCATGTGATACCTTTTGAAGGCTTCTTGGCAAGTCTGTAAAAGGAGCTCCAAAGGGCCTGGATAGACCTTGACTCAATCAAGGAGCTGGGATGGGGGAAAGCTGATGTTCTAGCCATTCTGTTCCCCAAAATTAAAGATGCCACCTGGTGTTGGATGCATGAAACACCTAGGTCAACCACCACCAGGCTTAGCGGAGAAAAGGTAGAGAATATCCAAAGATTGCAGTGTAGAAATCTGATTTTGCATGCTTGTGGTGTGTGTGTAGTGTGTGTGTGTGTGTGTGTGTGTGTGTGTGTGTGTGTGTGTGTGTGAACTCAGGGCCTAGGCTCTATCCTGAGTTTTCTTGCTCAAGGCTAGTGTTCTGCCCCTTGGGCCATAGCCCCAATTGTTTTTTGATGGTTAATTGTAGGTAAGAATCTCAAGGATTTTCCTGTCCAGGGTGGCTTTGAGGCATAATGGTGGCCTCAGGGAAGCAAGAGTAAACACAACTTGCAGGTATAATCCCTATGGTGGGAGACTCCTGTCCCCTTGTAGCTGGACGTGGGACATGTGTCCTCATGCAATTGTGGGGGACTATTGTCCTGTAGAGTTCAATTGGGGGAAGTGACCAGGGCCACGCTGACTTTTGCCCACCCTGAATGCTGATTCCAGAGCAGATCTGTTCTACCCTAGGCCAAGAGAGCTCTAGGAGGCCCAGCTTCCAGGGGCACAAGGAAGGGAGAGGTCAGGTCCAGGCCCAGCTAAGAGCCTTTGCCCACGAACACCCCAACTTGCCCTTCCTGATCCCCATAATACCTGTCAAAGAACAACCTCCCCAAAAAATTGGAGCTGTGGCTCAAACTGGTAGAGCTCTAACAGTGAACCAAAGAGCTCAGAGACAGGGCCCCCAAGCTTTGAGTTCAAGACACCCAGCTGACCCTCCCCCATAAAATATAGGTTAGCTAAATGTGAGCTAGTAGGATTTGTGAAGTGTTTCTGATGAACGGTGATACAGAAGAAAGCACCCAAATTCTAATTACAGCTGAACTTGTGACATACAGCTATGTGCTTAGTCCTTCACAGGGTGCTGTTTTCTGGGTCCTTCCCACATGAGGGTTTTGTGCTGAGTCCTCAAAAAGCATTTTGTGTACTGAGTCATCCCAAAGGGTGCTAAGTTCTGAGTCCTTGAGAACAGTGGGCCGTGCTGGGTTTTCCAAAGTGTGCTGTGTCCTGAGTCCATTACACAATGTACTTTATGCTGAGTCCGTCAAAAGGTGCAGTGTGCCAATTCATCCCAAAAGGTGCTATGTGCTGAGCCTTTGAGAAGGGAGGGACAGGTGAATTTTTCAATGGGTTCTGTGGGCTGAGTCCTTTACACAGGGTACTTTTACTGAGTCCTTCAAAAGAGGCTGTGTGCTGAATCATTCCAATGGTTGCAATGTGCTGCATCCTTGAGAAGAGTGAGACAAGGTGAATTTTTCGAGTGCTGTATGCCGAGTCTTTTACACAGGTTGCTCTGTACTGTCCTTCAAATGGTGCTGTGTGCTGAGTCCTTTCACAGGGTGGTATGTGTGAGTCCTTAATTGTAACCCCTCTGTACAGTATGTTCACAAATAAAATTAAATTAAATTTCAAAAAATCATCATGAAACTCTAAAAAAAAAAAAACTGTTATGTGCTGAGTTTTTCAAAGGGTGCTGTGTACTGAATGTTTTACACAAGGTGCTACATACTCAGCCCTTCAAAGAGTGGTGTGTGTGTGGAGTCTTCACACAGGGTGCTATGTGCTGAGTTCTGGGAAAGAGTGTTATGTGCTGAGTTTTTCAAAGCCTGCCATGCACTGTGTCCTATACACTGTGTGCTATGGACTTCCTCCTTCAAAGGGAGCTGTGTGCTGAGTCATCCCAAAGGTTACTATATGCTAAGTCCTTCAAAGGGTGCACTGTGCTGAGTCCTTTACGCAGGGTGCTTTGTGCTGGTTTTTGAAGTGTGCTGTGTGGTGAGTCATCCCAAAGGGTGCTATGTTCTGAGATAGTTATCCCCAACAATCTCTCTCTCTCTCTCTCTCTTTCTCTCTCTCTCTCTCTCTCTCTCTCTCTCTCTCTCTCTCTCACACACACACACACACACACACACACACACACAGAGCGTACACTGTGCACTTGCTTGATGTGTGGAGTGGAGAACAATGGAGGAGAGTCTCCTCCAGAGGTGGGGCTGAGGGGAGATTCGGTCCCCCGGGCAAGTACTAGGGTTGGCAGGGAGGGCTGAGCTGAAGTGAGGTTGCAATTCCCATGGCCTGGAAGCCTTAGGGCCCAGTCAGAGCTGCTCTTGTAGTCAAGGGTGGGGGGCTGGGCTGAGGAGAGGAGGGGGTGGGGCCCAGGGGAGGAGGAGGCATGGACCAGGAGGCTCACTGTGGTGGCAGCAGTGGCCAGGTTCTCTCAGTGGTAGGCACGCATGCATGGAGGGGGCTAGGCTGCCCACAAGAGGAGTGGAGGCAGAGAGAGAGAGAGAGACAGAGAGACAGACAGAGAGACAGAGAGACAGAGAGACAGAGAGCAGAGAGGAGCGAGCACATGCACGAGAGGAAGCGGCTTCAGTGGCTGTCTGAGGCCTCAATTGAAGTGAAGGTCCTGGCCAGGAGCCCAGAGCATATGGAGCTGGCACAGCAGACACATCACCTCAACTTTGGAACCTTTTAAGTTTGATTGGGACAACTGACATGCCAGCTTTTCCAGGGTTTTATCTTTAAGCTGGCAATTACTACTAATGACTGGGATAATAGATCAAATTAGATGGAGGATTTCAGCTGCCAAACTATGATGTTCAAAGCAGCACATGCAGAGTTCCCAAGCCAGATCATCTCTTGTCATGAATATCGTACCATGACTGCCTTCCTCCAGCAGCTGCTGATCCTCCTCTGGTTCTCTCTAGTGTGACCACCACAGTCAAGGACAACATGGGAAGCAGAGATGGTGACCTTGCATCCCAAGCCTGCCAGCTGTGAGCAGAGATGATTCCCAGCACCTGCACTGGAATCTGAGAGATCCAGAGACCACAGATGCCTCAAGCATCCTTTCTCTGCAACATGAGACTTGGGGGCCGTATGTGGTGGACCATCCTGTCTGGCCCCAGGGTGAGAAGAGGAGACCCCTTGGGCCAGTTGTTCACCTCATGGC
This sequence comes from Dipodomys spectabilis, assembly GCF_019054845.1. Taxonomy (NCBI): domain Eukaryota; kingdom Metazoa; phylum Chordata; class Mammalia; order Rodentia; family Heteromyidae; genus Dipodomys; species Dipodomys spectabilis. Next base: position 1,033,850 of record NW_024870866.1, read on the forward strand.
AACCTCATTCATACCTGAGGGCGGAACTGAGTGGCAAGAGGGCGGAACTGAGTGGCAAAGTGTGCGTCAGCCGCTGGACAAAGTTCTTTGAGAAGAGAGGCATCCAAGAGGCCCCAGAATCCAGCGAGTACATCATGGCTCACATCCTCAGAGCCAAAACAGTTAAGTGCGGTGGCACCAGGAGGGCAGGACGAGGGACGAGGGAGAACTGTGGTAGAACTACATAGGCTTTGACACCTCCCCCACCAATCCTTCCACCCCCAGGATACTTACCTGAGTTGGATGGGAGTTTTCTGTAATATTGTCATAGAGAGATGCTCATTTATTTGTCCAAAAAACCGTTACTGTGTGTGTGCCAGATCCAGGCAGTCATAGACGATGAAAGGTTCCAGTGCCGGTTCCACAGCACATGGAGAAATCTTGATTTGAGCTGGATGCGGGTGCTTCACACCTGACATCCTAGCTACTTAGGAGGCTGAGATAGGAGGACTGAGGCTTAATTCGCAAGCAGAAAAGCCTGTAAGACTCTTTTTTTTGGGGGGGTGGGTTCCGGTCGTGGGGCCTGAACTCTGGGCTTGGGTGCTGTCCCTCAGCTCTTCAGCTCAAGGCTAGCGCTCTACCACTTGAGCCACAGCGCCACTTCTGGCTTTTTTCTTTTTTCTTATGTGGTGCTGAGGAATCGAACCCAGGGCCTTGAACATGCAAGACAAGCGCTCTACCACTGAGCCACCTTCCCAGCCCGCCTGTAAGACTCTTATCTCCAACAAACAACCAAAAAGAAAATGCCAGAAATGGATGAGTGGCTCAAACTGTAGACTGTTGGCCTTGAGTAAAAAGGCTCAGAGACAGCACCCAGGATCTGAGTTCAAGGCCCAGAAGTGACACAAAGAAAGGAAAGAGAAAGAGAGGAGGGAAGGATGAAGGGAGAAAAGGAGGAAAGGAAGGAAGAATGGAACATGCAAGCCTTGGTTTTGAGTCCCTGGATCAAGGGAGCCAACAATTCACAGTCTCTGTGGGGACAGTTTCAGAGCCTAAAGCCAGTATGTAGGACAAAGCCATTGAACCCTCAGCAACTTCATGACATCCAGAAGCTGTGTGTTCGCCAACTGCAGAGGGAAACAGCCTCCAGTAGACCTTAGGGCTCAGGATGTGTCACCAAATTTCAGTCTCCGCAGGCCCTCCGAGTTTATTTTCTGGTCAGATAAGAAGAAAGTGTCCAAGGAATAGGGAGGTATAGGCTGAGGGAGTGTCAAGAGGAGGGGGGCAATGGATAAACAGGAAGATGAAGAGGGAGGACCATCCCAGGTCAGGTGTGTCAGGCCATTGGAGCCATGACCTCACCTGACAACCTAGACCATCAGTGATAAAGCCTTCAACCGAGCCACATGGCTGTTAAAAATCCTGGCACTTTGGTTTCACTATTGAAAAGCTGGCTGTCATCCACTGCAGGATGCCTGTGCGGTACATCCTTGGGGACTGGGATTATTGCTGGCTCTATCTGAAGAGAACACCCCCGGTGTTCATTCCTTGACCAGAGACAGACGTGAGTGTGCCACTGGCACAGGACAGCCAGAGAATGAGGGCTGGAGTTAGACCCGTGTTGCCCTGAGACTTCCTCTAGGGGATTCTAGGGCCCTGTGACTGCCATTCTTAGAGGCAGAGGTGGGTCACTTTGCTGGCTCAGGCTTTAGTCCAGATGGCAGATCTTCGATTCAGAGAGGGCCGATTGTAAGTGGGGCAGGGCTGGGTAGAGGCTGGTGGAAAAAACAGAGGCACTGACTCTGAGCAGGGTTGTTTTATTGAGGATACTCACAACCGAGGAACATTCCTGGGATGGATCGGCCCTTTTCTCCCTCCTTAGAGAGAGGGACCGAGAGCCCTCCAGTCTGCATCCCTTGGCCAAGAAACCCTTTCGTTCCCATATCTTGTGGTTGGATAACTAGACCTCACCTGCCTGCCCAGTGTCGATGCAGGACAGTGAGATCTTGAGTCCTTGATGAGGTCACAGGATCCTCAGTATGAGATTGTACTTGACCATCCTGACTTGGTGCATGGTCAGTCCCATCTAAGACTGCTGTGATCTAGGACATAGAATCCAGACAATCAGAGCAGGATGGGATCTATTCTGTGAGTCTTGAGTATTATTTGTGAGCTTTGAGCTCCTGTGTGCACACCTGCTTCCCTTTCTTGGGTGGGTCTATGCTAGAAAAAGCTTAAAACTAGGGCCTGGGTCTCATCTGTTGTTTTATGCTCAAAGCTAGCACTCTGCCATTTGAGCCACAGCTCCACTTGCAAGGTTTTTGGGTATTTAATTGGAGATAAGAGTACTCATGGACGTTGCTGCCAAGGGTGGCATCCAACTGCAGGCAACAGATCTCAGCCTCCTGAGGGGATAGGATGACAGGAATGGAAAAGCATCTTTGGCCAGGTGCCAGTGGCTAATGGCTGTCATCCTAAGGACTCAGGAGCTGAGATCTGAAGATCACGGTTCAAAGCAAGCTTGGGCAGGAAAGACCCTCAGACTCTTCTCTCCAACAAAGCACCAGAAAACCAGAAGTGGTGTTGTGGCTCAAGTAGTAGAGTGCTGGCCTTGATCTGAGGAGCTCCAGAACAGCACCCAGGCCCAAAGTTCAAGCGCCACAACCAACAAAAAGAAAGTACAATATCTTTGCTTTCAAAGGACTGTGGATGTGTGTGTGGGGGGGGGGTGTGTGGGATGGTAGGCATTAGTGCCATGCTCAGTCATTGGTTTAGATGGATTGTCCCAAACTCTTAGTCCACAGCAGCTGATTCTTGAACCCAGGTGAAGCTCTGGGTTGGACGTCATCCATCGGACCTCAGTCTCCTCACAGGAGAGTTGTGAGAAAAATAAGGAACTTATACAGAGGTACAGAGGAATCTCCTGAGCAGGGCCAGGCACAAATGGTGCAGCTGTCAGATACGGTTGTCAGCAATTCTGTGAGCATATGACAGGAAGTTACGCGGAAAGGGCTCAGATGGGGCCTGTTATTAATCGTGCAACACGTGTGGGATTATGAAACAAAACATGGCTGTCTTTCATCATTACTCTATCCCCATGAGTAAGGGGATCCTTCACTGTAATCAGTTGTGCAGCTGGAGAAAACGTGGCATGGAGAAGCTGGGTGAACTACTCATGACCCCCAGCTGACAGGAAGCTCAGCCTGACTTCTCTGCCATGCTCCTTAGGACAGTGGGTGTTATTCAGTCCACTTCTTGTGGTGGGAAGTCCACTTCTTGTCATTCGTGGGGCTTGAATTCTGGGCCTGGATGCTGTCCCCAAGCTCCTCAGATCAAGGCTAGTGCTCTACCTCATGAGACACAATGTCTTTTCCATTTTTCTTGTGGTTCTTTGAGGATAAGAGTCTCACAGATGTTTCTGCCCTGGCCACCCATGAACCATGATCTTCACATCTCAGCCTCCTGTGTAGTTAGGATTATAGGCCTGAGTCACCGGCAACTGGCTTAAGTGTAATTCTGGCCCTCTCTCCTTCTCCCTCTCCCTCTCCGTCTCTGTCTCTGTCTTTCTCTGTCTCTGTCTGTCTGTCTGTCTGTCTGTCTGTCTCTCTCTCTCTCTCTCTCTCTCTCTCTCTCTCTCTCTCTCTCTTTCCCTCCCTCCCTCTCTTTCTCTCTCTCTGGAACTGGAACTGTTTGAATGGGTGCTGGAAGAGATGGCCGAGCATCCCCATGTGGCTGGAACCCAAGGTAGCCCTCTCATTCTGGATGTGGGCTGTGGATCAGGAGCTGTGTCACTAAAGTGTCTTTGGAAAAGGCTAGTCTGAGTTGGCCTTAGGGTGTGTGTGTGTATGTGTGTGTGTGTGTGTGTGTGTGTGTGTGTGTGTGTGTGTGTGTAAGTGTCGGGTATACCTACCCTCCTCTCTGCAGTGCCTCATCCTCCCAGCAGGAAGTGCATCCAGTATTCTGACCCCAAGGAAGGTGGATAGGGGAGGGTACTTAAGGTCACATCCAGGGGTATGATCCGAATTCTGTCCTTCAACCGAAGGCTGGACAGACAAAGGAGAGAAGGAGAGGTTTAGGGGAACATCAAGGGAAGCCCCTTAACTTTGGCTAAAAATACCAGCCAGATCAAAGACTGAATTCATCTTTCTTGGTAGTCAGATAAAATGTGTACACTGTTCATTTATTATGATTGTGTGAGTCCTAGGGCTTGGATTCAGGGCCTGGGTGTTATCTCTGAGCTTCTTTTGTTCAAGGCTGAGGCTCTACCACTTGAGCCACAACACCACATCTGGCTTTTTTGTGTGTTGGTTGGGGGCGGGACAGGTGGTATATGGGAGATAATAATCTCATGGACTTTCCCAGCCGGGCTGGCTCTGAGTCACGACCATCAGACCTCAGACTCCCGAATAGCCAGGATGATGAGTGGGAGCCAAGAGCTCCTGACCTCCACCATCCATAGGGCCACAGGACCAAGGGAAAGGACACTGTGGATGCAACTTTGTAGTTGGGCCCCATTTGCAGACCTTCATCTGCCCCTGAGCACTGGTGAGAAAAGCAGGGATCCGAGCCTTGGGACTCCTGGGATAGCGACTGCTACGAGCAGCAGCCAGCTACCTGGCTGTTGGTTTGTGATCCCACAAGACTTTCACGAGCCCAAATAAACACCCACTGGAGGTGTGCCTGACAGATTCGCACACTTGTGATACCCGTTTGAGCGGCTGTTACCTGCCATGCCAGCTGCAACTTCTGGCCCTCCTTGCCCCAAACCCGTGGTCTGAGAAGTTGATTTACTGCTCAGATCCACACTGCACCCATGACAGATGCCATTCTGATGACCCAGCCGATGACCTCTGTTCCCCAAGGCTGGAAACTTCTCTGATAATGTGGCCTGCTCTGTAGCGAAGGCTTCCAAATGGGCTGCTCTCAAGACTTGTAGGACACCTAGACATTGGGAGAAACTCAGGGGCCCACTGGAAAATACTCTGACTAGAGCCAAAGAGTGAGTTCCAAGCAGGCCAGGGGAGTTGGTCATGGGACTGGAACTCTGGGCCTGGGTGCTGTCCCCTCAGCTCTCCAACTTATCGCTTGAGCCACAGTGCCTCTTCCAGTTTACTGGTGCTTCCTTGGAGATCAGAGTCTCACAGACTTTCCTGCTTGGGTTGGCTTTCAACCAAGCTCCTCAGATTTCAGCCTCCTGAGGAGGTAGGCGGACAGACGTGAGTCACCGGCGCACAGCTGATCTGGCCATTCATCACAGTGAACTAGGAGCTCCTGACAGCTTTTCTTTTCTTTTTCTTTTTTTTGCTATGTCATTACTGGCCTTGAGCTCAGGGTCTGGTTCCAGTCACTTAAGTTTTTCCCTCAACGTTGGCACTCTACCACTTGAGCAACAGTGCCATTTCTGGCTTTTGGTAGTTCACTGGCAAGAAAAGTCTCACTAACATACCTTTCCTGAGCTGGCTTTGGTCCATGATCTCTGATCCCAGTCTCCTGAGTAGCTAAAGGGAGGGAGCTAATGGTGGCATTGGGGTAGAAACTTTTCTTTTCTTTTTTTATTTTTTGGAGGGGGGGCTCTGGTCCTGGGGCCTGAACTCTGGGCCTGGGCACTGTCCCTCAGCTCTTCAGTTCAAGGCTAGCACTCTAACACTTGAGCCACATCGACACTTCTGGCTTTTTTCTTTTTTCTTTTGTGGTGCTGAAGAATCAAACCCAGAGCCTCATGGATGCAAGGCAAGTACTCTAATACTAAGCCACCTTCCCAGCCCAGAAGCTTTTCTTAAGCAAGGGTTCTTCCCTGCATTTGTCCTGACTCCTCAATGCAAAAGAGGCCCAAGGGTCAGGAGCTGTGAAAAATAGACTTCCAGTCACAGGAAATGGCTGGGGTCCATGGTGAAAAGCCAAGCTAATCTTCCCCCTGGGCTCCATTCTGGGACTCCACCCTCTTCCAAACCTGTGACTCAATTACAAACCTTGACCCAGCCTTGAATGCCCTGCCAGACTTTTCTGAAGCCACAGAACCTTCATTCCACCCACACCACCTGCTCTATACCACACCTCAGGACTTTTGCCTATTCTGTACCTTCTGCCTGAGGTTCTGTCCTGTTCCACACCTTAGAACTCCTGTGGAATTTTGGCACTGATTATATCACCTCCTGGAGCAAGTCTTTCCTTCCTTTCTCTCTCTAGAGGTGCAAATTTTTCAGGCTTACTGGCAAATGCTCTATCTTGGTGTGTGTGTGTGTGTGTGTGTGTGTGTGTGTGTGTTTTCCAGTCCTAGGGTTTGAATTCATGGCGTGGACACTATCCCTGAGCTTTTCTGCTCAAGGCTAGCAGTCTACTACTTGAAACACAGCTCTACTTCTGGGTGTTTAATTGGAGAAAAGTTTCTCATATAGAATTTCCTACTTGTAATTATGATCCTCAGATCTCAGCCTTCTGAGTAGCTGAGATTACAGGGGTGAGCCACAAGTAGCTGCCCTCTATCTCTTACCTATAACCTCAGCCCTCTTGAGTCCCAGAAGAATATGTCTTACCAGGCTCACTTTTTTTTGCCAGTCTTGGGGCTTGAACTTAGGGTCTGGGCATGTTCCTTAGATTTTTTTCCTGAGGGCTAGCCATGATGCCACTTTTGCCTTTTTCTATTTCTGTATTACTGAGGAATTGAACTCAGGGCTTCTTCATGCTAGATAAGCACTCTACCACTCAGCCACATTCATAGCCCAAGGCTGACTTTTAACAGGAGTTATGAGGGTGAGATTTATTGGCTTATCCCTTCAGGCATAGAAATTGCTGACTATTTCATATCTTTGCTGAGATTTGGAACCAGTCTTTGACTCGGCAATGAGGAATGATGAATGAGTGAGAGCCACCAGGCCCTAGAGGTCTAGGGATAGAGAATATGGATCCAGAACCTTCCACCACTCCTACAGCCTAGGAACTCTGAGGGCTTGTCCCAGCTTGCCCAAGTTGGGTGGGCTGAGCATGGGCAACCTGCTGAATGCCCATCATCCATACAACATCCTTTCATACACAGAGACATGAAGTTACTGCTGCCTTTTTTATTCGGGGTAGGGTGGCTGGGGAGGCAAATCTGGGGTTGAACTGTGAGCCTACGCTCTGTCCCTGAGCTCCTTTTGCTCAAGGGTAACACTCTGCAACTTGAGACACAATCCCACTCATTTTTTTCCCTGTGATCTGTTAGAAATAAGAGTGTCACCGACTTTCCTGCCCTGGCTGAATTCAAATTGGCATTCTCTACATTCTCAGCCTCCTGAGGAGCTAGGATTACAGGCAGGAGCTGCTGACACCTGGCTTTGTTTTCTTCTTGTTGTTATTTTTTTAATAGTGACAATCTAAAATATTCATGGTGTCATTCTAATTGTTTGCATTCAAAGTAAGCTACCCAGGCTTGGAGTTCGAATGCTAGGACTGCTACCTAAAAATGGAAGGAGATCCTGACAAACTCATTCCTACTCGTGTGAATGCTAATGGAATGCTATAAAATAATAATTAAATTTGCAGTTAATTCATGATTCTATTTTAGAATGCCACACAAATATTATTGGATTTATATCTTCCATTTTAGCACCATGGTATGATTCCTCTAATGGAAGGATATTAACTAATTTTTAATTAATGCTTTTATATGTATTCAACCATGATACTTCATTAAATGGTGCCATAATGTAATAACAAATAATTGGTAATAATATACATATATATATAAATTAATATCCTCACATTCCTTCTCATATATATATATATATATATACATATATATATATATATATGGGAAGGAATATATATATATATGTGTGTGTTTGTGTGTGTGTACATATATATATATATATATATATATATATATATATGTATGTACACATACACATATACATATCTATCAATGTATATATTGGTCACTACTGTGGCTTGATCAAAGGTCCTCAGAATTTCCTGGCATCTCAGTTTGCTGGAGGCTGGTGTGTTAAGACTGTGACCCCATGTATGGATTGGGCATTGCAGGCAGGGAGTTGAAATCCCAGCATGGCCAAAAATTTATTCATGCAGTAAGAAGCCAATTTTGACACATTTTTTTTCCTTCTCTGAGAAAGTCCTGAGTCTCAATATGATGTATAATCCGTATGCAAATATAATCTAGGTGATATGATGTAATAAATGAAGTGTTATATGTTAATAATACCACATAAATAAGGGTAATAAAGGTCATATGCAGTAAACCCATGTATGTAATTAGATACAATATATGAATATTATTTTTTCCAAGTGCTGGGGTTTGAGTCCATGCCCTGGGAACTGCTCTGAATTTCTTGTCTTCAAGGATGGTGAGCTTCTCCTTCACCCACAATGTCACAGAGTTATCCAGGACCTGAGTTTAAATCCCAGGCCTGCCAGAAAAATGGTGCATATTCCAAGCCAGGGCCTTATTATTATTATTTATTTCTTTTTTGGCCCAGCACAGGGCTTTAACTTAGGTCTTGGCACCTCTGCCACTACCAACCCTGGGATCCTAGGATCCGAGTTCAAATCTCAGGGCTGGCAAAAATAAAAAACAAAAACAAGGAAAAGCATAAAACTGAGAAGTTCAAGAAAGGGATTTTGCTTTTTTTTTCCTTTGGTATTGTGACCATCCTGGGTCTAAATGACAAGGCCCAGAAACTGCACATGACCTTGCATTGCTGATGTTTGGCAGGCTATTAGGGAAGCCATAGCCAAAACCGGCAACTTGGGCCTGGAGTTCTAATCCCGGAACTGTCACTAGTGAATGATGGGAGGTTCTAAGAAATACATTCTGATGATACATCCATACAAATGGATTGTTATAAAAGTAACAAATTAGTAGTGTATGATTTTCATATTATACACAATTATACTACATTGGCTAATTTTCAATTAATACTTTATTATGTATTCAATCATGATACTTAAAAAAGGAAGGAATAATTTAGTTGCCAATAATTAGTAGTAATAACGTATATGCAATTTCATAATATAGAAATTTCTCTTAGTTTATACATATACATCTATCTATCTATCTATCTACCAATCTACACATTTATCTGTTTATACACTTGTTACTCCTGGGGCTTTGTGGTAGACTGCTCCCCTAGTACGTACAAAGCCCTGGGTTCGATTCCTGGCTACCTCATGCACAGAAAAATCCGGAAGTTGTGCTGTTGCTCAAGCAGTTGAGCACTAGTTTTGAGCATAAAAGCTTCTGGACTGTGTCTAGACCCTTACTCAAGACCCAAGACTGGCACCAAAAAAGAAAAAAAAGAATGTTCTGACCTCAACGATATAAGGATAGGACTGCAAATATCTCATCACAGAGCAAGCTGGGAGTCTGGTGCTGACAGTTGCCATCTAACCTGATTTAGCCAGAGGTAAACTGCTGCAACCCAGCTCCACGGAACCAGATGCTGCTGGCTCACTCACCCTTATCATCCAAGATAATCCGGGGCTGAGATATAACACTGGTGGTTTTAAAACCCAGCCCAGGCAGGAAGTCTGTGAAACTCTAAGCTGTTGCTCAAAGTGTAAGAGCTCTGGCCTTGAGCTAAAATCTTCGGGCAGTAGCCCCAACCTTTGAGTGCAGTCTTCGTGGATAACTTCCTCCTAAAAAACCTCACCCCATTAAACCATTAGATGTGAACTTTGTGCAGTTTGTGATGTGTTTCTGAAAAAAAAGGTGATACTGATGAAAACACCCTAATCCTAATGACAGCTTGTGGGATAGAGCTATGTGATTAGTCCTTCCTGAGGTGTTCTGTGCTGAGTCCATCATGGGGTGCATTCTTTCATCTGGTCCTTGTAAGAGCTCCACATGTAAGATGATTGTGCATATGAGAAAGTTGAAGCTCAAATATGTCCCATGTCAGGGCCAAAATTTTGGATGTTCTGAACTCTAATGAGTTGTCTCCTGCAGACAATTGTCTTGGTTTATTTTTTCCAGTTGTAAATTTTGAACTCAGGGCCTAGGCACTGACCCTTCCCTGTTGGTTTCATGGCTAGTGTCCTATCACGTGGAGCCAATGACCCTTGGCATCTGTGGCTTAGGTCTGTCATCTTGCCTACTCAGGAAGCTGAGATCTAACAATCTGGGTTCAACATTATCCCAGACACAAAAGGTCCCATGAGACTATTATCTCCTATTTACCACTTAAAAACTTAAAGTGGAAGCTGGGAACCGGTGAGTTGCACCTCTCATCCTAGCTACTCAGGAGCCTGAGAGCTGAGGATCAGGGTCCAAAGCCAGCCTGGGCAGAGGTTCCTTGAGATGGTTATCTCCAATGAAACACCAGAAAGCTGAAGGGACATTGTAGCTCAAGTAGTAGAGTTCTAGATTTGAGCTGAAGAGCTCAGAGACAGCACCCAGGCCCAGACTTCAATTCCTTCAACTTACAAGAAAATAAAGCAAGAAACCTGAAGTGGAGTGCTGGGAATGTGTCTTAGGGGTAGAGTGCCTTGCATATATGAAACCCTGGGTTTGAATCCTCAGTACCACATCCCTAGGGGGAAAAAAGCCTGAAGTGGCTCTGTGGCTCAAGTGGTAGAGTGGTATCCTCATACAGGAGAAACTCATGTACAGTGCTCAGGTCCTGAGTTCAATCTCCAGGACTGGTGCACACACACTCACACACACACACACACACACACACACACACACACACACACACATACACCCCACATGCACGCACACACACACACACACAGATAAGGATACCAGAAATGAAACTGTGACACCAAATGGTAAAGCAAAGAGCTTCTGCTCTGAACTCATGGTCAGCACCCTGGCCCTGTGCTCAACCTCAAAACCTAGCCACCCAGGGCCCAACTAGGAGAGGTCAAAGGTTTCAAAACCTGGTGAGCTTCACCAGCCCTAGATGACAGGAAACATTGTGATATTACACATGTACTTAGATTTACCAAGCTTCTGGAAACCAAGTGAGGCACCATTGCCAACGGTGAATCATTTCATTAGGTTCAGCTCCCCAGTTGTCTGCCAGAAGGACTCTTGAATTAATTGTAGCAGTTTGTTTCAACAATGGGACATAGTCTAACAAAGACAGGATAAGTACAAGGAACTTGGCCTGCCATGGAAGGTGACACAAATGAAGGCTTCCTGTCAAAACAGAGCACTGGGGAGAGAAAGAGCTTGGGGTACAAAGAGGTCTTTATCTCCTGGACTTCAGAGCTCACCCACATTCATCCTCACTAATTGCCCCTGGATGAATTGTTTGTTACACAGTCGTACAGGAGTGAGGCTTTTTGTCTGCCTGTTCCAACAATGAGGCAGACTTCCTCCAGCAGCCTGAGATGTGAAGAAACACTCAGGCCACACCGGGAACAGTGAGGGGAGCCCCGAACATGCACTGTCTTGAAAGCACTCTCTGTATTATGAAATCATTCTATTCAAAGCAAATTTCCTAGCTGGGTGCCTTTCTTCAGAGAGACTCTGGATGTTCACCAATAGAAATGCATGCACGCATACATAGACACATGGAGTTACTGGCTCTATTTTTGTGTGGCAGGTCCTGAGGCTTGAACTGTTAGCCTAGACATTTTCCGTGAGCTCTTTTTGCTAAAGGAAGCATTTTATTGTGTCTTAAACTAAGATTACCCTAGGCTGGGGTGCAGCTTTTACACCCACAGATGATCTGGGGATCCTAGGGTCTGAGTTCCACTCCCAACACTGGCATAAAAACATCAAATCAACACAAATGGAGAAGGAAAAAAACCAGGAAGTTTTACACAACCGTTTTACCTTTGTTTCCTTTGAACTTGACCATCTTTGGTCTCAATGACTCAGCTTGAAAATTGAACCTGACCTTGCCTGGCTGAATGCTGGTGGGCTATCAGTGAAGCCCGAGCCCAACTCACACACCTAGGCCCTGAGTTGGATCCTGGGAATGGCACCTACACACTGCTGAAGATCCTAGAAAACTCACTCCTATGTATAGGAACACTAATAGAATGTTTGAAATGTACTAATTGAATTAATACTTAGCTAGTCATTCTAATATAAGATTGTATGCAATAAATACAGGTCATTGATTAATTTAATAATTAATTAAGTCTTCTTCTGTGATTAATTAATGGAGGCATAATTTTAGACCAAATAATTGGTAGTATTAGAACATATGAAAATAAGATATAGACATCACTCTTTGTATAGTTATACACTAGAATCTACATAAATGTTTACCTGTCTCTGTATACATTTATATATGCATATATATATGTAAATACACACACACACTGCAATCTACACATGTATGTGTTTATATATTGGCCACTCTTAGGGCTTGATCTCCAGTCCTCAAATTTGCCGATAACTTCACTTGCATCAGGCTGGTGGGATAACATTGACCCATTCATGAATTGGGCCTTCTAGGCCTGGTGTTCAAATCACAGAACTGCCAAAAACTTAATCCTTGTGGAAGAAGCCAACTGTTCTACTTATTTTCCTTATTAGTGAAAGTCCTGGGTCTCAGGAATGATGCATAATACATACGCAAATCTATGTCCTATGTAATAGGATGTAAAAAATATTATATGTGTAATCATACTTACTAAAATACATAATACATAAATATAACACAAAATAAAATGAATAAATACACTAATTGAAATATGCAGTAAACATGTGTATGTAAATATAAATCATGTATTTAAAATGTATACAAGTGGTAGGACTTGAAGTCAGGCCCTGGGAGGAGGCCTGACTTTCTTGTCTTCCAGCACGGTGAGCTTCCCCTTACCCCACTATGCTGCAGATTTACCCAACCCTGAGTTCAAATCCCAGGTCTGGCAGAAAAAAAAATGGCATGAATTCCAAACCAAGGAGCCTCAAAATTTTAAAAATATTTTAAATGTATGTATGTATTTTTGTATGTATTTTTATTTTGTCAAAGACAGGGCTTGAACTCAGGTCGTGTCAACTCTGCCTCAGCTTCGATCACTCTAGGCTAGGGTACAGCCATTGGACCCACAGCCGAACCTGGATTCTGGGCCCAAAGGCTGACAGGAAAAAATACAATAAAACAAAACAGGAAAAAAAACCCCAGCAACTTGCAGATAGCTGCAGGTTTTACATTTGTTTTCTTTGCAAGGTGACCTTCCTGGGTTTGATTGACTTGAAAAGTGCTGGTAACCTGGCATTGCTGAAGACTGGTGGGCTTCCAAGGAAGCCATTGGCCAACAGGACAAAATAGGCCCTGGGTTTGAAGCTCGGTCCTGACCTTTAGCAATGGTGGGAGATCCTAAGAGTCTTGTTCCTATTCATAGGAATACCAATGGAAGGTTATGAATGTCAAGGTTGAATTAATTGTTCCTGAATGATACTATTATAAAATTAGAGTGATTTTAGGAGGCTGATGGATATTACTGAATATTTTTGACACATTAAAAGAATACTTTTAATTACATGGGCACAATAATTCCAGGACAGTGGTTGATTTAATTAATAATTCATTAAGGATGAAAACAATATTAATTACATGGAGGCATAATAAATACCCAAGAATTGGTAGGAATGTAGCATATATAACTGAATATTGTATAGACATTTCTGGCATTCTATAAAGATCTATATTTATTTGTGTACTACCATCTGCATGTCAATCTGTTCTCATTTTCTCAACCCCTGGAGCTCGATCTCAGGTGCTGGGAACTACTTGTCAGCTCAATATACAGCAGGTTGGCGTGCTGACAGTCACCCATTCATGCATTGAGACTTGTAGGCTGTGAGTTCAGATGCAAGCACTCCGAAAAATTGAATCGTGGAGTAAGAAGCCTATGGTAACACATGTTTTCTTTTGTTGTGAAAGTGCTGGGTATCAGGTATGAAGTTTCATACATAGGCAAATCTATAACCTCTGTAATAAATGTAATAAATATTCCATGTGTAATAACAGTCAATAAAATAAATGGTAAATAGATGAATAAAACAAAAATAAAATGAATAACTACACTAGGCACAATATGGAGTCAACATATGGGGCTCCATCTCAGGGCCTGGGAACTGCCTAGGAGCTGAATTGGCTAGAGGCTGCTGCGCTGAAAATTACCCATTCATGAACTTCTAAGCCCTAAGTTTCGATCCCAGCACAGCCAAAAATGTATTCTTGGAGTTAGAAGCTGAACATGACACATTTTTTTTTCTTCAAAATTCCTCGGTGTCAAGTAGGATGTATAATTCGGATGCAAATCTATATGCTATGTAATAGGATGTAAATGTAATAAATGTCATAGGTGGAATAATTGTCACTACCATAAATGATGAAGGGTTGAATTAGTGAATCATTCTAGATAAAATGAGACACAATAATTATAGGATGTGTATTAAGTTTTATTAATATTTTATTAAGCACTAACAGAATAAAAATTGCTTGGAGTCATAATTAAATACCTAATAATTGGTAGTGACACATGATGTATATTTAATTATATATAGACATCTGTCTTATTCTATAAAGAATGTAAATATATGTATGTATATATGTACATATATGATAAATAATAACAGGATATTGAGTAATTTTAATTGTTCAACTGGGACACATCATTAAGTGGAGACATAATTTAATATCTAATAATTGGCAGTAATATCTATGTTAATAATATAGGGATGTCTCTTTTTGTGTACATAATATTTATATGCAGCAATGTCTACCTACTTATACCTCATTCAGTCATGGGGCTCGATGGTTGAGTGCTTCCTTAGTAAGCAGGAAGCCCTGGGTTCAATTCCTCAGTGCCACATAAACAGAAAACCCAGAAGTTCTGCTGTCATTCAATCAATTGACTTCTAGCCTGGAGCACAAATGCTTATGGACAGTGTCTAAGCCCTTACTCAAAGCCCAGGACTGCAGCCAAAAAAAGGTAGAATGTTCTAACTGCAACTGTAGAAGGCTAGGACTTCAAATACCTCATCACAGAGCAAGCTGGGAGTCTGGTGCTGACAGCTGCCACTTAACCTGACAGCCAGATGTAAACTGCTGCAACTCAGCTCCAAGAAACCAGACACTGCTGGTTTACCCCCCTCATCCTGGCTGCTTGGGGGCTTTAAAACCCAGCCCTGTCAGGAAGTCTGTGAGAATCCTGGAAATGTGGCTCGAAGAGGTAGATTTCTAGCTTTGAGCAAATGTTATTAGAACAGTATCCCTATGCATTTAGTACAAGTCCCATGTATAACCCCCCAAAAATTCACCCCAATAAACTATTAGATATGAACTTGTGTGGCTTATAAAATGTTCCTCAAAGAATGGTGATACTGATGAAAGCACCCTAATTCTAATGACAGCTTGTGGAATAGAGTTATGTGCTGAGTATTTCACAGGGTTCAGTGTGCTGAGTCTATCACATGATGCTGTGGGCTGAGTCCTTCAAAGAGTGCTATGTGCTGTGTCCTTCATAGGGTGCATTCTTTCATCTGGTCCTTGTAAGAGCTCCACAACTGAGATGATTATGAAGACACGACTATTGAGGCCCAGATATGTCCCCTGTCAGGGACAAAATTATGTATTACCAAAGTGTTGGTGAGTTGTCTCCTGCAGACAATTGTTTTGTTTTTCCTCAGTCATGAATCTTGAACTCAGGGCCAAGGTGCTGACCCTTACCTCTTGTGCTCATGGCCAGCACTCTACCATGTGGAGCCAAGGACCCCCTTGCAACAGAGTGCCACGACCTAGGGGTCTATAGCTGAGGACTATCATCCTGCCTTCTCAGGAAGCTGAGATCTGAGGACCTGGGTTCCAAACTATTCCGGACACAAAAGATCTCATGATACTATTATCTCCAATTCACCACTAAGAAACCTGAAGTGGAAGCTGGGTGTTTGTGGCTCTGCCTGTCATCCTAGCTACTCAGGAGGATGAGATCTGAAGATCATGGGCAGGAAAGTCTTTGAGACATTTAGCTCCAATGAACCACCAGAAAACCTGAAGTGGCCCTGTGCCTCAAGTGGTAGGGCACACGACTTTAGCTGAAGAACCCAGGCCTAGACTTCAACTCCTACAACTGACAACAACAACAAAAAGACATAAACAAACTAACAAACCTGAAGTAGAGGGCTGGAAATGTGCCTTAGGGGTAGAGTTCTTTGCATATATGAAACCCTGGTCTTGATTTCTCAGTACCACATTACCAGAAAAAAGCCTGAAGTACCTCTGTGGCTCAAGTGGGAGAGGGCTATCCTTGTACAAGAGAAGCTAGGTACAGTGCTCAAGTCCTGAGTTCAAGCTCCAGGACTAATGTATACACACACACACACACACACACACACACACACACACACACACACACACACAAACACACACACACCACATAGAGAGAAAGGAGAAGTGAAGCTGTGACACAAAATGATAAAGCACTAGTCTTCTGCTCTGATCTCATGGACAGCATCCATGCCCTGTGTTCACAATCAAACCTAGCCACCTAGGGCCCAACTAGGAGAGGTCAAAGGTTTCAAAACCTCATGAGCTTCACCAGCTCCATATGACAGGAAGTATTGTGATATCTGACATGTGCTTGGATTTCCCAAGCTTCAGGAATCCTAGGAGAGGCATCAAAGGCCGATCCTCATCTGCAATGAAACATTTCATTAGGTTCAGTGCCCTAGTTGAGTTCCTGAATGATTCCTGAATTACATTTAGCACTGTATATGAATACCAGAACACAGCCTCACAAAGGCAGAATAAGTGCAGGGAACTTGGCCTGCCATGGAAGGTGGCACAAATAAAGGATTCCTGTCAAAACAGTGCACTGGGGAGAGAGAGAGCTTGGGGTACAAAGAGGCCTTTTTCTCCTGACCTTCAGAGCTTACTCAGACTCATCCTCACTAATTGACCCAGATGGAGTTATTTGTTATATAGCTGTACAGGAGTGAGGCCTTTAGTGTGCCTGTTCAGACAATATGAAAGACTTCTTCCAGCAGGCCTGAGGAGCAGAGAAACCCTCAGGCTACACTGGAAACAGTGAGGGGAGCCCCAGAACAAACACTGTCATGAAAGCCATCTCTGTGCTATGAAATCATTGTATTGAGAACAAATTTCCTAGCTTGATGCCATTCATAATAGCTACTCTGGAGATTCACATATATATGGAATGCATATATGGAGTGCATCCATACATACACAAAGACATGGAGGTACAGGCTCTTTTGGTGGGAAAATCCTGAAGTTGAACTATGAGCCTAGAGGTTGTCCCTGAGCTCATTTTGCTCCAGGGTAGATCATTACCCTTGAATCACACTTCTGGGTTTTGTTTTGTTTTTTTGTGATCTCTTAGAAATAAGCATGTTAAGGACTTTCCTACCTGGGCTATATTCAAACTGAGAATCTCTACATCTCATCCATCTGAGGAGCTGGGATTATAATCAGCAGACACTGGCACCTGCCTTTCTTTTCTTCATTTTTTAATCTGGACAATCTGACTTCTTCACCAGGTCATTCCCATGGTTTGAATTTATAACCAAACTACCCAATGTTCTTTATAGCTGCTTTTTCTGAGAAGGATTTTCTTTCCTCATCTTCCCCTCTGGTCACAGGTTAGAAGCCAAAAGTGAGAAATGAGTGTCATAGGATTTGGAAACTAAGGTCCACAGTTCATGTCAGCTCTGTCACTTAGCTTTGAGTTGCAGTAAATTTACTGTCTCCGGATAAGAGGACCAAAGGCTGGAGTGATCCACACACTGTCTTCATTGGTCCTTTTGCCTATAAAATGATCTAATAGTTATGAATGTTATGTGTCTCCAAACTTAAGTATCTAGAACACACTAGAAGCATCTTCATGTTTCTGATTTTTTCTAGTGCCCCCGAGATTTAGAATAATGTATTGTGTTGAGCAACTCCTCGATGAATCCCTGAGGAAAGCCGCTTGAAGCCTCCTCAAGAGATTGCCATCAAAAGCCAACCCAAGCAGAAAAGTCTGTGAGGCTCTTATCTCAAATACACCACCAGAAAACCAGAAGTGGAGCAGTGGCTCAGAGGGTAGAGCTCCAGTTTTTAGAGAGCCGAGCAGGAGATTCAGGACAGACCAGGAAAGCCTGGGTGGCCCTTATATCCAATTAATAACCAGATGGCTGGACATGGAACTGTGGTGGTGGTGGTGGAGCCTCATCCTTGAGCAAAACATCTGAGGAACACATGGGGCCCTGACTTTAGGCACTGGGATGGCCACAAAAATTCAAAAAGTGAAGGCCATGTTATGTATCAGTGCTCTAATAACTTATGTGTGTATATTACCTCCCAGAGGGCAAACAGACCATAAGCAATGCCTCTGCTTTTATTTACTGATTTATTTTTCAGATATGCTTGTTGCACATACCACATCATTCTCTTCATTTCAGGCCCATTGCTTTTCTCTTCTAGGGTTCCAGGTCTGTGTCGTTGTATGATGCACACTTAAACGCTCAGCAGCCTTTATTTACATTTTATTATGAGGCCAAGGCCAGTAGAGTCACAAATCAGGTAGGGGAAGAGAAGGTTCGGTTTCGTGGAAATAACCAGTATTCAGAAAATTAAACTTGGAAATGTAAGATGGTAGCATAATTATGTAAAAACTACCACTAAGAAAAAGATGAGGGGCCTGGGAATGTGGATTACTGAGAGAGTGCTTGCCTAGAATGCAAGAAGCCCTGGGTTTGATTCCTCAGTAGCACATACACAGAAAAAGCCAGAATTCATGCTGTGACTCAAGTAGCAGAGTGCTAGAGACATTACCCCGGCCTTGAGTTCAACCCAAGAACTGGCAAAGAGATAGTTAAGTAGGTAGGTATGTAAGTGGATGGGATAGATAGATAGATAGATAGATAGATAGATAGATAGATAGATAGATAGATAGATAGATAGATAGATAGATAGATAGATAGATAGATGACAGATTAATACGGTCTTGAACGTCAGGAGGAAAGAAGGGAACAATTCCCAGTCATGAGGCCTACTGTAATGTGCCAGGACACCAGCATCGCCTTCACACAACCACAGAGCAGGAAGACTGTCTCTGTCCCACTTCTCTGGCAGCCGAAGGCACCAAAGCCAAGAAGGCAGAGCCAGGTTCTAACCCAAGTGCTCGGAAACAGTAGAGAAAGGACTCTGCATCTCCTTGGACTGGGGATTTGCATTAATTATGTGGAGAAGGAAGGAAGGAAAATGGACAGGCAGATGTAGAAGGGCCTTCAAATCTGACAGATGGAGAGTCAAAAACCCACTTCCTAAGATCAGAGAGCAGTGTTTTTCTATTCTTTTTTTTATTGTGAAAATACTGTACAGAGGGGTTACAATTACGTGCGCCAGATAATGAATACATTTCTTATCAAGCATTGTAGCCTCCTCCTTTGTTTCCCCTTCCCATCCTATCCTCCCCCCGCCCCCCAACCCTCCTCCTGCCCCCCTACCAAAGTTGTAAAGTTCATTTTCGACATAACGACTTGTACGTCTCATTGTTGCAATGTGTCCACCTGTATTCCTATTTAAACGATTTGTTTTTCCCTTCCCCTGTACAAATTATAACAACATCAAATACAGTGAAAGCATGGGTTATATGGTGGGTGAGAGACATACAAAGCAACAAAGAAATCCTCCCCTCTCCCCCATTAAACTGACTCTCTATTTTTTTTATCTTTTTTTTTATTGTGAGAATACAGTACAGAGGAGTTACAATTACATGGGCAAGATAATGAGTACCTTTCTTATCAAGCATTGTTGCCTCCTCTTTGTTTCCCCTTCCCATCCCTTCACATACTCCCCCTTCCCCCTACCCAATCCTATGCCCACTCCCCGCCAAAGATGTAAAATTCATTTTTTGACATAACGACTTGTACACTTCATTGTTGGAATGGGTCCACCTGTATCCCTAGTTAAATGATTTGTTTTTGCCCTTTCCCTCCACAAATTATACCTACATCAAATACAGTGAAATCATGGCTTATACCGTGGGGGAGGGACATGCAAAGCAACATAGAAATCATCTTATAAATATGTTAGAAACAATTGCATGCAAGGAAAAAAAATTTTTTTGAATACTTATCTTGGGGTTCATTCCCCCAACATCAACTTATCTGACCTTTACTGCTTTACTGGGACATATACTAGTTATTGCAAATAAGGGAAACCATGGAACCTATGTTTCTTTGGGCCTGGATAACTTCACTTAATATTTTTCCAAGTCTATTGTTAACATAAAGATAGCCTGAGGCTTCCTTCACCTGAAGGAGAAGGTTAATTAGTCATTGTTTCAAGAGGCTGAGAAAAGCCTGACCTTGGTGTAACTCTAACAAATGTTTCAGGTTTCCCCTCATTGCTGGCGTTCCTGGAATGTATGAAGTGGTTTTGTAGCACAATTCCCTGTTAAGTGTGTACATTCTGCCTCCTAATCCCGCAGGCCTGGGTCTCTTCTCCTAGTCTGGCTTTTGAAACTGTTTCTTGTCCTTCAAATACAGTGTTACACTGGAGTTCTTCCTGCTAACAGGGCTAGGGGTCAGATTCTGAGAACTTCATTTGAACCCAAAATTGGTAAATAATGTTTCTTTCCTGCTACTATAGCTTAAGAAGTCTAAGAACATTTAGAGTGCAAATAATATATCACCAAGGAAAACCCAGGATGCTCTTGAACATCTGACTTTTCAGAAGTGGAAGTCAGAGTCTCATAGACTTTCTGTCCCTGGTTGGTTTCACTCTGTGACCCTCAGACCTCAGTCTCCTGAGCTACGGTGACAGGCATGAGCTACTGGTGCTCTGCTAGGTTCAGAACTGTAATGTCATTGACAATACAATTCAACTGCTTATCACAATGGGGTTGGGGATTATATTAACCTTTTCAACATTGGATCTTTCAGAACCCTGTAGGACACAAGGTTATAATGCTAGAGTCTGATAGGCTGGGCATCTGGTGCTGCTACACTTGAATCTTGAGCTCTGACTCCAATTCTGGTGTACATCAGCATTCATTTTACAGAGAATGTTCTCCTATTTAGAAAATAGAAAAGAGTACTTTAACCCTCTTTTTTTTCCAGTTGTGTGTCTCGAACTCAAACTTGGGCACTGTCCCTGAGCCCTTCATCTCAAGGCGAACACTCTACCACTTGAGCCACAACACCACATAGGGTTTTTGGTGGTTCATTGAAGGTAAGAGTCTAACAGGCTTTCCTTGACTAGGCTGTCTTTGAACTGTGGTCTGCAGATCTCAGCCTGCTGAGAATCTAGTGTTCCAGTTGTGAGCCACTGGCATCTGGCCTATTGTTTTTGACAGTTATGGGGCTTTATCTTAGGGCCTAGGTATTGTATCTAGCTTCTTTTTCTCAAGGCTAGCGCTCTACCACTTTAGCCACTCCATAGCTTCTGGCTTTTCCTTTGTATGTGGCACTGAGGATTCAACCCTGGCATTCATGCATGCTGAGCAAGTTTTCTACCACTAAGCCACATTTCTAGCCCTACCCTTACAATTTTATCCCTCAACTTGCCTGTCCTCAAGAAAAGTCTTCTGAGTATAAATCATTTAAAGAAATCCGTATAAGAAGGTGTCCAAAGATACAGAAGACAAAGCTTATATTTGGGAGGGAATCTAAACATGTGAAGACTATGACAAATGCTTCTATTTAATTATGTATCATGTTTCAACACTTAAAAAAGTATTAATAAAAATGAGTCAATATCCTATACTATTGTGTATAATTTTATAATAGATGTACAACATGTACTAAACATTATGTGTACAATAATACTAAATTGGGCCTGGGAAGGTGGCTTAGTAGTAGTGCGCTTGCCTTGAATGCACCAGGCCCTGGGTTCGATTCCTCAGCACCACATAAGCAGAAAATAATCCAGAAGTGGCACTGTGGCTCAAGTGGTAGAGTGCTACCCTTGAGCTGAAGAGCTGAGGGACAGCGCCCAGGTCCAGAGTTCAGGCCTGCGACCAGATCCCCCCCCAAAAATAATAATTCTAAATACAATAGACAATAAATAAATGAATCAAGTAAAAACTAAAATAAATGAATCAAATAAAAACTAAAATAAATACAAAATCAATAATACAAATCATAATATATTATAAACATACATATGTAAATATATCATATATTACACATATATAGAAATATTTTTCCATTGCAGGGCCTTCATTCAGACCCTGGTAACTCGAACCTGAATTACTTTTCCTCAAGGACAGTGAGTTTGCTTTCACCCAAGGTGGAAAAATGTTACCTGGATGATGAGATCAAATCCCTGCACTGAAGAGAATTCTGGTCCCAGTTCCAAGACAGTGACTTATTTTTTTTTTAATGGAAACAGTTTTGTTTATTCAGTTCCATACTGAATATTAAAATAAAAGCAGTGTAGAATTTTGTACATCTATTCAGATGTCTTTCCCTTACCCCCAAACTGCTTCTCTGAGCACTACTATTTTTTCATTTTTTATTGTAAAAATATTGTATAAAGGGGTTACAGTTAAATGAGCAAGGTAATGCTCCTTTTGAGCATTGTTGTCTCCTCCTTTGTTTTCCACCTACCATCCCTTTCCTCCCATCTCCACATCTCTTCCCCCTGCTGAACTCAGTGAGCTAATTTTTTATTTTTGTCTTTACACTGGGTTTGAACTCAAGAAGTGGCAACTCTGCACTTTCCCGCACACTGCTACAGATTTACCAAGACCCTGAATTCAAATCCCAGGTTAGGAAACAAAACTGGCAGAAATTCCCAACCAGGGATTTTTATTTCTTTTTTGATTTAGTTAAATAATGAATTAATTTTTAATTTATTCTTTATTTTGCCAACAAGCGGCTTGAACTTAGGTAGTGGCAACTCTGCCTCAGTTTCAATCTCTCTAGGCTGGAGTGCAGCCTCTGGACCCATAGCCAATCCTGGGATCCTAGGCCCACGGGGCTTGCAGGAAGAAGAAAAAGTAGTATAGAACAGAACGTGGCGAACTGCAGAAGGCTGGTGGTTTTACGTTTTATCCTTTGCAGTGACCATCCTGGGTCTGAATGACACGGTTGCAAAGTGGACCTGACCTGCCATTGCTGAAGATGACGGGCTATCAGGGAAGCCAAAGGCCAATCTGAGAACATTGGCCCTGGGTTTAAATCCTGGTCCTGATACCTACCAATGGCAGGAGATAACAAGAGACTCGTTCCTATGCATAGGAATACCAATTGAAAGAGTAGGTCATGCTTTGTTATAGTCTAAAATTGGATGCAATAATCCTAAGAAACTGATTGATCCTAATTAATAGTTTATTAACCATGAAAAGAATAATATTCCTTCAATTGTCATATAATACATGCCTAAGAGTTGGTAGGAACATAGTAGGTGTCATTCAATCATAGATAGACTGTTCTGGTGCTCTTTACCAATATATATTTATTTGTATACCACCATCTGCATATCCATATATCACTGTTTTGGCCAAACCTGAGGCTGGATGTCAGCACCTGGGAACCACCCAACAGCTTCATTGGCTAGAGGCTGCCATGCTCACACTCATCCATTCATGAATTGGGCCTGCTAGGCTCTGAATTCAGATCCCAGCACTGCCAAAAATTTAATCTTGGAATAAGAAGCCGAGTGTGACACATGTTTTCCTTTTCTAGGAGAGTCCTGGGTGTCAGGCATGATGGAGAACATATCTACAAATCTGGATGCTATGTGATAGGATGTAAACAATGTAACAAATGGTAGAGGTGTCATCAGACTCAATAAAATAAATGGTAAATAAATGAATAAAACAAGAAATATAATGAATAACCTCACCAAACACGATATGGACTGGATATCTGTATGGAAGTATAAATCCTATCTTTAAAATGGATATAAGGAGTATGTTTTCTAGGCCTGAGGCTTGAATTCTGGCCTAGAGAACAGGCCTGAATTTCTTTTCTTCAAGAATGGTCAGATTTCCTTCCCTCACAGTGCTGCATATTTACCTGGACCTTGGTTCAAATCCCAGGCCTGGCAGAAAAATTTGCTCGAATTCTGAACCAGGAAGCTAAATAATATTTTTAATTGTGGCTATTGGGGAAGCCATAGTCCTGCACGGCAGCATAGCCCTACAGTTCGAATCCCAGTCATGTCACTTCTGGATGGTGGGGGATCCTAAGAGACTCGTTCCCACCCACAGGAATAACTATGGAATGTTATCAATGTCACGGTTGAATAAGTTGCTCATGAATGGTAGTCATATAAAATTAGACTTCATGATATCAGTTGGCAGATTTTATTTAATTATCTTATGAAGTATTAAAAATACTAATTCTCACAGGGATGCAATAATTTCAGGACACTACTTTACTTAGTAGTTTATTAAGGATGAAAATAATAACATTAATTACATGGAGGCATAATAAATACCCAAGAATTGGTAGGAATATAGTCTCTATAACTGAATAATGTATAGACATCTCTGGCACTCTATAAACATATATATTTGTGTACTGCAATCTGAATGTTAATCTGTTCATATTTTGTCAACCCCTGGGGCTCTATTTCAGGTCCTGGGAACTGCCTGTCAGCTCCATTTGTCCCAGGATGGCATGCTGACCCTCACCCATTCATGAATTTGGCCCTATAGGCCATGAGTTCAGACAATGAATCGTGGAGTAAGAAGC
This sequence comes from Dipodomys spectabilis, assembly GCF_019054845.1. Taxonomy (NCBI): domain Eukaryota; kingdom Metazoa; phylum Chordata; class Mammalia; order Rodentia; family Heteromyidae; genus Dipodomys; species Dipodomys spectabilis. Next base: position 1,058,442 of record NW_024870866.1, read on the forward strand.
TGATGGTGACACATATTTTCCTTTCCTGTGAAAGTCCTTGGTGTCAGGTATAACTGTAATACATATGCAGACCTATATCCTATGTAATCAATGTAATCAATGTTCTATGTGCTATAATAATCAATAAAATAAACAGTCACTACATGAATGAAACAAAACATAAAATGAATACACTGAATGCAATATAGAGTCAACATATGTGTGTAAATATATATCATATATTTAAAATGTATATGAATAAAATGTCATCTACTGCTGAGGATCATTTCAGACCTAAGGAGCATACATGAATTTCTTGACATCAAGGAGGCAAGCTTCCCCTACCCACACAGTGCAACAGAGTTATGCAGACCAAGGGTTCCAATCCCAGTTCTGGCAGAAAAAATTGGCACCTTTATACTATGTGACGCCCAATTCTTAGGTATTTCATTATGCCTACATTCAATGAATGTGATTGTTTAAATGCTTCATAAAGTATTGATTGGAATCAATCAGTATCCTATAATAAAATTGTGGATAATTTTATCCTAGAATCATTCAAGAACTACCTATTCAGTCATAACATACATCACATTCCACTGGTATTCATATAGATAGAAATCGGTTTTTATGGCTCTCTTGCCATTTGGTGGTGGCAGGACCAGGATTCCAACTGTGGGTTCCAGCTCCCACCACTTAAACCTGAGGATAGGGTACTCACTGGTCTGTCTAAGAATAGCAAGATCAATGATTAGGCAGGCCCCAGTGGTTCTCAGCAGTCATCCTTGATATTTATAAGGCTGTTATAGGAGGATCATGGTATAATTCACCCTAGGCAGGAAAGTCCTTAAGACCCCCATCCAACTTCAGTGCCAACAAAGCCAGAAGTAGAGCTGTGTGGCTCCAGTGGTAGAGGGCTAGCCTTGAGCAAAAGCAGCTCAAGGAATGTGACCAGATCCTGAGTAAAAGGTCCAGGACTGGCAACAAGCAGATATATACAACGATCTGTGCAGCTATCTGGCTAAAGCAGGTCACCCTCTTGTACCAACTGAATTGGACCGAGTTCCCTGGGAAAGGAGCTGGGGGAGGTGCTGTCAGCTTGACTCTGGCCATGCTGCTTGCATCACAGAATTCTGGCCACACCCCCATTTTTTCATGGATCTTTCTGATCAATGCGATACAAGAATTGTAGCCATGCCCACATTCCATGCTGCCCATCACCAGGATTCCCTCAGTTGGTTGACACTACCACCAGCAGTTGAGGAACGTAGAGTGGAGCAGGAGACTCGAGGAGACTTTGGATTAGAATAGGAAATTGATGTCCTAGTCAGTGAGTGGGAGAATAGAGGATTTCCCAGAGGGTATGAATGTGGCCAGCCCATCTTTCCCATCCCAGTGCTCAGATGTCTGAAACAAGACTCCATAAGAGAGCTACAGACAAGAAACTACTGCCAGAACACCGGTGGAAGAATCTTCCCATCAGACCTGCAACATTCAAGAAAACAAAGAACACGAAAAAGGGAGGGATCCCCAAGACAAACACCACTGGGGAGCGTGATTCAATGGAGGGTCTGGCCAAAGGTGATGCTGATTGCGGGCCTCCCTTGCCTTTTGCCACAGTCATAGCCACCAGGGTCCAGAGTGTCAATGTTCCCGATACCACCAAGGATCTGCAGAGGTGCTAGCGACACGTAATGCCCACCCTGGACTGCAGCAAAAGAAACCAGGCACTCTGTGCCAAGATCCAACCACTGAAGCAGGAAAAGACAGACCTGTGGGATTGACTGGAGAAAGAGAGGGAGAAGATAACTCAGGCACACAAAGCACCAAAATCAGAGCTAGAGATCCACAAGCCACCCATACAAAGGTTGGTTTCAGCAGAAAGCGATTTACAATCTGCACCAGCCCAAGTCAAGCACGCAGTCAATGGAAAAGAAATGGAGCGAGAAGCTCTCACCAGCTGCCTGCAGGTCGCAAAGTGGCGCATGGCGGAGTTGGAGATGGTGGCTTCTGTGGTCACCACTGCACAGAAGGAGATAGAAATGTTCTTCAAACAGATGAAAGATGTGACACTTCAGCTCGAGGAAAAGACCGAAAGGTTCGACGACTGGAGCAAGTGAACACAGAGTTGCAGGAGAAGCTGGAAGTGTTCTGAAAAGAGAAGAGTAACAGGAAGAACAGAATCTTCATATTCCAACAAGTGCTGGCGAGGCATGTGTACTGAAGGGACTACTGGACAACATGAACTGGATGGTGACCTCCGCAAATCTGAAGAGAGACACCATCACGGAGGATCTGAGCTTTGAGAGGTCTGCATGGAAGGAGGTGTTTCAGTGGCTCACCGACCAGGTAAACCAACTGACAGAGGAGAAGGAGAAAAGGATGAGGCAGGTGCTGGACATAGAGAATGAGCTGGGGGAACTAAGAAGGAAGCGGCAGAACCATCTCAGGCCAAGCAGCAGTGGCTGGCCCAGGCCTACGACACGCAGGTGGAGTTGAAAAACCTGTAGGAGCAACTTCAAATCCAGGTCAAGGAAAACCAGAGTCTCTGTCTCCAGAATGCAGAGCAGCAGGAGCAACTATGGAGATTAGAGGAGAAGGTCACGTATCTGCAGGAGATCCCAAGATCCCATGATGCGCATGTGTGTGCAACGCATAGCAAGAGGAACAGCTGGCTCTGCTGTGGGATGCTCTCCACAGCGTGAGCGGTGAGAAGGAGGAGCTTGCTAGCATCCTGGACTCAGATCAGCAGGTGAAGAAACATCTGTTGGAACAGCTAGACTACCCAGAGGAGAAGATAGAGGAATTGAAAGAGGAAGCTGAGAGAGAGAGCCAAGCGTCTTGGGAGCTGTAGGAGCGGCAGGAGCAGTCCCTGGACAACCTACAGGAGCTCAGAGCCACCTGTGAGCAACACATTGCCTCCAATATGTGGCTGAACTCTGAAAAGGAGGCCCTGCAATAGCACCTGCAGAGGCAGACCCAGCTGCTTGTGCAGCTGAAGCAAGTGTAGGGCCCAACCAACTGGGGGACCAGATGGTGCCCCCAAAGTGGCAGGACACTCTCAAGTGCCTGGAAGTGACTAGACCACAAGAGGAGCACCTGCAGGCCCAACTGAGCTTCCTGGCTTTCCCTGGGGAGGAGAAGGTGTGAGCCTTGGAGAAGCAAAATGTGAGGAGGTGACGCCTCCCAACGTGACCATCGCAGAGTTTGGAGACGTGCCCCAGACCTAGAGTGACATGGCTCTGCGAGCACTCTCAGAGGCTGAGATCCACAGGTGGAAACTCCTGATGCAGTAGCGGCGACCCTGGTGTAGGTGCCCGGCCCACCAGGCAGCTCAGTGCCAGACAGAGCTGGAGCCACAGGCCCCCCATTCTGTGAGCTTCCACCACAGCAAGGGTGAAGATAGGATGTGGCACACGTGGGCATCTGAGAAGAAAATCTTCTTCGTTCATAACCTGCATTATGAGGTGGGCATCCATAGTCCAGCGGATGAACTCCACCATACATGCAGATAGCTGTCGGCACACATTTGCATCATAGCAGAGTCCATCGTGGCGTATAAAGAGCAGAAGTTTGTCCTGGTTGAGCTGTGTCAGGAGAAAGCTAAGCACGTTTGCCAGCTCTCCTAGGAGAAGATGGAGAAGAAGAGAGATCTGTGGGAGCTGCTGTTGCTCCTCGCAGGGGAAGGCGTGGACAGCACGCTTCAGATGCCAGCACAGGCTGAGCCCCCCGACACCACCGCCACTTCAGATGTCTCAGGCTCCGAAATGGGCAAAAGGATGGAGGAGCAGAGAGGTTTTGAAGAATTGCAACTTCAAGACAGTTTGAAAACTGCCAAAGGAGAGGTCAGGGTTCCCGACCACGTAGAGGACTCTGCCATGGAGACCCCGGTGCTTTAGGAGCCCTTGTCTTCTGTGCTCAGTCATATTTTCACCTGAGGAGGGTCCCAGAAGAGCCCAGTAGGGAGGCAAAGGCACTGGGGGTCAGATAGGAGGTGAATATTTGAGAGGAACACACCCCCTCTGACACACATACACCTGTCCTGTCTTACCCCCACCCCAGCTGTTAACAGTTCTCACAGGGTGATCACATTTCCCAGTTCTGCCAGCTCTGCTAGTGCTCCCGGTCCATCTGGTCTCCTCATTCTCCCCAAGAATCCACAAAGTCACCTAGAAGCACCTAGGATGGAAGTAGGGAGGTCATCCATGTATATAGCCTTTAGGACCCTATCAAATTCCCCACAATGCCCCCACTCCAGGTCAGACACCCCTCTGGAGGCACCATGACCCTCTGCTTTGTTTTCTCTCCCGGTTCTGAGGAGCCACCTATCCCGGGTCTCCTTCACCCAGTGTCCTGGCCTAGGCTTTTAGTGAATGGGGAGTCAAAGCTGGTTGCTACCAAGGGGTAGGGTCTGGCCCTGGAGAAAGGGCAAGGCAGGGTGGTTCTGCGTTATTAGAGCAATATTCCCCTTGGGTGGGAGTCCTAGTTGTGACAAGGGAACCCCCAAGCTCAAGCTTGTACATTTCCCAGATGAGGAACCAACTAACTTGGGAGAGACACTGCTCTGAGTCTTTGTGTGTGTGAGAGAGAGACAGAGAGAGATTGAGAGAGAGAGAGAGAGAGAGAGAGAGGAGAGAGAGAGAAAAGAGAGCAAGAGGGAGAGGAGAGAGAGAGAGAGAGAGAGGCAGAGAGAGAGAGACAGAGAGAGACAGAGAGAGAGATCACAGCCTGAATGTGCTCAGGTAAATGATCAGTTGGCAAATGGCAGATGCTGCATGGATGAGTCTTCTGTCACCGGTTTAGATTTGTGTGTGTGTGTGTGTGTGTGTGTGTGTGTGTGTGTGTGTGTGTGGTGTGTGTGTGTGTGTGTGTGTGTGTGTGTGTGTGTGTGTTGGGAGAGTAGGGAGATGATATATTTAAGTCACCATGTCTAAAAAGAGCAAAAGCATTTTATTTGTGTGTATATGTATTTGTTGTTCTTTTTATGAATACCCAGTACAAGCCCAGCCACAATTTTTGTTTTCTCCTTCAAAGTTTCATGGCTCCTTTGGGGAAGTTTTCAGTAAATTTCCTTTCCACTTCTTTCCACCTCCCGCTTCCGTAGCCCACTGTATCTGCTGGGCCTGTGTGGGTCTCCCATAGGAGGCCTGTGTGAACTGCAGACCAGAGTGGACACCTGTCCTTCTGTCTTCATCCAGAAGGCTCATGAGGCGAGTGTGACCACAGCCGCACTCTTCCAGCCAGACACTCTGCTCTGGTGTGTATAGCTGGAGCTAATTCAAGGGTTGGGAATGTTTCTGCAAAACATAATTAGGGAATGAGTTGGGGGGGGTAGGGCAGGGGCTGTGAAGCTAGGAGGGTCTGGGTAGTGGCGAATGGTGTGATATGGCAGATGGCTCACCACGACAGAGGATGAGTGGGGAACCTTACACAGGGCATTAATGGTGTCGGTGGGCATCTGGGCGGGGGCTCCAGGACCCCACTGCTGGTGTGGATTCCTTTCTGGGTCAGTGCACTCCTATGCAGTCCTCCCTGGAGTCCTGTAGACTCAAATCTGTGTTCCGACTAGGCCATTTCCAGCTGGGTAGTGGTAGGCAAGTGCATTCTCCCTGCTGGAGCCTGCTCAGTATGAGGACATGGCAGTTAGCTAGGACTCTCTGAATGCCAGTTTCTGTAGCCTGCTGAAGGGCTGTCTGGAAGGAAAAGGGCCCACTGACTTTGGAACCCTTTAAGTTTGATTGGGAAAAGTGAAATGCCACTTTTTCCAGGGTTTTTTTTTCTTGAAGTTGGCAATTTCCACTAACACCTGGGATTATGGGTCAAATTAGACCGACCATTTCAGCTGCAAAACAATGATGTTCAAAGCAGCACAGGCAGAGTACCCAAGCCAGACTCTCTCCTGCTATCAATGTTGTGCCTGATTGCCTTTCTCCAGCAGCTACTGATAAGCTTCTGGCTCTCTCTAGGGTGACCACCACAGTCAAGGACATCGTGGGGAGCAGAGATTGTAACCTTACCATCCTCAGCCTGCCAGCTCTGAGCAGAGATGATTCCCAGCACCTGTACTGGACTCTGGGAGATTCAGAGACGCGGGATGCCTCAAGCAACATGAAAGTTGGGAGCCGCATATGGTGGACCATCCTGTCTGGCCTCAGGGCCGGAAAGGAGGACACTTGAGCCAGGCGTTCAGCTCATGGCAAACTTGTTCACACCTGAGTGGGGAATTGAGTGCCACAAAGCTACTCAGCCGCTGGACAGAGATCTTTGGGAAGACAGGCATCCAAGAGGCTCCAGAATCCAATGAGTACATAGTGACTTACATCCTCGGAGTCAAAAAGTTAAGTGCAGTAGCACCAGAAAGGCAGGAAGAGGGAGTAGGGAGAACTGTGGGAGAGCTACACGAGGCTTTGCCCCCACGCAAGATACTTGCCAGAATCGGATGGGACTTTTTTGTAGTATTGTTGATTGATGCTCATTTATTTATCCAACAGAGTTACAGTGTGCGCCAGGCTCCGGGGGGTCATAGATGATGAAAATTTCCAGTGCTGGTTCCACAACACATGAAGAAAACTTGGTTTGAGCTGGATGCCGGTGCTTCATATCTGTCATCCTAGCTACTTAGGAGGCTGAGATGGGAGGATTGAGGCTTAAGTTCTGGGCAGGAAAGCCTGTAAGATTCTTATCTCCAACTAACTGCCAAAAAGAAAACACCAGAAGTGGGTGTGTGGCTTAATCCGTAGTCTGTTGGCCTTGAGTAAAAAGACTCAGGGGCAGCACCCAGGCTCCGAGTTCAAGGCACAGGAGTCAGAGAAAGAAAGGAAAGAGTGAGAGAGGAGGGAAGGATGGTGGGAGAAAAGGAAGAAAGGAGTATACGAGCCTTTGTTTGGAGTCCTTGGATCAAGGGAGCCAACCATTCACAATCTCTGTGGGACAGTTTCAGAGCCTAAAGCCAGTATGTAGGGCCAAGCCACTGACCCCTCAGCAACTTCATGACATCCAAGAGCTTTGTGGTCACCGACTGCAGAGGGAAGCAGCCTCAGGTAGACCCTAGGGCTTAGGGTGTGTCACCAGGTTTTGAAAATCCCTAGCCCCAACAAGTTTATTTTCTAGTCCAAGAGCTAGGGAGGTTTTGGGGTGAGGGAGTGTCAAGCGGGTGAGTGGGGCAAGGTACAAGCAGGAAGATGAAGAGGGAGGACAATCCCAGGTCAGGTGTGTCAGGACATTGGAGCCATTACCTTGCCTGAAACCTAGATCATCATTGATAGAGCCTTCAACCCAGCCATATGGGTATTAAAAGTCCTGGCACCTTGGGTTCACCATTGACCATTGGCTGTCATCTGCTGCAGGATGCTTGGGGACTGGGACTTTCCCAAGCTCAATTTGAAGATGACCCTGAGAAGCCTGAGGCCCGGGTGACTCTATCTTGAATTAGTGAGCATCTTCTGAGGTATGAGTTATGCAGATGACCATTAACCCTACCTGAACAGAAGAAGCAATTCCCAGGTGACTAGGAACATAAACAATCCTTGGTAAAACCACAGGCAGGCAGGTGCTGGAGGGCTTGGTGAACCAGCAGTCAGGCCACAGGTGGTGTTTGTTTAAGAAAGGAACTTTGCAGTTTAGCATGTATCCTCTTGAGACTCCCCTGTGGTGCAAGCCACAGTTTAAAGAACATCGGGACCCATAACCAACAACTTGTTTCTGGTCCTTTCCCACTTTGTAGTGCGCCAATCATACTATAGAGTTGTTTTATTATTTTTCCCGTGGTTTATAGTGATATGTTACAAGAAATTATGATTATGCAAAGCCCTGCCTTCCCTAAAAAAGTGTATAAAAAGTGTTGTAACCGTTGCCTTGGTGATGGTCTCTGGTGGTCTTTTGGGTAAGGATTCCTGAATTAGGCTTTACAACACCCCTGGTGTTCATTCCTCCACCAGAGACAGAAGTAAGTGTGCCACTGCACAGGACAGCCAGGGAATGAAGGCAGGAGTCGGGACCCGTGTATCCCCGAGACTTCCTCTAGGGGCCACTAGGACCCCTTGACTGCCATTCTCAGAGGCAGAGCTGGGTCTCTTTTCTGGCTCAGCCTTTAGTCTAGATGGCAGATCTGGGATGCAGAGAGGGCCAACTGAATGTGGGACAGGGTTGGGTAGAGGCTGGTGGGAAAACAAGAGGCCCTGGGCTCTGAGCAGAGTTGTTTCTTTGAAGATACTCACAACCCAGGAACATTGCTGGGATGGATCAGCCCTTTTCTCCTTCCTGAGATAGAGGGACCTAGAGCCTTCCAATCTGCATCCCTTGGCTGAGAAATCCTTTCATTCCCACATCCTGTGGTTGGATAACTAGACCTCACATCACTGCCCAGTGTCAAAGCAGAAAAGTGAGAAATCCTGAGTCTTTGATAAGGTCAGGGGATCCTCAGTATGAGATTGTACTTGACCGTCCTAACTTGGTGCATGGTCAGTCCCATCTAAGACTGCCATGATATAGGACACAGAATATAGAGAATCAGAGCAAGATGGGGTCTGTTCTAGGAGGCTTGAGTATTATGTGTGAGCTTTGAGCTCCCGTGTGCCCACCTGCTTCCTTTTCTTGGGTGGGTGTATGATAGAAAAAGCTTGAAACTAGGGAGTGGGTTCTATCCCTTGTCTTTGATGCTCAAAGCTAGCACTCTACCATTTGAGCCACAGCTCCACTTCCAACTATTTTGAGTGTTTAATTGGAGATAAATAGTTCTCATGGACTTTGCTGCCAAAGGTGGCATCCAACTGCAGTCCTCAGATCTCAGTCTCCTGAGGAAATAGGGTGAAAGCATGGAAAAGTATCTTTGGCCTGGTGTCAGTAACTCATGGCTATTATCCCAGATACTCAGGAACTGAGATCTGAGGATCACAGTTTAAAGCCAGCCTTGGCAGGAAAGACCCTGAGACTCTTATCTCCATCGAACCGCCAGAAAACTGGAAGTGGTGCTGTGGCTTCCAATTTTCAGTGGTAGACTGCTATGCTAACTGTCAGGAGACAGTGGTGATGCTGGAGCCTTGAAAAGTGTCTGTGAAGCAGGATTGGGAGGAGAACATTTGGTAGTGATATCATTTCCAGGGCTCATGAACTAGAACCCCCAAGCAAAGGAATCAGAGTCACATTTTGTTTGTTCATCTCTATCTTGGAATTTGAAATGAGACCCTGGAACTGTCACTGACTTTTTTTTTTTTTTTTTTTTTTTGCTCCATGCTAGTTCTCTACTACTGGAACTATAACTCCACTTCAAAATGTTGGTGTTTAATTGAAGATAGATTCTCATTGAATTTCCTATTTGGTCTGGCTTTAACTCTAATCCTCAGGGGGCTGGGAATGTGGCTCAGTGTTAGAGCGCTTGCCTTGCGTGCATGAGGCTCTGGGTTCGATTCCTCAGCACCACAAATGCAAAAAGAAAAAAAGCCAGAAGTAGCGCTGTGGCTCAAGTGGTAGAATGCTAGCCTTGAGCTGAAGAGCTGAGGGACAACACTCAGGCCCAGAGTTCAGGTCCCACGACCAGACTCCCCCCCCCAAAAAAAAATCTAATCCTCAGATATCAGCCTCCTGAGTAAGTGGGATTCCAGGATTGAGGTACCTTAACTTGGCTAGAGTCACATTTTAAGTGTTCTTTATCATATTTTTTTAGCTCCCTTACCAAAGATTAGATGGCTATTTGTCTTTAGGTTCATTTCTGGGTTTTCAATTCTATTTCATTGGTCCTGAAGGCTTTCTTGTGCCAGTACCAAGCTGTTTTGATTACTATGGCTTTGTAGTAGAGTTTGAAATTTGGTATTGACATTCCTCCAGCTCTGTTCTTTCTGTTGAATATCGTATCTGCTATTCGGGGTCTTTTATTGTTCCATATGAATTTTTGGATTGCCTCTTCTATTTCCTTGAAGAATGAGGTAGGAATATTGATAGGTATCGCATTGAATTTGTAGATGGACCCATTGTAGCAATGTGAGGTACAGTCGTTATGTGGAAAAACGAACTTTACAACTTTCACCAGGGGTTGGGTGGGGGTGGGGGGTAGGGGGTGCGAAGTGGGAGATGGGAAGGAATGGGAAAAGGAAACAAAGGAGGAGGCAACAATGTTTGATAAGAAATGTCCTCATTACCTTGCCCATGTAATTGTAACCCCTCTGTATGCTATTTTCATGATAAATTTTTTTTTTAAATATTCTCTAGGTTTTTCTGATATATGTGGCTACCATTTGAACACTTTGGCTGCAGTGGGTAACAAAACAATTAGAACAAAATTAATTGTTTCTCCTTGTAACCTGTAACATACAATATCTATCTAATTTATTCCTGTCTTCACATCTGTTCTATTTCTTTCTTTTGTACCATTCCTTTCTTGCTTCGTGAGTTTCAACATGTCAGTGCTGTGAAGCAAGTCATGTCCATTCCCCTCATTGGGGTTTTACTTGCTGTTCTCACTGCCTGGAAAACCTTCTCCTGAATAATTGCATGGACGATGGCCTTGCTCTCAGTTCAAATGTCTCCTCCTCAGGGATGTCTCCTCTCATCCCTACTGTGAAGTTATTCCCACCACATCACTAACCTCATGCCTCTGATTTACAGAAATTATCATAGTGATTTCTGTTTTTCTTCTCCAGTGTGAAAGCTGCATGGAGGCAGCTGCACTCACTTTTGTCTCTCCAAAGATAGCAGTAGTCCTTAGTCTTTTAGATCAGAGGAGCATTTTGTGGAATCGAACCTGATTCAGCTCTGGTAATCTTAGAATCCAGTCAGGAAAACTCATCAAGCTGTAGTCTGGTAGCTAGCTGTCATTTCCTCTCATTCTTTTTGCCTCTCTGGCTAGCTGAGTCCACTATAAGACAAGATTAGTGCTTGACACCTACTTGTTGCCATGGGAAAGGTGGCTGTGATATCATAGAAGTTAATGGCCTGGGCTGGGAATTTGGCTTAGTGGTAGACTGGTTGCCTACCATGCATAAAACCCTAGGCTCAATGCTTAAGCAGCACACAAACAGAAAAAGACAAAAGGGTCTCTGTGGTTCAAGTGGTAGAGAGCTAGCCTTCAGAAAAAAAGCACAGGGACAGTGCCCACAAATTGTGTTCAAGTCCCAAGTCTGGCAAAATAAAAGAAGTAATATATGGCTATTGTTTTTTGAAGCTGTGAGGGGGGACCACCACCACCACCCACACCCCCACCTGAGGCACACAAGACAGTGGGGTTCCATACTTAGAAATCCTACTTACTCAGCACGCTGAAATCTGACAATCAAGTTGAAGCCAGTCCAATAGCTCAGCAACCAAACCATCAAACATTCCCTGATATGATCAGACTCAGTGTACATGTTTTCATTCTTTCTCTATATCTTTCCTTCCTTCTTTATTTCTTTGTTTTTTCCTTCCTCCTCCCTCCCTCCCTTCCTTCCTTCCTTCTTTCTTTCCTTCCTTCCTTCATTCTTTCCTTCTTTCTTTCCTTCCTTCTTTCCTTCCGTCCTTCCTTCCTTCCTTCCTTTCTCTATCCCTCCCTCCTTTGCATCTTTCTTTTTTTCTTTTCTTTCTTTCTTTCTTTTCTTTCTTTCTTTTTTCTTTTCTTTCTCTCTTTCTTTCTTCCTTATTTTCTCTCTCTCTCTCTCTCTCTCTTTCTTTCTTTCTTTCTTTCTTTCTTTCTTGTTTTCTTTCATTTCGTTGGCCATGGGGCCTGAATTCCGAACTCTGGGCCTGGGCGCTGTCCCTCGGCTCTTCAGCTGAAGGATAGTGCTCTACCATTTGAACCACAGCACCACTTCTGGTTTTTTCCTGCTTATGTGGTGCTACGAAATCAAACAGCGCCTCATGCTTGCAAGAAAATCACTCTACTCCTAAGCCACCTTACCAGACCTCATTTCATTTTAAAAATAAAGAAAATTCAAAACATGCTTGCTTTGATTTCTCATTCAATTTATTGAAACATAGTATATGTTATTTAAGCTGTTTTAAAAATGTTTTTATTGTAAAAATATTGTACAGAAGGGTTACAGTTACATGACTAAGGTAATGAGTACATTTCCTAACGGCATTGGCACATCCTCCTTTCTTTTTCCCCTACCATTCTTCCCTCACCACGTCACCAACGCCTCCCCTGCTCCCCCAATGTTGTAAAGTTTGTTTTCAAAATACTGTCTTATATATCTCATTGTTACAATGGGTATTATCCTTATTTAAGTATTAAGTTATTTCCTTTCCCTTCCTCAAATAAAAAACATACATACAAGATGCAGGTCACCAGAAACAAATACAGTGAAAACAGGTGTAATACTGTGTTGGAAGAACATACCAGAGAAATAAAAAAAAAAATCGCATAGTACATTATAAATACGTTAAAAACAATAGCAAGAAAAAAAAAAAACACTTGAGTTCCTGTCTTGGGATACATTTTGCTTAACATCACTTATATGGCCAAATGTATATAGCTTTTGACCCTTTCTGCATGTCCTAGACATATACTAGTTATTGTAAAAAAGGGAAACTATAGGACCTACGTTTTGGGGGGCTTGCCTACTTCACTTAATATAATTTTTCCCAAGTCTTTCATTTCCTAACAAGTGGGGTGATGTAATTCTTTCTTACAGAGGTCTAGAATTACTTTGTGTATATTTTCTTGATCCAATCATCTACTGAGGGGCATCTGGGTTGCTTCTTAGCTATGGTAAATAATTCTGCAATAAGCATGGTTGTGCTGGTAGCTTTAATATAGCCTTGTTTGCGATCATTTGGGTAAATGCCAAAAAGTGGGATTGCTGGGTCATAGGGAAGCTCTATGGAGTCTTTTGAAGATTACCCATACTGCTTTCCAAAGTAATTGAACAAGTTTACACTCCCACCAACAATGCAGTAGCATTCCCTTTTGACCACATCCCCTCCAGCATCTGTTATTATTAGATTTCTTGATTTTAGCCATTCGAACTGGGGTGAGGTGGTATCTCAATGTTTTTTTGATTTGCATTTGTTTTATGGCTGGAGAAGTTGAGCATTTCTTCATGTGTCTGTTGGCCATTCATATTGCCTCTTCAGAGAAGTTTCTCTTTAAGTCTTTAGCCCACTTATTTATCTGGCAGCTGTTTCTTTGAGGATTTGTTTTTGAGGGATTCAATTTTTTGAGTTCTAAATATATTTTAGATATGAGACCCTTGACCATTTTATTGCTAGTGAAAATCTTCTCCCAGTCCTTTGGCTTTCTATTGATCTTGCTAGCTATGTCCTTTGCCATGAAGAAGCTCTGCAGTTTGATGCAATCCCATTTGTCCAAGTTTTCTTTAATTTGATGTGTTTCTGGGTCTTTATTAAGAAACTTTCGGCATGTCCCAAAGAGCCTTAGAGTTTCTCCGCTTCCTTCCTGTAATGTCTTCAGGGTATCTGCTATGACTCCAAGGTCTTTGATCCATTTGGAGTTGATTTGGTTGCAGGGTGGTATATAAGGATCTAGTTTTAGTTTTCTACAGAAGTGAAACATAGTATATGTTTTATAAGTCTTTGTCCATCTCTCTAGAACCCTCCACAAGTTTATATGTATTTGTAGTTGGGAAGGAAAATAAAATTTAAATCAGGACAGTAAGAGGCTATGGTTTTAAGGTTCATTTGAGACCCTTTTGGAAGGAAAGTTAACTTTTTCCATATGATGTCCTCCAGATGGTACAGGAATTGAGTAGACTATCGTAGAATAGGAAGCTTGTACTGATTTCTTTTGACTTTCCCCTGGGTACAAGGAGGGTGAAGTAGCTATGGGCATGAATCTGTGGAGGGTTTGCAATTAATATCTATTGACTGTGTATTTCTAATTCCTGTTGCCACAGGCCAATATGTGAAAGTTTTTTTTCTTTCCTACTTTAGCTGTAACTAGTTATTTTTCATTTTTTTTATTTTATTTTATTGTAAAGATTCTATAGAAGGGCTACAGTTGCATGAATAAGGCAATGAGTACATTTCTGGTCAAGCATTGTTACCCCTTCCCTGTTTTTTCTTTTCTATTATCCCTTACCACCCCCTCCTCCCATCCCCACCCGAAATTGTAAAGTTAATTTCCAACATACTGTCTTATGGGTATCATTGTTTCAATGGGTCATCCTGTGTCCTTGTTTCAGCGTTTTGTTATTTCCCTTCACCTCCCCAAATAAGAAAAATGTATAGAAAAGAGGCAGAGTATCAAAGTCAAGTACAGTGACAAAAGTTGATATACCTAAGGGAGAAGAATATACAAAGTAAACCAAAAACTTATATATTTAAAATAACAACAAATGAACCCCAAAATATAGTAACTTGTTTTTATAGAACTTTAACCTAAAACTCCCTAAATATCTTAAGTTTGGACTATTTCTTTTTTTTCTGCCAGTCCTGTGATTTGAACCCTGAGCACTCTACTACTTGAGCCTCATAGCACCACTTTGAGCTTTTTCTGAGTAGTATATCTTATATAGAATGTCATAACTTTCCAGCCTACGCAGGTTTCAAGTAATGATCCTTAGTTCTCAGCCTCCTGAGTATCTAGGAGTACAAGCATGAGCCACCACAACCTGGCTTGAATAATCCCATAGTTTTAACTACAGCTGTTTTCATATCCCCTACCAACCATGCTTTCTGATACCCGTTTTGAAGTTATCTCTAAATAGCTTATGAAGGAGTTTGAGCATTGCTTAATCATTTTTTCACTTTCATTAGTATATACTAGTTGCACGCAGTGAGAGGTTTTATGGAGTTACTTCCATAAACGCATATGATGTACTTGCTCACATTCACCCTGCCTTGCCAGTGTGAAGTCCCTGAATTCAAGGCCCAGAACCACTGTACACATGCAAACATTCACTCACACACACACACACACACACACACACACACACACACACACACACACAAACACACAGCAGAGCAATTAGCAAACGTTATACAGTGGATCAGGAACTGCAAGGAAACATGGGAAGATAGATTGTCTTTTCCCTATTCCTCTTTCTTCCTCCATTCTCTGCTTTTCCTTAGACTAACTCAAGCCCCACACACCTCACTTCTTTCTACTGTGAACACCCTGTGCCTGGATTCTAGTTTGTCATTCATAGGGAGCTGCCATTGCTTGGATAGCTGGTCCTCAATGTAAGCAGAGGGTCTCAGGTCAGTTTTTATTTTTCCATTTGGAGTGTGAATCCAGGCCCTGAGACCCTAAGTAGCATCTTGAAGTGTATGGACAGCTGTGTTGAGCTACAAGACTCACCTCAGAAAAGGAGCAGAGGAAGTGGGATACAATGTACACAACCTGAACCAATGGACCTATATGTGACTGATTGTCAATTTGCACATTAATGGAAGGGCACATCCATTTGAAGAGCTGTCTCCAACCATTTCAGGGACCAAATGGACAAGTCTGGCAGGAAGCCACTTGTGTGTGTGTGTGTGTGTGTGTGTGTGTGTGTGATTGTGTGTGTGTGTGTGTGTGTGTGTGTGTGTGTGCCTGGAGGCTGGTCTGTGGCCCAGGCTCAGGCTGGGTGCTGCCTGACCTTATGCTTTTTGCTCCAGGCTAGTGCTGTACCACCTCAGCCACAGCTCCACTTCTGGCTTTTTTGGTAGTTGATTGGAAATGAGAGTTTGATGGACTTTCGTACCCAGGAGGCTTCAAGTGTGATCTTCAGATCCCACCCTCCTGAGTACTAGTATTAAAGGAGTGAGGCACTGGCACCTGTCAGGAAGCCTCTTAAATAACAGATCAATTCACAGGGAGACAGGAAATGCCTCAGTCCAAGAGATGGTGTTGAGTTTTCCTGTTTTAAAAGAAAAATTGCACTCAATAGAAAATTATGAAGTAATATTGAAGGAAAAAAGACAATAAACTTTCATAAATCTGTGTATGTGAAAGTCCATCAGACATGAGACTTTTATATAAGAATCAGAATAATATCTATGTGGCAACATTGAGACTCACCCATGTGGTCACGTGTACTGGTTGAAGACTTGTTCTCAAACTTACATGCCTCCAGAAGTCTGAGATTCTGCTCTGTGGAAGATGTTTCCTAGTCACACTGGTAAGTCTCTTAGTTCTGGTTTTCACATTTCTCATCCTTCATTCTTAGTATTAACCAAGTATCTTTTCCAATGCTGCTCCAGAAGATGTTTTCAATGTCACTGTAAGGATTCATCTAATAAGAGAAATATGTTTGAAGAACTTTAATACTTATATTAATAATATCATTACTAATAAAGAGTGATATTCAAGAACGACTTTAAGACCAACAAAACATGATTTGGAGCTGCTATGTGTCTTAGATATTAAAGCTGATAAAAGACATGTATTCCTAGGTCATTATGAATCTGTAGTTATTGCAATCTCACAATAAAATTTCCTTAAGAAAGCAAAAATGTTGATAATATAAGCAGCACAATATTTGTTGAATAAGACAAATACAATGAGGACCTCCTTTGTACTAGTACACACTGGTTCTTGCTCTGAAAGCATCACCTATCTGTTCTGAGAGACAGCCAGGGTTAAAAAGGGACACATGCTTCCAGATGAGTGACTTGCCTGGCATTCACTGCCTAAATCCATTCAGGCCAAAAGCCCTATAGCCAATATAGAACAACCTTCAGAACAGTCATCCTGTCTTTCAGGCTCAAGCCTGTAATCCTAGCTCATCAGCAGACTGATATCTGAAGATCGTGGCTCAAAGTCACCCTAGACAGCAAATTCTGGGAGACTCTTATCTCCAGTTAACCACAAAAAAGTGGTTAGTGGGAGGGATAAACTGAGAGCAAGGGAAGGGGTGTAATTGTCCCCCAAAAATGTATTCTTTACCTGATGACAGTTTAATTCAACTTACTTAACTGTTAACCCTCTGAACATCATCTTCCTAATAATACTTTTTTTAAGAAAAAGAAAGATGAGGCTGGGAAGGTGGCTCAGTGGTAGAGTGCTTGCCTTGCATACATGAGGCCCTGGATTCAATTCCTCTGTACCACATAAGCAGAAAGAAACCTGGAAGTCACGCAGTGGCTCAAGTGATAGAGCACTAGCTTTGAGCTGAAGAGATGAGGGACAGTGCCGAAGCTCAGAATTCAGGCCCATAAATGACAAAGAAAATATAGAAAAGGAAATAAAAAAGAAAGAGAGTTGCTGCTAGGCTCAGCGGCCACGCCTGAAATCCTAGCTATTCATGAAGCTGATGATCAGTGATTGAAGCCAACTTGGGCAGGAAAGCCTGTGCGACTTTTACCTCCAATTATGTACAAGAAGGGTAAACAAAGGAGGAGGCTGCAATGCTTGATAAGAAATGTACTCATTATCTTGCCCATGTAATTGTAACCCCTCTGTACTGTATGTGCACAAAAAATAAAAATAAAAAAATAAAAATAAAAAAATAAAAACAATCTAGAAGTAGAGTTGTGGCTCCAGTGGTAAAGCAGTAGCCTTAAAAGGAAAAAATAAACTTCAGGGATAGTGTCCATTTCCTGAGTGCAAGACCCAGAATGGCACCAAATAAAAGAAGAAAAGACGCTATCAACTTGGTTTAGCTGAAATTGTGATGCATTTGTTACAGAAGATTATTGGCTGAAACTCTGAACTAGGTCTGGAATTTTCATGCACACACTGTGCACAACCATCTTAACTCTTTCACTATACTATAATTGCAGGCTGCATTATCTTCTCACCATGGAAGAGGCTCCAGTTTTTACTTTCTCTATGGTACCTGCTTCCTTGTCCTCAGCTCTTTACTCACTGACAGCAGCATTTTACCTGAGAACACAAGGAGGAGAACTGGCAAGACCTTGAAAGAAGGAAAGTTGCTAGAAGTGGGTAAGATCCTGGAGATAATGCCCAGGAACAACTCAGCATTTTGATGATGACTGGCCATGGTGTACCACTCTTTATCAATATGCTGAGGGGCCTTGGACAAGAAGATGAGGCCTCAATGCCTACTGGGGTCATTCAGACTACACAGATATAAGGCAGCTAATCACCTTCTCACTTTCCCAGCATGGAATTATGGGCCCTGCCTGGCAAGGGGACTCATGCCTAAGCATGGACAGCCATCCACACAACATCCAGTTGTGACCTCTACATTGTTAAAGCATTGAGAGCAGTTCAGCACAAATAACATGGAGAATGTCAAAATCATTGAAGGGATGGGAAAGTGGTTCTATGTTGTATGGACCAAGGCAGGCAGAGATCACCATACAAGTTTCCTTTCAGAGACCCCACTTCTTTTCAGTGGCCAAGAGAACACATGTGAAAACTTCCAGAAAGAGGAGGTATGCATACCCCTATATTTCTAAACTGGACCCTTCACTGCATGATTTCCCAAAGCTTATGGACACAATGAAACTAAGTCTCTCTAAGATCTGGCACTGAAGTCTCTCAGAGACCATTGCCCACATCTGTGAGGAGAGCATAGGAGGTAAAATGGCCTGTCATGGAGGGGAATAGCCATAGAGGTTTTCCATGACATCTCTGGCATCCAGGATTCAGATAATTTGGGAAAGGTTATGAAAGCCTCTTTGGCGTGGATGGTGAATCATTGAAGCAGGTCGCACAGAATATGGGAAAGCCAGTTGAAGAGTACATGGGTCCCATCAAAGTCCCAAGATGTGTACTGTTATACTAAGTGACTCTGCTGTCTATTACAACAAAGGCATGGAAGAGAGATAGAATCTTGATACAGTTGCTCACATCACCAAAATCATCCTAAGGAAGAATCTGATAGACATTATCATCTGATTGTTTCTGGGGGTGGCGGGTGGGGAGGTGTGTATGTTTGGACACTCGGGCTTGAACTTTGGGCCTGGACACTGCCCCTGAGCTTCTTTTGCTCAAGGATTGCACTATAGCTCTTAAGCCACAGCACCATTTCCAGCTTTTTTAATTATTTTTTTGATCCTCACAAGTATTTACTTACAAGATAAACTTTAATTATGAGGTAATATGCTTTTAAAGTTGATATACTATACTACTATGCAAATGCAACAAATAAAAATGGGACGCAAAAAGACACCCTAAGGACTATATAGGAGGTTCTTTGAAAGCCGGGAAATGATACCTAAAAAAGTGTTATTAGTGACTTAAACAGCAGTGCCAAATTTCTTGTACTGGATAAAAGAATGTAGTCAGTTATTTCTGTTTAAATGTCTAATGTTATTTTTCTATTTTTACTGTGTTTGTAATCCATGATATTAATATTAATAGGAGTAGGGGACTCAAGCTGAACTGTTGAACCTGAAAAAAATTTGAAAGGTTGAACACCACCTCAATATTACATAGAAAGCTGAGATCTGTCCGTGGAAGGGTTAAAACACAGCTCTGGAGAGGTTTAATCTATTGTCCCCCACCATGGTGCTTTAAGGTCCTTGAAGCCTGGGAGGTAAAAGAAATGATAACTTAACCTAGGAAGCTAGATAAAGTAGACCACATGTCTGCACTTTCTCTGGGTTGCAGTCTTCTTTCTCAAAACAATAAGGGAGCCAGTGTTTCTCACTCACCGTGTGGCTCTGATTATAGTATCGATGCTTCATTTTTTCATGTATCCATACTAACCTTCCCAGTGTGAATTCAAATAAATATGTTTGCTTGTGTGACCTGGGGCCCAGGTGCCAGTGAGCCTTGGGATCCCGTGTCCTCACTGATTTTGTTCTTTTTATCTACACTTGTCGGTGTATTTCTTAATTTTCTTCAGCTTGGTATCCATTTGCACTGCCTTGGGTTGTGATTAGCAATAAATAAGACCATTCTTGAGTGTAAAACATAAAAGGCTTACAAATTTTCTTATCCCAGATGGCTTCAAAACACAATCCTCAGTTATAAGCCTTCTGAGTAGCTAGGATTACAAGCATGAGACCCTAGCAACCAGCATGCATCTGAAGACTTGATGTCAGTGAGTTCTTTCTTGGGAATGTCTGCACATCTCAGTTCTCTTCAGCTCTGTTCCTTCCTGTTGCTCAAGCAAAGCCAAACACTTTCACTCCTTTGTGTTCAAAATCATGGTGGTTAGTGAAGTGATTTGCCTGCCATGTACCTCCTTTCCATAAATACAATAGTGGGTTTTCCTCCTTACCATCGATTAATTTTATTAACTAAATTAACTGGGATCCATACAGAAGTGACATGTCCTTTTCTGGACTTCAAACTGAACACCTAGGTTTTACTTTATCTATAAAATTAACATTCCTAATCTTGTTTGAAGTTTCTTAGTTTTCCCATATTTATACCTTCTCATCACTCTTCCCCTTGCACAGAGGGAAGAACCATTTGCAATGTTGAAGAGTAAGTTTTTAGTCACTCTCTGAAAAGCTTAGTCAATGTATCCTGATTTCCAAGTACTGTGTAACTGGCCCTTAAAGTGTGGTCTTTAATCTCTCCTCAGCTTACACAAATGGACATGTATATCTAAAAAAGGCTATAGGAGATGAGTTCAAGAATTAGTTCCTGGTTATCAGTCACGAATCCTTATTACCTGGTCACTGTGCATAAGTTTTTTTGTTTTATTTTTTTTTTTTTTGTTTGAATAGATCAAGCAATGCGTACAATTAGTACCAGAATTATACTTCTACATTTTTTTTTAACTCAAGGCTTGCAGGCTATCTTATTTGAATCACAGATCAACTTCTGCCCCACCCTCTTTTCCTTTGGTGGTAAATAGGACAGAAATGTACCATAGGAACCAAGGACACTACACAGTATCCTCAAATCTGAGGACTGTGGTTCACAGCCAGCCTGGGCAGGAAAATCTATGAGCCTCTTATCTCCAACTAAACAGCAAAAAGGCAGAAGTGGAGCTGTGCCTGAATTCATACAGCAGCAA
The DNA here is from genome assembly GCF_019054845.1 of Dipodomys spectabilis. Taxonomy (NCBI): domain Eukaryota; kingdom Metazoa; phylum Chordata; class Mammalia; order Rodentia; family Heteromyidae; genus Dipodomys; species Dipodomys spectabilis. The sequence goes on from NW_024870866.1 coordinate 1,079,219, forward strand.
CCTTGGTCATAAAAAAAAGTTAAGAAAAAGCTAAGAAAAAAAGGTTAAAAAAAGCTAAGTGTAAGTCAGATTTAGCACTAAGACAACCACAAAATATATTTTTTAAAAAGTGGAAGAGAGAGTCAAGAGAGGGGAAGCCAAGCAGACACATCTGAGCGTCTGCCAGCAGCAGCTGCTGCGGCGGCAGGGTCACAGCGGCGATCACAGCCGCGGCCATACCTGAGCGCTCACACAGAGAGTCCGGGACGAAGGAGCCAGACGCAGCTGACGAGCGGATTCTACTCAACACCAGCAAGAACCTACAAGGAGCGGACAACTTCATCCTGCACTTTGCAGACCAGAGACGACCCAGGATCCAAGTCTCGGCGTGAGTAGAAGCCCCATTTCCTCACTCCCTCCCAGGGAGCAGAGGAGGGAAGGCCACCCCTCCCCCCACCCAGCACCGGTGATCTCCATCTTGGATACCGACAAAGCTCGGAGGAGCGGCTAGCTCCAGCTCAGGCCTTGGAATAAAACGAGTCATTTAGCAGGTCACAAGAACTTAACGGCGAAGTGACCTCACAGACTCAGTTCCATCCAGGGAAAAGTCACCCAGCTCAGGCGCCAGCCATTGGAGTGGCTCTCCTCACTGGGTAACCAGAGCCAGAGGCTGCCCCTCCCTCTAGCAGCCACCACAATCAATTGAAAAACAGAAACCCTGAGAATGGCTCCAGGCTGGGTGCTGTGAGTTTTTTTTTCACAAAATAGCCCCAGGGAAAAGCTACTGTTTGTTGAAAGGCCTCAACTCTACCCAGAACCTAGCCTCATCACTGCATCCCCCTCTTTTGTGATTCTCAAAGCAGATCACCCTCCCAGTAAACTAATCTGGGAGGGGGAATCTCAAAATCTTGGGTAAAGCAGAGCATTTTTCTGCCTGTTCCAACAAACTGACTTAAGAAACCAATCAAGCCACAGGACCTCAAGCCAACCAGAGACTCCAACCACACTCTGGTTACAGACAAAAGGGAGATACAGGACTCTTCCCACCCCTCCCCAAAAAAAAACAAAGAACTTTTTTTTTTCTTCTTCTTCTTTTCTTTTTTCTTTTTTTGTTTTGTTTTTTTTTTTCGTCCTATGTTACCTTATATATATAAAAAAAAATTTTTTGCTTTTCTAAAACTTTTATTAATCTTTAATTTTTGCCTCTTCTGAAAAAATAATTGTTCTCCATTAACTTTTTTTTTTCCTTTCTCCTCTTATAATTTTTATTTTAGGAATACGTGAATGTGTGTTTTCCTTTCTTTTCTTGTCTTCTTTCTCTTTTTCTTTCATTCTTAATTATCTTTTTGTTTTTTGTCTAGCTCTACTGAATTTCTGATCATTTCTTCTCACTCTCCTATCCTTTCCATCTTTTCCTCTTTGTTCTTCTTTATATGACTTAACTCTTGTTCTGCACATCCTCAGATAAACCCGTAGTTAACCACTAGACTCTATCCCCCATTGTGTACACACTTAATCCACAAACTTATTACTCAATTCAAAACCTCTGAGACTTAAATTCATTAATAGCAGTACTACCTCTTTATACCTATATAATATTTTAAGCATTTTTTTAAAGTTTTTCACATCTCCTCTATGTCCCTCCCTTTCTCTCAACATATTCGTATTCCTCTATAAATAGATGGTCCTTTAATCTCTAAAATAACATTAATTTTTACGTTTCTTTTTTTTTTTCTTCTGGTCTCTTTTCATTCCCCTTTCCCCTTCTTCTTTTTCTCTCTCTCTCTACTTGCATCCTACCCAACCTATTTCCTGCATTGTGATTAGAACATAGTTAACTCTCCCTGTCCCTCCCCACACCAATCTATTCCTATTTTTTACCCACATCTCTCCCTAACCCTAATAATTTCTGGTTTTCCAAATTCTTCTCTGCGGTTCGAAGCCCTTTAACATATAGTTGTTTGATGTCGAATAGATGTATCTGTTGAACTAGATTGTATCTGTAGACTATTGACTGTACAAATGCAAACTTTGGTTGATGGTTGCCTTAAGATAGTGTTCTAGCACAAAACTGGTGCTATCTTCATCTCAAATGGGCAGAGTAAGCCGGAAAAACACAAGAAAAATGGCAAATTCGGGTATCTCAATTCCCAATCTTGATAATCAGGGGTTAGAAGAGATAATGAATAATCCAGAGGAGAGTTCCCAAGCAGCTCTACAAACACTGGTGGCAAACATGATAAATGAAAAGTTTGACAATGTACAAAGGACTCTGTATGAGCGTGATAGGGAGAGAGAGGAAGCATCCCAGAAGTTTATACAGGAATATCATAAGCTAGAGGAAGCTACTCAAAAACTGATACAGGATTTGCGTGAACAACTTGAGAATACTCAAAGAGAAAGGGAGGAATGGCGTGAGCAGGCTGAGAACACTCAAAGAGATCTGCAGGAATCCCACGAACGGGAGGAAGCTAATCAAAGAGTAATACAGGAATTGAGAGACCAGGTAGAGAACACACAAAGATCACTAAAGGCATTCATGGAATCCATTAACAAAGAGCTGAAGGAAGTCAGGGAGACCACAAAGGGAATGCTGAATGGAACCCAACAGAAGGAATGGGAGCCCAAAGAAACCATAACCAATCAACTAAGTGATTTGAGGACAAACACTGAACAACAAATTAAGGAAGTAAAGAAATTCATACAAGACCTAAAACAGAGCTTCAACAAAGAACTTGAAGCCATCAAAGCTGACCTATTAGAAGGAAAAGAGATAAAAAACAAAGTAGAGAGTCTTGACAGCAGGTTAGACCATGCAGAAGATCGAATCTCAGGGATTGAAGACAGCCTAGATATTATAGAGAAAGAACATACAACCATCCAAGACAAGTCCAAGAAATATGATAGATCTATCCAACACCTGGAAGACACCATCAGAAGGCCTAATCTAAGGATAATGGGTGTAGAGGAGCACCTAGAAACAGAAGTTAATGGTCTAGGAAATTTGTTTAACAGGATCCTACTAGAGAACTTCCCAAACATGCAAAAAGATAGGCCTGTCCAGATACAAGAAGCCTTTAGAACCCCAAATAGACCAGACCAGAATAGGACATCCCACCGCCACATTATAATCCACACAGGATCAACTCAGAACAAGGAAAAGATCCTTAAAGCTATCAGAGAGAAAAGGGTAATCACTTATAAAGGGAAACCAATTAGAATCACCTCAGATTTCTCAGCAGAGACAATCAAAGCAAGAAGAGCCTGGAATGATGTATGCCATGCCCTAAAAACAAACAACTATCAACCAAGAATACTGTACCCAGCTAAACTCTCCTTCATAACTGAAGGCCAAATAAAAACCTTCCATAGCAAAGAAAAATTGAAACAATACATCTCCACCAAACCAGCCCTACAAAAGATTCTTAAAGATGTCCTACACATAGAAAACCAACAAGACCGCAATAAAGGCCAAGAAACTGCACCCAAACTGAGAATCCAAGAACCATAGAAGAACCCAGTTTTCGCAGCCCCCAAGAAGGTAGATAACATGGCAGGAACTCCCAAATACCTCTCAGTCCTATCTCTTAATGTTAACTGACTGAACTCTCCAATTAAGCGACATAGACTGTCTAGTTGGATTAAAAAACAAGACCCTTCTATCTGCTGCCTGCAGGAGTCACATCTTGCCCGTAAAAACAAACACATTTTCAAGGTTAAAGGCTGGAACAAAATCTACCAAGCAAACGGACCGCATAAACAGTCGGGAGTTGCAATCCTAATATCAGATAAAATAGACTTCAAATTAAAATTCGTGAAAAGAGATAAAGAAGGTCGCTACATACTAATTAAAGGATCTCTCCTTCAGGAGGATATTACAATTCTAAATATCTATTCGCCAAACAATGCAGCACCCAAATTTTTCAAAGAAACACTACTTTCCCTCAAATCCCATATAGATCCAAAGACATTAATTGTTGGGGATTTTAACACACCACTCTCCCCACTAGATAGATCAACTCGGCAAAAACTCAACAGAGAAACCGCAGATCTAAACAGCTGCATAGATCAACTAGACTTAACAGACATTTACCGAACATTTCACCCAGCAGCATCAGAATACACATTTTTCTCAGCAGCACATGGAACGTTTTCTAAAATAGACCACATTTTAGGCCACAAAGCAAACTTGTCTAAATTCAGAAACATTGAAGTTATACCTTGCATTCTCTCTGACCACAGGGGAATAAAATTAGAACTCAACACCAAAAGCCACCAAAGAAAGTCCTGTATCACATGGAGGCTGAACAACACACTGCTGAATCATGAGTGGGTCATGGAAGAGATTAGAAAGGAAATTCAAATGTTCATGCTATTCAACAAAAATGAACACACAAAATACCAGCTCCTCTGGGACACAGCAAAGGCAGTACTCAGAGGCAAGTTTATAGCTCTGAGCTCCTACATCAACAAATTGGAGAGATCTGAAACTAACAATTTAATGACACATCTAAACCTCCTTGAAAAAGAGCAGCAAGATAAACCCCAATCCAGTAGACGGAAAGAAATAATCAAAATTAAATCAGAATTAAATGAATTAGAATCCAAAAAAAACTATAGAAAGAATCAACAAAACAAAGAGTTGGTTCTTCGAAAAACTTAACAAAATTGACAGACCCTTAGCAAATCTTATCAGAAAAAGAAGAGAACACACCCAAATTAATAAACTCAGAGATGAGAATGGAAACATCACCACGGAAACAACCAAGATTCAGACCATTATAAGGGAATACTTCTCAAAACTTTATGCTAATAAGTTTGAGAACTTGACAGAAATGGACCTCTTCCTAGCAAATATTGACATGCCAAAACTAAACCAAGATGAGTTAAACTATCTTAACAGGCCCATATCAAGCATTGAAATAGAAACAGCAATAAGAGACCTCCCAGCTAAGAAAAGTCCAGGACCAGATGGTTTTACAGCGGAATTTTACAAGGCCTTCAAAGCAGAGCTCACACCAATTCTCCTCCAACTCTTCAATGAAATTGAAAGAGAAAGCTCACTACCGAACACATTCTATGAAGCCATCATAACCCTCATCCCAAAACCAGGCAGGGACTCATCAAAGAAAGAGAACTATAGACCCATTTCTTTGATGAACATTGATGCAAAACTTCTCAACAAAATTTTGGCCAACCGACTTCAACAATTCATCCAAAAAATCATACACCACGATCAAACAGGATTCATTTCAGGGATGCAAAGCTGGTTCAATATACGCAAATCAATTAATATTATTCATCACATCAACAGGAGCAAGAATAAGAACCACATGGTTATTTCAATAGACGCAGAAAAAGCATTCGACAAGATCCAACACCCCTTTATGATGAAGGTTTTGGAAAAATTAGGAATCCATGGAACATTCCTCAATACAATAAAGGCTGTATATGACAAACCTACAGCCAGCATTATACTCAATGGTGAAAAATTAAAGCCATTTCCTCTTAACTCAGGAACAAGACAAGGATGCCCACTCTCTCCACTTCTCTTCAATCTAGTATTAGAATGCCTAGCTACAGCAATAAGACAAGATGCAGACATAAAGGGGATCCAAATAGGGAAAGAAGAAATAAAACTCTCCCTCTTTGCAGATGACATGATCTTGTATTTAAAGAATCCCATAGATTCCACTCCCAAATTACTCAAGCTGATTCAAAACTTTGGCAAAGTAGCAGGTTATAAAATTAACCCTCAAAAATCAATGGCTTTTCTGTATGCCAACAATGAGAAAAGTGTGGCTGAAATTAGGAAAGCAACTCCATTTGTAATAGCCCCACAAAAAATAAAATACCTAGGAATTAACTTAACTAAAGAAGTGAAGGACCTCTATGATGAAAACTTTAAAATCTTGAAAAAGGAAATCAACACAGAACTTAAAAAATGGCAAAACCTCCCATGCTCCTGGATTGGAAAGATTAACATCGTGAAAATGGCAATACTTCCCAAGGCTATCTACAAATTCAACGCAATACCTATCAAAAATCCACCCTCATTCTTCAAGGAAATAGAAGAGGCAATCCAAAAATTCATATGGAACAATAAAAGACCCCGAATAGCAAAAACGCTCCTCAACGGAAAGAACACTGCTGGAGGAATATCAATACCAAATTTCAAACTCTACTATAAAGCCATAGTAATCAAAACAGCTTGGTATTGGCATAAGAACAGACCTCAGGACCAATGGAATAGAATTGAAAACCCAGAAATGAACCTACAGACCTATAGCCATCTAATCTTCGATAAGGGAGCTAAAACAATAGAATGGAAGACAGACAGCCTCTTCAGTAAATGGTGCTGGCAAAACTGGTTAACTACATGTAGAAAACTAAAGCTAGATCCTTATATATCACCCTGCACCAGAATCAACTCCAAATGGATCAAAGACCTTGAACTCAAAGCAGACACTCTGAAAACATTACAGGATGGAATTGGAGAAACCCTGGGTCTCCTTGGCTCAGGCCGAAATTTTCTGAATAGAGACCCGGAAACACAACAAATCAAAGAAAGGTTGGACAAATGGGATTGTATAAGGTTGCAGAGCTTCTGCAGGGCAAATGACATAGCTAGCAAGATCAATAGAAAGCCCACGGACTGGGAGAAGATCTTTACTAGCCATACAACGGACAAGGGTCTCATATCTAAAATATACTTGGAACTCAAAAAATTAAACCACCCAACAACAAATCCTCAAGGAAACAACTGCCCAATAAGTAAGTGGGCGAAAGACTTAAAGAGAAGCTTCTCTGAAGAAGAAAGAAGGATGCCCAATAGACACATGAAGAAATGTTCAACATCCCTAGCCATAAAAGAAATGCAAATCAAAACAACATTGAGATATCACCTCACTCCAGTTAGAACAGCAAAAATCAAGAACTCTAACAACAACAGATGCTGGAGGGGATGTGGACAGAAAGGAACCTTACTTCATTGTTGGTGGGAATGTAAACTTGTTCAACCACTTTGGAAAGCAGTATGGAGGTTCCTCAAAAGACTCCACATAGAGCTCCCCTATGACCCAGCAATCCCACTTTTGGGCATTTACCCTAATGTTTACAAAAAAGACCACACTAATGCTACCAGCACAACTATGTTTATTGCAGCTTTATTTACCATAGCTAAGATATGGAACCAACCCAGATGCCCCTCAATAGATGAATGGATCAAGAAAATGTGGTATATATACACAATGGAATTCTATGCCTCCATCAGAAAGAATGACATTGCCCCATTTGTTAGGAAATGGAAAGGCTTGGAAAAAATTATATTAAGTGAAGTAAGCCAGGCCCAAAGAAACATAGGTCCCATGGTTTCCCTTATTTGCAATATCTAGTATAGGTATGAGTCAAGCGGAAAAAGTCAGAGAAGGTGATGTTAGGAAAACGAACCCTCAAATATGTATTTTAATGTTTTTGTTTCTTTCATGCATGTGTTTCTAACGCATTTATAAGATTATTTCTTGGTTGCTTTGTATGTCCCTCCCCCACAGTGTAACCCCTTCTTTCACTATATTTGATGTCAGTATAACATGTGGAGGAGATGGGGACAAACAAGTCGTTTAAGGATTCAGGTGGACCTGTTGCAACAATGAGAAGTACAAAATGTCACGTCAAAACCAGCTTTACAATGTCGGAGGGGGGGGAGGGGGGGTATGATTGGGTGGGGGGGAGGGGGGAGGCTGGGAAGGGAGGTGAAGGGTAAACAAAGGAGGAGGCTGCAATGCTTGGTAAGAAATGTATGCATTATCCTGACCATGTAATTGTAACCCCTCTGTACAGTATGTTCTCAAATAAAATAAAATAAAATTTAACAAAAAAAAAAAAAAAAAAAAAAAAGTGGAAGAGAGCACAGTCTACTGAAAATGATAAAATGACCAAGAAACTGGTGGCTCACACTTGTAATTCTAGGTAATCAAAACACTGAAATTGAGGATCACCATTCCAAGCCAGCCTGGACAGGAAAAACCATTGTGTGTGTGTGTGTGTGTGTGTGTGTGTGTGTGTGCATGTGTGTGTGTGTGTGTGTGTGTGTGTTTATGTGTGTGTGTGTGTGTGTGTGTGTGTGTATGTGCCTTTCTGGGATAGGAACTACAAGTTTTTGCTTGATCATTTCTGGTTTTTTGGAGGTTAACTTGAGATGAGTCTCATTATCTTGCCGATGTAATTGTAACTCCTCTTTATGGTATTTTCAAATAAAAAATAGTGAATAAAAGAGTCTCATGGACTTTCCTTGCCCCCTGACGTTGAATCACAATTAGCACAATTCAGGACGCTGTGGGAGTCTCTATACTTACCTCCTACTAACCACTAAATGCAAAAAGTGAACCAAAGTGAAACTGTGGCTAAAGTTTTAGAGCATGCTATCCTTCAGCAGGATTGGCGAGGCACTCAAAACAAGCCAGAGAACCAACAAAATAAACAATAAATATATGTGAAGAAGAAAAGAGCCAATTAGTTTTTTAAATATAGAGTCATACCTTTAATCCATTCTGAAATCTAAACATCACAGTTTGAAGCCAGCTTTTGCAGGAAAGCCCAACTAAATTCTTTTTGAGTGTGCTAGACATGGGTTTGAACTTGAGGGTTTTTGCTCAAGTTTAAAACTATTACTTCCTGTCTCATCTGATTAATTGGACATGAGACTGATGGACTTTCCAGCTCAGGCTGACTTCAAACTGTCCAGAACCTTCATCATAAAAGGGTATTGGAACTTGTCAAATGTTTTTCTGCAGCTATTGTGATAACCATGTGGTTATTATCCTTGCTCCTGTTATATGATGAATTATATTAATCGATTTGCATATATTGAAGCAGCTTTCCATCCCTGAATTGAATCATGTTTGATCGTGATGTAAGATTTTTTGGATGAATTTTTGAAGTCGATTGGGCAAAATCGTTGAGGAGTTCTGCATCAATGTTCATCAAAGAAATGGGTCTATAGTTCTCTTTCTTTGATGAGTCCCTGCCTGGTTTTGGGATGAGGGTTATGATGCCTTCATAGAATGAGTTTGGTAGTGAACTTTCTCTTTCAAATTTATTGAAGAGTTGGAGGAGTATTAGTGTGAGCTCTGCTCTGAAGGCCTTGTAGAATTCCACTGTAAATCCACCTGGTCCTGGGCTTTTCTTAGATGGGAGGTCTCTTAGTACTGTTTCTATTTCAATGCTGGATATGAGCCTGTTAAGATGGTTTTACTTATCGTGACTTAGTTTCGGCATGTCAATATTTGCTAGGAAAAGGTCCATTTTTGCCAGGTTCTCAAACTTATTAGCATAAAGTTTTGAGAAGTATTCCCTTATAATGTTTTGAATCTTGGTTGTTTCTGTGGTGATGTTTCCATTCTCATCTCTGTTTATTCATTTCGGTGTGTTCTCTTTTTCTGATAAGACTTGCTAATGGTCTCTCTATTTTGTTATTTTTCTCAGAGACCCAACTCTTTGTTTTGTGGATTCTTTCTATGGTTTTTTTGGATTCTAATTCATTTAATTCTGCTTTAATTTTAATTATTTCTTTCCCTCAACTGGATTGGGTTTATCTTGCTGATCTTTTTCAAGGAGGTTCAGATGTCACATTAAACCGTTCGTTTCAGAGCTCTCCAATTTGTTGATATAGGAACTCAGAGCTATAAACTCGCCCCTGATTACTGTCTTTGCTGTGTCCCAGCTGAGCTGGTAATTTATGTGTTTATTTTTGTTGAATATCATGAACATTTGAATTTCCTTTCTAATCTCTTCCATGACCCACTGGTGATTCAGCAGTGTGTTGTTCAGCCTACATGTGTTACAGAATTTCCTTTGGTGGCTTTTGGTGTTGAGTTCTAATTTTATTCCCTTGTGATCAGAGAGAATGCAAGGTATAACTTCAATGTTTCTGAATTTGGACAAGTTTGCTTTGTAACCTAAAATGTGATCTATTTTGGAAAATGTTCCATGTGCTGTTGAGAAAAATGTGTATTCTGATGCTGCTGGGTGAAATATTCGGTAGATGTCTGTTAAATGTAGTTGATCTCTGAAGTTGTTTAGGTCTGTGGTTTCTCTGTTGAGTTTTTGCCGAGTTGATATAGTGTGGAAAGTGGTGTGTTAAAGTCCTCAACAATTAATGTCTTTGGATCTATGTGAGCTTTGAAGGAAATTAGTGTTTCTTGGATAAATTTGGGTACACTTTTGCTTGGAGAATAGCTATTTAGAATTGTAATATCATCCAGAAGGAGAGATCCCTTAATTAACATGTAGCAATCTTCTTTATCTCTTCTCACTAATTTTAATTTGAAGTCTATTATATCTGATATTAGGATTGCAACTCCTGCCTCTTCATGAGGGCCCTTTTTTTGGTAGATTGTGTTCCAGCATTTCATATGGAAAATGTGTTTGTTTTTATGGGCAAGATGTGACTCCTAAAGACAGCAGATAGTAGGATCTTGCTTTTTAATCCAACTAGACAGTCTATGTCGCTTAATTGGAAAGTTAAGTTCGTTAATGTTGAGAGATAGTGCTGAGAGGTTTTTGGGAGTTCCTGCCATTTTATCTACCTTCTTTGGTGTTACAACAACTGGGTTCTTCCTATGATTCTTAGATTCACAGTTTGGATGCAGTTTCTTGGCCTTTATTGTGGTCTTGTTGGTTTTCTATGTGTAGGACATCTTTAAGAATCTTTTGTATGGCTGGTTTGGTGGAGATATATTGTTTCAATTTTTCTTTGCTATAAAAACCTTTGTTTTTATTGACCAAGTAGAGGATGTTCCATCTTGGCATCTTGAGAGCTCAGCTGCTATTTCCCACCAACTTGATTTTGCACCACCTCAACTTGATTCTTTGTGTATATGCCTATGTGTTTATGTCTGTGTCTATGTAAACTTGTTATCTGACATTGCTATCAGGGTATTTCTAAAATTGTCTGAGATTCCAGAAGTGTGTTTAGTTTGGATATGTAGTTCAGGGATAGCCAGTCTACATGCAGTCCAGATCCAGTCCATCTCCTCCAACTTGGAAGACAGGACTCAATCCTGACTAGACCATCCTGACTACCTCCACCATGGTAAAAATAGACTGGAGTCTTGCTAGTTTCCATCACATGCAGCTGGTTTCCTGGTGAAAAATTGCTTTGGATTTGTAAAAGGTAAGGCTCTTTCTGTAAGTTGATTAGCTTAAGAATTTTTAGGGTTATCAGAAAGAAAGCAATACTATATCTGTGCTAAAATTCTCATCACATCCAATGAGTTTCATCATTTCAGAATATGTGTTGGTCAATTCTTGATAAGAAACAGGTAAGCTCTACTTATTCTAGTTGATCTACTTGTTGCTTTAATTGGAAATAATAACGAGCTTTCATGGCAAAAATTGCAGTTCAAAGCCAGCCCTGGCTGAAAAATCCCTCAGACTCTATCTCCCAAATAACCTGCATAGATTCAAGTTGGAAGCATGGCTCAAGACTCCCATCTCTAACCAGCAAACACTGCAAATGGTACTGTAACTCAAAGTGGTTCAGTGCTGACTTTGAGCAGAAGTGCTCAGGGACAGTGCCCAGCCCTTGAGTTAAAACCTCCTTGAATAACAACTAGGACAAGCCATCCCATCAACAAGCACCTAGACTCAGCCAGTCTGTGGAACAAGGACGATGGAGAGGAGTAAGAGATGATATTACATCAGAAACTTTGTGCCTGCCCTTTCAAAATTAACCAGAGCTGGGAGGTCAGTAGAAGTAAGAAGCCTGCCCATCCAATGTCTATGCCTGTCTACCTATTAACTGAACTGGAATTTATATTCTTGCCTTTGTCACCGGACTCCTCTACCTAGTCGCCAGATGTCAGAAGTAGCTAGAGATATTTCTACCAACATTTTTATCCTCAAGTCCTTCCTCTTGCCATTTATTTGCTCTCTAGTATTTTTTACAGCCCCTCAATGCTCATGAGACTTTTCCAGACTTCAACTAAGGACTCACGCCACCAACGGACAGCCTCTGCTCACTGCCTTCTCTGGGAGGAGACCAAATTCCAGCCTTTTACCACTATTGTCGAAGCCCATGTCAGCAGGAAGAAGCCAGAGAGAATCCGCACCCGATTTCATGATTATTAAAAGGCTGGAATGTAAGGTCCGCTCCTGGAAAGCTAGCAGACTCCACCCTCCTCGCAGCAAAGTCTCCACCCAGTACCTGCATTACCTAGGCAACTGGGGCACCTGGAAGAGGTCACAACTGCATTTGCTGAGGTCACATCTGGATTTGATGTGTCCACACCTTTCTCTGCCCATACCCTAGATAAGGCCTAGCCCAGGCCCAGAAACCCTCTCGCTGGTCTTTTCTAGCTCTTTTCTATATCTTTTCTCTCCCTTTCCCTAGCTCTCTCTCTCTTTCCCAGGCCTTTCCAAGCCATGTGAAGTGCCACCCTTGCCTGGTCCCAGCAGGTCTACTGAATAAACCTAGCCCTTACCTGAAAAAATAAATAAATCCTTTGTTTTTATTTGACCTTAGGTTTTGAAGGAGAGTTTTGCTGGGTACAGAATTCTTGGTTCATATTTGTTTGTCTTTAGGGCATAGCATACATCATTCCAGGTTATTGTTGCTTTGATTGGCTCTGCTGAGAAACCTGAGGTGATTCTATGTGGATTCCTTTTATAGGTGATTGTTCTTTTCTCCTTGACAGCTTTAAGGATCTTTTCCTTTGTTTGAATTTATCCTGTGTGGATTATAATGTGATGGTTGGATGTTCTATTCTGGTCTGCTCTATTTCGAGCTTTAAAAGCTTCTTTTATCTGAATAGGCCTATCTCTTTGCATGTTTGGGAAGTTCTCTGCTAAGATCCTGTTAAGCAAATTTCCTAGACCATTAAGTTCTGTCTCTAGATGCTCCTCTATACCCATTATCCTCAGATTAGGCCTACTGATGGTGCCTTCTAAATGTTGAATAGATTTCTCATATTTCTTGGACTTGTCTTGGATGGTTGTATGTTCTTTCTCTGTAATATCTAGGCTGTCTTCAATTCCTGAGATTCGATCTTCTGCATGGTTTAACCTACTATGAAGACTTTCTACTTTTTTTAAATTTCTTTTCCTTCTAGTTGGTCGACTTCGATGGCTTCAAATTCTTTTTTGGAGTTTTGTTTTAGATCTCATATGAACTTCTTTACTTCCTTAATTTGGTTCTTAGTGTTTATTCTCAAATTACTTAGTTGATGAGTTGTAGTTTCCTTGGACTCCCATTCCTTCTGTTGGGTTCCATTCAGTATTCCCTTTGTGGTCTCCCTAACTTTATTCAGTTCTCTGTTTATGGATTCCATGAATGCCTTTAGTGATCTTTCTGTATTCTCATCCTTCTCTCTCAATTCCTGTATTACTCTTTGATTAGCTTCCTCATGTTCACGCAATTCCTGTAGTTTTCTTTAAGTGTTCTCTGCCTGCTCACGCCATTCCTGACTGTCGCTTTGACTGATCTCAGCCTGCTCATGCCATTCCTTTATTTATTTTTGAGAGTTGTCAAGCAGCTCACGCAATTCCTGTATGAATCTTTGAGTAGCTTCCTCTGGCTCATGATATTCCTGTATTGACCTTTGATTTGCCTCCTCTCTCTCCCTATCACGCTCATACAGAGTCCTTTACAGGTTTTCCATCTTTTCATTTGCCATGTTTACCAGTTGTGTTTGTAGAGCTTTTTGGGAAGCCTCTTCTATATTATTCATTATCTGTTCTGTCCCCTGATTATCACGAGTGGGAGATCAGATACCTGGACTTGCCATTTTTCTTGTGTTTTTCCTACTTGCCCTGCCCATGTGGGATGAAAGTAAGACTTGTTTTGTGCTAGAACACTATCTTAAGGCAAGCATCAACCAAAGTCTGTAGTCGCACAGTCAATAGTATGCAGATACAATCTAGTTCAACAGATATACCTATTCAACATCAAAGAACTATGTATTAATGGGCTTCGAACTGCAAATAAGAATTTGGCAAACCAGAAATTATTAGGTTTAGGGAGAGATGTTGGTTAAAATAGGAATAGAGGGATGTGGAAAGGCAGAGGGAGAGTTAACTAAGTCCTAAACTCAAAGCAGAAAAGTGGTTGAATAGAATGATTGTAGAGAGAGAGAAAGAAGAAGAAAGACAAAGAAAAAGAGAGACAAGAAAAAATAGAAAAGCAAATATTAAAAAAGTGGAACACTTAAATATATGCAAATTTAAAATCATAATATTCAGAGAAGAACGTGGATAGAATAAGAGAAGGGGAAGTATATAAAGGAGAGGTAAATTACTTAAATATAAAAATGTTTAAATATTATATAAGAATAAAGAGGTAGTACTGCTATTAAGGAATTTAAGTCTAAGGGGTTTTGAATTGACTAATAAATTTCTGGATTAAGTGTCACAATGGGGGATAAGGTCTAATAATCGACTCCAGGTATATCTGAGGATGAGCAAAACAGCAATTTAGTTATGCAATTTAGTTACAAAAGAGAAGAAAATGTGAAAAGAATGAGTAGTGAAATAAAAGGATCAAAATGTCAGTAGAGATAAACAAAAAAAAAATTTAAAAAAGCTCACACACACATACTCCTAAAATAAAAATTATAAGAGGAAGAAAAAAAAGTTAATAGAAATCAATGTTTTTGAAAAGTTAGAAATTAAATATTAAAAAAAAGTTTCGGAAAAAAATTATAAAGGGTTAAAAAAAGATTTCTTTGATTTTTTAGGGGGATGGGAAGATCCTATATTTCTCTTGTGTCCATAAACCAGTCTCTTGATCGTCTTTGTGGTGTTTGATTTTTCTATGCCTTGGTTGGTTTTTTAAGTCAGTTCGTTTGAGCACGCAGAAAAATGCTCTGCTTTACCCAGGATTTTGTGATTGTCCTTCCAGGCTAGTTCAATGGGAAGGAGATCTGATTTGAGTATCACAAAATAAGGAGATGGCTGTTTCTTCTAGTTTGGAGATGTTGTGATGAGGCTAGGTTCTGGGTGATTAATAATTTTAATGTTTCCACTGTGCATGCAGCCATACCAAAATTGACCCAAAGCACAGATTCCATTCCAGTTGGCCAGTAACCTCTCCAATAGTGGTCTTCTGAAATACCACCAGGCATTTTCCCTGGCTATTGGTACTTATTGCTCATCTCAAAGGGTTGGCCTTCACTACATCCAGGTAAATTTCCCAGAAATGTCAAATTTTCCCCAGGTATAGTTGACCTTGAAAGAATGGAGCTGGTCAGTTTCAGGGTTTTTGATTTATAGACTCTTTCTTTTGATAAGAGCAACAGTGTATTCCAAGTTGTCTCATATCATATTTTGCTGACCTATCATGAATTTCATGCCCATCGGTCTGAGCTCGATGACAGCACAAAGAGGACCTTTTGTGTGGCCTCCCTGCCACACAGTCATAGCAGTACTCAGTATGTGGACAGAATCACCACAATATTTACCTCGCTTATCCAGTAACAATTTCAATCTGGCTAGACTGAAAATTGAAAGTAATACAGAGTGTCTGCTCCATGACTGAATTTGCAATCATATTGTAGCATTAACTAGAGGGTGCATTGAGGCCCTGGAACTAAGCAAGATCACATTAAGGGCATTAAGACTGTTTGGAGTTCCCTAAGCAGGATGTTATCACAAGTCAATACCTGACAAACATTAGACACTTATCTGGGCATTATGAAACTGAATGATGATTTTGACCAATTTGATCATTAACACCCTCCTTATTAGAAGGCAATCCCTCTCCCACTAGAAGGGAAACTTGCATTCCTGCTAGATAGAAATCTACCAAACTCCCTCCTTCTTGGTAGGAAACACTCTGCTTCTCTTGGTAGGAAACCCTTATGTGTAGCTTGCCTTTTTTTCTTTTTTGGTCAGTCTTGGGACTGAACTCTGGGCTTGGACACTGTTCCTCAGCTCTTCAGCTCAAGGATAGCACTCTACCACTTGAGCCACAGCACCGCTTCTGGCTTTTTCTCCTTATGTGGTGCTGAGGAATCGAACCCAGAGGCTCAAGCATGCAAGGCAAACACTCTACTGCTGAGCCACCTTCTCAGCCCTTCATCTGAGTTTTTAGTTCACTCACTTGGCAATGTGGAATTCTTCTAAGGCCTTTGTGCAGCTTTGCCTCCAATCACCACACAAACTCTACCCTTTACAGATAAGGTTTCTAGAATTAATTTTCCAATGCCATCCGAATAGAGCATTTAATTTATGGGTTTAAAAAATCTTTTAGTATAATTAACAAATCTTTGTGGATCTTGTTCTACTCTACATTTTATTTTGGCCAGTCCTGTTGCTCCCTGAGCTTGTTTTGCTCAAAGCTAGCACTCTACCAGTTGAGACCCAGTGCCACTTCCAGCCTTTTCTTTTATGCTGTTTATGTGGTGCTGAGGAATAAAACCCAGGGCTTCATGCATGCTAGGCAAACAATTAAAACTAAGCCATATTCCTAGCCTCCAAACTACATTTTATTTATACTAATTATACTAATTTATTTATACTGATTCATAAACTGCTATCTGAGGCCTGGATTGAATTTTTGGAAACTTTTGGGGGAGGATCCTGAATAGTACCTATGTAAATATGAAATACGAATGACCCTCTAGGGAAGGGGTCTCTCCTAACTAGTATAAAATGTTTGAGAATGGACAGGTGGATGAAATGCTAGGATGTAAGTGATGGTAAATTGAACCAAAGCACAGGTTCTACTCTAGTTGGCCAGGAAGGTCTCCAGCACAGGAGCTCCACAATACCATCAGATATTTTCCCTGGGAAGTGGACCACTTGTTTTTCTGGTCTCTGTGCCACACAATCTTAACAGTAATGGTGGGCAGAATATTTAATCCATTTCACACAAGCATTAATTTTTGTTAGTTATAGGACTTGAACTCTGGGCCTGGGAGTTGTCCCTGAGCACTTCAGCTCAATGTGAAACCCCTACTACTTCAGCCACAGCGCCACTTCCAGTTTTCTGACGGTCAATTGGAGGTAAGAGTCTCAAGGACTCTTCTGCCTGGCTGACTTTGAACCCCAATCCTCAGATCCTGAGTAGATAGGAATTCAGGTGCAAGCCACTGGCTCCCGACTTTGGACTTGAATTGCAAGTCTACCCAGAGAGTCTGCTTCTGAAACTGAGGTTGCAATGTCATATATCCTTGGATCAGCTAGAGGATCAATCCAGGCTTCAGAGTCAAAGTGGGCAGCTGAAGGAGTTTAGTGAGTAGAACTTTTTTGAGTTCCCCTTTCAGGATATAAGATTTAAAAACACACACATGCAAGCACATGTGCATAACAAGTTTTCGTTTGGACAAGTGCACATTATGGAGCTCAATAATGAAAATCATCCATTAAATAATAAATAGTGTTCTCAGACCTTTTTGACCATTCTCCCAATGGATTAACAGAATCCTGTCCTTGGATCATTTTTCTTGGGTTCTTTTTTTTTTTTTTTTTGGTCTGGTCATGGGGCCCGAACTCTGGGCCTGGGCACTGTCCCTCAACTCTTCAGCTCAAGGCTAACACTCTACCATGAGCCACAACGCCACTTCCGGCTTTTTTTTTCTTATGTGTTGCTGAGGAATCGAACCCAGCGCCTCGAGCATGCAAGGCAAGTGCTCTACCACTGAGCCACCCTCCCAGCCCTTTTCTTGGGTTCTTTAGGCCTAGACTTCTTATCCCCCATTTTAGCAAGTCTCTTGTGATTTTTTGACGCACTTAATCCTCCCTATTGTACGTTTCTTGTGCATCCTTCTCATACTCAACTATCCCCATACTGGAGATTTCTAAAAAATGGCTTCCTCCAGCTCCCAAATTTTTATTCTTGGGTCAGAGAATGAAAACACAAATCAAGACTCATGTTCTATTTGTGCTTAAGACTCACTCAGCCCATGAAAATCCCAAACAACAAGGTAATATGCTCCAGTCCAATTTTTTCTCTCATAGCCAATGCATGAGGTTGCTTGTTATTTGTGTTCTTCCTTGGGCCCTTGCCTGACATTGCTGATACGCTTTCCATCATTAACAATAATGGATGGTGTTTAACCCAACCTTGAGCTACTTCAACAAGGCAAAATGAGTTTCCTCCTGAGGGGCTCCCCGCATTCCCTTTGCATGACAATTCCACAAATTGGTTGACTACTCTCACAGTGTAACCCAATATCCCAAGAAAGATCACCAACTTGAAAGGAACGTAGCAAGGCAAAGTTTAGTTCTGTTCAAGGGCTTGTTATTGACAGGAAGCCAATTAATAAACCACTCTTAGTAGTAATTCTGCCCAGGTTTTACCGATATTGAGTTACTAATTCTGGTATTGATCATAAGTTGTGTTCACAAACTTGCTCAATTGTCTCTTTTGTAGTTCAGCTGGCCAGTTTGAAAGGGGTCAACAGTTTCAGAGCACTCCACTAAACCAGGACAACCAGACCAGAAATTGTTAGAAAATTCTTGTTCAGCTTGTGCACTGTGGATTAAACTATGCCTCAAGTCCCTAGAACGATTTTAGTTACAGGATAAACTTTACTTAAAATAGCTTTTTGTAAGATGATAGCTACCCTTAGTTAATGCTTTCCCTCAAGAAATCACATTCAGAGAAAACAGATTCTCCTACACAGTCCATTTTCAGACAGAATTTATTATCAGCAGCTCCCTCTTTGGAATGGAGGCTTAAGAGCTTCCAGGTAAAAACAACTTATTCATATATTGCCTTGGCTCCATTAGGCAAATTCACCTCGCAAGTGGGTATGAAACCAACAGCTATGTGTGGCTGCTTCATCACAAAGAAGCGGTCTTGTACCTCTGCTCCTACTGCTAATAGAAAGAGGAAAGCCTGCTCTCTCTGGAGGCACGCAGCTGGAGGACACATATTGAACCCTGAGCACAGATTGGGCTGCAGCATTTTCAGAGCCATAGATGAATCAGTCAGATCCCAGCTTCTTGGCTGACCACAAGGCACAATTCTGATGCCACATTTCTGAGGCAAAGCAGTTCTAAGCTGCTAAGACACTATGGTAGGAAGAGGCCTGAGGGAGAATTCTTGGTGGGAAGGAGAAGGTGAAAGTTTGGATTTAGATTTTAGAAAATGCTAGCCACTTTCTGAATTCTTGAGGTAGCGAGCAGATCAACATGTTTTCTAGCCCTCTAGTTGCAGAGGATGAGAACACTGCCCACAACTTACAATCAATCCCTCCTGCTTGGCAGTCTTCAATTCGCTCTTACAGGAGTTAAGCAGTTTCTAAGACAGAAAAAGGTCAGCAAACCTGATCTAGCTTGTGAGGAAAGCATATCTTTTGGCTTTAGAATAGATAAACTTCTATGTCAGAACAATAGGAAGAAAAGAAATCACATTCTACAGAATTTAACTTCTTAAACATACTAGCCTCTGCATTAAGTTTCATTGTTAGATTCATAGAAGAAAAAAAAGAAATGCTGATAATTTCTGGACCCTTTGCTACCCTAGTACTGGGTTCTTGTTGTTTTCGGTTTTTTTTTTTGTTTTCCTAATTGTTTTTAATGTTATTTTTTTGTGCCTCCTCTTTGTTTCCCCTTCCCATCCCTTCCCATCTGCCTCCATATCCCACCTTCCCTCCTCCCCCCTCCTGCTGTGCCAAAATTGTAAAGTTCTTTTTTTGACATAACATCTTGTACATCTCATCGCTAATTCTTTTAGAGATTCTAGTAAGAAGACTTGAGCCAATGCAGACATTAGCTTGGTTCAGATTAATTTGAAACCACACCACCTAAGTTATCAAATTCTAAATCAAGTCTCAAAGCTGAAGACCAAGGCTTCCCTCCAACAAACATCTTCAGAATAGCAGTATTGTCTATGTCTCGCCTTTGTTTTCTTTAAAGAATTCGAGAGCAGAAAATTTTTAAAGCCGTCTCCTTCAAACAGAAAACAGAGCAGTGAAACAGACTCCTCATCAAAGTGAAAACAGAGCAGTGAAACATACTGCTCAGGGAAAAGAGGAACAAGAGCTGGTTGGAAGGGGCCCACATCCCTCAGGTACATGTAGAGCCCTTTGTCTCTGCTCCTTAGGGCGTGTTCCTGGACTGACTGGTCAATGGGTGGGCTTGTGCTACATGGCGTCTCATATTTGGTTTCCCAGTCTCAGAGCATAAGGATGGAATTTTCCTTATTGGATGCCCCATCTCAGAGCACAAGTGCGGAAAACACTTTTGATTGGATGGGAAGTAGAGGGACACTCCCCAGACCATAGTCAGAAACAGTGCATGTGTTAGCTCTTAAAGGTTGATGGGAGCAAGGTGTGTATTTTTTGCTGTGTCATTCAGCCACGCCTGGTTGGAACCTGTTCTAACCATCATCTTTTATCCATAACTACCTAGCTGAAGTGATTTAACTCCCTCTGAGTGGCACATCTCCACTTGTCACTCACAGGGCACTGTACCTTGTGGTGTCCCATGAAACACTATGATGACAAAGAGATTGGCTGTCTACATTGCTGTTTTGAAGCAGCAAAGCCCTCTGACTTAAAATTGCACACTTACCTTGAATGCAATTTGATTTCTACTTGCAGAAGGCAAATTCAGTTCTGCTTTGAGCCAACATAGTAAGATAACTTTAGCAAATCTAGGGCAGAGAAATAAATGGACTGTATTTCTAAAGTCCATTGAAGTAGGAGCCACCATTTCCAGAGTGCATGTATTATCTTCATAGTCCTACATTTTCATGTGGGAAGTAATTTCTCCAGAAGGTACATTCTGAGCTGCATTCAGGCAAAAGATCATATTTGTGCATCTGAAAGCATATACCTAGGAGTCTAAACTGCAGATGAAGCAAGTTCTTAGTAGCAGAACAGTATGTTCAATATATAACTGGTAATGACATTTTGATGAACAAATGAAAGAAAAATGATAAAAGGAGTGATATCGATCAAGGTCTTTCTATTGATTCAAAAAAGAAGAGTGGATATTATGGTAGGCACCTGAGATGTTTTGCTATGTATATCGAGGGCTCTAGACCTCATATGTAATATTTTACTATTTTTCATAGGGAATAGACGATGCATTTTTATTTGCAATTAGAAACTCCTTTCAAGTATAAGAAAAAGAGGAAGGTACCTTATATGTTACATATGCTATAATATATAGAAAATGTGTATTATAACATCCAAATTACAGCAAATTTACAATGTATTTTGACAAAAGGTGTTTTTTTTTCCTTGAGCCTACTCTCATTACATTAAAAAACAATCTCACCGCACTCTATGGAGGGAAGCCAGGAGAAGGGATGAGTGGGAAACAGAACAACATACAACCAAGAAGCCCATCAGCTGCATTGCTCATAGAAGGAAAAGAACTAAGCAATCCAAAAACACTGATAGGAAGGGAGGAATAAGAGTGAAAGAAGGAATAGGGTACATTAAGCATAAGGCAAGAAACGTAAACATAACCTGATGTAGAATAATAATTTGTATTGTCAAAGCTCATAGAACTCACAAACTTCATTGAGCATGAAAATGATAATTTTCCTTGTGTAGTTTAAAACATGTT
Source organism: Dipodomys spectabilis (assembly GCF_019054845.1). Lineage (NCBI taxonomy): Eukaryota > Metazoa > Chordata > Mammalia > Rodentia > Heteromyidae > Dipodomys > Dipodomys spectabilis. The sequence goes on from NW_024870866.1 coordinate 1,100,720, forward strand.
TATGACATTAACTAACTATCATGCTTCCACAATACTGTGAAATATATGAGTAAAATGTAATTACTTATCACAATTTAAAAAAAAAAAAAACAGTGGGAGAAAGGTTGGTTTAAGAAGGATGGGTGATAATATTGTCAGCCCCCTTGTATTCATAGGCTGTTTTGTAGAATGGGAACTTGTTTATGCAATGGCTTAAAGATAATAAAAATAAAAACATGTTTAAACAAATGGCCTTACACACTTAAGTAAGATATAATTTTGAACTCAGGATTCGTGAATGCTGGCAATTTTAATTGTTTTCCCAGCCTGTGGTTGTTTTTTTTTTCCTTTTTATCCATATTTGTGTTCAAACACAAACAACTTAGAATTTATTATCTTTTATAAACACTGTATTAGCATTAGCTAGATAAATAAGTGGATTTCATTTTGATATATCCACATAGGCATACAATGTACCTTGATTATACTCACCGCTTCATCATTCTCATTCTCCTCTCCCAGGTTTTATTATCTTAATCATTTTAAGAATACTGCATAGTTGTAGTAAGTAAATGTACAATATTGTACAAGTTCAAGGTCCACACTATTTTCACCTTCCACGATGCAAATTCTATATTTATTAAAACAATTTTCCACTCTCCTCTGCTTCAAGATATGCATCAAGTTCGATTTTGTTTCCTGTCTCTATCAATTTTACTGTCCTGTGTAAATGATATAAGTAGAATCATGTAATATTTGATCTTTTTGTGACTAGCTTATTTCACTTAGCAGAGTGTCCCAAAGATTCATCCATAATGTATCATCTGTCACAACATAAATTCTTTTTGGGACACTGTTGATTAAATCCTTTGGTGCATTCTTATTTGTGTTTCCCTACAATGAATAACCCTTCTCTGATGTCAGTTTCCTGTACGGCTTCTGGTCCTCTAACTATGAACCATCATATTGATTTACACTTCTGTTATTGTAACAGTGAACTAAAGCTACATAATTATGCTCTGGTTGCCAGTCTACTTCCACTTTTGGATCTCTCTCATTCAGCTTTTAGTAAAGGCCTTGGGGAATATCCACAAATTATTAGGTACTTAAAAACCTGTAGAACGTTACAGCCCTAAAATTTAGTTAGTTCTAATGGGAAATATGTGACTTTCAATTACATTTTTTTCCTTTTTGTACATTTTTGATTGTAAGAATACAGAGGAGTTACAGTTACATAAGCAAGGTAATAAGTACTTTTCCTATGGAACATTGTTGCCTCCTCCGGGCAAATAAAATGAAAAGTAAGAGCTTCATAATATAGAATCACACCAAAATTCTAGGTATATATTTTTCTTCATATGAGTATTTAGAATTTTGTGAAGCTAGAGATCTAAGCTACTTGAAATTTAATAATGAACTTGTCACATTTTTAAAGATGCTAGACGATTTTTGATGTGTGTATATTTGTGTCTGTGTGTGTATTTATATATTTGAAGTGAATCTCCCAGCCCTCAGTGCCACTAAGTAAAGATAGCCATGTGAAACCTATACAAACAATGGATTGTGACTTTGAGCAACTACGATCTCTATAATGAGTAATAGGCATGCCTGAACTTTACATTGGAGGATGACAATAGCTGAGGAATAGCTTGTGAAAATATTCTTGAAAATGTAATATAGAGGAGTTAGTGTTCACGTCTAGATATGCAAGTACTTGAGACTGCCATGGAATTTTTGTTTTTCTTTTGTTTCTTGAAGGTTCCTAGCTCTCTTTAAAAATGAGGCATGACAATTTATTGAGAATACTTATTCTTTTTCTAGTTCTAAGCCTTAAGTTGAAATAGGGACTTCAATCCTATCCAGAGTACAATTCAACAAAAGAAATTGATGGAGTTCAAATTTTACACATCTAGAAACTTTTCTCTTAGACCCATTTCTTAATGCAGGTGTGGAAGAAATTTAGGCAAAAATACATCCACAAATATATTTTAAGAAGATATTCTATGCATTTTAACAGTAATAAAGGTTTACATTTCTATTTTTTAGTGTGTGCATATTTACAGAGTATGTGCAAAGAATCAAAGTTCATTCCAGGACCTATCATGGAATAGAATGTAGCAAATTTTCTGTATTTATTTGTATATTCATAGAATTCACCTCTCTGACTTCTCTCCATTTTGATACACTAAGCACCTGTTTGACATATTGAAATATAAACATTATTTTTCTACCTACAGGATTCTTCACATTTTGCTGTCTACTAAATATACAAAAATTCATGCTCAACCCTCACCTTCAGGGAGCAATTCTCTGTATCCCAAGCAGCTTGTGTTTATCTCCACCCCTTTCTTCCCAGCTGTCAATCTAGGTGAGTGATGAATGAATTCTATAAGACAGAAAAGCTCTAGCCTTGAGCGAGCTGAGGGACAGCCCTCAGGCCCAGAGTTCAAGCCCCACAACCGACAAAAAAAAAAAAGACAGTGAAGCTCGGTGAGTGATGACTGAATTCTATAAGACACAAAGCTCAGATAATTCACAGGCATGCAATTAGGATCCAATGGAACTTTCTTCACTTTGATTATACTTTATCACCATATTTGTGAGAACTTCCGTTCCTTATTTGGAAACTGAGCAGACAAGAGTGAGTAGATGAATCTCATTATTTAAAATTCTATTTCTATCTCCTCCAGAGATTTTAGCATGAATGAATGTTGAATTTTATCAAAGGCTTTTTCTGCATCTGTAGAGATAATCATGTTATTCTTGACTTGGCTCTGTTGATGTGTTGGATTGACTTAGGTATGTTAAACCATCCCTGCATCTCTGGGATGAAGCCTACCTGGTCGTAGTGTATGATTTTTTTTATATGTTTCTGGCTTCTGTTAGCTAGCATTTTGTTAAGGATCTTTGCATTTGTGTTCAAGGAAATTGGCCTGTAGTTCTCTTTTTTCGTTGGGTCTTTGCTTGGTTTGGGGATGAGTGTGATATTGGCATCATAGAATGAGTTTGAGTTAGTTTCCTGCTTCTCTGTTTCTCTGAAGCGCTTAAGGAGTATGGATATTAGTTCTTCTTTCAAGGTCTTATAGAATTCCCTTGTGAATCCATCTGGTCCTGAGCTTTTCTTTGTTAGAAGACTTCTGATTGCTTCCTGTATCTCGTTGTAAGATATTGGCTTATTTAATTGATTTATTTCTTCTTTGCTCAGTTTGGGCAACTTGTATTTCTCTAAAAATGCATCCATTTCTGCCAGGTTTTCTTTCTTTAGAGAGTATAACTTTTGAAAGCAGTCCATTAAAATTGTTTGGATATCTTGGGTACTTGTTGTGATTTTCCCCGTGGCACCCCTTAATATGGGTTTCCTCTCTTCTTTTCTTAATTAATCTTGCCAATGGTCCATCAATTTGATTTATTTTTTCAAAGAACCAGCTTTTTGTTTTGTTAATTTTAGCTATGATTCTCCTACTATTTCATTAGTTTCCACTCTTAATTTGGTTTTCTGGCTCCATCTAGTAACTTTAGATTCCATTTTTTCATGTTTTTCTAGCTGTTTTAATTGCAACATGAGATTATATACTTGGTCTGTCTCTATTTTCTTGATGGGGGCACTGAGGGTAATAAATTTGCCCCTCAGGACTGCTTTTGCTGTGTACCACAAGTTTCTTTGTGATGTGTTTTCATTGTTACTGAGTTGTAGGAATTTTTTAATTATTTCTATAATCTCTACTGTTAACCAGGTATTACTTAGAAGTGTGCTGTTCAATTCCATGTATTTGAGTAATTTCTGCGGTATGCTTTGTTTTTAGGAACTAGATTGATTCCACTGTGGTCAGATAAGATACAGGGGATTATTTAAATCCCCTTCTATTTGCTTGAGTTCCTTGCATGAATTATGTTATAGTCTATTTTGAATAAAGTTCCTAGAGCTCCTGAGAAGAATGTGTACTGTCTTGTTTTAGGGGAAATACTTGATAGGTGTCAGTTCTGCTTGAAGTATATCCTCATTTAATTCGGTAGCTTCTATGCCAATCCTCTGGTTGGTAGACTTGTCCTTTGGTGAGAGTGGGGTGTTAAAGTCTCCTAGTATTATTGTGTTAGGATCTACTTTATTCTGTAAATTTGAGAGTATTTGCTTAACATATGTGGGTCTGCCAATGTTTGGGGAATATAAGTCAATAATGGTAATATCCTCCTCTTGGATTGTTCCCTGTTTTAATATGTAGTGTCCTTCCTTGTCTTTTTCTATTGATTTTAGTGAAAAGTTTATTTTGTCCGATATCAGGATTGCTACACCTGCTTTCTTACTGGGGGCATTTGATTAGTAGATCCTTTTCCAACCCTTCACTCTGAGTTTCTTTGTATGTTTGGCTGAGAATTGGGTCTCCTGAAGGCAATAGGTGGATGGGTCATTTTTTTTATCCAATCTGCAGTTCTTTTTCTTTTGATTGGTGAATTAAGACTGTTAATATTAAGAGATAGTATGGAGAGATGCACTGTGGTCCCTGTCATTCCTGTTTTCCTCAGTTTTTCTTCATACCTTTCCTCCTGTGCTTGCTCAGTTAGACTTCTATTAATGCCTGTCTGGGTGCGGGTCCCTGTTCCTGGTTGCTTTCTTTAGGTTGTGTTTCCCTTCATTAGTATTCTTTGTAATGCTGGCTTAATGTTTATGTATTCATTTAGTTTTTCTTTGCTATTAACATTTTTCTGTTCTCCAGCAAATGTGAATGATAGCTTTGCCGGGTATATCAGCCTGGGTTGGCAGTTATTGCCTTTCAGGGCCCATGGTACTTTCCCAGGCCTTTCTTTCATTCAATGTCTTTGTGGAGAGATCTACAGTGATTCTAATTTTTTTCCCATTCTAGTATAGCTCCTTCTACATTTTTTCTGCATGCAAAATTGTTTTCTTATTATTTAGATCTATCATTTTTACTATAATATGTCTAGGAGTGTTTCTCCTAGGATCTTGCATCTTTGGTGTTCTATATGCTTCTGTTATGTAGGTAAGATATTCTTTTTTGAGATGGTGGAAATTTTCACCGATTATCTTGGTGAATAGTTGTTGCAGTCCCTTGCTTTGATATTCCTCAACTTTGTCCACTCCAATTATACAAAAGTTAAATTTCTTGGCACTATCCACTTGCTCTTGGATTTCCTTTGGCATAATTTAAGTGATTTTTCCATATCTGTCATTTTTTGGTCTAGTTGGTGTATTCTGTCTTTTGGATCTGACACTAAATTCCAGTTCGTTCACTCTGTTATCTATGGCTTCCATTGTGGTTTGCATGGAGGAAATGGACTCATTTATGCATTCGATGTTTGTTCTCAAACTACTAATCTCCCCTCTTAATGAGGTGTGTATTGCCTCTATTTTTACACTAATCTCACCTCTTAGTGAAGTGTGTGCTGCCTCTATTTTCGCATGCATCTCCTGTTTGATATCCTGCATCTCTTTTGATATTTTGACCCAGTGTTCTTTACATTTCTGGTCTATTTCTCGCTTTAATTCTTGAGTCATTGCCTCCAACATCTCTTGGATGTAGCTTTTGTCTTCCATTCCTGCTTTGCTCCCACTGGGGCTCTACCCTGAAGTCCTGGGTTTGATTCCTCAGTAACACATAAACTAAAAAAGCTGTTAACCAAGCTGGGACTCAAATCGTAGAGTGGTAGCCTTCAGTGAAAGAAGCTCAGGGACAGTGTGCAGACCTTAAGTTCAAGCCCCTACACTGGCAAAAAAGAAAATCAGAATGAAATGTGTAAAAATATTTTATCACTACGTTTCTATTTTTATGAGAAGATGAAAAAAGAAACAATTAAAGTTTATATATCCAAGTGATTTGGAGCATCCATACCCAATAGTGGTGTGTGAACCTATACAATGTTATCACCATATTGAAAAATTGAATGATATCTCCTGTAGATGAATAAAAGTCCTCTGCATCCATATTGAATAGCCATAAATTACAATGTTTATCCTCTTAGCTTTAGCAGTTATCAGATTTTTATTGAAATTCCAGCTCTGGCATCCTTTTTAATTTCTTTTTATTTTTAAGATGATTTACAGGGATGCTATAGTTATCACAACCTTTCTTTTTTTCTAAGTATAAAATCCAGACTTACCTTAAGGGTTTGGAAGAAGCAAAATGGCTTCTAGAGCGCAGAGCTGATGACATGAAGGGAGGGAGAACATGTCCATAACTGGCCAAAGGGAGACAGAATTTGATGTTTCCTTAGTTTTTAGGTTTGAATGTACAGGAAAGAACCCTCAGGGTAAAGGACAGGTTAAGGACAAAACAATTCCTTGACTTGTACATCAAATGAAGCAGAATGTTCTCTTACATTAGTACACAGAAATGTAAAACTACATATTATCATATGTATATATTTAGGTTAATATCTGAAAAAGTTGCAGAAAATTGGTGTTGTTTATACCATTGATTACTACTAAAGGATGAGATTATAAGAGAAATGTGTTTTGTGTGTGTGTGTGTATGTGTGTGTGTGTGTGTGTGTGTGTGTGCGTGCATGCATGCACTTTGCCATAAGTGAGAAATGGAGTTTGAACTAGTCTTCTCAGTAATTTTAGTGTTTTTGTTCAAGGTTATTACTCTACCCCTTGAGTCACATCTCTATTTTTGGATTTTGGTTGGTTAATCAGATATAATTGTGTCTCAAATTTTTTGACCAGCAAGCTTTAAATGAGAACCTACAAATTTCAGACTCCCTTGCAACTAGGATTAAAAACATGAACCACTGGGGACTAGCAACTTTCTACATTAACCATTTTGGCATGCGTGAATTTTAAAGTAAAACAAATGTAATTTTTGAAATAATAATGCCTAAAAGAACTAAAAACCAAATCTCAGAATGGGAAGTTACTGAATCCAGGATAAAATAAAGTTTTTAGATTGGGCACAGAAACAACTGCATTTTTGGAACAAGAGACCATCCATCAGGCTCCACAACAAGCATTATACATAGCAATTTCCACATTATGATAAAAGAAAGTTTAATTATGGTTTAAAAATAATTTTAGCTTGGCACTGGTGGCTCATGGCTGTAATCCAAGCTACTAAGAAGGCTAAGATCTAAAGATAATAGTTCAAAGACAGCACTGGCAAGAAAGTCCATGAAACTATTTTTTGCCAGACCCGGGCTTGAATTCCTGGCCTGGGCTCTGTCCCTCAGCTCCTCAGCTCAAGGCTAGAGACCTACCACTTGAGCCATAGTGCCACTTCCGGCTTTTTCTGCTTATGTGGTGCTGAGAAATTGAACCCAGGGCCTCATGCATGCCAGGCAAACACTACCACTGTGCCAACTTCCCATAACTACATGAGATCCTTATCTCCAATTAACCATTGGAAAACCAGAAGTGACGCTGTGGCTCAAATGGAAGAGCACTTGCCTTAAGTGCAGGGAAAATGTCCAGGCCCAGAGTTCAAGCCCCATACAAACTACTACTACTTCTCCTCCTAATAATAATAATAATTTTATGATATTGTTAATGTGTTGTATAGAATGGCTACCATTTCATAACAGTAATTTTCATTTTACAACAAATCATCAAAGAAACAACTGCCCAATAAATTAGTTGGCTAAAGACTTAAAGAGAAACTTCTCTGAAGAGGAAATACAAATGGCCAATAGACTCATGAAGATATGCTCAACCTCTCTAGCCATAAAAAGAAATGCAAATCAAAATAACATTTAGATACCACATCACCTAAGTTAGAATGGCTATAATCAAGAACTCTAATAGCAGCAAATGCTGGAGGGGATGTGACCAGGAGGGAACCCTACTGCATTGTTGGTGGGAGTGTAAACTTGTTCAATCACTTTGGAAAGTAGTATGGAAGTTCCTCAAGAGACTCCACATAGAGCTCCTCTATGACCCAGCAATCCCACTTTTGGGCATTTAACCAAATTAAAACAAACAAGACCATACTAAAGCTACCAGCACAACTGTGTTTATTTCAGCATTATTTACAATAGCTAAGATATGGAACCAACCCAGATGCCCCTCAGTAGATGAACGGATGACAAAAATGTGGTATATATCCACAATGGAATTCTATACCTCCACTAGAAAAAAATGACATTTTAAAGTAGATCTATGGCAAGTGGTAGAGCACTAGCCTAAAGTAAAACCAAAACAAAACCAACAAAAAGAAGACTAGCACACATAAAAAAATCTAAGTGACATAAATTCAGTTCTGAGTGTTTCTGGTCCTCACCTCAACTTCCTAATGGGATGCAAATACGGGAATTTAAATTATTTTTTATTTTTAAAAATAGATTAAAATTTTAATCATAATGAAGAATTTTCATATGGTCAAACAATTATTAAATCTCGAAATGAGGCTAGCTCACTGTATGTTGTCATGTGCAGAAACTTATTGGTTGGATTTAAAAACCCTGTGATAGTTTCTACTTGCCACGACATAATTTTGGTTCAAGTTAAAGTACTTGGCATAAAAGAAACCTTTATTTTTAAGATATGAAATCTCTTCATAAATCACTGCAGTTGAGGACTGATTTCTATTGTGTTTAATTTGTTCATGTCACTCAATGATAAAGTACCATAAGATAACACATTCATTCACTCATAGCCTTTCAACAAAACTTAAGTAGTCTGGCTAGCATGGAGGGTATCACATGGGAAATGTAGCTTGCAAAATGGCAACAGAGGAAGGGGAGGGGAGAATTCAGATCACAGCAACTCACTTTGGTTGAATTGGTATCCCTGATGTGAATGTTGATGTCAAAGACCTCACCACTAAGCGTTCAAAAGTTATGATGTAGGACAATCCCTTCCCCTCCACAGCTGTATAAAGTGAAGCAAACTCTGTGTCCTACTCCTGTAGCACAAAAAATGCTTATAACATCTTAAGGATTTGATTTTAGAGTATGACTATAACACTAGGAAAATAAAAAAATAAAAATCTGATGTAATCTAATACACTGGAATAAACTATCCTTACGATGCTCTGCGCAGTTGGAGAGAGATTAAAAGAGATATTCTTAATTCTGTGATAATTTCTACGACAGAAAATGATTACTTTAAACACTTTTTCTGGGACATCAAAGCTGGAATCTGAAAAGACATTGTTCCTAAAGCAAAAATTGAGAATTGTAACCCATACTCCACATCCCCTGAAATTAATTATTTTGGTCATGCAGGTTTATCAGCCAATATATAAAGACTCATACTTTTAAAATCATATCATATTTGATATCAAAGCCTTTTTTATTTCAATTTTGTTTGTTATTTTGGGAAAAGAGTCTAAGATTTTAGACAGCTTCAGTATTAAGTCAGATAATTCATATCTAATATATTAGATCATAGCCTAATCATCACTGCTTTTTGAAAGCCTTGCTTTATTTCTAGACATTCCTATATTTTCCTTCAAGGTATCTGTCTAGCATTCTCTTCTTTTTTTCTGGTCCTGGGTTTTGAGCTGCTTTTATTCAAAGTTTGTGCTCCACCACTTGAATCACAGTGCCACTTCCAGATTTTTCTGTGATTAATTGGAGATAAGAGTCTCTTGGATTATAGGTGTGAGACATCAGTGCCCAGGCATTCTCAGAAGTGGACTGTGGCTCTAAGTTGTAGAGTACTAGCTTTGAGCAAAAGAGCTCAGGGACAACATCCAGGCCCTGAATTCTCACCCTATATCCAGAAAAAAGAAAAGAACAGAAAAAAAGGGGTAGAATCTTTAAGAGATGATCATGGAGGAGAATGCTGCCCTCATAGACAGATGACTTCATTATGAAAATGATCCTATTGCAAAATCAGTTCCATCTTATCCTCTCAGTCTCTCATTTATGCTCTTTTTCCTTTCTACCTTCCTTCATGGGGAGAGACAGAAAAAATACCTGTCACATATGTGAACACAATGCTCTTGAAATTTCTAATACCGTAAGCCAAATAAAATTTCATTGCTCATAAATTAACCAGTCTTTGAGCATTCCCTTTATTTAAAAGTATGTTTTAAAACTTTTAAGACTTTCTAAAATAGTTATTTCAATTTTCATAAAAAATCTAAAATTTTAGCAAACCAAGCTTTAATTTTCTCATTTACAAGAAAACCAATCAGTATTCTAAGCTGGGAACCAGAAATCCATGCCTGTGATCCTTACTACTCAGAAGGCTGACATCTGAGGATAGAAATTTAAAGCTAGCATGGGCAGGAAACTCAATCCTGAGACCCATTTCCAATTAAGCAGCAAAAACACCAGAAGTGGAAGTGTAGCTCAAGGGGTAGAGTACCAGGCTTGGTTGGAAAAAAATTAGGGAGCCCACTGAGGTCAAGTTCCACTAAGGCCACACACACACACACACACACACACACACACACACACACACACACACAAATATATATTCTACCGTTTGGGTATTTTAATATACAGAACTGCAAAAATTGCTATGACTAAACAATAAGATTTTTTTTGTTGGTTATAGGACTTCACCTCTGTGCCTAGGCGTTGTCCCTCAGCTCTTCAGCCCAAGACTAGTGCTCTTCTATGTAAGCCACAATACCACTTCCAGGTATCTTGTGGTAAACTAGAGATAAAAGTCTCATGGACTTTACTGCCCAAGCTAGCTTTGAAGCATGATCCTCAGATTTTACCCTTCTGAGTGGCTAGCGTTAGAGGCATGAGGCACCAGTGCCTAGCAACTATAACATTTCTAAAGCATGTATTTCCCTCATATATACAGCAATTCTTATATTGCTGGAAAAAACTAACTGATTAAGTTTTGATGACTTAATAATCTAGCTCCTCTAGCTAAGAAAAGAACTATAGATGTTTAAGATGTTTCATTGTAATAAAGAAATACCATAATTTTACTGGAAATAAGAAGCACATAGACTTTCTTACCTAGGCTGGTTTTAAACCATGATCCATGATGCTCAGATCTTAGCTTCCTGAGTTGCTAGGATTATAGGCATGAGCTACTGATACTCTGTTTGACTTATTTCTTTGTTATGTACAAGACGTTATGTCAAAAACCGAACTTTACAACTTTGGCGGGGGAAGGGGTGGATGCGGGAGTGTAGGGCAGAATGGGGAGATGGGAAGGGATGGGAAGTGGAAAACAAAAGAAGAGGTAACAATGCTTGATATGTACTCATTACCTTGCCTATGCAATTGTAAACCCTCTGTACAGTATTTTCACAATAAAAAAATAACAAAGACAATGTTTACACTGGCTAGAAGAGAAAAAGCGACCAAATGTATTAATCAAAGGTCAGGACACTAAAAAGAAACATGTGTAAAATGAAAAATATCTGCCCTATCAGTGCTTTAGAGGTTAGTGGAGCTTACTTACAGGTAAATAGTAACTCCTAGATGCTCCATTATCACATGCTACTACTTCTTCCATCGATCTCTGGGTACACAGCAAAACACAAGTGCAGTCACTGAATTAGAACTTTTTTAACTTCTTCTAATTTAAATGCATTCGGATTAAAGGGAAAGAAACACCCTACATATTTGTTAAAGAATGTTGCATAGCCTTACCAAATGAAATGGGAGGCACTGGTGAACCCCAGGCTAAAGTGTACACAGACTTCTTATGGTACACCCTGGAAATCTGTGGACGTCTTTGGAGTGGAAGGTTGTGCAGAACAGAGGAAGATTTAAAAGTTAAAAAGCAATAGTGAAAATAAACAATGTTTTACGAAAATGATTTTACTACAAACTCATTTATTCTTTTAAAAATCATTTCAGAACCTTCTTCAGTTGATTGGAAAAAAATATTTAATATATGAAGTAAGCCAAAATATAGAAAAACTAGCCCTAAATATACCTTATCTAGAAAACATAGTCAGTTCTCAACCAGTGTGGGATTGTTTTGTTTTGTATTGTTTTGGGACTTGGACTCTAGGCCTGGGTGCTGTCCCTCAGCTCTTCAGCTTAAGGCTAGTGCTCTACCACTTGAACCACAACACCACTTCTGGTTTACTTCTTGTTTTCTTAGAGGTCTGTTGGAGATAATAGTCTCACAAACTTCCCTGCCTGGGCTGGATTTGAATGGCGATCCTCAGATCTCAGCCTCCTAAGTAGCTAGGATTATAGGTGTGAGCCACTGGTGTCTTGCTTATCTGTCCCTGGAGGCAGCCTATTTCAAAATTACCAAGTATTCTAATACAGCTGTAGCATTGCTGAAGTATAAATACTATGACAACTAGAAATTTAAGAAGCTACTAATCCTACCTGTCAGGATGGTGATAATTATTTTAAGTTATTGCTTAGCCATATATCATCACTATTCAAATATATTCTTAATTTGACAAGATTTGAGTATAGACTGATTTTCCAAATTGACTATCTTTTTAAGGAAATTTTTTCTAGTGATGTGTGTCAGTAAAGCATGCTTTAGACAAAATCGCTATACTATATGACTTAAAATACAGAGTATCTTGTAGGTATCGTTTTAGAACTCTAAAATCAATGACTAAACCAGCTCTGTCATTATTTTTATGTACCTCACAAATTGATAGGAATCATTGTATACAACGACCCAGATTTTCTTCAGCAAAGACATAGAATAAAGTATCTGGATTGGATGCCTAAAAATAAAGCAATATCATTTCCCCATTTACATTATTAGTGTTAGTCCTGAAAATTCACCGTATAATATTTTAGTAATAAAATTATTTAGCAATTTTGTGATGATACAGAATTATTTGATGAATGGATCAAGAAAATGTGGTATATATACACAATGGAGTTCTATGCCTCCATCAGAAAGAATGACATTGCCCCTTTGTTTGGAAATGGAAAGACTTTGAAAAAATTATATTAAGTGAAGTAGTCCAGGTGCAAAGAAACATAGGTCCTATGGTTTCCCTTATTTGCCATAACTAAGATGTGTCTGAGACATATGCAGAAAAGGTCAGATAAGTTGATGTTAGGTGAAATGGACCCCAAGATAAGTATTCAATTTTTTTTTCTTTCTTGCCATTGTTTCTAACATATTTACAGAATTATTTAAATTTACACTGTTTTAAGTTGTTTACTTTTCTGGAATGGTTCCCATACTTGTCCTTTTTTAAATTAAAAAAAGGTATAGAATTCGTTTGGATATAGGTTCTACTTGAAAACTTAAAAAAATGTAAAGTGGATGCCAATTCTCATTCCTGTAATCACAAGCTTATAATATCGTGGTTCCAACGCAGCCCAAGAAGGAAAACCAGTGAGACTCTTATCTCCAATTAACCATCAAAAGCACAAAAGTGAAGCTATGGTTGAAGTGGCAGAGCACTAACCTTGAGGATAATAGGTCAGAGAAAGTGTCCTGGATCAAAGTTTAAGCCCCTGGAAAGCTATACCCTCACCAAAAACAAAATCATACACAGGACTGGGATTCAGCTTAGCAGCTTAACATGCATGAGTTTTATCCCTAAAACAAGGAAAGGGAGGGATTGTGGAAGCGATTAGGGGAGGGAAGAGAGAAGGAAGGAGGAAAGGAGAGAGATAACTGCATATAGAAAAGAGGGTAGCTCTGCATAATAAATGATGTTCACTAGGGAAAAAGGTCAGGCAAACATTTTCTGTAAAGATCAGAGTAAGTATGTCCAGACATTGGGAGCCACATGGTAAGCTGTCAGTATTCCATTCTGCTGTAGCAGTATGACAGAGGACACAGATAGAATGAGTGCATTAAAACTTTACTAACATTCCCTGAAACTTGAATTCTATTTTTATTTGAAATATGGCTATTGAAACTGAGTGAATGTTTGGTTTTATGTAATTTTGCTTACTTTAAGTATTGTCACTTACAGCTTTGTGGCTCAATTGATTATAACATGTCTGGCTTCTGATGAAGTCTTTAAAGCACCTCAAAAGTCAGCCATCAATAGAAGCCATTGAAGTCACTCAGCTTTTTGGTAGTCACAATAAGAAAAACTAGAATAATAAATAAATAAAAGCCTACATTTAAAAACACCAAGGGAGCTTTTATCGAAATTCAGCATAAATTATCTTGTATTTAAACCATAATCCTCAGATCAGCATTCTGAGTAGCTAGGATTACAGATGTGAACCACTAGCATGTGATTGTTAGTTTTCTTAAATACCAACACAGCATTGTATTTTATATTGGACTCATCTCCATTCCTGCACTCAGCCATCACTTGGACCTAAGAACTACTGTAATGGATGAGGAACTCTAGGCCTACTTTGTAGTTGGTAGGAAATACAAGAAGTAGAGAAATCAGATAGAACTCACCATAAGAAAATAAATGGGGAAGCTGGGTGCAGGTGGCTCACACATGTAATCCTAGCTATTAGTGAGGCTGAGATCTGAGGATTGCAATTCAGAGCTAGCACAGGTAGGAAAGCTAATGAGATTCTTATCTCCAATTAACCACCAGAAAACCAAAAGTGGGCATTGGTTCAAATGATAGAGCACTTGACTTGAGCTGAAGAGCTCAGGGACAGCACTAAGACTGACAAAAAATTAAATAAAAGAAAAACAAATCGGCGTCCATAGCCAATGGCTCACATCTGTATTTCTAGCTTGTCAGAAGTCTGAGATCTGAGGATCAAGGTTCAATACGAGACTGGGAAGAAAATCTATGAGATTCTTATTTCCAATTAAGCACTGAAAACCATAAGTGGCAATGTAACTCAAAGTGGTAGAGCACTAGCCTTGAGCACAAAAGCTCAGGACAGGATCCAGGACCTGAGTACAAACCCCACAACCAACAAAAAAGGAAAACGAATGAGAATCCACCTTAACGAAATAGCTAGGTGAGTAAAATATAAAGAATATCTTATTTAAAAACTAATTTAGAATATTTTGACTTAAAGGGCAGTATCATGAAAAGGAAAGACTGGGGTGGCATGTTATTTTATTTTATTTTATTTTAATTTACTTATTTATTTTGGGAGTGGAATAGGGCTTGAAATCTGGGCTGGGCACTGTGCCTAAGCGATTATGCTTGTCTAGTGCTCTACCACTTCACCCAAACCACCACTTCCGCTTTTCTGGTGGTTTACTGGAGAAAAAAGTCTTACGAACTTTCCTGCCTGGGCTGGCTTTGAATCACGATCCTCAAATCTAAGCTCCTGAGTAGCTAAGATTATAGGCATGAGCCACCAATGCCTGGCTGGGATGAAAAGAGTACTAAAAACAAAAGAGACATAACAACATGAAATGAACCTTAATGAAAAATTAATTTGAAAATTTAATTTGAAAAATAGCAAGAATAATATCTGTCTCAAACAAAGAGATGTGTATCTGTATTTGATATAATAACAGTATTATGAAAATATCATTAATTTTCTTAAGTATAATGAAGGTATAATGGTCGATAATGGAAGAATATTCTTAAAATTTAACTTTGTTCCATAAACATCTGTGTGTTTATATAGGAACATACAGATAAAAAAGTAAGGAAAAAATGTCAAAAATTTTAAAAAGAACAAAGGCACTTTTTTGGTGGTTTTATTTTATTTTATTATATATATATATATATATATATATATATATATATATATATATATATATATATATATATTACCAGTACTGGGTCTTGAATTCAGGTCTGCTTGCTCCTGCTTGGTTTTGTCACTCAAGGATAGCAATCTATTATCTGAAACACAACTCTGTTTCAAACTTTTTATGCTTAGCTCAATATAAGACTCTAACCCTTGCAGGGTCTGGTTTGAACCTTTATCTTCAGATCTCAGTATCCTGGCCAGTGACAATTACAAGCATGAGTGACCAAATGCCTGGCCTAAGTATGATTTTTAAGAACCAAGTACGTGAAGGACTTTGCTCACTGTGATCAGAAAGGAGGAAGACCTAGCCCTTGCCTACAAATTCACAGAATTTCTTGTTTGGGCTAGCTTTGAACATAGCCTCCTGAATAGCTAGGATAAGATTTGAGCCACCATAACCTAACTTAATATGTGACTTTCAACTTCATAAACGCATGATAGTTTTTGAAAGAGAATGAGTTCATTTTGGTGGTTTGCAAATGCCAAATTACTACAAAATGAAAAAAAAAACATAATTTATTGTTATTATTAAGGTATTGTAAGGTGTTCACAATTCAGGAAATGTATACATTTCTCTGTTTCCCCTTAAAACCCAATGAAAAGATATTTTAAAAATAAATTTCTGAGCAAGGCAGCAGTGGCTAAGGCCTGTGATACTAACTAGCAAGAAGGCTGAGATCAATAATCTAGGTTTAAAGCCAGACCCAGAAGAAAACTCAGGGAGACAATTATATCCAATTAATTATTTTAAAAAAACAGGAATTGTAGCTCTGTCTCAAGTATTAGAACACAAAAGTCCAGGTAATGACCCAGAACATGAGTTCAAGTCTCAAGTTTGGTTGTATAAATAAATAAATAAATAAATATCTCAGGCCAATTACCTATAACCCTAGCTACTTAGGAGGCTAAGACCTGGGCGTAGATTTTCAAAACCATCTTGGGCCAGAACATTTGTTAATAATCTTTATTTCCAATTATCCATGGAAACCTGGAATGGGAGTGGTTGATCAAGTAGTAAGTGCTTACCATTGTACCCTCAGTTCCAGTCGTAGGATTGGCACCAAAATAAATAAGTAAATTTATTTATTTTTGAGTTTTGAATCTTAGTCAGCATGGTAGATTTTTTGAAAGTCTTTCAGATAATAATGATGTGCATATATGTTTATTAACTCAAAATTGAATTCATGCTGATATTTTCCTCAGTCATTTGAGTAATAAATAAGCATTATCAAGTTCTTACTTGTTGAAATAGTTGTCATACAATCCCACTTTTCCATCATCAGTTCAAAAAGCCCAACAAACCTCTTTGTCTGGGTGCCAGCACCTAGAATGGAGTTTCTGGGCTGGGAAGGTGGCTCAGTGGAAGCGTGTTTGCCTTGCATGCATGAGCCCCTGGGTTCGATTCCTCAGCACCACATAAGCAGAGAAAGCTGGAAGTGGCACTATGGCTCAAGTGGTAGAGCACTAGCCTTGAGCTGAAGAGCTGAGGGACAGCAACCCATGACCATAAATAGAGTTTCCCATGCAAACTTCCTATACTGAACCAAGAAAATACCAACAAACTAAACAAAGGAATAACATAAAAGTAATCAGAAGTCTTCCAACAAGAAAGAGTCCAAGACCAGATGGATTCATTACTCAATTCTATAAGACATTTTATTTTGTGCAGTCTTAGGGCTTGAACTCAGGGTCTGAACCTGTCTCAAAGCTGTTTTTGCTCGAGGCTAGTTTTAGTACTAGTGCTATATCACTTGAGCAACCATGCCATTTCTGGCTTTTCTGTGTATGTGGCATTGAGGAATGGAACACACGGCTTCATGTGTACTAGGCAAGCATTCTACCACTAACCCATCTTCCAAGCCCACTATAAGGCTTTTAAAGATGAAGTAATACTAATCCTCCTCAAGCTTTTCTGTGAAATAGACGCAATAGGGAGCAAACCCAAACTCATTCTATGAATCCAATATTACACTCATCCCAAAACTAGGTAAGGATCCAACAAAACAAGCGAATGAATGATCAATTTCTCTGATGAACATAGATGCAAAACTCCTCAATAAAATATTAGCCAACAGAACCCAGAAACAAATACAAGTCATAAAAATATGACCAAGTAGGCTTCATCCCACAGATGCAAGGTTGATTTAATATATACAAATCAATAATTCACATCAGTAGAGCCAATATCAAGAACCACATACTCATCTCAGTCGATGCAGAACAAACCTTTGACAAAAGACCACGCATTGACATTAAAAGCTCTGGAGAAACAAGGAATAGAAGGAACATTCCTTAAAACAATAAGAGCCATAGACAACAGGCCATACTAAATGGGGAAAACTAAAACTATTTTCCTTAAAATCAGGAACAAGGCAAAGCTGCCCCTTCACTCCCCTCCTCTTCAATCTATACTGGAATTCTTAGCCAGACCAATAAGGAAAGAAAAGGACATTAAAGGAGCCACACAGAGTACGCAAAATTTAAACTAACGGTATTTGCTGATGACCATTTCTTATACTTGAGGACCCAAAAGCTCAACTCCCAAACTCCTACAGCTAATTAATACATTTGGCAAAGTATCAGAATGCAAAATCAATGCATAAAATTCAGTAGCCTTGGCCAGGCACCAGTGGCTCATGCCTGTAATTCTAGCTACTCAGGAGGCTGAGATCTGAGGATCGTTGTTCAAAGCCAATCCAGGCAGGGAAGTCCATGAGTCTCCAATTAACCACCAGAAAACTGGAAGTGGCGCTTTTGCTCACCTTGAGGTGAAGAGATGAGGGACAGCGCCCAGCTCAAAGTTCAAGCACCACGACCCAAAACAACAACAAATGGTTACTGAACCATTCCTTGGGCAAAGAATATACAAGCAGAAAGGGAAATAATGAAAATGACACCATTTGCAAAAGCTTCAAAAAAATATTAATTAACGTAACCAAAGATGTAAAAATTGCAAAAATCTAAAGAAAGAAATCAAAGAGTATATCAGAATATGCAAAGACCTTCCATGTTCATGGATAGGTAGAATATTGTGAAAATGGCCATAATGCAAAAAATTGACATAAAATTCAAAGCAATCCCCATCAAAATCCCAATGATGTACTTTACTCAGATAAATGAAAGAATCCAAAAGTTCATATGGAAAAAAAAAAAAAAAAACAGACCAAGAACAGACAAAGCAATTCTTGGCAAAATAAGCCATTCAGGCAGTACCACTATACGAGACTTCAAGTTCTACTAAAGAGCCACAATAACAAAAACAGCTTGTTATCGGTATAAAAATTGTTTCTAACATATTTATAAGATGATTTCTATGTTGCTTTGTATGTCCTTCCCCAATGATATAACTCCTGCTTTCACTGTATTTGATGTTGGTATAATTTGTGGAGGGGAAGGGCAAAAACAAATCATTTAACTAGAGATACAGGCATAACCATTGCAACAATGAGATGTACAAGTAGTTATGTCGAAAAACAAACATTACAACTTTGGTTGGGGGGGGAAGTAGCGGGTGGGGGGGAGAATGGGAAGGAATGGGAAAGGGGATACAAAGAACAGGCAACAATGCTTGTTAATAAATGTATTCATTATCTTGTCCATGTAATTGTAACTCCTCTTTACGGTATTTTCACAATAAAAAAAGAAAAATACAAAAAAATAAAAAAGATCCGAAGACCAATGGAAAAGATTATATTAAGTGAAGTAAGTCAGGCCTAAAGAAACATAGGTCTCATGGTTTCCCTCATTTCTAATAACTAGTATACATCAAGCAGAGATCTGAGGGACAAGCAGAAAAGTTCAAAAGCTATGTACATATGACCCAATAAGATGATGTTAAGAGAAATGAACCTCAAGATAGGGACCGAAGTGTTTTTTTCTTCTTCTTCTATTGTTTCTAACGTATTCACAATATACCATGTGATTTTTTTTTTGTTTCTTTGTATGTTCCTCCCCCATCGTAAAACCCCTGTTTTCACTCTATTTGATGTTGGTGCCTTGCAACTTTTATATACACTTTTCTATTTTGGGGAGGGGAAGGGAAAAACAAAATGCTTAAATAAAGATATAGGTTGACCCATTGTAATAATGAGATGCACAATACACTATGTGGAAAAATGACCTTTACAATTTAGGCCGGGGGTGGGGTGAGAGTGTAGTTTTGGTGATGGGAGGAAAGGGATGGTAGGGAAAAACAAAGGAGGAAGTAACAATGATGATAAGAAATATACTCATTACCTAGCTTATGTAAATGCTGTGATCTGAGGATAATTGTTCAAAGCCAGCAGGGACAGGGAAGTCCATGAGACTCTTATCTCTAATAAACCACAAGAAAATGGAAACCGAAAATGTGGCTCAAGCACTAGCCTTCAGCTGATAGCTGAGGGACAGCGCTGAGACCCAGAGTTCAAGCCTCACGACCGACCACATACACACACACACACACACACACACACACACACACACACACACACACGCACGCACGCACGCACACACACACACACACACACATACACAAATCACAGCTTCTTCAAATATTCCTGTTGGGGCAACTTGGCAGCCATATACAGAAAACTAGAAGTGGATCTGTGCTTTCACTAGCATCAACTAAAAATGGATTAACTACCTTAAAATCAGCCAAACTACTGTAAGACATAATAGTGATGATATTAGAACTTATATGTACAGGCAGGAACTTCCTGAATAGAGTTCCTGGGGCAGAACAGATAGGAGATAGATCCAACAAATGGGACTACGTTAAAGGAAAAAAAAAATTCTGCACAGGCTAGGACATAGCCACTAAACTAAAAAGACAGCCACGGAATTGGCAAAAGATATTTACCTGCAACACATCAGACATAGGGCTAATATTCAATGTATAAATGGATCTCTGGAAAGTACCCCTCCAAAACCTCATAAACCAATTACTAAATGGGCAGGGGAGCCAAGAAGAGACTTCTCAGAAGAAAAAGTAAAGAATGGGAAAGAAACATATTAGGAAAGGTTCCTCATCTCTCGCCATAAAGAAAATGTAAATCAGAGCAATCCTGAGATACAATCTTACCCAAATATTCTGAATTCTGACAACAAATGCTGATGGGGAAGTGGAGAAAAGAGGAATCCTACTGCACAGCTGGTGGGAATGTATACTAATACAGCAACTCTGGAAAGCAGTCTGAAAGTTGCTCAAAAATCACAACACAGACCTTCCCTAATACCCTCCCTACAGCCATACCACTTGTAGGCATCTACCCTGAGCATCATGAACCAGAATATGGCAAGGACACTTGCATAACCATGTTCCTTGCTGCTCAATTCACAGTGACAAGA
This sequence comes from Dipodomys spectabilis, assembly GCF_019054845.1. NCBI lineage: Eukaryota > Metazoa > Chordata > Mammalia > Rodentia > Heteromyidae > Dipodomys > Dipodomys spectabilis. The sequence goes on from NW_024870866.1 coordinate 1,121,534, forward strand.
TATGTACACACCCAGATGCCCCACAATAAATGAATGTATCCAATAATTATGCTATTTATATACAATGAAATTTTACAGACAGAGACATTAGAAAGAATAAAATAATGTCATTTGCAGGGAAATGGAAGGAACTAGAATAAATCATGTTAAAAAAGTTAAGCCAAGATCAAAGAGACAAATGGCACATTTTCTTCCTGATTATGTGGAAGTTAGATTTAAAACACAATGGGATATGAAAACTGTACAGGATTCTAGGCATCATGTATAGTGAGTACAGTAGGGGAAAGCCTTTGTAGAAAATCACCAAGTTATAATACACAAGCACCTCTTCTTATGTATATAAAACAATATATATATATATGCATATGCATATATATATATATACTAAATTGAATTGTAAAGATAAAGAAACAAGGAACTTTTCTTAATTTCTCTTTTCATTTTCTGATGACTCTGTATTCTTTACCCAATATACACTATATATGCATGCATATCTGATGGAAGATGGGAGAAGGGCACAGAATCAGTGGAAAGTGGATGAAAAATTGCAGCCGCGGAGCCCACTGGCTCTACTGGACATTGATGAAAGTGAACCATGCAACTTGCGGATCGACATGGGAGGGAGAGAATGGAACAGAATGGGGGAACAGATTAGACTATGTAAAAGGAAGGAAATATACTAGCTACCTGACATGCAGAAAGATAACCTTGCTGTATATCACCGCTAAAACAACAATATTTTTTCAAAAAGAAGAGAGCTCCCAAATGAGAACATACGAGAAAAGGGAAATAAAGAGCAGATAATCATGTTTTTGTAAGGTCTTGGTACCTGATAGTTTCAATCATTAGCTTTTTTCCTACCAACTGAGTCATACTTCTAAACCCAAAAGTCCTTATAATATTCAATTTTTTCCCTTGATTTCTTCACATTTTCTATTTACTTTTTGTTTTGTGTGTGTGTGTGTGTGTGTGTGTGTGTGTGTGTGTGTGTGTGCCAGAAATGGAGCTTGAACTCGGGATCTAAGTGCTGTTCCTGAGCTTTATTTTTGCTCGAGTGCACTCTACCACTTGAGCCAAATCTTCACTTCTGGATTTTCTTGTGCAGTTTATTGGAGATAAAAGAATCACAGAGACGTTTTACCATCATTAGATTCAAATCATTATCTTCAGATCTCATCCTCTGGGTTACAGCCATGAGCCAAGTTACCTGGCTTATGAATTGTCGTTCTTTTTTAACAAGCTGGTGCCAGTGGCTCATGCCTGTAATCTTAGCAACTCAAGTGGCTGAGATCTGATAATCGAGGTTTAAAGACAACCTGTGTAAGATAGTCTGTGAGTCTATGATCTCATTAACTGGTTACCAAGAAACCAGAAGGAGCACTGAGATTCAAACTGGTAGAGTGATAGCCTTGAGCACAAAAGAGCAGGGACTGCAACCAGGCCCTGAGTTCAAGCACCACATAAAAAAAATAAGTAAAAACGAATTTGCAATCACTTGTGATCTCAACATCCTCAATTCGTGGTTTATTTAAAGCCAATTTGCATCTCAGTTTGCACTTATTCGGAGTGTAACTAAACTTGTATAACTGTTAAAAGAAAAAAATGAGCAGCTGTGTGCAGGTGGCTCACGCCTGTAATCCTACCTTCTCAGGAGCCTGAGAAATGAGGATGGTGGTTCAAAGCCAGCCTGGGCAGAAAAGTTCCCATGAGACTCCTATTACCAATTAATCCCTAAAAAACAAGAAATGGCACAGTGTTTTAAACTGGTATGCTATACTCCTAACCTTGAGCAAAGGAGCTCTGGGACAGCAACCATGCCCTGTATTCAAGCCCCATATCTGTAGGGAAAAAAAAAGAGTTCAGTGCTGGGAAGGTGGCTCAGTGGTAGAGTTCTTGACTTGCATGTACGAGCCTCTGGGTTTAATTCCTCAGTACCACATGAGCAGAAAAAGCCAGAAGTGGCACTGTGGCTCAAGTGGTAGAGTGCTAGCCTTGAGCTGAAGAGCTGAGGGATAGTGCCCAGGCCAAGAGTTTAGGAACCATGACCCACAAAAGACAAACAAACAACAAAAAGAGTTCAGACATTTAAATGATGTGTGCAATAGACTATCCACTAAAGATGAAAGATTATACGAATGAATTAATAATTAAAATGATCAACATTGTTTTGATTTTATAAGTAGTGGATGTAGCAGAGAAAGTGATAAGAAATAATTATTCATTCTAACCACTCTTGTATTGTTTTAAACTCATTTACTACTTTTAAACTAAAGGAGCACATAAGTATCGTTTTACAGAAAAACAAAAGTTGTACATGTATTTTAACCTGAATTCCACATTTTAAAATTTGCCTTTTAGTAAACAATCAGTATATTTTTATATAAACTACTTGTAATCCCTTTAATACTTCAGGTCAGTCTAGTATTTGATTATATCATAACTCCTCCCTTCTTTCTTTTCTTCATTCCATTCCTTCACATCCTTTCCTCCTTTCTATCCTAGCAATTAAACTCAGGGCTTCATGCATTTTAGGTAGGTGCTCTACAAGGTGAACCATACACCTGTGCTTTTTGCTTTGGTTACTTCTGTTTTGTTAGTCATGTGGCTTGAACTCTGGGCCAGGACACTGTACCTTCACTCTTCAGCTAAAGGCGAGTGCACTACTGTTTGAGCCACAATTCCACTTCTGGTTTTCTATTGGTATATTGGAGGCAGGAGTCTCACAAACTTTCCTGCCTAGACTGGCTTTGAGCTGTGATCTTCAGACCTCAGCCTCCTGAGTAAATAAAAGTACAGGCATGAACCACCTGTGGCCAGCTCTGCTTTAGCCATTTTTATGGCAGGGTTTTCTGTTTATGAGCAGGCCAGAATGGATCACAATCCTTCTCTTTACCCTTTCTGAGTAGATGAAATTAAAAGCACAATGATTTTGGTTCAGATATTGATTGAGATCCAATAAAGTGAATGTTTGCCTAGGCTAGCCTCAAATCCTAATAATCCTCTCTGCAGCTAGCAATTCAAGTGTGAGCTACCATACCTGTCCCAAATTTCTGGTGACTAAAACATATGAACAATGTTTTAATATTTTTAAATGTTGAATTTGGGGACAATGAGTACTTTTACTTGCCTAGTTTCAAATTTCACCAAAAAACCCAAATATTAACTTTTGGTTTCCTACATAGCATTAAATAAGCAGATAAACTTTAACAAGTAATTAACTATTTAATGAAAAAAAGCTAAACAATAATCATCCTTACCACTATAACTTTGGACTTAACAACTTGTCAAACATTGTTTATATCATAGTTGTTTTTTCTGGGCAATATTTTCAATAAACGGATCATTCCACCCCCAAGGTGGATGGCCAAACAGCCTATATCCACAGGAGTGAAAGCCAAGCCATAGGCCAACACACTAAAGGAAGACATGGTCCGGAAGTATTGTAGGTGGCAATGTCCCAACATAAGGGACAGCTTAAATAGAGCTTTTTCTTAGGAAAGATACTCTATTAACCCATACCTCTTCTTCTGGGTTTATCACTGCTTAATTGGAGACAAGTCTCATGGACTTTGTTGCGTGGGCTGGTCTGAAATCATGATCCTCAGATCTCAGGTTCCTAAGCAGCGAGGATAATAGGCATGAGCCACCAATATCTAGATTACTTATTCCTTTAATAAAAATAAAATGTCTATAGCATGGTTTAACAGAGAGCTTGAATCCTTTCCTGAGTCTTAGAGATCTTCTGACTAGAAGCAGAACAGCAAACTGACATGTGGGAAACTGTGTCTACCATATGAAACCATTTTCCAAAAAAGTATCTGGCTCATCAGTTTGGCTTCTGGACTCACAAAATTAACATTCAATTCTCCACTGAAGTAGAGGGTATCCATTGCATGCTCTGCAGCATCATAAATCACTTGCTGGTCATTAAAAACCCCTCTTTTCAATAGGAAATGCTCAAAAAATTCTGTTCATTGAATAATCATGACAACCTTAGGAGATGGGAATTACCAGTATCCAATTGTATATTGTGGTGCTTGAACTCAGGTCCTGTTCCTGATTCACTTTCTAGAACTCTACTTCTTGAACCACAGCTCCATTTCTGTTTTTGTTTTTGTTTAGTTGGTCATGGAGCTTGAACTCAGGGCCTGGGGGCTCTCCCTGATCCACTTTCTAGCACTCCACCACTTGAGCCACAGCTCCATTTCTGTTTTTTTTGTTGTTGTTGTTATTCTTGCTAGTCATGGGGCCTGAACTCTGGAACTGGGTGCTGTGTCTCATCTCTTCAGGTTAAGGCTAGCATTCTACCATTTGAGCCATAGTGTACTTCAGGCTTTTTCTTCTTATGTGATTCTGAGGATTCCAACCGAGGGCCTCATGCATGCAAGGAAAGCACACTTCTACTGAGCCACCTTCTCAGCCCACTTATGGTTTTTGAGGGATTAATTGGAGCTAAGACTCTCATATGACCTTTTCTGCCTGGGCTGGCTTTGAAACACAATCCTTCCATCTCAGCCTCCTGAGTAAGAGTGTAGGCATGAGCCACCTGTTCTTGGCTCCATTCACATTTGTATACAAGTGAATAAAGCTTAGTGATATAGTGTCTTCCTCTTTAACCAAAAGCAGGTAAGAAACCAGAATTTTATTTGAAATTCAGTTGAATCTGAGTCTATATTCTTAACAACCAGGCTGTAAGTTATTTGATCTTTGCACAAGAGTGTTAGTAGATATAGAACACATGTCATGATTTTTCTATTACAAATGGCCCATGACAGATAGTTGGGCATGGTGGTGTAAGCTTGTAATTCCATCACTTGGGAGGCTGAGGCAGAAACACATTAAGTTCAAGGCTGTCTTGGCTATGTAGTGAGATGCCATCTCAGAAGGGCAGAAAGGAAATGGCTCCTGACTATATAAGTCTTAGCAATTACTTTCCCATCTTCTGTGTCAACAAAGAAAAGCCTAAGATTCTCCAAGGCCAAACAGAAAGCATGGCCAAAAAGAATTTCCCAAAATACCTGGATACCAGCTGTGTCGACTCATTCTTGGGCCAATACAGTGTCATCCAAAGCCATTTTTGAACAGTTGGATCTATGACCCCTTCTCCCTCTCTTCAGAAAGCACTTAAGACATTGGCAACTGTAATATTAAGTGACTAGCAAGTGTCACATGGTACCTGAAGACACTAATGGTTCATGGTATACATTCTGTGAATTAGAACTTATTAAGTTTGCTGCCAAAGCTGCATCAGGTGCAGTACCAGTTGGGAGAGGACAGCAGGCTCCATAGCTTGAGCCCTATGACCTACTGAGTGCACCATTGAACCCAGCAGCCCTTCACAAAAGGCCAGGAGAGAAGGCTGGATTGACATAGAACCATACCTTCCTTCTCAGGGGGCCACCATGGTTCGTGAGGCTCCTTTGGTGTGGCATGCTACCGTCACCTCATTTCTGCTTCCTGGAAGGATAAGTCTGATCACATGCCTGTGTCACTTCACTCCCACTTCCGGTCTGGGTGGGTAAGGCCATTTGACTGCACCACCTCACTCTTGCTTCTGGTCTTGGTGAGTGTGGGCTGTGGGCTTTCACCACAACACTCCTGCTTCTGTTCTGGCTGGGTAGTTGCCATTGTCTGTGTCACCTTACTCCTATGTTCCCTCTGGATGAGTGGGGGCCGCATGCCTGTGTCACCTCACTCCTCCTTCCAGTGTGAGTGAGTTGGGGCCTCATGCTTGTGTTACTTCACTCCTGCTTCTGGTCTGGGTGGGTCCAGATTGGCTCTGAGCTTCTTAATCCCTGTAGATGCTGTTTACCCGCATGGATTGCAGCCCAGGCAAAGCATGACATCAAGGGATTAGAATGGCACCTTGTTAGGTTTGAGAACTCTGTTATAAAATTGTGTGTGTGTGTGTGTGTGTGTGTGTGTGTGTATGCACATCATGTGTGTACCCGTGTTCACTGATCTTGGGGTTTGAACACAGTGACTGAGGTCTATCCCTGAGGTATTTGATCAACATAGAGCTCTACTGATTGAGGCACAGCTCAGCATACAGCTTTTTTGTGGTTAATTGAGATGAAAAGTCTACCAGATTTTGCTGTCTGGGCTGGCTTTGAACGACTATCCTCAGATATTAGACTTTTCTGTAGGTATTATGTATAGGTGTGAGCTACTGGAACCTCTCTCTTTGCTCAATTGCTATCCAGAGAGAAATGTGCATGGCAAGCATTCCGGAGGAAAAAGAATTGAATTCTTCCAATGAGCAATGGTGAAAATACTCAGGTTCTAGCCCAGTGTTGGTGGATCAAGCCTGTAATTCTATCAATTCAGGAAGCTGAAATCTGAGAATTGCCGTTAGAAAGTGTGTGGAGGACTGAGTCCTTAAGACTCTTTATCTACAATGAGCCATCACAAAACCGGAAGTTGAACTGTAGCTCCAAGTTGTAGAGAGCCAACCTTCAGTGAAAAAGCTCAAGGAAAGCACTCAGGTTGTGAGATCAAGCCCAGTGACTACAAAAAAAATGAGAAATATACCTGGGTAATCAGTATAAGTTTACCATTTTAAATATCACTTTTCCATTATATTTAGCTCTGTCATAGGTGCATGAATCAAAGGGGAATAAGAAGCTTGGCTAAAAAATATAGGCAGCATTGTGCGGGGGAGGGAGGCAATGTGTGCGTGCATGCACATTTGGCAGTCCTGAGGCTTGACCCTAGGGTTTTCATCTCTTGTTTGGCTTTTTATCCATCAAGGCTGGTATTCTGCCACTTGATCTACAGCTCTATTCCCAGATTTGTTTTTATTGTTAATTGGAGATAACAGTTGTACATACTTTCCTGCCTGTGGTGGCTTATTCTAAAACATGACTATTTTGAATCCTGCTGTAAAAAATGTGTGTGCACACAGCTCTACTATAACACTGACTTAAATTTCTTCAGGTGTATATGTAGGATTTCCTGGGTGGAATTTCCACACTGATTTCTGTTGTGGTTACATTGATTCACTTAATTGCCAACACTGTGTAGAGTGTCTTTCCCCACCTCTTTGCCAGTATTTGTGTTTTCTTTGATAATAGGCATTCTCATTATGCAGAGATGGAACTTCAACATATATTTGATTTGCATTTCCTTGATTGCTAAAGACATTGAATATTTTTCATGTATTCTGTAGACATCTATATTTAATTTGGGACCTATCTAGTCAATTCACTTACCTATTTATTGATAAGATTATTTGTTCTTTTCCCTTAATGTTCTTTGTGTGTTTCATATTTTGAGTCTATACATTCTAGACGTTAGGATTTCTTCTGTTACTCGAAAGGCAGGAGTTTAGGCTTATTTCACTTATTCTTACCAAAAGACACCTTCTAAGCTTCAAGTTATTTAATCTATGATTGATTTAAAAATGAGCTGACAGAATTAACTCTCAGAGTGACTGCCAACAAGTACAAGTTTTGAACTCAGAATTCAGTGTCTACAAAGAGAGATATATTTTAGTATTTTAAATAAAAAAGAGATGTATATTAGTATTTTAAATCAATGAAAGCTAATCAGCTACATTTTCTCAAAATATGTAATTCTAAATATTTCACTACTCTTCAAGGTAAAACTATTGCAAATTTTAGCACAAATTAACAATTTTACGTTCTATTTATTTCCTTGGCAATCATTCAAGCTAGCCAAATTAAAAAAATACTATTTTAACCAGTTGCTGGTGGCTAACATCTGCAATCCTACTACTGAGGAAGCTGAGATCTGAGGATTTCAGTTCAAAGCCAGTCTTCAAGAAACTCTGTGAGACCTACTTCCAAAAAACCACCAGAAAACCAGAAGTGGTGCTGTGGTTCAAGTGGTAGAGCGCTCTCCTTGAGCTGTATAACTGAGGGACTGCCCCCAGACCAAAAGGTCAAGGCCAACAACCAAACAAAACAAACAAAACAAGAAGAAAAAAGAAAAATCCAACTGTATGAAGAGGAATAATCTCCAAGTTTTTATTCAAATTTTTAATGCTTGTGGCAACTGTTTTCATTTGGTAAAAAGTGGACAGCTTATATATGTCATTGTGATAAATTTGCTACTATGTGGTTGCTTTTCTCCTATTTATAGTTTTATTCATCTAACATTATTGAAGATGAAAAATCCATGAAAGGCAAGACATATTATTTGGCAAAACTGGTCAGTTAAAATGACTAGTACATTCTAGTACTTTGGCAAAGAAGCTGTCATTTTTATTCCCTCCCCAGGATTTGAGCAATGAAAAAAAATGTCTTGACTTTTCCAAAAAGTGAGTAAGACGGCTCATATTGAAATAATTAGAAGATAGTGAAAAGAAAGTTTAGGGTGCATAATATGTTTAATTTTTAACCTTTCTCACAAAAAACTTCCAAGAAACTTAACACACATTTGTTATAGATATTTATATCAAAGAGCCCACTGCAGGTGCCTGATACCTATAGTGTGCAACTCAGGAGGATGCGATCTGTGATTGAGATTGGAGCCAGCCTGGAAAAGCAATGATTGCATGGATGATGCCTCTTACTATTATATCAAGTCTTTTCCTCCAATCCTCAAAGTGAAGCTGTCTCCCCACATGACCATCCTTCTGATTTATTGACATTAACTTTTTCTTTTATGGTTTTCTCCAACAGCATGACATGTGCATGGAGGCAGGCCATTCACATCTGTATTCACATCTTTCTCTCTAGTTGCCTACAATAGTGCCTGGTCCTCAGTGCTTAGTAGTCTTGTGTGGAGATGAGCCTGTTCTGCTCATGAAATCTCAAAGTTCAATCAGGAAAGCTCATCAAGCTGTGGTCTTATGGTAAATCATCATTTCTTCTAAATATTATGTTTTTCTCCTTGTGTATCTAAGTCCACCTAAGGGTGAGATCAGTGCCTGACACCTATCGGTTGTGATAGCAAAGGTAGCTATGACATCATAGAAATTTATTGTGAAGCTTCAGGAAGACCTGATAACTGAAGCACCCAAATTGGTAGGTTCCCACAGCCTGGACTACATTCCACATATCTGCCATCAAACCATCATTCATTCTTTGCTGGGCTCAGACTCATCATATGTTTCCCTTCTCTATTTAAAATAACGAAAAATGTGTTTTTGATATGTTATTGAATTATTGAAATGTGCCTCCAACCAAAAAAATAATTCCATTATTGGAATGTAAATATAAGGCATGGATAAAAACAATCATAAAAACTCCTAGGGAAAAGATCAAAAGTGGCAGCTACTACAAAAGTTGTTTCTTAATCTCAGCACTGGTGTCTCACACCATAATCCTAGTATAATGTAAACTAATGAAACTTTTCTTTTTGTACCAGTCCAGGGGCTTGAACTCGTGGCCTGGGCTCTGAGATCATTTGATGAAGCCTAGCACTTTACTACTTGAGTCATAGCCACACTTCTAGTATATTTGGTAGTGTAGTGGAGATAAGAATTTCACCCACTTTTCTACCTATGTTGGCTTCAAACTGTGATCCTCGATGTCAGCCTCTTGAGTAGGATTACAGACATGAGCCACCAGTCTCCAGCTAAAAGTTATTTTTGTAAGATATAAAAGTTTACTTATACAGAGGAAGAAAGGGGGAGGGCGACAGCGGTAGAGGAGGGCGAGGGTGAGGGCAGAGCCTGAGTGTTCCACACATCCCGCACCAGCGCCTCGTGGCACGCCCCACTCTCCTCCCATGGCTGGGACGGCTGCAGTCCTCTTGGTCCTCTCGGTCCTCAGGGGCCTGTCCAGGAGCAGCGGCAGCAGCAGGCAGCCAAAGCGGCCCACCTACCCTGCAACCCAGGCCTGGCCGGCGCGACAGCAGGTGATGGAGTAGCTGGCCGCCAGTGTAGCAGAGAAGCACTGAATGAGCCAACCCTGCCGTCCCAGAGGAGCGCACTCCAGTGCCGCATCCATCAGGCCCGCCGGCTCAATGAGTGAACAGAGTATCTGTCAGGGAAGAGCTACTGCATTGGTTTGTGATGATGCCAATAAAAGTGGGTGCCAGCTGTGGTTCAACTGGGTTCAGCAGAGTTCATATCTATCACCATACAGGCAACAACACATTCAGAGTGCTGGGCAGGAAGATCCAGGATCATCAGTTGGTGATCAGCTGTGCCATCACCAAAGGATTAAATTATAATCAAGCAACACAGACCTTCCACCAGTGGCGAGATGCCAGGCAGGTGTACAGTCTTAACTATGGCAGCAAAGAGGATGCTAATGTCTTCGCAAGTGCAATGATGCATGCCTTAGAAGTGCTGAATTCACAGGAGGCAGGACCAAAATTGCCTAGATAAAATTCACAACTGCCTGATGAAGTTCAAAATGGCCCATCCCAAGAAGAGTTGGACATCCAAAGAAGACAACTGCAAGAACAGAAACGTCAGAAGGAGCTGGAGAGGGACAGGCTGGAGAGAGAAAGAATGGAGAGGGAAAGACCAGAGAGAGAAAGGTAGAGAGAGAGAGGTTGGAGAGAGGTTGGAAAGAGAGAGGTGGAGCAGCTGGAGCCGGAGCAGATGGAGCAGCTGGAGCAAGTGGAATGGGATCAAGAGAGCAGAGTGCCGAGTAATGCCACCTCTGCCTTTGTGGAGACCCCTGTAAACTCTGAGCTGGGAGACCCCTCTGCTTCTGAGCCAGGCTTTCAGGAAGCCTCTCAGCTGTCGGAGGCTCCAGCCCCGCAGGGTGTTATCTTGGGACCACCTGCACCTCCATCTCCTCCAACACTCCCACCAGGTCCAGCCCAGGCCTCTGTATTCTCTCCTCCCCCAGAACCTCCTCCTTCACCCCCACTGCTATCCTCTGGCCCTCCTCCCCCACGCCCTCTTCCTAATCAAGCCCCTCTCCTGTACCACCTCCTGCCCCTCCCTTCCTGCATCCGGATTTTTTTTTAAGGATCCTTTTCAGAAGACAATCGTCCTTTAACTGGACTTGCAGCTGTGATTGCTGGAGCCAAGCTTAGGAAATTGTCACGGGTGGAAGATGCCTCTTTGCACGGTGTTCACAAATGTGAACTCCGTGTCAGCTAAAACAGACATGGGTGGTGGAAATGGACCCGTTCCCTTGGCAGGTAGCAGCTTAATGGAGGAAATGAGTCTCCTGATGGCCAGAAGGAGGAGTATGGCCGAAAAGGGATCAATAATAGAAGCAAAAAATGAAGAATCAGAACCTGTAACTTCTAAGGTCTCATCAACAAGTACACCTGAACCAACCAGGAAACCTTGGGAAAGAACAAATACAATGAATGGCAGAAAGTCACCCGTCATCTCTAGATGAGATTCTCCAAGGAAAAATCAGATTGTTTTTGACAACAGGTCCTATGAGCCATTATAAGTCCACACCCTTGTCCCAGCCCAGTGCTGACCGGGTCCAGACAGAAAGCCTTGACTCTGACAGACTGAAGCAGGATATTTTAGATGAGATGAGAAAAGAACTAACCAAGCTGAAAGAGGAGTTCGTTGATGCAATCAGGCAGGAGCTGAGCAAGTCAAATACTGCATAGAGAAGCAAACTAAGCAGAGATAAGACTTGAATCTGGAGAAAAACAAAAATTCCTACAAACAATTGTCAACATCACCCCTACAGTTACGAGCTATCAGAAGAAAGTGGAAAAGGAGTCAAGGGAAAATCCCCATCCTCTGAAACCTTCTTAAGTTGTGACTCTGGCGATCATCTGTTTTCATCTCCGTTTGCTGCTGCTTTGACCTTTACTGCAGGATGAAAAGAGAGTTATGTATGAGTTTCCATAACATTTATGCAGAAAATATAAACCCATCAGGCAAGATCGCCATGCATTGAGATATTTTCATGTTGAAATAAAACCACACATTTCCCACAAACCCACTGCTAAAATAAAGAGTAGAAAGGCTCATGAAGTTCTCCCCCCTTCCACATCCTCCCCTCTTTGAGTGCTGAATAACTGAGCAAGCTCTGCTTTTGTATTGCGTGTCTCTCTCTCAGGTTTGTCTTCCTATCGTATTTGGTATTCCATGACTAATTGAGATCAGCGCTATGTAGATTTAGATCTTAAGATGAGGAACAAATAGAATTGTACATGTTTTCAAAGGATGACATTTACAAGAAAGTGTCTGTAGATGACCAGGTCAGTCGTGAGTGATTGTACAGTGATAGGAAGTCCAAGTTAGCCTTTAGGGGTTAATTAGAGAAGAGAGCATTAAGGACTTTCTTCAATTTTCAGCCTCCTGAATCTGGCATAGCTCTTCTCTCCAATTAACTTTCCCACAAACGTCAAACGTTATGGTTAGTCCCATGTATGCACTGAGAGAGCATCTGAAATTCAGTTTCTACTCCCAGGCCAAGCAAAAATGAAAAAAATAATAAAAATAAAAGGAGGTGGAAGCAAGCACATATTAAAGTTTTAAAATGACGCAAATGTTGCTGGTCATGTGTGTAATCCTTACTACACAAGAGGCTGACATCTGAGGATTGCAGTGTCAAGTCAGCCAGGGGAGGAACCTGCTTGAGTCTCTTATCTCCAGTTACACACCTTGAGCTGTGGCAGAGGTGTTAAAAACACCAGCATTGATTGTGAAAGCTAAGATATAGGTCCCAGAGTCAGAGGTGAAGCCACAGGATCAATAAAATTTTAAACGGAGAGAGGATGAATAGAGGATGAAATCTGAGGAGCATGCGTCAAAGTTAGCCCATACAAGAAAGTCCATAAGGCTTTCTCTCTGTGTGCATCTGTGTGCTATCCTATGGCTTGAGAGTGTTTTGTTCAAAGATAGAGCTCCACCACTCCCAACTTTTCATTGATTAAATGGAGCTAAAAGTCTCATGGACTTTCCTGCCCTGGGTGGCTTTGAAGCATGATCCTCAGATTTCAGGCAACTGATTCATTCGGGGCTTCGCATAAGGCTCATCTCCTATTAACTACCAAGAATTAAAAAAAAATGGAGTTGAGCTGTGACTAAAACGGCAAACTGGGTAATCACTTTTTAGGACAGCACCTAGGGCCTTAGTTCAAGCACCAAGACAAAACAAGTATATCTACAAGCTTTCCTTTGGCTCATTTGGTAAGCCACTAGTCTTGAAGGTAAAGCTCTGGCATTGTATCCAATCTCTGATTTGTAGCCCCATGACTAGCACATATACAATAAAAATTTTTTAAAAATGCAAAAAAAATTTTAAGTGGAAAAAAGAACATATTAACATTTTAAAATGAGCAATGGTTTTATGGTTCATGTGTATAATTGGAGTACCTCAGGAATCTGAAATCTGAGGATCAGTTTGTAGCCAGACTACACAGAAAAGTACATTAGAATCTTATGTCCATAAGCCAGAAAAAAAGCTAAAAGCTGAGTTGTGGAAGTTGTAAAATATCATCCTTGAGCCAAAAAGCTAAGAAACACAAGGACACTTGTGGTTCTGTCTTGTAATCCTAGCTACTCAGAAGGCTGAGGTATGAAGATCACGGTTCAAAGCCTTCCTGGGAAGGAAAGTTCATGAGACTCTTATGTCCAATTAACCACCAGAAAACCTTAAGTGACACTGTGGGTGAAGAACTCGAGCATTCACCTTAAGCTGAAGAGCTCAAAGGCAGCACTCAGGCCAAGAGTTCAAACCCTACCCTCCGTAAAAATAGGTAAGAAACAGCAATGAGGCCCAAAGATTAGGTCTACTGACCACAATAAAAAAGCATTGAGGTTGAAGGGAAGAGCTGGTTAAAAATATTAAAATAAGACAGAGGCTGGTTGCTTATGCCTGTAAATCCTAGCTACCCAGGAGGCTGAAATCTAAGGGCTGCAGTTCAAAGCTAGACCTACCAAATGTCCATGAGACTTGTGCATGTAATTACCAGTACGAGGAATTGAACTTGCCCTGTTTTACTCAAGGCTAGAGTCCTACCACTCCAGCATTTTGGTGATTAATTGGAGATAAGAATCTCAGACTCCGGCTGGGAAATTGGCTCAGTGGTTGAGTGCTTGCCTTGCATGCATGAGACATGGATTTGTTTCCTCAGAACCACATATACAAAAAAAGCGAGAAATGGTGTTGCAGCTCAATTGATAGAGCGCTAACCTTAAGCTGGAATGCTGAGGGACAATGCCTAGGCCTAGAGTTCAGGCCCCACAACCAATGGAAAATAAAAGAACCTCAGACTTTGCTGCTCAGACTGGCTTCAAACCAAGAGCATCAGATTTCAACTTCCTTAGTTGTGCTGGGCTTTGCCTGAGACTTTTCAAAAAGAAAGAAGCTGGAAGTTGCGCTGTGACTCAGTTGGCAGAACTGAGCAAAATCTCTGAGGCAGTGGCCAGTCTCTAGATTGAGAAAAAAAAAAAACCATAAAAACATTCAAAAATAAATAACACAATGTAATACAAAAAATGTTAATATGATGCAAAGGAAAACTATGTTTCTTTTAAATGCAGCAAACAAGAACACACTACAAAATTTCAAAATAATATACTGAAAGTAAGGGGAAAGGAAAAATTTTTAAAATTCATGCAAATATTAAATCTAAACTGACATGACCAAAATCTAATGTTATCAGAAACTTATCTCTTACTTTTCTCTCACTTGTAAATGCTTACAAGCAATTGTCCCTCCAGTTTCAGCACTAGTATGGTGATTTGGAAATGACCTTTCTATGCAGCCTTGTCTGAATAGGGATCTTCCTTCTTTAGCCTCGAGTTAAACTACAGCCACTGCCCTCATTTTAATTCACAAATCCTTTAAAACTCAACCTCAATATTCAAATGATGGGTCATATGTAAAAGAATGAATAAACATCAGAGATCCACCAGAGATCCTCTGAGGAATACAATCATAACAGTAGAAGAGCACCGACCACTCAAGGCAGGTAACAGAAGGAAGATTTAGCATTTCTTTTTTTGGATGTGCAGGGGGTTGAAAACAGGGCCTTATGATTGCTAGGAAGGAATACAATTCAGTGATATTAATTATATCCACACTACTTTGTAACCATTACCTCTGTTCGTGAACTTTCTTTTCAATAATGATGGAATCCACACAATCATTGAGTATTAATCACCCCCAATGACCTGCCCCAGAAACTTTTAATCTTCCATTTTTCTCTTATGAAATGGTTTAGTCAATATATTTCACATAATAGATTATTTTTGTGTCCATCGATGACAGATATATATTAATTGCAGCCTTTTGTGGATGAGTCATCATTTATGCATACCTCACGTTTTATAAACCTATTCATCTGATAGACACTCCAGGTGTTTACAACTCCTGGCTATTGTAAACATTGCTGATGTTATCGTTGGCATGTGAGCTATTGGTTTTTGTTTGCAGTTCTTTTGGGTATACAATGAGCAACGGAATTGCTGGGTCATGTGGTAATGCTATGCTATGTTAGAAGAATGTGTCAAATTCTAACATAATTGTTATATCACTTTCATCACCACAGAAATGTACAAATGGTCAGTAAAATATACAAAAGTATTTCAAATCTTCCACAGCTGTGCCCTAGAGGATCATTTTTTTTTTACTTTTTACTTGGTTTTATTTAGGCCATGCAGGTCTTGAACTATGTAGCATTGTCTAGAGCTGAAGTGAGAACAATACCAAATGCCACTGACCCAGCCTTCAAAAACATTTATTCTGGTAGTCATTTTTTCTAGGGATAAATTTTAGTGATTATATGCATGTTAACTCTTTTAAAATAAGGTTTTGAATTTTAAAATGACATATAATTGTAATGACTCTGTGTACCATCTTTATTATTAAAAAAAATATATTTACTAAAACTATAAAAAGACAAAAAGGGTTTGAACTATCTGAGTTAGATGTCAGCTTCCCAGCAGAAAAATACATTACAATCACAGTCTGATAAAGACCCAAGCGAAATAACACAATAAGAGCTCATCTAAAGTAAAATGAAGAGCAAGGACTAGGGCAGGAGTAGAGCACTTGCTTGCCAAGCAGCCTCTGAATCAAAACCCCAGTACTGCCAAGGGATAAATAAAATATTAACACTTAAGAAAAGGTGCATATTATAGTATGATGGATGACATGGAGGTACACACCTGTACCTAGGCAGTAGAATTATGAAGTTAAGAACAGTCTTGGCTACATAATGAGACTCATCTTGAATAACATAGAATAAAATAAATCAAACTACATTTTTAAAGACTAAGGTGTAGTTTAAATATAATTCAAATCGTTTTGCATGTACAAGGAACTGATATAATGCACAAAAATTATATGCTTTAATAACTACAATGTCAGTTTATCAGTGCAGTACAAGGTGCCCCTTGTCTGGAATCCATCCTAAGACAGTTGGTGCACCTGTCTTCTGGGATGGACTGAGGGCGTTGCTAGGCAAACAATATTTTGATCTCCATTCTTGGGTCCCACTTACAAATCTTTATTAAGTAGACCCCCTACAAATCTCTCCCACCCCAATAACAGCCTCCTGGCTTTCAAGTGAGGTTATCTTTGATATCTCTTAGGGCTCTCCACTCTTGGCTGGAACTACTCTGTTCCTAGGCCCAAATTCAGCAGCTTGTTCTGAGAAGAGTGGTAGCTATTTTGCTAGCCAACTCTGTCCTCTGCAGTCTCCTCCTCAAATTAGTCTTTGGTATCAGTATGAATCTGCTCAGATGGTAGAGCCAACCTGGGCTGGCTTTGAACCCTGATCCTCAGATCTCAGTCTCCCTTGCACCTGGCATCATTTCTTCCTTCGAGGAATATTTCAGGGGGATAGAATAGCACAGCATCACATACATTTGTTAGGAATTGCCCCAGGGTGAGCCAGATGCTCAGACTCAAACCACTGACCTTGATATTGCCTTTGGTGTCCAATAGGATGTTGTTGGACTTAAGGTCGCGTGTGATTCTGTTTTGGTATAGGTGGTGAACAACACTTACAATTTGTATGATGAGCCTCCTGGTTTAATCCTCATATTGATGGCAGGATTTTCAGATCCACCCCAAGAGATATCCCCTAATGGCCAGTTCCATGATGAGACATACATACTCTTCCTTCTCCATCACTTAGTACAACCTAATGATGTGTTTGTGCCATACCGTCTTAAAAATGTTCACCTCATTCTTTATCCAATGATGAGGACTCTCACTTCTAGAGTATTTTAAATGCCACATCCTTGTCTGTGAGTTGGGGATGTGCCAGCTTCACTTGTCCATAGGTACCTTTGTGGATGAGCTCTTTCATCTGGTATTGTTCGTTGATCTCTTCCTTCAAGGAGCTTGAGCTTGATTTTTGTGTTCTTCCATCCTTCTGCTATTATGGCAGGTAGCAACCCTACCTAAAATAGACTAAATAAAATATTGGAAAACCCAGAAAAAGTAAAAAGAAATACCAAAATCCAAATGACAACCAGTCCCCACAACCAAAACAATCAGCTTTGAGTCAGTCCAGCGGGTCATCAAGCAAGACCTCCCAGACCTGTTAACTGACATAGGTTGGAACATGGTGGCTTCCTATATATCCTGCATGGCCTCACACCTTGGAGCAATCACAACCAGGCATAGTGATATCATGGAGGAAATGGACCAATCAGACTCTGGACCAGTGAGGTCCGAGAAATAGTGGACCAATCACAGCCTGCCAAAATTGACACTCTAGCTCTTAGGCTTCAAAGACTGTTACTAAGGACTCCAGGTGGGTTTGAAGTTGCTCTGGTATTTATCATGGCATTTCTGAAACCACTAGGACAGTGGTCAAAATCCTCTGATTTTCTAGAGGACTACTGCATATTATAAATTGCTTCAGTGGAGACACTAGCTAATAGCCTCCATTCTTGATGGCCACCTTATCCTATGTCTTATTCCAGCAATGGCCCTGCACAAGGCCTCCCTCCTTCTCAAGGACACCTGTGTTCTACAACTTCCTCCTGAGAGACAAGTTCCAGGCTGGATTTGAGCCACAATCCTCACACTTCACCTTCCTGAGTAGTTAGGATTATAGGCCTTAGCCATCGGTAGGTACTTAGCTCATCTCTTACATTTGGAAGAAGTATATTTGTTAGAAAGGTGGGTTTTCAATATGTCCTTTTAGCACCTTAAATTGTTTCCCTTGCTGTCCAATAGTTAACTTATTTTCTCATGAGAAAGTTTTCATAATAACATTGAAGATCACTTGGGTGTGATGAGTTGTGTCTGTGCTTTGGGATGTTTTCTGTCTTTATTTAATTAAAATGTGTCTTAGTGTGGACCTGGGTAATTATGTTAATTGACTTTTTGAGCTGCTAGATTCCTGAATAGAAGGGTTCGTGCTTTCAATCAAAATTGGGAAGGTATTGGTTATTATTCGTTCAAATACTATGTATTACTTTTTTCCCTCTGTACTTTAAACATATATACATTATACATATATATTCAAATTGTATATTTGAATATACATATACATACCTACATATTTATATTACATATACATTTATATACATATATTTATTATCACACAGCTTCCACTTTTGTGATTGTTTATGGTAGGAAGTTTAATTGATCTATATTAGAGTTCGAAGTTTTCCTATTTATTTCTAGATAAAAATATGCTTTTCTTGGCAAGGATATTGAAACAGCATCAAAGCACAGCTAGCCTCTCTCTCCCTCTCTCTCTTTCTCTCTCTCTCTCTCTCTGATTTCCTGCCTCTGTCAGGTTTTTGAGCACAGGGTCATTGCTTATTGGGTTCTTCTAGTGTGTGCTGTGATCTTTTGCAATGTCATGATCTGATTCAAAGGTCATGAGGTCTGCACCTGGAAGAGGAGCTGTTCCAAAGTCAACCTGCATGGATGCACCTGTCTGCCTCTGTCTTGATGTCAGAGCCCCTTTATCCACTTGGGAGGCCTTAGCAGATGCCCCTTTGACAGGACTGCTGGCTAGTGACTGTGGACAGCACAAGCACAGCCTCTTGTTTTACCTATCAGAAGTCTGCAGTGGAGCCTGGGGGTGTTCTTCTGTTGGAGGATATGCTTGGAGCAAGGCAGGGGTTGAATAAGCCTCATTGTGGCCTGACTTCTGGGGCACAAAAAAGGCCAAGTATTTCTCTGGGCTCTTTTCAGAATATATGGGCAGGTTCGGGAGCAGAACCTGAGCTTGGGGGCCCCTAAACACAGGGTGGGCAATGAAGCTGGGAGGGACAGGGCTGTCCAGGTTGGCACGGGGCAGATGATGAGCCTGTATTAGTAGTCTGCTGGCTTACAAATGAAAAGTGATGCGTGTTTGCTACCCAGACATATTCCACTAAGACTGGTTGCACCAGAGAGTCCCATGCTAGTGGGGGGAAACTGCTAAAGACAGCAGTAGATGGACCAGGAGCAGTTGGTGCTCTTTGTGGGCAATTCAATGCTGGCTCTGGCAGGGGGAATCTGAAGGTTCCCTAACTCTGCAGATCTAGGGAAACATGAGCCCAAGCAGACACCAGGCTTGGCCAGCTGCACACTGGGCAGGCTGGTAGGTGAAACCTTGCTGGTTGGCTTTGCAGAGTCCTCAACCTGGCACACCTGCCAGCACAAAAAAACGGCCTAGCATCTCCTGAATCATAGAACTTGGAGATAGCACCTCTCCTAACTTGGACATGCAGTGTCCAGCTGTCTAGAAGCTGCTATGGTCAGTGCAGGTCTGGGAGGAATGGCAGGCCTGCTGCTGGAGGGAGCAGATGCCCCTTCCAAGGCATCTGGGGGGAAGGGGAGCCCCTGGAAATAGGCTGGTCTGTCCTGCCCAAAGAGAACACCTCCAGTTTGTTTGACTGTTTGGTTGGATGGAGGGTCTCCCCTTGGGGACAGTGGTATTAGGAGACTGTGTTGGTGAGATTATCCCAAAATTAAACAGTCGCTGAGGGAGCAAAAGAGTAAAGCTTGCTGAACTGCCCATGGCAGGTGGAGTTAAGGTCATGACAGCTTCTCTCTTGAAAGATCCCGAAGCTTTGTCACCAGAAGACAAGTAACATCATGCTGGCATGGAGTCTAATGGTTTTAGGAAATTTATCAGAGAGCCGTACTTGGCTTGTATGTAACTCAATTGGGCTCACACTGGGTGGGGAGTTTGGGCTTTAGAGCTGGGCATGACAGCTTGATCTTTTTGATCCAACACCTTCTGGAAGGTGTTGGAATTTTAGGAGGTCTGAGTACATTATGAGATTATGTGTGTTCCTCTGAGCTTCATCCTTGGTTTGTGACAGGGATGAGCCCTCCTTTCTTGCTGTCATGGTGCCCTCAGGGTGTGGGCTGGTTTCTGGCAGGTAGAAAAGATTAATGTGCCTTCTAATCCCTGAGCCTCACTAGGAAGGGCTGTTGTTTGCAGGGAGGATTGTGTCATTGGGAGGTCTTTATGTTCTTTGAGTAAGGGAATCTACATACTTCAGAGCACATCTTGGCTTTCTCTCTAAATGTTTAATTTCTGTGGAAGACTGGTATCTAAAGGCCTAAAAGTTTAAGGCTCCAGAGGCTTTCTAGGTTTCCAGACATATCCAGGGATCCAGGGCTTGTTCATTTTCATCTTACAAAGACAGCTCTAACATCCTCCCTTAGTCATGGGATACTGAGCCCTTTGGCTCTGGCATAAATGAGGAAAGACAGGCAGGGCTGTTGCTAAGGAAAGCAGACAGGGCTGCATTGTTGCTGAGAAAAGGCAGGCAGTCCCTCTGTTGTTACATAGTTTCATTTTATTTCCCATTGTTTGTAAATAAAGCCTCCTGATTGGACTTCAGGAGCTGTCCACAATCATTGCTCCATTACTTTTCCCTGCTCTTATCATACTGCCTTTCCATTTAAATTCATTTTTACTTTTAATTTTTGTCAGAAGCAAAGAGGCAATTAAAAAATCTATATGTAATGTTAATTTTTATTCTTTTTTTGGAGGGGGAAGTCGTGGGCTTGAACTCCGGGCCTGGACGATGTCCCTCAGCTCTTCACCTCAAGGCTAGAGCTCTACCACTTGAGCCACAGATTCACTTTCGGGCACTTTTCTGCTTATATGGTGCTGAGGAATGGAATCCAGGGCCACATGCATGCAAGGCAAGCACTCTACCACTGAGCCACTTTCCCAACCCATAGTTTTTATTCTTGAATTACTAAAATTCATGCAGAACATGTCAATTCAAGCAGCATAAAATGGCAGACGGCATGAGTTTGATCTCTGTCCCTCTCCTGTGGCTGTCTTGCTCTACCCTAGGGTGACCACTCCTACTAGTTAGTTATGTATCTCTGCATCTAAACCAAATGTGCACAAAGGAGAAGCTATTAAAAATAGACTAGCCCACAGTTACCCAAGGTCCTCCAAACCTATCTTACTAAGAGGCCAAATTTCCAATTCACACTATGGAGAGTCAAACTTCTACACTCAGGTTCAAAGACCTGAACCAAGTCTGTGCTGGAACCACATGACTGAAGTTGGTAGCTCATTGTTCACTATGGAAGAAGTCTGCAATAGCTGGGAATCTGCTCTCTGCCTTTCCCACTAAATCACAGTGTCAGGTATGAGAACTAAGGAGTTACACATGCCATTTAGAGGTTACTAGACTTTGGGTTTTAACTTTTGTAATTCCAAGTTTCACTTCAGATCAAATATTGGGCCTGCACAGCAGCAGCCCAAGAGAAAATGATGTCCAGAACTTTTGTAAGTGTTTCAGACTATCTGAATTTGCTTTTATTGATTTATCGTTTTTCCTACAATGCACACCTGTGGTCAAATGGGGGCTTTCTTACGGCTTAAGGAATTTTTTATAACATCGCAATGAAATTGAAATACACAGCTATAACTCTTTCTCTAAAGGAATACTGATGGATTTGGCCGTAGGAGAGTTCAAGCTGATTACCTCCAATATTATAGGCAGGGGTTCTATTACATAAGTCCCCTACTCCAACCTTTGTTCTTCACTTTGAGCATATCAGCACACTGCCTTATGGATTTCAAGAATGCAGATGTAAACTATTTGTTAAGAATCTGTCTTTGGAAAGGATGATGCTCTCTTTTCTCTCACTCTTACAGATGTTAATAACCCGTTTCATGGAGCTGTATGGCATAAGGCATTTTGCTACAGTATCAGATGATTCTGAAGTGATACCATTATTCTTTTAACATCAATCACTCTAGATTTAAAGAAAAAGACCTTGAATATCTTGAGTAAACTGATGAGGTCTTTAAAACCCAAAAGTTAGAGCAGCTGTTCAGATTTTGGATTCCATGAAGTATCCTACTGGATTTAATTTTTAAATGAGAAAACAGCTGCTTTCATGACCCATCTAACTATAAAACTTTCTTGGTCTTAGTTACGTTGCATTTTAAGGTAAATGACAAAAGTGCCAACTTATTGACTTTATAAGGGACTCAGGATTACATAATTAAATAGTTGTCAAAATTTACTGAGTTGAATAGAGAACGTGCTTAATTTATATTAAAGTAGTAATGTATTGCCATTAATACAAGGATGGATTTTATTAGTAAATACTGAAAAGGAAAAAAAGTATTTCTATAGGGGATTCATCCTGGCAATAGTCACTTTGCAGTACGCTGATCCTTCCTGCCTTCTTTCAAACGCATGTTATTGTTATATGTTATTATTCAAACGTGTGTTATTGTTTTAGTTCCTCTCAAGAGCTATGGGGCTAATCTTGGATTCCATTAAGAAAACACCAAAGTGCATTGATATTATAACTTTTTATTTATTTATTTTTTTGTTGGTCATGGGGCTTGAACTCTGGGCTTAGGAGCTATCCCTCAGCTCTTCAGCTCAAGGCGAACACTCTACCACTTGATCCACAGTGCCACTTCCGGTTTTTTGGTGGGTTATTGGAGAAAAGAGTCTCACGGACTTTTCTGCATGTTCTGGCTTTGAACCGTGATCTTCAGGTGTCAGCCTCCTGAGTAGCTAGGATTGCAGACGTGAGCCACCAGTGCCCAGCTCTGATATTACGATTTTTAAAGACCAAAAATGATCTATTGTATATTTCCAACAATACATAAAGTCCATAACAAATAAAGACTTTAATGTTATTTTAAGCAGTTGTGTAAGGGGGTTATAATTCAACAAATACGGACACCTCATATGCCTTAACTACTTCTTTGAATTTTCTCTTTATTGTCAAGTTAAAAAAAATTTGGATCCACTTTAGTGAAAATTTCCAATTGGACCCTTTGTCATGTACCCTCTGCACCTAAAAATACATAAGAATTCACTTTGTTTTTAAATTGTTGGAGCAAGTTCCAAGACCTCCACATATGTTGAATGGAAGTCACTGGTGTATGTTTGGCTCCTGCACATGGCCAGCGTTCTAACAGGATCACACATGAGGACATGGATAGTACTGAAGGACAAAATTTTGGGATCAAACACTAGGACCTGGCAGCCACCAAGGACAGAAGGCATTGGCTGATGCCCTTGTAGTTCCTGCAACACTGCCATGGCTGTAGCAATGGCATCATTCTGTGCACCTCGCATACCTGTAGAAACCTTGGCAATAGTCCTACAGGCTCAAGACTAAAAGAGCCAGTGGGTTCATGCCAACCTGTGATTGGTCCATTGCAGCCATTGTGAGTGGTCTCTGCAGTCCATTAAAGTGCTGGGATTTCCTGGTGACCTGCTGGACTCATTGACAATTTTGAGTGTGTGGTATTTTTTTTTATTTGGAGGGGGGCTATGTTTTGTTTGGGTTTGAGTATTTCCTTTTGGTTATTGCTCTGGGGTTGTTATTTGCTTAGACAAATTTAGGTAGATTTACTTCTTGCCATCCTAGCAAAAGATGGGGGAACACAGTGAATTATCCTCAAGCTCTTAGGAAAAGGAGATTTTCACTGAACAAGACAGTATGAAGGAGATTATTGGCTACGGCAGGAGATTTTCCCTGAACAATGCAGTGTGAAGGAGGAGATCATTGACTATGGTAGCTATGGATATGTAAAGTTGGCCTAGCACCACCTAATGGACACTAAGGTGGTAATGAAAATAATCCTAAAAGGAGAGTTCAACAATTGTCAGATCAAATATGAGATGGACAGGCCGGGATTGTGGATCAGTGGTAGATGTTTGCCTCGCATCCAGGAGGTCCTGGGTTCAATTCCTTAGCTCCACAAGAACAGAAAAAGCTGGAAGTGGTGTTGTCACTCAAGTGGTAGAGCACTAGACTTAAGCTGAGGAGATCAGCCACAGTGCCTAGGCCCAGACTACAAGCCCTAAGACCCACAAAAAAATAAAAAAATTAGATGGATATTATTACGTTTTTCCATCACTCACACATGATTAGGTCATACCAGGTGAGGGAAAAGGATGAGCACCAATACCTGGCAGTGGAACTGGCCATCTAGAAACCTCCTGACATATATGTGAAAATCATAACACCTATTCAAGAATGAAGTCGCGAGATTGTTCAGATTGTGAGTACTGTGCATTACTTTAATGAATATATAAATGAACACTGAGACATTAAACCCAATAACATCGTGTTGGATGACAAAGGCAATGTGAAGGTCAATGACTTTAGCATGAGCATGAGGATTTCCCAAGAGTAGTTGCTGAGAGACATATTGGTACCTTAATTTTGTCCCTATAAAATATTCCTACATGGAAATTACAATGGTTGCAATGTAGACATCTGGTGTTTGGGAGTTCTCATTTGTATTCTATGAGGATGGCACATTTCCCCTTTGAATATATGAATTTTAGCCAGATAGAGGTAATTGTCTTGGAGATCACATACATTTCTCCATTCACTTGTCTCCAAAAGAACAAAATATCATCTTGAAACTGAAAACTGCAGACCCAAAGGAGAGGCAGAGTATGGAACAAACAATAAAGATTGGCTCAACCAAGTTGAGGAATATTTCCTCTGTCCTGATGAGCTACTATGTAATAAGCTAAACCCTATTATTCTTGCACTCATATGTGATGGGGTACAGCCTGCTTGATATGTACAAATCTATATTGGACAGGACATTCAATGAAATAATTAAAGTAGAATGACAGCAGTGAAATTAAATCAGTGACTTCAATTGTTTCAGTGTGCCCATCTTCTGCAGATATATAGTATGTACATATGTATATATTTCACAAATATATTACATATTAAATATGTTATATATAATTATATATGCGTAAATATACATAATTTTGGAGATGTAGTTTCATGGAATTCTCTGCTTTTGCTTCAAGCCAATATTCTCCTCATCTGAGCCTCCTTAGGTGCTAGGATTATAGACTGGGGCCAGGCAAAATATTTCCTAATAAATGCAACAGAGAGCCTGTCTTTAACTTCCAAGGAATATTAGAAACTGAAAGATAGTAGAATGATGAATGTAACATAAAAGACTTAAGTCCTTGTAAAATTTCCAAAACTTATTTCATACAAACATTAGGGGACAGTGTTACTAGATTTATTGTTTACAAAAAGATTAATAAAAACTTAAACACAGATACAGATCCCAGTTGGAAGTGTGAAAGTAAGTGGAAGCCCCATAAATTCAAGTCCTAGTACTGACCCATTACCATATATAAAATTAATTTTCTATGTGTTTTATTATAAAAATACTGTACAGAGATGTTTCAGTTACATGAGCAAGGTAATGAGTACATATCCTATCAAGCATTGTTGGCTCCTCCTTTTTTTTCCCCCTACCATCCCTTCCCTCCCACCTAAACAACTACCCCCCCCAAAGTTGTAAAGGTCATTTTCAAGGTAGTGTCTTGTACATCAAATTTTTACAATGGGTCAACCTGTATCTGTAATTAACTATTTTGTGTTTTCCCTTACCGTCCCCGAATTAGAGAAGTATATGTACAAGATGCAGGTTACCAGAATCAAATATAGTGAAAACAGGGTTTATACCATAGGGGAGGAATATACAAAGCAACCAAAAATCCCATGGTACCTTATAAATAGGTTAGAAACAATAGCAAGAAAGGAAAAACTACTTGCGTCCCTATCTTGAGGTTTATTTCACTTAACTTCATCTTATCTGGTCATATGTACATAGATTTTGAGCTTTTCTGCTTGTCCTAGACATGTACTACTTATTGCAAATAAGGGAAACCATGGGACCTATGTTTCATTGGACATGCCTTACTTCACTTAATATATTTTTATCTCAAGACTTTCCATTTCCTAACAAATTGGGCGATGTCATTTTTTCTGATGGAGGCATAGAATTTATATATATATATATATATGACATTTTCTAGATCCATTCCTCTACTGAAAGGCATCTGGGTTGGTTCCATATCTTAGGTATGATAAATAATGTTGCAATAAACATAGCTGTGCTGGTAGCCTTAGTATGGCCTTATTTGTGATCAGTTGGGTAAATGACCGAAAGTGGTATGGCTGGGTCATAGGGGAGCTCTATGTGTAATCTTTTGAGGAACCTCCATACTGTCTTCGAAAGTGGTTGAACAAATTTATACTCCCACCAACAATGCAGTAGAGTTCCCTTTTGGCCACATCCCTTCCAGCATCTATTATTATATTTCTTATTTATAGCTATTCTAACAGGGGAAAGGTGGAATCTCAATGTTGTGTTGATTTGCATTTCTTTTATGGCTAGAGAAGTTGAACATTTCTTCATGTGGCTATTGGCCATTGTTATTTCCTCTTCAGAGAATTTTCTCTTTAAGTCTTTAGCCCACTTATTTATCAGGCAGTTGTTTATTTGAGGATTTGTTGTAGGGGTATTTAATTTTTTGAGTTCCAAGCATGTTTTAGATATGGGACCCTTGTTTGTTGCATGGCTAGTGAAGATTTTCTCCTAATCCACGGGATTTCTATTGATTTTGCCAGCTATGTCCTATGCCATGCACAAGCTCTGCACTTTTATGCAATCCCCATTTGTGCAACCTTTCTTTGATTTGTTCTGTTTCTGGGTCTCTATTAAGAAAATTTCAGCCTGTGCCAAGGAGAACTAGGGTTTCTCCTATTCCTTCCAGTAATGTTTTCAGGGTGTGTGCTTTGACTCTGAGGTTGACAATTAATTTTGTAGGCCAGAACTTATTTTTTCCCCATCCTTTGTGTTCATAGGATTGTCTGTATTATGTGTAAACAGGCTGCTCTACAAGGTATCTTTCCATGTCATACAGTAGGTATTACATGACTCTATCTAAGTATTGTATAATGACAGAGCTTTCTAATGACTTACCTATAAAATCTATTAATGTTAATTAAGTGTCATGAAGAATGCCAAACCTCCATTTTTGTGTCCATCTCCGTCCTTGTTCTCCCTATTGTTTAACAGCTTATATCACACTCAGCATAACAAGCTGGCACATGGAACAGACATGAACTCGATGGATCCTAGCTGTGACATGGCCCCAAATACAGAAAATATCAGAATCAAAGAGATTGAAGCAGTTGTCCACGGTGCCTAGTTTATGAATGGCTTCGGTTTCCAATGGTTGCACCTGCCTCTGTCAGAAGCCTGTTGATGGTCTGTCACCATCAAAGCTCACACTGAAGCTTAACTTCTCAATGTAGCAGTGTCAGGAGGTGGAACCTTTAAGAGAGGTTGCAGTCATAAATAGATTAATGTCATCTCATCAACTCTGAAGGGACTAACATCATCGTCATTCTAGCACATGCCATGATGCCAAGATCCTCTGTGATATGATGCACCTAGGGGGTCATAGCCCATGTGCTAGCATGCTATTTAGACATTGCATCCACTATTATTGTGATTGAAATAGACCTTTTTTCCGTATGAAGTATACAGCTTCAATGATTTTGTTAAACCATGACAAAATGGACTGAGATGCTATTCTTTTTGTCTTTTTCATGGAACTGAGGAATAAACTGAAAGCCTTACACTTACTAGGCAAATACGTTACCATTTGTGCCTGCATTCCCCCAACCATTTTTTTTTCTTTTTCAGTTGGCTTTTCATATAGTCTTGTGCTAACTTCACTCAAGCCACCCTCATTACCCCATCCTCCTATACCTCTAACTCTCAATATCTGGGATTAGAGCCTGTGACACCACAATTTAACCCATAGAATATACTATTCCTTCGGGGAAAGAGATACAGACCCATGAGAAGCTTATGTGTGTTTGTTTGTGTGCTTGTGTGTGTGTGTGTATTCGTGAACTGGTCTTGATGATTTATTTTGTACTGAGGGGGAATCTTCTTGATGATTCTGCATTCTAATTCCTTTCACTGAAAAAGAAATTGTTCTCTGCATGCTAGTGGCTCACAACTGTAATCCTAGCTCTTCAGAATGCTGAGATTTTGAGATAACACTGTTAAGCCAGGTGAGTCAAGAAAAGTCCATGGCAGGCTTATGTCCACTTAATCACCAAATATATCAGAAGAAGAGCTGTGGCTTAAGTAATAGAGTAATATTCTCGAGGAAAAAATAGGAATAGCACCTAGGCTCTTATCAAGGTTAAGGACCAGCACCCATACAAAATCTACAGATAACACTTGTGCTATTACAATGAGCTCTTGTGCTATTTAAAGTCACAATTATGTCTAATGGATTATCTGTACAGGACAGCTGCAGTAAAATTCTTGTATTTCTTCATAAGATATGTTCTCTCTGGACCATCTTTATGCTCCATTATTGTCTCTGCAATGATGTCTTGATTTTGAAATAGAGGAAAAATTCAGTGATCTCTGCATCCCTCTCTCATCCATTATTAACATATTCTCTCTTTTTATTTTTTGACAATCCTGGGGCAGGAACTCAGGGCCTGGGCACTGTCACTGAGCTTCTTCTTTGCACAAGGCTAGCACCCTATGACTTGAGCCACAGTGCCACTTATGGCTTTTTCTTTTTATGTGGTACTGAGTAATTAAACCCAGAGATTCATGCATGCTGGACAAACACTCTACCACTAAACCACATTCTCAGCCACATAATCTCTTTTTAAAATATATCTGTCATGTTTACCTCTGTCCCATCTCTAAAGTCACTGCCACTGCTCTTGAATCTATCCTCAGTTTTACTCCTAACTGCCTTTCATTCCCTATAACTGCTGAATTGTCTTCCACTCCACCAAAGGAACTATCTTTCCTTTTCTTAAATTTCACAATTCATTGGCTAAAAATCAAAGAATAACTCAACATTAGCAATGTCTGAAATTGAGGACACTTAGAATACTAAATAGCTTTTTCTACGTAGGTTTTAAGCCGTGGGGCTTCAACTCTGGGCCTGGGCGCTGTCCATCAGCTCTTCAGCTCAAGGCGAGTGCTCCACCACTTGAGCCACAGTGCCATTTCCAGTTTTCTAAGTGGTTTATGGGAGATAATAGTCTCTCAGCCTTTCTTGCCATGGCTGGCTTTGAACCGGGAGCCTCAGATCTCATCCTCCAGAGTAGCTAGGATAACAGAAATGAGCCACCGCTGCCCAGCTAATAAATAGGTTTTTATGTGTATCAGGTGATACACAACAAGTCAGAACCTTGGGATATCTTTTATCTTCCAGTCTGGGAAGGATCTAACCCCACAATATGCCCTGCTAGACAACAAAATTAAAGAGATTCTACAAATGTAATTAGTTCCCACAGGATTTGGGTGTGAGTTACTTCCAAGGAGTGAGTGCAAAATAAGGCCTTTCTAGAAGTCAGTGACACCAACAGAATGAATCAAACAGTAAGGAGAATATGTTTGTCAATAAAGTATGGAGGTGTCTAGGAGCTGACAAAAGTGGTTGTATGATAGGGGACCAGAAACACAGACTCACAACCACAGAACCTAAAGCATACCAGGCATCCCTTAAGCTTGGAAGAGATCCCTACATTCCATGAGAGACTATAGCCTGGTGGCCCCTGGTAGAAAGTGAGCAGCTGCTAGAGACAAACTACACCCAAGCTACCAAACTTATGTCCTACTATTGTTGGTATTTAATGGACAAACAAATTCATTTGTGGTAATTTGCCACATATCATGACTAAATGAATGCATCTCTCAGAATACCACAGAACCTAAAGCATACAAGGCATTCCTTAAGCTTGGAAGAGATCCATACATTCCATGAGAGACTATAGCCTGGTGGCCCATGGTAGAAAGTGAGCAGCTGCTAGAGACAAACTACACCCAAGCTACCAAACTTATGTCCTACTATTGTTGGTTTTTAATGGAAAAACAAATACATTTGTGGTGATTTGCTACATATCATGACTAAATGAATGCATTTCTCAGAGTACTGGTGCCTCACACCTGTAATCCCAGCTACATAGGAGGCAGAGATCTGAGGATCCAGATTCGAAGAGATCTCAAGCAGCAAGCAGCAATATCTGTGATATTCATATTGCCAATTAAGAGCAAAAATACTGGAAATGGTAGTATGGATTAAGTAGTATGGCATCAGCCTTAAGGGAAAAGCTAAGTAAAACACAAGACCCTATGTTGAAACTCCAATACCAGCACATACACAAAAAAGAATGGAAAAATGAGAGCAATTATTGAAGACCATTTGGTATTTTCTCTGCTCTGTGTAAAACTCTAACATCTCTCACACTTTTTCTTGTGCTTGAAGAAATTTATTAAAATCTATAACACCACCTTAATGATATCTAACTACACAACTACACAAATATGTTGGTCACACACTTTTCAATATAGCATATTGTAATTGTTACTGCAAACAAAGTACCTTTCCTACTAATTTAATCTAATTAATCTCAGAAACTAGATTTGTGTATTGATACTTCTCACAATACTTTATCTGAAATCAAACTTAAACTTCGTAACTCATCAAAAGGGAAAACTTATACTGTATCTTCAGGTATATTCCTTTCTGCCACTTTTCCTACAAATGAAAATTAATTGATTCCAGCACTTAAAAATCCTACAACCCAAATTAATAGAAGACTCTGATTAAAACAAAAAAACTTTAAAGTGTTTTCAATTTCTGTTTAATTTGGACAAAGTACTTAAAGATATCTTTGGACTTCCATAGAGATATCATATTCAAAACTTCATCTATACCATATAAATAAATTCCCTAAAGGCTGTCTATAAATTCACATAGATGTTGCTCAATTCACTAGAGCAAAAGAACTATAAATTCTGACTTACATCTATAAACATCCCATGACAATTTCTAGATCATTCCATTTTTCTCAGAACAATGAAGGCTGCCAAGAAACTCACTAATGGTGAGAGGAGAAAAAAGAGCAAGTTTTCAATGGCTGATATTTTATAAAAGCCTTATTTGCATGTGGGCACTCACAGAAAGCTATACAATGTTCAGCTTTACGTGGAAAAAAAAAGGAACTCACCCTACAGAGAGAGAAAAACTCTTGGCAGGAGAAAGATAGACTGAAGAATTACCTGAATGAATGTCTTCTCATATATTTCCCTCCATGTGCTTCATGGAGTTTTCTCTGGGACTCAATGCGCAATAAGGCAGACCTCGGTCATCCCAGCAAAAGCACAGCACAGACAGCCAAGACTCAGGTAACAGCCATTTCTTTGCTCTCCCTGTGGAAACATCACCAACCGAATGAAAAATAAAGCAAAGTGGATTTCAGGGGCACATAAAGAGAACCATAGTTCTTTGGGGACAAAGAAAACATGTGTGTGTGTGTGTGTGTGCGTGTGTATGTGTGTGTGTGTGTGTGTGCTTGTGTGCTTGTGTGTGCTTGTGTGTTGGTACTGGTACTTAAAATCAGGACTTGGGAACTATCCTTTAGGAACTACACATTACTACACTTTAGCTTATTTGCTCAATCCTGGTGCTCTACCACTTGAGCCACACTCAACTTTTGGCTTTTTAGTCATTAATTGAAGACAAGAGCAAGAAAATCTCTCCTGACCAGGATGGATTTGAACCTTTATCCTCAGATCTCAGCCTCCTGATTAGCCTGAATCACAGGAATGTGCGCCATCAATGCTGGCATTAGTGACAGACCAATGTACTGATTTCAACCCCAATACCAGCACAAAAACTGAAACCAAAATCATACTTCATAGCCTATAAATATACTGATAGCATATGAAACCAATATAATGAAATGTGGAGAAATGTGAAGGACATCAGAGAATTATTATTATTATTATTAGCTTTTCTAATTCTTAAAAACCTAAAATTATTTATAATTTTAAAAACCTAAAATTATTTATTTATAAAATGTAAACTGACTACAGAAGGCCCTTGTACAAGGTGTATATCTCAAATGAGATAGCAGATGAGGACAAACAGAAAATGCTAAGGAAAACAAATAATTTTAGAATTCAGTGATTATTACACAGAAAATATACTTGAGCATCTGTACTTTGAAACTGTTTCATGTAAGCTACAGTAATGACAAAAACTACTCTTCTTCTCATTAATACTCCTCA
This sequence comes from Dipodomys spectabilis, assembly GCF_019054845.1. Classification (NCBI taxonomy): domain Eukaryota; kingdom Metazoa; phylum Chordata; class Mammalia; order Rodentia; family Heteromyidae; genus Dipodomys; species Dipodomys spectabilis. The sequence continues at coordinate 1,153,754 of NW_024870866.1, forward strand.
TGAAAAGAGGTTTACTTTATTCCCTTTATCTAGGAATGCTATGAATATTTGATTCACTTTTCCCAAAATGACACTAAAGAGACTCAGTCTTTCCACAAATCCAAATTTTATATCTTAACACTTAAATCAAGTATATCAGGTATATTCTTTGGGTTGGGACTATTATAACAACTTTTATTTGTTCTTTTACCTTTGATGCCAGGGGGGTGTGTATTTTCACAAAAGAGGAGAGGAAAACACTCAATAGATCACCTGAAGGCTGAAATCTGAGGATCATGGTTGAAAACCAGGTCAGGCAGGCAAAAAAGAGACTCTTACCTCCAACAGAAAACCAAAAAGCTGGAAGATGTGGCTCAAGTGAGAAGGTGCCAACCTTGAGCAAGCAAAAACAAAAGGAGGGGTGGGGACAGAGGACAGCATCCAGGGCCAAACTTCATATTCAAAGACAATCTCACATATACACAAATAAATCTGACAACAATTCAGTTAACATCATCTGAACTGCCTAATGAGAAGTATGCATGTGAATTTAAAAATATTTCTATTTTTAAGAAACACATTTAAGGAGTTCTGGGAAGATGGGGGAGGAGAACCTGGAGGATAAACAAGCTCTCACATAGGAAGCAGTTTTAGTGTTCTAGTGAACACTCGTAGGCCAGAGAATTTCACCAAGTGTGCCATTACAGTACAGAGAGTTTGGCCAGAGAGGGAAAATCCAGACAAGGAGACAGATTTGAGCACTTCCCAGAGGCCATGGCTGCTGCTGTGGAGGCAGCTGCAGCAACGGCTGTAGCTGCCATACCTACAACACAAAGGGTCCGGGACAAAGGCGCCAGAGGCAGCAGGTGAGTGAATTCTATTCAATACCAGCAAGAACTGACAAGGGGCAGATATCTTCATCCTGCAGATTGCAGACCAGAGAAGACCCAGGAACCAAGACTGTCTTGAGTAAAACACTGACATTCTCACTCCTTCTCAAGGAGCAGAGGAGGGAAGGCCACCTCTCTGCCCCCCACTACTGGAGATCTCCATCTTTGATACTGAGAAAGGCCTCGCTGAGCAGCTAGGTCCAACTCAGCCTTGGAAGAAAACAAAAGAGTCATTTAGCAGGTCACAGGAACCTAACCAGACCTGCCAGGCTCAGCTCCACCCAGGAAAAATTCACACAGACCAAGCAGAGAAAACTCTTTCTCTGTGGGAGGGACTTTCTTCACTGGGTAAAGAGAGCCAGGGGCTGCCACTCCCTACAGACAATCAATTGAAATTCAGTAAACATAAACCTTGAGATAGGCTTCAGGCTAGGCTCTGTGAGTGTCTCAGAAGTTAGCCCCTCAGGGAAAAGCTACTGTTTGCTGAAAGGCCTCAACTCTACCCAGAACATAGCCTCATCACAGAATCTCCAAACTATAGGAAATAGCCATCTCCCTCTTTTGTGATACTCAAAGCAGATCTCCCTTCCACTGAACTAGCCTGGGATGAGGATCACAAAATCCTGGGTAAAGCAGTGCATTTTTCTGCCTGTCCAAAAAAACTGACTTATGTAACGAATCAAGTCACAGGAAAACCAAACACCACAAGCAGACCAGAGACTCCAACAGGATACTGGCTATGGACAAAAGGGGATATAGGATCTTCCCATCCCCCCCAAAAATCAAAGAAATCTTTTGTACCTTTTTTTTAACTTTTTAAATTTTTTTAAAAAAATTTACTTTTTAATTGTTTGAAAAAATTGCTCTGTATTAATCTCTTTTTTCTTCCTCTCATAACTTTTATTTTAGACTTTAGGTGTATATCTGTGTGTGCTACTTTTAGATCTACTGAATTTTTTATCCTTTTTTCTTTCTTTCTCATTGTTTTCATTTTTTCTTCTCTTTCATTCTTTTTTGCATGACTTAATTGCTGTTCTGCTCATCCCCAGATATACCCGACATTGATTATTAGACCTTATCCCATGTTGTGTACACACTTAATCCAAAAATTTATTACTCAATTCAAAACCTCTTAGAAGTAAATTCCTTAGTAGCAGTATTACCTCTTTATACCTACAAAATATTTTAAACATTTTTTATTTTTTAGTTTTTCATGTCTCCTTTCTATCCCTCACCTCCTCTCTTCCTATCCCTGTTCTCAGAATACTACTTCTTTAAAATTGCATAATTTTAAGTGTTTCACTTTTTAATTTTAAATTTTTTTTCCAATTTTTTCTTGTCTTTTTTTTCTTTTTCTTCTTGTTTTCTCTCTACTATCATCCTGTCCAATCCATTTTCCTCTTTGAGATAAGTACTTGGTTAATTTCACTCTCCCTTTACCTTTCACATCTCTAATCCTATTTTTACCCACATTTCTCCCTAATTTCTGCCAAATTCTTCTTTGCGGTTTGTGGACCATTAATACATAACTGTTTGATATTGAATAGATTGTATCTGTTGAATTAGATTGTATCTGAAGAATTTTGACTGTGCAACTAAGGACATTGGTTGATGGTTGCCTTAAAATAGTGTTCTACCACAAAGCTGGTGTTACTCTTATCCCAAATGGGCAGAACAAGCTGGAAAAAAACACAAGAAAAATGGCAAGTCCGGGGAGCTCAACTCCCACTCATTATAATCAGGGAGCAGAACAGATAATGAATAATCCACAAAAAAAACTCTACAAATATTACTGGTAAACATGGTAAATGAAAAGATTGAAAACCTGTAAAGGACTCAGTGAGAGCATGATACGGAGAAAGAGAAGGCAAGCCATAGATCAATACAGGAATCTCATTAGCGTTAGGATGTTACTCAAAGACTGATACAGGAATTACATGAGCAGATTGAGAAGACTAAAAGAGAAATAAAGGAATTGTGTGAGCAGGCTGAGAACAGACAAAGAGAAAATCAGGAATGGAGTGAGCATGCTGAGAACACTTAAAGAGAACTACAGGAATTGGGCGCATGTGAGGAAGCTAATCAGAGTAATACAGGAATTGAGAGAGTGGGACGAGAATAGATGAAGATCAATAGAGGCATCCATGGAATCCATAAACAGAGAGCTCAAAGAAGTCAGGGAGACCACAAAGGGAATGCTGAATGGAACCCAACAGAATGAATAGGAGTCCAAGGAAACCATAACCAATCAACTAAGTGATTTGAGAATAAACACTGAACACCAAATTAAGGACGTAAAATGGTTCATACAAGTTCTATAACAAAGCTCCAGCAAAGAACTTGAAGCCATCAAAGGCGACCAATTAGAAAGAATAGACAAAAAAAAGTAGAAATTTTTGACTGTAGGTGAGACCATCCAGAACATCGAAATTTGGGGATTGAAGACAGCCTAGATATTATAGATTAAGAACCTACAACCATCGAAGACAAATCCAAGATATATGATAGATCTATTCAACATTTGGAAGACACCATCATAAGCATAATGGTTGTAGAGGAGCACCTTTAGACAGAAATTAAAGGTCTAGGACATTTTTTTTAAGAGGAACCTAGCAAAGAACTTCCCAAACATGCAAAAAGATAGGCCTATTCAGATACAAGAAGCTTTTAGAACTCCAGGTAAACCAGACCAGAAGAGGCCATCCCACTGTCACATTATAATCCATACAAGATCAATTCAGACCCACAAAAAGATCCTTAAAGCTGTCAAGGAAAAAGATTAACCATCTATAAAGGGAAACCAGTCAGAATCACCTCAGATTTCTTTTTTTTTAATTTTATTTGTGAACATACTGTACAGAGGGGTTACAATTACATGAGCAGGATAATGCATACATTTCTTACCAAGCATTGCAGCCTCCTCCTTTGTTACCCTTCACATCCCTTCCAGCCTCCACACTCCCATCCCACCCAACCCTTCCCCACCCCCACCACCGCACCAACCTTGTAAAGCTCGTTTTCGACATGACAACTTGTACTTCTCATTGATGCAACAGGTATACCTGTATCCTTAAACGACTTGTTTTTCCCCATCTCCTCCACAAGTTATACTGATATCAAATATAGTGAAAGCAGGGGTTATACTGTGGGGGAGGGACATACAAAGCAACAAAGAAATAATCTTATAAATGCATTAGAAACACATGAATGAAAGAAAAAAAACATTAAAATACATATCTAAGGGTTCATTTTCATAACATCAAATTATCTGACCTTTTCCGCTTGACCCATACATATACTAGATATTGCAAATAAGGGAAACCATGGGACCTACGTTTCTTTGGGCCTGGCTTACTTCACTAAATATAATTTTTTCCAAGCCTTTCCATTTCCTAACAAATGGGGCAATGTCATTCTTTCTGATGGAGGCATAGAATTCCATTGTGTATATATACCACATTTTCTTGATCCATTCATACACTGAGGGGTATCTGGGTTGGTTCCAGATCTTAGCTATGGTAAATAATGCTGCAATAAAAATAGTTGTGCTGGTAGCTTTAGTGTGTTCTTGTTTGTAAACGTTTGGGTAAATGCCCAAAAGTGGGATTGCTGGGTCATAGGGGAGCTCTATGTGAAGTCTTTTCAGGAACCTCCATACTGATTTCCAAAGTGGTTGAACAAGTTTACACTCGCACCAACAATGAAGTAAGGTTCCCTTCTGTCCACATCCCCTCCAGCATCTGTTGGTGTTAGAGTTCTTGATTTTTGCCATTCTAACTGGAGTGAGGTGGTATCTCAATGTTGTTTTGATTTGCATTTCTTTTATGGCTAGGGATGTTGAGCATTTCTTCATGTGTCTATTGGCCATCCTTCTTTCTTCTTCAGATAAGTTTCTCTTCAAGTCTTTAGCCCACTTATTTATTGGGCAGTTGTTTTTTTGAGGATTTGTTTTTGGGGGATTTAATTTTTTGAGTTCCAAATATATTTTAGATATGAGGCCCTTGTCCGTTATTTGGCTAGTGCCGATCTTCTCCCAGTCCGTGGGCTTTCTATTGATCTTGCTAGCTATGTCCTTTGCCATGCAGAAGCTCTACAACTTTATGCAATCCCATTTGTCCAACCTTTCTTTGATTTGTTGTGTTTCCGGGTCTCTATTCAGAAAATTTCGGCCTGAGCCAAGCAGACCTAGGGTTTCTCTTATTCCATCCTGTAAAGTTTTCACAGTGTCTGCTTTGAATTCGAGGTCTTTAATCCATTTGGAGTTAATTCTGGTGCAGGTGGATATATAAGGATCTAGCTTTAGTTTTCTACAAGTAGTTAACCAATTTTGCCAGCACCATTTACTGAAGAAGCTGTCTTTCTTCCATTCTTTTGTTTTAGCTCCCTTATCGAAGATTAGATGGCTATAGGTCTGTAGGTTCATTTCTGGGTTTTCAATTCTATTCCATTGGTCCTGAGGTCTGTTCTTATGCCAATACCAAGCTGTTTTGATTAGTATGGCTTTATAGTAGAGTTTGAAATTTGGTATTGATATTCCTCCAGCAGTGTTCTTTCCGTTGAGGAGCATTTTTGCTATTCGGGGTCTTTTATTGTCCCATATGAATTTTTGGATTGCCTCTTCTATTTCCTTGAAGAATGAGGTTGGAATTTTGATAGGTATCGTGTTGAATTTGTAGATAGCCTTGGGAAGTATTGCCATTTTCAAGATGTTAATGTTTCCAATCTAGGAGATGGGAGGTTTTGCCATTTTTTAAGTCCTGTGTTGATTTCCATTTTCAAGATTTTACAGTTTTCATCCTAGAGGTCCTTCACTTCTTTGGATAAGTTAATTCCTAGGTATTTTATTTGTTGTGGGGCTAATACTAATGGAGTTGCTTTCCTAATTTCAGCCACACTTTTCTCATTGTTGGCATACAGAAAAGCCATTGTTTCTTGGGGGTTAATTTTATATCCTGCTACTTTGCCAAAGTTTTGAATCACCTTGAGTAATTTGGGAGTGGATTCTAAGGGATTCTTTAAATACAATATCATGTCTTCTGCAAAGAGGGAGAGTTTTATTTATTCTTTTCATATTTGGATACCCTTTATGTCTGCGTCTTGTCTTTTTTTTTTTTTTTGTCAGTCGTGGGGCTAGAAATCTGGGCCTGGGCGCTTTCCCTCAGCTCTTCAGCTCAAGCTGAGCGCTCTACCACTTGAACTACAGCGCCACTTCTGGTTTTCTGGTGGTTTATTGGAGATAGGAGTCTCATGGTCTTTCCTGCCCCGGCTAGCTTTGAACCGCGATCCTCAGATCTCAGCCTCCTGAGTAGCTAGGATGACAGGTGTGAGCCAGCAGCGCCCGGCTGCATCTTGTCTTATTGCTGTAGCTAGGCATTCTAATACTAGATTGAAGAGAATTGGAGAGAGTGGACATCCTTGTCTTGTTCCTGAGTTAAGAGGAAAGGGCTTTAGTTTTTCACCATTAAGTATAACGTTGGCGGTAGGTTTGTCATATACAGCCTTTATTGTATTGAGGAATGTTCCATGGATTCCTAGTTTTTCCAAAACCTTCATCATAAAGAGGTGTTGGATCTTGTCGAATGCTTTTTCTGCGTCTATTGAGATAACCATATGGTTCTTATTCTTGCTCCTGTTGATGTGATGAATAATAGTAATTGATTTGCGTATATTGAACCAGCTTTGCATCCCTGAAATGAATCCTGTTTGATCGTGGTGTATGATTTTTTGGATGAATTGTTGAAGTCCATTAGCCAAAATTTTGTTGAGAAGTTTTGCATCAATGTTCATCAAAGAAATGGGACTATAGTTCTCTTTCTTTGATGAGTCCCTGCCTGGTTTTGGGATGAGGGTTATGATGCCTTCATAGAATGTGTTCCATAGTGACCTTTCTCGGTCAATTTCATTGAAGAGTTGGAGGAGTATTGGTGTGAGCTCTGCTTTGAAGGCCTTGTAAAATTCCACTGTAAAACCATCTGGTCTTGGACTTTTATTCGCTGGGAGGTCTCTTATTGCTGTTTCTATTTCAATGCTTGATATGGGCCTGTTAAGATGGTTTAACTCATCTTGGTTTAGTTTTGGCATGTCAATATTTGCTAGGAAAAGGTCCATTTCTTTCAAGTTCTCAAACGTAATAGTATAAAGTTTTGACAAGTATTCCCTTATAATGTTCTGAATCTTGGTTGTTTCCGTGGTGATGTTTCCATTCTCATCTCTGAGTTTATTAATTTGGGTGTGTTCTCTTCTTTTTCTGATAAGATTTGCTAAGGGTCTGTCAATTTTGTTAAGTTTTTTGAAGAACCAACTCTTTGTTTTGTTGATTCTTTATATAGTTTTTTTGGATTCTAATTCATTTAATTCTGATTTAATTTTAATTATTTCTTTCCATCTATTGGATTGGGCTTTATTTTGCTGCTCTTTTTCAAGGAGATTTAGATGTGTCATTAAATTGTTGGTTTCAGATCTCTCTAATTTGTTGATGTAGGAGCTCAGAGTTATCAACTTGCCTCTGAGTACTCAGAGTACTCAGTGCCTTTGCTGTGTCCCAAAGGAGCTGGTAATTTGTGTGTTCATTTTTGTTGAATAGCATGAACATTTGAATTTCCTTTCTAATGTCTTCCATGACCCACTCATGATTCAGCAGTGTGTTGTTCAGCCTCCATATAATACCGGATTTTCTTTGGTGGCTTTTGATGTTGAGTTCTACTTTTATTCCCTTGTGGTCAGAGCAAATGCAAGGTATAACTTCAATGTTTCTGAATTTAAACAAGTTTGCCTTGTGGCCTAAAATTTAGTCTATTTTAGAAAATGTTCCATGTGCTGCTGAGAAAAACATGTATTTTGATGTTGCTGCGTGAAATGTTCAGTAGATGTCTGTTAAGTCTACTTGATCTATGCAGCTGTTTAGATCTGCGATTTCTCTGTTGAGTTTTTGCCGAGTTGATCTATCTAGTGGGGAGAGTGGTGTGTTAAAATCCCCCAAAATTAATGTCTTTGGATCTATATGGGATTTGAGGGAAAGTACTGTTTCTTGGATAAATGTGGGTGCCCCATTGTTTGGCGAATACATATTTAGAGTTGTAATATCCTCCTGAAGGAGAGATCCCTTAATTAGCATGTAGCGACTTTATTTATCACTTCTCAAGAATTTTAATTTGAAGTCTATTTTATCTGATATTAGGATTGCAACTCCTCCCTGTTTATGGCGGCCGTTTGCTTGGTAGATTTTGTTCCAGCCTTTAAGATTGAAACTATGTTTGTTTTTACGGGCAAGATGTGACTCCTGAAGGCAGCAGTTAGAAGGGTCTTGTTTTGTAATCCAACTAGACAGTCAATTTCCCTTAATTGGAGAGTTCAGTGCGTTAATGTTAAGAGATGACTTAGACATATTTGGGAGTTCCTACCATGTTATCCACCTTCTTGGGGGTTGCGAAAACTGGGTTCTTCCTATGGTTCTTGGATTCTCCGTTTGGGTGCAGTTTCTTGGCCTTTATTATGGTCTTGTTGGTTTTCTATGTGTAGGACATCTTTAAGAATCTTTTGTAGGGCTGGTTTGGTGGAGATGTATTGTTTCAATTTTTCTTTGCTATGGAAACTTCTTATTTGGCCTTCAGTTTTGAAGCAGAATTTAGCTGGGTACAGTATACTTGGTTGATAGTTGTTTGTTTTTAGGGCATGGCATACATCATTCCAGGCTCTTCTTGCTTTGATTGTCTCTGCTGAGAAATCTGAGGTGATTCTAATTGGTTTCCCTTTATAGGTGATTACCCTTTTCTCCTTCACAGCTTTAAGAATCTTTTCCTTGGTTTGAGTTGATCCTGTGTGGATTATAATGTGATGGTGGGATGTCCTATTCTGGTCTGGTCTATTTGGGGTTCTAAAAGCTTCTTGTATCTGAATAGGCCTATCTTTTTGTATTGTTTAGGAAGTTCTCTGCTAGGATCCTGTTAAACAAATTTCCTAGACCATTAACTTCTGTTTCTAGGTGCTCCTCTATACCCGTTATCCTTAGATTAGGCCTTCTGTTGGTGTCTTCCAAGTGATGCATAGATCTATCATATTTCCTGGACTTGTCTTAGATGGTTGTATGTTCTTTCTCTATAATATCTAGGCTGTCTTCAATCCCCGAGATTCAATCTTCTGCATGGTCTAACCTGCTGTCAAGACTTTCTACATTGTTTTTTATCTCTTTTCCTTCTAATTGGTCAGCTTTGATGGCTTCAAATTCTTTGTTGGAGCTCTGTTTCAGATTTTGTATGAATTTCTTTACTTCCTTAATTTGGTGTTCAGTATTTATTCTCAAATCACTTAGTTGATTGGTTATGGTTTATTTGGACTCCCATTCCTTCTGTTGGGTTCCATTCAGCATTCCCTTTGCGGGCTCCCTGGCTTCCTTCAGCTCTTGGTTAATGGATTCCATGAATGCCTTTAGTGATCTTTGTGTATTCTCTTCCTGCTCTCTCAATTCCTGTATTACTCTTTGATTAGCTTCCTCCCGTTCATGGGATTCCTGCAGTTCTCTTTGAGTGTTCTCAGCCTGCTCACGCCATTCCTGCCTTTCTCTTTGAGTATTCTCAAGCTGTTCATGCAAATCCTCTATCAGTTTTTGAGTAGCTTCCTCACATTTATTATATTCTTGTATAAATTTTTGGTTTGCCTCCTCTCTCTCCCTTTCACTCACATACAGAGTCCTTTGTATGTTTTCTATCTTTTCATTTATCATGTTTACCAGCAGTGTTTGTAGAGCTATTTGGGTACTCTCCTCTGGATTATTCATTATATGTTCTGTCCCCTGATTATCAAGATTGGGAAATAAGATACCCGCATTTGCCATTTTTCTTGTGTTTTTTCCAGCTTACTCTGCCCTTTTGAGATGAAAATAGGACCAGTTTTGTGCTAGAACACTATCTTAAGGCAACCATCAACCAAAGTCTGAATTTGTACAGTCAATAGTCTACAGATACAATCTAGTTCAACATATACATCTATTCAACATCATACAACTATATGTTAATGGGCTTCGAACCGCAGAGAAGAATTTGGAAAACCAGAAAATATTAGGGTTAGGGAGAGATGTGGGTAAGAAGTAGGAATAGATTGGTGTGGGGAGGCACAGGGAGAGTTAACTAAGTCCTAATCTCAATGCAGGAAATAGGTTGGGTAGGATGAAAGTAGAGAGAGAAAAAAAATGAAGAAAGGGAAAGGGAAAAGAAAAGAGACCAGAAAAAATAGAAAAGTAAAAATTAATATTACTATGGCATTTCGAAAACAATCTATTTAGAGAAGAACGTGAAGATATTGAGAGAAGGGGAGGGGCATAGAGGAGATGTGAAAAATTTAAAAATAAAAATGCTTAAAATATTATATAGGTATAAAGCGGTAGTACTGCTATTAAGGAATTTAAGTCTCAGAGGTTTTGAGTTGAGTAATAAATTTGTGGATTAAGTGTGTACACAATGGGGTATAGGGTCTACTAATTAACTACGGGTTTATCTGAGGATGTGCAGGACAAGAGTTAAGTCACATAAAGAAGAACAAAAGAGAGGAAAAGGTGAAAAGGATAAGAAAGGGAGAAAAAAAGATCAGAAGTTCAGTAGAGCTAAACAAAAAACAAAAAAATGATTAAAAAAAGAAAGGAAGAAAAGAAAGAAGACAAGAAAGAAAGAAAAATGCACATTCACGTATCCCTAAAATAAAAATTATAAGAGGAAAAAAAAAGTTACTGAAAAACAATTTTTTTTCAAAAAAGGCAAAAATTAAACATTAATAAAAGTTTTAGAAAAGAAAAAAAAATTTTATATATAAGGTACCAAAAAAAAAAAGAAAGAAAAAGAAGAAGAAGAAGAAAAAAAGAAGTTCTTTGATTTTTTTTTTGATTTTTTTGGGGGGAGGGGTGGGAAAAATCCTGTATCTCCCTTGTGTTTGTAACCAATCTCTTGTTGGAGTCTCTGGTCTGCTTGAGGTCCTGTGGCTTGATTGGTTTCTTAAGTCAGATTGTTCGAACAGGAAGAAAAATGCTCTGCTTTACCCAAGATTTTGAGGTCCCCCTCCCAGGTTAGTTTAATGGGAGGGTGATCTGCTTTGAGAATCACAAAAGAGGGGGATGCAGTGATGAGGCTAGGTTCTGGGTAGAGTTGAGGCCTTTCAACAAACAGTAGCTTTTCACTGGGGCTATTTTGTGAAAAACTCACAGAGCCCAGCCTGGAGCCATTCTCAGGGTTTCTGTTTTTCAATTGGTTATCGAGGCTGCTAGAGGGAGGGGCAGCCTCTGGCTCTGATTACCCAGTGAGGAAAGCCACTCCTATGGCTGGCACCTGAGCTGGGTGACCTTTCCCTGGATGGAGCTGAGTCTGGCAAGTCACGCTGCCGTTAAGTTCTTGTGATCTGCTAAATGACTCGTTTTATTCCAAGGCCTGAGTTGGAGCTAGCAGCTCCTCCGAGCTTTGTCGGTATCCAAGATGGAGATCTCCAGTACTGGGAGGGGAGGGGTGGCCTTCCCTCCTCTGCTCCCTGAGAAAGAGTGAGGACGTCGGGCTTCTACTCATGCCGAGTCTTGGTTCCTGGGTCGTCTCTGGTCTGCAAACTGCAGGATGAAGATGTCCGCTCCTTGTCGGTTCTTGCTGGTGTTGAGTAGAATCCGCTCGCCTGCTGCATCTGGCTCCTTTGTCCTGGACTCTCTGTGGCTCAGGTATGGTGCCCTGCGGTCGCCACTGCGACTGCTGCCGCCGCCGTGGCGGTGGCTGTCAAGTGCTCAGATGTGTCTCCTTGCCTTGACTTCCCCTCTCTTGCCTAACTCTCTGTCCTGTGATTGCACACTTGGTGTGATTCTCTGGCTTAGGACTGTTCACTGGAACTCTAAAACTGCTTTCTATGGGAGAGCTTGTTCAGATTCCAGCTTCTCCTCTGCCATCTTCCCGGAACTACAATCTTTCCTACACACATCATTGCATAACAACCTATGCATGCAAGTGCTAAAATGAAAAACAGTTTTAAATATTGATATGTGCTTTTATATTGTTAGGGCATCCATCATTTCAAATAGCCAATTTGTATAAGTTTTTATCCTGGCAGATTGCTGATGGATTGTGCATATAATCCTTGCTATTCAAAAGGCTGAGATCTGAGGATCAAAGTTTAAAGCCAGTCTGGGCATGACAGTCTGAGAGATTATTATTTCCAATTAAACACTGGAAAAATACAAGTGGACCTGTGGCTCAAGATGGTAGAGTACGATCAAATTGTTTAAATAAAGATACAGTTGGACCCATGGCAACAATGAGATGTACAGGATGTTATGTCGAAAATGAACTTTACAACTTTGGGGTGGGGTGTGAGATGGGAAGGGATAGTAAGCGGCAACAAAGGAGGAGGCAACAATGCTTGATAAGAAATGCACTCATTATCTTGCCCATGTAATTGTAAGCCCTCAGTACGGTATTTCCACAAAAAAAAGAAGGGGTGTTCCTAAGTCAAAACCATTGTCCCAGAGGAAAAACAAAAACAAAACAAAACAAGAACAACAAAAGCATTATCTCCCTAGGTAGATCATCAGGTGACCTCCAGTTCTCTCCTCTCTATAGCATATTTGATGAAATGAACAACTTCACATTTCTATAAAATGGTCTTATATATTTCCTTCTCCTCATTACACACTATGTGAATATTATAACATTACATTTCTAAATGGACTATTTTATTTACTTATTGCTCTTGTTGTTAGATGCTATGTAGACTACAATTAATAACCATTAATTAAATATATCCTTGGCTATATTACTTTGAAATATGAAGGTGAATGAACCTAACTGTAGGTAAAATAGCAGTCTTCACTATGTTTTAAATATATTTGCACAGTAAACTCATTTAGTTAATAGAGTTGAATTGAATTCAACTAATATATTTATGTGTTTTATTACCAATTAATTTCTGCATACATGCCGTCAAATTCGTTAAAAATCAACAGATGGATGCAATTATCCACAAGCATGAAAGCACATTGCTAAGAATGTTATGGTTGTTAATTATGAGAATAGAAAGCTTAGTTACTCTCATCAGAAAAATTGGTAGCATGGTAGTTTTTCATAACAATATTAGAAAGCAAATTCCGAGAGTTCACTGGGGAAACATCTATAGAAGCATTAAACATATTAAAAAAGTAATTCCATTCCATCTAACTAGTCAAAGAATTTGGCATTATGAATTGCTTCCTGCACAAGTGAGAATTAGATGGCCTCAGATGGCTTAAAGCCATTGACATAGAACATGGTCCAATTTACACAGCTTTGTGTGAACTGGATCTGTTTTACACCTTCAAACTTAGTTACTTCTCACCTTTCTCTTCATTCTCCACTAATGTAGACAAATCTGCATGAAATCTCTAACACAGGCTGCAGTAAATAACACAACTGAAATGATCTTGCAGTATACTTTGATTAACTACTTTTTTAAGTAGTATCTTCAAAGTGTCAACCTTCCTCTCTCTAACATAAGTTATAGTTGACAAATATTTCTAACCAATTCCCATTAACTTTTCTGCTAAATTATAATGTAACATTAGGATGTTTTTCAATAGGTTCATGAATGAGTGCTTTGATTTATACAATGAGATACATACTGAAACCTTAGTATGAACCAGAGCTAGTTTCATAATAGGAAAATCAAACTATTATTTTCAGATAAAGAACAACAGGTGATCAGTACTCACACACATTCATTCACATTTATTAGTTCATGCAGTGATAATGGGGGATGAGTAAAAATAATCAGAGTAAGATTGTATGTGGAGAATAGGGTAATAATTTACATGTGTTAGTAAATAAAGTGAGTTAAGGTTCTATTGGAAAGAAGAGCAATCCAATTAGAGGGAAAAAAAAACACAACAACTGTGAAGTGATAAAGAAGCATTAGGTAGCTTCCCATAGAGTTTTCATTGTAGTTTACGTGAAAGAGAAACCATTAGAATGTCTTAAAGAGAAGAATGTCAAAATCTAAAGCAGAATTATGCATGGTGGCTCATATCTGATGTAAACATAGCCACTCAAGAGGCTGAGTCAGGTCTGAGGACTCAGGTTAAAAATTAGCTCTGCAAAAAATTAAAAATACAAGTCCACAAGATACTTGAGTTAACTAGGTAAAAGTCAGGTAGGGGTCTGTGGCTCAAGTAGTAGATGACTCAAGGACAAGAACCAAGCCCCAAGTTTAAGACCCAGTGTCTAGTGCAGATTTTAAAGACATATTTCCTTGAGAGAATATTTGAAGGTAGATTAACACAATTATCTGATTGAAATGAATTTTTGGATGGAAGTTGGTAGGTAGGAGAGAGACTGGTGAACAACTGTCAGTGGTATTTACTGGTAGTTTGCATGTGAAATCTTGCAGAGATAGATCAGAATTGGGGGTATGGACACTAGGCAAAATTGCAGTCATCATCCTATAGGGTGCTATAAATTTGGGATATGAAGATAAATTAATTTGTTTAGATTAAACTACTTATTAAAAGAAATAGCAAAATATTTTAGTATGAGAGCTCTCTGAAGGACATTTGTGAGATACTGAAAATAATGTGAAAATGAGATAAGAACCTCCTTAGGTGCACGCTGATGACAGCAAGGGACTAATTAATATCCTGAGGAGCAGGACAGACAACTGCAGGTAGAGTTAATGAGCAGATGCTAGGAAAGGATACCCAGTGCCCAGGAGCAAACATGGCTACACACAGATGTGCTGGCACTTCCTTCAACCCTTACTTTTTTGATCAATATGGTATTCCAGGTATAAGGCAGTTGCTAGCTTTCTTGGTGAGAATGCTGAGTGTTCTGCTGGGCACCAGTAGTTTACACCTACAACTCTAGCTAATTGGGAGGCTGAGATTAGAGAACTCTGACTCAGAACAAGCCCAGGCAGACAAATCCATGGATAGGACTCTTATCTCGGAATAAACAGCAAAAAGCTGGAAGAGCAGGTGTGGCTCAAGTGGGAGAGTGAAAGTTGTGAGGAAAAAGCAAAGCAAGGGTGTAAGGTCGTGAGCTATAGCACAAGTATGGACAATAATAATAAAAATCCTCCTCCTCCTCCTCCTCCTCCTCCTCATCATCATCATCATCATCTTGTCTGAGAATTAAGGGCAATAATATGATGTCTGAGGAGGAGGAGGTACAAAATAGGGATTAGGAAGATTCTCTGGCTGGATAAAAGCAGTCATTTTGTTATACTTCAACCAAGAGAATACTTAACTCAGTGATTATCACCATAAATTGTTAATAGTCAACGAGGTTGAAAACTTATACCTACCTCTTCATTTTTTAAAATTTTATCGTCAAGGTGATGTACAGAGGAGTTATAGTTACACATTAAGGAAATGAGTACATCTTCACTTTTTAAAATATATTTTTATTCAAAGATATTGTACAGAGGGGTTACAGTTACTTGAGTAACATAATCAGTCCATTTCCAATCAAGCATTGTTACCCTCTACTTTGTTTTTCCACTACCATCCCTTTCCTCCCTACCTCCCCAACTCCTCCCTCCACGTACCCCCCACAAAGTTGTAAACTACATTTTCAAAATAGTGTCTTGTACACCTCATTTTTACAATGGATCATCCTGTATCCTTATTTCATTGCAGCATTTTATTTCCCTTCCCCTCCCCAAATTAGAAAAATGTATATACAAGATACAGGACACCACAATTAAATTCAGTGACAATAGAGGTTATACCATGGGGGAAGAACATAAAAGAAACAAAAAAAATCACATAGTACATTATAAGTACATTAAAGCAAACAGTGAGAAAGATAAAACCTCTTCTTTCCCTATCCTGTGGTTCATTTCACTTAGAATCATCTTATATGATCATAAGTACATAGCTTTTGACCTTTTCTGTTTGTCCTAGACATATTCTAGTTATTGCAAAAAAGGGAAACCATGGGACCTATGTTTCTTTGGGCCTAGCTTACTTCACTTAAGATAATTTTTTCCAAGTATTTCCATTTCCTAACAAATGGGGTGATGTCAATCTTTTTGATGGAGGAATAGAATTCCATTGTATGTGTATATATATATATAGACATATATTCATATATGTGTATATCTATATTTATATCTATACCACATTTTCTTGATCCATTCATCTACTGAGGGGCATCTAGGTTGGTTCCATATCTTAGCTATGGTAAATATTGCTGCAATAAACATAGTTATTCTGGTAGCTTTAGTATAGCCTTATTTGTGAATATTTGGGTAAATGCCCAAAAGTGGTATTGCTGGGTCATAGGGGAGCTCTATGTGGAGTCTTTTGAGGAACCTCCATACTGCTTTGTAAAGTGGTTGAACAAGTTTACACTCCCACTAACAATGTAGTAGGATTCCCTTTTGGCCACATACACTCCAGCATCTGTTGTTATTATATTTCTTGATTATCGCCATTCTAATTGGGGTGAGGTGTAATCTCAATGTTGTCTTGATTTGCATTTCTTTTGTGGCTAGAGAAGTTGAACAGTTCTTCATGTGGCCATTTGGCTACTTTTTATTTCCTCTTCAGTGAAGTTTCTCTGTTAAGTCTTTGGCCCACTTATTAAGGAGGCAGTTGTTTCTTTGAGGATTTGTTGTTGGGAGATTTATTTTTTTTTGAGTTCTCAGTATATTTTAGATATGAAGCCCTTGTCTGTTTTATGGCTAGTGAAAATCTTCTACCAATCCGTGGGCTATCTATTAATCTTGCTAGCTAGGTCCTTTGTCATGCAGAAGCTCTTCAATTTTGTTAAGTCCCATTTGTTCAACTTTTTTTTTTATTTGTTTTGTTTTGGGGTCATTATTAAGAAAATTTTCGCTCATGCCAAGGAGACCTAGAGTTTCTCCTATTCCTTCCTGTAATGTTTTCAGGGTGACTACTTTGACTTTGAGATCTTTGATGCATTTGCAGTTGATTCTGGTGAGGGTGATATATAGATTTAGTTTTCTACAGGTGTTAAACCAATTTTGCCAGCACCATTTACTGAAGAGGCTGTCTTTCTTCCATTCTATGTTTTTAGCTCCCTTATTGAGGATGAGGCGGCTATAGGTCTTTGGGTTTATTTTTGGGTCTTCAGTTCTATTTCATTGGTCCTGAGGTCTGTTCTTGTGCCAGTACCAAGCTGTTTTGGTTACTATGGCTTTGTAGTAGAGTTTGAAATTTGGTATTGATATTCGTCCAGCACTATTATTTCTTCTAAGATTTTTTTCTGCTACTTGGGTTCTTTTATTGTTCCATATTAATTTTTGGATTGCTTCTTTAATTTCCTTGAAGAATGAGGTTGGAATATTGATAGGTATATCATTGAATTTGACAATAGTCTTTGGCAGTATTGCAATTTTCATGATGTTAATTTTTCCAATCCAGGATCATGGAAGGTTTTCCCACTTCCTTAGTTTTGCTTTAATTTTCTTTTTAAAGTTTCTAAAGTTTTCGTCATAGAGTTCCTTCCATTCTCTACATTAACTCGTAGGTATTTTATTTTTGTGGGGCTATTACAAAAGGAGTTGCTCTTCTCATTATTGGCATACAGGAAATCCATTGATTTTTGAGGGTTAATTTTGTATCCAAAGTTTTGAATCAGCTCTACTAACTTGGAAGTTTAAAAGAACCTATGAGCTAGCTAGAGTGATAAGTTCATGGTTGCATCAGTTATGGATAAAAAATAGTAATAATCTCCCAACTATTTGAAGTACACTATATTTATGTTGTAAATATCACAATTAAACACTTTTGCTAATAAAAATTATGAAGACATTTCTCCTCCATAAAAAGGTAATTCATTTAGTATAAGCCAATACAAACCAAGTAATGTGTGTGAAAAACCATGGGAAAATAGAAGTCAGTGAGAAGTTATTAAAGATCAACAAAATAAACATCCAAGCATATCATATTATTTGGCATTTTATTAATACTCTAAACTGAGAAGGTAGACAGTATTGGAAATATTAGGATATTAGAATCAACAAAAAATGAAATGAGAATAATACCTGAGGAGAAAAAAATGTAATTGCTATGCTATTGAATAAAGAAGAAGAGAGATGATAGTTTGTAAGTGACTGAAAAGGGTGAAGGGCAATTTAACATCCTGCATATATGAAGAACCAAAAAATTAAATACCAAAAATTATAAATGGGTAAATAATCAATGTACTTTCAAATGAAAAAAGTACAAATGGCCAGTAAATACACAAAGAAATGTACAATGTCATTAGCCATCAGTAAAAATAGGCAAATCAAAGCTACATTGAGATCCCATCACATCTCAGTCAGAATGGCTGTCATTTAAGCATCAAAAAAAGTAACAATTGTAGATTAGAATGTGGGGTGAAAAAAGAGCTCTTTTTCATTATTGGTGCGAATGTAAATTAATTCAGGAATATACTTCACTTTTGTTAATTTAGATCTGGTTAAAGTTAGTAGGTTTAAGTGAATTGAGGACTTTTACAAATATCTCATAATTTTTGATGTGTTTAATAATTCAGAATATTGTAGAAAATTATAAGAAATAGACATCTCCTTAATAATCAGAAGTTAACTCATACTTCCTCTTATATTGCTGTGGGTGTATGTGTAATTTAGTTGCATTAAACTGAAATAGCCACAGAATATAAAGTAATTAAACATGGCTTTTCCTGGGGTCTCTGAAATGCTGTGTACCTTGCAGGTTTCCTATAACGAAGACTTTCCAATCATGAGGACCAATTTCTTAACGTAAATGATTCTGTATTTACACACACACACACACACACACACACACACACACACACACACACACACACACAAACCTTAATTTTGCAAAACAACATCATTTTCCCACATATTTTTAGCAGATATTTGACTACCATCACTGTAACTACATATAATTTGGAAACAATGTAAAAGCAAGAAATAAAAGTCATCTGAACAAAAGATAATAAAAAAAATCAAAATCAAAATAAATAAACTGTCCTGTAGCTTTCCCTTAGTTTTCATTTCATAAACAGAACTTTCCTATTGTTTTAAAGGTGTTCTTTAAAGGTGTATTAAAAGTGTTCTTACATTTTTTCATACTTCATTATATAACAAATTGAAATATAGTAATGAGAAGAAAGGAATACAGTCAAAGATTTGGTATTTGTGATATGGCTAAGTGAAGCCATATCGCATTATACAGATCTGTGTAACTCTCAGGGGAGTGGTACAATTTACCTAGCTTACACACCAACAGTGACTAAACAAATCTCTTCTTTATTTCCCCCTGTAGGCTCCTTACCTATTCCACAATGAATACCCTTGGAGAGTAAAATGTTAATAGGAGACAGATTGCAGTTATCAAGGTATTGGTTTAATTCAACCCTTCCTAATTGGAGCCCAAGCAGCATTGCTCTGATAGATAAATAACTAGAAAAAAATAAAATAGCAACAAGTAAGACAGCATATGTTTGGAGGAGACAGGCTGCAAGAATAGAACATCCACATAGCCTCCAGCACCTGACCATGATGAAGGCTGTGAAGAGCTGATAACACCGGTTCTTTGGGGCAGACACACTTACATTGGTCTTAAAGGCCAGAATTTAGATTTTAAATTAAATGGCAAACAGTTTCTACCAGGTTGGAATGAAGAGGGCACTGCAGCAATCCGTGTAGTATTGGTATATATCTGTGACTCCATTTCAGCAGTCTGAAAAGTATCCATGTGGGAAGATAAAATTCCGTGTAATCAGGTAGGGAAGTGCACAGAATGAACTACTCTGAAGCGCTGGCCAGGGGCAGCAAGGTGAGACAGGAAGGGGAAGAGGCTCTAAGGAAATCTAGGCCACCCCTCGGGTACCATTTAATCACAATGCCTCTGGAAACAGGTTAAAAGCAATTCTGTTCTTCTGTGAAGTTCACTTTATCTGTGGCTTTTTCTCCCAACTAGTGGTGTCAGGATTGTCTAATGCTAGCAGCTTAGGCTGTATTAAAAAGCTATGTGTATATCAGCGATCAAATCATTAGTTTTAAATGCAACCTATCTTTCTTGTTCTAATTTTTCCTAGTTATTTATCTAATAGATGAATCCATCTATAGGAATATTGAGTAAAATATTGAGTACTAGTCTCTATTCTTTATCTGGTAACTAGAAAATGAAGGAGGTGAAAGATATGACATCCATTTTGCATTTTTGAACCATTTCCCTAGGAACCAGTGAAAATTAAGAGGTCAAAGGAACGAATCATTTTTATAGTCAATATAAAAGTGCATTTGTCTACTATCAATGACATTTGCAACCATTTATAGGCTTTAATTTGTACAGCAATTGTTTCTTTTTTAAATCAGAAATACTCTTTCAGAGTTGTAGTAGATCAATGCTAGAGGAATTCAGATCAAGATTATGCCTTATGACCCTTAACTAGACAGAATTTCCTTTCACATACAGACTTAAATAATACTATAGATTTTGTTGACAACTAAATGCATGTGATGAATTGTGGCCTGTCTTGAGAATCCACACCAAACAATGAGATGTCTTTTTTGTGTGTCTCTTCTATGGAGCAAGTACATATGCAGACTAGTTCTGAGAATTAACTTTGGAATAAAATTGTTTTTAAATCATTATTTTGTGTTGTTGTTTGTTTTTATTGCCGAACTTGGGGCTTGAACTCAGGGCCTGGATGCTCTCCCAGAGCTTCTATTTTGTTCAAGGCTAGTTTGCTACCACTTGAGCGAGTGCTACTTCTTGATTTTTCTGGGAGATTTATTGGAGATAAACATTTATCTGAATTAGGGAAGGGAAGGAGAACAACAAAAAGGTGAGACAAAGGACAAAGAGTAAACCAATGCAACCGTGATACTCATAAGAAAATATGTTGGAGATGGGGGAATAGAGGGGAAGAGAAAGTGGCAGAAAAATGAGGGAGGGGGTAATAAGTTCAACAAGAAATGTACTCACTACCTTACATATGTAAATGTAACCCCTCTGGACATCACCTTGACAATAAAATTAAATTTAAAAATGAAAAAAATGTCTCATGGATTTTCCTGCCTACACTGGCTTAAATCACAATCCTCAGATCTCTGCATCCTGAGTAGCTAGGATTATGAATCAACAGCAAGAGGCTTAAGTCACTCTTGTAGACATGCACTGCTGTGAGTTCTTGAGAAAATTATTCAATTTATTCATGTTGTAGTGTTCTCATCCATAAATCACAAAGAATAATAGTAGTTAATGTATAATTTGTGAGAAGATTAAATAAGTAAATATGTATGTCTGTGTAATGTATGTGTGTTTATATATGTATATGTGCATATATAATGCATATGTGCATATATATACATACACAGGCCTATGCATTCATACATACATATGAACATACATATGCATTCTTATATTTTGAATTCATATACATTACATATGAATATTTATTTACTATACCCATGCACAAACAATACACGGACATAATGAGCACTTCACTCATGTGAACTCTTATTCCTGCAGTTTTCAGTATTTGTCCTTATTTATTCCATGGGCATCTCAGGCAAGTCTCCATCACCTTCCATCTAAGATTTTGCAATGGATTCCTCCCTAGTATATTCACACATTTTTTCCTCACCTTATATTCTGGCACAATTACCAGCATGACCTGGTAAAAAAAAATTGCTGAAATAATGAGCTGGCTATGTTCTCTGATTGAAGTTCTTCAAATTTCTCAGGTCTCTTTAAGAAGAAGTCAGTGCTACCCTAATAACACGAGTGTTGCTCAGAGATTTGAAAGTATACTGACTATTTATATTGATCATCTTTAACTAAATATTTCAGTCAAATTGAAAAATGAGTACCAGATTAAACAAATGATTACTGTGACTGTGAGAATGCCATTCTTAACATAGTGTGCTTAACTGTTGCATTATGCTGTTTATTAACAGTAAAGTTAAATGTATCCTTCTAAACTCATCATGCTTAAAATGTTATCAATCCACCCTATCCATATATATTTTGTGTGTACCATCACCACATCATTAAAGCATTTTAGTGATTTTAAATGTTTTCATGTTGTTTTGAAATTGTTTAATGACCTCTCCACTGGTCTATGAAATATCTTACAATGTTAGATATGCTATTGCACAACATTCAGACTCTATGTTAAAGGACCAAGCCATTGAACAAAGAAACTTAGTCTGTATGGTTCATAATTGTAAGGAGAAATGGAAATTCAACTTGGAGAAGTGATTGAGGAATGGTATTTGTGGAAAACAAGAAGACATGAAAAATTACCTAATCTTTGATGTGGGCTATTAAAATAATTAAAAATAGAGGCAACAAAAACCAATTGAATCAGCACCTCATCAATGCAGAAAGACAAATACTTACCTCTTCCAAAAACCCTGTATTGTACTATAGGCTTTTTTTGTTCTTAAATTTTTATGAATTTACAAATAATTAATGTATATATTTGAAGTAGTCAAAACATTACAATTACTTACTTTTTAAGATTATTACTCATTAACAGTTATTGAACAATAAGTAGTTACAGACAATTGTATAAAAGAATGAATTTTACTGATCTTGGGACCTATGTCCTTAGCCATGTAGAAGCTCTGCAATTTCATGCATTCCCATTTGTCCAACCATTCTTTGATTTCTTGTGTTTCTGGGTCCCTATTAAGAAAATTTTGGCCTGTGCCAAGGAGACCTAGGGTTTCTCCTATTCCATCTTGTAATGTATTCAGAGTGTCTGCTTTGACTCTGAGGTCTTTGATCCATTTGGAGTTAATTCTGGTGCAAGGTGATATATAAGGATCTAACTTTAGTTTTCGACAAGTAGTTAACCAGTTTTGCCAGCACCATTTACTGAAGAGGCTGTCTTTCTTCCATTCTATTCTTTTAGATCTCTTATCGAAGATTAGATGGCTATAGGTCTTTAGGTTCATTTCTGGGTTCTCAAGTCTATTCCATTGGTCCTGGGGTCTGTTCTTGTGCCAATACCAAGCTGTTTTGATTACTGTGGATTTGTAGTAGAGTTTGGCAAAGGACATATCTCTAAGATAAATAGAAAGCCCACGGATTGGGAGAAGATATTTTCTAGGCATAGAACAGAAAAGTATCCCATATCTAAAATATACCTAGAACTTAAAAAATTAAATCCCCCAAAAAGAAATTTTCAAAGAAACAACTGCCCAATAAATAAATGGGCTAAAGACTTAAAGATAAACTTCTCTGAAGAGGAAAGAAGGATGACCAATAGACACATGAAGAAGTGCTCAACCTCCCTAGCCACAAAAGAAATGCAAATTAAGACAAAATTGAGACAGCACCTCACCCCAGTTAGAATGACTATAATCAAGAACTCTAATAACAACAGATGCTGGAGGGGATGCAGACAGAAGGGAGCCTTACTGCATTGTTTGTGGGAGTGTAAACTTGTTCAACCACTTTGAAAAGCAGTATGGAACTTCCTCAAAAGACTCTACGTAGAGCTTCCCTATGACCCAGCAATCTCATTTTGGGCATTTACCCAAATGATCACAAACAAGACCATACTAAAGCTACCAGCACAACTATGTTTATTGCAGCCTTATTTACCAAAGCTAAGATATGGAACTAACCCAGATGTCCCTCAGTAGATGAATGGATCAAGAAAATGTGGTATATATACACAATGTAATTCTATGCCTCCATCAGAAAGAATGACATTGCCCCATTTGTTAGGAACTGGAAAGACTTGGAAAAAATTCTATTAAGTGAAGTAAGCCAGGCCCAATGAAACATAGGTTCCATGGTATATGTCTGAGTCCAGCAGAAAAGGTCATAGAAGTTGATGTTAGGGGAATGAACCTCAAGATAAGTATTCAAAAAATTTTTAGCTTTTTTTCCTTTCATGCAATTGTTTCTATCATATTTATAAGATGATTTCTATGTCCCTCCCCCACAGTATAAAACATACTTTCACTGTATTTGATGTGGTATAAATTGTGGAAGGGAAGGGAAAACAACATGTCGTTTAACTTGAGATACAGGTGGACCCATTGCAACAATGAGATGTACAAGTCGTTATGTCGAAAAACAAACTTAACAACTTTGGTCCGGGGTAGGGTGAGGATAGGGAGAAGAGGAGTATGGGGAGAGGAGGAGTATGGGAAGGAAAGGGAAGGGGAAACAACGAGGAGGCAACAATGCTTGATAAGAAATGTACTCCTTATGTTGCCCATGTAATTGTAACTCCTCTGTGTGGTATTCTCACAATGAAAAATTAATTAATTAAAAATAAAAAACACTTTTACTCATTACACATTGTAAAAAAAAAAGAATGAATTTTTAATGGCTTTTGTTAAATGTAGTCAAGTGCCATTAAAAAGCAAATTTTTCTGTTTATATATGTTTAATTTTTGTAAGCTTATACTACTAGAATATACATTGACTACTTGTCAAAATTAATTTTAATATTTGATTGAATATTGCCCATCTTTAAATGTTTTGTGCAAGAGAATATCTTTTCAATGAGTGATTTTGGATGCTTTTTCTTTAAACATGTATGATTTTAAGAGAGTTATACAGTATTTACAGCTGTTCTTTAAAATTGTGCATATAAACAAAATTAGCTGGGACATAAAAAGGAGTACTTTAGTGAATGTGTATGCGTAGGAGAAAAATATACAATTTATGTAAAATGGATGATGTTTCTGGATAATTTTTTTCATCTTTAGAATACTATGTATAATAGATAGGCTAATAAGGAACATATGACTTTTATCACTAAAATATACACATTTTTATTGATGCATAAATTAAAATTAGTATATACATAATTATGTGCAATTGTTATATATCATGGAATTTTGAAAGATTTATATTCCAGGAAACCATCATCACTATCAGAAAAAATATTTTGCTCTAATATCAGAAAGTATTTGCTCCTTTTGTGGTCATTCCCTGCTTCTCTCTGACTTAATATCTATTTATTTTATTGTATATTATTTTGCATCTTATTTATGTGCATAATTATATGTTATAAATTCATATATATAAATTCCTACAGTGGAGTCAAATGAGACAAATAAGTCTCCTTTAGACTTTCTACTCCTATGTAAAACATGAAACCAAACCGTACATGGAGTTCAAAAGTCACATTTTTATGAAGAAGAAAGAAAGCCTACTTGTACCACTAGATCAGTTCTTCTTCAGTAAACTAAATTCAGATCTATTTTTAGGTGAAAACATTTCCAGGACATGGCCAATTTCTATTTTGTGAATCATCACTAAGAAAACATATATGGACGCTGCATTGATTTCAACCATTTTTTATCGTGTATTTGTATATTTAGGTCAGTATTCATCTAGATTAAGGCACACTTTACCTCTCAAATGTTGTGTTTGGTCCCAGAGTCCCCCTGTTTTGAGCTTATTAGAGGGTCATATAAATGAGACTAAAGATGAATCTCAGTGGATCTTTTTGATCTTTCTATAGAGATTAGGTTACATTATATAAAATCAATGATAGTTTAAAAAATCAAATTTCTTTCTCTGTTTTGAATGGCCCATTCAATAGTGCATCTCAAGGGTATTGTTGCAGGGTGATTATTGGCACTATCCTCCTCCTGTCTGAGGAGGTCCAGAAATCTTCAAGGCCTGAGATCATATGTACATGAGAAAATGAGAGGGAAAAACATCAAGAACTACATTCAATACCTGAAAAATTATGAGTTTATTTTTTTGTTCCAAAAGACATTTTCAAAAACTTGCTTAGTAAAGTGTTTTGACAGACAGTAGAAATTATAGGTAGAGAATTAATAGGATTTCTGAATTTAGCCAGAATATAATGCCTCTCTTTAATGTCTTATTAATATACTACAGCATTTTGATATCAACACAGGGGGAAAAGGAAACATATTTTATTTGAATTAAGACAGTTTTGCATTAATTTTATGTCAGAAGTATATGCAACTATCTACCATATGACATTAGGAAGAGGTTTTCATTAACCTATTGAACTGAAACTATCAATTTGAAGGTTTCTAATGATAGAATTGCTATAAGTTTAATAAAAAGGTAAAATAGGAGGGGAAGGAGGACCAGAAGTAAAAGGAAAATTATTAGTGAACTGAAAATTTATTGAAATGGCCATAGAAAAGCATACCAACAATATGCTTTCCAGTTAGTATTGTTCTGGTTTAGTTAGCAAAAAATGTATCTTCAAAGTAATAATTGATCCTTTTAAAGGGGTCTGTATCTCAGTCACTCTTGATTTTAGTGTCAAATATCACCAATCTCCATTTAGTCACTATTGCTTCTCTACAACACTCAAGTTTAGAGCACTTATTTAAAGCATTTTTAGAAAACAGAGATATTGGCCGTCACTCTTCATGGAGTCTGTCCCTGTAATCTCAATGAAACCACTTTACTAATCCAGTTCATTTCAGCAGGTATATACTAAGCATTTACAGGGTGGCCAACCGTGGGAGAGGGCAAGAAGATGAAACTAAACAGGAAAGCAAAAGGTCACTTCTCCTCTCATGGAGGATAAAAAATAATTTAAACAAGTAGAACTCCTCACAAATAGTGATAGGTGTTAGAAAACTAACACGATGTGGAGAAAGGTTGCCCATGTAAAGAGAGGGAAAACTTCATGTTGTGAGTAGAAGATAGCCATGAAAATGAGATGCAAAGCCAGTCATATATCTAAGAGAAAAAAATAATTGCTGGGAAAAGTATGTCCACCATCAAAGTTGTATTGTAACAAGAAGATTTTTAAGTTCTTGGAAAGAAGCCAAGCCCAGGAGGGATTAAAAAATCTAGTGAATAAATGGAAGGCTCAAGAAAGAAGACATACAAGGGGAGGCTTCAAACTGTGATTCTGGGATCTCAGCCTTCTGTGCAGCTAGGATTACAGGCTTTAGCCTCAGGTGCCTGGTGTAATTAACGAATCTTTAGAATAGTCGAATTTTGTAACAATTGCTGACTGTAATTTTGATGTTTTATAATCTATACTCTTTTATTTTACACTAATATACAAGCAATTCTGTAATAATATGATTGCTTATGTGGTATTACTTTATTATCATGAAAACTGTTTTATCTATTTTCATATATATATATATATATATATATAAATATTTTTACATTTGTGACAGTATTGTGGCTTGAACTCATATCCCTATACTCACCCCTGGTTTTGTGATAAAGGCTGACACCCTACCACTTGAGCTATACCTAAGTCTCTATTGGTTAATTGGACATAGGAGTCTCAGAGTCTTTTTTAGTCTGGCCGGTATTGAATGCCTGTCTTCAGATTTCAGCCTCCTGATTAGCTAGGATTACATACGTGAGCTACCGATGTGAAAATCATTTGATATTAAAGAAACTTGTATTTTGAAATCTGGTCATTTTTACTCCTGGGTATCACAAGATACTTTAATCTTCAACTTACAGAAAGGTCCATTCTTCATTTATATGTTCACTGAAATGTGTTCTGGAGATTTTGTGTCCTTAAAACTTATGTCATTTTACATATTACACGGTAATATTTTGAAGTACAGATGAGTACTAACCCTAGAAGACATGAAATAAAGTCTAGAAATAAGAGCCAGGTATTTCTTTTTTTTTTCAGGAACTCTTCTTCGTGAAGAAAAAAGATTAGGGTTTATTTACATTTTTTCAAGTGAGAAAATTTATTTGAATATACTTTTAAGCATTTCAAACTTTATGGATATTCAGTTCACTTATGAGAAGTAAAGTCTGTATCTTATAGGTAAATGTTAAGAAAAGTCAAACTTCAGAAAGATGGCAAATTGAATTTGATATTCTTCAAAGTACACATGTTGTATTATTATACACTAGTTTTTAAATATACGTGTTTTAATACATATTGCCACCTATTTCCCTAAGTAACAAGTCTGTTTAGGTAGATTCTAAGAATTTAATAAAACACATTAGCAATTTATGTCATTTACTTCATTTGTTTTTGCATAGTTTTAAATATTAGAAGGAAAACTATGCATACAGAAGTCACTTACAATTCTTTCCATGGAAATTTCATAAATATTTTACTAATGTTTTCAAATAGTATTTTTTTAAACTGCTGGTCAGTTACCAATTTTCAAAATATAGCCAGAAAATGACCGTGTTTTACTATATCCAAAATTACCTCCTTGTAAAGCACTTTGCCTTGGTTTACTAAAACTACAGTGAATATTTTCCCAATTTTAATCCTCACTTGCTAGAAGTTTATGTCTCATATTATCCAGAGATTAATACGAACTTTAAAATGAGTTAGAGTCGTGCAGAACCTTGCCCTTCATTTCTAGTCTACCTAAGTTCCAACTATTTGCTATCTCTGGCTCATCCTTAGTAATGTATAACAGGCCCTTGACTTAGCCCTATTTCTATCTCCTTGTGTGGGGTCCTTTTCCTAATATAATTCATGCAAATTGTGTTTATACTGAAAATCTCAGCTCAAACATTTTTTCCCTGGTAGTACAAATCCCCCTTAAAATTTCATTTTCCGTCATCTAAAAAGTCTATTTTAAGTTTGTTTTAATTCTTTTTCTTTGCATCAATTGTCACTAATATTACCATTTCCTAACTCCTCCCCCCACACACACTTGCTTATTTTTACTTCTACCCCCATAAAATTTTAATTTCCAAATGAGGAAGAAAAAAATTATTAATTCTGGACACCAGAGAATTATGAGATCTTGAGGATTACTGTTGGGAACTGGCCTAGCCAAAGACTCCTGGGAGATTGTACACTATGCCCAGCTAAAAGCAGGCCTGAAGCTGTGGCTGAAGAAGAGCACCAGTGGAGATAACACGAGGAATGAACATGAGGCCTTGAATTTAAACCCCAAGAACTACAATAAATTTATTGAAAAAAGATAAGAATATAGGAGTGTTATTATTTTATAAACCAGACCAAATTACTGTGCTTTTGATATTATGTATACTATGATTTGATTATGTATTGAACTTCCAAATTCATGGAAGAATTAATCCAAGTCTTATTTCAGTGGCAAGAAGAGTATCGAAACTTTATTCAGCTGTAATGCTTACCAATGAGGCATTAAGTAATAATTAGATTCGATTATTTTACTATAATGGACCTGTAACTGTGTCTTGAAGAACATGCGGATACTAAAATACACAGTTCCCTAGTGGATGTGGGAGCACAGGAGAGATTTCCCTTTGTAGTTTGGACATTGTATCTCTAGAATTGTGAGCCTATAAATCCATAACTTTGTATATAATGATGCCTACCTCAGGTGTTTTATTACACTACAATATAATAATTTCATCCTGGAGGGAGTATTTGTAAATCCACCTGAGTGGATGACGTTTAATTTTAATGCACAAGTATTTGTGTAAAGAAACATTTCAATGACCAGTGAATGAGATATAAAATAGAAGTTGATAAAATGTTGCTTTACTAAATAACACACAAAATGTGAAGTGGCCAAAGATGTTAATGAATAAAGATACAGAAACTACTGACCTGCTTAAAATTATAGCATTCTGAAAAAAATACAATTTAGTCTGATTGCCTGTTATGTTTTATATAAAATATAACTGTTAACAAAAAGCTGAAGTCATGTAATATAGTAATTTGCAGTACTGGTCCATTGATTAAGTCCCAGCTAGTGATATTAAAATAATTTAAATAACTTTGTAATATGTATGTTAATGTGTTATACTTCTATAATTTCTAATTAACAGGTATATTTGAGAGTTACTGCTTAAAAAACAAAATAATATTTCCTAAAAGATCTAGCTGCTAGTAGCACACAACTGTAATTCTAGCAACTCAGTGGTGGAGACTTTAAGGTGTACAATTTGAGACTGTTTGGGTAATCTGTGAGGTTCTTCCTACAAAACAAACAACATAATGCAGAGATAAATATGAGGGTCATCACACGTTTTCACTGTATTTGATGTTGACAAAATTTGTGGAGGGGAGGGGAAAAATCAAATTGTTTAACTAGGGATACAGGTGGACCCATTGCAAGATGTACAAGATGCTATGTCAAAAACAAACTTTACAACTTTGGCAGGTGGAGGGTTAGAGGGGATTGGGATTGTAGTCATCGAGGTGGGAGGGCAGGGATGGTACAAGATAAACAAAGGATGAGGCAACAATACTTGATAAGAGATTGTACTCATTACCTTGCTCATGTAATTGTAACCCCATGTACAGTATTTTCACAATAAAAAACTTACTAATAAAATATCTTTCTCAAAAAAATAAATATGAGAGTCAAGTGCCACAAGCAAACAATCCACGAGTTCATGAGGCCTTTAATTCTAATCCTAGTACCACAAAAAAATAAAAATACCAGAAGCCCAAGAACTCATACCATTCTTGAATAACACGAAAATAATTGTATTTTTTCTTGCACAAATGTTCCCAGCATTCATCATGATATCTCAGACACTATATTCCAGAGTTATGCTGAAGATACACCCAGGTCCTTTTTATTTTACATTAAGTAGAACGTGACTAATTTCTGTGGTAACAAAATATTCATGAGATTATCCCCAAACAATGTGTTTTGTCTTTTAGGTTATTTATTTATGTGTATATTTTTCCAAGTAGTGATTTGGGAACTTTTCTTCTTATTTTGTTGCCATAAGAGCCACTGAGTCTTCAAGATCATGAAGGTTATTTAGCAGAAAGAAAGAACAAAAAATATAGGTGATAAAAATAATACCTCTTGCCTGGGAGCTACTTCCTAAGAACACTAGTGAATGTTTGATACTGAAGGACATTGGACTCTCTGTATGTTATGGTTTTCACTCTATATCTATACCCTAGATTAATAATCATGTTTTTTTTCTCAGAGGAAGAAAATCATGACTTCTCTTTGGTATATCTGAGTTCTAAACATTTCTAACTTACTCCATCACTATTGTGGTATTTTTAAACCTCCACATCACTTCAGAAATATGAATAAGTAAACACAAGCCTCATGATATCAACCAGTAATCGGTTACTGAGATATGTCTTCAGTGACTGACAGGTTGGGAAACATATACTGTGTCTACATGGCAGGACCAGTGTGGTTGCATGGAACAGGTTAGTGTGAGATTTCATCATTTTAACTAGAACATCATGCAGTTTCATACTTATGAGAGAGGATGAATAGAATTGAGAGAGATGGAGGAAAATGACAGAGTCAGTGGCATTGATCAAATAGCATCATACTCACAAATTGACATGTTAAAGTGAAACTCCTTGTACAACCACATAAAGGTAATTTAAAAAAATCAAAAGAGTTTAGTTCTAGATTTTTTCATTTCATAATTTCACACCTCAGTAGGCTGACACCAAATAGGTTGTCTACAAAAAACAGTTTAGGAGTGAGGCAAATCAAGTTTAATTATTTGGAAATGAGGATTTAAATTAAAGCCAACTTGCCTAAATGACGCCAGTGTTTAAACTTGAAGATACCAGATCTGATATGCTTGTTTACTATTGGGGCAGTGAGGGGAGAACAAAAATGGCCTTAATTTTTCAATTGCCCCTCAGGATAACTCATTTTACTTGGTTTGCCCAAGTAGCAACACATACTTGTGTGCTTGCTGCCTTGTTAGTTTCTCTGCTTTGTGTTGAATCACATCTGGCTCTCATTTTCCACTGTGTTGTAAGCCTTTGGACCTCATCCACTTGTGAGTTTAAATATCTTAGTTTTTAGAATGATAAGTTTTATTTCATCTTCTAACTTGCAGGACTCAGAAAAAGTTAGCTTCATTTTCTTATTTCCCTTTGATATGAGTCCTTACTCAGCTTGATCATGTTCCAACACACAACTTCAGTTCGTGAAACCACACTTGAGGGAGGCATGTACAAAGCCCTTTTGTAATTGTTTAATCACGTAGTCTGAAATCTAGACGCACACCCCCTTTCCCTTCCTGTTCTTTGATGCTACAGATTGTTGCTTCCCACTCCTATGCTGTGGTGTCTGAGTACAGCAGCTCCTGTACTGAGTACTGAGTATTTCCTTTAATTCGCCATTGTGGAAGAAGAAATAAGAGTATTTGCAGGATAGATATCTTGTTTGACAAACCCTAAAACTTTATAAATGAAAGATGTACCTAGAGGATGGTACAGTTGGTGCAAACTTGAGGTTTTTTTGTTTCATTTTCTTTCATCCAATGGAAATAAACAACTTCAAGATGAAAAGTCTTTATGTTCGCTGTATCATTCAGGTACAATTGCTCATAGACAATTGGCTTTGACTTCTGATCTAGTCCAAACCTTGATTTTAAGGAGAGAGAAGTCTTTACAAATAAATAAAACATCCCCCTAAGGCTTCTGAATTAGTTAACAATAAAACTAGAAAAAAGACTGGAAACAAGTCTAAATTCAAATTGAGCCTAATTCCTGTTACAAATTTCTATCACGGAATAATTTCTATTACTTTTTTTGTTGTTGTATACATATATAAAACATAATAACAATCCCGTGCACCTTTATACTTATTTTCCTATTTCTATGTAAGGTCTTTTTTATTTATTTTATTTATTTTACATGAAATTGTATTTTTCTCTGTGTGTCTCTGAATGTGTGTGTGTGTGTGTGTGTGTGTGTGTGTGTGTGTGTGTGTGTGTATGTGTGTGTGTGTGTACATTGCCAGTACTTTTAAAACTCAAATTGCCTCAGTTCTTGCCTGGCTTTTCCACTCACAGCTGGAGCTCTACCACTTGAACCACACCTCCACTTCTTGATTTTGTTGGATGAGATAAGAGTCTATTGGACTTTTCTCATCGGATTGGCTTAGGATCAGATCTCAGCTTTCTGTGTTGCTAGTATTACAGGTATCAGCTAACATTGCTCATGTGTTCAAATATTTATTTTACTTAATCATGTGCCTCTTTTTATTATTGTCATTATACAGGTGACATACAGATGGGTTACAATATGTACATCAGCTGAAGAGTACATTTCTTTTTGAAGAGTGTCATCACCTCTTTCCTCATTTTCTTCCAGGTTTTCCTTCCTGAACCCCATCCCTCCCAAGTTGTATAGTTCGTTTTCAACATAGTATCTAATGAGCATTACTGCTGCATTTGTTCACCCTTTGTCCCACCATTTCTGTATGCTCCTTTACCCTCCACAAGACAAATAAACTTATGTACAAGATACAAGGTACAGAAATCGCAATGATAAACAAAGGATTGAAAACAAAAACTAAAAGCAAAATAAAAAAATATAACCCTCTTTCTTCCATTTCTTGGATTTCATTTTGATAAACATCATTTTTATATGGTCATATTGCCTTAGCAATTGAGCCTTTGTGATTCTCTCCTAAGAATATCCACCTTTAGTCTCACTGTGTGAATGTCTACGTAAAGTCTTGCATTATTTATCATATCCTAGTATATTTTTTCTCTTTTACCATCTATTGTTTTTAGTTGTAGCTTTATAGGCACATTATAGTTACAACAAATGAGGGAACCCATGCAGCCTATGTGTCTTTGGGTCTAACTTACTTTTCTTAATATAATTTTTCCAAGCCTTTCCACATCCTTACGAAGCAAAAAATTCCATTTTGTATATATACCACATTTTCTTGACCCATTTGTCAAGGAGAATCTGGGTTGATTCCATTTAATACATTTCTTTCTTTTAATAAGATCACTAGGAATAAAGACTTTTCACTTCCTACATAACACAACTATTCTGAAGAAGCCATGAATGTATCATACAGTTATGGCCATAAGGGTGAACGTGTGAGATAAGTCTGTTCCATCATTACATATAGCCATACCTGAGGCATTGCCTATGAGGCTGAAATCTACCAACAAGAGAACTTCTTTGGAGATAAAGTATCAGGAGATCTGTCTGTTTACTCCACCTTCCTACCCTTTTGGTCAGGGTAATGTATTTTATGTGCTATCTCCACCTCATTTTCTATAATAGCTGAGACATAAACAAATCTTTCCTCTCTAACTCAGAATGGGACTGGTCTACGATGTATTTACTGAAACCATGGACCTCAGACACCAGGAATACAACTTGGAAGAAAAAGAATGTCCCTTAGCAAGGTTACAGCCATGGGGATTGAGAACGAGCATCAACTTTGAACAAGTTTCCAACGTAAAGACTGGTCACTGAGTTATATATAAACTCTGACACATATTTCCATGACCCCAGCTCCGTGAGGCAGTGTTTTAGGAGTAAGGAAGCCAGATGCAACACATTATGGAGAAAAAGACCCAATAAGAGGTAGAAAATGTCAGTTACTTTACCTTTATTTAGGATTTTTCAACCTGTGCCAAGGAGCCCTGGTGCTCTCCCTATCCTTTCCTGTAATATTTTCAGGTATTTGATCTTACATTGATATCTATGATGAATTTGGTATTGATTGTGGTACAGGAAGATATATAAGGATCTAACTTCAGTTTTCTATAAACGTATAGCCAATTTTGCCAGCACCATTTGTTGAAGAGAGTGATCCCTTAGTTCTACACCTGACATTTACCAAAAATACCACAAACAAAGCCACACTAAAGCTACCAGCACAACTACTTTCATTGAAGCATTGTTTACCATAGGCAAGATGTGGAATCTATCCAGATTCCCTTCAGTAGATGAATGGATCTAAAAAATATGATGTGCACAATAGAATTTTATGCTTCTATCAGAAAGAATCAAATCATCCTATTCAGAAAGAAATGGAAAGACTTGGGGAAAAATCATATTAATGAAGGAAGCCAGACTCAAAGAAACACAGGCTCCATGGCCTCACTCATTTGTAATAATTAGTATATGTGTAGCATATTCCTATCAGAGGATCACAATAGCTCAATAGCTATGTACATATAACCATATAAAATGATGTTAATCAAAATGAGCTACAAGATATGGAAAAAAGAGGTTTTTTTTCTTTAGTGTACTGTTTGCATTTATTCAGGGGGAAAAACTGAATATGAAAATGATGAGACAAAGGATAAAGGGTGAACCAACGCAACAGTGTTACTCACAAGACATTACATTGGATCTTTACAACTTGTGCAGGAGGGGGGTTGGGGGAAGGGAAAGTGGGAGAAACAAAGGAGGGAGTAACACTATTCAAAACGAAATATACTTACTGCCTTACTTAAGTAACTATAACCTTTACAATTTTTAGAAAAAAAGAAAAAAGAAAGAAAATGGCAATTACGCTGTTATAATCCCCTGAATTAGAACACTGGGAAAGTCAGGGCACTTTAAGAACCTAACAAATATACCTACACAAGTACATCCCGGTTCATACCTGGCTATGTGTCAAATATTAAGCAACATCAGTAACAGAGGAGAAAAGCAATGATGGCACATCTCTTCACAGAGAACTTCAGTAAAACCAAGTGAAGAAAAGATCATCATGGGCAGTATGCAAGGGGGATAGTTCATCCTCCCTCTGTCCCTCAATACCAGAAAAAGTACTCATGCATGAAATCTTCTTTTAGGTTTCTAGGGCTGTATGGTGCATTCAGATATTTAATATTAAATCTTAGGAGACTTTTTAAATTTGGTAACTAATTTCAAAGTAAATGAGGTAATCTTTAAGGCAGCGAAGAGTGAACTTTGGAGTCAGTAGAATCAATGTCAAATTCACCTTGTCTACCCTAAAAATGTGCTGTTCCTATTTATTTACATTTTTTCTCCTATACCTTTGATTGCTTAATGAAGTGATATATTTTTGAGGCCATATTGTACATCAAAAATTTGGTATCCAGTTCTCCCACTTGTTGGACAATTCTTCTGGGAGATCTTTATTGAGGACTCTTGTGAGTTCCATGATTCCTTGTCCTTCCCATAACAATGAGATTGGGGGCAAAATGGAATGAATAATAGGAGGAATTGAACCCTCAACAATATAAACTTACCACTTATGTCAGGGAAATCTACCTGCTATATAATCTGAATTTTTCTTTTCTTGTCTTTTTTTTTGCTCTTTAAGTTTTTATTTGTTTGTAGTGTTCAGTCAGCATTCTCTGCCTGGTCCATCCATGTGGAGAATGTGGAGTTTAGCCCTCATTGCTTTTTTTTTCTTTTGCTATTCAAGGCTAGTGTTCTATATCTATATATACTCCTTGAGCCATACTTCTAGCTTTTTTTTTTTTTTTTCAAAAATTGGGCAAAGTAGCAGGGTATAAAATTAACTCTCAAAAATCAATGATTCTTCTGTATGCCAACAATGAGAAAAGCGTGGCTGAAATCAGGAAAGCAACTCCATTTGGATTTTTCTTTTATATTTTTTCAGCATTTGTGCAGATTATCCCTAAAAAGCTACCATTTTAAATTTACCTCTATTTGAATTACTTCTATGATCCTGGATCAGTCTATAACATATATACATATCAAAGTCCTTTCTTTGACAGAATATACCATAGCTGGTTAGTTGTGGAACCAATTTACTTCTCTTTCTCTTCACTAAAAATTTGACTGCATTTGTAACAATTGCTGTACATAATTATGACTATGTGACTCATTCTGGACCGTGGAACACGTTTGGGATAGATACGGGTCCTTGTAAACTTGGGCATAAATGCTTCAATATATGTTTAAACCATTTTCTATTTTCTAGGTTTTTCCTCTCTTGGAGGGATTTGCTGTACACAGCACAGACCTAGAAGAGTGTATAGATGCAAAACAAAAAGGGACAATTGCTTTATCAAATTCAGAAGTCTGATTTTCCAACACTCACAGAAAGAGCATGAACAAAGCCTCTGAGACTTAATGATTTCAGCATTCTGACTGTAAGCAGAATTGGGTTGCATTTCTCCTCTAGTTATATTGTGTTCCATAAAATCAAAATATGTTCTGGACATTTAACTTTATTGTTAGGCACAATCAATAAACACTTGAGAATTCTTTCCAAATTTATGATCTGTGGGACATTACCTGCCACCAGGGGGCAGCTTTACTTAGTGCCATCCATCAACCAAAAACTGTGAAGTGACTTGTTCAATATATAGGTCTCATAAAACTATCTGAATGCTTGTTCTTTGACTTCAGATTAATAGCCAATTGCTGTACAATTTTAAGATAAGCATGGATTAATTACTGATCTTGTTTTTCTTTCCAATCAAAACTGAGCAAAACAGATTCAGAAAATGTACCCATTTTTGTAGAATTTATATACTTGTCATTTTACAGACTTGCTTTTGTGTCTATATGTATATAAGAATGTTGTTGCATATGTGCACATATATAAACATTTCTAGTCAGTATATATTTACATAATGAATGGTTGAAGATGTGAATAGGTCATTTTAGTCTCTAATAGCTGAAATGAGTCACCCTCAACTCCCAAATACACCTTTCCCAAGAAATCTAAAATTTTGGGCTGGGAAGGTGGCTCAGTGGTAGAGCGCTTGCCTTGCATGCTCGAGGCCCTGGGTTCGATTCCTCAGCACCACATAAGCAAAAAGAAAAAAGCCGAAAGTGGCACTGTGGCTCAAGTGGTAGAGCGCTAGCCTTGAGCTGAAGAGCTGAGGGACAACGCCCAAGCCCAGAGTTCAGGCCCCACGACCCGACCCAAAAAAATTTAAAAAAAAAGAAATCTAAAATTTTAATATATATGTGTATGTATGTGTGTGTGTCTCTGGGTGTCTGTGTATGTGTATTTCCATGTGCACACATATTAAATATATAACAGAATTATGACTTACTATGCTTATACTGTAATTCTGGATACTTAAGAGGCTGAGATTGGAGGAACATGGCTAGAACCCAGCCCAGGTAGGAATATCTATGAGCTTCCTATTCACAATGAAACAGCAAATAGTATGAAATGGAGCTGTGGCTCAAGTGGTAGAGAGCTAGCCTTGAACAGCGAAGCTCAGAGTCCTGAGTTCAAGTCTCAGCAACACACACACACACATATACACACACACACACACACACACAAATCTGTTCCTGTGATGGACACTGGTGGCTTATCCCTACAATCCTAGCTACTGTAGAAACTGAGAAATTAGCCCTGTAGTTCAAAGCCAGCCCAATTAAGAAAGTCTTTGAGATTCTTTTCTCCAATGAATTAAAGGAAGTTGAAAGTGTAGCTCAAATAGTAGAGTTTCAGTTTTGCCTTAAAAAAGCTAGACAGAGTGCAAATTCCTGAGTTTAATCATCAGTACTGGCACTAAAATTAAGTAAGTAAGTAAGTGCTCTTTAGAGCTTCTGTTTAATACAATATAAAGCTTCTATTTAATGTAATGGTACCTTCACAAATGTCACCAGAGCTCTAGAGCAAATGTGTTATCTCCAGGCAGCTCCACAGATTAAGCTATACTACATGTCTCAAAGACAAAAGAGAAAAGAGCTTTAATTGTGGTCACATTAGAAATAACTGATCAAAGTGTTCTGTTACCCTGGGCCTATCTGTGAAGGGCTGTCATAACTTTGACATTTTTTTAATTTTTTTATTTTTTTTTATTTTTTTAATTTTAATTTTAATTTTTTTGTGAACATACTGTACAGAGGGGTTACAATTACATGGGCAGGATAATGCGTACATATTTATCAAGCATTGCAGCCTCCTTCTTTGTTTACCCTTCACATCCCTTCCCAGCATCCCCCCTATTGTAAATGAGTAACCAAAATTTAAAATTAGGGCTTTGTAGAGCTATTAGCTTTGAGAACGTGTTGTCTTCTCCAGCTATGATCTGCCTGACCATTGTCTCAGTGTTCAGGATGGATCTAGAGAAGTCTGCATTGCTGTTAGCACTTGAGCGAGTGAGTAATCTGTGTCTCATAAGATGATTGTTTCTGCTGAGGGTGAAACCTGTTTCCATCCTGGGGCTATTGCTCTCCCTTGAGGAGAAATCTCATCATGGGAAGATTTACCCCGTGACCCTTATGTTTGCTGACAGTTCTTTGTCATAAAGACATTTATCAATCACTGCAGTCATTCCTGAAATCTAAGGGAAATATTGAAGAAGATACTTAAAAGGGGGAAAATTTTGAAGAGACTGAATGAAGACAGAGAGGGACAAAATGGAATTAAAGCACTGATGAGCTGTTTCAAACACAGGTAAGTCATATTACAATTAGATCAGTGCCTCAAACTCCAATGCTTCAATGTTATATAATTCCATTATTGAGGCTTAATAAAAGAGCTTAAATCTGGGAGTCCCAATAGACAATGCAGTAATCCACAACTGAGTTCTTTCAAGGTCCTATCTATATATGTCGTGATGATCCCACCGACTGTTTAGCTTGAATGTAGAAAAATGGGCTGTTTCGGACAGAGCCAAAATTAACTTGGTTATCTTTTTGTCCCTTTAAATAGACATCTATTCTGAACCTTTGTTTCTGACCTAATATCATTGTGACTATTAAGTAACATTCTTAGGATGCATTGTTAAACTTAACAGACCAATGGCTTCTAAAAATGGAGTGTCAGGCTCTAAGCACAAACTCAAGGATTCTGTACATGTAGTCCACTCACCTGCTCGCATATATATATATATATATATATATATATATATATATAGAGAGAGAGAGAGAGAGAGAGAGAGAGAGAGAGAGAGAGAGAGATGATAATTACTAAAAGCAGGGAGAAGAAATGTATTACACAGCTCAAGAAGCCACAGGAAGATGGGAATTATGCACTTCAGCCAATCTTTAGCCACCTGAGATATAAGCTAGAGCTATAGGTTAAAATATGCAAAGAGGTAAGAGCTTATAGGAGAGTGCTAGATGTAATGAATTAAACGTCTCAGTTATGAGTATGGGCTGTTGACCATTATCTCATCCATATTCTTGGAGATTCTATAGAAGTGGCTATTGTTACTGGCATGACTTTAGTGATATGCACCAATGCCTGAAAGGTGACCTGCCCTGATATTGTATCTGCTCTCTTCTTGTGGAATAGTTTATTCTATTCCATCCTTCCTTGCAATTTTCCTATCAAAATGACT
Organism: Dipodomys spectabilis; assembly: GCF_019054845.1. Classification (NCBI taxonomy): domain Eukaryota; kingdom Metazoa; phylum Chordata; class Mammalia; order Rodentia; family Heteromyidae; genus Dipodomys; species Dipodomys spectabilis. The sequence continues at coordinate 1,193,486 of NW_024870866.1, forward strand.
GCTTAATGTAAGCACCACCATTTGCAAGAAACTGATTAAGTTAAGCAAAATCCTGTCAGAGGAATTATTCTCTGTAGGGCCTGAAGGTCTGCTTGACCAAAGTGACAGAGAACCAGATGGGTAAGAATTATTTTTCTGATAAGTTCCTACTTTGGCTCAATGTTTGGTTGATTGCTCAGGTAAACTTTAACATTTTTTAAGTCAGCCAATAACACAAGATTGTGAACCTAACCTCTGACTAATTATAATGATGGACAATAATGCACTAAGAAGTACCCACCCAGTACATTTTCTTATTCGGCTACTGTCCGTAGCCCACCTTTCTGCAGGCATAAACTTCACCTTGTGAAGTTCTTTGGAGTTGATGTACTTAATCCTATGTGACATACAATATCCAGAGCTATTTCCTTGATTATTATTACTTTGATTGATTATTATTGTTTTTCTCAATGATGGGGCTTGAATTCAAGGCTAGGCACTATCCTTGAGCTTTTTTGCTCAAGGCTAGTGCTTTCCCACCTTAAGCCACAGTTCCACTTCCATTTTTTGGGGGTGGTTAATTGGTGATAAAAGTCTCACAGACTTTCCTGCTTGGGCTGGTTTCGAACCCCGACCTACTGATCACAACCTCCTGAGTTGTTAGGATTACAGTCATGAGCCATCAGTGTCAAGCCTGAAATTATTATTTTTTCACTGTTTGGATTGTAATATCATAAGTTGGCTGAGATATTAACTAGCCCTATTTGTATCATGTTTTTTTAATTTTTTTAATTTTATTTTATTTTATTTGTGAACATACTGTACAGAGGGGTTACAATTACATGGGCAGGATAATGTGTACATTTCTAATCAAGCATTGCAGCCTCCTCCTTTGTTTACCCTTCACATCCATTCCCAGCCTACCCCCTCCCCCCAATCCCAATCCTTCTCCTCCCCTCTCCCCACCCCCCCCCCCCCCACACCGACGTTGTAAAGCTCGTTTTGGACATGACAACTTGTACTTCTCATTGTTGCAACAGGTCCACCTGTATCCTTAAACGACTTTTTTTTCCCCATCTCCTCCACAAGTTATACTGACATCAAATATAGTGAAAGCAGGGGTTATACTGTGGGGAATGGACATACAAAGCAACAAATAAATAGTCTTATAAATGCGTTAGAAACAAATGCATGAAAGAAAAAAACATTAAAATACATATCTAAGGGTTCATTTTCCTAACATCACACTATCTGGCCTTTTCCGCTTGACTCATACATATACTAGATACTGCAAATAAGGGAAACCATGGGACCTATGTTTCTTTGGGCATGGCTTACTTCACTTAATTGAGATGAGAAAATTGATGGGATATTGACAAGATTAGAGCATTTCCTATCTTATATTCCCTGCTTCTTCTATACCAGGGGTGATTTATTGAATGGAACTCATTACTCATCCTAAATATATTTCTCAGAGAATTATTTCTCCCAAAAATAGTGGCTTTTTGAACAGCACTAACTCATTGTCTTATAATCATATAGTGAAAAATTTGGCATACATTGCAAATCTCACAGTGCTAGTGACCTTGATTCATTTCTTATCTCCTTCTGCTTATCTCTGGCATTACTTCCCTCCTGGTTATTTTCCTCCAACTTCAAAAATAACAAGTGTACACCAATTTCTTCGTATGATCCGCCTGACCTGTGTTTCTTTGTTACATCTCTTTCTGATGCACCAGCGTTAGATTCTCAACAATTAAGTTTTATAATTAGACTAGGCTCATCCCAGTTGTCCAGGATAACTTTCCCATTTGATGATATTTAACCTTTCTCACATGGGCAAGGAAAATTTATCGTCACATGCAAAGGAATTCACAGGTATGTGGGACTTACATATATATGTATCTCTGAAGAGCTCTTATTTCTATCTCCCACACAGGACCTTCTTAGCAATGGACAAGCTATTACAATTCAATACAATTAAAAAAGAAGTTACTGGGAAAAATTTCTAGAAACAGTTCTTAAGCTAGAAAATACTGAGGTTTATTAGACCCTTTCTGCTTGATCATGCTCCCATCATGCTTTGTGAACTATAATCAGTTTAGCTAACCCTCTGAGAGCAGAGACAAGCACAGAAAAAGAGAAAACTAGAAATTACAGTATAGTCTCCAACCTGCCTACATTAGAAACTTCTATGTAAAGGAACAGATAATTCTTATTTGATTTGTTACTATTTAATTTGGCTTCTTCATATAGCTTTTGGAAAAATTCCTAGTTAATGTATTCATCAAAGTAAAGCTGAGTTGGTCATTATAAAAGAGAAAGATCTATGGGGATTTCAGGATGCATTTCTTTTTTTAATTTTTATTTATTTTTTATTGTGAAAATAATGTACAGAGGGGTTACAATTAGGTGGGCAAGATAATGAGTACATTTCTTATCGAGCATTGTAGCCTCCTCCTTTGTTTACCCTTCCCATCCCTTCCCAGCTTTCCTCCGCCCCCCCACCAAATCCTCCCCACCACCAAAGTTGTAAAGTTCGTTTTCGACATGACAACTTGTACTTCTCATTGTTGCAAAGGGTCCACCTGTATCCTTATTTAAAGGACTTGTTTTTCCCCTTCCCTTCCACAAATTATACCGACATCAAATACAGTGAAAGCAGGGGTTATAATGTGGGGAAGGGACATACAAAGCAACAAAGAAAAAATCTTATAAATGCATTAGAAACAAATGCATGAAAGAAAAAAATACATTGGAATACCTATCTTAGGGTTCATTTTCCTATCATCACCTTATCTGACCTTTTCTGCTCGACTCATAAATATACTTAATATTGCAAATAAGGGAAACCATGGGACCTATGTTTCTTTTTGCTTGGCTTACTTCACTTAATATAATTTTTTCCAAGCCTTTCCATTTCCTAACAAATTGGGCAATGTCATTCTTTCTGATGGAGGCATAGAATTCCATTGTGTATATATACTACATTTTTTTTTATCCATTCATCTACTGTGGGGCATCTGAGTTGGTTCCATATCTTAGCTATGGTTAATAATGCTGCAATAAACATAGTTGTGCTGGTAGCTTTAGTGTGGTCTTGTTTGTAAACATTTGGATAAATGCCCAAAAGTGGGATTGCTGGGTCATAGCTCTATGTGGAGCTCTATGTGGAGTCTTTTGAGGAACCTCCATACTACTTTCCAAAGTGGTTGAACAAGTTTACACTCCCACCAACAATGAAGTAAGGTTCCCTTCTGTCCACATCCCCTCCAGCATCTGTTATTAGAGTTCTTGACTTTTGCCATTCTAACTGGGGTGAGGTGGTATCTCAATGTTGTTTTGATTTGCATTTCTTTTATGGCTAGGGAGGTTGAGCATTTCTTCATGTGACCATTCTCCATCCTTCTTTCTTCTTCAGAGAAGTTTCTCTGTAAGTATTTAGCCCACTTATTTATTGGGTAGTTGTTTCTTTGAGGATTTGTTTTTGGGGGATTTAATTTTTTGAGTTCCAAGTATACTTTAAAAACTTGAAAAAGGAAATCATAACAGCACTTAGAAAATGGCAGAAGCTCCCATGCTCCTGGATGGGAAAGATTAACATTGTGAAAATGGCAATACTTCCCATGGCTATCTACAAATTCAATGCGATACCTATCAAAATTCCAATCTCATTCTTCAAGGAGATAGAAGAGGCAATCCAAAAATTCATATGGAACAATAAAAGACCCTGAATAGCAAAAAAGCTCCTCAATGGAAAGAACACTGCTGGAGTAATATCAACACCAAATTTCAAACTCTACTATAAAGCCATAGTAATCAAAAGAGCTTGGTACTGGCACAAGAACAGACCACAGTACCAATGGAAAAGAATTGAAAACCCAGAAATGAACCTGCAGACCTATAGCCATCTAATCTTCAATAAGGGAGCTAAAAAAATAGAATGGAAGAAAGACAGCCTCTTCAGTAAATGGTGTTGGCAAAATTTGTTAACTACTTTTAGAAAACTAAAGCTAGATCCTTATATATCACCCTGCACAGAATCAACTCCAAATGGATCACAGACCTCGGAGTCAAAGCTGCCACTATGAAAACCTTACAGGATGGAGTAGGAGAGACCCTAGGTCTCCTTGGTGTATTGTATTTTCTAAGTGTGAAATCTATCTTTTACAATCATGGAGTCTAGAAGTCTACAAATAAGTTGTATTCAGAAGCACTCTTGCCTGCCACTCACTTTCTCCATCCTCCCTCCATCCCTTCCTTCTTCCCTCCCTTCCTCCCTTCCTCCCTTCCTCCCTCCCTCCCTCCCTCCCTTCCTTCCTTCCTTCCTTCCTTCCTTCCTTCCTTCCTTCCTTCCTTCCTTCCTTCCATCCTCTCTCTCTCTGTCTCTCTCTATCACACTCTGTCTCTTTCTGTCTGTCTGTCTGTCCATCCATCCATCTGTCTGTCTGTCCGTCCATCCGTCCATCCGTCCGTCCGTCTGTCTGTCTGTCTCTGTGTGTGTCTGTCTGTCTATCTGTGTGTCTGTGTGTCTGTGTGTCTGTCTGTGTGTCTGTCTGTGTGTCTGTCTGTGTGTCTGTCTGTGTGTCTGTGTGTCTGTGTGTCTGTCTGTCTGTCTGTCTGTCTGTCTGTCTGTCTCTCTCTCTCTCTCTCTCTCTCTCTCTCTCTCTCTCTCTCTCTCTCTCTCCAGTCCAGGGCTTGAACTCCAGGCAAGGGCAGTTTTCCTGACCTTTGATGCTCAAACCTAGTGCTCCACCACTTAAGACAACTCGCTTAAGTATTTTTGGTGGTTAAGTGCAGATGAGAGTCCCACAGACTTTGCTGCCAAGGATGGCTTAAAACCATTATCCCCAAATCTCAGCTTCCACAGAAGCTAGGGATAGGCATGAGCCATTAGTACTTGGCAAAATTTAGTCTTTAATTTTTAACAAATACCAATATCAGTCCTTTAATTATGAGAAATATTAAGTATTCATATACACTATAAAGTAGAGCAAATATGGTGTGAAAATCATGATAAATTTTAAACAATGGAATTGTCTTTAAAGTAAAAATCATGAAAAGATTAAGAAAATAAATTAATCAAGAAAAGTAAAACTATTACTTTTAAACTACAAAAACCTCACTCAGATTTTTATGTCAGTTAATAAATAATAATCATATTCTTAAAATTTGAGCAAATTTGTAATGAGAAGATCGAAATGCTAAAACTAAGATATAATCTGTATTCTCTATTTATAATAAATTCCTTGTAAAAATAAAAAAATAAATTCATTGTGATGCAAGTGTTAAATTCTACAATCCTTTCTTAGAAAGGGACATGATTCCTGATACCTACTCCCTTATTTCTTTCTATCTTTTGGCCTAATATCATAGAAATTTCTTAAAATTTCCATTTAAATATTATTTTACTTGGAGATGTTTAAAACCAGTGCCATCTGAGGAATTCTAAATGCCTTTAATGTCTCTCAAAATCTGTTGAAATACAAATAGTCATAGGCATTACAGCTTCTGCTTTTCTCTAACCTAAATGTTAAGGGAATGATAGTTCAGTGTCTTCCTGAGCTGACATACAGATAAAACTTCAAGTCAAAATTTATTATACATGTTCCCTAAAATTAGGCTTAATGTGTTTAATCAATATAAAGACAATACTAGATTTTGCCCATATTTTCCCTAGTTACTCTATGTTATTTGTTGGTCAAAATAGCATATATAAGCAACAAATCTATGTTCCTGTAAGATTTTCTTTAAGCTAGATTTTTTTAACCTAATGTGCATTCCAGTCCATGAACAATCTGTGATGGCCCCTGTCTCTGCTCATCTGAGAGATTTAGAAGAGCAGCACATTCAAAAGTCTTTCCCTTCCCTCTAACTCCTATCTGGCACTCTAGATTTCTAAAAGGTACTGCCCTTGAATGTCCCCTAGTAACTTTTATTTGGTCAGTCATGGGGCTTGAACTCAGGTCATGGCAGCTGTCCCTAAACACTTTTGCTCAAGGTTAGCATTCTGCCACTTTTAGCCACACTGTCACTGAAGATTTTCACTTATGACTGTCCTGCCTGGGCTCTCAGCCTCCTGAGGAGCTCGGATTACAGATGTGAACCACCAGAGCCCAGCTCCCTCAGTAAAATTTTATATTTATTTCTACAGACACATTGTTACTAATACTGGAAGATAGAATCAGATTTCATTCCTAAGGAAAATGGAACAAATTAACACAATTTCACTGGAACAAACATACCTCAGAACATAGGTTTTTATTTCAAATTGCACCTTTTTACAACTACATATGGATCACTATACAGGTTCTCAACACAGTTCCAAACGTGTGAGATTGGGTCAATCTTGTACTCAACATTCTCTAGTAACTCATTTTATTCAGAGTAAAACTAAAGGATTACATTTACTGTCAAGACCTTCAAAGATTTACCATAGTTTTCCTGTGATAACCTCTACTTTTGTTTTGTATTGTTTTGTTTAACAAATTGTATGTACTTAGAGAATATTGATTTTTCCTGACTGCTTTACTTTTTACCCCTGCAATCTTTTCCCCATAGGTTATACACGTAACAACTTCATTCTACTTACAAACATGGATTTTTGCAAACATGGTTGTACATGGTTGTATGTAGCCTTGGGAAGCTGGGACAGTAAGATGGTTAAGTTACTACACTAGAAGTGAGATCTTGTCCCAAAACTAAATGAATAAATAAAACAAGATAGGAAAACCATGATTGAAATCTGATGTTTTGTGTTTTCTTCCCTGCTCAACCTTTTGAGTACTAAATTTGCTACTTCTTATCTCTCAGGTGCCTTTTTGTGCTCTTTAATTCGTTCTAGTCTATCTCCTTTTCCAATAGCATGTACTATTTTCTATCATTGCATATTTATTACTGATTCCTTTCCTGTTTCTCTCACCACATATATTTAGATCCTATAAGTACATAAAACATTGATTGCATCATTATTGGTTACCAATAATCTAGAAATGTGTTTGGTGCCTAGAACAGATTCAATAATCATGAATAAAATAAATAACATTAATATAAACAAGTTCTCTTTTGGCCTTTTCTATAAAAAAATCTTCAACAGATGTCTTAACTTGGACCAAATCCTCCTTCTTCTTAATGCTTCTATAAAGAAGCACAAACTGTGTTTTTTTCTTTTACTTCTTTTTTATTGTTACCGTAAGGTGATATACAGAGGGACTGCAGTTACAAAAGTCAGATGATGAGTACATTTCTTTTTGAATAGTGTCACCTCTTCCCTTATTTTCTCTGTTTTTCCCTCCTGACCCCCTTCCCTCACAAGATGTGTAGTTCATTTTCAGCATAGCATCTAGTGAGTGTCACTGCTGCATTTGTTCACACTTTATCCCACCATTTCTGTGTTGCTCCTTTCCTTCCCCCAACAGATAATCTTACATATTAGACAAAAGGTACAGAAACAAAAAACAGTGGCAAATAAGAACAAAAACTACCAAAAATGCTCTTTTTTCCATTTCTTGGAGTTCATTTCGATAAACATCATTTTATATGATCATATGCACAGATTAAGTGAGCCTTAGTGATCGTGTCCCAAGAATATCCTCCTTTGATCCCAGCATCTGAATGTTTAAAGTTTTGTATAATTTATTATATCTAAGTATATATTTTTTCTCTTTTACCATCCACTGCATGGAGTTGTGGACTTACAGGAACATTGTAGTCACAAAAAATGAGGGAAACTGCAACCTTTTGGGGTCTGGCTTACTTCACTTAATATATTTTTTACCAAGTCAACAGAATGGGAGGAGATTCTTACTAATTATATATCAGACAAGGGCCTTATATCTAAAGGATACTTAGAGCTCAACAAATTAATCCCACTCCTAAAACAATCCTCAAGGAAAAAAACACACATTGATAAGTGGGCTAAAGACTTAACAAGAGACTTCTCTGAAGAAGAAATAAGAATGGCTCATAGACACATGAACAAATGCTCAACTCACCCTTCAAACATTACAGGAAACAATAAGAAAAAATCCTCTTTGAACAGGCTGAAATTTTCTTTTCTGTTTTTTTTTTTTTTTGGCTGGAAATCATTTTTTATTGTGAAAATACTGTACAGAGGTGTTACCATTACATGGGCAAGATAATGAGTACATTTTTATCGAGCATTGTAGCCTCCTCCTTTGTTTCCCCTTCCCATCCCTTCCCAGCCTCCCCCGCAATCCCACCCAATCCTCCCCCGACAAGCAAAGTTGTAAAGTTCGTTTTCCACATGACAACTTGTACTTCTCATTGTTGCAACGGGTCCATCTGTATCCTTATTTAAACGACTTGTTTTTCCTCTTCCCCTCCACAAATTATAGTGACATCAAATACAGTGAAAGCAGGGGTTATATTATGGGGAAGGGACATACAAAGCAACAAAGAAATAATCTTATAAATGCATTAGAAACAAATGCATGAAAGAAAAAAACATTTAAATACATATCTTAGGGTTCATTTTCCTAACATCACCTTATCTGACCTTTTCTGCTTGACTCATACATATACCAAATATTGCAAATAAGGGAAACCATGGGACCTATGTTTCTTTGGGCTTGGCTTACTTCACTTAATATAATTTTTTACAAGCCTTTCCATTTCCTAACAAATGGGGCAATGTCATTCTTTCTGACGGAGGCATAGAATTCCATTGTGTATATATACCACATTTTCTTGGTCCATTCATCTACTGAGGAGCATCTGGGTTGGTTCCATATATTAGCTATGGTTAATAATGCTGCAATAAACATAATTGTGCTGGTAGCTTTAGTGTGGTCTTGTTTGTAAACATTTGGGTAAATGCCCAAAAGTGGGATTGCTGGGTCATAGGGGAGCTCTATGTGGAGTCTTTTGAGGAACCTCCATACTACTTTCCAAAGTGGTTGAACAAGTTTACACTCCCACCAACAATGAAGTAAGGTTCCCTTCTGTCCACATCCCCTCCAGCATCTGTTGTTATTAGAGTTCTTGATTTTTGCCATTCTAACTGGAGTGAGAGAGAACCAGAAACACAAAAAATGAAAGAAAGGTTGGACAAATGGGATTACATGGAATTGCAGAGATTCTGCATGGTAAAGGACATAGCAAGCAAGATCAATAGAAAGCCCATGGGTTGAGAGAGGACCTAAACTAGCCATACAATGGGCAAGGGTCTTATATCTAAGAAATAACTGCCCAATCAATAAGTGGGCTAAAGACTTAAAGAGAAACTTCTCTGAAGAGGAAATACAAATGGCCAATAGACTCATGAACATATGCTCAACCTCTCTAGCCATAAAAGAAATGTAAATCAAAACATTTTGATTCCACCTCACCCCAGTTAGAATGGCTAGAATCAAGAACTCTAACAACAACAGATGCTGTAGGAGATGTGGCCAAAAGTGAACATTACTGCATTGTAGGTGGGAGTGTAAACTTGTTCAACCACTTTGAAAAGCAGTATGGATGTTCCTCAAAAGACTCCACATAGAGCTCCCCTATGACCCAGCAATCCTACTTTTGGGCTTTTACCCTAATGATCACAAACAAGACCATACTAAAGCTACCAGCACAATTGTGTTTATCACCGCATTATTTACCATAGTTAAGATATGTAACCAACCAGATGTCCCTCAGTAGATGAATGGATCAAGAATATGTGGCATATTGCTGGGAGCCCGTGGCTCATGCCTATAATCCTAGCGACTGAGGAGGCTGAGATCTGAAGATCTCAGCCTTGGTTCAAGGCCAACCCGGGGAGGAAAGTCTGTGAGAATCTTATCTCCAATAAACCACTAGAAAACCAGAAGTGGCTGTGGCTCAAGTGGGAGAACACTTGCCTTGAGTTGAAGAACTCTGGGGTAGTGCTCAAGCCTAGAGGTCAAGCCCCACAACTGACAAAAAAAGAAAAAGAAAAAAAAATGTGGCACATTTATACAATAGAATTCTATGCTTCCATCAGAAAGAATGACACTGCCCCATTTGTTAGAAAATGGAAAGACTTAGAAAAAATTATACTAAATAAAATAGGCCAGGCCCAAGGAAACATAGATCCCGTGGTTTCCCTTATTTGCAATAACTAGTATATGTCTAGCATAATCTTACCAGCCAAGTATAAAAGGTCAAAAGCTATGCATATATGACCATATAAGATGGTATTAAGCAAAATGAACCCCAAAATAGGAAAACAAGGTGTTTTTTCTTTGTTGCTGTCATTTTTAAAAAAATTAAAACGTACTATGTGAGTTGTTTGTTTCTTTTGTATATTCTTCTCCTATGGTATAACCCCTGTTTTATTGTATTTGATTCTGATGCTCTGCATCTTCTATATACATTTTTCTAATTTGGGGAGGGGAAGGATAGTAACAAAATGCTGAAACAAGGATACAGGTTGATCCATAGAAACAATTAGATGTACCATGTTGAAAATGAACATTACAACTTTTTGGGGGAGAGGAGTTGGGGAGATCGGGAAGAAAAGATCATAGGAGAAAACAAATGAAGTGGTAACACTGCTTCAGAGGTAATGTACTCATTACCTTACTCATGTAACTGTAACCCTTCTGTACAGTATCTTTACAATTAAAAATATATTTATATAAAAAAGAATCCTCAACTTCTTTAGCCATAAAAAGAATGCAAATCAAAACAACATTGAGATTCTACCTCACCCCAGTTAGCATGGTTATAATCAAGAAATGTAATAACAACAGATGCTGGAGAGGAGGTGAGGAAAAGAGAAACATACTTCACTTTTGGTGGGAATATTAACTTGTTCAACCACACTGAAAAGCAGTATGATGGCTCCTCAAAAGACTGACCATAGATTTTCTTATGACCCAGCAACTCCACTCACGGGCGTTTATCTCATAGACTACAAACAAGGTCACACTAAAGCTGTAAGCACAAACATATTCATTGCAGCTTTGTTTATTATAGTCATGCTATGCAACCAATCTAGATACACCTCAAAGGAGGGATGGAATAAAATGTGGTATATATACAAAATGGAATTCTAATCATCCATCAGAAAGAATGATAATGTAGCATTAGTACAAAAATGGAAAGACTTGAGCAAAGTGATTTTAAGTCAAATTTAAACACATAAGATGAATCCTTTACTTTTGTTTACATACAATTCTTTGATCACATTTAACTTGTTTTCTGAAGGAACATTTGACATATAAGCTTTTAAATGATGAATATTCAATTATTTAAAACATCAAACTTACAGGAAATAGATGAAGCTAGTGGTCATTCAGGAGTCAAATTCTATAGAATTTGTAAATAAAATGTTCATTTAGAAAAAGCAGTGAGTGGAATCCACCAGGATAATATTAAATGCAAACTTATTTGGATTAGAAAACATTATGTTATTTTTGTAATCAATCAATTTGATATTTCACATATGTATAATTACAAATCGATTGTATTGATATCCCTGTTAATTAGATTGGGTAAAGAACAAAATGAACTTTAAATGAGCTCTTAAACTCCATATACAGACGAAATGCTCCAGGTATATTTCACCACACTATTCTAACTTTCTATGTTAAAATATAAAAACTTGTTTTCTCCTTTTGGTCCATTTGGAATCTTGTAAGAAGGTAGCTTGAGCTTCTTAAAAGTAGATGAGAAGCCGGGAGCTGGTGGCTCACGCCTGTAATCCTAGCTACTCAGGAGGCTGAGATCTGACGATCGCGGTTCAAAGCCAGCCCGGGCAGGAGAGACCGTGAGACTCCTATCTACAATAAAACACCAGAAAACCGGAAGTGGCGCTGTAGCTCAAGTGGTAGAGCGCTTGCCTTGAGCTGAAGAGCTGAGGGACAGTGCCCAGGCCCAGAGTTCAAGCCCCATGGCCGACCAAAAAAAAAAAGTAGATGAGAAGAAAAGTTAGCATATATGGATTTTGCTACTTATTTTATATATTTTTAGATTTCCCTTTTATTCTCAAAAAATGGAAAATAAATTCAACAGTCTTCATTCTTTTTCAAGCAACCATTTTCTCTAAACATTAGAACCATTCTACATAAGTGGAGAAACAGAATTTCAACATTTTCTCTCACAACTCAGGGAGATTTCTTAAGAAAAATCAAGACTTCCACATACATCTTTTTCCTTTTGAAAAACCTAATGCCACTTCTTAAGTGACTTATAAAATACAAGGTTTAATATCTAAGTCAGATGACAAAAATGGTGAGAAGATGTTTTATCTGTCAGTGTTGAGGTACTAACTATATTTCTACGGGTCTATAGTAGATCCAGAGTTAAAGGTAACTGAGCTATGTGAGCTTCTACAGAGAAAAATGGACCAGTCAGAACACATCAGTCGTAGGGTATTCTTCACAAGGAATAATGATGAGGTTTCAGAGAAGGGAAAAAACTCTCATTGCAAATTAAAATATTAGCTTCTTTATTTTAAGGAAGAAGCAGCGCACAGAAATGCAAAGGCCAAAATGTGAAGAATGACCTTAAACTGGAGTTTAAATTCAACTTAATTAAATCAAGCCCGGTGTGTCATAATCTATAGGAGAGTTGAGAGATGGGGAAAGTGAAGGAGGTTCAAGCTGGGGCAACTGTCAGGGGGTTGCTTCACTCAAACAAAACAAAGATTATGTTAGCTTCAGGCAGTTTGAACTGAGTAAGGCAGGAAAGTCTAAGGTCAAAAAAGAATATGATTATAGTTTGAGAAGGAAACAGCAAAATTTTCTGATGACTTCCTTGTCAAAAAATACTAATAGTTGTTATATAGAGCAGTGATATATGTTGAACTTCAATGTCCATTTATACATAGCTCAGCACTCCTGAAAGTGAACAACGAGTAAAGTAAACCAGCATTTGTAACTCAGTGAGTTCCAGTACATAACTAGCGTTCTAGCAAGAAAAAATGTCACATTATCATCACGATTATATGTTGCTTAAAGATTGTCTGGGAATCTTCCCTAGGCTAAATTTTTGGATAAACTACCAGATTATACTTTCTTCTTCACAATCTGATTAGATACTTGACATAAATTTTAACATGATTTTATAGCCTACACAGGATTTACTTCATAAGTAGCAGTAACAAAAAGTAACTTTATGTCAGTCGCTCAAGGCAGCAGTCCCAGCTACTCAGGAGTTTGAGATTTGGGAATCACAGTTCAAAGCCAAGTGGTGTAGAAAAGATCTTGACAGCTTTATTTCTAATTAAGTAACAATAAGCCTGAAATGGAGTTGTGGCTAAGTGATTGAGTACTAGCTTTGGGCAGTGAAAGCCAAGGGATAGGGCCTAGGCACTGTGTTTAAAGCCCCAGTACTTCCTTTCCTCACCTTTAACTAACTTAGTTACAATTATATAAATATTAATGTATAAAATTAGTCATTTTCTGCAAATAGCTTAAAAACAATTATACTTTGTATATTTTTAATGGTTCTGTTAATAATGTAAAGAAACTGAACCCCAACAGCTTCTCATCACTACATACATGGCTTGATTTACTATAATGTAACTTACTATGCAAATGTTCCTTGTTTTGTTTAACACCATCCTCCATCCATTAGTATTAAAAACATGTTTTCACATGTCTTCTGATGTGCAGCAAACTTAACTAGCAGCACTTGAGAATACATAGTGTGTTTAAAATTAACAGATTTGTCACAAGATGGAGGTGGTCACACCTGTAATCCTAGCTAATCAGGAAACTGAGATGTAAGACTCCCAGTCCAAAGCCAACAAGGCAGGAGTGGCCTTGAGACTCTTATCTCCAATTAACCACCAATGCCAGAAGGTTGATTAAGTGGTAGAGCACTAACTTGGGCAAAAGGAGTCCAGGGTCAGGCAGGAACAGGGGCCAGGATGTAAGTTTAAGTCCCAGGAATGGAATTGTGTTTGTGTGTGTACACACACGTATATTTATATATATATTATATATTATGTGCACTTATATAGATTGGCACTATATTTAAAATGGGATCATATACATATAAAAGGCACTATATATACACTATATATACATGCCATACTACAGTACATATAAAATAAATATACAATATATAAAAGTATATAAAATATATAGAGGACATACAGTGCATGTACACTTTATTTGTGAGATGCATATACACAATATTAGAATTACAGTTTTAACACTTTCTATATTTATCATTTATTTTGATATGTTGTAATTTCCTTATATCCTTAAAATTTCACTCTTACAAAATAACTTTTTCCTTACTATTTACATATAAAATTGAATGTAATGTTTGGAGTAAGGCTCAAGAAGTAGAGCACTTGCAGAAGACTTGTACAAGAAGAGTTGTACAAGCAATGCATTAAAAAGCATCTGCAAAATATCAAAATCTATGAAACAGTATGTGTGAATTAATACATATAAGAAAAACACAATCCAACAATTATGAAAAAAGTTTATTACTGCTCTCTGTGAAGTTGATATTCAAACAACCAAGCAATATTGGGTCCATAAATATCTCCCATCATTCTCTCTTTTTGCCCCTCCTCCATGGCTGTTCTCTCATCTTTATTCACACTTGTCTTCATTTTGTTTGTTTTTTAAGTTGTAATTTCATATATAAAATAAAACACAATATTAATCTTTCCGAGTCTGGCTTACTTTGTTTAACATGATTTCCAATGCCATCCTTTTTTCTGCATATAGTCTAATTCTATTTTATGACTAGATAATACTGTATTTCTCTCTCCATATATATATGTGTGGCATATACCGCACACACACTCACACACACACACACATACTATCACTAATTTTTATGTGTTCATCCATTGTTGGGCACGTTGAAGTTTTCATAACTTGGTACAGTTAATTGTGATGCAATTTAAGGGCAAAATAGTCTCACTCTAGTGCACTATAACCCTGAATGGTTAGACACCCTTTGAGAGACCTTTCAGAATTTTCACAAGCAAAATGTTAGATTTGTAAAAAAGTTTATGTAGGTCGATTATGTGACCAGATTTAAATCTGTAGTAACACTCAAGAAGAATTTTGGCCTTACATAATTTAAATAATTAACTCTGAACTTGGAAGAGACCTCTTTTGGCAATATTAACCTTACTACCCATCAGTTTATGTGATTACAGTAGTTGATGTGGTCAGTTGGGGAGGGAGGAAGCTGTGTATCAAGTGGTAGAGCATGAGCCTTGAGCAAAAGGAAAGCCCAGGAACAGTGCCCTGGTCCTGAGTTCAAATCCCAGAACTTCTGAATGCACACTCATTCACATGCACTCACACTCACACTTGCACACACACACACACAATCGCTAAAGTTGGGAAATTACTGCCAACACTTTTGTGATAGAAGTTGATAGAACTAAGATTTTATTCCAGATATACATAATTTGAAGTTGTTGATTGTTCTCAGATACCTGAAGAAGAACTTGATGCAGCATATAATTTAATAAACATTTGAATCTGTGTTGAAAATGGACTAAATAGAATTGAATCTCTAAAGCTTAAAAACTGTGTTATGATTACCATTTTCCCCAATTTCTGCAAGCAAATAAATGCTTTCCAACTGAGGAAATTAGTTGAGATACAATTAAACGCCTTTAAATGTTTTTCAGAAATTGAGGATACATTATTCTGGATATTGATTTACTGACCCCTACAGTAAAGGAGAAAGAAACCATAAAACCAAGAAGCTCTCAAAGAGATGACAAATTGGAGACTTAAGTGATTGATGGTTTAGGTAAATGAACTGGAAATTTTTAATTTCAGGTACTCACTCTCACAGGTAAGTGGTTTTGTATGATAATCCTGACCTCTAGTTCTTCATTACACATAAATTTAATACGAAATATTTTAAAGTTATTACATGGCTGTATGTGCATGAACTGATATGTGTGTGTCTGTTTCTATGCATATGTTATAGTTAACCAAATACTGTGTGAGAACATGTTTTAGCAAGAAAAATCCACTTGCAGACATATAGATTAATATATGGGATAAAGACTTAACCTCTTAGAAGAAGAAGTAAGAATGAGAAATCGACAAAACTCTCCATTAAAGAAATGTAAATCCAAACAACAATGAGATTCATCTCACCCCTGTTGCAATATCATGAAAAAACAATCAATCACAGATACTGATAGGGATGTGACCCAAAGGAAACTGTATTACACTGTTGGTGGGAATGTAATCTTGTTCAAACACTTTGGAAAACACCATGGAAATTGCTCACAGAACTGAATGGTGAACTACCTATGATCCAGCAATTCCACTTATGGGCATTTATCCAATAGAGCAGAAACAAGAACACACTGAAACTACAAGCCCAATCATGTTCATTATTGTATTGTTTACTGTAATCAACATACAGAATCAGCCCAGATGCCTCTCATTGTAAAAAGAGATCAAGAATTTTATATGTATATACAAATTATATATATATATATATAAAATTTTATTGATCCCAATTTACAAGTATATATGTATGTATATAATCTATGTATATATATGTATGTATGTATATATGTATATATACATACATATATGTATGTATATATGTATGTATACATATATACATATATATACAAAAATATATATATATACATACATAATAGAATTCTGTTCATCCATCAGAAAGAATAATATTGCACCATTCTTAAGGAAAATGAAACACTTAGAAATAATATTAAGTGAAATAAAACAGTCCCAGAGAAACTTATCTAGCATGATTTTCCTCATTTGTGGTATATACAAGGTGCCTATAAATGTAAAAGTAAACACACTAGATGATATGGAAGGAGGTACAAAAGAATTGTCTGAAGTGTCAGAGTCCATGGAGACTGAAAATACTATAATTCTCTTAAAAGACTAAGTCAAAACCAAACAAAATAAATATCAGTAAATGTGTAATGAAAGAGAGGTCAGTAGGAGGAAATGTGAGAGGGGTAGGAATTTTAAGGGGAAAGTACAGGCAAGAATCCATTGTATACTTCCCAAATTTGAAACATACAAAGCAAAGGGAAGTGTGAAATTGGGGTGAAGATGTAGAAGTGGTAACACAATTCCAGGTTCATTGTACAATAAACTGCTTTCTTAAATGCCAAGTAATTCCATAACATAACATTGAGATATATAAGGATTTGGAGGGTTGGATAAAAATGTTGAAAGGCGTGACATTGATCAAGATGCTCTGTATCCACACACTGTTTCAGTGAATGGCAACCCCTTCATACAAATAAACATAATACAAATATTCAAAAAAATAATTATGATAGTTGAATAGAGAGTCGAATCTCAATTCAAATCCCATTTAAAAATATTTTCAACCTGGGACTTGGAGAATAAAATTCAAATAATAAAATTTTATGAACCCTTTTATCAGAATTTGTGAAATTTAAATATAAACTGCTTTTCTTTTTGTCAGCCTTTGGGCTGTTAGAATATTTCAAAGTAAGTGGTTTGAAAATATCAGGAGTATATTATCCAATATCTGGAAGCTTAAACATTGATTATAAAATGGTAATTCAAAGCAATTATTGGTCTTTTTTGGGGGGAGGGCGGTGCGGCCTGGGGCCTGAACTATGGGCCTGGTTGCTGTCCCTCAGCTCTTCAGCTCAAGGCTAGCGATCTACCACTTGAGCCACAGTGCCACATCTGGCTTTTTCTTTTTGTTTATGTGATGCTGAGGAATTGAACTCAGGGCCTCATGCATGCAAGGCAAGAGCTCTACCACTGAGCCTCTCAGATTCACCCACTACTATACTAAATTTTTTCCTAAGTTTAATGCAAAACACTCTGTAATTCTTTGATAAAGTACAATGATTCTTAGAATGATAAAGAGTTGGAGTAAGAACATCGCCTTCAGTTCTGTAACATTTTGTCATTACTACTCTCTCAAAATACTCCAGTATTTATTAGTGGTCACTTCCTTTCATCATTTCAACCTACCCTCCCCTTGAGCAGCTATTATTTCATATTCTACCTCTACAAATAGGCCAATTTTAAAAAGCTCATATAATTAGAAAATATAGTCTATTTTATCCATTTCTCCCATGTAATATTACTATTTGCAAAGTAAGTCCATGTAAATTTTTCTCATGGATAGAGTATATTGTTTTGTAAGCATATGAATAATCCTCAATGGGCATTTCAATATTTTATTGTATGTTATTGTAAAAGGTTTTGCTATGTATATTCTTGTATATGTGTCTCATTGAACATATGTTGAAATCTATTTTTATATAAAATTATGGTTCAAAATGCTGGATCTTAGAGGCAACTCTGTGTGTAATATTTTAAAGATTGCCAGTATGTTTAACTGACTATATCATTTTAAGTGCCAAGCACCATTGTATAAGGATCCCAATTTCTACATAATGGTTGTGCAGGGCTATCTTATTTTTCCTATTATCACTAATCTCTATATGTATGCAATGTATAGCTATGTTATGATCTTTCCATATGTTCCTTTGTTGTTTTCACATTACTATAGAGATACGCATTTGGCTTTTTTGATAACTTTTTCAGGATGGTTATAGTATTTCTTTGACATTAATATGCTCTTAATATATTTCTGATTCAAGTCTATTTAAATAAATGCATATGTATGCACACTATGTGTACATATATATAGATTCATACTTATATTTGTATAAGTACAAATACCTATATATACATATATACGTATATAAAGATGTGTACATATATATATAGGCATATATGTATATTATTATTTTCATTTGAGTGTAAGTTATCATTTTACATTATTTGCCAAGCATGTCCTTTTTTTATTTTACTTTATTTTATGTTATGGTTAAGATGTTGTACACAGGAGCAGGGCGCCAGTGGCTCACACCACTAATCCTACTCTGGAGGCTGGGATCCGATGATCGAGTTTCAAAGCTAACCTGTGCAGGTAAAGTCTATGAGACTCTTTTCTCCAATAAATCACCAGAATACCGGAAGTGGCTCTATGGCTCAAGTGGTAGAGCTCTAGCCTTGAGCTGGAGAGCTGAGGAAGAGCATCCAGGTCCAGAGTTCAAGGCCCATGACCACCACCAACAACAACAACAATAAAAAGGAATACTGACTAAAAAAGCAATAGTATTAAGCAGTCGTAAAGATAGACCCAAGTCTAACATTTTAGTATTATCTTACATACCAGCAGCCTTCTAGTCCAATGAGCCATTAGCCCTCAGAATGTTGACCAAATTTCGTAGTTTATTTACACAATCACTGTAAGTATGTATTCTCTCATCTATCTTTCTTTCATTTCACCACAGAATGTGTATTTATTCTTTATAACATACATGAATACCAAAGCCTTTGTTGTATATTAATTGTATGAAGAAATCTTATTGAAATATTTTACACTCGCACATATTGATGAAGGGCCTGATTAACCCATTTCTCTTTCTCCATTCCCATTGCCTTTTATGTTTCAACTGTTTTCTGTGAATTTCTTTGTGCTATCTTCACACATCGTCAAAATGTGTTAAAGTGTGTTCACCCACTGACATTGCAAATTATACTATACTGAATATAAAAGCAAAAATCTAACTAAATGGAAACATACAATTTTTTTTGTGTGTGTCCGGTCTTGGGGCCTGAACTCTGGGTCTGGGCGCTGTCCCTCAGCTCTTCAGCTCAAGGCTAGCACTCTACCCCTTGAGCCACAGCGGGACTTCCGGCTTCTTTTTTCTTTTTGCTTATGTGGTGCTGAGGAATCGAACCCAGGGCCTCAGGCATGCAAGGCAAGCGCTCTACCACTGAGCCAACTTCCCAGCCCCGAGACATACAATTTTTGTGGATTGGAGGATACAATTGAGCAAACATAAATTGTCTCCTCCCCTTTTTATCATCATTCATGGGGCTTGAAATCTGGCCCTGGGCGCTGTCCCTCTGCTATTCATTTCAAAGTGAATGCTCTACTCATTGAACAATTGTGCCACTTCTAGTTTTCTGGTGGTTAATTGGACATAAGAATCTTACAGACAATCATGTTCCAGCTGGCTTTGAACGGCAATGCTCAGATCTCAGCCTCCTATGCAGCTAGAATTAAAAACAAGAGCCAAGAGTGGCTAGCTTCACAGTTTTATTTATGTTTATGACAATTTCTAAAAACATCTGACTAGCAATCTTTGACTCACTGACAAAGAAAGATAAACTGTAATATATTTCTCTGTCCAATTTTAAAGGTGTAAGTTTAAAATTGTTATATTTGTAGAGAAAAGATTATACAGCTCAATGGGTCTGTAGGGCACCAGATTAGATCCACATAAATATTATCAAGGAATATTTAATAAGGGTTAAATCAAATATTTGTGGAATGACATTCTCTTTAATAAATGGTGATAGGTTAGACAGAATTTGGGCAAATTAAAAAGTGAACATTGACTTACACATAACAATTTATTCAAATATTAACTTCTGGCAGGATTAAAATGTATATAAAACAAAAAGAGTGATGAAAATGAAAAGCAAAGAAGATGTCTTGATAATTTTGGAGATGAAGCATTCTTAAATTTGGCATTAAAATTATACAAAATGAAAACGATATAGTTGAACTCAATAAAAGTATAGAACAATTTAGTCTGTGAAAGCTCATATACAAGTAGTGAATAGAAGTTATTAGCAGATGATTCATGTATCTCATCCTAGCTACTTGGGAGGATGTGATTTTAGTATTGCTGTTTGAAGGCAGCCCACAAAATAAAGTCCCTGAGAATCTTATTTTTTTAATCAGCAAAAAGCCAGAAGTGAGGCACGACTCAAATGGTAAATTGTTAACAAATTGCAACAAATCCCAGGGACCCTGAGTTCAAGCCCCAGAAACATACGTACATGTACAAAACTAATAATAGTAATAATAATATGACGATGATGATGATGATGATGATGATGATGATGATGATGATGATGATGATGATGATAATGATGATGAAGGGTACCCATAATCAAGGATAAAATATTTGCAAATCCTATACCTGAAGAATGCCTTAAATCTAGATTCTACATAGAACTCTCAAAACCTAATGTTTAAAAGAACATCAATTAGAAACCAGCAAAATACATCTTGTGAAAAATAAGCACAAGAAAAGCATCATCAGTCATCAACTAAATGCACATTAAAACAAAAATGATATCATAAAACATGTGTGAGAATTATTTCATGCAATACAATAATGACCATACTAAATGCTATCAAGAGGGGCTGGGAAGATGGTTCAGTGGTAGAGCACTTGCCTTGCATGCCTGAGGCCCTGGGTTCGATTCCTCAGCACCACATAAGCAAAAAAGAAAAAAGCCGGAAGTGGCAGTGTGGCTCAAGTGGTAGAGTGCTAGCCTTGAGCTGAAGAGCGGAGGGACAGCGCCCAGGCCCAGAGTTCAGGCTCCACGACCGGACCCCCCCCCCAAAAAAAATAAATGCTATCAAGAAACCGAGAAACTGGATGCTGAGTGGGGTAGTGCATAGTCACAGGCACTGTGACTACTCTTTCACATATTACCCAAGAGTCAGGTTTCAACACAAATGACTACAATGAGATTGTGCAAAAGAGATTGCGACTTTTCCCTCTCATGAATCAAAATTCTGTCAAATGATTTCTGTCTTCCAGATATTTACACATTTCTCATGATCTTTTCTAATATTTTGTCTTCATTACTGATGTTCATAGTACATTTTTGTGGTTGTCTTGTGTGTATATCTCATTTATAGGGCTTGAACTCTGTGTTTACTGGTCTCCCTTGTATATTTTGCTCATGTCTGATGACACTCTATCCTTGAGCCACATCCTCACCTGCTACGTCTTGCTGGATAATTGGAGATAAGTTTTCACATTTTTGTCTGTTTGGACTGACGTTGAACTAAAATATTCAGGTATCAGCCTCCTGAGTTCTAGGATTGTACACATGAATGGCTAACACCAATCTTTGCTTTACTGTTATTTTAATTATGTGGTAGAGGAAAGTGGAAGTATATTTGTGTTAAGTGTGCAATTTTCAAATACAAGTTTGAATCAACTTGATATAATGTAAGTGTTATCAATTTTAAAAGTTAAATCAATGAATATTACACATTCCCACAGAAATACAATTGAAAAAAAGGCATAATTATTTTCTTAAAATAAGTAATGGAACCATGAATTTCTTTCATTTTACAATTCATGTTTTATATAACTTTAATTAGCAGACCTCTATGACTAAAAGTAAACATATTAATTGTATAACACAAGAAGCAAAGTGATTATAGTTAAGAATAGATATTTCCTCACAGCCAGAAGATAAGTTTTAGAGCATTCTCACGAAAAGGAAATGTTACATGCAGAAATTAATGGATATGATGTACCTTGATCATCACACAACATATAAATGAATGGGATTAGCACTCAATACTTCATAAATATGTAAAAATAATTATGTAGCTAAGTGCCAGTGGCTCATACTTGCAACCTTAGCTACTACGGAGGCTGAGAGCTGAGAATCATGGTACAAAGCCAGCCTAGGCAGGAGAGTCCGTGAGACTCTTATCTACAATGAGCCACCAGAAAACTGGCAGTGGCTCAAGTTGTAGAACACTAGTCTTGAGATGAAGAGCTGAGGGACAGTGTCCAGGTCCAGATTTCAAGCCCCATGACTGACAAAAATTAAAAATATACAGTTACAAATAAACACATATTTTGCCATAAATGTTAAAATATATATTCTAAAATTTTTTAAATCCTCAATAGATATACTAGTTTATATAAATATAGAGAAGTGGGTTCTGGATTTAGTTGTCATTGAATCAATTTTGTAACACACATTTCTCACTCAATTCATATAGGCAGTTCTGTTTTAGGAATCTACCTTGACATTCTAACATTAACCCTTCTACCCTAAAAGCGATATGCCCTCCAACCTTGTCAGAGGTTTCATCTCATTGGATAAGAAAGGTATAAGCCAAAACCATTGTTTGGAACAACTGTAACATTTTACATGTATTTCACTTAGTTTAAGAACCAAAACATTCAATTCATCTTAACTATGCCAGTAACAGCAAAATGTCTTCTGAGCTTTTCAGTCTCTTAAGAGATGAAAATCTTTAATTATACACCTATTTTTTTCTGTCAAACATCTTATATCTTAAGAAATTTTTGGGTAATCCTGTGTTCTTGATTAGAAGACAGGAACAAAGGTAATAATGAATATAGCCAAAGAAAATACTTGAAAACAATTATAAAAGCAATTACAAACCCTTCTGTTTTCACCGATTTCAATGAGAATATACGTTAAAGTATCACTTTTTTTTGCATTTAAAGAGCAATAATTAAACTTTTATTATCAGTGAAAAAGGGAACAGAAAACTTTGAAGACAGCTTGACTTTGAACAATCCAAGATAAGCGTAATGGATTTAACTTGTTTTTCTATGTATTTGCCAAAATAATTGAAAGCAACAACCAAAGGCAGGAAAACATCTAAGCCAAAGCAGTAAAGTTTTATCTATAAAATAATTTTGAGGGTCTGATTCTTTCAAAGTCAGGTTTCAAAGAGGAAAGTATATTTGAACATGAAAAAATATAAAAATCCTTTATTAATGTTTATCATATCTTGACTAGGGCTTCTCATTTTGGAGAAGAGGAAAGATATGAAAAACTTCAAGACTGTTTAACTATTCCCCAAGTTCATTCTTATTTATCTGCTATAGCGATGGAAGTAGGCTTGGTTACTATTAGTATCATGCTTGTTTACATTTAGAAGCATTGTTTGTTTCTGGGTTATAAGCTACAAAATCTTGAGTATTAATAAAGGGTCATTTCCTAAGAGAAGAAAGTTTTTGTGTAATCAGACCTAAAATATTAAAGACAGCATAGTGGATACTATTTTCTATCTATTTCACAATCTTTAGGTACGTCAGCGTTACTGGACTTAGTATTCTTTTCCAGTTCCTTTTATACGACCTGTCCTAAATTATAATACATATTAACGGAATGAAAAAGTAATTCCATCTTAAGAAAGTCCCATTGCAACAAGACGTTATGTTGAAAAACGAACTTTACAACTTTGGCGGGGGTGGGGGGCCGGGGAGCGATCGGTGGGCAAGGATGGTAAGGAGGAAAAAAGTGGGAGGCAACAATGCTTGATAAGAAATGTATTCATTACCTTGCTCATGTAATTGTAACCCTCTGTAATGTATTTTCACAAAACAACTTATTAATATTAAAAAAGAATGTCATTTAGGACTCTGGGAATGTGGCTTCATGGAACAGTTATTGCTTAGCATGCATGAACCTGGGTTCAATTTCTCAGTACCACATAACCAGAAAAAGAAACACTGAAAAGGGTGTTTTGTCTCAAGTGGTAAAGTGCTAGCTTTGATCAAATTTTAAAAAAAAGAGCTCAGGAACAGTTCCCTAGCCCTGATTTCAAGCCTCAGGTCTAGCAAAAGAGTCATTTAGCTAGTAAATGCAAAATAAAAAGCCCATAATTTGAATATATAATTGCTCCTTCCAACTGATACCTAACAATAGTCCTTAAATCATGCATGGACTTTACCTATATTAGAATACTGTGTTGAACAAAAAAAAAACACTTTTTTTTAATAGGTCATGGCAATTAATATCTGGAATGAGCTTAGATATCAAGTGAAGATTAATCCAGGAAATTCAAAGATGCCAGGCTTTTGAGTGGTCACTGCTAATCACAATTAGAAGGGTAGTATAAGTGAGATTTGGAAACCTTTTTGGTAAGTCATGGTACCAAAAAGGCAGAGATTCATTTATTGTTTTGACAGAAGAGAAGGAATAACTCCAGATGGAAAAAAATAAATGATAATAATAACTAAGTTATACCACAAACTGTTCTAGAGAGCCATTTTTGGTTATTGAACAACTAGTTATTTACTAGGCTTATTCCTCATTGCCGTTGCAATATAATCACTTATGCCAGTTGTTAAACTGTGTGTGGTAAGTTGTATATCCTTCTATGCTGCTCTTTCATACATAATCTCCTTTGCTTTCTAAAAATCTCAGCCTTTATTTCTCAATGAACAATTTCTGATACTAAGTCCACATAGGGAGACAACAGAGGATGCTAATGTAAGAGTCCCATAGCTCATGAGTCACAATGTAACAACATAGTAAAAGAGGACATATATATTGCTACCTCAAAAACTGCAATGTCATCATTTGATTCAAATTTCCATTACTTGTGTACAGTGTCATTAAGTGCACATAAATGCAAATATGAGCCGAGTGTTGGTGGTTCACCCCTGTAATCTTAGCTACTCAGCAGTTTGAGACCAGACGATTGTATTTCAAACCTAGCCGGGTCAGGAAAGTCCATGAGATATTTATCTTCAATTAGACACCAGAAACCCGGAAGTGGTGCTTTAACTATACTGGGAGAGCACTCAACTTGAGCTGAAGAGCAAAGGGACAGTGCCCAGGATCCGAGTTGAAGCCCCAATACCAACAGAAAAAGGACAAATATGACTTTAATTTTCCTTAAGAGGAATGACGAAGTCACTATAAATCTTCACAAGCGGAGAAAATAATTCCTAAATAGTTCACTGCACCTTTTGCTGAGTTAAGTTATGGCTTCTTTGCTGGACATATTCTCTTCTTTTAAAAATTGTCAAATATTAGCTTTATAATAAACTTCACCAAAATTTTCTTGGTTCAAAAGAGAAGTCCATACAGTTTATGTAACTTGGATTTAAAAATATCACAAAACCAACACAGACAGGAGAGTCTGTCAAACTCTTATCTGTAATTAAACACCAAAAAAGCCAGAAGTGGAGTTGGCTCAAGCAGTAGAGTCCTAGCTTTGAGGGCAGGTGGGCAGGAAAAACACTGTTCAGGGACAGGGTCCAGCCTCTGAGTTCAGGCCCCAGAACCAGCACAAACTAAACAAACAAACAAGCAAACAATAAAATAACACATTTTTCTTTGGGACCATCCTTAAAGCACTGGTTTAAAAAGAGGCTCCTTTTGCTGATCAGACTCATTGGATCTTGCTTTTTTGAATCCTTGTAGCTATGGAGAACTCAGGAGCAGATTAAAGGAAAGGATAACTGACTCCTGCAACAAGAGAATCATGTCAGGAGTGAAATATCTATGAATAAGGCACTATTAAAGCTCCATGTCTTTGTTTCTTTGCTGAAGAACACTTTTAAAACAACGTTATTCCCCTAACATCACCTTATCTGACCTTTTCTGCTTGACTCAGACATATACTAGTTGTTGCAAATAAGGGAAACCATGGGACCTATGTTTCTTTGGGCCTGGCTTACTACACTTAACATAATTTTTTCCAATACTTTCCATTTCCTAACAAATGCCATTCTTTCTGAGGGAGGTAAAGAATTCAATTGTGTATATATACCACATTTTCTTGATTTTAGGGGAATGAACCCCAAGATAAGTATTCAAATTTTTTTCCTTTTATGCAATTGTTTCTAACGTATTTCTAAGATGATTTCTTTGTTGCTTTGTATGTTCCTCCCCCACAGTATAACCACTGCTTTCACAGTATTTGGTATTGGTATAATTTGTGGAAGGGAAGGGCAAAAATAAATCGTTTAACTAGGGTTGCAGGTGGATCCATTGCAACAATGAGATGTACAAGTCATTGTGTGGAAAAACAAACTTTACAAATTTGGTGTGTGGGGGAGGATCAGGTAGGGGGAGGGGAGGTAGTATGGGAAGGGATGGGAAAGGGAAACAAAGAGGAGACAACAATGCTTGATATGAAATGTACTCGTTATCTTGCCCATGTAATTGTAACTCCTCTATACGGTATTCTCACAATAAAAATAAAAAAGAAAAGAAAAAAATAAAACAACGTTATTTCCTTTTCATCTATGCTGGCCTTTAAATGACATATTGTTTCCTTTTGTAATACTCTCAACTAGAAGTTCACAGACAAGTCTTATATGAGTAAAGAACACACTTGAAAAATTCAGGGACAGAGTTTCCTTCAAGCCTTAGATTTTTTTCATGTACAGTAAAAACTAGAGCACAAATTAACTTGAACTTTGTCATTTCTCTGTGTTCAATTATCAAAGACAGCATAGTAGAAACTATTTTCTAGCAATATCACAATCTTTAGATGAAGATTTTGTTTCCCACTGTTCCAGGGGACCCATTTTTGTTAACTTTTTTTCACCATCTAGTGATCCTATAACATCCTATACTGTCCTGGGATTGCTGTATCTTTACTGGATTCTCTAATTTCTGTTGGAAAGTTAGGAAGGATAGAAAATTGAGTTACTGTTTCCGTTTTACCTTATTTTTTTTATTACCTTAGAAACTGTAAATCAAAATAACATAAAATATCTTTATAATATTAGGAGACAGATTTCATTTCTACATGCTTACCTTAACCTTCTACATAACTTTAGTAATTAGTGATCCCCAAATGTGAAAATGAAGATAGGGAGCTTCTTATTTAAATATTATTTAGAATTTCAAGACTTCATTAATGCAAGGTCCTTTGTAGTATGCACATCATACATGTGTAAAAAGATGGTGGCAAATTTTTCTTATTCTCAGAAACTAGGACATGTGGTATTCTTGTAGCTGCATCAAGAAAAGGCTGTAGTTGAGATAGTTTACTAAACCAAATCTGCTGTAAAATGTTTCTACAAGTTAATT
Organism: Dipodomys spectabilis; assembly: GCF_019054845.1. Classification (NCBI taxonomy): domain Eukaryota; kingdom Metazoa; phylum Chordata; class Mammalia; order Rodentia; family Heteromyidae; genus Dipodomys; species Dipodomys spectabilis. The sequence goes on from NW_024870866.1 coordinate 1,221,076, forward strand.
GGCTTGAATAATCTGTATTTATCATTTTACAGTTCTAAAGGACAGAAATCTAAAAGAAATCTCACTAGATTAAAATTGAGCCATCTACAGAGCTAAAATATTTTTCAGATGATTCTAGTGGAAAAGGCATTTACTTCCTGTTCCGCTTTCCAGAAACTTCAGAATCTGGATTGTTATCTTTTCCTTTATCTTCTAATGTAGCATCTTTGCATCTTTCTGATGGCTCTTACTTAATCATGTCCCTTTGAACTTTTGAGTCCTGGGACTTTTGAGTATACTTTCCCCATCTGATAATTATTCAAATTTGTGTTCTTTGGGTAATGGAAGGTGATTATTTTACGAACTTATATAAAATGTAAATCTACATTAGATGGATTAGATATTTTGGGACTATAGATATTTGGGGAAGATATTTTACTGCCTACCACAATGAGTGTGTAAGCATTCTTTCTACTATAACCTGTTATCCTTTCATTAATTTTGAACAACATATTTCTTCAATGAACTATAACTAGAAAAAAATTAGTTCCTGAAAGCATTTAATCCTGATTAAAACATTGTCATGTACTAGAAATCTTAAATGTCAGAGAGCAGCTGCTGAAGCAGTTCTGGCATTATCACTTTTTGTATATTCTGCTTACAATCTTCTCTTTTCAAGAGCATTTGATTGTTATTATTTTGGAATTATGGTTAATAGTTATTTGACTGCTATTTTTAAAGAATGTACCACCAATACTGGTTCTCTTCCTCTAACTTTTTTACGTCTAAACTATTTCTGAAAGAAACATATCTATTTGAATTACATGAACTGCTTATTGATTTGTGGAGAGGAAAAGAAGAAAAAAGATGTCCCTGTGTGTGTGCCATGTCGAAAATGTACCTAAAAGCTATTTATCTTAATACCATATATTTTTCATTTTGTTTAAATTCTGATAAAAATTTAGCCTTTCAACTCACACAATGTTAATGCAGTCTTTTGTCATGCCTCCCAAAAGCAAACAACAAATTACTATTTACTTTAAATTTTTAAAATTTTTAAAATTATTATTTATTTAAAGAAAACTGTATTTTAAAAAATTAGCCAAGGCAAATGGTTTATTAGATATTTAGAATCCTATTCAGACTCTATTGTTGAAGCCAGAAAGGGGAAAATCATGTTTTCATGTTTTTCTTCTTCCTTGAGCCACTCTGATTTACTTCATCTATTTCTGAAAGAATAAAATTCTGGCTTTGAAATCTTTTGTTTGGTATCCACAATGTTTCATTCTTCCTTTATTAATAGGAGAATTTGGAGAAAAAGGAGAAGAGGAAAAGAGAAGTGAGAAATCTAGATTTTTTTTCTTACTCATCTCAATCACAAGGTCTGTATAATGATTGTGGATACTAGATACAGTGCTCTAGAGTGATTAAATACATTTATGGAAAAAGTTAACCCCTCAAGTGATCACACAGAGAATACTTATTTATTAAAAATATGTAATAGCACCAAGCAGGATGTGTTAACTGTTAAGTATTTGTTTAGTATTTCTTAAATTCCGATGTGCTGTAGTCAACTATCATAAAGGTATACAAGAATGGTAAGTAACTGATATCAATATAATATTCTAATATTAGCTTAATTCTTTCTGTGTTTGAGTTTTGCCTCAATTTCACATGCTATATTCTTCCAGTATATAAGTTGAAAGAAAATTCCCTCTGGAAATATGCTATTTTTATAGCTAAGTGGAAAGAAGTTAGCTCTTAGACACAGACAATGGGATAGAAATCTTCCCCTAGAAATAGCCTTTGATCACTTCTGGTTCACTTTTTTAAGTTGAAGTGGGTCACCGACCCATCTTGACATTGCAGAGTAGAGGTAAATCTCACCTACAGGAAGCTGCTGCAGGACAGACTAATATGTCAAGATATGCAACACTTGAGATGAAGAGGAAAAAGAAGACAACTATAATACAATCAGTCATACTTGCCATCACATGTCTCTGCAGGAAGGATACTATTATGTACCTTTGTTTCTAAAACTACTGAGATCTTCAAATCATGTCTTTAATGCTTGTATATTACTGGAATTAGAGAACATTTTAATACTGAGACAGCATAAAATCTCAAAGAAATCTGGAGAAATCAATTCAATACTACATCTTGTTCTACTAGGATATGAAACGATTTTATATTCAATACTTTATACTAGTAACTTTTTTCCAGAAATGGATTTTGTTAATATATGTGACTATCCACCAGAATAAATGTCTTCATTTATCCGCATCTTGTACAGACAGCATAGTTAAGCAGATGTGGGAGTTCATCAGTAGCACTTTTGAAAAATGCAAAAAATGTGGAGTGGGAGCCAATATGAATATTTTTCCAACATCACCTTCCACATCCTCTTTCTTCCTTCCTAGGAAACAACCCAATCAATAAAAAGGCTTAGTTTTTGGCTCTTGAACTTGAAAGTGGAAGCAGAATGTTATGGATGTCAGAGATGACTGTTCATGGTTTTTTACATAATAATGTCACATGCAACAGCCCTATGAGTCCTGCAGGACTTAGCATTGTACTTCCTTAGTGATGTGATAGGAATGTCAGACTTACAGGACTTAGTATTGTTTTCCATTTCCATTTTTACCACCTAGCCTACATTATAATACATAGTAATGGAATGAAAAAGTAATGCCATGTTAAGAAAGTCATTTAGGGTTCTGGGAATGTGGCTTCATGGTACAGTGATTGCTTAGCATGCATGAAATCCTGGGTTCAATTACTCAGTACTACATCAACAGAAAAAGAAATTGTGCTGTGCCTCAAGTGGTAGAGTGCTAACCTTAAGCAAAAAAAAAAAAAAAACAAATCTCAGGAAGAGTTCCCTGGCCCTGAGTTCAAGCCCCAAGACTGGCAAAAAATTCATTTAGCTAGTAAATGTCAAATAAAGAAACTACACTTGGAACATATAATTACTCCTTCCAACTATGACATAACAATAGTTCTTAATTCATGTACTTCCCTATATTAGAAGATTGTTTTGACGGGAAAAAAACGTTTGTTTGTAGGTCATCGCAATTAAAGTCAGGAATGTGCTTAGATATCAGGTGCAGATTAATCCTGGAAATTCAAAGATGCCAGGCTTTTGAGTGGTCACTGCTAATCACAATAAGAAGGGTAGTCTAAGTGAGATTTGGAAATCTTTTTGGTCAGTTGTGGCACCAAAAAGGCACCAGCTAATTAATAGTTGTGATAGAAGCGAAGGAATAAATCCAGAAGGAAGAAATAAATGATAATAATTACTAAATTATACTAGAAACTCTTCTAGGGAAACATATTTGTTTATTGAAGAACTATTTATCAACTAGGCTTATTCCTCATTGCCTTTAGCATTCTAAATCACTTAGGCTAGTTCTTAATCTCTGTGTGACAAGTTGTATCTCATTCTATGTTGTTCTTTCATATCTGATCTCCTTTGTTTTCTAAAAATCTCCGTCTTTCTCTATTTCTCTACTAACAATTATTTATTCTAAATCCACTCACGCAGACATCAGAGGATGCTATAGTAAGACTCCAATAGCACATGAACCATTAATGTACCAACATGGAAAAGGATGACATATTTATTGCTACCTCAATTTTTCTGAAAAGCTGCAATGTCATCATTTGATTCAAATTTCCATTATTTGTGTACAGTGTCATTAAGTGCATATAAATGAAAATATGAGCCGGGTGCTGGTGGTTCACCCCTGTAATCTTAGCTACTCAGCAGGTTGAGACCAGACGATTGTATTTCAAACCTAGCCTGATCAGGAAAGTCCATGAGACATTTATCTTCAATTAGACAGCAGAAACCCAGAAGTGGTGATGTAACTAAACTGGGAGAGTACTCAAATTGAGCTGAAGAACTGAGGGACAGTGCCCAGGATCCGAGTTGAAGCCCCAATACCAACAGAGAAAGGACAAATATGACTTTAATTTTCCCTAAGAGGAATGACAAAGTTAATAGTAATCTTCACAAGCAGAAAAAATTTTCCAATATGATTCAGTGCACCTACTTTTGCTGAGTTATATAAGTTATGGCTTCTTTGCTGGACATATTCTCTTCTTTTAAACATTTTCAAATATTACCTTTATAATAAACTTCACCTTATGTTTCTTGGTTCAAAAGAGAAGTCCATAAAGTTGATGTCACTTAGCTTTCTTACTATCTCAGTTCAAAGCCAACCCAGGCAGGAGCATCTGTCAAATTCTTATCTCTAATTAAACACGGAAAAATCCAGAAGTGGAGTTTTGGCTCAAGCAGTAGTGTACTAGCTTTGGGGGCATGTGGGCAGGAAAGACATGTTCAGGGACAGGGTCCAGCCTCTGAGTTCAAGCACCAGAAGCGGCACAAACTAAATAAACAAACAAGCAAACAAAAAATTCATATATTTCTTTGGGACCATCTTTAAAACACTGGTTTGAAAAGAGGGTCCTTTTGCTGATCATACTTACTGCATCCTGCTTTTTGGAATCCTTATTGCTATGGCGAACTCAGGACCAGAATAAAGGAATGGATATATGACTTTTGCAACAAGAGAATCATCTCAGGAGTTAAATATCCATGCATAAGACATTTTAAAACTCCATGTCTTTGTGTCTTTGAGGTAGAACAATGTAAAACAATGTTATTTCTTTTTTTCTTTGCTGGCCTTCAAATGGCACATTTTTTTTTTCCTTTTGTAATACTCTCAAGTAGAAGTTTATAGAAAAGTTTAATGAGTAAAGAGCACATTCGAAAAAGTCAGGGACAGAATTTCCTTCAAGCCTTGGATTATTTTCTTGTACAGAAAAAATTAGAGCACAAATTAACTTGAACTTTGTGATTTCTCTATGTTCATTTTCTCTCCTGGATTCAGTTTCTACTTCTAGTAAAAGTTCCTTAAAATGAGTGTTTTCTGGCTTCATTGAAATAGCCCAAAGACATCTTTGGACATGAGTTAACACGTGTTTCAGAGACAACTTAGTAACAAGAAAACATGGAATTTATATGGCTTATAAAACATTATCCATGCACATATGGCCATATAAGACGATGTTAAGTGAAATGAACCCCCAAATAGCGAAACATCTTGTTTTTTTCTTTCTTACTACTGTTTTTAACGTATCTAACATGTATTATGTGATTTTTTTGTTTCTCTTCTATTTTCTTCCTCAATGCTATAAACCTTTTCCACTGTATGTGATGTCAGTGACCTGCATCTTGCATATAAATTTTTCTAATGTGGGGAGAGGAAGGGAAATAAAATGCTGAAAGAAGTATACAGTATGAATCGTTGTTAAAATGAGAATAGCAAGACATTATGTTGAAAATGAATTTTACATCTTGGGGATGGGAGGAGAGAATTGGGGTGGTGGGGAGAAAAGGGATGGCAGGGGAAAAACAAAGAGGAGGTAACAATGCTCGTTAGATAATGTACTCATTAAATTACTTTTGTAACTCTAACCCCTTTGTCCACCATTTTCACAATAAAAAACATGAGAAAAAACATTATCCTGGAGTATATTAAGTTCAAATTTCCTAAGTGCTCTGGGAAGAAGATTCTCAGAAACATTTTTAGTCAGTGTTTGTGTTGTGCATTATTACCCAAGTATACATAAGTTAAAAGAAGGTGAAATAATAGGAATAGGAGAAAGAGAAGTTCTGTGTTTAAGTATAATGGTTCAATACACTATAGAAGACTATGCAAGTAAGACAACTTTGAAACAATAAAGCCAAGGCCAGTATGTAGACTTATGGAGAAAGCATTACTCCTAAGTGGAACATGAAGGATGAGGCCACTGTCTTTCTTCTACTAGCTCTAAATCATGGTAGCTAATCATTCAAATTTGTAAAAAGGAGAATGGAAGAATAATTCCAGTTCCAAGCAAGTCAGATTTAAGAGCATGGACTTAACTGGAAAAAAAGGCCATGTTGAGAGAGCAGGAATTATACTAGCAATGAACTGGTGGCTAAGATCACATTTCTTTTTCTTTTTTTCTTTTTTTTTTTTGTTGGTAGTGGGGCCTGATCTCTGGGCCTGGGCACTGTCCCTCTACTCTTCAGCTCAAAGCTTGTGTTCTACCACTTGAGCCACAGCACTACTTCCACTTTCCTGGTGGTTAATTAGAGATAAGTGCCTCAGAAACCTGCCTACTTCTGCTGGATTTGAACTGCAATCCTCAGATTTCACCCTCCTGATTAGCTAGGATAGTAGGCATGAGCCACTGGCACCCTGCTTAGCATTACATTTCTAACAGTGTACACTCAGCATATGTAATATGTATGTTCATCTATCTTTATATGAACTCAATTTAAAAATCTGGGCTACAGCTTAGATTTAACACTCACAAAAATGTTTGCAGTTCCAAAGTTTATACTCCTGGAGAAATACAACCTAAGAATGTAAAGGAGCCTGGGAAGTTCAGTTTGCATCCAGCCTGGGCAGAACAGTCTTTGAGACACTATGTATAACTAACCAGCCAAAAGATGCATTGGAAGAATGGCTCAAGTGATGGAATACTATTTATGAGCAAGAATGCTGAATAAGAGTTTGAGGTTTTTGTATACATATATACTTACAAACATGCACATACACACATAGGCACTTATATGTTCAAACATACATATATAACAATTCTCAGATTGTGTAGAAAAGTTAGAAAATAATAGAAAGTATGTCCCGAGTAAGACTAGAATCAAATGATAATTTTTAACATTTGAAAGTCCTCAAATGAAATTTCCCCCCAAAAGCTTGAGAATATTACATAGGTGGGAACAGAGATAGTAAGAAACTCAAGTCATCATTAATAAATTATATTTCAACAATTCTTGGAACATTCTACTTTGGGCCTTTTTCTTCTTTGCACATTCCTTTTGAGTTCATGGTTGCTCTATTTCTATTTTATCTGTAAAAACTGCTAAGAAAATGGTTCAACTTCCACTTCTTCTTTAAACACGCCCAGTCTATGTATGAAGGTACATTGTCCATGTTAAGCAATAGGTAGTACTCACTCTCTGAGGAGAAAATTTCCACAGTTTAAACCTATGCCCACATTAGAGTGTGTAGAATTTAAAACATTTTGAGACAAGCAGTGATATTAGAATTGACAGAATGTCCTTAGGGACATTTCCTTGGAGCTCATTATTTTTCCCAAGAGAAATATAAATATCCACAAAATTTGGAGCTAATTAGTTAAGTATCTGAATTAAAACTAGATGTTGTGTTAATACAAGTCACCACTGTATTATTGTTACTTCAGAATCCTTCACTACTTCACAATATGTATGAGAAAATGTAAGAAAGGCATTAAACACAATATATTATCTTTTTAAGCATTTAATCCAAGTGGTGAGGGTAATGTCTGAACTCTTCCATTCAATAAAAGCTTGAAGTTTATTAGAGCACTTCCTACATATGAGAATTTGTGGCAGGTTGATTGATAGAGTTATTTCAGCATGGAGATATCCCTAAAAAGAACTACACTTAAAAAGAAAATGTGTCAGTTATGATGTGTCAATGCCTATTGAGGCATTTTCTATTCTAAAGAAGAATCAATTTGAGGAGTCTTCACTCACATCCATAAAGCTCTATGTTCAACCTAATACCTGGTGTTACTTGTCCTACATTTATAATGAGTAGGTGATAAAATGTACAAACAAATCTTTATACACACCTTCTTTATCTCTTCTCACGAATTTTAATTTGAAGTCTATTTTATCTGATATTAGGATTGCAACTCCCACCTGTTTATGGGGGCCGTTTGCTTGGTAGATTTTGTTCCAGCCTTTAACATTGAAAATGTGTTTGTTTTTATGGGCAAGATGTGACTCCTGAAGCCAGCAGATAGAAGGGTCTTGTTTTTTAATCCAACTAGTCCGTCTATGTCGCTTAGTTGGAGAGTTAAGTCCATTAATGTTAAGAGATAGGACTGAGAGGTATTTGGGAGCTCCTGCCATTTTTTCCACCTTCTTGGGGACTGCGAAACCTGGGATCTTCCTATGGTTCTTGGATTCTCAGTTTGTGTTCAGTTTCTTGGCCTTTATTGTGGTCTTGTTGGTTTTCTATGTGTAGGACACCTTTAAGAATCTTTTGTAGGGCTGGTTTGGTGGAGATGTATTGTTTAAATTTTTCTTTGGTATGGAAGGTTTTTATTTGGTCTTCAGTTATGAAGGAGAGTTTAGCTGGGTACAGTATTCTTGGTTGATAGTTGTTTGTTATTAGGGCATGGCATACATCATTCCAGGCTCTTCTTGCTTTGATTGTCTCTGCTGAGAAATCTGAGGTGATTCTAACTGGTTTCCCTTTATAGGTGATTAATCTTTTCTCCTGACAGCTTTAAGGATCTTTTCCTTGATCTGAATTGATCCTGTGTGGATTATAATGTGACAGCGGGATGTCCTATTCTGGTCTTGTATATTTGGAGTTCTAAAAGCTTCTTGTATTTGAATAGGCCTATCTTTTTGCATGTTTGGGAAGTTCTCTGCTAAGTTCCTGTTAAACAAATTTCCTAGACCATTAACTTCTGTTTCTAGGTGCTCCTCTACACCCATTATCCTTAGAATAGGCCTTCTGATGGTGTCTTTGAAGTGATGGATAGATCTATCATATTTCTTGGATTTTTCTTGGATGGTTGTATGTTCTTTTTCTTCAATGTCTAGGCTGTCTTCAATCCCCGAGATTTGATCTTGTGCATGGTCTTACCTGCTGTGAAGACTTTCTACTTTGTATTTTATTTCTTTTCCTTCTAGTTGTTCAGCTTTAATGGCTTCAAATCTTTGTTGAAGTTTTGTTTTAGATCTTGTATGAACTTCTTTACTTCCTTAATTTGGTGTTCAGTATTTATTTTCAAATCACTTAGTTGATTGGTTATGGTTTCCTTGGACTCCCATTCTTTCTGTTGGGTTCCATTTGGCATTACCTTTGTGGTCTCCCTGACTTCCCTCAGCTCTTTTTTAATGGATTCCATGAATGCCTTTAGTAATCTTTTTGTATTCTCATCCTTCTCTCTCAATTCTTGTATTACTCTTTGATTAACTTCCTCCCGTTCTTGAGTTTCCTGTGGTTCTCTTTGAGTGTTCTCAGCCTGCTCACGCCATTCCTGCCTTTCTCTTTGAGTATTCTCAACCTTCTCACGCAAATCCTGTATCAGTTTTTGAGTAGCTTCCTCATGCTTATGATATTCCTGTGTAAACTTTTGGATTGCCTCCTCTCTCTCCCTATCACGCCCATACATAGTCCTTTGTATGTTTTCAATCCTTTCATTTATCATGTTTTCCAGAAGTGTTTGTAGAGCTATTTGGTAACTCTCCTCTGGATTATTCATTCTCTGTTCTGTCCCCTGATTATCATGAGTGGGAGTTGAGATACCTGAACTTGCCATTTTTCTTGTGGTTTTCCGGCTTACTCTGCCCATTTGTGATGAAATTAACACCAGTTTTGTGCTAGAACACTATCTTAAGGCAAGCATCAACCAAAGTCTGTATTTGCACAGACAATAGTCTGCAGATACAATCTAGTTCTACAGATACATCTATTCAACAACAAACAACTATATATTAATGGGCTACGAACCGCAAAGAAGAATTTGGTAAACCAGAAATTATTAGGTTTAGGAAGAAATGTGGGTAAAAAATAGGAATAGAGTGATGTGGGAATGCACCGGGAGTGTTTAAGTCCTAATCTCAAAGCAGGTAATAGGTTTGATAGGATGAAAGTGGAGAGAGAAAAAAAAGAAGAAAGAGAAAGGGAACAAAAAGAGACCAGAAAAAATAGAAAGGTAAAAATTAAAAATATTAGACAGATTCAAAAACAAACTGTTCAGAGAAGAACATGAATATAATGAGAGAAGGGGAGGGATATAAAGGAGATGTGAAAAACTTAAAAATAAAAGTAATTAAAATATTATATAGGTCTAAAGAGGTAGTACTACCATTAAGGAATTCAAGTCTAAGAGGTTTTGAGTTGAGTAACAAATTTGTGGATTATGTGTGTACACTATGGGGGATAAGGTCTAATAATCGACTCCGGGTTTATCTGAGGATGTGCAGACCAGCAATTTAGTCACACAAAAAAGAACGAAAGAGAAGAAAATGTGAAAAGGATAAGAAAGAAAGAGAAAAGATCAGAAGTTCAGTAGAGCTAAACAAAAAACAAAACAAAACAAAAAAAACAAAAACAAGAAAAAAATAAAGAAAGCGAGAAAAATGCACACACACTTATACACCTAAAATAAAATTCTAAGAGGAAAAAAATTAGTAGAAAATAATTTTTTTCAAAAAAAGTAAAAATTAAAGATTAATTTTTATAAAAGGTACAACAAAAAAAAGTTCTTTGATTTTTTGGTGAGGGGTGGGAAAAATCCTGTGTATCTCTTGTGTCTGTAACCAGCCTCTTGTTGGAGTTTCTGGTCTGCTTGTGTTCCTGTGGCTTGGTTGGCTACTTAAGTCAGTTTCTTTGAACAGGCAGAAAAATGCTCTATGATCTTCCTCCCAGATTAGTTCAATGGGAGGGAGATCTGCTTTGAGTATCACAAAAGTGGGAGATGGATTTTTCCTCAAGTTTGGAGATGCTGTGTTGAGGCTAGGTTCTGGGTAGAGTTGAGGCCTTTTAGCAAACAGTAGCTTTTCCCCGGGGCTGGTTTGTGAGAAACTCACATAGCCCAGCCTGGAGCCACTCTCAAGGTTTCTGTTTACTGAATTTCAATTGATTGTCTAAGTTGCTAAAGGAAGGAGCAGCCTCTGGTTCTGATTAACCAGTGAAGAAAGCCTTTCCTGGGGCTGGCGACCGAGCTGGGTGACTTTTCCCTGGGTGGAGCTGAGTCTGGCCTATCAGGTTAGGCTCTTGTGACTTGCTAGATGACTCTAGATTTATTCCAAAGCCTGAGTTGGAGCTAGCAGCTCCGCTGAGCTTTGTCAGTATCCAAGATGCAGATCTCCAGTACTGGGGGTGGGCAGGGAAAGGGTGGCCTTCCCTCCTCTGCTCTCTGAGACGGAGTGAGGATGTCAGGCTTCTACTCACGCCGAGTCTTGGTTCCTGGGTCGTCTCTGGTCTGCGAACTGCAGGATGAAGATGTCTGCTCCTTGCTGGTTCTTGCTGGTGTTTAGTAGAATCCGCTCTCCTGCCACGTCTGGCTCCTTCGTCCCGGACTCTCTGTGATTCAGGTATGGCAGCTGCAGTTGCCGAAGCCACCGTTGCCCCTCCGTGGTGGCTGCTGGCAAGTGTTGAGGGCTGTCTCCTTTCCTATATTTTCTCTCTCTGGCCTAACTCTCTGTCCTGTGAAGGCACACTTGGTGTGATTCCTTGGCTTAGGACTGTTCACTGGAACTCTAAAACTGCTTTCTATGCGAGAGTTTGTTTAGCCTCCAGCTTCTCCTCCGCCATTTCCCAGGAACTCTCTTGTTATTCTTATTGTATGTAATCTATCATCATTTATTACTATGAATTCAATGTGGGAATTTAGCTTGAAGGTGTCTATAATTTCTTCCTTTTCAATCAGAACATTGTCATTATCATGATATGCTGTGGTCATCATCATCATCTTCATCAAAATTATTATTAGCATCAGAAGTGCTAATTATTGAAAGTCTGTTTTGTGTCTATGATTTTATTATTTGTCTTTTTATTAATATGTTTAATGTCACCACAATGAATGCATCCATATTAAAATTTTGAATAAATAAAGAAACAAAAAACTAAACCATATCAGATAGTTTGACTATGTGCATATAACATATTATTGAATAGATTTTTGAAGCATTGCAAATTCCTAACCAATATGAATTAACTTCCTCTCTTCCCATCACTACACACAAATATTTAAGAGTTTCAACAGAAATTTTTCAAGTGATATATTGTAAGTGTTACTACAATATCAAATGCATATCTAAAATTTTCATGAAAGTAATAAACTCTATTTGCTATTGAATTATTAGTTACTTTATTCTAAGAAACTTTTAGAAAAATAGACTACATATCTTTGAAATGAAAAAGGTCAAAATAGTAGCATAAAAGTTTTAGAGAGAGTCTGTCCTCTTTGTCTCTCTCTGTCTCTCTGTCTCTCTCTCTCATATATATATATATATATACATTATGTGTAGAAAGATATATTTTTAAAGATTATTTGTCAGAAATATATACATATATCTAAATTTATATGTAAAATGATATATATTACAGTGAAAAATATTAAAATATAATCAATTTTTTTAATTCATCAAACCAAATGCCAGTAACTCATGCTTATAATTCAAGCTATTCTTGTGCTGAGATCCTAGAATTATATTCGAACCTAGCCCAGACAGAAAATAATTTGTTAGATTCTTATCTCCAATTAACCACTAAAAACAGAAATTAGCTCTGTGCCTCAAGTTGTAGAGTGCTTTTCTTGAGCATAAAAATGCTTAGGAACAATGCCCAGGCCTTGCAAACAACAACCACAACAAGAAAATGTATCACATTAATTTCCCAAAAGCATCTTTTAACTGCTGTGAACATTTCTTAGAAACATGAATATATTCCCTTGGAAAATGTTAAGTTAAAATGTATACAATATTTATGTCTATGTTACAGACATGACTATTTAGATTAAGATATTTAGGTAATGATCAGGAATTAAGAATAATGACGGGTAGGTAAAATATTGGGACTGGTCTTTTACTCTATTTTACAATAGTAATAAAATGATATTTTTAATGATTATATAAAATTACTCTTGCTTGTTACTTGAATTTTAATAAGTGATAAATGTTTTTAAATGATTTCCAATGCAAACTAGTATCAATGTAGAGTGTCAGATACAGAAGCCAGAATAAATCAACTGGACCAAAAAATGACAGATATGGAAAAATCACTCAAATTATGCCAAAGGGAAACTCAAGAGAAAGCACATAGTGCCAAGAAATTTAACCTTCATATAATTGGAGTGGACGAAGGTGAGGAATATCAAAGCAAGGGAATGCAACACCTATTCAACAAGATAATCAGTGAAAATTTTCCCCACTTCAAAAAAGAACATCTCACCTACATAACAGAAGCATATAGAACATCCAACAAGTAAGATCCCAGAAGAAACACTTCTAGACACATTATAGTAAAAATGATAGATCTGAATAATAAGGAAACAATCTTGCATGCAGCAAAAATGAAGAAGGAGCTATACAACAATGGGAAAAAAATTAGAATCAGTGCAGATCTCTCCACACAAACACTGAATGCAAGAAAGGCCTGGGAATGGACCATATGAGCCCTGAGAGCCAGTAACTGCCAACCCAGACTGATATATCTGGCAAAGCTAGCATTCACATTCGATGGAGAAGTGAAAATTTTTAATAGCAAAGAAAAACTAAATGAATACATAAATATTAAGCCAGCATTACAAGGAATGCTAAGAGCGGGGACACAATCTGAAGAAAGCAACCAGGAACTGGGACCTGCACCCAGACAGACATTAATCAAAGTCTAACTGCGCAAGCACAGGAGGAAAGGAAAAAGAAAAACTCTCAGGAAAACAGGGAATGACAGGGACAACAATGCATCTCTTTATACTTTCTCCTAATATTAATGGGCTTAATTCGCCAATCAAAAGAAAAAGAACTGCAGAATGGATCAGAAAACATGACCCATCCATCTGTTGCCTTCAGGAGACCCACCTCTCAGCCAAACATACAAACAAATTCAGAGTAAAGGGTTGGCAAAGGATCTACCAATCAAATGCCCCCAGTAAAAAAGCAGGTGTAGCTATCCTGATATATGACAAAATAAACTTTTCATTAAAATCAGTACAGAAAGACAAGGACGGACACTCCATATTAATACAGGGAACAATCCAAGAGGAGGTATTACCATCATCAACTTATATGCCCGAAATATTGGTGCACCCAGATATGTTAAACAAATACTCTCAAACTTAAAGAATAAAATAGACCCCAATACAATAATACTAGGAGACTTTTAACACACCACTCTCTCATCAAAGGACAGGTCTCCCAACCAGAGGATTGGCAAAGAAGCTACCGAGTTAATTGAGGCCATACTTCAAGGGGAATTAACTGACATCTACCGAGTATTTCACCCTAAAACAACACAGTACACATTCTTCTCAGCAGCTCATGGAATTTTCTCCAAAATAGACCATATCATAGTTCATGCAAGGAATTTAAGCAAATACTAAGGGATCGACATAATCCCCTGTATCCTATCAGACCACAGTGGAATCAAGCTAGTTCTCAATAACAAATCATACGGCAGAAATTTCTCTAATTCATGGAAATTGAACAGCAAACTCCTTAGCAATGCCTGGGTAACCGAAGAGATCAGAGAAGAAATAAAACATTTCCTACAACTCAATGAAAATGAAAACACCTTGCAAAGAAACTTGTGGGACACAGCAAAAGCAGTTCTGAGGGGCAAATTTATTGCCCTCAGTGCCCATATCAAGAGAATGGAGACAGATCAAGTAAATAATCTCATGTTGCAATTAAAACAGCTAGAAAAACAAGAAAAAATGGAACCTAAAGTTACTAGACGGAGCCAGATAACCAAATTAAGAGCAGAGATTAAATAAATACAAAATCAGAAAATTATAGCCACAATTAAGCGAACAAAAAGCTGGTTCTTTGAAAAAATAAACAAAATTGATGGACCGTTGGCAAGATTAATTCAAAAAAGAAGAGAGGAAACCCATATTAACAGTATTAGGGATGCCACGGGAAAAATCACAACACATAACCAAGATATCCAAACAATCCTAACGGACTACTTTCAAAAGTTATAATCTCTAAAGGAAGAAAACCTGGCAGAAATGGATGCATTTTTAGAGAAATACAAGTTGCCCAAACTGAGCAAAGAAGAAATAAACCAATTAAATAAGCCAATATCCTACAACACGATACAGGAAGCTATCAAAAGTCTTCCAACAAAAAAAAAGCCCAGGACCAGATGGAATCAGAGCAAAATTCTATAAGACCTTTAAAGAAGAACTAATACCCATACTCCTCAAGCTCTTCAAAGAAACAGAAAGGAGGAACTGTCCCAAACTCATTCTACGAAGCCAATATCACACTCATCCCCAAACCAGGCAAAGACCCAACCAAAAAGGAGAATTACTGGCCAATTTCCTTGATGAACACAGATGCAAAGATCCTTAACAAGATTCTAGCTAACAGAATCCAGAAACACATTAAAAAAAATCATAGACTATGACCAGGTAGGCTTCATCCCAGAGATGCAGGGATGGTTTAACATACATAAGTCAATAAATGTAAGCCAACATATCAACAGAGCCAAGGTCAAGAATCACATGATTATTGCAACAGTTGCAGAAAAGGCCTTTGATAAAATTCAACATTCGTTCATGCTAAAAAGCTCTGGAGAAAATAGGAATAGAAGAAACATTTCTTAAAACAATAAAAGCCATTCATGACAGACCAATAACCAATATTATACTTAATGGGGAAAAGCTACGACCAATTCTCCTAAAATCAGGAACAAGGCAAGGATGCCCACTGTCTCCACTCATCTTTAATATAGTCCTGAAACCCTTAGCCAGGGCAATAAGGCAAGACATTAAAGGGATCCGCCTAGGGAAAGAAGAAGTTAAACTATCCCTTTTTGCAGACAACATGATAGTATACCTTCAGGATCCCCAAAACTCCATCCCCAAACTCTTAGAAATCATAAATCACTTCGGCAAAGTAGCAGGATACAAATAAACCCACAAAAATCAGTTGCCTTCCTGTACACTGACAATGTACAAGAAGAGAGGGAAATAAAGGGAGCAATCCCATTTACAATAACCTCCCCAAAAATAAAAATATTTAGGAATTAATCTAACCAAAGTTGCAAAAGAACTATTTAATGAAAACTATGAAAAGTTAAAGAATAAAATTACAGAAGACACTAGGAAATGGAAAGACCTCCCATGCTCTTGGATAGGCAGACAATATAGTGAAAATGGCAATACTGCTCAAATTAATATACCAATTCAATGCAATTCTTATTAAAATCCCAATGATGTACATCTCTGAAAAACAGAAAACAGTCCAAAAATTCATATGTAACCACAAAATACCTAGAATAGCCAAAACAATTCTAAGGAATAAAGACAACATTGGAGATATGTCAATGCTGCATTTCAAACTCTACTACAGCATGGTACTGGCACAAAAACAGACCTGAAGACCAATAGAATAGAATAAAAGATCCAGAAATAAGTCCACATGCCTACAGTCAGCTGACATTTGACAAAGGAACCAAAGACATACAATGGAAGAAACACAGCCTTTTCAACCATTTGTGCTGGCAAAACTGGGCGGCCACATGCAGAAAACTTAAAGTGGACCCAGCCTTTCACCATGCACCAACATCTACTCAAAATGGATTAAAGACCTTAATATTAAACCTAAATCTCTGAAACCACTGCAGGACAGAGTAGGAGAGACACTTGAACTAATAGGCACAGGAAGGAACTTCCTGAACAGAGTCCCAGGGACACACCAAATTGGAGAGAGACGACAAATGGGGCTACCTTAAAATAAAAAGCTACTGCACAGCTAAATCTATTGCAACCAAGCTAGAAAGACAACCAACTAATTGGGAAAGAATATTTACCAGCAATATATCAGACAAGGGGTTAACATCCAGTATATACAGGGAACTGAAGAAACTAATCCCTCCCAAACCTAACAAACCAATTACTAAATGGGCAAGGGAACTAAAGAGAGACTTCTCAGATGAAGAATTAAAAATGGCAAAGAAACACATGAGGAAATGTTCATAATCCCTGGTGTGAACGAAATGCAAATAAAGACAACCCTGAGATACCACCTTACCCCAGTCAGAATGTCTCACATCCACAAATCAGCCAACGACAAATGCTGGAGGGGATGTGGAGAAATAGGAAACCTATTACACTGCTGGTGGGAATTTACACTTATACAACCACTTTGGAAAGCAGTCTGGAGGGTCCTTAGAAAGCTAAAGATTGACCTCCCTTATGACCCAGTCATACCACTTCTATGGCAAGTCCGGGTGTCTCAACTCCCACTCATGATAATTAGGGGACAGAACAGATAATGGATAATCCAGAGGAGAGTTCCCAAATAGCTCTACAAACACACCTGGCAAACATGATAAATGAAAAGATTGAAAACCCACAAAGGACTCTATGAGCGTGATAGGGAGAGAGAGGAGGCAATCCAAATTTTATACAAGAAAATCATGAGTGTGAGGAAGCTACTCAAAAACTGATACAGGATTTGTGTGAGCAGCTTGAGAATACTCAAAGCGAAAGGCAGGAATGGCTTGAGCAGGATGAGAACACTCAAAGAGAACTACAGGAATGGCATGAACGTGAGGAAACTAAGCCAGGAGTAATACAGGAATTGAGAGGGCAGGATGGAAAAACACAAAGATCACTAAAAGCATTCATGGGATCCATTAACAAAGAGCTGAAGGAAGTCAGGGAGACCACAAAGGGAATGCTGAATGGAACCCAAAAGAAGGAATGGGAGACCTAGGAAACCATAATCAATCAACTAAGTGATTTGAGAATAAACACTGAACACCAAATTAAGGAAGTAAAGAAGTTCATACAAGATCTAAAACAAAGCTTCAACAAAGAATTTGAAGCCGTCAAAGCTGACCAATTAGAAGGAAAAGAAATAAAAAACAAAATAGAATGTCTTGACAGCAGGTTAGACCATGAAGAATTAATTAAATTTCTGACAGGACAATATCATCACTGTACAACTTGCTTCTATACTCTAAGTTTTAAATTACTATCTAAGTATGTGCATTAGATAGCTATAGAGGAAAAACTAGAAGCCACACTGGTGGCTCATGTGTTTATCCGAGCTAATAAGAAAGATGAAATCTGAGGATTGTGGTCTGAAACCAGACCAATCAAAAAAAAAGTCCATTAGATTCTGATTTGGACGTAACCAGCAAAAGCTACAAATGGAGATGTGGGATAAGCAGTAAAATTCTAGGCTTGAGAAAACTAAAACAAAAAAACAACAAATTCTGGGACAGAGCCAGGCCCTGAGTTCAAGCCTAGTATTTACACCAAACAAATGAATGAATTAATTAATAAAAATAAATTAAGTAGTGAGGCCACATGTGGGATTGAAGACAGCCTAGATATTATAGAGAAAGAATATACAACCATCCAAAACAAGTCCAAGAAATATGATAGATCTATCCAACACTTAGAACACATAATCAGAAGGCCTAATCTAAGGATAATGGGTGTAGAGGAGCACCTAGAAACAGAAGTAAATGGTCTAGGAAATTTGTTTAACAGGATGCTAGCAGAGAAGTCCCCAAACATGCAAAAAATAGGTCTATTCACATACAAAAAGCTTTTAGAACTCCAAATAGACCAGACCAGAATAGGACATCCCGCTGTCACATTATAATCCACACAGGAACAACTCAGACCAAGGAAAAGATCCTTAACCCTGTCAATGAGGAAAGATTAATCACCTATAAAAGGAAACCAATTAGAATCACCTCAGATTTATCAGCAGAGACAATCAAAGCAAGAAGAGCCAGCAATGATGTATGCCATGCCCTAAAAACAAAAAACTATCAACCAAGAATACTGTACCCAGCTAAAATCTCCTTCATAACTGAAGGCCAAATAAAAACCTTCCATAGCCAAGAAAAATTTAAACAATACATCTCCACCAAACCAGCCCTACAAAACATTCTTAAAGATGTCATACACATAGAAAGCCAACAAGACTGCAATAAAGGCAAAGAAACTGCACCCAAACTGAGAATCCAAGAACCATAGGAAGAACCCAGTTTTAGCAGCACCCAAGAA
Source organism: Dipodomys spectabilis (assembly GCF_019054845.1). Lineage (NCBI taxonomy): Eukaryota > Metazoa > Chordata > Mammalia > Rodentia > Heteromyidae > Dipodomys > Dipodomys spectabilis. The sequence goes on from NW_024870866.1 coordinate 1,239,901, forward strand.
GGTGAATAACATGCCAGGAACTCCCAAATAACTCTCAGTCCTATCTCTCAACATTAACGGACTTAAATCTCCAATTAAGCGATTAGACTCTCTACTTGGATTAAAAAAACAAGATATTTCTATCTGCTGCCTTCAAGAGTCACATCTTGCCCGTAAAACAAACACATTTTCAATGTTAAAGGCTGGAACAAAATCACCCAAGCAAACGGTCCCCATAAACAGGCGGGAGTTGTAATCCTTATAGCACATAAAATAGACTTCAATTTAAAATTCGTGAGAAGAGATAAAAGAGGTCGCTACATACTAATTAAGGGATCTCTCCTTCAGGAGGATATTACAATTCTAAATATCTATTCGCCAGACAACGGCGCACCCAAATTTATCCAAGAAACACTACTTTCGCTCAAATCCCACATAGATCCGAAGACATTTATTGTTGGAGATTTTAACACACCACTTTCCCCACTAGATAGATTGACTTGGCAAAAACTCAATAGAGAAAACCCAGATCTAAACAGCTGCATAGATCACCTAGGTTTAACAGACATCTACCGAATATTTCACCCAGCAGCATTAGAATATACATTTTTCTCAGCAACACATGAAACATTTTCTAAAATAGACCACATTTTACGCCACAAAGCAAACTTGTCCAAATTCAGAAACATTGAATTTATACCTTGCATTGTCTTAGAAGACAAGTGAATAAAATTAGAACTCAACACCAAAAGCCACCAAAGAAAGTCCAGTAACACACGGAGGTTGAACAACACTCTGCTGAATCACGAGTAGGTCAAGGAAGAGATTAGAAAGGAAATTCAAATGTTCACCTTATTCAACAAAAATGAGCACACGAATTACCAGCTCTTCTGGGACACATCCAAGGCAGAACTCAGAGGAAAGTTTATAACCCTGAGTTCCTATATCAACAAATTGGAGAGACCTGAAACAAAGAATTTAATGACACATCTGAATCTCCTTGAAAAAGAGCAGCAAGATAAACCCCAGTCCAGTAAATGGAAAGAAATAATTAAAATTAAATCAGAATTGAATGAATTAGAATCCAAAAAAACTATAAAAAAGAATCAACAAAACAAAGAGTTGGTTCTTCGAAAAAATTAACAAAATTGACAGACTCTTAGCAAATCTTATCAGAAAAAGAAGAGAACACACCCAAATAAATAAACTCGGAGATCAGAATGGAAACATCACCACAGAAACAACCAAGATTCAGAACATTATGCTAATATGTTTGAGAACTTGGCAGAAATGGACCTTTTCCTAGCAAATATTGACATGGCAAAACTAAATCAAGATGAATTAAACCATCTTAACAGGCCCATATCAAGCATTGAAATAGAAACAGCAAAAAGAGTCCTCCCATCTAAGAAAAGTCCAGGACCAGATGGTTTTACAGCGGAATACTACAAGGTCTTCAAAGCAGAGCTCACACCAATACTCCTCCAACTCTTCAATGAAATTGAAAGAGAAAGTTCACTACGGAACACAGTCTATGAAGCCATCATAACCCTCATCCCCAATCCAGGCAGGACCTCATCAAAGAAAAAGAACTATAGACCCATTTCTTTGATGAACATTGATGCAAAACTTCTCAACAAAATTTTGGTCAATCGACTTTAACAATACATCCAAAAAATTATACACCTCGATCAAACAGGATTCATTTCAGGGATGCAAACCTGGTTCACTATACGCAAATCAATTAATGTTATTCATCATATCAACATGAGCAAAGATAAGAACCACATGGTTATCTCAATAGATTCAGCAAAAGCATTCGACAAGATCCAATACACCTTTATGATGAAGGTTTTGGAAAAATTAGAAATCCATGGAACATTCCTCAATACAATAAAGTCTGTACATGACAAACCTACAGCCAGCATTATAATTAATGGTGAAAAATTGAAGCCATTTCCTCTTAACCGAGGAACAACACAAGGATGTCCACTCTCACCACTTCTCTTCAATCTAGTATTAGAATGCCTAGCTACAGCAATAAGACAAGATTCACACATTAAGGGGATCCAAATAGGGAAAGAAGAAATAAAACTCTCCCTCTTTGCAGATGACATGATCTTGTATGTAAATAATCCCATAGACTCCACTCCCAAATTACTCAAGCTGATTCAAAACTTTGGCAAAGTAGCAAGGTATAAAATTAACCCCCCCAAAATCAATGGATTTTCTGTATGTCAACAATGAGAAAAGTGTGGCCGAAATTAGGAAAGCAATTCCATTTGTAATAGCCCCACAGAAAATAAAATACCTAGGAATTAACATAACCAAAATGTGAAGAACCTCTATGATGAAAATTTGAAAAACTTGAAAAAGGTAATCCAACAGAACCTAGAAAATGGCATAAACTCTCATGCTCCTAGATTGGAAAGATTAAAATCATGAAATTGGCAATACTTCCCAAGCCTGTCTACAAACTCAATGCGATACCTATCAAAATTCCAACGTCATTTTTCATGGAAATAGAAGTGACAATCCAAAAATTCATATGGAACAATAAAAGACCCCGAATAGCAAAAGCGCTCATCAACAGAAAGAACACTGCTGGAGGAATATCAATACCAAATTTCAAACTCTACTATAAAGCCATAGTAATCAAAACAGCTTGGTACTGGCAAAAGAACAGACCTCAGGACCAATGGAATAGAATTGAAAACCCAGACATGAACATGCCGAGCTATAGCCATCTAATCTTCGATAAGGGAGCTAAAAAAATAGAATGGAACAAAGACAGCCTCTTCAGTAAATGGTGCTGGCAAAATTGGTCAACTACTTGTAGAAAACTAAAGCTAGGTCCTTATATATCAACCTGTACTAGAATCAACTCCAAATGGATCAAAGACCTCTGAGTCAAAGCAGACACTCTGAAATCATTACAGGATGGAATAGGAGAAACCCTAGGTCTCCTTGGCGCAGCCCGAAATTTTCTTAATAGAGACCGGGATACACAACAAATCAAAGAAATTTTGGACAAGTGGGATTGCTTGAAGTTGCAGAGCTTCTGCATGGCAAAGGACATAGCTAGCATGACCAATAGAAAGCCCACGGACTGGGAGAAGATCTTCACTAGCCATAAAATGGACAAGGGTCTCATATCTAAAGTATACTTGGAACTCAAAAAATTAAATTCCCCAACAACAAATCCTCAAAGAAACAACTGCCCAATAAATAAGTGGGCCAAAGACTTAAAGAGAAACTTCACTGAAGAAGAAAGAAGGATGGCCAATAGACACATGAAGAAATGCTCAACCTCCCTACCCATAAAAGAAATGCAAATCAAAACAACATTGAGATACCACCTCACCCCAGTTAGAATGGCAAAAATCAAGAGCTCTAACAACAACAGATGCTGTAGGGGATGTGGACAGAAGGGAACCTTACTTCATTGTTGGTGGGAGTGTAAACTTGTTCAACCCCATTGGAAAGTAGTATGGAGGTTCCTCAAAAGATTCCATATAGAGCTCCCCTATGACCCAGCAATCCCACTTTTGGGCATTTACCCAAATGCTTACAAACAAGACCACACTAAAGGTACCAGCACACCTACGTTTATTGCAACATTATTTACTATAGCTAAGATATGGAACCAACCCAGATGCCCCTCAGTAGATGAATAGATCAAGAAAATGTTGAATATATACACAATGGAATTCTATGCCTCCATCAGAATGAATGACATTGCCCCATTTGTTAGGAAATGGAAAGACTTGGAAACAATTGTATTAAGTGAAGTAAGCCAAGCCCAAAGAAACATAGGTCCCATGGTTTCCCTTATTTGCAATATCTAGTAGATATATGAGTCAAGCAGAAATGGTCAGATAATGTGATTTTAGGAAAATGAACCCTAAGATATGTATTTAAATGTTTTTTTTTCCTTTCATGCATTTGTTTCTAACGCAATTATAAGATTATTTCTTTGTTGCTTTGTATGTCCCTCTCCCACAGTATAATCCCTGCTCTCACTGTATTTGTTGCCAGTGTAATTTGTGGAGGGGAAAGGGAAAAAAAAGTCGTTTAAATAAGGATACAGGTGGACCCATTGCAACAATGAGAAGTACAAGTTGTCATGTGGAAAACGAACTTTACATGTTTGCTGCGGGGGCGGGGGGGGGGGGAGGATTAAGTAGGGGGGTTGGAGGGAGGCAGGTAAGGGATGGGAAGGGGAAAAAAAGGAGGAGGCTACAATGCTTGATAAGAAATGTACTCATTATCTTGCCCATATAATTGTAACCCCTCTGTACAGTATTTTCACAATAAAAAAGAAATTTAAAAAAAGAAATAATGTGCCATTTGAAGGCCAACATAGAGCAAAAGGAAATAATGTTGTTTTAAACATGTTCTACTCCAGGGACTGGGAAGGTGTCTCAGTGGTTGAGTGCTTGCCTTTCATGCATGAGGTCCGGGTTCGATTCCTCAGCACCACATAAGCAAAAATAAGCCAGAAGTGGTGCTGTGGCTCAAGTGTTAGAGGGCTACCCTTGAGTTGAAGAGCTGAGGGACAGCGCCCAGGCCCAGAATTCAGGCCCATGACTGAACCTCCCTCCCCCCCAAAAAAAAGTTCTACTGCAAAGAAACCAAGGCATGGAGGTTTTAAAGTCTTATCGTTGTATATTTCACCCGTGAGATGATTCTCTTGTTGCAGGAATCAGTTATCAATTCCTTTAATTTAGACCTGAGTTCTCCAGAGCAAGAAGGATTCCAAAGAAGTATCCAGTGAGTATGATCAGAAAAAGGAGCCTCTTCTCAGATCAGTACTCCTTTAAGGAGGGTTCCAATGAAATATCTGGGTTTTTTCATTTGCTTGTTTGTTAAGCTTGTGTTGGTTCTTGGGCTTGAACCCAGAGGCTGGACCCTGTCCCTGAACAGTTTTATTTCCTGCCCACCAGCCCCCAAATCTAGTATTCGACTGCTTGAACCACAACTCCACTTCTGGCTTTTTTGCTGTGTAATTACAGATAATAATTTGACAGACTCTCCTGCCTGGGTTAGCTTTGAAGTAAGATAATAAGAAAGCCAAGTGACATCAACTGTATAGACTTCTCTTTTCAAACATGAAATATTAGATGAAGTCTATTTTAAAGCTAATATTTGACAATTTTTTCTTTTTTTATTGTGAAAATACCGTTCAGAGGAGTTACAATTACATTGGCAAGATAAGTACATTTCTAATCAAGCATTGTTTCTTCCTCTTTGTTTCCCCATCCCATCCCTTCCCGTACTACCCCCCTCCCCCTCCTGGCCCTCCCCCCCCCCACAAAAGTTGTAAAGTTCTTTTTTCGACGTTACGACTTGTACATCTGATTGTTGCAATGGGTCCACCTGTATCCCTAGTTAAACGATTTGTTTTTAGAGAATATGTCCATTAAATAATCCATCACATTACTCAGCAAAATTAGGTGCACTGAATCATTTTGGAATTATTTGTATTGCTTGGGAAGATTATTGATCTTTTCGTTCCTTTTGGGGAAACTTAAAGTCATATTTCACCTTTTTTATTGGTTGTGGGGCTTGAACTCTGATCCTGGGCGCTGTCCCTCAGCTCTTCAGTTCAACTTGAGTGCACTACTACTTTACTTACAGCACCACTTCTGGGTTTCTGGTGGTAAACTGAAGATTCAGGTCTCATGGACTTTCCTGAGCAGGCTGACTTTGAACCACAACCTCCTGAGTGGCTAGGATTACAGGTGTAAACAACCAGCACCTGGCTCATATTTGCATTTATGTGCACTGAATGACACTGTGTTGACAAAGAATGGAAATTTTAAACAAATGATGACATTGCAGCTTTTTAGAAAAATTGAGATAGCAATAAATATGTCCTTCATTTCCATTTTGTTTCATTAATGACTCATGAGCTATGGGACCCTTACATTAGCATCCTCTGACATCTGTATAGGTGAATTTAGTATCAGGAAATGTTCACAGAGAAATATAGAAAGACTGTGATTTTTAGAAAGCAAAGATCACCTATGAAAGAACAGCCTAGAAGGAGATACATTTATCACACAGAGATTAAGAACTAGCCTAAGAGATTTAGAATGCTAATGACAATGAGGAAAAGCCTAGTTGACAACAAGTTCTTCAATAACCAAAAATGGTTCTTTAGAACAGTTTCTGGTATACCTTAGTTACTATCATTTATTCCTTACATCTGCAGTTATTCTTTATCTTCTGTCACAACACTTAATTAGCCTCTGCCTTTTTGGTGCCATAACTGACCAAAAGGTTTCAAAATCACACTTAGACTACGCTTCTCTTTGTGATTAGCAGTGACGACACAAAATCCTGGAATCGTTGAATTTCCAGAATTAATCTTCACCTGACATCTAAGCACATTCCTGGCATTAATAGCTGTGACTTAATGAACAAAACTTTTTTCAACACAGTATCATAATATAAGTACATGAATTAGGGACTATTGTCAAGTGTCAGTATGGAAGGAGCATTTATATTTTGCATTTACTAACTAAATGTTTTTGTTTTGTTTTGCTAGTCCAGGGGCTTAAACTCAGGGGCAGGGAATTAGTCCAGAGTTTTTTTGTCTTTTTTTTTGCTCAAAGTTAGCACTATACCACTTGAGGCACAGCACCACTTCCAGTGTTTTTCTTTTTATGTGTTACTGAGGAATTGAACCCAGGGTTTCATGCATGATATGCTATCACTGTACCATGAAGCCACATTCCAGGAGCCCTAAATGACTTTCTTAAGATGGAATTACATTTTTATTCAGTAACTATGTATCATAATTTTGGCCAGGTGTTAGAAATGATGTCGAAAGCAATACAATACAATAAGTCCAGTAAGGCTGGATCAACAATGAAGAACTGTCATGGTCTAGCCAGGGCACAGAAGGACTTATCTCATGGAGCTGTTTCAACAGGCTGAGCAAGACAACACCTGACCTACAGCCCACCTCCAGAATGAGAGGGCCACCTTGGGTTCTAGCCACATGGGGATGCCGAATCCCCTCCTCCAGCACCCATTCAACCAGTTCTTGTGAAAGAGGGAGAGAAAAAGTCACAATTACAATTAAGAAGGTTGCTGGTGGCTTAGAACTCTAATTCTAACTACACAGGAGGCTGAGATACGAGGATCATGGTTCATAGCCAGCCCTGGCAGAAACGTCTGAGACTCTTATATCCAAAGCACCACCAGAAAACCGGAAATGGTGCTGTGGGATCAAGTCGTAGAGTGCTAGCCTTTTGCTGAGGAGCTCGGGAACAGTGCCCAGACCCAGAGTTCAAGCCCCACGACTGACAAGAAGTGGACTTCCTACCACCAGAATTCTACTGAATAAGAACCATTGTCTTAGGGAGCATGGTAGGGAATCAGGCTGAGCTTCCTGTGAAGTTGAAGTCATAAGTAGGTCACCTGGCTTCTCTGTGCCTCAGTTTCCCTAGCTGCAAAACTCCACAGAATGAAGGATCCCCTTCCTCATGGGGATAGGGTAATGATGAAAGAGCGCCATGTTTTGTTTCATAATCCCACATCTGTTGCACGATTAATAGAAGGCCCCATCGGAGCCCTTTTCGTGTATCTTCTTGTCATTTGCTCACAGAACAGCAGAGAACCTTATCTGAAGGCTGCTCCCTCTGTGCCTAGCCATGTTCCAGAAATCCCTCTGCATAACAACTGTCCTGTGAGGAAAATGAGGTCTGATGGCTGCAGCCCTACCCAGAGCTTCACCTATGGTCAAGAATCCGCTGCTCTGGACTAAAAGTTGGGGATAAGCCATCTAAATTGATGACTGCGCATGTTGCTACATGTCTAGCATCCCAACTACAGAGGACCATGCCTGGAGTAGCATACCTGTCACAGATAGGGGGACCTCGATCCAGCCCAGCCAGAGCATATATTGAGTCTCTGTTTCAGAAATGCCCAAGAAGAAAGTTGGCTCCTCAGAGCCTGGGAACGGAAACAAGCAGGGGTCATGGAGCCCCCCGGGGGGGGGGGGTCTGACCTCGGTAGGGGTGGTTTGGGGGCGGTCACTCACCTGTGCTCCTGGGAGATGCTGCTGGAGGCTGCTCCAGATGGGCCGAGCAGTGATGGCAGTGGTATTGTGGACAAATGGGCCCAAAGTAGAGAACCAGGTCCAGGGATCAGTTGGGGCTTAAATCTGGCTGGCAGCGAGACATTGCCTGATATTTGAAATCTTGAAACTTAGGAAAGGGGGAAAGGGGCTGGGGCGTGGGCAGGCATCTCAATTTCCTGCTATACTCCGAAGTCACCTTGAGTCTCTTCCTCACCACTCAAACACCTCACCTTCCTCAACTGCTGGTAGTGGTGTAAACTAACAGTAGGAATCCTGGTGCTACCTGGCAGCGTGGAATGTGGGCGTGGCCACCATTCTTGTATCCCATTGGTCAGAAAGAACCATGAAAGAATGGGGGTGTGGCCAGAATCCTGTGATGCAAGCAGCATGGGCAGAGTCAAGAAGTTAGCATCTCCCCAGCCCTTTTCCCAGGGAAGAATGTCAATTCAGTTGGAGACAAGAGGGTGACCAGCTTTAACCGGATGGCTGCACAGATTATTGTCTATGTCTGTTTGTTGCCAGTCCTGGACCTTGAACTCAGGATCTGGGCAAAGTCTGTGAGCTACTTTTGCTCAAGGCTGGCTCTCCAACTGGAGCCACAGCGCTTCTGGCTTTGTTGTCACTTAAGTTAGCAAGGGGTCTCAAGGACTTTCCTGCTTAAATGACTTCAACCATGATCCTCCAATCACAGCTTTGTAAGTATCAAGGAGGACTACTGAGAGCCACTGGTGCCTGCTTAATCATTGGTCTTGCTGATGTTCTTGGACAAACAAGTTAGTTCCCTATCCTTGGGTTTAAGTGGTGGGAGCTGTAGCCCACAGTTCGAATACTGGTCCTACCACCTCCAAATGGCAAGAGATCCAAAAATCTTACTCCTATCCATATGATTACCAAAGGAATGTGATGTGTGTCATGATTGAATGAGCAGTTCTTGAATGATTTCAGTATGAAATTATACACAATTATATTATAGGACACTGATAGATGTTAGTTAATATTTTATTGAGCATTTAAACAATCACATTAATAAAATGGAGGCATAATGAAATAACTAAGAATTGGGTCTCACATACTATAAAGGTGCCATTTTTCTTCCCGGACTGGTTTTGGATCTCATGGTCTTGGTTACTCTGATGCACTATGTGGGAAGGGAAAGCTGGTTTCCGTGAAGTCAAGAAATTCAAGTCTGTTCCTTAGGCCTGAAATAGATCCCCACCACTAGAAAACTTCCTATTCATGTACAATTTACATATATGATTTATATTTATAAACATATGTTGACTATATTTCATTCAGTGCAATTATTTAATTTTTTGTTTTATTCATGCATTGAACATTTATTTTATTGACTATTATGTCACATAAAACATTCATTATATGGGCCTGGGAAGGTAGCTCAGTGGTAGAACACTTGCCTTGAATGCATGAGGCCCTGGGTTCGATTCCTCATAAGCAAAAAGAAAAAAGGCAGAAGTGGCGCTCTGGCTCAAGTGGTAGAGTGCTAGCATTGAGCTGAAGAGCTGAGGGACAGCGCCCAGGCCCAGAATTCAGGCCCCACGACCAGACCTCCCCCAAAAAAGCATTTATTACATTAATTACATAGGTTATATGTCTGCATATGTATTCCACTTCATACCTGACACCCAGGACTTTCACAGAAAAGGAAAACATGTGTCACCATCAGCTTCTTATTCCACAATTCATTTTTTGGCAGTGCTGGCATCTGAACTCATGGCCTACAAGCCTACAAGGCCCAATTCATGAATGGGTGTGTGTCAGCACTCCAACCTGGGGCAAATTGAGCCGACAGGTTGTTCCCAGGACCTGATATCAACCCCCAGTGGTTAACAAAATAATAACATTGATATGCAGATGGCAGTACGTTAATAAATATATATATCTTTATCGAGTGTAAGAGATATCTATACATTATTCAGTTATATAGATTACATTCCTACCAATTCCTGGGTTTTAATTATGCATCAATGTAATTAATATAATTGTTTTCATCCTTAATGAAATCAGTGTCCTGAAATTATTGTGTTCTTGTAAGTAATAATATTCTCTTAATGCTTCATAAATATTAAATAAAGTCTATCAGCCTCCTGAAATGATGCTGTCTAATTTTATAGGAGCATCATTCACGATCAACTCATTCAACCGTGACATTGAAAACATTCCATTGTTATTCCTATGGATGGGGGACCATTTTCTTAGTATCTCTTGCCATTGGTTGGAGTCAGGACGGGGACTCGAAATCAGGGACTATGTTGCCACATGGGCGTATGGCCTCCCCAATAGTCTGGCAGCCTTCAGCAATGCAAGATGAAGTACACTTTTCAACAGTGTCATTCAGACCCATAAGGGTCACCGTGCAAAGGAAGAAAACATAAACAGGCCACATTTTTCTGTGCATTGCTTTCCCTGCAAGGCCTAGGGGATCTAGGATCCCAGGAGCAACTATAGGTCTAGTGACTGCACCCCAGCCTAGGGTGAATGAAGCTGAGTAGAGTTGCTACAACCTGAGTTCAAGCCCCATATTGAGAAAAGTAAAATTAAAAAAAAAAAAAGCTCCCTGGCTTGCAAATCATGCCGTTTACTCTTCTAGGTTTTGGATTTGAACTCAGGATGTGGGTAAATCTGCAGCAATGTGGATGAAAGGGAAGGTCACTGTAGTTGAAGATAAGAAAGTCAGGCCTGTTCACTAGTCCTGAATTCAAGCCCAAGCCCTGGAAAACATACTAATTATATACATTGTAAAGATAGGATTTATACTTACCTGTAGATGTTCAGTCCATACATGTTTGGTGTGGTTGTTCCTTATATTTTTTGTTTTATTCATTTATTTACCATTGATTGTACTATGATGAAACCTATTCTGTTTAGTTCATTGATGACATCCTATCACAGAGCATCTAGATTTGTAGAAATGTTCTCTACCTTGCCAGGATTCTCAGGATCACCCAGGATATTCAGAAAAAAGGAAAACAAGTTTCACACTTGGCTTCTTACTCCACGATCCACTTGTTGGTAGTGCTGGGATCTGAACTCAGTGACTAGTAGGACCAATTGGCCAATAAGTCAAGGTTAACACACCAACCTGTGATCTGACATTGATCCCCAAGGTGGTCCACTATAGTAATAAATTCATAATTTAAACATACAATCTATATTGACATATATCTATCAATAGCATATTGTGTTTAGTGTACTTCTTCTTATTTTGTATCTACATCATGGAGGTATTGTGTATTTTACTAAGTATGGTGACAGGTATAACTGTGCTGACATGGATGACAAAAGGTTCCCATGGTTATAGGGTTGTCTATGAATTCCCCTTCCTAGTTGGTACTCAGGACTTTCACAGGAGAAGAAAACGTGTGCAACAACTGGCTTCTGACATCAGGATGAATCTGTGCTAGGATTTGAACTCAGGTGTGGGTAGCTCTGTTGCACTGTGGGGAAAGGGGAAGCTCTCCATCCTTGAAGACTAGAATGTCAGACCTGGTCCAGGGCCTGATTTGAAGCCCAGCACTGGACAAAATAACAAGCCTACTTTTTTAAACATAGGACCCCTCTTTACCTACAGGTGTGGTATGCATCTTGCATTCAGTGTAGTTATTCTTTTTATTTTGTGTCTTATTCATTGATGTATTGTGCATTTTATTGAGTATAGTGACAGATATAACTGTGCTGACATGGATGACAACCTATTCCCCTGGCTATAGGGTTGCCTATATAGCATTCTCCATCCTCAATGACACCCAGGACATGCACAGAACACGAAAACATGTGCAACCCTAGGCTTTCCACATCAGAATGAATCTTTTGGCAGTGCTGGAATTTGAACTCAAGGCCAAGCAGGCCCAATTGGTTAATGGGTCATGGTAAGCACACCAGCTGTGAGCCTCTAAGGAGCTAGACCATACCCGGGACCTGAGATTGATCCCTGGTAGGGGCCAATATAGTCATAAATTCATAATTAAACAGAGGATCTATATTTCCAAACATAGGTGGGCAGCATGTTGCATTTGGTGTAGTCATTCTCTTTATTTTGTGTCTTATTCATTTATGTATTGTGTATGTTCTTAAGTATAGATTGACAGATATAACTCTGGTGCACTGGATGAGAACCTATTCCCATGAGTATAGTTTTGCCTATACCTTCTCCATCTAGCAGAGACCCAGAATTTGTGCAGCACAGGAAAACAGGTGCAACAACTGTCTTCTCACATCAGGGTGAATTTTTGGCAGTGCTGGGACTCAAACTCCGGGCTTAAGAAGCCCAACTGCACAGTGGGTCCACGTGATCACACCTTACTGTGAGCCAGTAAGGAGCTGGTAAGGAGTTGTTCCCAGGAACTGAGATCGAGCCCTAGCGAGGCCAAAATAGTCCTCAATGCATCATTGAAACATGGGATGTATATTCACATCCGTGTGTGGACTGCATCATGCATTGAGTGTACTTATTGTCTTAATTTGTACGCTATTCATGAATGTATTGTGTACTTTCTTGAGTATATGATGACAGGTATAACTGGGCTGACATGGATAACAACTTATTCCCATGACCACAGGGTGGCCCATGCATTCACCATCCTAGCTGGGACCCAGTACTTGCACAGGAAATGAAACAGGTGTAATGAATGGCTTCTGGCATCAAGATGAATCTTTTGGCAGGGCTGGGATCTGAACTCAAGCCTAGCAGGCACCATTGGTGAATGGTTCCACATGAGCAGAACAGCCTGTTAGCAATGAAGGAGCTAGGCCTTCCCAGTACCTGAGTTTGAGCCCCCCTGGGGGGAGAGTTGAGAGCACAATAGTCACCCATCCATAAGCTGAAGGTAGTATGCAAATAAGTATATATTTGTATAGAGTAGGATTAATGGTGACCTATGATGGAATCCAATCTGTGTGACTACTGATTCTTTGATCTTTCCTGATGCCTCCATTTCATGACTGTGATTATTATTGTCATGCGTCATCAACTCTCCTTTACAAATAATCTATACCCCATGAGTCTTGCCTATCATTTCCTACTTGCATCATGCACGAAGTACTCATTCAAGGATGAGATCGGTTGCATTCCATGACTCTTCCTAGGTCCAGAAATGAGGATCTCAGAATGTCTTGCCATTCCCTCTTCATAGGGGGGCTGAGTTCAAGCCTCATGCCTGGAAAAGATACTCCTTATATACATTTTAACGATGGGATTTATACTTCCATACAGATGTTCAGTCCATATTGTGTTTGGTGTGGTTATTCATTTTATTTCTTGTTTTATTCATTTATTTACCATTTATGTTATTGACTCTGATGACACCTATACCATTTATTACATTGCTTACATCCTATCACATAAAATCTAGATTTTAGATGTGTTCTCCATCATGTTTGGCAGTGTGAGGATCTGAACTCGGTGTCTAGCAGGCCCAATTCATGAATGGGTGAGTTTCAGTATGGCAGCCTCTAGACAATGAAGCTGTCAGGTGTTTGCCCAGCACTGAGATCAACCCCCAAGTTTGGCCAAAGCAGCAATACATGGATAGGCAGACGGTGGTATACAAATAAATATATATTAGTAAAGAGTGCCAGAGCCGTCTATCTATGATTGAATGACAACTACTATGTTCCTACCAATTCTTAGGTATTTATTATCCCACCATTGAAGGAATATTATCTTTTTCATGCTTAATAACATTAAGACCAATCAGCATTCTAGGATTATTGAATCCAATTTTAGACAAGACTGATGCATGAACTACTCTTTTAATCAGTATTCCTATGCATAGGAATGAGTCTCTTGTGATCTCCTGCCATTGGTATCAGGACTGGGATTTGAACCCAGGGCATATGTTGACAGGTTGGCCTATGGCTTCACTGATAGCCCATCAGCCATCAGCAAGAGCAGGTTAGGTCCACCTTGCAGCCATGTCATTCAGACTCAGGATGGTTACTGTCCAAAGAAAAAAATCATAAAACCCCAGCCCTCTACAGCTTGCCACTTTTTGTGCTTTCCAGTTTTTTTTTCTACCTGCAAGAACTCTGGGCCTAGGATCTCAGGGTCGGCTATGGGACATCCAAGCTGAGGCAGAGTTTAAACGAACTGAGTTCAAGCCGCATGGTTGTAACAAAAAAAAAAAATAAAGAAAAAACATTATTTAAGTAAATTAAAAAAAAATAAAGCTCCCTGGTTTGGAATTTCTGCCAGTTTTCTTTCCTAGCCTGGGATTTGAACTCAGGGTCTTGGTAAATTTGTAGCAATGTGAGGGAAGAGTTGCCACAGCTTGAGTTCAAAACCAATCAAAAATGAAAAACTAAGTCACTGACCTCGGCAGGGTGAGGTACTTGTGGAGATGGGAGGCAAGGGATGGTAGGGGGAAAACAAAGGAGGAGTCAACAATGCTCAATTGGAAACGTACTCATTACCTTGCTCCTGTAACTCTAACCCCTCTGTAAAACAATTTTGCAATAAAAAAATACAAAAAAGAGAAACAATATAGTTCTCAGAGAAGCACTTTAGAGGTAAGGAAAGTATGTCTGAATAGCTGTACAAAATTCTCCACTGCTTTTTTTAAATGTTCAGTATGGAACTGAGTAAACATGATTGCTTCCATTAAAAAAAGCAAGTCACGGTCGAAACTGGGGCCAGTATTTCTGCCATTGCTAGGATTTGAGCTCACCATCCAGGTAACTCTTACACCATGGGTGAAGGCGAAGCTCATTGTCTTTGAGGAAAAGAAATTCAGGCTAGAGTTCCCAGGGCCTGAATGAAGGTCCTGCAATTGAAAAAATATTTCAATACATGTGTAATATATGATATACACTTATGTATGTTAATTTCATATTATGATTTTATTATTGATTTTGTATTTTATTTTTCTTTGATTCATTAATTGATTGATTATTGTATTTAGCATATTATACACATAATATTTATTACATTTTGCACACCTATAATAAAATTCTATGCAACAATTTAGGACATTGACTCATTTTTCATTAATATTTTATTAAGTGTTGAAACATAATACATAATTAAATGGACGCATTTGTCACAGTTTTCACATGTTTAGAGTCTCTTCCAAGTATGAGCTTTGTCCAATCTTTGGACTTCTTCCTATTGGGATCATCTAAAGAAATCCTTTAGATGATTTATAGTCAGAAACCTTTTCCTGAGGATAGTCAAGTGAGAGAAAAAATTGAAAGGATGGAGCTAGAAATGTGGCTTAGTGGTAAAGAGCTCGCTTAGCATGCATGAATGCCAGGGTTTGAATCCTCAGTGCCACATACTCAGAAAAAGGTAGAAACTGTGGAGTGGCTCAAGTGGCTAGCCTTGATATAAAGGAGCTCTTACCTAGCTCTTACCTAGGCCCTAAGATCAAGCCCCAGGACTGTCAAAAACAATAGACCAGATGCCAGTGTCTCACACATGGAACTCTAGCATCTCAGGAGGCTGAGAGATGAAGACCACCATTCAAAGTCAGCTTAGCCAAGGAAAGCCTGTTAGACTCTTATCTCCAGTGAATCACCCAAAGACCCCATGTGGTGCTATTACTCAAGTGGTAGAGTGTTCGTCTTGACCTTAGGGGCTAAGGGACAGTGCCCAGGCTTGAGTTCAAAAAACACTATTGGGAAAAAAGTGAGGGTTAATCCAGGTACGTTTCCTATTTGCTAATTATGAGATCATTCTTTGGAAAATGAACATTGATGTATACCAGAATTGGAGTCAGAGCTTAAGGTTCAAGTGTAACACATCCATATGCCCAGCCTCTCAGACTCTAGCATTGTAATCGTGTGTCCTACAGGGTTCTGAAAGGTCCAATGTTGAAAGGCTTAATATGCTCCCCAAGCCCATTGTGACAGCAGTTGACTTGTACTGTCAAGGTCATTACAGCTCTGAGCCTAGCAGAGCACCAGTAGTTCAGGCCTGTCACCCTAGCTCAGGAGACTGAGGTTTGAGGATCACAAGGTGAAGCCAGCCAGGGCAGGAAAGTCTATGAGACTCTGACTTCCACTTCTGAAAGGTCAGATCTTCAAGAGCTTCCTGTGTTTCCCTTGGTGATGAGAAGTACTTGTACTCTAAATGTTCTTGGAATTCTTGAGCTATAGAAGCAGGAAAGAAACATTGACCCATCTTGGGTTCACATGAAGTTCTCAGGCTCCAAACCCTAGCTCCATTAGCCGAAAGAACTCCAGTGTAACACTGTAATTGAAGGACAGAGAACAGTTTCAAAAGCCAGGCTAGGTGCAGAGACCAGGCCTACAGGATTCGGAGGCAGAATGTACACCTTCAACAGATAAGTGAGCAGCAAAACCACTTCATATATTCCAGGCAATGCCAGCAATGGGAGGAAAACTAAAACACTTGTTAGAGTTACACCAGGGTCAGGCTTTTCTCAGCCTCTTCAAACAATGACTAATTAACATTCTTCCCACAAGTGAAGGGAGAATCAGGCTATCTTAGGTTACCAATAGAGCTAGTTTAGTCGGGGAGAGGGGAGGAACAGAGTAGAAAAACCCTGCTCTCTGTTCTTAGGGAGTGGGTTTTTGACTCTCCATCTGTCAGATTTGAAGGCCCTTCTTCTACCTCTGCCAGTCCTTTCTCCTTCCTTCGTTCTCCACATAATTAACTCAAATCCCCAGACCAACTAGAGTCAGGGTTGTTTCTCTTCTTTCTCCAACCATCTGAGTTAGAACCTGGCTCTGTCCAATTGGCTCGGTGCCCTTGGCTGCCTGAGAAGTGGGAAAGAGAGAGTCTTCTTGCTCTATGGTTGTGTGAAGGCAATGCTGGTGTCCTGGCCCACTGCAAAAGGCCTAATGTCTGGGAATTGTTCCCTTCTTTCCTCCTGAAATCCAAGACCAGATTCATCTATCATCTTCCTATCTATCTATCTATCTATCTATCTATCTATCTATCTATCTATCTATCTATCTATCTATCTATCTATCTATGTATCTATTTATCTATCTACCTTTCTATCTATCCTATGTCTGTCTATCTATCTATCTACCTACCTACCATTCTACCTAGGTATCACTTTGCCAGTTCTTGGGTTGAACTCAAGGCCTGGGCACTGTCTGTAGCACTCTACTACTTGAGCCACAGCCCCAATTGTTGCTTATTCTGTGTATGTGCTACTGAGGAATCATACCCAGGACTTCTTGCATGCTAGACAAGCACTCTCTCAGTAATCCACATTCCCAGCTCCCTCATCTTTCCTTAATGGTAGTTTTTTAGGAAAGTATGTTGCCATTTTACCTCCCCAAGTTTAATTTTCTGAATACTGGATACTTCTATGAAACCTGGTCTTCTTTTCCCCTGCCTAGTTTGTTATGGTTCCTGCATTGCCCTCATAACAAAATGTAACTAAAGGCTCCTGAGAGCGTCAGTGTATCATATAAGGACACAGGCCTGGAACCCTGGAAGAGAAAAGCCATGGGCCTGAAATGAAGAGAATGATGTAGTATATGAAAGGAGCATATCTGAAATAAAAATTAGTAAAATAAAAGGAGAAGCACTGCATAAGGTCTGTTTGCATTCAGGGAGTTAATATACAGACATAAGTAGGTAGGGCACTGATACATAAAATTGGCCTTCTCTTTTTGAAAATTTTTTGTGGACATCCCAGTGCTTAACCTCAGGGCCCAATGCATTCCTCAGCTGTTTTTCCCAAAGCTGAGGCTTTATCACTGCCACAGCTCCACTTTCAGCACCTCCCAGGCTTTCCTGCCTGGTCTGGCCTGTGTCTCCTTCTCAGCTTTCTCTCTCAAAGCTGGAACTCTGCCCTCTGGACCACTGTTCCACTTCTGGTTTTCTGGTGATTTAATGGAGATAAGAGTTTCACAGAATTCTTGCTCAGGCTGAATTTGAACGGCGATCTCCCAAACAGGATTCAAGCGGCTTTCCTCAGGGATACACCAAGGAGTCCCTCCACAAATCCCTTAGTCTAAATCTCGAGAGGCACTAGAGAAAAAGAGATACATGAAGATGCTTGTAGTGGGTTCTAGATACTTAAGGTTGTAGACACACAACACTCATAATTACTAGATCATTTTATAGACAAAAGGAGTAATGCAGACAGTATGAGGATCGCTCCAGGTTTGGTCTTCTCATCTTGAGAGAGCAAATTCACTGCAGCTCAATGCTAAGTGACAGAATTGACATGTCCTGTGGACATTTGCTCCCAAATCCTGTGACACTCATTTCTCACTTTTGGCTTCAAACATGTGACCCAGAGGAGAAGATGAGGAGAGAAAATCTTTCTCAGGTAAACCAGCTCTAAAAAACATTGGGTGGTTAATTTATAAATTCAAATCATTGGAATGACCCTGCTAAGAAGTCAGATTGTCCAGATTAAAAATGAAGAAGAAAAGAAAGAAGGTGCCAGTGGCTTCTCACTGTAATCCCAGCTCCTCAGAGGGTGATATGTAGAAAATCTGAATTTTATTCCAGCCAGATTAGGAAAGTCCATGACACTTATTTCTAAGAGATCACAGAAAAACCCAGAAGTGGGGATGTGACTCAAGCTTAATGCATTACCCTTGAGCAAAATGAGCTCAGGGACAAGTTCTAGGCTCATAGTTCCACCACAAGAACTGCCCCCTCAAAAAGAGCCTCTACTTCCATGTCTTTGGGTATGTATGGATGTATTCCTATAGGTGAAGCTCCAGAGTAGCTATGATGAATGGCACCAAACTAGGTAATGTGTATTCAATAAAATGATTTCACAACAGAGACTGTTTTCATGATAGTGCATGTTGCGGGGCTCCCCTCACTGATCCCAGTGTAACCTGAGGGTTTCTCTGCATCCCAGGCCTGCTGGAAGAAGTCTGTCTCATTGTCTAGACAGGAAGACAAAAGGCCTCAGTCCTGTACAACTGTGTAGCAAACAACTCCGTCTGGGTCAGATAGTGAGGATGAGTGTGGGTGGGCTCTGAAGTTCAGGAGAAATAGGTCTCTTTGTACCCCAAACTATCTATTTCCCCAGTGCTCTGGTTTGACAGGAAGCCTTCATATGTGCCACCTTCTGTGACAGGCAACGTCCTGTGCACTTATCCTGGTTTTGTGAGGCTATATTCCAGTGTTCAGATACAGTGCTCAATATAATTCAAGAATCCTCTGGTGGACAAGTAGGGCATTGAGCCTAATGAAATGTTTCATTGCCTGTGATGATGGGCCTATGATGCCTCTCCTAGGTTTCAGGAAGCTTGGGAAATCCAAGCATATATTTGGTATCACAAAGCTTCCTGTCATCTAGGGCTGGTGAACCTCATCAGGTTTTGAAACATTTGACCTCTCCTAGTTGGGCCCTGGGTGGCTAGGTGTTGGGGTTGGACACAGGGCTTGGGTGCTGACCATGAGCTCAGTGTAGAAGCCTGGTGCTTTACCATTTTGTGTAACAGCATCAATTCTTTTCTGTGTATGTATGAGTGTGTGTGTGTGCGCGCACACGTGGGAGAGGGCACATAGGCACATACACGATTCTTGGAGGGTGAACTCAGGACCTGAGCACTGTACTTAGTTTCTCTTGTATGAGTATAGCCCTCTCCTACTTGAGCCACAGAGCCACTTCAGACTTTTTTTTAATGACTGTGGTCCTGAGAAATCAAACGCAGGGTTTCATATTTGCAAAGCACTCTACCCCTAAGGCACATTTCCAGCCCTCTACTTCAGGTTTGTTTGTTTGTTTCTATCTTTTTTTTATTGTTGTAGAAGATGATGTCTGGCTTTGGGTGCTGTCCTTGAGCTCTTCAGCTCAAGTCTTGTGCTCTATCACTTAAGCCAAATGCCACTTCAGCTTTTCTGGTGGTCCATTGGATCTATGTGTCTCAAGGACTTTCCTGCCCATGCTGGCTTTGAACCATGATCCTCAGATTTCATCCTCCTGAATAGCTTGGATGACAGACATGAGTGACAAGCATCTAGCTTCCACTTCAGGTTTCTTAGTGGTGAATTGGTGATAATAGGCTCATGAGGACTTTTGTGTCTGGGATAGTTTGGAACCCAGGTCCTCAGATCTCAGCTACCTGAAAAAGAACGATGAGAGACCTCAGCTATAGACCCCTAGGGCTGTTGCCTCTCCATGTAATCAATATTATTGTTTTCATCCTTAATGAATTATTAATTAAATCAACCACTGTTCCGAAACTATTGCGTCCATGTAATTAATACTATTCTTTGAATATGTCAAAAATATTCATTAAAATCCATTGGCCTCCTAAAATCACTCTATTTATACAATAGTATTCAGAAAATACTTATTCAACCTTGCCATTCATAATCTTCTGTCGGTATTCCTATGAATAGGAAGGAGATTCTTAGGATTTCCTGCCTTTGTTAGGGGTCACGACCGGGCTTCAAACACAGGGCCTATGTTGCCATGTTGGCCTATGGCTTCCTTGGTAGCCCACCAGCCTTCAGCAATGCCAGGTTACCAACATTTTTCAACAGTGTCATTCAGACAGGATGGTCACCTTGCAAAGAAAACAAATGTAAAAGCGGCAGCTTTCTGCAAGTTGCCAGTTTTTTTTTTCTCTGTCGCATTAATTATTTTTTTTCTTGTCAGACTTTGGGGCACAGGAACCCAGGTTCGGCTGAGGGTCCAGTGGCTACACCCCAGCCTAGAGTGATCAAAGCTGAGGCAGAATTGCCACAACATGAGTTCAAGCCCTGTGCTTGACAAAATAAAAATACATACATACATACATACATACATACATTAAAAATATTTTAAAAATAATGAGGCTCCTTGGCTTGGAATTCACACCATTTTTTCTGCCAGGCCTGGGAATTGAACTCAGGGTCTGGGTAAATCTGCAGCACTGTGGGGGATGGGGAAGATCACCCTTCTGGAAGACAAGAAATTCAGGCCTGTTCCTAGGGCCTGAATTCAAGTCTTAGTCCTCAAAAAATTAATATTCGTATATATTTTAAATACATGATTTATATTTACCTACACATGTTTACTGCATATTGTGGTTAGTGTATTCATTTTATTTTGTGTTTTCTTTATTTCTTATGTACTTTAGTGAGTATGATTACACTTATAAAATTTTTTGCATCCTATTATATAAGACATAGATGTGCCTATGTATTCTACATCATTCCTGAATCCCAGAAATTACACCGATAAGAAAAACAAGTGGGACAATTGGCTCTCCACAAGGATTAAGTTTTTGGCAGTTTTGTGACTTAAACTCAGGGCCTAGCAGGCCCACTTCATGAATGGTTAAATGTTAGCACACCAGTCTGATGCAAGAGAAGTTGGCGGGCAGAGGAACTGAGATCAAGCCCTAGGAATGGCCAATATAAAAACAGATAGATGTTTAGATTGCAGTTTGTGTGTGTGTGTATGTGTGTGTGTGTGTGTGTATTTAAAAATGTGTATGCATCTATAAATGTATACAGAGAGAGAGGCAGATAAACATTTATGTAGACTCTAGTGTATAACCCTATATAAAGGGTGATCTCTACATCTTATTTCTATATATTATATTACTACCAATTATTTAGTATAAAATTATGCCTCCATTAATCAATTATAGAAGAAGACTTATAGAGTATTAATCAATGACCTATATTCATTGAATACAATCTTAAACTGGAATGACTAGCTAATTAGTAATTCAGTTAGTACATTTCAAACATTCTATTAGTGTTCCTATAGATAGGAATAAGTTTCCTAGGATCTTCACCCATGTGTAGGTGGCATCCCAGGATTGAACTCAGGGCCTAGGTGTCTAGGTTGGGCTCAGGCTTTACTGAGAGCCCTTAGCCTTCATCAATGCAAGCTCACGTACAATTTTCAAGCTGAGTCATTGAGACCCAGGAGGGTCACAGTGCTAAGGAAACAAAGGTAAAACTGTTGTGTAAAACTTCCTGATTTTTCCTCCTCCATTTTTGTTGGTTTGTTGTAATTTTGCCAGCGCTGGGAGTTGAACTCGGGTCTTAGGATCCCTGGATTATCTGTGGGTGTAAAAGCTGAACCCCAGCCTAGGGTAATCATGGTTTAAGACACAATAAAATGCTTCCTTGAGCAAAAGGAGCTCAGTGAAAATGTCTAGGCTCACAGTACAAGTCTCAGGATATGCCACAAAAAAAAGAGCCAGTAACTCCATGTGTCTGTGTACGTATGCATGTATTTATATCATTGAACATCCGAGTCTCTATGAAAAAATGTACCCAGCTAGGAAATTTGCTTTGAATAGGATGATTCCATAGCACAGCAAGTGCTTTCAAGACAGTGCATGTTCTGGGGCTCCCCTTACTGTTCCCAGTGTAGCCTGAGGGGTTCTCCATACCCCAGCTGCTGGAGGAAGTCTGCCTCATTGTTGGAACAGGCAGACAAAAAGCCTCACTCCTGTATTGCTGTGTAACAAACAACTCATCCGGGCCAATTATTGAGGATGTGTGCTGGCAGGCGCTGAAGGTCAGGAGAAAAAGGCCTCTTTGTACCCCAAGCTATCTCTCTCCCCAGTGCTCTGTTTTTTTTGTTTTTGTCTTTGTTTTTTGGTCGGTCATGGGGCTTGAACTCTGGGCTTGGGCGCTGTCCCTGCACTCTTCAGCTCAAGGTGAGTGCTCTACCACTTGAGCTACAGAGCCACTTCCGGTTTTCTAGTGGTTTATTGGAGATAGGAGTCTCATAGTCTTTCCTGCCCAAACTGGCTTTGAACCATGATCCTCAAATCTCAGCCTCCTGAGTAGCTAGGATTAGAAGCATGAGCCACCAGCCCCAAGCCCAGTGCTCTGTTTTCACAGGAAGCCTTCATTTGTGCAACCTCAATGGCAGGCCAAGTTCCTGCACTCATCCTGTCATTGTAAGATTGTGTTTCAGTGTTGAACCAAACTGCTAACATTAATTCAAGAGTCCTTCTGGCAGATAATTAGGGAGCTGAACCTAATGAAATGATTCATTATTGGCAATGGTGCCTCCGTGTGTGTGTGTGTGTGTGTGTGTGTGTGTGTGTGTGTGTGTGTGTGTGTGTGCTTGAACTCAGGACCTAACCACTGTACCTGAGTTTCTCATGTCCAAGGACAGCACTCTACCACTTGAGTAACACAGCTACTTCAGCCTTTTTTTCTAGGGATGTGGATCAAACCCAGGGTTTCACACATGTAAAGCAGTCTACCCCTAAGAAACAATCCCAGCTCTCCACTTCAGGTTTCTTTCTTTTCTTGTAAGTTGGAGGAGTTCAAGTCTTGGCCTGGGTGTTGTCTCTGAGCTCTTCAGCTCAAGTCTAGTGCACTGCAACTTGAGCTACAGCACCTTTTTAGGCTTTCTGATGGTTTATTGGATATAACCATCTCAAGGAATTTCCTGCCCAGGCTGGCTTTTGTCCGTAATCTGGGATAATTTTTTTAACTCCATAATTTAGTGACTTTAATTTTGAGAGCAGAAATTACCAAACTTTTTGAAAATTTCATTAGAATATTTTAAAATCACTTTCAAAAGTATTTTTTTTTATTTTTGCTTATGTGGTGCTGAGGAATCGAACCCAGGGCCTCTGGCATGCAAGGCAAGCACTCTACCACTGAGCCAACTTCCCAGCCCCATCAAAAGTATTTTTAAAAGGTACTTTAAAGTCCTTGGATAGAGATGTGCTCATTTCCAGATACAAACATCTCTCTGGCACCATTACATCAAGACTAAAGGAGCATCAGAGCCACTCAACCACCATGGGGAAAAGGTACCAAGATCCTCAGCTTCCTGAGCAGGCAGGATGATAGATCTCAGCTAAAGAGACCTAAGCCGTGACACTTTGCTGCAAGGGGGTCCTTGGTTCCACAT
Organism: Dipodomys spectabilis; assembly: GCF_019054845.1. NCBI lineage: Eukaryota > Metazoa > Chordata > Mammalia > Rodentia > Heteromyidae > Dipodomys > Dipodomys spectabilis. The sequence goes on from NW_024870866.1 coordinate 1,263,763, forward strand.
AGTAGAACGTTAGCCATGAACCCAAGAAGAAAGTCAACACCTAGGCTCTGAGTTCAAGGTTCATGATATAGAAAACTAAACCAAAACAATTGTCTACAGGAGACAAGTCACTAGAGCTCAGTATATACATAAATTTGGCCCTGCCTTTGGGACATATCTGAGCCTCAACTTTTTCATCTGCACAATCATCTTACTTGTGCAGATCTTATAAGGACCAGATGAAAGAATACAACTGGTGAAGGACTCAACACATAGTACCCTGTGAATGACTCAGCACACAATACCCCATGAACAACCCAGTAACCCGTGAAGGACTCAACACCCAACACCCAAGGAAGGACTCATAACATAGCTGTATCCCACAAATTGTCATTAGATTTAGGGTGCTTATCACCATTCTTTCAGATACAGGTCACAAACTGCACAAGTTCACATCTAACAGTTTAGAGGGGTGTTTTTTTTTTGTGGGGAGGGCCATCAGCCTAGGAGATTTCACTCATAGGTTGGAGGTACTGTCCTAAGACCTTTTCCTCAAGGCTAGAGCTCTACCACTTTGAGGCGCAGCTCAGAGTCTAGCAGATTTCCTGGCAGGACTGAGTTTTCAACCCACCATTGTCTGATCTCACCCTCTGAGCAGCTAGGGGTGAGCAAGCAGTATCTGGTTCCATGATGTTGGGTTGCAGCTGTTGACCTCTGGCTAAGTCAATTTGGATGGCAGCTATCATCTTCAGACTACCAACTTGATCTGTGAGGAGGTATTTGAAATCCTGGCCTTCTATTCTTGCAGTTAGAACATTCTAACTTGTTTCTGGTGCCAGTCCTGGGGCTTGAGTAAGGGCCTAGAAACAGTCCCTAAGCTTTCATGCTCAAAGCCAGTGCCCAACTGGTTGAGTAACAGCACCACTTCTGGCTTTTTCTGTGCATGTGATAATGTGGAATCGAACCCAGGACTTCATAAATACTAAGCGAGCACTCTACTACTGAGCCCCAGGAATGACAAGTTTAGAAATATATATATAGAGAGAGAGACTTTTACATACATATATATATATATATGTATGTATGTGTATATGTATAAAACAAGACAGAGATGTCTGTATATTATTTAATTATTTATACGATATTACTACCAATTATTGATAAATTATCCCTTAATTTATTTAAGTATTATGGTTGAATACATAACAAAGTATTAATTGTAAATTAGTCAATGTACTATAATTATTGTGTATAATTTTATAATGTAATCATACACTACTAATGTAATTGTTGCTTTACAACATTCCATTCATATGGATGTATATTGGAATGCGTTTCTTAGGATCTCCCGCCGTTGATAGGTGGCAGTCCTGGGATTCGTACGCCGGGCCTAGGTAGCTGGTTTTGGCTATGGCTTCCCTGATAGCCCACCAAAGTTCAACAGTGCAAGGTCATGTACACTTTATGGTTCCTGATATTTAGACCCAGGATCGTTGTAAAGGAAAAAAAAAATGTAAAACCGCCTCCTGGAACTTCCCAGTTTTATCCTTCTCCTTTTTTTTTTTCCCGGTACTATTTTTTTCTTTCTTTTTTTTCGGTTTGGAGCCAGAACTCTGGGTCTGGGTGCTGACCCCAAATTTTCAGCTCAAGGCTATCACTCTATCACTTGAGCCATAACACTACTTCCTGCTTTTTTTTGCTTATGTGGTGCTGAGGAATCAAACCCAGGGTCTTATGCATGCAAGGCAAGCAATCTATAACTGAGCCAACTTCCCAGCACTTCTCCGTTTTGTTTTGTTTTTTTTGCCAGTCCCAAGATTTGAACTCGGGTCCTAGGATCTCAGGATGGACTGTGGGTCCAGACGCTGCTCCCCATCCTAGGATGATCGAAGCTGAGGCAGAGTTGTCATGAGCTGAGTTCAAGTCCTAATCCTGGCCAAAAGAAATTAAGGCCCTTGCTTGTAATTTTCATCATTTTTCTGGCAGGCCTGAGATTTGAATTCAGGGTCTAGGTAACTCTGTGGCACTGTGGGGCAGAGGAAGCTCACCGTCATTGAAGACAAAAATTTCAGCCCAGTTCCCAGGGCCCAAATTCAAGCTCCAGCACTGATAAAAATAATATTCATATATGAGATCTATTTACATACATGGGGCTACTCCATATGACATTTATTACCCTTATGTTTTATTTTAGTTTATTATATATATACCATTTATTATATTTATTACATATTATCACATGGATATATTTTCATGTGGATTATACATCATACTAAGATCCAGGACTTTCACAGAGAAGGAAAAAGTATGTGTCAAAATTGGCTTCTGACTCCACATATAAAATTTTGGCCATGCTGGGATTTGAACTCACAGCCCACAATGCTGAACTTATAAATGGGTCAGTTATAGAACAAAAGCCTTTGGCAAACTGAGCTACCAGCCAGTTCTGAGAACCTGGGAACAAGCCATAATTGTGACTGATATATATAGATATAGATGTAGATGTAGGTATAGATATAGATGGTTAAATAAATGGATAGATAGATGTGTAGTTTGCAATATATATAAGAGAGAGACAATGTGAGGATATTAAATTATATATATTGTGAATTATTATTAAATTATGCCTCCATTTATGAAGTATCATGGTTGAATATTTATTAAAGCATTAATGTAAAAGTAGTCAGTATTCTTTAATTGGGATAATCATACCATGGTGCTAGAATGGAAGACATAATCCACTACTTTTTTGTATATCCATATGAATGGAATGTTGTTAAGTAACAATTACATTAGTATTGTATGATTCCATTATAAAATTATACACAATAATTATAGTACATTGACTAATTTGCAATTAACACTTTGTTATGTATTCAACCGTAATACTTAAATAAAGTAAGGGATAATTTATCAATAATTGGTAGTAATATCATATATATAATTAAATAATATACATGAACTAACTGCAAATTTAATTGTTACTTTTATAACATTCCATTAAGCATTCACATGAATAGGAAAATTTTCTCAAGATATCCCTCCATGTGTAGGTGGGAGTCCTGGCATTTGAACTCCAGGCCTGGGTAGTTTACTTCGAAATGCAAACCATTAGAATGACACTGTGAAGATTTCATTTTGTCACAATGAAAAAAAAAGAACAGGAAGAAAAGAAAGTCAGGTGTCAGAGGTTCCTGCCTGTAATCCTAGTTCTTCAGGAGTCTGAGAGGTAGAGAATGCCAGTTTGAATTCAGCCGGGACAGGAAAATCTACAGCACTCTTACTTCTGAGGGATCACAGGAATAAAAGATCACCATGAATGGGGTTGTGGCTAAAGGGCAGAGGGCTACCCTTGAGCAAAATGAGCTCAGAGACAGTGCTTAGGTTCATAATACAACCCCCAGATTTGCCAAAAAAAAAAAACCACACAAGTAACTCCACGTCTCTCCTTGTATGTATGCATGCATTTCTATCTGTGAATGTCCAGAGTCCCTATGATGAAAGGCACCCAGCTAAGGAAATTTGCTTTAAATAGAATGATTTCATAGCACAGAGAGTGTTTACAAGACAGTGCATGTTCTGGGGCTCTCCTCACTGTTCCCAGAGTAGCCTGAGGTTTTCTCCACACCCCAGGCTGCTGGAGAAAATCTGCTTCATTGTTGGAACAGGCAGACAAAAAGCCTCACTCCTGTACAGCTGTGTAACAAACAACTCCTTCCAGGACAATTAGTGAGGAGGAGTGTGGGCAGGCTCTGAAGGCTAGGAGAAAAATTCCTCTTTGTACCCCAAGCTATCACTCTCCCCAGTGCTATGTTTTGACAGGAAGCCTTCCTTTGTGCCACCTCCCTTTGCAGGCCAACTTCCCTGTACTTATCCTGTCTTTGTTATACTATGTTCCAGTGTTGAAATAACCTACTACAATTAATTCAAGGGTCTTTCTGGCAGACAATAAGGGAGCTGAACCTAATACAATGATTCATTATTGGTAACAGTGCCTTTCTAGATTTCTGGAAGCTTTATAAATCCAAGCATATGTCTAATATCACAATGCTTCCTGTTATTTAGGGCTGTTGAAGCTCATCAGGTTTTGAAACCTTTGACCTCTCCTATATGGGCCCTGAGTGGCTAGGTTTTGGGGTTGAACACGGGGCCTGGGTGCTGACCATGAGCTCAGAATTTTACAATTTGGTATCACAGCTTCAATTCTGGTATCTGTGTGTGTGTGTTTGTGTGTGTGTGTATATGTGTGCGTGCGTCTGTGTGCATGTGTGTGTGTGTGCATACACTTGTCTTGGAGCTTGAACTCAGGACCTGAACACTGTACCTGAGTTTCTCCTGTGCAAGGATAGCACTCTACCACTGGAGCCACACAGCTATTTCAGGCTTTTTTCTAGAGATGTTTTACTAAGGAATCAAACTCAGGGATTCATACTTGCAAAGTACTCTACCCCTAAGACACAGTCCCAGCACTGCATTTCAAGTTTCTTTCTTTCTTTTCTTGAAAGTTGGAGGAATTGAAGTCTAAGCCTGGGAGCTGTCCTTGAGCTCTTCAGTTAAAGTCAAGCACCCTACCATTTGAACTACAGCACCCTGCAGGATTGTGGTAGTTCACTGGAGAGAAGCCTCTCAAGGAATTTCCTCCCAGCCTGGCTTTGGACTGTATTCCTCAGCTCTAAGGCTCTTGAGTGGCTAGGATGACAGATGCAAGTCACCAGAGCCCAGCTTCCACTTCAAATTTCTAAGTGGTGAATAGGAGACAATAGACTTATGGGACCTTTTGTGACTGGTATTGTTTGGAACTGAGATCATCATATTTAAGCTTCCTGAGTAGGAAGGATGATAGACCTCAGCTACAGATACCTAGACTGTAACACTCTGTTGCAAGGCAGTTCTTGGCTCCACGTGGTAAAGTGCTAGCCATGAGCCCAACAGGGAATGGTCAGTGGCTAGGCCCTGAGTTGTAGGTTAATGACTGAGAAAAATAAACCAAAACAATTATCTGCAGGAGACAACTCACTAGAGTTAGGTCCATACATAATTTTGGCCCTGACATATCTGAGCCTCAAGTTTCTCATCTACACAATCATCTTACTTGTGGAGCTCTTATAAGAAACAGATGAAAAAATGCACCCTGTGAAGGACTCAGGACACAACACCTCCTGAAGGAATCATCACATAGCTGTATCCCACACACTGTCATTAGAATTAGGGTCTTTTCATCAGTATTATCATTCTTTCAGAAACACATCCCAAGCCACACAAAGTTCATGTCTAATGATTTAGAGGGTTGGCTTTTTTGGGGGGAGGTGGAATCAGACACGGAGATTGCACTGAAAGGTTGGGGGTACTGTCCTAAGAAATTTTGCTCAAGGTTAGAGCTCTACCGCTTTGAGCCACAGCTCAGAGTTTCGCAGACTTCCGGCCAGGGCGGGTTTTAAATCCACCAGTGTCAGATCTTAGCCTCCAAGTATATTGGATGACAGGGGTGAGCAAGCCAGCAACATCTGGTTCTGTGGAGCTGGGTTGCAGCAGTTTACCTCTGGATAAGTCAGGTTAGATGGCAGCTGTCAGCACCAGACTCAAGGCTTGCTCTGTGATGAGGTATTTGCAGTGCTATCCTTATATAGTTGCAGTCAGAACATTCCATCTTTTTTTGGTACCATTCCTGGGTCTTGAGTAAGAGACTAGACACAGTCTCTAAGCTTTCATGCTCAAAGCTAGTGCTCGGCTGCTTGAGCAACAGCACAACTTCTGGATTTCTGTGTGCACATGGTAGTGAGGAATCCAGGGCTTTGTACATACTAGGCGAGCACTCTACAACTGAGCCCCAGGAGTGACAAGTGTATAAACAGATAAATGTGTAGATTCGTAGATAAACAGACAGACAGACAGACAGACAGACAGACAGACAGACAGCAGACAGACAGACAGACAGATAGATAGATAGATAGATAGATAGATAGATAGATAGATAGATAGATAGATGTAGATGCATAAAACAAGAGAGAGATGTCTGCATACTATGAAATTGCATCTACCATATTTCTCACCATTATTGGCAATTAAATTATTCCTTCCTTTTCAAAGTATCATGATTGAATACATAATAAAGTACTAATTGAAAATTAGTCAATGTAGTATAATTGTTGTGTATAATTTTTATAATATAATCATGCACTACTAATTTAATTGTTACATTTATAGCATTCCATTTGTACGGATTTATATGGGAATGGGTTTCTTAGAATCTTGCCATTCATTAGAGGCAATCCGGGGATTCGACCTCCATACCTAAGTTGCCAGTTTTGGCTATGGCTTCCTTAATAGCCCGCCAAACATCAGCAATGCTAGGTTATATTCACTTTCTGGGCCTTGTCATTTGCATTCAGGAAGGTCACAATACAAAGGAAAATAAAAGTAAAACCACCTTCTTGAACTTCTCAGTTTTATGCTTGTACTTTTTATTTTTTCCCAGTCCCAAGAATTGAACTCGGGTCCTGGGATATAAGGGTGGGCTGTGGCAAAGATGCCAAGACCTGAGTGCAAGCCCTGTGATCGGCTAATAATAATAATAATAATAATAATAATAAGGCCCTGGTTTGGAATTTGCACCATTTTTCAGGAAGCCTTGTATTTGAACTCAGGGTCTGGATAACTCTGTGGCACTGTGGGTGAAGTGGAAAAGATCACCGTCCTTGAATACAAGAAATTCAGATCAGTTCCTAGGGCTTGAATTGAAGCCCCAGCTCTGGAAAAAGTAATATTAATATATAAGATATATTTACATACATAGGTATACTGCATATGTTGTTTATTACTCTTATATATTTAGTATTATTACATATACATGTTTCTTTTATTACATCATATCACATAGGATATATTTGCATATGGATTATACATCATATTGAGAGGACTTTCACAGAGAAGGAAAAAAAATGTGTCAACATTGGCTTCTGACTCCAGGAATAAATTTTTGGCCATGCTGGGATTTCAACTCATGGCCTACAATTGCCAATCCAAAAATGGGTCACAATCTTAGCACACCAGCTTCTGGCAAACTGAGCTGCCAGGAAGTTCTGAGTACCTGTGATCAATCCACAGGTGTTCCCAATAGTAAATACATGCATAGAGAAACAGGGAATGTGCGGATATTAAATTGTATATATATATATATATATATATATATGTATATATATATATATACATATATATATATATATACATATATATATATAAAATACCAATTATTAGTTATTAAATTATGCCTCCATGTAATACTTAGAAAAGCATTAATTAAAAATTAGTCAATATTCTTCCATTAGGGGAATCATACCATGGAGCTAGAATGGAAGATATAAATCCAATAATTTTTGTGTGCCATTCTAAAATAGAATCATGAATTAACTGAAAATTTATTTGTTACTTGTATAAATAACATTCCATTAGCATTCACATGAATAGGAATGAATTTGTCAGAATCTCCTTCCATTTGTGGGTGGCAGTCCTGGCATTCGAACTCCAGGCCTGGGTAGTTTACTTCGGATGCAAACCATTGGATTGACACCGTGAAGATTTCAGATTGTTACAATTACAAAAAAGAACAAGAAGAAACGAAACCCAGGAGCCAGGGGCTCTTGACTGTAATCCTAGCTCCTCAGGAGGCTGAGATGTAGAGAATACAAATTTGAATTTAGCCAAGGCAGGAAAGTCTGCGACACTCTTATTTCTAAGAGATCACAGGAAAGGAAAACATGAATAGGGCTGTGACCCAAGGGCAGAGCACTACACTTGAGCAAAAGGAGTTCAGGGACAGGGCCTTAGCTCATAGTACAAACACAGAACTGCCCCTTCCCCCAAAAGGAGGCAATAACTCCATGTTTCTGTGTATGGATGATGATGGATGGATGATGGATATTCAGCAGATTGTCCATGCCCCGCCCCCCAACCTGGGCAAGCAGGGAAAAACCCTCAGAGACTACTAAGTCTGAGCCAGCAGCATGAACAAAGCATTCTTCTCTGCCATTTATTAATTGAAGTCTTATATTCTGGCTGAGGTGTCCCATCGGGACACATAGCAGGCAGTCACTGCCTCCAAGGGGACCACAGTTCCTAGATTGTAGGAGTTGTCGAAGGTTCTGGCTCCATATTCTCTATCCCTCTGTAGGATGTGAGCCTAGACCTCTGGTGGCTGTCACTAATTAATCATTCCTCATTGCTAAGTCATAGGCTGGTCCCAAATCTTGGCAAAGATATGAAATAGTAAGCTATTTCTATGCCAAAAGAGGTATGCCAATAAATCCCACTCTCATAGAAATGGGATTTGGGCTGCGAATGTGGCTTAGTGGTATAGTGCTTACCTAGTATGCACTAAGTCCTGGGTTCGATTCCTCAGTACCACAGAAGGAGAAAAAGCTAAAAGTGGCAATGTGGCTTAATTGATAGAGTGCTAGCCTTGAGCAAATAAGCTCGGAACATGCAGAGAACCTGAGTTCAAGCCCCAAGACTGTCAAAAAAATGAGCCTGGTGAGACATATTTTTCTGGGACTCAGAGGAGGGCCGAGGATATAGGTAAGCAGTAGGGTCGAGGGCAGGTGCTGGTGGCTCACCCCTGTAAGCTACTCAGGAGGCTGAGATCTGAGGATCCCCATTGTAAGCAGGAAAGTCTATATGAGACACTGTTCTCCAATTCAAAACCTAAGAAGCCAGAAGTAGAGCAGTGGTTCAAGTAGTAGAAGGCTAAACTTGAGCACAAAAGTTCAGGGATAGGATAGCATCCAGGCCATGAATTCAAACCCCAGGACTGGTACTCACACACACACACACACACACACACACACACACACACACACACACACACACACACCATGATAGAGAATTCGCCAGTCAGCCTGCACAACTTCCATTTCTAGCAACTCAATATTTAAAAAGAGGGAGAAGGGAAGGAAGGACTTGCTCCAGGAGGTGATATAACCAGGGCTAAAATTCCACAAGACTTCTAAGATGTGGATACAGGACAGAGAGCCTCAGGAAGAAGTTACAGCATGGGCAAAGGTCCTGAGGTATGCTGTAGAACAGGTAGTATGGGTGGAATGAAGGTTCTGTGGCTAGAGAAAAGTCTGGCAGGACGTTCAATGCTGGGTCAACGTTTGTACTTGAGTCACAGGGCAGAGGGTGGGGTCCCAGAATTAGGCCCAGGGGGAAGATCAACTTGACTTTTCACCATGGACCCCAGCCATTTCCTGTGGCTGGAAGCCACAGCTCCTGACCCTTAGACCTCCTTTGCATGGAGGAGTCAGGGCAAATGCAGGGAAGGACCCTTGCTTAAAAAAGGTTCTAGCCCAATGCCAGCAGTGGCTCAACCCCTGTAAATCCTAGCTACTCAGGAAACTGAAATCAGAGATCATGGGTCAAGCCAGCTCAGGGGAGGAAAGTTAGTGAAACTCTTCTTGCTGATTAACTACCAAAAGCCAGAAGTGGAACTGTGGGTCAAGTGGTAGAGTGCTAACTTTGAGGGAAATAGTTGATACCAGAGCCCAGACTCTGAATTCAGGCCCCAATACTGGCACGAAAAAATAAAGAAAAGCTTTCAGGAGCTCCTAGTACACTGTGGTGAAAGGCCAGATCAGCGGGTCACTGGTGACTTATGACTGTCTTCCTAGTTCCTCAGGAGGCTGAGATGTGAGGATTGCGGTTCCAAGCCAGCCTGGGGAGGAAAGTCTTGGAGACTCTGACCTCCAAGGAACCTCCAGAAAACCAGAAGGGCTCTGTAGCTCAAGTGGTAAGCTGAAGAGCTGGGGGACAGCGTTCAGGCCTAGAGTTCAAGCCCCATGACCAACCCTTGGCCTGCTTGGACCTCGCTCTGTGGCTCTAGGCAGAGTACTTTCCAGTGGCCCCCTGAGGGTCTCCCAATGTCTAGGTGTCATACAAGTCTTGAGAGCAGTCTGTTTGGAGGCCATTGCCTACAGAACGGGCCACAGTACTAGAGAAGGGTCGAGTCTTGGGGCATGGAGAACATCACAATGGCATGTCATGGGTGCAATGTAGATCTGAGCAGTAGTAAATCGATGTCTCAGACCATGGTTCTGGGCCAGGAGGGGCAAGAGCTGCAACATGTCACACCAGGTAATACCCACTCTTGGCCTAGGGTGGAACAGATCTGCTCTGGCTTCAGCACTCAGAGTGAGCAAGAGTCAGCTTAGCCATGGTCACTTCCCCCAATTGAACTCTAGAGGATTATGGCAAGGGGCCGCAAGTCCCTCATCTGGCCACCAGAGAGCAGGAGTCTCTCTCCATAGGGATTGTCCCTGTGAGTTGTGTTACTCTTGCTTCCCTGGGGCCACCATCTTTCTTCAAAGACATCCTTCACAGGAAAGTCCTTGAGAGTCTTACCTACAATTAACCATCAAGTTAACCAAAAAGCAAGTGGGGCTGTGGCTCAAGTGGCAGAGCACTACCTTGAGCAAGAAAACTCAGGGATAGAGCCTAGGCCCTGAGTTCACACACACACACACACACACACACACACACACACACACACACACACACACACACACACACACACACACACCACATGCATGCAAAATCAGAAATTTTGACACTGCTATCTTTGGATATTCTCTACCTTTTCCCCACTAAGTCTGATGGCTGTTGGCCTAGGCGTTTGATGCATCCAACACTATCTGGCATCTTTAATTTTGGGGAACAGGATGGCTAGAAGGTCAGTCTTCCCCCATCCCAGCTCCTTGATTGGGTCATGGTCTACCCAAGCACCTTTTGGCTCCTTTTACAGACTTGCCAAGATGCCTTCAAAAGGCATCACATGCTGGGCACTGGTGGCTCATACCTGTCATCTGAGATACTCAGGAAGCTGAGATCTGGAGGATCATGGTGCCAAGACAGCCTGGGCAGGAAAGTGTGTGAAACTCTTATCCTCGATGCCAGACTTGAGAGAAAGAGCTCAGGGACAGCGCTCAGGGACAACAACAACAAGGAGAGGCATTGCATGTTGGCTTTGGGATTAGCATGGGCCAAATATAATTGGAATTTTCAAGTGCTCCAAGACAAAGCAGTACCTCCTTTAGTACCATGCTCCTCCATCTTTTCTCACACTCTGGCCTTGGCCCTGCTTTGGGTCAGCATGGCTTTGGCTTGATGGGAGGGCTCCAAGGAGGAAGATCCCAGAACAATTGCCCCAGCTCCTTTCCCCTGCTCACCCTGCTGCTTTTGCCCTTTGCCCTAGACCTTCTTTCTGGAATCTATGCATGAGGTCATCACCGCCACCATTGTGGTGAGTGGTGGGTCCAGCCTAACTCGGGGCAGTCAGAGGTGGAAGTCGGTCTGGGACTAGGAGCTTCTACCCTGTGTGTGGGCTAAGGACAAAGCTGACCTTTATTTCATCCTGAGCATTGAAGTGATAGGGAGACAGTGTAGACTCCACATTGAATCAGGTAATACTGGAGTCTAGAGGACCACTTGTGTAGGTTAGGCTGTGGGGCTCAGGGGACTATTCTTCTTGGTACTCCTCTCTCGGGACTCCCTCTCCCTCTCTCATCCCTAAATGGTAGAAGAGAAACTTCAACTAAGGGGGTCAAAGAGGGGGCAGGGGAGTATTTCTCTGTGAACCATACTTGTGTTTCATATTCATCCTAGTCTCTACTTCCTATTTATCTGAGGAATGGCCATATGTGTTTGGGAGGGGGGATAATCATCCTAGCTGAGAATGTGGCTCAGTGGTAGAGTGGTTGTCTAGCATGCCTGACAACCTGGGTTCAATTCCACACAGAAAAACCTGGAAGGGGAGGTGGGGCTCAACGGGTAGAATGTCAGCTTTGATCAAAAAGAGCTCAGAGAGTGTAGTCAGGCCCTGAGTTCAAGCCACAGGACTGGAAGAACAAATCTTTGTTGTAGGCGTTTCTTCCCCTTGAAAACAATTTATTGTTTGGGATAAGCATAACATGGGTCTCTTCCCTGGCCACCAATGGACCATTAGATGTCCCTTGAATTTGGGCTGCTTCCGCAAGATGTGAGAATGCAACAGCACCAGTCCCAATCACTAGCTTTAGCTTTAAAGGCTCAGACATTTGCAATGACTGAGGCTATTACCCAGGCGCTGGCAGCCCAGGGCCGAGGAACCCCAAGATCATCGGGGAGAGGGATTTGAAGGGTGTAGGGTGCAATTTCCCCCCCAGCCATTTGGCAGGGGGATTGTTGTAAGCAGTCCTTCTTAAAGTGTCTCTCTTGCAAGTCCCTCTCTCTGATGATCAACCTCAACAGGTGATCTGGACAGTGATCGGCGCTGACAATGCAGAAATCATCAATAGACCACAAGAGAAGCTGTACCTTTGACCTGGAGGCCTGACCTTCATTTTGATCACCACCCTTTGTCATTATGTATGGACCATCTAATATTTCTGTAGTAGCAACTCATTTTAATGTTACCTGCTCTAACTGTTCTTTTACTACTTGCTTATACAACCACCTTTTGTTATGCTTTCCTGTGAACTAGTCTAAAATCTGCTCCAGAACAACCCCCACCTCTGGACTCTGAAGTGGCAAAGACTGCTATCCCCCCTGAATAATGCTAAAGGGCTGCTAATGACATTGCTTGGCCTGGGAATGCTTTTGCTGATTGTTTTTCTATGCCTTACTTGCACTATACGTGCACTGCAAAACTGTTATGAGCTTAGCCAGCCTGTTACATAAGATCAAGCTCCAAGTGAATAAATTTACCCAGAGAGGAATCACAGCCAGAGATCGGTAAGAGGGGGTGTCAGTCTGGCCAACCTAAGACAGGCCTTCAGCTTCGCTCTGAAGTTCTTGATGACGGGTCAGGCACACAAGGTGATCCACCCAACCTAAGATAGGTGGGTTCGCTTCCTTAAACAAAGACAGGGGAGATGTTGGGAGCCATTTGGAGCTTAAAGTAAAGCTCAAAGTCATCTTGACCCCTGTGCTCGCTTAAAGGCACATACAAGGAACTGGCTTACTTAAAAGACACCAGGTGCCCAGGATTGCTCTGCTATGTCTGCAGTTTGTTTTAAATTTTCCTTGTTTTTCTGTACTATAGTAGAATGGCCTGAGTGTGGGGGCCCACGAGGATGCACCATGTTGCATGTGTGGAACTCCCAATACCCAGGCTGCTCCCAGGTCCTGAAGAGGATGACCTTATGAGATACTGACTTTTATATATGCCCAGGAATTAATTGCACTGCTTTGGACATTTCTAACTGTGGTGGGACTGACGTTTATTATTGTGCTAGGTGGGGATGTGAGGTAACTGGGATGGGCTCTTGGATCATGCACAAGGGCCCTCCCTATCCTTGTCTGGCGAATCTCACCACCCAGACTTGCCTCAAACCCCCTGCATGGCCAATGCTATCCTTACCAATGGAATCCTTTTTAAATAACCTTTACAGAGGAGGGAAAAAGATAACTAACTTGGAGATGGGTCTGCCATTAAAACAAAAAAGAGGTAATCTATAGAGCACGTGGGCAGCAAAGCTGGTGCTGATAGGGAGTTGAGTGGGCAGAGCCCGATTTGCTTTACAGTATGTAAGCAGACCGTGGAAGCTTAGGTGCATGATAGGGTGTGACCTTGACAGTGATTGGTTCCTCTTCCTCCCTTCCCATGCCACCCGCTCTTTTTTGCTTTAAAAACGGCTTGCTCTGTGTTAATAAACGAGTTTTCCTGCTTGAGTTGACTCCCTGCTGCATCTGATTGTCTCCTGGGATGAGGGAGGCTGGGGAACAGATGAGTGGCCGCACTTACCTTTCCTCGGACCCTGACCGTCTTTTGTGGGATGAATGAAGACCCAACAACATGGTAGATGGGATTCCAACACAGCTAGCCACATCTCCTACTCTATCCAAATAGGTATTTATTAGCATACTAGCTTCAGCTTATGAATGGATGAATATTGTGCCCCACCCCCACCCCGGTGCTCAATCTCAGGTCTCAGGAACACCCTAGCTCCTTACTTGCTCACAGGTTGGTATCCTCACCTAGAACCTTTTGCCAATTGGGCCTGCTAAGCTCTGAGCTCAAATCCCAATACTGCCAAAAGATGAATCCTAATGTGAGAAGCCCATCGGTCCACCTGTTTTCCTGTCCTGTGAAAGTCCTGGGTCTCAGGGAGGATGGAGAATTCTATATAGGAAACTCTATAACCATAGGAATAAGTTGTTATTTGCATCAGCACAGTTATGTCTGTCATCATACTTAATAAAACACAAATGCATCCATGACTAAGACACACAATAAAAAGAGTAACTACACTGAACTCAAGATGCATTCCATACATATATGTAAATGGAGATCCTATGTGTAAAATAGGTGGGTACATTATTTTTTCCAGTGCGGGGGCTTCAATTCAGGACCTGTGTCCTGGCCTGATATTGTAGTCTTCAAGGATGATGAGCTTCCCTTTCCCCCAGAGTGTTATAGATTTACCCAGACCTGAGTTGGAATCCCAGCTGTGGCAGAAAAATGGTGCGAGTTCTGAGCCAGGTTGCATTATTATTATTATTATTATTGCCAAGGAAAGGATTTGAACTCAGTTTGTGGTAACCCTGCCTCAGCTTCAATCACCTCAGGGTGGTGGGCTGCCATGGGCCCATAGCCGATCCTGGGATACTAGGCCCTGAAGTCTTGCAGGAAAACACACACACACACACACACACACACACACACACAAAGAGAGTAAGATAGAGAGAGAGAGGGAAAGGGAGAGAGAGAGAGGAAAGCGGCAGGATTGATTTTTACATTTTGTTCCTTTCCAAGGTGACCATCCTGGGTCTTAATGATATGCTTACAAAGAGTACTTCACCTTGCGTTGGTGAAGGATAGCAGGCTATCGGGGAAGCCATAGGCCCATGAATCAATGTAGGACCTGAGTTCCAGTCCTGGTCCTGATACCTACCAATATGTGGAATTCCCAAGACACTCGTTCTTACGTTTCGAAATACCGATGGGATGTGAGCAAACTCATGATTGAATGATAAGTTTCTGACTGCATCAATCAGTCTAGTCTAAAATTAGATGCAATGATCCTAGAATGCTGATTTATCTTAATGAATAGTCTATTCAGCATGAAAAGAATCCTATTCCTTCAATGGTGGCATAATAACTACCTAAGAGTTGGTAGGAACGTAGTTGATATACTTGAATCCTAGGCAGATGTCTCTGGCACTCTATACAAATATATATTTATTGGTATACTACCACCTGCCTATCCATGTATGGCTATTTTGTCCACCCTGTGGCTCGATCTCAGGGTCTGGGAACTGCCTGGCAGCTTCCTGGGCTAGAGGTTGCTGTGTTGACACACCCATTCATGAATTGGGTCTGCTAGTCCCTGAGTTCAAGTCCTAGCACTGCCAACAATTGGATCATGGAGTAAGAAGTGGAGTGTAACACCTGTTTTCATTTTTTCTGAGTGTCCTGGGTGTCAGACATGAAGAAGAACATGTCTACAAATATAGATATATGTGACAGGATGTCATCAATATAATAAATGGAATGTGTGTTATCACAGTCAATAAAATAAGTGGTAAATAAATGAATAAAACAGAAATACAATAAATAACCACAACAAACAGGATAAGGACTGAATATCTATAGGTAGGTACAAATCCTATCTTTTCAATGTGTATAATTAGTGTGTTTCCCAGGCCTGGGGCATGAATTCAGGCCTAGGGTGCAGGTTTGACTTTCTTGTCCTCAAGCATGGTGAGCTTCCCTTTCATCCACAATGCTACAGAGTTACTCAGACCCTAAGTTCAAATCCAAAGCCTGGCAGATAAAACGGCACCAATTTCAAGCCAGGGAGTTATTTTTGGCCAAGCAAGGTCTTGAAATCAGGTCATGGCAACTCTGCCTCAGCTTCCATCACCCTAGGCTGGGGTGCAGCCACTGGAACCACAGACGATCCTGGGATCCTAGACCTCCAGGCCTTGCAGGGGTGGGGGGAATGCACAGAAAATAAGTGGTGGGATGGCCTTTTTAGATTTTGCACCATGACCATCTGGGTCTGAATGACACAGCTCCAAAGGGTACTTCAACTTGCATTGCTGAAGGCTGGTGGGCTACTGGGCTATTGAGCCATAGTCCTGCAGGGCAATATAGGGCTAGAGTCAAATCCCAGTCATGTCACTTCTGGATGATGGGAGATCCTAAGAGACTCATTCCAATCTATAAGAATGACGATGGAATTTTATAAATATCACGGTTGAATGAGTTGCTCGTGAATGATACTCGTATAAAATTAGACATCATGGTTTCAGTCGGATGGTTGATTTTATATAATATGAAACATTAAAAGAATACTCTTTCTTACAGGGATTCAATGATTTCAGGACACCAATTTACTTAAGAGTTTAGTTATTTATTTTTTTATTGCGAAAATACTGTACAGAGGGGTGACAATTACATGGGCAAGATAATGAGTACATTTCTGATCAAGCATTGTAGCCTCCTCTTTTGTTTCCCCTTCCCATCCATTCCCATCTTTCCCCCGCCTCCTCACCCAATCCTCCCCACCGCACCTTCACCACCCCACTCCCGCACCAAAGTTGTAAAATTAGTTTTCAACATAACGACTTGTACATCTCATTGAGGATGAAAACAACAACATTAATTACATGGAGGAATAATAATACCCAAGAATTGGTAGGATAATGGATAGACATCTCTGGCACTCTATAAAGATATATATTTATTAGTGTACTACCATCTGAGTGTCAATCTGTTCTTATTTTGTCAACCGCTGGGGCTCTATCTCAGGCCCTGGAAACTTTCTGTCAGCTCAATTTGCCACAGGAGGGCATGCTGACACTGACCCATTCATGAATTTGGCCCTGTAGGCCATGAGTTCAGATGCCAGAACTCCCAAACAATGAATCGTGGAGTAAAAACCTGATGGTGACACATGTTTTGCTTTTCTGTGAAAGTCCTGGGTGTCATATATGAAGTAGGATACATATGCACACCCATATCCTATGTAATCAATGTAATCAATGTTCTATATGCTATTATAGACAATAAAATAAACAGTCAATACATGAACAAAACAAAAATAAAATGAATAAATATACTGAACTCAATATGTACATACATATGTCTGTAAATATAAATCATATATTTAAAATGTATATGAATAGGATTTTATCTAGCGCAGAGGATCGATTTCAGGCCTAAGGAACAGACTTGAATTTCTTGACTTCAAGGAGGCAAGTCTCCCCTTCCCACACAGTGCAACAGAGTTACCAAGACCATGAGTTCAAATCCTAGTCCTGGCAGAAAAATGGAATCTCTATGCTATATGACACCCAATTCTTAGGTATTTCATTCTTCCTCCATTTAATGAATGTGATTGTTTAAATGATTAATAAAGTATTAACCAAAATCGATCAGTGTCCTATAATATAATTGTGTATAATTTTATACTGGAATCATTCAAGAACTGCCCATTCAATCATGACATACATCACATTCCATTGGTATTCATATGGATAAAATGAGTTTCTTAGGATCTCCTGCCATTTGCAAATGGCAGGACCAGGATTCAAACTGTGGGCTCCAGCTCCCACCACTTAAACCTGAGGATAGGGAACTCACCGGTCTGTCTAAAACATCAGCAAGACCAATGATTAGCTAGGCACCACTGTCAGCAGTCCTCCTTGATACTTACAAGGCTGTGAAAAGAGGGTCATGTTCAAAGTCACCCTAGGCAGGAAAGTCCTTGAGACCACTGTCCAACTTAAGTGGCAACAAAGCCACAAGAAGAGACGTGTGTCTCACGCTAGCCTTGATCAAATGCAGCTCAAAGACTGTGCCCAGATCCTGAGTTCAAGGTCCGACATACAGACATACACAACAATTTGTGCAGCCATCCAAGTAAAGCAGGTCACCCTTTTGTCCCCAACTGAATTGGACAGAGTTCCCTGGGAAAGGGTCTGGTGAAGCCACTGTCATCTTTACTCCACCCATTTTGCCTGCATCACAGGATTCCGGCCACAACCCCATTCTTTCATGGTTCTTTCTGACCAATGGGATTCAAGAATGCTGGACACGCCCACATTCCGTGCTGCCCTGTAGCACCAGAATTCCCTCTGTTGGTTGACACCACTACCAGCCATTGAGGAAAGTAGAGGTGGCTGAGTGGTGAGCAAGAGATTCGAGGCAACTTTGGAGTAGGTTAGGATATTGACCTCTTAGTCACTGAGTGAGAGAAGGGAGGATTTCCCAGAGCCTGGGAATGTGGCCAGCCCATCTTTCCCATCACAGCTCTCAGATGTCTGAAACAAGATTCCATGAGAGAGCTTAGGACAAGAACTACTACAAGAACACCAGCATAAGAATACTCCCGTCAGATCTGCAACATTCAACAAAACAAAGAACATGAAAAAGGGAGGGAGGCTCAAGACAAACATCACCTTATAAATATGATAGAAACAATTGCATAAAAGGAAAAAAACACACAAAAAACATTTGAATACTTATCTTGGAGTTCATTCCACTAACATCAACTTATCAGAACTTTTCTGCTTGACTCAGACATATACTAGTTATTACAAATAAGGGAAAACATGGGACCTATGTTTCTTTAGGCCTGGTTTACTTCACTTAATATAATTTTTCCAAGTCTTTCCAATTCCTAACAAATGGGGTAATGTCATTCTTTCTGATAGAGGAATAGAATTCAATTGGGTATATATACCACATTGTCTTGATCCATTCATCTACTGAGGGGCATCTGGGTTGGTTCCATAACTTACCTATGGTACATAATGCTGCAATAAATATAGTCGTGCTGGTAGCTTTAGTTTGGTCTTGTTTGTGATCATTTGGGTAAATGCCCAAAAGTGGGATTGCCGGGTCATAAGGAAACTCTATGTGGAGTCTTTTGAGGAACCTCCATACTGCTTTTCAAAGTGGCTGAACAAGTTTACACTCCCACCAACAATGCAGTAAGGTCCCCTTCTGTCCGTATGCGCTCCAGCAGCTGTTGTTATTATAATTCTTGATTATAACCATTCTAACTGTAATAAGGTGGTACATCATTGTTGTTTTGATTTGCATTTCTTTTATGGCTAGAGAGCTTGAGCATTTTTTCATGTGTCAAGTGGCCATCCTTCTTTCCTCTTCAGAGAAGTTTCTCTTTAAGACTTTAGCACAGTTATTTATTGGGCAATTGTTTGAAGATTTGTTTTGGGGGAATTTAATTTTTTGGGTTCAAGGTATATTTTAGATATGAGACAATTGTCTGTTGTATGGCTAGTGAAAATCTTCTCGCAATTCGTGGACTTTCTATTAATCTTGCGAGCTATGTCCTTTGTCATGTAGAAGCTCTGCAATTTCATGCAATCCCATTTGTCCAACCTTTCTTTGATTTGTTCTGTTTCTGGGTTTCTATTAAGAAAATTTCAGCCTGTGCCAAGGAGACCTAATGTTTCTCCTACTCCATTATGTAATGTTTTCAGGGTGTCTGCTTTGACTCCAAGGTCTTTGATCCATTTGGAGTTCATTCTGGTGAAAGGTGATATATAAGGATCTAGCTTTAGTTTTCCACAAGTAGTTAACCAATTTTACCAGCACCATTTACTGAAGAGGTTGTCTTTCTTCCATTCTAATTTTTTTTAGCTCCCTTATGGAAGATTAGATGGCTACAGGTCTTTAGGTTCATTTCTGGGTTTTCAAGTCTATTCAATTGGTCCTGGGGTATGTTCTTGTGCCAGTACAAAGCTATTTTGATTACTATGGCTTTGTAGTAGAGTTTAAAATTTGGTATTGATATTCCTGCAGCACTGTTCTTTCTGTTAAAGATTGTTTTTGTTATTCGGCGTCTTTTATTGTTCTATAAGAATTTTTGGATTGAGTCTTCTATTTCCATGAAGAATGAGATTGGAATATTGATAGGTAACCCATTGAATTTGTAGATAGCCTTGGGAAGTTTTGCCATTTTCACGATGCTGATTTTTCCAATCCAGGAGCATGGGAGTTTTTCCCATTTTCTAAGTTCTGTTTTGATTTCCTTTTTCAAGTATTTAAAGTTTTCATCATAGAGGTCCTTCACTTCTTTGGTTAAGATAATTCTTAGATATTTTATTTTTTGTGGAGCTATTACGAATGGAGTTGCTTTCCTGATTTCAGCCACACTTTTCTCATTGTTGGCATACAGCAAAGCCATTGATTTTGGGGGTTTAATTTTATACCCTGCTATTTGCCAAAGTTTTGAATCACCTTGAAGAATTTCGGAGCAGAGTCCACAGGATTCTTTAAATTCAAGATCATGTCATCTGCAAAGAGGGAAAGATTTACTTCCTCTTTCCCTATTTGGAACCCCTTGATGTTCACACCTGTTATTATTGCTGTAGTTAGGCATTCCAATACTAGATTGAAGAGCAATGGAGTGAGTGGGCATCCTTGTCTCGTTCCTGAGTTTAGAGGACATGGCTTTAATTTTTCAACATTGAGCATAATACTGGCTTGAGGTTTTAATATACAGCCTTTATTGTATTGAGGAAGGTTCCCTGGATTCCTAGTCTTTGCGGAACCTTCATCCTAAAGGGGTGTTGGATCTTGTCAAATGTTTTCTCTACATCTACTGAGATAACCATGTGTTTCTTATTCTTGCTCCTGTTGATGTGAAGAATTATGTTATTTGATTTGCGTATATTGAACCAGCATTGCATCCCTGAAATGAATCCTGTTAGATTGTGGCGTATGATTTTTTTTGATGAATTGTTGAAGTCGATAGGCCAAAATTTTTTTGAGAAGTTTTGCATCAATGTTCATCAAATAAATGGGTCTATAATTCTCTTTCTTTGATGAGTCCCTGCCTGATTTTGGGATGAGGGTTATTATAGCTTCATAGGATGAATTTGGTAGTGAATTTTCTCTTTCAATTCTATGAAAAATTTGAAGGAGCATTGGTGTGATTTCGGCTTTGAAGGCCTTGTAGAACTCTGCTGTAAAACCATCTGCTCCTGGGCTTTTCTTAGCTGGGAGTTTTCTTATTGCTGTTTCTATTTCAACGCTTGATATGTGCTTGTTAAGATATTTTAACTCGTCTTGATTTAGTTTTGGCATGTCGATATTTGCTAGGAAAAGGTCCATTTCTGCCAAGTTATCAAACATATTAACATAAAGGTTTGAGAAGTATGCCCTTATAATGTTCTGACTTTTGTTTGTTTCTGTGGTGATATTGCCATTCTCATCTCTGAGTTCATTTAGTTGGGTGTGTTGTCTTCTTTTTCTGATAAGATTTGCTGGGGGGGTCTGTCTATTTTGTTGATTTTTTCGAAGAATCTACTCTTTGTTTTGTTGATTCCTTCTATTTTTTTATTCTAATTCATTTAATTTTAATTATTTCTTTCCATCTACTAGATTGTGGTTTATCTTGCTGCTCTTTCAAGGAGGCTCAGCTGTCTCATTAAATTTTTAGTTTCAGATCTATCGAATTTGTTGATGGAAGAACTCAAAAGATATAAACTTGCCTCTGAGTACTGCCTTTGCTGTGTTCTCTTCTTTTTCTGATAAAATTTGCTGGGGGGTCTGTCTATTTTGTTATTTTTTTCGAAGAACCAACTCTGTTTTGTTGATTCTTTCTATTTTTTTATTGTAATTCATTTAATTCTGATTTAATTTTAATTATTTCCTTCCATCTACTGTATTGGGGTTTATCTTGCTATTTTTCAAGGAGGCTCAGCTGTCTCATTAAATTGTTAGTTTCAGATCTATCCAATTTGTTGATGTAAGAACTCAAAGATATAAACTTACCTCTGAGTACTGCCTTTGCTGTGTCCCAGAGGAGCTAGTATTTTGTGTGCTCATTTTTGTTGAATACCTTGAACACATGAATTTTGTTTCTAATCTCTTCGATGACCAACTAGTGGTTCAACAGTGTGTTGTTCAGCCTCCATATGTTACAGGACTTTCTTTGGTGGCTTTTGGTGTTGAGTTCTGATTTTTTTCCCTTGTGATCTGAGAGAATGCAAGGTTTTACTTCAGTGTTCCTGAATTTGGAAAAGTTTGCTTTGTGACCTAAAATGTAGTCTATTTTGGAAAATGTTCCATGTGCTACTGAGAAAAACATGTATTCTGATGCTGCTGGGTGAAATATTCGGTAGGTGTCTGTTAAATCTTGTTGATCTCTGCAGTTGTTTATATCTGTGGTCTTTCTGTTGAGTTTTTGCCAAGTTGATCTATCTAGTGGGTATAGTGGTGTATTAAAGCCCCCAACAATTAATGTATTTGGATCTATATGAGATTTGAGAGAAAGTAGTGTTTCTTGGATAAATTTGGATGCTCCATTGTTTCGCGAATAGAGATTCAGAATTGTAATAACCTCCTGAAGTAGAGATCCCTTAATTAGTATTGAGAAACCTTCTTTATCTCTTCTAACTAATTTTAATTTGAAGTCTATTTTATCTGATATTAGTACTGCAACTTCTGCCTGTTTATGGGGGCCGTTTGCTTGATAGATTTTGTTCCAGCTTTTCACATTCAAAATGTGTTGTTTTTATGGACAAGGTGGGATTCCTGAAGGGAATAGGTAGAAGGATGTTCCTTTTTAATCCAACTAGACAGTCTATGTCGCTTAATTGGAGAGTTAACCCCATTAATGTTAAGAGATAGGACTTAGAGGTATTTGGGAGTTCCTGCAATTTTATTCACTTTCTTTGGGGCTGCCACAACTGGGTTCTTCCTATGGTTCTTGGATTCTCAGTTTGGGTGTGGTTTTTTGGTGTTTATTGTGGTCTTGTAGGTTTTCTATGTGTAGGACATCTTTAGGTATCTTTGTAGAGCTGGTTTGGTGGAGATATATTGTTTCAATTTTTCTTTGCTATGGAAGTTTTTTATTTTACCTTCGGTTATGAAGTAGAGTTTATCTGGGTACAGTATTTTTGGTTGGTAGTTGCTTGTCTTTAGGGCATGGCATACATCATTCCAGGCTTTTCTTGCTTTAATTGTCTCTTCTGAGAAATCTGAGGTGATTCTAATTGGTTTCCCTTTATAGGTTATTGATCTTTTCTCCTTGACAGCTTAAAGATTTTTTTCTTGTTCTGATTTGATCCTGTGAGGATAATAATTTGACAGTAGGATGTCCTGTTCTGGTCTGGTCTATTTTTAGTTCTAAAAGCTTCTTGTATTTGAATAGCACTGTCTTTTTGCATGTTTGGGAAGTTCTCTGCTAGGATCTTGTTAAACAAATTTCCTAGACCATTAACTTCCGTCTCCAGGTGTTCCTCTACACCCATTATCCTCAGATTAGGCCTTCTGATGGTGTTTTCCAAATAGAATTGAATAGATATATCATATTTCTTGGATTTGTCTTGGATGGTTTTATGTTCTTTTTCTATAATATCTAGGCTGTATTCAATCCCTGAGATTTGATCTTCTGCATGGTCTAACCTACTGTCAAGTCTTTCTACTTTGTTTTTTATTTCTAATTGGTCGACTTTGATGACTTCAAATTCTTTGTTGGAACTTTGTTCTAGATCTTGTAAGAACTTCTTTACTTCCTTAATTTGGTGTTCAGTGTTTATTCTCAAATCACTTAGTTGATTGGTTATGGTTTCCTAGGACTCCCATTCCTTCTGTTGTTCTCCACTGAGCATTCCCTTTGCTGTCTCCCTGATTTCTTTCAGCTCTCTGTTTCTGTATTCCATGAATGCCTCCATTGATTTCTGTCCTTTATCATCCCAATCTCTCAGTTCCTGTGTTTCTCTTTGATTAGCATCCCCACGTTTACACATTTCCTGAATTTCTCTTTGAGTGTTCTCAGCCTGTTCATGACATTCCTGACTTTCTCTTTGTCTATTCTCAGCCAGCTCACGTAATTGCTATCTATCTGTTTGACTGACCTCAACCTGCTCACACAATTCCTGTCTATCTCTTTGACTGATCTGAACCTGCTCACACAATTCCTTTATTTCTCTTTGAGTGTTCTCAATCTGCTCACGAAATTCCTGTATCAATCTTTAAGTAGCTTCCTCAAGCTAATGAGTCTCCTGTATTGATCTTTGGTTTGCCTCCTCTCTCTCCCTATCATGCTCACACTGAGATTTTTGCAGGTTTTAAATCTTTTCATTTACCCTGTTTACCTGTAGCGTTTGTAGAGCTTTATGGGAACTCTCCTCTGCTTTATTCATTATCTCTTCTCTCCTCTGATTGTCACGAATGGGAGTTGAGAACCCCGGGCTTGCCATTTTTCTTGTGTTTTTCTGGCTTGTTCTGCGCATTTGGGATGAGAATAACACCAGTTTTGTGCTAGAACACTATTTTAAGGTAAGCATCAACCAAAGTCCGTAGTTGCACAGTCAAAATTCTGCAGATACAATCTGGTTCAAGAGATACAATCTATTGAACATCAAACAACTATGTCTTAATGGCCTAAGAACAGCAAAGGAGAATTTGGCAACCAGAAATTATTAGGTTTAGGGAAAATGTGGGGAACAATAGAATTAGAGGAATGTGGGAAGGTGAGGGAGAGCGGAATTAACCATGTCCTCATCTCAAAGAGGGAAATTGATTGGACAGAATGATAGCAGCGAGAGAAAAAAGACTGAGAAAAAAAGAAGAAAGAAAAAAAGACACAAGAAAAAATGGAAAAACAAAAATTTAATATTAAAAAATGGAACCCTTAAAAACTGCAAGTTTGAAGAAGTAGTATTCAGAGAAGAATGGGTATGGGATGAAAGGAAGGGAGGCATAGAAAGGAGACATGAAAAACTAGAAAAATAAAATGTTTTAAAATATATGGGTATAAAGAGGTAATACTGCTATTAAAGAATTTAACTCTAAGAAGTTTTGAATTGAGTAATAAATTTCTGAATTAAGTGTGTACACAATGGAGAATAAGATCTAATAATCGACGACGGGTATATTTGATGTTGAGCAGAACAGCAATTAAGTCATCCAGAAAAGAATGAAAGAGAAGAAGTGAAAAGAATGAGAAAAGAAAGAAAGAAAGAAAGAACAAAAACAAGCAAGAAAGAAAGAAAGAAAGGAAGAAAGAAAGAAGAGGATCAAAAAGTTCAGTAGAGATTAAAAAATAAGCACACACACATATTCACCTAAAATAAAAATTATATGAGAAAGAAAACAATAAACAATAAAAACAAAAATTTAAAAAATAATAAAAATAAGGTACAAAAACAAAAAGAAAGTTCTTTGATTTTTTTTTTTTTGTCAGCTGGGAGATGGGAAGATTCTGTATTTCCCTTGTGTCTATAACCAGCCTCTTGGTGGAGTCCCTGGTCTGCTTGTGATTTTTGCTTTTCCTGTGGCTTGATTGGTTACTTAAGGCAGTTTGTTTGGGAAAGCCGAAAAATGCTCTGCTTTACCCAGGATTTTGTGATCGTCCTCTCAGGCTAGTTCAGTGGGAGAGGGATCTGTTTTGAGTATCGGAAAAGAGGGAGATGTCTGTTTTCTCTTGTTTGGAGATGCTTTGATGAGGCTAGGTTCTGGGTTGGGCTGAGGCCTTTCAGCAAACAGTAGCTTTTTCCTGAGGGGCTAGTTTTTGAGACACTCTCTGAGCACAGCCTGGAGCCTTTCTCAGAGTTTATGTTTACTGAATTTCAATTGACTGTCTAGGCTGCTGTAGGGAGGGGCAGCCTCTGGCTCTGTTTACCCAGTGAAGAAAGCCACTCCCAGGGGGCAGATTTCCACTGCCTGGGGTGGGTGACTTTTTCATGGGTGGAATTGAACCTGGCTGATCTGGGCAGGTTCCTGTGACCTGCCAAATAGCTGTCTTGTTTTCTCCCAAAGCCTGAATTGGAACTGGCAGTTCAGCCAATCCTTTGTCAGTATCAAAGATGGAGATCTCCAGTAGTGGGGTGGGGGATGAATGCCTTCCCTCCTCTGATCCCTGAGAAGGAGTGAGGATGACAGGCTTCTACTCTTGCCCCCAGAGTCTTGGTTCCTGGGTCGTCTCTGGTCTGCGATCTGCAGTGTGAAGATATCTGCTCCTTGTCAGTTCTTGCTGGTGTTGAGTAGAAACAGCTTGCCCGCTGCATCTGGTGCCTTTTTCCCAGACCCTCTGTGTTGCAGGTATGATGGCTACGGGCGCCACCGCTGCTGCCGCTGCCACAGTTCCTGGCAAGTGCTCATATCTGTCTCTTTGCCTTGATTTTCCTTCTCTGGCCAAACTCTCTGTCCTGTGATGGAACACTTGATGTAATGCTCTGGCCTAGTACTGTTCACTGGAACACTAAAACTGCTTTTTATGCTAGAGCTTGTTTAGCCTCCAGCTCCTCTTCCGCCATCTTCCTGACCTTATCTTGAGGCTTATTTTATATTCTTGACATTTTTTTCTATACTTGTAGTTAATTTTCCATGACAGGCTAAGTGTATTATATTGGATATATGAAAGTAAACTGAATGCTTATTCCATTAATCCTTTGCCACTTGTCTAATACCAATATAAAATATCCATGTGTTTGAAGTAATGAAAATAACAACAGATATAAGCAAGATAAATCAATCTGTTGTAGACAAGTATTTTCACCTTTATTTTGAAAGTTGGTCCTTTTTTACACTACAGAATATTCTTGAGAAAATGTGCTCCAGGCTCCACAACTGAATAATATTATGGTTTGATCTATCATAAGAGATGGAAGGAAGGGGAACCTTCCTTCCAAAAGTTTGATCCTAGGAATTTGATGTGCTTTATGGTGCCTACTTGGAAATGAACAATTTTCACAGTCAACCTTGGAAAGCCATCTTGATAGAAAACTTCTGTAAGTGGTTACAAAGCATTATTGATGGCTTTGCAAGGATGCCTGATTCCCTCATTGTGGGAATATTAAAACAGGAATTTAGTAAGCTGTTCTTTGTATCTTTAGAAAAACCCATTGACTGTAGGCCAGGGGATCACAGAGGCCAAGAGAAACTACTACCTTGAATAGTAATCCTAGACCTCTAAACAACACACACACACACATAAACACACACACACACACACACACACACTAACAAACACACAAAAAACACTCCAGTAAGCACAGCCAGGCAAGGTTGCCATCACAGCCTAAATGAAGTCAGGCAAAAAACAGAAGCTGAGAGTCATTTAGCTGATAACTAAAATATTTTTTATGAGGCAAACTCAAATGAGACTCCAGAGAGAGAGTCAGAAAAACTGATCAGAGACACTAAAATTGGTCACACAAAGATTGGAAAGTAGAATTCCTTGTAGAACAAATAAATCATAGAAAGCCTTTGCATGTGAGAACAAGACAGCCGACCAAATTCCAGAAATGCACATTTTCTTAGAAGTCAGCTTAATCAATTATCAATGCAAATCTTTGAATTCTTAAATATTTGAACATATGTGGGAGAAGGCTGAAGAGAAAGAAAATGTCATCATTCTCTTAGGAGGTCCAATATCACATTAGGAAGTAATCCAGCACAGACTTGTAATAAAAAGAAAACACAATAATTCCAAATGAGGGTTTTATTTATTTTGATGTAAAAGTTCTTAAATTAGGTGCTAGCAATTACCATACAATTGATCCAGTCCCCCAGCTGAGTTGATATTGACTGCAGTATTCCCACACGAAGGAAAAGAGAAAATTTACAAATGTCTGATGAAATGCGTTAAAGGTGAAGTGTTCTAATAGTAATATCTGAGGTTTAGACACAGGTGAAAAGGGCAGGGCGATTTTCTTTTCTAAAAATCCCTCATTTTTTCCTGGTGCCAGTGGCTCACAGCTGTAATCCTAGCTACTCAGGAAGCTGAGATCTGAGGACTTCAATTCAAAGACAGCCTGGGCAAGAAAGTCCATGAGACTCTTATTTCTATTTAACCCCCAGAAAACCAGAAGAGGCACTGTCTCTCAAGAGGTAGAGCACTCACCTTGAGTTGAAGAGCTCAGGGACAGTGCCCAAGTCCAGACTTCAAGCACCTCGAACAACAACAACAAATCACCATTTCATGGACTGCCCACATCTTCTCCTAACATTCAACGAAGAGCCATTTTATCACCTACTACCTTTAAGTCCTAAACTAGCTCCTGGAAATAGATTGATTTGGTATCTCAGATCAAACGGTTCATATTTGCAGAAACAAATACCAGCAGTGGTAAATTTTTTCCAGTCCTTCAATTCTGGGCCTGGGCCCTGAACGTGGATATACTGATAGCTTTCATGTGAGACTGTTTGGTATTGATTGGATTACTGCCCATGTGAGAAATTACTGGGTCTTAAAGGAGATATAGGTTTAGTCTTTTCAGGAAACTCCATACTGCATTCCACAATAGTTGAACCACTTTAATTTCCCACCAACAGTGTAATAGAGTTCCCAATTGGCCAGCATTTGCTATTGTTAGTTTTCTTGGTAATGGCCATATTAACTGGGACGAGGTTTATTTATAGATTTGTATGCACCTTCTAGTTTCAATAAATGAATGAATCCCTGAAACCTATATTACTCTGTGTCTGCATTCCTTTCTTTTTTCTCTTAATATAATTTTCCCAAACCTTTCATTTTCCTTACCACTGGTGAAAAGTCATCTTTCTGATAGGTGAATATAATCCCATTGTGTGTGTGTGTGTGTGTGTGTGTGTGTGTGTGTGTGTGTGTGTGTGTGTGTGTGTGTGTGTAAGATGACTATAGGCCCTTGAATTCATTTCTAAGCATTCTGCATCATCTGTAATTTTGTAATTCCATATTAAAGTTGGACTGCTTTCTCTACTGCACTGAAGAATTTTGTTGGGATTTTGATGAGTATTGCACTGCCAATTGTTTGGGGGAAGTATTGCAATTTTAAAAATGTTAATTCTTCTAACAAGGAACATTGAAAGACATTCTATTTCCTTGAATCTCCTTCAATTTCCCTTTTTATATTTTTAAAGTTTTCACATATAGGTCCTTCACAATTTTAGTTAAATTAATTAATTCCTAGTTTTGTTGTTTTGTTTTGTTTAGATTTGATTTGTTTCTGAGGCTAATACATATGAGTTTGTATTTTGGATTTCAGCGTGGATCTTCCCATTGTTGGTAACAGAAAAACTACTGATTCTTGTGGTTTTTATACACTGCTACATTGCTGAAGCCTAGCATCACCTGTACTAACTTGAGAGAGGAAGCCACAGGGTCTTTAAATACAGGGTCATTTCATCTGTAAAAAGGGATAGTTTTACTTCTTCCATATTTGGATCTGCTTTATGTTTTTCTCTTGTCTATTGTTCTTGCAAGAAATTTGACTACCATATTGAAGAGTAGTAGAGAGAGTGGACATTCTTGTCTCATTCCTGATGTTAATGTCTTCAGGTTTCCACCGTGAGGTAAATGTTAATTACCTGTGTCATATATATACTCAGTATTATATTGAGGAATGTTTCATGCATTCCTAGCTTCTCAGACCTTTTAATCATAAAGCGGTATTGGAGCTTGTTAAAAGCTATTTCCACATCCCTATAGACGATCATGTGTTTCTTGTCCCCGCTTCTGCTGATAGCTTGTATTATGTTTATTCACAAGAATATTAAATCCACTTTTATCCAAGTTGAATCCTATTTGATCATACCATATGATTTTTTTGTTAGTTGCTGAAATTGGTTAGTGAGAATTTTATTAAGAAGTTCTGCATTAATGCTTATCAACGAGTTGAGTTCATAGTTCTCTTTCTTTGTGAGTCTTTATGTGATTTGAGGAGGAGTCTAATTCTAGCTTCATAGAATGTGTTTGATAATGTGTCTCTCATAGATACTAGATGCATGCATCTTGTTTTTTGATACTACTATCTAATCTATGTCTTCTATTTACAAATTTAAGTCCATTGATATTGAGAGTTCAGACAGAAATATCTGATAAGTCCTGTTATGTTATACACCTGTTGTTAGGAGCTGTGCCTCGTCTACTCTTAACATATTTACCTTGTTCTTTAGTAGGGAGCATATTATATAACCAGTTCCTCTTCTTCTTGATCTTCTGTATGTAGGATATATTTGATTATATTCTATCCTGATAATTTGATGGACATTCGTTGTGTCAAGTTTTCTTTGTCATGAAATATGTTTATATATCCTTTAAATGTAAAGGAGAGTTTGGCTTGGGACTATATTCATGGTTGGTAGTTGTTTACCTTTAATGTTTGTCATATAAATTGCCAGGCTTTCCTTTTTACCATATCAGCTATGAAATCTGTATTTATTCTGACTGTATATCCTTTATAAATAATCAATCTTTTCTCTATGGCATCTTTAAGAATCCTTTCCTCGATCTTTAATAATCCTCTAATGGATTATGATGTCATGGTGGATTGTTCAGTTCTAGAATTCTGTTTGGTTTCTACAGGCTTCTCTTTTCTGAATGAGCCTATCTCGCTGGATGTTTGAAATGTTCTCTGCTAGAATTCTGCAATATTCTTCCCATCCATTTAGTTTCTTGCTCATCTCCTCCTTGATACCTATCTCCCCGAAATATGATCCTTTAACTGAGTTTTGAAGTTCTGGCAAGATCATTTCTTATTTCTTGGATTTGTTCTAAATGATTATTTCCTCTTTCCTATTATATCTATTCTGTCTTTGACCCTGAGATTATCTTCTATGTCATCAATTTGCTGTGGAGACTTTCTACTTTGTTTTTGATTTCCCTGTCTTCTAATTGGT
The DNA here is from genome assembly GCF_019054845.1 of Dipodomys spectabilis. NCBI lineage: Eukaryota > Metazoa > Chordata > Mammalia > Rodentia > Heteromyidae > Dipodomys > Dipodomys spectabilis. Next base: position 1,294,358 of record NW_024870866.1, read on the forward strand.
CATTTTTTTAGGGATTCTGTCTCTTTATTAAAGCTTTGTTTTAGGTCTTGTATGGGCTTTCTGTACATTTTTTCTTTGGTTGGGGGAGATGTAAGGCTTGTTTTCTTGGCTGTGTCTTCTCTCATATCTTTTAGCTAGGCATCCTTTTTTTTTTTGGACTCCCTTGCCTTCTCAGAATTTATTTCTTTCTGTTTGAAGTCTCCATGAATTATTTTGCTAATGACTGGTTGGTCTCATCTTGTTCACAATTTCCTTGTAGAAGTTTTCTATCTTTCCATTAATTACATTTTTCTGCAGTATCTGTAATACATTTTGATAACTATTTTCTACATCCTTGATTGTCTGTTCTAATGCCTGGTTATTTACTGTGTGAATTATACTACTTTGACATCACTTTTCTTGTATTTTTCTTATTTTTTCTGTCCATTTGGATGGTTTCTTTTGGGGGATCTATGATATTAATAGGTGACTATCTATGTTCTTGGTTGATTTTCAGGGTCTTGGTTTGGTTGCCTCTTGTGATTTGTTTTTCTGGAATTGCATTTTTGTCGAGTCCATTAAGGAATAGAAATCAGTTGTGTTGAGATGTTGTGATGCTAATATTTGTGGTTCCAGTGACCATATGGACTGTTCAGTGGTATGGTGAATTGTCTATGTGTATGGATGTGGCTCTCTCTGGTGTATACTTCTGTTCCTGCTTTTTTCCATGTTGCCCTTTTATTTCCACACTGCACATGTGGTTTTGAATGTGCTGCCCAATGTGTTACTGGCTGGCACCTTTTCATAGATTTCTGTTTTTTTGTGAAGACAGAATAAAATCTTCTTATGAAATGTATGTCTATAATTATGTCTATATTTATAGCTGCATATCTATAATTATAGCTGATTTGATGTGACCCTCTAGATGTGGAGTACCTGCTAGGACTCTAAATCTCTGTTTCATTAGAGATTGCTAGGATAATTTTCTGTTGTTATTCTGTCATTGTTTTTCCTCTTCCTCAGATTTATTGTTTATATTTTGGATTTTTTCACATAATTTAGGATTTGTGATTGTTGTATCAGGTTATTTTGTTTTCCTGCTTAGACTACTTTGAAATAGTGATTTCAGCCTTGTAAGAAGAAACAGAAAAAGACAGAAATGTATGTAATTAAATAGAGAGGAAGAGAAGACATTTAAACCTATTTACTACAAGTAAATTAATATTAAGCAAAGCTATTGAAAATAATTACTTATTTACTCTTCAGAGGATGAGTATAGTACTCTTGGATTTCTTGGAGGAAAAGACTTTAGACTCATTACAATCGATGACTTACATTGAAATTACTGGCTAAACGTTCTTCTTCAGAAAGAGAAAAGCTCCATTACTTCCATATTAGTATTATAAAATCATAAAAGCTGCATGTCGAATTGTTTTCCCTTTGCTATTTTCAATTCCATTCTTCATCCATTATGTATCTAGGGTTTTGAATGACTAATTCCTTAAATACCTATATTGCTTATATTGTGTTGTAAATCTCAGTAATATAAATATGAATTTATCTGTGAGTCACATCTTGAGCTACATTCATACGAAATTTATGCAGTCTCAAGCAAGAAACCTGACTTTTTTACTCTATTCTACATTTTAATCAATAAATCCATTCTCTTTAGATATGCCTTCTCAGCTTTTAAATTGCTCCAGTAAACATCATGTGTTTCTACTACTTTGACTGAAGTAAATATAAAGTTTGGAACATGAAGACAACTCCCCTATTATCACTTTAAAGTAAACCCTTGGGGATTATTTTATATATAAAAATAAAAAAGTGCAATGTAATGTTTATGCATGAGTAATATAATGGTTAAGTCAATTAGGCACAAGAACTACCATAGCAATTCTCAATTAACTTAAAGGCATCAAAATATTGTTTTCATGAATATCACTAATTTTAAAAAATGACTAGTCAATACAAAGTTTATATTATATTTGAAGTTTACAAAATGAAAATTACACTCAGATTTGCTGTCAATATCCTGTTTCCAGGAATACATTTATTCAGAAAAAGGGGAAAAAAATAAGGGTTTGTCACATAGAATGAAAAATGTAGAAGCAGACTGTCTTTCCGTAAGATGTTAAGTACCAAAAAATCGTGTGACTTATTCAAAGATATTATACATACTCATAAGAGAATTTGTGATCAGAAGTGATAGGTAAGCAAAGTAACTGAAAAACTGTATGCTTAAATTGAGCTTTCAATATAGGATGACAGGTTTTCAATAAATGAGCCTATTATTCTGTATCTATAACACACCTACAGCATTCTACATTTTCCCACATACTCCCATTCACTTAGGTTAGTTCCTGATCGATATTCTTCTATTTCATGATTTCAATTCCTTCTAAAATAAAAAGGTGGGCGTTTTTTTGTCTCTAGATGCAATACATTCTAGTATCTTGGAACAGTAGTATGAATTCATGGAGTTTGACTTGAATGTCAAGTTTGAAGATATTGTATTCAGGGTACTCTTAATTGGTCTGAAGTATATAAAGATACACAGTATACTAAGAACAAGGCACTTGAATTCAGGGAAACATACAGGTCCAGGCAAGATCCTGAAGCAAAGAAAAGCAAGGGAGCACAAACATCAATCAACTATACTTACAAATGAATGGAACTGATCTCTGATGTGTCTGAGTGGCAGCTCTATGTGTTTGTGTGTGTGTGTGTGTGTGTGTGTGTGTGTGTGTGTTTGTGTGTGTGTGTGTGTGTGTGTGTGTGTCAGTAGAGAGAGAGAAAGAGAGACAGACAGAGATAGAATTTAGTGTGGCTCCCATATTTACAGTACATAGAGCATTACCTGTTAGGGAGGAGGTGCTCATATCAGAGCTATGATACTACTGTCATCACTTTACTGCAAAAAAACTCTTGCTTAATCTCTAATTAAATTGGGAAAATAAACTAACATCTTACACGATTGTTTTGACAATTAATTAGTATACTGAAGGCCAAAGGGAGGAATTGGAGATCAATATAATATTTTTCCTCTCTTCTAAATATTACACTGAAATAGATGTAATTTCAGGAGTCTCCTGCCATGTACTTCTTGTTGAATTACTAATATGCTTAATAATATGAAACATGTCTTAGAGAATTAGATCAGCCAGCAAGCCCAAAGAATTTGTGATAAGATTGAGCTTTTGAGCAGGGTTGCCACAACTTTTAGGAATGTAATTCCTTCATATGAACTTCAAATTTTGTGGTTTTCCCTGTGTGATTAAATGGCAAGAAAGTACTGTAGAAACAAGAATTCTTGTTCAGCCAAGTAGAAAGTGCTCATGTTCCCATCCTCAAGTTGCAAATTTCCATTCCCTATAGACTCTCTGTTAGAGTGCTTCCATTTAATACATTTCAGCACTTCATCCTTCCCTGTGGGAGACAAGAAAAAAGATAATTTTGTTTGAGTATTAAATTATGTAAGTTAGCATGTACAGGCATGATTTGTATAATTACAGAAGTTTGTAATAAATATAAGTAGGGGAGAGTTCCGGGAAGATGGCGGAGGAGAAGCTGGAATCTGAACAAGCTCTTGCATAGAAAACAGTTTCAGAGTTCCAGTGAACAGTCCCAAGCCAGAGAATCACACCAAGTGTGCCATCACAGGACAGAGAGTTAGTCAAGAGAGGGGAAGCCAAGCAGACACATCTGAGCAGCTGCCGCTGCGGCGGAGGCAGGGTCGCAGCGGCGACCACCGCCGCGGAGGCATACCTGAGACGCAGTCCGGGACGAAGGAGCCAGACGCAGCGGACGAGCGGATTCTATTCAACACCAGCAAGAACCGACAAGGAACGGACAACTTCATCCTGCACTTTGCAGACCAGAGACGACCCAGGATCCAAGACTCGACGTGAGTAGAAGCCCCATTTCCTCACTCCTCTGGGAGCAGAGGAGGGAAGGCCACCCCTCCCCCCCCCAGCACCGGTGATCTCCATCTTGGATACCGACAAAGCTCGGAGGAGCGGCTAGCTCCAGCTCAGGCCTTGGAATAAAACTAGTCATTTAGCAGGTCACAAGAACTTAACGGCGAAGTGACCTCACAGACTCAGTTCCATCCAGGGAAAAGTCACCCAGCTCAGGCGCCAGCCATTGGAGTGGCTCTCCTCACCGGGTAACCAGAGCCAGAGGCTGCCCCTCCCTCTAGCAGCCACCACAATCAATTGAAAAACAGAAACCCTGAGAATGGCTCCAGGCTGGGTGCTGTGAGGTTTTTTTCACAAAATAGCCCCAGGGAAAAGCTACTGTTCGTTGAAAGGCCTCAACTCTACCCAGCCTAGCCTCATCACTGCATCCCCCTCTTTTGTGATTCTCAAAGCAGATCATCCTCCCAGTAAACTAACCTGGGAGGGGGATCTCAAAATCTTGGGTAAAGCAGAGCATTTTTCTGCCTGTTCCAACAAACTGACTTAAGAAACCAATCAAGCCACAGGACCTCAAGCTGACCAGAGACTCCAACCAGATTCTGGTTACAGACAAAAGGGAGATACAGGACTCTTCCCACCCCTCCCCCCAAAAAAAAAAAAAATCAAAGAACTTTTTTTTTTCTTCTTCTTTTCTTTTTTTCTTTTTTTTTGTTTTGTTTTTTTTTTCGTTTTTTGTTACCTTATATATATAAAAAAAATTTTTTTTGCTTTTCTAAAACTTTTATTAATCTTTAATTTTTGCCTCTTCTGAAAAAATAATTGTTTTCCATTAACTTTTTTTTTTTTCTCTCCTCTTATAATTTTTATTTTAGGAATACGTGAATGTGTGTTTTCCTTTCTTTTCTTGTCTTCTTTCTCTTTTTCTTTCATTCTTAATTATCTTTTTGTTTTTTTTTCTACCTCTACTGAACTTCTGATCTTTTCTTCTCACTTTCCTATCCTTTCCATCTTTTCCTCTTTATTCATCTTTATGTGACTTAACTCTTGTCCTGTACATCCTCAGATAAACCCGTAGTTAACCAGTAGACCCCATCCCCCATTGTGTACACACTTAATCCACAAACTTATTACTCAATTCAAAACCTGAGACTTAAATTCATTAATAGCAGTACTACCTCTTTATACCTATATAATACTTTAAGCATTTTTTTAAAGTTTTTCTCATCTCCTCTATGTCCCTCCCTTTCTCTCAACATATTCATATTCCTCTATAAATAGATGGTCTTTTAATCTCTAAAATAACATTAATTTTTACGTCTCTATTTTTTTTCTGGTCTCTTTTCATTCCCCTTTCCCTTTCTTCTTTTTCTCTCTCTCTCTACTTGCATCCTACCCAACCTATTTCCTGCATTGTGATTAGGACATAGTTAACTCTCCCTGTGCCTCCCCACACCAATCTATTCCTATTTTTTACCCACATCTCTCCCTAACCCTAATAATTTCTGGTTTTCCAAATTCTTCTCTGCGGTTCGAAGTCCTTTAACATATAGTTGTTTGATGTCGAATAGATGTATCTGTTGAACTAGATTGTATCTGTAGACTATTGACTGTACAAATGCAAACTTTGGTTGATGGTTGCCTTAAGATAGTGTTCTAGCACAAAATTGGTGCTATCTTCATCTCAAATGGGCAGAGTAAGCCGGAAAAACACAAGAAAAATGGCAAATTCGGGTATCTCAATTCCCAATCCTGATAATCAGGGGTTAGAACAGATAATGAATAATCCAGAGGAGAGTTCCCAAACAGCTCTACAAACACTGCTGGCAAACATGATAAATGAGAAGTTTGACAACGTACAAAGGACTCTGTATGAGCGTGATAGGGAGAGAGAGGAGGCATCCCAGAAGTTTATACAGGAATATCATAAGCGTGAGGAAGCTACTCAAAAACTGATACAGGATTTGCGTGAACAACTTGAGAATACTCAAAGAGAAAGAGAGGAATGGCGTGAGCAGGCTGAGAACACTCAAAGAGATCTGCAGGAATCCCACGAACGGGAGGAAGCTAATCAAAGAGTAATACAGGAATTGAGAGACCAGGTAGAGAACACACAAAGATCACTAAAGGCATTCATGGAATCCATTAACAAAGAGCTGAAGGAAGTCAGGGAGACCACAAAGGGAATGCTGAATGGAACCCAACAGAAGGAATGGGAGCCCAAAGAAACCATAACCAATCAACTAAGTGATTTGAGGACAAACACTGAACACCAAATTAAGGAAGTAAAGAAATTCATACAAGACGTAAAACAGAGCTTCAACAAAGAACTTGAAGCCATCAAAGCTGACCAACTAGAAGGAAAAGAGATAAAAAACAAAGTAGAGAGTCTTGACAGCAGGTTAGACCATGCAGAAGATCGAATCTCAGGGATTGAAGACAGCCTAGATATTATAGAGAAAGAACATACAACCATCCAAGACAAGTCCAAGAAGTATGATAGATCTATCCAACACCTGGAAGACACCATCAGAAGGCCTAATCTAAGGATAATGGGTGTAGAGGAGCACCTAGAAACAGAAGTTAATGGTCTAGGAAATCTGTTTAACAGGATCCTAGCAGAGAACTTCCCAAACATGCAAAAAGATAGGCCTGTCCAGATACAAGAAGCCTTTAGAACCCCAAATAGACCAGACCAGAATAGGACATCCCACCGTCACATTATAATCCACACAGGATCAACTCAGAACAAGGAAAAGATCCTTAAAGCTGTCAGAGAGAAAAGGGTAATCACTTATAAAGGGAAACCAATTAGAATCACCTCAGATTTCTCAGCAGAAACAATCAAAGCAAGAAGAGCCTGGAATGATGTATGCCATGCCCTAAAAACAAACAACTATCAACCAAGAATACTGTACCCAGCTAAACTCTCCTTCATAACTGAAGGCCAAATAAAAACCTTCCATAGCAAAGAAAAATTGAAACAATACATCTCCACCAAACCAGCCCTACAAAACATTCTTAAAGATGTCCTGCACATAGAAAACCAACAAGACCGCAATAAAGGCCAAGAAACTGCACCCAAACTGAGAATCCAAGAACCATAGGAAGAACCCAGTTTTCGCAGCCCCCAAGAAGGTAGATAACATGGCAGGAACTCCCAAATACCTCTCAGTCCTATCTCTTAATGTTAACGGACTGAACTCTCCAATTAAGCGACATAGACTGTCTAGTTGGATTAAAAAACAAGACCCTTCTATCTGCTGCCTGCAGGAGTCACATCTTGCCCGTAAAAACAAACACATTTTCAATGTTAAAGGCTGGAACAAAATCTACCAAGCAAACGGACCGCATAAACAGGCGGGAGTTGCAATCCTAATAGCAGATAAAATAGACTTCAAATTAAAATTCGTGAAAAGAGATAAAGAAGGTCGCTACATACTAATTAAAGGATCTCTCCTTCAGGAGGATATTACAATTCTAAATATCTATTCGCCAAACAATGGAGCACCCAAATTTATCAAAGAAACACTACTTTCCCTCAAATCCCATATAGATCCAAAGACATTAATTGTTGGGGATTTTAACACACCACTCTCCCCACTAGATAGATCAACTCGGCAAAAACTCAACAGAGAAACCGCAGATCTAAACAGCTGCATAGACCAACTAGACTTAACAGACATTTACCGAACATTTCACCCAGCAGCATCAGAATACACGTTTTTCTCAGCAGCACATGGAACGTTTTCTAAAATAGACCACATTTTAGGCCACAAAGCAAACTTGTCTAAATTCAGAAACATTGAAGTTATACCTTGCATTCTCTCTGACCACAAGGGAATAAAATTAGAACTCAACACCAAAAGCCACCAAAGAAAGTCCGGTATCACATGGAGGCTGAACAACACACTGCTGAATCATGAGTGGGTCATGGAAGAGATTAGAAAGGAAATTCAAATGTTCATGCTATTCAACAAAAATAAGCACAGAAATTAGCAGCTCCTCTGGGACACAGCCAAGGCAGTACTCAGAGGCAAGTTTATAGCTCTGAGTTCCTACATCAACAAATTGGAAAGATCTGAAACTAACAATTTAATGACACATCTAAACCTCCTTGAAAAAGAGCAGCAAGATAAACCCCAATCCAGTAGACGGAAAGAAATAATCAAAATTAAATCAGAATTAAATGAATTAGAATCCAAAAAAACTATAGAAAGAATCAACAAAACAAAGAGTTGGTTCTTCGAAAAACTTAACAAAATTGACAGACCCTTAGCAAATCTTATCAGAAAAAGAAGAGAACACACCCAAATTAATAAACTCAGAGATGAGAATGGAAACATCACCACGGAAACAACCAAGATTCAGACCATTATAAGGGAATACTTCTCAAAACTTTATGCTAATAAGTTTGAGAACTTGACAGAAATGGACCTCTTCCTAGCAAATATTGACATGCCAAAACTAAACCAAGATGAGTTAAACTATCTTAACAGGCCCATATCAAGCATTGAAATAGAAACAGCAATAAGAGACCTCCCAGCTAAGAAAAGTCCAGGACCAGATGGTTTTACAGCGGAATTTTACAAGGCCTTCAAAGCAGAGCTCACACCAATTCTCCTCCAACTCTTCAATGAAATTGAAAGAGAAAGCTCACTACCGAACACATTCTATGAAGCCATCATAACCCTCATCCCAAAACCAGGCAGGGACTCATCAAAGAAAGAGAACTATAGACCCATTTCTTTGATGAACATTGATGCAAAACTTCTCAACAAAATTTTGGCCAACCGACTTCAACAATTCATCCAAAAAATCATACACCACGATCAAACAGGATTCATTTCAGGGATGCAAAGCTGGTTCAATATACGCAAATCAATTAATATTATTCATCACATCAAGGGGAGCAAGAATAAGAACCACATGGTTATCTCAATAGACGCAGAAAAAGCTTTCGACAAGATCCAACACCCCTTTATGATGAAGGTTTTGGAAAAATTAGGAATCCATGGAACATTCCTCAATACAATAAAGGCTGTATATGACAAACCTACAGCCAGCATTATACTCAATGGTGAAAAACTAAAGCCATTTCCCCTTAACTCAGGAACAAGACAAGGATGCCCACTCTCTCCACTTCTCTTCAATCTAGTATTAGAATGCCTAGCTACAGCAATAAGACAAGATGCAGACATAAAGGGGATCCAAATAGGGAAAGAAGAAATAAAACTCTCCCTCTTTGCAGATGACATGATCTTGTATTTAAAGAATCCCATAGACTCCACTCCCAAAATACTCAAGCTGATTCAAAACTTTGGCAAAGTAGCAGGTTATAAAATTAACCCCCAAAAATCCATGGCTTTTCTGTATGCCAACAATGAGAAAAGTGTGGCTGAAATTAGGAAAGCAACTCCATTTGTAATAGCCCCACAAAAAATAAAATACCTAGGAATTAACTTAACTAAAGAAGTGAAGGACCTCTATGATGAAAACTTTAAAATCTTGAAAAAGGAAATCAACACAGAACTTAAAAAATGGCAAAACCTCCCATGCTCCTGGATTGGAAAGATTAACATCGTGAAAATGGCAATACTTCCCAAGGCTATCTACAAATTCAACGCAATACCTATCCAAATTCCACCCTCATTCTTCAAGGAAATAGAAGAGGCAATCCAAAAATTCATATGGAACAATAAAAGACCCCGAATAGCAAAAACGCTCCTCAACGGAAAGAACACTGCTGGAGGAATATCAATACCAAATTTCAAACTCTACTATAAAGCCATAGTAATCAAAACAGCTTGGTATTGGCATAAGAACAGACCTCAGGACCAATGGAATAGAATTGAAAACCCAGAAATGAACCTACAGACCTACAGCCATCTAATCTTCGATAAGGGAGCTAAAACAATAGAATGGAAGAAAGACAGCCTCTTCAGTAAATGGTGCTGGCAAAACTGGTTAACTACATGTAGAAAACTAAAGCTAGATCCTTATATATCACCCTGCACCAGAATCAACTCCAAATGGATCAAAGACCTTGAACTCAAAGCAGACACTCTGAAAACATTAGAGGATGGAATAGGAGAAACCCTGGGTCTCCTTGGCTCAGGCCGAAATTTTCTGAATAGAGACCCGGAAACACAACAAATCAAAGAAAGGCTGGACAAATGGGATTGTATAAGGTTGCAGAGCTTCTGTAGGGCAAATGACATAGCTAGCAAGATCAATAGAAAGCCCACGGACTGGGAGAAGATCTTTACTAGCCATACAACAGACAAGGGTCTCATATCTAAAATATACTTGGAACTCAAAAAATTAAACCACCCAACAACAAATCCTCAAAGAAACAACTGCCCAATAAGTAAGTGGGCGAAAGACTTAAAGAGAAGCTTCTCTGAAGAAGAAAGAAGGATGGCCAATAGACACATGAAGAAATGTTCAACATCCCTAGCCATAAAAGAAATGCAAATCAAAACAACATTGAGATATCACCTCACTCCAGTTAGAACAGCAAAAATCAAGAACTCTAACAACAACAGATGCTGGAGGGGATGTGGACAGAAAGGAACCTTACTTCATTGTTGGTGGGAATGTAAACTTGTTCAACCACTTTGGAAAGCAGTATGGAGGTTCCTCAAAAGACTCCACATAGAGCTCCCCAATGACCCAGCAATCCCACTTTTGGGCATTTACCCAAATGATCACAAACAAGGCCACACTAAAGCTACCAGCACAACTATGTTTATTGCAGCATTATTTACCATAGCTAAGACATGGAACCAACCCAGATGCCCCTCAGTAGATGAATGGATCAAGAAGATGTGGTATATATACACAATGGAATTCTATGCCTCCATCAGAAAGAATGACATTTCCCCATTTGTTAGGAAATGGAAAGGCTTGGAAAAAATTATATTAAGTGAAGTAAGCCAGGCCCAAAGAAACATAGGTCCCATGGTTTCCCTTATTTGCAATATCTAGTATAGGTATGAGTCAAGCGGAAAAAGTCAGATAATGTGATGTTAGGAAAACGAAACCTCAAATATGTATTTTAATGTTTTTGTTTCTTTCATGCATGTGTTTCTAACGCATTTATAAGATTATTTCTTTGTTGCTTTGTATTTCCCTCCCCCACAGTGTAACCCCCGCTTTCACTATATTTGATGTCAGTATAACATGTGGAGGAGATGGGGACAAACAAGTCATTTAAGGATTCAGGTGGACCTGTTGCAACAATGAGAATTACAAAATGTCATGTCAAAACCAGCTTTACAATGTCGGTGTGGGGGGGGAGGGGGGGTATGATTGGGTGGGAGGGAGGGGGGAGGCTGGGAAGGGAGGTGAAGGGTAAACAAAGGAGGAGGCTGCAATGCTTGGTAAGAAATGTATGCATTATCCTGCCCATGTAATTGTAACCCCTCTGTACAGTATGTTCTCAAATAAAATAAAATAAAATTTAAAAAAACAAACAAAAAAAAAAAGTAGGGATCATTTCACAATAAAATTATAATTAAAATCACGTAATAAGACTAGAAGTCACAGAATTTTGTGCATGAAAAAGTACATTAGATTAGATGCAGAATTTCTATTTTGAGATAAAATTTATATTAAAGTATAATGCACTTTACCTAAGGATTGAAACATTTTATTGAAAAATATATTTCCTGGAAACATTTTTGCTTCATAATTTTAGGGATATCGTTGGACCCATTGTAATAATGAGATGGACAAGACGTTATGTCGAAAGAAGAACATTACAACTTTGGCCAGCCGAGGGTGTGGAGATGGGTAAGGATGAGAAGGGGAAACAAAAGAAGAGGAAACAATGCTTGATAAGAAATGTACTTATTACTTTGCCCATATAATTGTAACCCCTCTATACGATATTTTCACAATAAAAAAATTAAGAAGAAAATGTGATTTATCTCCAATTTAGTAATCTAGATAGAAAATTTAATTTAATTTAACCAAAAATATTATTGAGTATAAGATTCTTATACTCTGTACATTCTTCTAACTGAGATCATCAAATATGGTGAATTTGAAATGATTAATCTCTGTTTGACCTATGTTAATATTATTTACAATTTGAGTGAAATGTTTAAAAAGTAGTATTTATTTTAGTAGCTCTGAAGAGACAATAACTGATATAATCAAAGGCTAAAAATGATTAGATTTAAAATTTAGAATTCAGGAAATGTTTTTGACCACACTGCTTACTGGAGCCTTCACAAAAACCTCATGAGATAATTTATATTGATGAAGCAAAAATCCCACACTGGTTACTGGAGCCTTCACAAAAACCTCATGAGACAATTTATATTGATGAAGCAAAAATCCTAGACTTTAGACATTTACGAATAGAAAAATCATGTCATTCTGAATATGTAGAGCTACATAACAAACATAGAAAATTTAGCTTTTGAATATCTGAATATACTAATACATTTAATTGCAGGATAAGTACTTGTTCTGGAAGGAGATAAAATTGCATTTATTTTGAAAAGTAAAGCTAAGTATTCATTTGAATAAAAGACAATGTTTAATATATCACTCATCCAAGACACAAGATGTACAGTTCATTGTTTTTCATGCCTATTATGTTTTCTAAACTTCAAACAATTACTAAGTAACTGTTTTATATTTTTTGTAATGGAATCTTATTTGATAAATTTTTATTCAGTAAGTTAAATAATTGGCCAATACCAATATAAATTATGCATGAACAAAGTTTAGAACAAGTATTCCTTTCACAAGACATATCATGGTTCTCTTCAAGAACACTGGAAGGCAGTGTGTCATTTATTTATTTTTAGTTATTTTATTAATGGTTATTAATTTTCAGAAGTGGCTGTTTGGTTATTTTCTTTCCCTAATATACTCCCTCTATTTCCTTTTTGTTACTCCTTCCTCCAAAAATCTTGTTTTTTACATAAAATTATATCTTTATATATGCACATATAAACTCATTTGGAAGATTTAAGTTAAACTGCAACTTAATTAAAGATGTACAGAGGATTAACAGGATGAACAAAAACGAGTATTTTTTGTTAACTTCTGAATTGAACTATTATTATTATTATGGTTAGGGTTAGGATACCAGACAGAATTAGAATTAGGGTTAGAGAAATAGCAAATTTGGGTTCAACCCAGGATGACTTATTGCAACAATAATACTCACAGCACACTGTACTGAAAATGAACTTTACAGCTTGGGGAGAGAAGAGTGATGGAGATGGGAGAGGGAAGGGATAGTTGGACAACAACAAAGAAGGTAGTAACAATGATAAACAAGAAATGTACTCATTACCTTACACATTTAAATGTAATCCCTCTGTCAGCCTCATTACCTACTCAGGAAGCAGATTTCTGAGGACCTCAGTTCAAAGCCAGCCCAGGCAGGAATGTCTGTGAGAATTTTATCTCCAATTAACTACCAGGAAACCAGAAAGTGGTGCTGTGGCTCAAGTGGTACAAGCTCACACCTTGAGCTAAAGAACTCAGGGATAGTGCCCAGGCCCAGAGTTCAAGCTCCACGACCGACGAAAAGAAAAAAAAATGTGTTAAATGTTAAGTAAAGCTGAACTTTTTTAGGTTCTAGGAATTCAGGAAAATCTGGGATAATGGAAGTACAGTGTATTTCATAAAATCAGGATTTGAGATCAATGGGTATAATGATTCCTCTTATGGAACAAGATAGGTTCAGAGATAAGAGTGAGAAAATCTGTAGGGTTTAGGAAAACCTGCAATTTATTTCGAAGCAGTGAAATTTCAGTTAGGATTGCACAAAACAAACATTTTTCATAAACTTTAGAATTGGGATACGATTAATGGCAAGGATATGGTTAGGATTCCAGCCATGGTTAGGGTTAGAGTGAAGGAGAAAAAAAATGAGGGTCAAATTGAAGGTAAATTTTAATATAAGCCTGGTAAGAATTAGATTGAATGTGAACTAGAGTATTGCTATTAATATTAGAATCTACTTGCAATATTCAATATACCAGTTAAGATTAAGTTTAGGGTTAGAAAATGACTAAGATATTGGAAAAAAATTGAAACCTATGTTTGGAAGGCTTATTTGAATCAAGTTAGGATGAATGAAAACTAGTGTAACACTAACTAGTTAGTGTTAGTATTGAAATAACTTGGATTAAAATCAGGGTCAGTATTTTGTTCTGATTATGATCAGTGTTATGAATAAGAAAGTTTTACTATAAAATTGAGTTTTCACTAACAAATAGAAGCAAAAATGTGAATGTGAATAATAACTAGGGCATTATCATTGTATTTATTTCTCAGTGATCATTCTTGTAATGATTAATGAGAGTTTTCCAGCCAGGTTTAGGTTGAGAGTTAGCGTTAAGTAAAGGACTAGGTGATATGTAAATCTGAAATTGTTTTAGGATACAGTGGTTCAGGAAAAGGTAGGATTAATGGAAACTACAGTATTTTTCCTGGTAAGAGAATTTGAGGACCAGTAATATAATGGTTCATTTTAGGGAACAAGATCACTTCAGAGGTAGAGTCAGGAAATTTGTTGGAATTAGGGCAAATTGAAACTCATTTAAAGAGTGCAAACTGGAATATTCATTACAATGTATAAAAACTAGAGTATTTTTAATATTAATTTTGGACTATTAGTAGGTTTGAGAATTAGGTTTCAGTTCCAGCTGGGCTTAGTGTTAGCATTAGGAAAATGGAAAATTTATGGTCAAACGGAAAGTAAATCTTTGAATAACAAGTCAAGATCGAATAGGATGAATATAAAAAGGAAACTGCTAATAATATGAGAATTAGGGTATGATTAATGTGAGGGTTAGCCTGAATGTTGGGTTAGAAAAATAGCACGATATTGAGTAAAACTAGAAACTATTTTAAGAAAGATGAGTTGAATCAAAGACAGGATGTATAAATTTAATGTACTTTTGTGGCTTTTAGAATACAAAGGCAATTGGTTCTAGGGTTAGGGTTACTTTTCTAATTAATGAACTAATTAATTAAAGGCACAATTCTTTCATTCTTACAAACCAAGAGAGTCACAATTTGGGGAAAAAACAATTTTGTACATGAAAATATGTCTTAAAATATTTTCCAACCAGGATTAAATAATAGTGAACAGGGTATCATTCATTAAAATTAGGTAAGTTGATGATAAAACTTTCAAAAATATCCAAACACATAAATTGGAACTCAGATATGTTATTGGGAAAACAGATATTTGCTCTTGCTGGGAAATTGTGTGTGTGTGTGTGTGTGTGTGTGTGTGTGTGTGTGTGTGTGTGTGTGTATGCACCCACCACACTTCTCCAAATGAGGCCTGGGCCCTGTCGTTAGCTTATTCTGTGGAAGTATGGCACTAAACCACATAGCCACAGGCTTTCTTCTGGCTTTTTAGTAGTTATTTTGAGATACATATCTCATGGATTTTCCTGTCTGGACTTAATCTTCTTATCTCCAGCAATCCTTGGGTTAGTGTTACTGTGGGTGCTACCACAAAATGACAGTTCATTAAACTGGGAGCAATATGGAAGTACTCGTGCAATATATGAAGTAACCAGTTCATTAATGTGGGAGCAACAGGATCACATTAGATTGCCTTCTAAACACATTATTTCTGATGAGTTTAACTGAAGCCCAAAGCATAATCCAAACCTATTAGCCACACTGCATGAAGTAGCACATATTCATGGTTTAGAATATGTACAATGAATTAAATCCTGAATCAAAAGACTTTGTTGGTTTTGCACCAAAGAAATAGAGTGTCATTGAAATGAAGTCCAGACTGGAGGCCTGTAGCGAGCAGGAGAGCATCTGCTTAGTGTGTGTCCAACCCCCAGGACCATAAAGAAGTAGAAGAGAAAGAGGAAAGGAAAGGAGGAGGAAGGAGTAAGAAAGGAGGAAGGGCATAGCAGGAGGGAGAAGAGGATCGGACAGGGAGAAAGTAGAGGTAGGAGAGAAGGAAGAGGGAAACAGGACACGAGAAGAGGAGCAGAAAAGAAGGCAGGAAGAGGAAAATAAATGCAATATAACACCAAGAGTTGTTGGAAAACATTTTGCATAAGCGATCCGCATATGCATGGCAGGATTATTTTCTAATCAGAGAGACAGCTAGCACAGTGACAATATGGGTGTTATCTGTTGCTCAGTCATTTTATTCTCTTTCTTCAGTGAGGAGTTCAGAAGAAATGCTGAGTTCGGTGTTTTACAGATATACTTCAGGAATTCTTTTTCATGAATCAAACAATGGAAAGAACTAAATGCAACTTACCTTAATTAAAAAAGAATAGAAGCTATATTTATTTGTATTACTATGCATGAACAAATACTGAAGATTTATGGTTAATTCAGAGGGCCTCATGCAAAAATACAGGACAAGAAGAAAGTAAAACTGTTTTTAAGGTATAATCGGTTATCATTGCTGAAAAGTTTTACTGGACGTTTTTCGTTTTTCTTTTGTTTTTGTTTTTGCCAGTTGTTCATTGCTCCAAGGCTGTGCCCTGGAGCCCTTTCCAAGTCACCACGTGAAACTCCATTTCTGTAGTCCCTGTGGGTGTGGGTGCCCCCTCAGGAAACCCGTTGAGATGTGTGGCCAACTCCTTTACGGTGGATGTGCAGTGAGTGGATGTGTGTGCATGCTCCCCAGCATTGCCAGATGAGTCACGCCCACCCTTCCCACCTAACTTCCCAGTCTCAGTTGCTCCATTTCACCCAGGAACTGGCAGCCATGGGTCTGTAGTTGAGGACACTGCTGTCATCTCCTCCTCCATCTCTGCTGGTGGTACTGGTCTTCTGTGCTCCTGAGTGCATGGCCCATCCTACGGAGACTCTGTTCTGGGGTCACTGCCTGCCCCCACGAGTGCGGGGTGGGGGACACCATTTTTGTATACTGCACAGTCCATGGGTAAAGGAAGGCTAGGCATGAAGCCTGCCCCCTTGGGGCCAGGCAGCCCAGCCTTGTTTCATCTCATCAGTCTTTAAGGGGGTCTGGGTACTGGAGCCATGTGTTGGCCCCTCTGTCAGCTTGCTTGTGCCAGCTGCAGCAGCTCAACAACCTGGAGCCCCTTCAGCATCTCTGTGGACCTCCACTTTCTGGTCCTTGTCGACTCGATACAGGGCCAACCCTTCATATGCCAATCAGTGCCAGAGAATCCTGGACTTGCAGCACACCAGCTGCAGCACCGGGGGAATGAAACCCCTCTTGCTTTGCTGTGTAGCCTCCTCTGTCGCCCTTCTGGCCCATATGGGTCCAGCTCTGGGTGCCATTCTAGGGATACTCCATTTGGAGGCAATGGGCTCACCCCCTACCCTTGTTGCTCTCCAAAGCAGGAGAAAGGGCTTGGCCTTGGAAGTGTAGGCTGCACAGATGGTAGCCAGGACTTGGCGTCTGCCCTGCCTTCCCCCCTGGCTTTGGCACCTGAGTCTGGGTTGCTTGGTTTGGTCACTAATGGAACCTTGTTGGCTACAGCCCACCGGAAAGGTCCTGCAGCTGCTGCAGCAGCTATGCGGGGTCCTGGACCCCCTTAGGGTCATCACATGGACCTCTCATGGGTCTACTTGGGCGGGGTGTGGTTTTCATCTCAGGACTCCCATTAGGACTTGCCACTCCCCTTCGTGGTACTGCAAGCAAGAGGTGCCACAAATAATTTCTACTTTCTAACATTTTCCTTCACTGAGATAAACAGAGCTTGGAGATTTAAATAAGTTTTATAAAAACAAAATATATAACCTATATCACTTCAACATTTTAAACTACTGTAATATTTTTTTATCAAGTAGGAATTGTGTCTGCAATTACTTATTTCACATTTGAACGTAACTAATGTAATGTATTTTGTGTGTATTTTACTATTCTAGTATAATTTCATTTGCACTACTTACAAACAATTTTTTTTCAAATTCTGAGATTTAATCAGGTGTTTATGGATAAGAGTTTTGTTGTACTTTTATTTCAGTTTTCCATTATGGCCTTATGAATACAAACAATAAAATCCATTCTTGCTAGTATAAAGTTCAATAATTTTGGACTAGAGACTCAAGGATATAGCATTACATATCATATAGTAATGTGTATCACTTTGTTTAATACTGCTCCATAAAATAATTAATAATTCAGGTGGCAGCCACTTCATCTGGCATGCATGTCTGTCTGGTGAAGTAGGATCCTAGTGGCAGCCTGCCCATATCGGGCCATTGCGAGCACCTCGCCTGGGACTGTGGGAGAAGATCAGGGTGCAACTGCTGTTCAGCTAGGGCAGCAACACGGCAGCTGCTGTGTGAATGACAGTGTCACTGACTCACATCTAACACATGCCCGCCCCGTGGGCTTGGGCCCTGAGGATCAGCCCCTGGGAGCACACACACACCGCGGGGCAGAGGGCGCCTACCTAAGAAGGTGTGCAGACCAAACAGAAACCACTCTGCAGATTGGCTGGTACAATATTTATTCTTCTTAGAGCAGGGGACAATTCTGCTCTGCTGTGGGGAGAAAACAAGAAAGACAGATCCAGTCGGGTGAAGCCATATTTTTGTACTCAAGCTGGCAAGGAAACTCCTCCATGCACTCTCCAGCAGGCTCAGGAAGCCCTTCCATGCTCCTTGTCCATGGAGTAGCAGCCAGGGACACTCACGTCTGGTACTCCTGGCTGCTCTTTTGGGTTTGTTTGTTAATTTATACAGACAGCCCCTCCCTCAGACAGCAGAGTTATTCTGGGTTTTGTAAAACGTTCTGCATCTGAGCATTCCCAAAGTTTGGTTTTTGCATTGTTTCTTGTAAATGCTTTGTGAAATTTGTGTTTTAGGTGTTGAGGTGCGAGAGAAGGAGCCAGATTATGAACATAATTTCCTACCAGTCTTTCATTTAAAAAAGAAAACAGATTCTCTATAAAAATGCCTATCAGGAAATAAATTTGAAAGGGGAAAAAAAGGCTGCTTTCTCATAATATCAAAATATGCTAGTTTTATATGCATATTTTATGCACTCAACATACAATTAAGTAACACATTATCTAGGAACAATTGTCCAGAGCTAAGATTTAAGTGTCTGGGAGCTAGAGGCAGGGTGTTTGTGAGCTTTATCCAAAGGGAGGGAAGAAATTTAAAATTCATAAATGACTTTGTAGAATCAAGGTGGCAATACAAAATGATTGTCACAATAAACTTCTTTGCTATTCTGGGTCTTTTATTGTTCGAATTTTTGGATTGCTTCTTCTACATTATTGAAGAGTGACATTGGGATATTGGTAGGTATCACATTGAATTTGGATATAGCCTTTGGCAGTATTGCCATTGTCATGATGTTAATCCTCCCAATCCAGGAGAATGGGAAGTTTCCCACTTCCATAGCTCTGCTTTAATTTTCTTTTTCAGGTTTTTAAACTTCCCATCATAGAGGACCTTCACCTCTTAAGTTAACTCCTGGGTATTTTATTCTTTGTGTGGCTAGTAAAAATAGGTTGCTTTCTTAATTTCAGTTCGGGTTCGGGTGTGGGTTTTTGGTCGGGTTCGTCTTAGGGTTCTGGTTCAGGTCGGGTTATGGTTCGAGTTCGAGTTCGGTTTCGGGTTGGGTTCGGGTTCGGTTTCGGGTTCGGGTTTTGCTTGGTGTTCGGGTTCGGGTTTGGGTTCGAGATCAGGATCGGGTTCGGGTTCGGGTTAGGGTTCGGGTTCGGATTCAGGTTCGGATTCCAGTTCGGGTTCAAGTTCGCGTTCAGGTTCGGGTTCGGGTTCAGTTTCAGATTCGGGTTTGGTTTCTTATTCGGGTTAGGTTTCGGGTTCGGGTTCAGGGTCGGGTTCGGGATAGGGTTAGGGTTAGGGTTTGGGTTAGGGTTCGGGTTCGGGTTCGGGTTTGGGTCCGTGATCGGGTTTGGGTTCGGTTTTGCGTTCGGGGTTGGGTTTGGGTTCGGGTTCGGGTTAATTTAGGGTTAGGCTTAGGGTTCGGGTTCAGGTTGGGGTTTGGGTTAGGGTTCGGATTTGAGTTGGGGTTCGGGTTAGGGTTCAGGTTTGGGTTCGGGTTCGGTTTCGGGTTCGGGTTCAGGTTAATGTTAGGGTTAGGCTTAGGATTATCGTTCGGGTTAGGGTTTGGGTTAGGGTTCGGGTTAGGATTCGGGTTCTAGTTCAGATAGGGTTTCGGGTTCGGGTTAGGGTTGGGTTTGGGGTTAGGGTTCGGGTTGGGTTCAGGTTCAGGTTAGGGTTCGGGTTCGGTTCAGTTTCGCGTTCGTGTTTGGGTTCAGGTTCGAGTTCGTGTTCGTGTTTGGGTTGGGTTCGGGTTCGGGTGCAGGTTCCGGTCAGGTTCTGGATCGAGTTCAGTTAGGGTTTGGTTCGGGTTCGGTTTCGCGTTGGTGTTCATGTTCGGGTTCGGGTGAAGGTTTGGGTTGTGTTCGGATTCGGGTTTGGGTTCGGGTTCAGGGACGGGTTCGGGTTAGGATTAGGGTTCGGGTTCGGGTTTGGGTTAGGATTCGGGTTAGGGTTCAGTTTAGGGTTCGGGTTCAGGTTCGGTTAGGGTTCGGGTTCAGGTTTGGTTATCATTATTGGAATACAGGAAAGCCTTTATTTTCTTAGGGTTAATTTTATACTCTGCTAGTTTGACAAAGTTTCTGATCAGCTCAAGTAACTTGGGAATGGAGTCCATGGGTTTCATTATATACAAGACCATGTCATCTGCAAAGAAGGAGAGTTTTACTTCATCTTTTGCTATTTGGATCCCTTTAAGATTGCATCTTATCTTATTGCCCCAGCTAGCATTCTAATACTAAGTTGAAAGGGAGTGGAGAGAACAGACATCCTTATCTCATTCCTGAATTTATAAGAAATGGGTTTAACTTCTCACCATTAAGTATAATGCTGTCTGTAGGTTTGTCCATTCTTAGCAGAAAGAACAGCACTAGAGCAATATCAGTTCCAAATTTCAAACGCTACTAAAAAGCCATAGTAATAAGAACAGCTTGGTTCTGACACAAGAACTGACTTGAGGACCAATGGAGTAGGACTGAAGACTCAGAAATGAACCCCCTGACCGATAGCCACCAAATCTTTGTCAAGGGAGCAAAAAAAAGAGAATGGAAGAAAGACAGCCTTTTGAGTAAATGGTGTGGGCAAAATTGGTTAAACACCTGTTGAACTAAAGCTGGATCTATATATAACACCCTACACAATAATCAACTCCAAATGGATGAAAGACGTCATAATAAAAGAGGGTAACATTAAAACATTATATGAAGGAATAGGATAAACTAGGGCTTTTTAGCACATACCGAAATTTTCTTAATAGAGCCAGAAACAAAGAGTAAAGAAAAATCAGTTAAGAAATTCATTCCTTAATTCATCTCTTTATGAAACAAGTAATTTACTATTACAAGATGAGATGGAATTATAAATTCCAAGTGCTGATACAGTCTGTATTTAATAAACATATTACAATAGTCAATAGAAAGAAATCAAAGAAAGGTTGGACAAGTGGGATTGCATGAAACATGAGAGCTTCTGCAAGGGTCATAGATAGCAATATCAATAGAAAGCATACTTTCTATGAGAAGATCTTCACGAGGTATAAAAAGGACAAGGTCTTATATCTAAAATGTACTTAGGACTCAAAAAATTAAATCCCCCAACAGCAAATCTTCAAAGAAACTACTGCTCGATAATTAAGTGGGCTAAAATCTTAAAGAGAGACTTCTCTGAAGAGGAAATAAAAATGTCCATTAGACACATGAAGAAATGCTCAACTATTCTAGCCACAAATGCAAATCAAGACAACATTGCGATTGCACCTTACTCTAGTTAGAATGGCTATAATCAAGAAATTTAATAATATGTTGGAGGGGATGTGGCTAAAATGGAATGCTATTTCATTGATGATGTGTAGTGTAAACTTGTTTAACCACTTTGGAAAGCAGTATGGAAGTTCGTCAAAAGACTCCATGTAAAGTTCCCATATGTCCCAGCAATCCCATTTTTGGGCATTTAGGCATTTACCCAAATGATCACAACCAAGGTCATACCAAAGTTGCCTGTGCAACCATATTTATTGCAGCATTATTCACCATAGCTAAGAGCTAAGATATGGAACCAACCTCGATGCTCCTCAGTTCATGAATGGATCAAGAAAATGTGACACACACACACACACACACACACACACACACACACACACACACATGCACACACACACACACTGGAATTCTATTCCTCCATTAGAAAGAATGAAATTGTCACATTTGTTAGGAAATGGAAAGACTTGGTAAATATTATATTAAGTGAAGTAAGCCAGACCCAAAGAAACATATGTTCCATGGTTTCCCTGGTTTGCAAGGACTAGGACATGTGTAGGACAAGCAGAGAAGGTCAAAGGCTATGGACGTATAACCATATAAGATGAAATTAAGTGAAAGATACCCCAAGTCAGACACACAAGTGATTTTTTCTTTCTTGTTTTTGTTTTTAGTATACTTATAATGCACTATGTGATTCTTTTGTAGGTTCATCCCCCATGGTATAATTTCTGTTTTCAGTGTATTCTATTCCAGTGTTCTGCATTTTTATATACATTTTTGTAATTTGGGGAGTGGAAAGTTTACAGCAGAATGCTGAAATGGGGTTGCAGGTTGACCCATTGGGATGATGAGATGTACAGGACAGTTTGTCGAAAATGAATTTAAAATGTTGGGTAGGGGTAAAGGAGGGAGGAGTTGGAGAGTTGGAGAGGGAAAGGATAGTAGGGGAAAAACAAAGGAGAAGGTAACAATGCTCAATAGGAAATGTACTCATTACCCTACTCATGTAACTGTAAACACTCTGTATAGTATTTTTATAATAAACAATATAAAACTCTCTTTCTGGTATAGATTTCCAGTGCTGTCCTCAGCATTGCATTTTTTGCCTTTTCTGGCTGTGGTTAGGTCCATCTGCCTAGTGGATCAGTAGTCTTCAATGCTTCTTGGTCCTGAAGTGGCACTGGATTATCCAGTGATGTTTGGAGCTAGGCCAAGGACAGGACAAAACCACTTCCAGGGCATGGCTTCTTCATCCCCCCCCCCCCCCCCCCCCGCTCCATGCAACTAGGATTGCAAGCAGAATTTCTCTGAATTTAACTCCAGAAAACAAACACTGAACCAAAAGGCAAGGTCACCAAACACCTCCACTCTTCCCCCCATTTCCTCCTTTCTTCCTCCTTGGGAAAGCACAAAATAATTTTGCAGGTTTTGGCAAACACACAAATTGCCCACCACCTCCACTTTAAAACTAGGTTTAAAGTCGCTAAGTCATGTAAACGGATAATGCTGCACTCATTATTCTGGACAACAACTTCAGGTTGTTTGATGTTTTAATTTGTTGTTGGTGGTGGTGGTAAGAGGGCCTGAACTCTTGGTCTGGTTGCTGTACCTGATGAGCTTTTCAGCTCAAGGCTAGTGTTCTACCACTTGAGCCACAGAGCCATTTCCACACTTTTCTGCTTATGTGGTGCTGAGGAATTGAACCCAGGATCTCATGCATTCAGGAAACGCACTCTACCACTGAGTCTCCTTCCCAGCCTTAATGCTTCAATTCTTTAAATTTTATTTTTGTCAGTCCTGGGGTTTAATCTCAGGGTGTTAACATATCCCTGAGTTCTTCTGCTCAAGTGGAGCCCTTTATCACTTGAGCCACAGTGCCAATTCCTGTTTTCAGATAAGCGTCTTTCAGACATTCCTGCTAGAGTTTGCTTTGATCAGTGAATTTTTAAATTATATTTCTTCTATGTATTTATTGGAATATTGCAGTTTATCTGAAATTAAAGTTTTCTGTAAAACTTTGTCTTCAATTATTCCAATAGTATTAAATATTACATTTACAATCTATTCTGTAGCAATACATTTTGAAATTTCTATGTTAAGATGAAAATCTTGTTGTTTGTAGAAAAATCCCATTAAAGTCCAAGTGGGAAATATGCTTATTTCAGCAGCTTTGAGTCTCCTTCGTATTTATTTATTAATGAAAATACCATACAGAGGGGTAATAATTAAAAGGGCAAGATAATGAGTACATTATTCATCAAGCACTGTTGCCTCCTCCTTTGTTTCCCCTTCCCATCTGTTCTCATCTGCCCCCTGCCGTGCTCTCCAGACACCCCTTTGCCCACCCCCCACCCTCGCCGGCCAAGTTGTAAAGTTCATTTTCCTTATAATTTTTATTTGTTTATTTTTTTTATAGTGAGAATACCAAACAGAAGAGTTACAATTACATAGGCAAGATAATGAGTACATTTCTTATCAAGCATTGTTGCCGCCTCTTTGTTTCCCCTTCCCATACCTTTCCATACTACACCCTCTCCCCACCCGATCTTCCCCCCACCACCCATCAAAGTTGTTAAGTTCGTTTTTCGACCTAACAACTTGTATATCTCATTGTTGCAATGGGTCCACCTGTATCCCTAGTTAAAAGATTAGTTTTTTTCCCTTCCCCTCCACAAATTATACCAACACCAAATACCATGAAAGCAGGGGCTATACTGTGGGGGAGGGACATACAAAGCAATATAGAAGTCATCTTATAAATATGTTAGAAACAATCGCAAGAAAAAAAAAAACACTGAATCCTTATCTTGTGGTTCATTTCACATAACATCAACTTGAGTGACCTTTTCTGCGTGTCTCAGACATATATTTAGATATTGCAAATAAAGGAAACCATGGGACCTATGTTTCTTTGGGACTGGTTTACTTCACTTAATATAAATTTTTCCAAGTCTTTCCATTTCCTAACAAGTGGGGCAATGTCATTTTTTTCTGATGGAGGCATATAATTCTCTTGTGTGTGTGTGTGTGTGTGTGTGTGTGTGTGTGTGTGTGTGTGTATGTATATATACATATATATATATACATACATACATATATACATACATACATATATATATATATATATATATATATATATATATATATATATATATATATATACCAAATTTTATTGATCCATGCATCTACTGAGGGGCATCTGGGTTGGTTCCATATCTTACCTATAGTAAATAATGGTTCAATAAACATAATTGTGCTGGTAGCTTTAATATGGTCTTGTTTGTGACCATTTGGGTAAAGGCCCAAAAGTCAGATTGCTGGGTCATAGGGGAGCTCTATGTTGAATCTTTTGAGGAACCTCCATACTACTTTCCAAAATGGTTGAACAAGTTCACATGCCCACCAACAATGCAATAAATTTCCCTTATGCCCACATCCCCTCTAGCATCTGTTGTTATTAGAGTTCTTGATTATAGCCATTCTAACTGGGGTGAGGTGGTATCTCAATGTTGTTTTGATTTGCATTTGTGTTATGGCTAGAGAGGTTGAGCATTTCTTCATGTGTTCATTGGCCATCCTTCTTTCATTTTCAGAGAAGTTTCTCTTTAAGTCTTTAGCCCACTTATTTATTGGGCAGTTGTTTTATTGAGGATTTGTTGTTTGGGGATTTAATTTTTTTGAGTTCCAGGTATATTTTAGATATGAGACTCTTGTCTGTTGTATGGTAGTGAATAGCTTCTCCCAATCAATGGGTTTTCAATTGATCTTGCTAGCTATGTCATTTGCCATGCAGAAGCTCTGCAATTTCATGCAATCCAATTTGTCCAACATTTCTTTGATTTGTTGTAATTCTGGGTCTCTATTAAGAAAATTTCAGCCTGTGCAAAAGAGACCTACTGTTTCTCCTATTCCATTCTTTAATGTTTTCAGAGTGTCTGTTTGACTCCGAGGTCTTTGATCCATTTGTAGTTCATTCTGGTGCAGGATGATATACAAAGATCTAGCTTTAGTTTTCGACAAGTAGTTAACCAATTTTGCCAGCACCATTTACTGAAGAGGTTGTGTTTCTTCCATTCTAATTTTTTAGCTCCCTTATCGAACATTAGATGTCTATAGGTATATAGGTTCATTTCTGGGTTTTCAGTTCTATTCCAGTCGTCCTATGGTCTATTCTTGTGACAGTACCAAACTGTTTTAATTACTATGGCTTTGTAGAAGAGTTTGAAATTTGGTATTGATATTCCTCCAGCTCTGTTGTTTCCGTTAAATATCGTTTTTGCTATTCAGGGTCTTTTATTGTTCCATATGAATTTTTGGATTGCCTCTTCTTTTTACTAAAAGAACGAGGCTGGAATATTGATAGGTATCATATTGAATTTGTAGATAGCCTTGGGAAGTATTGCCATTTACACGATGTTGATCTTTCCAATCCAGGAGCATGGGAGTTTTTGCCACTTTATAAGTTTTATTTTGATTTCCTTTTTCAGGTTTTTAAAGTTTTCATCATAGAGGTCCTTCTTTTGTTTGTTAAGTCCTAGGTATTTTATTTTTTGTGGGGCTATTACGAATGGTGTTACTTTCCTGATTTCAGCCATACTTTTCTCATTTTTGACATACAGAAAAGCCATTGTTTTTTGAGGGTTAATTTTATACCCTGCTACTTTGTCAAAGTTTTGAATCAGCTTGAATAATTTGGGAGTGGAGTCCGTGGGATTCTTTAAATCCAAGTTCATGTCATCTGCAAAGATTGAGAGCTTCTTCTTTCCCTATATGGATTCACTTTTACATTTGAATCTTATCTTATTGCTGTACCTAGCCATTCTAATACTAGTTTGAAGAGAAGTGGAGTGAGTAGCCATCCTTATTCCATTCCTTAGTTAAGAGGAAATACCTTTATTTTTTTACCATTAAGTAAAATGGATGTAGGTTTGTCATATACATCCTTTATTGTATTAAAGAATGTTCCCTGAATTCCTAATTTTTCAAGAACCTTCATCATAAAGTGTTGTTGGATCTTGTCAGATCCTTTTTCTGCATCTATTGAGGTAGCCATGTGGTTCTTATCCTTGCTCTTGTTGATTTGAGTTATTGTTTTAATTGATTTGCATATATTGAAACAGCTTCATATCCCTGAAATGAATCCTGTTTGATCATGATGTATGATTTTTTGGATGAATTGTGAAAGTCGATTGACCAAAATTTTGTTGAGAAGTTTTGCATCAATGTTCATCAAAGAAATGGATCTATAGTTCTCTTTCTTTGATGAGTCTCTGCTTGGTTTGGGGATGAGGTTTATGATGGCTTCATAGAATGAGTTCGGTAGTGAACTTTCTCTTTCAATTTCATTGAAGACTTGGAGAAGTATTGACGTGATCTCTGTTTTGAAGGCCTTGTAGATTTCTGCTGTAAAACTGTCTAGTCCCGGGCTTTTCTTTGATGGGAGGTCTCTTATTGCTATTTCTATTTCATTGCTTAATATGGGCCAGTTAAGATGGTTTAACTCATCTTGGTTTAGTTTCGGCATGTCTATATTTACAAGGAAACGGTACATTTCTGACAAGTTCTCAAACTTATTAGCATAAAGGTTTGAGAAGTATTCCTTATAATGTACTGAATCTTGGTTGAGTCTGTGGTGATGTTTCCATTCTCATTTCTGAGTTTATTTATTTGAGTGTGTTCTCTTGTTCTTCTAATAAGATTTGTTAAGGGTCTGTCAATTTGTTAATTTTTCAAAGAACCAACTCTGTTTTGTTGATTCTTTCTATGATTTTTTGAATTCTAATTCATTTAGTTTTGATTTAATTTTAATTATTTCTTCCCATCTACTGGATTGGGGTTTATCCTGCTGCTCTTTTTCAAGGAGGCTCAGATGTCTCATTAAATTGTTGGTTTCAGGTCATTCCAATTTGTTGATGTAGGAACTCAGAGCTATAAACTTGCCTCTGAGTACTGCATTTGCTCTGTCCCAGAGGAGCTGGTAATTTGAGTGTTCATTTTGGTTGAATATTATAAACATTTGAATTTCGTTTCTGATCTCTTCCATGACCCATTTGTGATTCAACAGTGTGTTGCTCTGCCTCCATGTGTTACAGGACTTTCATTAGTGGCTTTTGCTGTTGAGTCCTAATTTTATTCCCTTGTGGCCTGAGAGAATGCAAGGTATAACTTCAATGTTTTTGGATTTGGATAAGTTTAATTTGTGACCTAAATGTGGTCTCTCTTGGAAAAAGTTTCTGTGTGCTGAGAAAAACGTGCATTCTGATGCTGTTGGGTGAAATATTCGGTAGATGTCTTTTAAATCTAGGTGATCTATGCAGTTTTTTATATCCGTGGTTTCTCTGTTGATTTTTTTGCCGAGTTGATATATCTAGTGGGGAAAGTGTGTTAAAGTCCCCAACAATTAATATCTTTGCATCTATGGGAAATGTGAGAAAAAGTATAGTTTCTTGGATAAATTTGGGTGCTCCGTTGTGTGCCGAATAGATATTTAGAATTGTAATATCCTCCTGAAGGAGAGATCCCTTAAGTAGTATGTAGCGACCTTCTTTATCTCTTCTCACTAATTTTAATTTGAAATCTATTTTATGTGATATTAGGATTGCAACTCCTTCCTGTTTATGAGGCCGTTTGCTTGTTAGATTTTGTTCCAGCCTTTCACTTTCAACATGTGTTTGTTTTTATGAGCAAGTTATGACTCCTGAATGCAGCACACAGAAGGATCTTTTTTTTCATCCAACTAGACAATCTATGTTGCTTAATTGTATTGTTAAGTTTTTAATGTTGGGAGATAGTACTGAGAGATATTTGGGAGTTTCTGCCATTTTATGCACCTTTTTGAGGGCTGCGCCAACTGGGTTCTTCCTACCGTTCTTGGATTCTCAATTTGGGTGCAGTTTCTTACCCTTTATTGTGGTCCTGTTGGTTTTCTCTGTGTAGGACATCTTTAAGTAACTTTTGTAGGGCTGGTTTGGTAAAGATATATTGTTTCACTTTTTCTTTGGTATGGAAAATTTTTATTTGCCCTTCAGTCATGAAGGAGAGTATAACTGGGTACAGTTTTCTTGGTTGATAGTTGTTTGTCTTTAGGGCATGGCCTACATCATTCCAGCCTCTTCTGGCTTTAATTTTCTCTGCTGAGAAATCTGAGGTGATTCTAATTGTTTTCCCTTATAGGTGATTGATCTTTTCTCCTTGACAACTTTGAGGATGTTTTCCTTGGTCTGAATTGATCCTGTGGGGATTATAAGGTGTTGATATGACGTCTTGTTCTCTGGGTCTATTTGGGGTTCTAAAAGCTTCTTATATTGAATAGGCCTATCTTTTTGCATGTTTGGGAAGTTTTCTGCTAGGATCATGTGAAACAAATTTCCTAGACCTTCTCTTTCTAGGTGCTCCTCTACACCTATTATCTTCAGATTAGGCTTTCTGATGGTGTCTTCCAAATGTTGAATAGATCTATCATATTTCTTGGACTTGTCTTAGATAGTTGTATGTTCTTCCTCTATAATATATAGGCTGTCTTCAATCTCCGAGTTTCAGTCTTCTGCATGGTCTAACCTACTGTCAAGAATTTCTACTTTGAGGGCTGGG
The DNA here is from genome assembly GCF_019054845.1 of Dipodomys spectabilis. Lineage (NCBI taxonomy): Eukaryota > Metazoa > Chordata > Mammalia > Rodentia > Heteromyidae > Dipodomys > Dipodomys spectabilis. The sequence continues at coordinate 1,323,618 of NW_024870866.1, forward strand.
AAGGTGGCTCAGTGGTAGAGTGCTTGCCTTGCATGTATGAGGCCCTAGGTTCAATTCCTCGGTATCACACAAGCAAAATAAAAAAGCTGGAAGTGACGCTGTGGCTCAAGTGGTAGAGCGCTAGCCTTGAGCTGAAGAGCTGAGGGACAGCGCCGAGGCCCAGAGTTCAGGCACCAAGACCGCAACCAAAAAATAAATAAAAAAAGAATTTCTACTTTGTTTTTTTTTTATTTCTTTTCCTTCTAATTGGTTGGCTTTGATGGCTTCAAATTCTTTGTTGGAGCTTTGATTTAGATCTTGTATGGATTTGTTTACTTCCTTAATTTCGTGTTCAGTGTTTATTCTCAAATCACTTAGTTGATTGGTTATGGTTTCCTTGGACTCTCATTCTTTCTGTTGGGCTCCATTCAACATTCCCTTTCGGGTCTCCCTGACTTCTTTCAGCTGTCTTTTAATGGATTCCATGAATGCCTCTATTTGGTATGAAAGTAACACCAGTTTTGTGCTAGAACACTATTTTAAGGCAAGCATCAACCAAAGTCCTGTAGTTGCACAATCAAAAGTCGACAGATACAATCTATTTCAACAGGTACTATCTATTCAATGTAAAACAACAATATATTAATGGGCTAAGAACAGGAAAGTAGAATTTGGCAAACCAGAAATTATTAGTTTTAGGGAGAAAAGTGAGGAAAAATAGGATTAGAGAGATGTGGAGAAGTAAAAGGACAGTGAAAGTAACCAAGTCCTAATCTCAAAGAGGAAAATGGATTGGACAAAATGATAGGAGAAAGAGAAGAGAAAATAAAAGAGGAAAGAATAAATGGAAAAACAAAAATTTAAATTTAAAAAGTGAAACACAAAAATGATGTAAGTTTAAAGAAGAAATATTGAGAGAAGAACAGGAATATGATGAGAGGAGGGGAGGAGTAGAAAGGAGATGTGAAGAACTAAAAATACTTATAGTAAAATTAAAAAATAAAAAATAATTATAATATTATATAGGTATTATGAGATAATACTGTTATTAAGGAATTTAAGCCTAAGAGTTTTTGGAATAAGTAATAAATTTCTGGATTAAGTGTGTAAACAATGTGGAATAAGGTCTAATAATCAATGAATCAATCAATATCTGAGGATGAGCAGAACAGCAATTAAGTCACCTAAAAAAGAATGAAGAGAAGAAAAAGTGAAAAGAATGAGAAAGAAAGAAAGAAAAAGATCAAAATTCAGTAGAGATAAAATAAAAATACAAAAGTGCACACACATATACACCTAAAATAAAAATTATAAGAGGAAAAAAAGGATTAATAGAAAACATTTTTAAAAAAAAAAAATTACAAGTTAATGAAAAGGTAAAAAGAAAGGGATCTTTGGGGGGGGGGCGGTGAATGGGAAGATCCTGTATCTCCCTTGTGTCCATAACTAGTCTCTTGGTGGAGTCTCTAGTCTGCTTGTGGTGTTTGGTTTTCCTGTGGTTTCTTAAGTTAGTTTGTTTGGCAGGCAGAAAAATGGTCTGCTTTAACCAGAATTTTGTGATCCTCCTCCCATGCTAGTTCAGTGGGAGGGAGATCTGCTTTGTTTCTCACAAAAGAGGGAGTTGGCAGTTTCCTCTTGTTTGGAGATGCTGTGATGGGGCTACTTTCTGGGTAGAGTTGAGGCCTTTCAGCAAACACTAGCTTTGCCCTGAGGGGCTTGCTTCTGAGACACTCACAGAGCCCCGCATGGAGCCATTTTCAGGGTTTATGTTTACTGCATTTCAATTGATTGTCTAGGCTGCTATAAGGAGGGGAAGCCTCTGGCTCTGTTTACACAGTGAAGAAAGACATTATTCTGATGGCTGAGTTTTCACTGCCTGGTCTGGGTGACTTTCTCTTGGGTGGAGCTGAGCCTGGCAAGTCAGGTCAGGTTCTGTGATCTGCTAAATGACTCTTTTGTTTTCCTCCAAGTCCTGGGTTAGAGCTCTATTCTCAGCCTGGCCTTTGCCAGTATCAAAGATGGAGATCTAAGGTAGTGGCACAGTGGGGAGGGGGAGGGGAAGAGGTGACCTTGCCCACTCTGCTCCCTGAGAAGGTGTTATTATGTCTTGTTTCCTGGTTTGTCTCTGGTCTGTGATCTGCAGGTTGAAGATACCTGCACCTTGTCAGTTCTTGCTGGTGTTGAGTAGAATCCGATCACTCGCTGTGTCTGGCACATTTGTCCAGGAATTTCTGTGTTGTAGGTATGGCAGCAATGGCCAGTGCTCAGATCTGTTTCCTTGCCTGGATTTTCCCTTTCTGGCAAAAGTCTCTGTACTGGGATGGCACACTTGGTGTAATTCTCCCGCCTAGGACTGTTCACTGTTACACTAAAACTGCTTTTTAGGTGGGAGCTTGTTTAGCCTCCAGAATCTCCTCTGCCATCTTCCTGGAACTACTCCTCCTTTTTTTTCTCTCCAGTATATTTTCTTGTTTTGAAACAAATGTCATGGACTGTCCAACCATTCAAAAGGAAGCTTATTCCATTAATTTAATGAAAAAGGAATGCAGCCTGCCTGCATCTCAAACCAACTTTGAGTATAATGTTAATCTGATAATTCACATCATTGAATTTTCAAAGTTGTATTGATAATTTTTTTGTTAAACTATTCATTAAAGAGGTTCTAAATAGCAAGAATAAAAAACAATGTTTTGCTTTCTAACAATGTTTTAAAAGCTAGTAATTCAATAAACACATTCTATTCTTCCAAGATTCCATGGTGAAGAACTTCTCTTTTATCATAACCCTTACCATTGACCCCCTCCCTTCAAACTTGTAGCTTTATTCAGTTTTCTTGTTCCCGCTTTCATTTTGGTACTAGCATGAATAATCTCCTTGTAGTATTTGACAATGAAATTCCATTTGTTGTTAGAGAGGTCAATACATATTGCCAAAGGCAGATTCATGGCATATCATAGAGCATAAACTATTGAATATCATTAACGTGATCCTGTGCAACTATTCCATCAATTAATATAAATGCCACATATATGTGCATCTTCATATAATTTTTAAAATGCAATGTAGTTACATGTCATATGTCATAAAATAATTCAGACAACTGGTAGAAGAGACTAAGCTCAACCTTTTGCATCGTTCTCAATACTATTTGTAAAATTTTCATTCTCAGTAACTTTCACTGCAGGGCCTTCTTTTCTTAGCAAAAAGTTATAAGTCATGTCCTTGGATTTTAGTCAACTTTGAGTAAGCTGTTTTCTTTCCACCACCAGTTAGTCCCTCGCGTTAAATACCTGAGGAATAACTTGTCCCAATATGCCTGCAAGAGGAGTATCCAAGTCAACTGTCTGTGCCCACATTTCCCTTGCTTTTTGGGGGGGAATGGGGTAACAGAGACAGGGGAGACAGAGGTGTTAGGGCTCAGGTGGCTGGAACCATGGTGTTATGAATTAAGGGTAGCAGAAAAGAGTAGTAGAGAGTAGGATACCAGGTAAAGGTTAACTGTGACTGTAATTGCTGAGTTCCAGTGTAAGGAAATTGGTTAGCAGCAACAGCTTTGCAGGGGTTGGGGTAGCTAACACAGGTATCCAGAACTGTTTAGCAGGGACAAGGAAGCATAGACAAAGTGAAAGAGTAATAGTTGTGAGGGATTGTGGTACAGAATCAGGGTAACAAGGTCATGGGTGTGCAAAGTGGGTAGCCAGTACTATGGGAGAAGAAATTGGCATGGTGGCCTGATGTGGTGCATAGCTCTGGGTTTGCCTGTCCAGTTTGGGCTGTTAGATCTTTAGGAAAACTACCTCTAGCAGCGCATTATCCACTTGTTGTGTTCAGGCACGTGCCATCTATAAATGTGTACTCCAAGTAGATTGCATTCTTTGACACCAGCTATAGGATCTTTGCTATAAGAATCCTGACAGTCCACACTCCACAATGCTACAGAACAGGCTCCACATAGTGAGCTGCAATCACCTCATACAACTCTTGCTGCTCCTCTCCAGTGTCAATTATCATGGTAGCAAGGGATCTGAGGTGTGCTCAGCAGCAGTGCTCTGAGAAGCTATCAATTCTTACCATCGCAATTGGGCAGCTCCCTAGAAATGGGCAAGAGCACTTGCTGATGTTCTTCCAACTTCTCTCGGTGGCTCTGCACAACCAGATTGTTGTACCTCAGGTGGATTACTTTGATGTCCAGGTAGCATCAAACTTGCTCTATCTTCTCTCTCTAGATGCTCTTCTGTTTCAGCTGCCTCTCCATTTCCTTCCAGGTAGATCGCTTCATCTCCACATCTTTTGAATTGTGCTTCATATCAACCCGTGGCTTTCACACCAAGCCCTTTCATTTTCTCATCTACCTCTCTAACTGTGAATCTGGTACAACAAGCTAATTTCTGTATCTGTTTATCAAGATTTGAGCCGGAATCCAAGATGGTACTAGCTAACTGAGAACATGGGGAGCTTCTTAAATATTTCCCTGCCATTCACTGCTCATTGAGAAAGATGCAAATGTGTTCTTTTCAGTCTCTCCTTCTCCATTTCTGGTTCAGCAGAATAAAGTGAATTCACAATGGAGCTCCCAGACAGCTGCTATGTCAGCAAGTGATGAAACCAAAGATAATATAGTGAGGGGATACTTACCAAGTGTAGTAGGATAAATGCACATATTTGTAGGATTAATCTCTCCTCCCTGAGATCTTCCTGTTCTGAAGGCCCTGAGGACTCCTACATATAACTCAGACCTAATGACATGGGTGAATAAAAAAGTAGGTGAGTATGGATTAGTATTTTGAAAGTGGGGTAAGGTGTTGTCTTGTCATGACCACCATGAAATCAATGTCCTTTCTCTGACCTTCATCATATCTCTTTATTTGGCATAATTGGCAGATTTCTTAGTGTGTCATTTTCTCCTGTTAGTTCAGTGCACAAGTTAAAATATTAAGCATGCCAAACCATGGGTTTCCATTGTCCTAGTAGATGTTTTGCCTTCTAGGACCTTCCTTCCAGGTCACTCTCTGTTTAGCGTATTGCACAGTGCCCCAATCAATGAAATCATTTTGAGCCTAGGAGAAAAATCTCCATTTGTAAAGCAGTACACATAAGAAGGAGATGATGCCCCACACTCAAATGCTCAAGGAGAACAGAGTGTAAGGGTGTCTACATAGTTGGGAAATAGGATTCTGAGGGGTGGAAAGGCATGAGTTTAGATAGCAAACCTAGCAGTAATCATACGTTTCTGAATTTCTAACCTTTTTTCCTTCTGCCCCTCAGATCCAATTCAGGAAGTGGTGGAATGTTTATGATCACAAAAAGGAGTTTTTAATCTCAGGCCCAAATTCTAGGTGTTCTTGTTACATCTTTCCACCTGCCCCTGATGTAAATTGTCAGAAGGGCAAAGAGGAAGGGAGCCCCTTGTTCAGGAATATAAATGGAGCATACAAGTAACTGCAGTCTCTGACTTTCTATTTTGAAGGTAAGATAAAAGGAAGTTTGAGTTTTTACAAAATCAGTTTCTAAGCTCTATGTTTCCTTCAGAAATTCTTTCCCTCCTTCTATGTTTTGAGAGCCACAGTTAGTACAGTGCTTCTGTCTCTTAGGGGGCAATCCTTCTCTTCATACCATGCTTAAAGTAGACAATAGGTTGAAGCTGCCAATTAAAAAAAAAGCATGAAATAGCACACAGTGAGTGCTTTCCCTGAATTCCTGGACCTAACAAGTCTCCAATTCTGAAGAGAACATGATTATGGGTGAGTACTAACAACATCCACTGAATGGTGAGCTTGGAATACTTTTCCCAAGGCAGGTTCTGTCCAGGTTATTACGATGGCTGAGATCTACTGGATCAAAGAACTTACAGACCATGCAAAACAAAATTCTAAGAGACTGAGATCCCAAAAAGAAACTGGACCAAGAAAAGAAAACTTATCATTGATGAAAAAGGAGGAAGACTTAACTAGGAGAATGTTCTTCTGAATACAGATATGGGTAAAATTATAACAAAGTTGTAAGTTGTGGCTCATCAGTAGAAACTATCAAGTCAAACCTCACTAAAGCTAAAAATAAAACTTATAAAATAAAAAAAACTATTTGGATTTCAGTACTAATATCTGTTTTAAGGAGTGTGGTTGTGTGTGTGTGTGTGTGTGTGTGTGTGTGTATGTGTGTGTGTGTGTGTGTATGTGTGTGTGTGTGTGTGTGTGTGTTTGTGTGTGTGTTTGTGTATGTGTGTGTGTGTGTGTGGTGTCTGAGATTATTTACGGGACAACATTAGTTCTTAAAAATCTTGATATTGTCAATATTCTTTAGGTTTCCCACTCATGTCTGGTGGCATTCTAGGTCTACCACGTGAAACACACAATTCTTGCTTTCTTCTGGTTAAATGGAGATAAACATGTAATGGATATGTCAACCTGGTTGGTTTCAAACTATGATCTTCAGATCTTACTCTCTGGAGTAGGTAAGGTATAAGAGTGAACCACTATGCCCAGTCCAGTATTTCCAGTGACTTACATAATCTTTTTGAATCTCAGTTACTTCCTGTGTGCAAAGTGAAAAGAATTACTGTGTGGACTTAGAATCAGGTGGGAGTTATGACTGGGTATAGGAAGTATACGTGTTGGGGATGTGTGTACAGAGCCTGACACTCTCATAAATTACTGATGTTTACATTGAAATGTATTCCAGGAATTGGAAACAAGAGAGATTTTTCTGTTCTAGTTTATCCTTTTAGGGCATTGAGGGAGCCAGAGATAGTCAAGGAGAACAGGGAAACAAATGCAGCACTTGTACACTGTAGCTATTGCGTTCACAACGAGCTATACGACTGTGGACAGGGACAGGAGAGATGGGATTGTCAAACAGGAAATGAACTCATTACCTGACTTACAAAATTGTTATCCGTATAACAATTTTAAAAATACAATAACAATTTTAAAAGTCCAGATTGATGATTATCTACTTCAGTTTGTGTAGGTGCCCTTAAGACTCAGGCCCGCCAATGGAGTTTTTGAAGGTCAATTTATATGATAATTAATATAAAGCCATAATCTCTTAAGAAATGTTATAATAAGTAGTTCATTCTTAGTACTGGTTTCTCTTTGAGTAACAGTTCTATATGTTGTTGGCAGAGCTAATGTTTTACTTTCTGGTTTTCATATTTGTTAGGTGTTGAAATTCCTCTTAAAGTTTTGCAACAGAGTTCTGCTGTATCTTGGCACCCTGCCCCTAACTAAAATGGTAATCAACCTTTGAAATTCATGTACTTGAGTATGAGTTTTATTTATTTAATTTGCTGATGATGGTGAACTGTCGCTGTCCTTCAGCTCTTCAGCTCAAGACTAGTGCTCTACCACTTGAGCCAAAGTACCTCTTCTAGCTATTTCTGCTTAGGTGGTGCTGAGGAATCAAACCTAGGGTCTCATGCATTCAAGATAAGCTGTCTACCACTGATCCACCTTCTCAGCCCCCATATGTGGTATTTTTGTGCAAGGGTCTATCAAGCAAATCTATTGAGCAAATGTATTCATTCACCACTAGACATAATCAAAATTATGAATTATCTGATATTTTAATGAATAAAACTGTTATCATTGTTACTAGGAATTATTTGTCTCCCCATGCTGTAAACATGGAGGAGGTATTTTAAACTAAAACTACAAAAGTAATTTTAAGGTCTTGGTGCTAACAAATCTGTCCAGGTGTTATTACACTAAACAGAGAATTCAAAATGATTTTCTTCATAAATACAGAGATTAAAGGACTTATAACACTTATTTCAAAATGCAAATTAAAGGGAAAATCAGTCAGGAGGTAAAATTTATATTGAACGTTAATTTTTGAAGAGGAAAAGAAGATCTTAGATGGCAGACTAAAGACAAAACACTATCAGAGCCCTTTATGCTGAATTATTAAAAAAAGAAGCTTTAATTGAAAAATTGAGCTGGAATGTGCATATCAGGCAAAGGCAAGCAATCAGAGCATACCACCAACAAAGAAACGCCATAGTGTATATCTTAGAAAAAGGAAACAAGTACAGACCCGGGCTCAACATCCTTATCCTTGATTTCAATGATACACATATACCCCCCTACACACAGATGCACTCACACACTCACACACACACACACACACACACAAACACACACACATACACACACACACGAACACACAAGAATGTATGCAACAGCTCAACCTACTCATTTCCACTCAACATGAATCAAAGATCTTCCTGTAATATTTGAAACTTTAAAAGTTTCAAGTCTTGTAAGTAATTGATAACAGATGCATAAGCAATTATTTTCTCAATAGACTCTGCTATAGATGAGAGTTCATGATGGTTATAACTACGTAAACATCTTTGAATCTTGAAAGAATTAAACAAGAGAGAATCCGAATTTTGGAACTGTATTTCTCCCAGCTATTTTTCAAAAGCTTAATAAGAGGTTACAAAATCCAAAATTAAATACCAAATTAATACAACTAATACTTGTATAAGCGAAGTGAAAGACACTGATCAGTGACCTATGCTACCTTCATTTCTAAGCCGACTACACATTGTGGAACCTTTGATTCTGCTGGGCCAGGCCCACAGTTGTCTTCCCCAGAGCAGTGGCCCTGCTGGGCTTGGCACTGGGAGCTGTGTGGAGAGGAAGGGAGGCCTAGGGGGAGGCCGAGCTGGGGTTGGGGATGGGGGTAGTGGAGAGAGTATGGGAGGCCCTGGCAGAGGCTGGTGAAGGGAGGAAGGAGGCAGTAGGCCAATGGCTCAGGAAGCAGCAGCCCCAAAGGCAGCTGGGTTCTGGGGAGTGTCTGTGAGGTGTGGAGTTAGGCCCCTGGGGCCTCGTGGATGGGTGAGGAGAGGAAGGAGTCTCAAATTCCACCAAAACATGCAATGAGAAATGAGACAACCAGTGGCTGAAGAATTTCAAGAAAAAAGGCAGGGACTTTTAGGTAAACTCTGGGGGTGGGAAGAGCAGCAGTGCTGAACAAGTGGTGGTCATACCTCTCTGCAGCCCTTGAAGTGAGTGAGGACCAGCTCTGCTGTGCACTAGGCCTCATTCTCGCCTTGAAGCAGGCACCAGGAATCTCAGGCACAGCCTCAGCCTGCCCCACAGAGCTGGCTTGCCATGTGTGTTGGGGACCAGGCAGCTGCTGGTAGGTTATGTGCAGCAGGGCAGAGAAAGAATGGCTAGTGGGCACTGCTCCACTCTAGCCAGGCACAGGGCCACTGGGGAAGTTCTGGCTCTGGATCAGGACCAGGGACTGCCCCCCAGATAAGTGGCCTCTGGGGACTTGCATGGTGGCTGCTATGTGTGGGTTTGGAAATTCCTTAACATGGCCAAGGAGTCTCCACGGATAGGCATATTTGCTCCTGTGCCTCTCCCATCTTCTGCATTCCCACTGTCCTCCTGCCTCGTGCCATGTCAAACTATAGGAGTAAACTTCTCCAGCCTCTAAGAGGCCATCCTGGAGATGCTCACAGGGCTTCCCACGTCTGGTTCACCATGCATGCAGGGCTCACAGGGTGCCATCCTCCAGGCAAAGCGTACCCCCATTTCAGCTTGGGAGAGGGAAAATCTTCATTTTCTCAGATACAGCTGCCCTTGGAGTTCTCTGTGTACACTAGTCTTGTGCTGAGATAACGATCCCCAAAGACCACCAAGCCATATCCAATGTGAGCACATGAGGGTCATTTATTGCAAGCTCGAGCCTGGACTCACAACTGTCAGCATCGCAGTGGGTCAGAGTTGAGAGCTCTGAACCTTCAGTTAACAGGGTTTTTATAAGGCACAGGGCTGAGGTAAGTGGGTTCATAGCTTGTTAGTTACATGATTAGTTGACATTTAATGAGTTAATATTGTAACAATCTTATTGGCTAACATGTGCAGGCTTAGCAGTAAGAAGCAGTTATGATAACTATGGAATCTTAAGAAACATCTGTAGGTTTAGGTACCTTCCTGTCATCCGCTTATGGCTATTGTTAGGAGAGTTACGGGAAGAATATTATTGGGACATTTCATGTTTTTTCCAGGAACCTGAGTCCTAACTTTCAGTAAAAGTCTTTACAATGGATACTTTCAGTAAATGCCTTCACAATGGATACTTTCAGTATAGGCCTTCAAAATGGACTAAGTCCAGAATGGCTATACTTTGGGTAAGGTCTCTCACTAGGTGTGTGTGTGTGTGTGTGTGTGTGTGTGTGTGTGTGTGTGTGCGCGCGTGTTTGGTGTGAGAGAGTCAAACACAGCTGAGGTTTGGTGTAAAACACTTCTTCCCTTCAGCATTGAGTTTTGGTATCTAGTGGTTTTTCCTCCTCCTGAATGATGAACTCTAAATTTCTTCTTCTATATAGTTTTATCCTTAGATCTTCTTAATATTCAGATTCCTAACATCTGCTTGTGAACTTCAGAATTTGCTTCATAAAGGGGGTGCCTTTCTTCTTACTTTTATGAAGCCCTTCGCTCTATTTAAATAGATCATGTGCTGTGTTAGTGGTTTTACTTAGCCCAGACTGTTGTGGCCCAGGCTGTGACTGTTAGTTCTGAGATTAGTTTAGGCTAATATGAGATACTATCATTTCAGTCTATCTAGTGAGAAAAGTTCAGCATCTTTATTGAAACAACTTCCTGGCTGTAAAACAAACAAAAATTCCAGTGGTATAAATGTACAATTTATTGATTTTAGTTAATTGTGCACCACAGCAATGAAAAAAATCTTCTTACTAAAGTGAGTATTTAGAATACGAAAAAAATCAATTATTATAGAACTTAAAAACTGATCGAATACCAAAAGAAAAACAAAGACACTGATCAGGAATGCAGTACAAATGTAAGTGTTTAAAAAATAAATGAAATGTTTGAGATTCTTATCCACATAGGAAATACAAAGGAAAATAAATAGGAAAGTCACTGAAATCCCATCCTACACACCAGAATAGCTATCACCACTCGAATAAATAAACATCTGGGAGGTTGAAATAAATCAGGAACTGTATTTGGTTTTGTGATATTGTAAACTAGTGCAACCCATAAGAAGATCATAATGGAAGTTTAGACAATACCAAAAAGACACATGTGTTGATGACCTTTACTGCAACCTTACTACATAAAGAAGGAATATAAATCAACATCAACATCCATGTGCATGGCAGCAAGAAAGAAAGCTGTGTAATCAACCTAGATGCACAAAAAAGAAGGAATAAAGGAAATATGCTATTCATAACTATAAACATGTTCTGTTATATAAGAGAAGTAAATTTTTACAATATCACTGCTAAATATTTTTGGATATATTCCTAATCCTAATTTCACAGGTTTTGTGGCTTAGTGTTTTTCTTTAAAAGGAACCTCCATATTCATTTTTAGAGGAGTTACAATAGGTTGAAGATATCCTATAATATGTGGATATTAGAAGAAATTTAAATATATCAATGAACACATAAAGGACCATCATATACAGTTTGTAATTTGATCCAATTTTAAGAAGGCAACAGTTGGGGGACAAGACAATGTTAGCTTAATAACAAAAACACAGACATGGAACATTTTTTAAAAGTGTGCAACTGATTAGTGCTAATACTAACAAAATATTTTCCTTAAGTTTTAAAAATGAAACAATTAAAATAATACTTAATAACATCAAATAAGTATGCCATGGAAGAAAATGTACCATAGATATATGATTCCCCATAATTTGTTTTAATTTATAACAAATGGATTAAAAGAAAATGTGATTACATGTCTGAAGATGATAACACATTCAAGTATCATTGATTGAATCCAGCAAAGGAAAGTAACAGAGAAGTAGAGAGTAAGACCAACCTGGGCCATAGATGAAGATACTCAGTAGAACTTTGTGAGGAAAAAATGTGTTCCATTTTGCTCATCAACATTGAGTTAGGACAGCTACCCTTTGACAGAACACTTGTAGTGTAGTCAGAACAGTGGAGTTACTAATTTAGGCAATAATTTATTACTTTTATTCCCTAATCTTATGATATGATTCCCAAATGATGTGAGTGATCCTAGATTTTCTGGGCCCTTTTTAACCCAAAATTTCTACTTCCATCCCCTGCCAATAATTCTTCTGCTATTCTCATTTCTCCTTGTTTCTAAACTCAACTCCTGTGACCTTTTGGTTTATTGGAAGGAGCTTGAGAAATATGAGGATGGTCTGGAATCTGAGGAACATCCACACCAGCTTGGAGGATCTAGTAAAAGAGCTGCACCTGGAACTCAGAATCAGATATTAATTGACCTCTTTGGAAATAGAGAAACTCAATCCCTCAGGCAGGATCTATCATTCCTTGATTTTCTCTGAAGAGATTTGGTACTAGGGCACAATTCAGAGGATGAGCTTTCCCACCACTTACCACAGCTTTGTCAGGAGGAATAGGTTCAAAACTAAAAGTGACCTCAGTTCTCACAGGGCCAGTCAGAAACCAAGAGATCACATTTTCCTCCTCATCAGGCACCTTTCTGGGAGGAACAGAGTCTGGGCAAAGTCTACGATGGAGATAAAGTGAGACTGGGCCTAAGGAGTACACAAAAGAATGATCCTCTCTTTGACTAAAAGTGAGTTGTGCAGTGAGACATGACTACTTCCTTTATATATGAAAATTCACTAGGTGAGTTATCGCACTGCCACTGTGCGGGAGGTCAGTTTCTTCAAAGAAGTTGTTAAATGTTGTGTCTACCAGTTTACTCTATAGGCTGTTGTCTCTCCCACCTCTTCCCATGCCAACAATGCATTGCTTCTTTCAGGCACTAAACTACTTCTCCTGAATCCTAAGCAGTAATATTGTAGGCTATTCTTTGGCTAACCACTTGCATTGGAGTTAGAAAAGACCCAGGCTTCGCACATGCCAAGAGGTAGAGAAGGTGAGTATAAGCTCAGATTGGTACTGAAGAACAATCATATTGAAAAAAAATAAGTAAATGAAATTAATAGTTGAGTAATTTAGGGTGTATAGCCACTAAATTTAGGTAATTATTAGTAACACATATACAATCATGGATTAGGAAGAAAACAGTGACGTAGGTTCAAGATAACATGAAAAGACACATAATAGCCATAACAGAAGATGAAAGTGTGAAGGAATTGTTGGCATAGGTCCATTTACTATCTGAGGAGTGACCTTGGATAGGCTTTTAGAATAATATCTAAAAGAGAGGGACTTGCAAACTGCGTACACTTGGCTCACACCTGTAATCCTAGCTACCCAGGAGGGTGAGATCTGAGTATTATGATTCAAAGCAAGCCCAGGCAGAAAAAGCCAGAAGTAGTGCTGTGGATCAAGTGGTAGAGCACTAGACTGGAGCTCAGTGACACTACCTATGCCCTGAGTTCAAGCTTCAGGATCATCAAAACAACAACAAAAAACAATAATGATATAAAGAAATAAAAGAAGAACTTAAAGATATGCGATGGAATGATGATCCTGTGTAACTGTCTAGGGAACATAAAAGGAGACAAAATTTGGAGCAAAATGATACCTATTTATTACTAATCAAGGATGCAAAGCAAATGCCAAATTCCTCTTCCCTAAAACTTCCAAACCTGGGCTCAGAACATGGCTCATTGGTTGAGTGCTTGCCTTTCAGGCTTGACACCCTGGGTTCAATTCCGCATGCAGAAGTGTTGCTATGGCTCGAGTGGTAGAGCACTAGCCTTGAGGTGAAGAGGTGTGGGACAGGACCCAGGCCCAGAGTTCAGGCCCCATGACCTGCCAAAAAAACCCCCAAAAAACAAAACAAAAAAACTTCCAAACTTATCTTTTCTCATAATTGAGGAGAGGGTTTTTTTTAAAACAGGAATTCTTATCTAGTTCAAGGTCATCTGATCTTCAGTAGAGCTTTCCTGTTGAGATATAATGCACCTAACTCTGATGAACTTAATCATGACTAGGAAAGTATGGACATTGACGTGTTTATTACATTTTTCCTTATAAATATATAATTCTGTCAGATATTATATGTAATATATATATTGTACAATATATTATACATTATATAGTATAATAAATATATTATAATATAACATATATTATATATTAACAGACTTCCTAATTTTAGAGTAAGGAACAAGTAACATATTGAAAGACAAATGCTTGAATCTCTGAGTAATTTCTCTACCACTGCACAATTCCAGGTTTCATTCTTATTACCCAAAGAGCAACATAGGCAAGTGGTGCCCATGGAGGTGGTTCTCTGGATTCTGGAAACTGTGATCTGCACATATATATATGAAATATTGTTTTATACTATTGAATGTGTAAAACTATAGCAACAGATAATTAAGTCAACATCTATGTGCACACACACTCAATCATTTTCAAGTATAAGAATTTCTTTTCGGGCTGGGAAGATGGCTCAGTGGTATATAGCTTGCCTTGCATGCATGAGGCCCTGCGTTCAATTCCTCAGCACCACATAAGCAAAAAGAAAAAAGCCAGAAGTGGCGCAGTGGCTCAAGTGGCAGAGCACTAGCCTTGAGTTGAAGAGCTGAGGGACAGCACCCAGGCCAAGAGTTCAGGCCCCATGACCGGACCCCCTCAAAAAAGAATGTCTTTTCTATGTTCCCTATGCACCTACACAGAGAGTACATGAGTTGCACTTGAATTGTCCTGGGAGTTCTTTATCTGGCTGCTGTAGCTTCACATCCTTTGTTCTCTTACTAGCCATATGTCATGTGTTCAACAACAATACTTGTTACAAGCAAAAGTATCTACCCTGGCACACAGAGGAACTTGGAATTCAGAAATGCCACAAATAAGTAGGAGGTACAGCAGTACTTTTCAAAATTAAATAGATTGCGTAATTGTTAGAAAGTTTGTCAGAAAAATAAATTTCAGTGCAGGATGAAATACTTGAAGAAAACTACAGTTGAAATTACATATAACTAGGTGCTGGTAGCTCATGCCTGTAATCTTGGCTAATCTGGGGGCTGATTTCTGAGAATCACAGTTCAAAGCCATCTTGGGCAGAAAAGTTTCCATGAGACACTTATTTCCAATTAATCAATCAAGACTAAAATTGATACTGTGGCTCAATGTGGTAGAGAGACAACCTTGAGCCAAAGACCTCAGGTACAGTGCCCAGGATCCAAGTTCAAACTCTGCAGTTGACAATAAATAAAAAATAAATTACATATAATTTATTACCAACTCTGTACAAGGAAAATAGGATATGACACATGGCAACATATGACTTCAAGTTACAAAGTTACAAAGCATTTCCCCACTATTGAGAACTAGGAGTAATCCATATTGGAAAAAATAAAAACATGAATGATTTATACCAAATTTCAAAACATACTATATGTTATACAAAGGAAATGCAATAAACATGCATTTCACAATTTAGTAACATCATATAGTATAAAGAATCTGATTAACAGATTCATAAAAATCAATACAATGCCGATAAAACATCCAATATCTCCTGGGTCAAATTAGCAGAATACTTTCCATCTATGATGGCTGTTTTGTAAATTATGCAGCCCTCTCAATCCCACAATTGCAGAAGGCTCTTCCTGAGAATGTCCAGAAACCTGTCTACTGTGAGTGCTCAATGTAGACCTGGTCCTATTCTCTATTATTTAGACATGTTATAGACTCAATATCTGATAACTTAATGACATTTTAGTTCTCAGAAAAAAGGGAAATTGATGACAGTGGGAAAATCTACCAGATCCCGGAAAGTTTTCTATCATTGTGCTAAAACTGTACCCTTTTACTGATACTTGAACCAACTGCAGCAATTGTCACTCCACCAACATGTCCAAACACTAGCTTTCCAAATATTGAGCCACAGTGCCTCTTCCAGTTTTCTGGTGTTTAATTGGAGGAAAGAATGTGACAGACTTCCTGCAAGGGCTAACTTTGAACTAACATCTTCAGATCTCAGCTCTTGCATAGCTAGGATTACCGGCATGAACAACTGGTTCCCAGCTAAAATGTTACTTATTTTAAGTTCTATGATTTAGTTCAGGGAGTACCATGAGTGTGTAGAAAGGAAACTTTCAAGTCATCTCTCCAAATTTCAGAGTTTCATTTTCATAATATTTATTGCAGTGATTAATAACAGAAGCTCCCAAAGTAACAGAATGATCCTTCATTTTCTCCTTCCCATAGGTATTATTGGAAGATGAGTGAAATCTAAGTATAAGGCAATATGTACTTGAAACTATAAAAAAATGTTGATGAAACATAAAGAGCCATATTACACAGCTTCTTTTCTTTTCATAAAAAAAAGAATGTCATACAAGTATATTTATTGGCAGGCTTTTTCATCTGAAAAAAATATCATAAAAAAGCTGAAGGGGATTAGCAGCCATTTAACTGTGATATAGCATTGGAGACTATAAGACATGAAATTATTCATTAAATAATTATCTAGGAAAGGTATCTGTTCACTAAATTTATTCATTGTAAATTTTATTTTATTTACATGTCACTTAATATATAAATACATACAAGTGTGAAAATATATATACATATATATGTATACATATATACATATATGTATATGTATACATATATGTATGTGTATATATGTATACATATACATATTTATATGCATATATATATATCAGCAATATCTGTCCAGGGAACTGCATGGTTAGGTAATTTCATCATGTCAAGTTCATCAAAGGGATGGATTTCCATAAACCTTAACAACCCTGCAACACCACTGCACATGCAAACTTAAGCGTTCGCAATTGTAAGCCAGACCTGTGTTTTACCAAAGCTTTGTATATTGTGTGTTATTTTTTTCATTTAGGCTTGACACAAAATGTGTTTGCCCTAGAAATAAATGATGGCATTATAACTACAATAAGTTAGTGTAAATCTTTACATTGAACACATGTTCAGTATGAGTTGTTCTTTCTTTCCTTTTCTTATTTTATCTTTAGGATATTGATTTCAGTTTTGATGTAGTGTTTGCCAGACAGGTATTCCACCACTGGAGTCACTCCACCAATCCTTTTTGTTTAAGTAACTATACTCATAGAGTAGCAATTTTTGCACCGAGCCCCAAAAGCAGGGACCATGATTTCATTCCAATATACCTACCTAGTAGGTTGAAATGGGTGATACTTTCCTTCCTAGGCTGATTCAGAACTGTGATCTTCTCAAATTTCTACCACTTTAGTTAATAGTGTGTTCTCCAGTTCTGCCTACCTCTAGAAGATATGACAGGAATTAATGATTACAGGTAATTTGAGTGAATCATTGGCTCATAGGTGATTTGATATTAAAATATAGGGTAAGTTTGAAAGTACAATCACAGTAGTCAGATAATTTGCTAAGTAAATTTTGCTTCACATTAAAAACCACCTCTACCAGAATTCAGGATTTATATTGCTGTCTGTCAACTTGTATGTCATTTGGGAAAATAAACTTAATGTCTTCCATGCATGGTAAAGATCTTTGAATGGTCTGATGTGCTGGTTCACATCTATAATCATGGTTAGCAATCAGAAATAAATAGATTACAATTTGAACATAGCCTAACCAAAAATTTAGGAAGTCTCAATCTCAACAATCTAGTGGATCATGTTGAATCATGCCATTAGTCTCAACACCTCAAGAGGCTAAGTCTCTGCCCAGTACCTGTGTCACTTAGGTAACTGGCTCACTTGGAGGCAGTCACCTCTCCTGATGCAGAAACTGGGCTGAGATTTAGCCAAGAGGAGGGAGGAGTCTCCCCCACCTTCCCAGGGTGGACCTCCAGAATCCAGTGAATGTGCTTGCTTTCCTCCTCCAAATGGTTTGAGATGCCATGCTGCTGAGTGCTCATTATTTGATTCCAGTGACCTGTAGTAGAGGTATAAGGTAACAGTAAATTAAATTTGACATTTGCCAATTGAGCTGTTCTTCACAACCTGAGAGTTCAACTCACCAATTGTCCATTTTTTGAGAGTTGAGAATACTGAGGTAAGAGAGAGAGAGAGAGGGTGAGTGAAAGAGAGGAGAGATAGATAGAGGGAGAGAGAAGAGAAAGAAAGGAAGGAAGGAAGGAAGGAAGGAAGGAAGGAAGGAAGGAAGGAAAGAAGGAAGGAAGGAAGGAAGGAAGGAAGGTAGGAAGGAAGGAAGAAAGAAAGAAAGAAAGAAAGGAAGAAAGAAAGAAAGAAAGAAAGAAAGAAAGAGAGAGAGAGAGAGAGAGAAAGAAAGAAAGAGAGAAAGAAAGAGAGAGAAAGAAAGAAAAAAGAAAAGAAAAGAAAAGTAAGATAATGATTAAGAATGAACGGTTTGGAGTCAGGAGTTACATGGCAGAGGTGTTATTAGTTCTGCCCAAGCCATGCAGACCCAATGCAGACACTTACGATCTTCTTGGCTAAGTTTCCATCCTTTATGTGTTACCCAGGTATCTGGCATGCCTGTAGGCAGACACCTCCCCCTCCTGCTAAGTCACAACTTGGTCAGCCTCTGGTCACACTTTCCATTTGACCAGAGGAGATTCCCAGACCCTGAGGTCACATCCAGTGTGGCCAGAATTTTCCCCCACCAGGCCATATGTATCCTTGGCCTAGATATGTCCTGGCCCGAGGATGGGTCAATCCCCTTTTTTTCACATGCCTCTCCACCACATATGGCATGGGCAGCAGTTCAGTAAATAAACTACTTTACCTGACCGAATACCATGTGGTGTTCTCTTCATTGGTTACCTAATAAAACTTACCGAATTAATATACCTTACACTTCAGAGTTTCTAGTTATGAATTAATGGATATTCTTCTGACATATGTGAGATCAGTATCTACAAAACATATGTACAAGCTCATCATTTAACAGTATAATTCTGGCTGGAGTATTTTTTTCAATTTTTTAATTTTGAAAATAATGTACAGAGAAGTTGCAATTGCATTTGCAAGATAAGAAGTACATCTCTTATTAAGCATTGGTGCCTCTTCCTTTGTTTCCCCTTTTCATCCCTTCCCATCTCCCACTTCCTCCTCCAAAAGTGTAAAGTTCGTTTTTTGACATAATGTGTCGTACATCTCATTGTTGCTATGGATCCACCTGTA
This sequence comes from Dipodomys spectabilis, assembly GCF_019054845.1. Taxonomy (NCBI): domain Eukaryota; kingdom Metazoa; phylum Chordata; class Mammalia; order Rodentia; family Heteromyidae; genus Dipodomys; species Dipodomys spectabilis. The sequence goes on from NW_024870866.1 coordinate 1,342,617, forward strand.
TCGCTATTTACATAATTGGTTTTTTCCCCTCCCCTCCACAAAGACTACCAACATCTGAATTTTTAATAACAGCCTAATTAACCTTAAAGTATATTTTGTTTGCTTTGCTTTATTTTGTTTTAGCTTAAAGTAATCAAAGATTTGGTGGCATAATCTGAAAAGATCTCTGCCGTCATTTTTTCTATTCACCCTGGGCTACAACCTGTGTGCTACCAGGTCAGATGATGGGACTTTGAAATACTAGAAAGCAGATGCACATCATAAGGTCCATGGCTTTGGGATTTCTCAGATTCTTTTTTAAATGTAATTGTTAATAAGGTGTGTAGAGTGTGTTTACCATATCACAATTCATGTAATGCGTACATTTGCCTTGTAGACAATGCCACCCTTTCCTGACTTTTCTCCCAGCTTCTGTTTGTTTTGTTGCTGTTTGTTTTTGTTTTTGTACCTAACCATCAGCTTCAACTCAGGATTGGTTGCTGCACCTGAGTTTTTGTAATCAAGGCTACTCTACATCTGGAGTCCCAGCTCCCTTTAAGGCTATTTGGTGGTTAATTGGAGAAAAGAGTTACAGATTTTCTCACTCCTGCTGTCTTTGAACTGTGATCATTAGCCTCCTAAGTAGCTAGGATTATAGGCCTGAGTCCCCTGTGTCCAGCTGCTAACGTGTTGGTTTCATTCTTCCCTGGTTGTGTTACAATTTTCCTCAACTTTTGGCACTAATACTACATATTGCCTGGTTCAAATCTGAATTGGTGGAACATGCTTGTATTTTGAGGAAAGCAGAAATAGGAAACTATAGGTCATAGGGACATATAAGCTAAACAAATCATTTGGAACATGGCACAAAGTCAAGTAAATTTATTGCAAGTTGACTGTGTCCTGTCTTTACTGTTAATTTTGCGAGGCCTGTGAATGATGTTAGACACATCCAAATGGCCATTGTCAGAAATAAGGTTTCTCATCCTGTTCTAAAAACAAAACAAAAAGCCACCAAAAAATATTATGTATGAGTCCAGCAATTTCCTCGAATTAGAGACCAATCTGCCATAGTTAATGAAAAAATGTCCTTTATTCAACTGCTGCTACTTTTTCTAACTACAAATACAATGAAATCTGTAGTAGTCTTTAGAATTGTATACCACAGCTGTCATTTTAATTTACAACGAATTCAGACTTTAAAATATTTATTTTTTTTTTTGACAGTTGTGGGGCTTGGACTCAAGGCCTGGGCACTGTCCCTGAGACTCTGTGCTCAAGTTAGTTAGAATTCTACCAATTGAGCCACAGAGTCACTTCTGTTTTTTGAGTTGTTAATTGGAGATAAGAGTCTTATGGGGGCTTTTCTTCCTGGGCTGGCTTTGAACTGTGATCCTTAGAAATCAGCCTCATGACTATCTGGGATTACAGGCATGAGAGACTATCACCTGGCTTCAAATAGTCATTTTAAAAATGAACTGCTTGGTGCCTCTGGCTCACATATATAATCCTAGCTATAGTTAGGATTATAGTTATGAGAAACAAACACTAGGTAAGTGTTGTTCATGATGGTTTGTATTGCCATCTTTTAATATTTTTGTTTCTCATACTACAATGCTCTTATTTTTATTTTCACCTAGGTGGGGGTAATAAGTGCTAGCCAGTGTTGAACTTTCTTTGGTTGAGATGGAGCCATGTGGACGATCTTTCCTAGAATGGCAAGGAATTGAAATCCTTCTGTTCTCAGCTCCCCATGGGCCTGGGATGATAGAAGTATTCCATCACGCATAGCCAGGGGTTGGGGAGCATTGCAGGTAACTCTACACTGGTCTGGAACTGATGTCCCAAATACCTAGCTTTACTGGCAAAACCATGTTATATTCCATTTCACTTTGAATAGCTTATGTATATACTTAGAGAGTACAATGATAACACATTACATATTAAATATCTAAAGTAGTCAATATAATTAGCAGGTTTATCTCCTAAAACATTCAAGCTAATGTATTGTGGTAGCCTCCTGACTCTGCTAGCTATTTTGGAATATTCCATAAACATGAATACACTGACAATGTGCAGAATATTGGAAGTTGACAGGGATAGAGACAAGTTAGACTATGTGTAGTAAATATATATTTATCTATTGCTCCTCTGTAGAATATTATCATATATTCACCATGACAATACCATCATATATTCACCATGACAATAACTTTCCTTCACTGTAGAATTTCCCATTTTATAATCTGCCATCTTCATCTTTTTACATCTTTTTACATTATAAGTATGCATGTTTTCCTGTTTATTATAATGATTTGAAATTATTGTATGATGGAATTAAAAATTTGTAGAGTCTACAGAAATTATCTCATTTTATTGGATTTGTGATGGTAAATCATTAAGATCAATTTTTCCTGAAATTAATGCTAACAGAAAATATCATTAAATAATATTCTAATTACATCTTATTTTATTTTATATAGGGTTCTACTGTTGCTGTTTTATGATATAGAATGTTGTGAAGCTAGATTGAAACTTGCAACCCCACTGCCTCCAGAAACACTGTTTTATCACCAGGTTATGGATGCTGATAAGTATAACTCTAACTAATCAGGAGTTTGAGACCTGAGATTTAGTTCAGACAGCCTGAACATGAAATTTTATGAGTCTCTCCTCTCCAGTTCACTACAGAAATCTTGCAGTGGAACTGTGGCACAATTGGTAAATCACTACAGTCACCAGAAAGATACTCAGGCTTGTCATATAGCCCCTGACTTCAATACCTAAAACATAGATACGCACAACATACCCTCACACACATACACACACACACCAACACACATGTACACACACAGATTCGCTGGCAATGTTGTATCTTAAATTCTTATCCAGAGATTGGGCAACAGCCCACTCATTTGTGAAGGTTTTTTTCCTGATTATTTTGAAGGAGGAGAATAGTTCATGGGACAAAGATGACAAGACTTTAGTGAGGAATTCTTTATAAACAACTAGCTTATTAAAAAAAAAAAAAACAGGAGCACAGTTTTTATATTTAAAGCTTACATTCCTTCCACTATAGTATTTTTCTATAATAATCATTGAATTATCAGAATACAATGTAGCATCTCTCCCCCCTCTCCCTCCCCTCTGTCATAAAATATGACAAAAGTATCAAAAATACTTTCTTATCTTACAAGAATGTACATCTCTAAAAATGTCTGACAATATGTGTAAGGTTTATTTTTCAATACTTGTATGATTTTCCCACCTTTAAGTACTTACCTTTTTTCCAGATGACAGCACATTGTGGCTTCAAGGGTAAACAAGATTAGGAAACAAAAAACTAACAAAGTCCTAGGATGTAGATGTCAAAAATAGATGCAAGAAGTACATGGCAGGCTGAGAGGGCCCTGAGAGGCAAAATGATTTCTGCAGGATGAGAGAAATAGTGACAAATAAGGCATGGATCTGACCTAGTAAGTGTTCCTTGAGGTTGAGAGCATGCTGATTCTCAGGCCTAGCTAAGGATGTTGGGATTTGACAATGTTCACATGTGTATAGAGTGATGTGGGAGGGGAGATTTCAATCTCCAGTATGTCTTTGGGATGGTCTTATTTGAGCAAGCAGCTTAGATCATTGGGCGCTGAGAGATGACACTCTCTACTTCACAATGGAATAGAATATGGAACTCTGAGAGCCAGGCAACTGTAACTGACAGTCAGCTCATGCCAGCTCAAGTGGCCTGTAGCTCAGGAACAAGACAGATGTTCCTGTGTTGTTTTCAAAGTTCAAGAGACTCAGGTCTTAGACATGATAGGTGTGAGTGCCTCACTCAATGCTGCAGACATTGGATCAGTGCCAAAACATGAATCCATATTCTCAGGCCTTTTTATAAGAAGAAACCAAGGAAATCACAAGGCAACTTAGGCCAGGTATTACTATGACAGCCCACAGTACAACCTTCTTCTTGTGTGCTTTTATATGTGTATACTGAGAAAATATTTACTGTGTACTTTTCAATCGACTCTATTACTCATTTTGAAGTATACTCCTAATTTCATGGTTCAAAAATCCATTGTTTTTACCACCTCAGTGTGACAGTGAGTCAGCCCAAACCCTGAATGTGCCTTATAATATAGGGAGCTTGGACTCAGGGTTGTTGGAAATGCTGGTAAGGGATCTGGTCCCTGCTTACCAGAAAGGTGATCTTTTCTATGTTGGAAACATGCTTCACCATTATAGAGTAGGAGACAATGGAGCAGTTGCTGGATATTGTTTAAAAAGTGAGTGTTCTCACCGCTGATCTCCATCTTGGATACCGACAAAGCTTGGAGGAGCGGCTAGCTCCAGCTCAGGCCTTGGAATAAAACTAGTCATTTAGCAGGTCACAAGAACTTAACGGCGAAGTGACCTCACAGACTCAGTTCCATCCAAGGAAAAGTCACCCAGCTCAGGCGCCAGCCATTGGAGTGGCTCTCCTCACTGGGTAACCAGAGCCAGAGGCTGCCCCTCCCTCTAGCAGCCACCACAATCAATTGAAAAACAGAAACCCTGAGAATGGCTCCAGGCTGGGCTCTGTGAGTTTTTCAAAAAATAGCCCCAGGGAAAAGCTACTGTTTGTTGAAAGGCCTCAACTCTACCCAGAACCTAGCCTCATCACTGCATCCCCCTCTTTTGTGATTCTCAAAGCAGATCACCCTCCCAGTAAACTAACCTGGGAGGGGGGATCTCAAAATCTTGGGTAAAGCAGAGCATTTTTCTGCCTGTTCCAACAAACTGACTTAAGAAACCAATCAAGCCACAGGACCTCAAGCTGACCAGATACTCCAACCAGACTCTGGTTACAGACAAAAGGGAGATACAGGACTCTTCTCACCCCTCCCAAAAAAAAAAAAAAATCAAAGAGCTTTTTTTTTCTTCTTCTTCTTCTTCTTTTCTTTTTTTCTTTTTTTGTTTTTTTTTTTTTTTGGTTTTTTGTTACCTTATATATATAAAAAAAAATTTTTTGCTTTTCTAAAACTTTTATTAATCTTTAATTTTTGTCTCTTCTGAAAAAATAATTGTTTTCCATTAACTTTTTTTTTCTCCTCTTATAATTATTATTTTAGGAATATGTGAAAGTGTGTTTTCCTTTCTTTTCTTGTCTTCTTTCTCTTTTTCTTTCATTCTTAATTATCTTTTTGTTTTTTGTCTAGCTCTACTGAACTTCTGATCTTTTCTTCTCACTTTCCTATACTTTCCATCTTTTCCTCTTTGTTCTTCTTTATGTGACTTAACTCTTGTCCTGCACATCCTCAGATAAACCCGTAGTTAACCAGTAGACCCTATCCCCCATTGTGTACACACTTAATCCACAAACTTATTACTCAATTCAAAACCTCTGAGACTTAAATTCATTAATAGCAGTACTACCTCTTTATACCTATATAATATTTTAAGCATTTTTTTAAAGTTTTTCACATCTCCTCTATGTCCCTCCCTTTCTCTCAACATATTCATATTCCTCTATAAATAGATGGTCTTTTAATCTCTAAAATAACATTAATTTTTACGTTTCTATTTTTTTTCTGGTTTCTTTTCATTCCCCTTTCCCTTTCTTCTTTTTCCCCCTCTCTCTACTTGCATCCCACCCAACCTATTTCCTGCATTGTGATTAGGACATAGTTAACTCTCCCTGTGCCTCCCCACACCAATCTATTCCTATTTTTTACCCACATCTCTCCTTAACCCTAATAATTTCTGGTTTTCCAAATTCATCTCTGCGGTTCGAAGCCCTTTAACATATAGTTGTTTGATGTCGAATAGATGTATCTGTTGAACTAGATTGTATCTGTAGACTATTGACTGTACAAATGCAAACTTTGGTTGATGGTTGCCTTAAGATAGTGTTCTAGCACAAAACTGGTGCTATCTTCATCTCAAATGGGCAGAGTAAGCCGGAAAAACACAAGAGAAATGGCAAATTCGGGTATCTCAATTCCCAATCTTGATAATCAGGGGTTAGAACAGATAATGAATAATCCAGAGGAGAGTTCCCAAACAACTCTACAAACACTGCTGGCAAACATGATAAATGAAAAGTTTGACAACGTACAAAGGACTCTGTATGAGCGTGAGAGGGAGAGAGAGGAGGCATCCCAGAAGTTTATACAGGAATATCATAAGCGTGAGGAAGCTACTCAAAAACTGATACAGGATTTGCGTGAACAACTTGAGAATACTCAAAGAGAAAGGGAGGAATGGCATGAGCAGGCTGAGAACACTCAAAGAGATCTGCAGGAATCCCACGAACGGGAGGAAGCTAATCAAAGAGTAATACAGGAATTGAGAGACCAGGTAGAGAACACACAAAGATCACTAAAGGCATTCATGGAATACATTAACAAAGAGCTGAAGGAAGTCAGGGAGACCACAAAGGGAATGCTGAATGGAGCCCAACAGAAGGAATGGGAGCCCAAAGAAAGGATAACCAATCAACTAAGCGATTTGAGGACAAACACTGAACACCAAATTAAGGAAGTAAAGAAATTCATACAAGACCTAAAACAGAGCTTCAACAAAGAACTTGAAGCCATCAAAGCTGACCAACTAGAAGGAAAAGAGATAAAAAACAAAGTAGAGAGTCTTGACAGCAGGTTAGACCATGCAGAAGATTGAATCTCAGGGATTGAAGACAGCCTAGCTATTATAGAGAAAGAACATACAACCATCCAAGACAAGTCCAAGAAATATGATAGATCTATCCAACACCTGGAAGACACCATCAGAAGGCCTAATCTAAGGATAATGGGTGTAGAGGAGCACCTAGAAACAGAAGTTAATGGTCTAGGAAATTTGTTTAACAGGATCCTAGCAGAGAACTTCCCAAACATGCAAAAAGATAGGCCTGTCCAGATACAAGAAGCCTTTAGAACCCCAAATAGACCAGACCAGAATAGGACATCCCACTGCCACATTATAATCCACACAGGATCAACTCAGAACAAGGAAAAGATCCTTAAAGCTGTCAAGGAGAAAACAGTAATCACCTATAAAGGGAAACCAATTAGAATCACCTCAGATTTCTCAGCAGAGACAATCAAAGCAAGAAGAGCCTGGAATGATGTATGCCATGCCCTAAAAACAAACAACTATCAACCAAGAATACTGTACCCAGCTAAACTCTCCTTCATAACTGAAGGCCAAATAAAAACCTTCCATAGCAAAGAAAAATTGAAACAATACATCTCCACCAAACCAGCCCTACAAAACATTCTTAAAGATGTCCTGCACATAGAAAACCAACAAGACCGCAATAAAGGCCAAGAAACTGCACCCAAACTGAGAATCCAAGAACCATAGGAAGAACCCAGTTTTCGCAGCCCCCAAGAAGGTAGATAACATGGCAGGAACTCCCAAATACCTCTCAGTCCTATCTCTTAATGTTAACGGACTGAACTCTCCAATTAAGCGACATAGACTGTCTAGTTGGATTAAAAAACAAGACCCTTCTATCTGCTGCCTGCAGGAGTCACATCTTGCCCGTAAAAACAAACACATTTTCAATGTTAAAGGTTGGAACAAAATCTACCAAGCAAACGGACCGCATAAACAGGCGGGAGTTGCAATCCTAATAGCAGATAAAATAGACTTCAAATTAAAATTCGTGAAAAGAGATAAAGAAGGTCGCTACATACTAATTAAAGGATCTCTCCTTCAGGAGGATATTACAATTCTAAAAATCTATTCGCCAAACAATGGAGCACCCAAATTTATCAAAGAAACACTACTTTCCCTCAAATCCCATATAGATCCAAAGACATTAATTGTTGGGGATTTTAACACACCACTCTCCCCACTAGATAGATCAACTCGGCAAAAACTCAACAGAGAAACCGCAGATCTAAACAGCTGCATAGATCAACTAGACTTAACAGACATTTACCAAACATTTCACCCAGCAGCATCAGAATACACGTTTTTCCCAGCAGCACATTGAACGTTTTCTAAAATAGACCACATTTTAGGCCACAAAGCAAACATTGAAGTTATACCTTGCATTCTCTCTGACCACAAGGGAATAAAATTAGAACTCAACACCAAAGCCACCAAAGAAAGTCCGGTATCATATGGAGGCTGAACAACACACTGCTGAATCATGAGTGGGTCATGGAAGAGATTAGAAAGGAAATTCAAATGTTCATGCTATTCAACAAAAATGAACACACAAAATACCAACTCCTCTGGGACACAGCAAAGGCAGTACTCACAGGCAAGTTTATAGCTATGAGCTCCTACATCAACAAATTGGAGAGATCTGAAACTAACAATTTAATGACACATCTAAACCTCCTTGAAAAAGAGCAGCAAGATAAACCCCAATCCAGTAGACGGAAAGAAATAATCAAAATTAAATCAGAATTAAATGAATTAGAATCCAAAAAAACTATAGAAAGAATCAACAAAACAAAGAGTTGGTTCTTCGAAAAACTTAACAAAATTGACAGACCCTTAGCAAATCTTATCAGAAAAAGAAGAGAACACAACCAAATTAATAAATTCAGAGATGAGAATGGAAACATCACCACGGAAACAACCAAGATTCAGAACATTATAAGGGAATACTTCCTAAAACTTTATGCTAATAAGTTTGAGAACTTGACAGAAATGGACCTCTTCCTAGCAAATATTGACATGCCAAAACTTAACCAAGATGAGTTAAACTATCTTAACAGGCAAATGTCAAGCATTGAAATAGAAACAGCAATAAGAGACCTCCCAGCTAAGAAAAGTCCAGGACCAGACGGTTTTACAGCGCAATTTTACAAGGCCTTCAAAGCAGAGCTCACACCAATTCTCCTCCAACTCTTTAATCAAATAGAAAGAGAAAGCTCACTACTGAACACATTCTATGAAGCCATCATAACCCTCATCCCAAAACCAGGCAGGGACTCATCAAAGAAAGAGAACTATAGACCCATTTCTCTGATGAACATTGATGCAAAACTTCTCAACATAATTTTGGCCAACAGACTTCAACAATTCATCCAAAAAATCATACACCACGATCAAACAGGATTCATTTCAGGGATGCAAAGCTGGTTCAATATACGCAAATCAATTAATATTATTCATCACATCAACAGGAGCAAGAATAAGAACCACATGGTTATCTCAATAGACGCAGAAAAAGCATTCGACAAGATCCAACACCCCTTCCTGATGAAGGTTTTGGAAAAATTAGGAATCTACGGAACATTCCTCAATACAATAAAGGCTGTATATGACAAACCTACAGCCAGCATTATACTCAATGGTGAAAAACTAAAGCCATTTCCTCTTAACTCAGGAACAAGACAAGGATGCCCACTCTCTCCACTTCTCTTCAATCTAGTATTAGAATGCCTAGCTACAGTAATAAGACAAGATGCAGACATAAAGGGGATCCAAATAGGGAAAGAAGAAATAAAACTCTCCCTCTTTGCAGATGACATGATCTTGTGTTTAAAGAATCCCATAGACTCCACTCCCAAATAACTCAAGCTGATTCAAAACTTTGGCAAAGTAGCAGGTTATAAAATTAACCCCCCAAAATCAATGGCTTTTCTGTATGCCAATAATGAGAAAAGTGTGGCTGAAATTAGGAAAGCAACTCCATTTGTAATAGCCCCACAAAAAATAAAATACCTAGGAATTAACTTAACTAAAAAAGTGAAGGACCTCTATGATGAAAACTTTAAAATCTTGAAAAAGGAAATCAACACAGAACTTAAAACATGGCAAAACCTCCCATGCTCCTGGAATGGAAAGATTAACATCGTGAAAATGGCAATACTTCCCAAGGCTATCTACAAATTCAACGCGATACCTATCAAAATTCCACCCTCATTCTTCAAGGAAATAGAAGAGGCAATCCAAAAATTCATATGGAACAATAAAAGACCCCGAATAGCAAAAACGCTCCTCAACGGAAAGAACACTGCTGGAGGAATATCAATACCAAATTTCAAACTCTACTATAAAGCCATAGTAATCAAAACAGCGTGGTATTGGCATAAGAACAGACCTCAGGACCAATGGAATAGAATTGAAAACCCAGAAATGAACCTACAGACCTATAGCCATCTAATCTTCGATAAGGGAGCTAAAACAATAGAATGGAAGAAAGACAGCCTCTTCAGTAAATGGTGCTGGCAAAACTGGTTAACTACATGTAGAAAACTAAAGCTAGATCCTTATATATCACCCTGCACCAGAATCAACTCCAAATGGATCAAAGACCTTGAACTCAAAGCAGACACTCTGAAAACATTACAGGATGGAATAGGAGAAACCCTGGGTCTCCTTCGCTCAGGCCGAAATTTTCTGAATAGAGACCCGGAAACACACCAAATCAAAGAAAGGTTGGACAAATGGGATTGCATAAGGTTGCAGAGCTTCTGCAGGGCAAATGACATAGCTAGCAAGATCAATAGAAAGCCCACGGATTGGGAGAAGATCTTTACTAGCCATACAACGGACAAGGGTCTCATATCTAAAATATACTTGGAACTCAAAAAATTAAACCACCCAACAATAAATCCTCAAAGAAACAACTGCCCAATAAGTAAGTGGGCGAAAGACTTAAAGAGAAGCTTCTCTGAAGAAGAAAGAAGGATGGCCAATAGACACATGAAGAAATGTTCAACATCCCTAGCCATAAAAGAAATGCAAATCAAAACAACATTGAGATATCACCTCACTCCAGTTAGAACAGCAAAAATCAAGAACTCTAACAACAACAGATGCTGGAGGGGATGTGGACAGAAAGGAACCTTACTTCATTGTTGGTTTGAATGTAAACTTGTTCAACCACTTTGGAAAGCAGTATGGAGGTTCCTCAAAAGACTCCACATAGAGCTCCCCTATGACCCAGCAAACCCACTTTTGGGCATTTACCCAAATGATCACAAACAAGGCCACACTAAAGCTACCAGCACAACTATGTTTATTGCAGCATTATTTACCATAGCTAAGATATGGAACCAACCCAGATGCCCCTCAGTAGATGAATGGATCAAGAAGATGTGGTATATATACACAATGGAATTCTATGCCTCCATCAGAAAGAATGACATTGCCCCATTTGTTAGGAAATGGAAAGGCTTGGAAAAAATTATATTAAGTGAAGTAAGCCAGGCCCAAAGAAACATAGGTCCCATGGTTTCCCTTATTTGCAATATCTAGTATAGATATGAGTCAAGCAGAAAACGTCAGAGAATGTGATGTTAGGAAAACGAACCCTCAAATATGTATTTTAATGTTTTTGTTTCTCTCATGCATGTGTTTCTAACGCATTTATAAGATTATTTCTTTGTTGCTTTGTATGTCCCTCCCCCACAGTGTAACCCCCGCTCTCACTATATTTGATGTCAGTATAACATGTGGAGGAGACGGGGACAAACAAGTCGTTTAAGGATTCAGGTGGACCTGTTGCAACAATGAGAAGTACAAAATGTCATGTCAAAACCAGCTTTACAATGTCGGTGGGGGGGGGAGGGGGGTATGATTGGGTGGGGGGTAGGGGGGAGGCTGGGAAGGGAGGTGAAGGGTAAACAAAGGAGGAGGCTGCAATGCTTGGTAAGAAATGTATGCATTATCCTGCCCATGTAATTGTAACCCCTCTGTACAGTATGTTCTCAAATAAAATAAAATTAAATTAAAAAAAAAAGAGTGTTCTTCTGTCAAACAGGGCTGATGAGACACCCTGGCAGATTTTTGGAATATTTGGTATCTCTCTGAGACTGTTTCACTGGGGTCTGATCACAGGAGCTTGTCTTGAGACAAAGAAGTTCACTCCCTGGCTAACTCCTTAGGACTGGTCTGCCAGAACATTTCATTTGCCTCAGAAGCTAGTGGAGCCTTAGCAGTCTGCTTGCTGAGAGACTAGGATTAAAGGAATGAGCCAGTGGCACCCAAGGTCCACTTGGAGGCCTTTGAAGGAATATAGAGAGAAGAAAGAATGCAACTTGAGCTTGAATTTGGGGCCTGAGTGCTGTCCTGTTCGTAACACTCCGCCATTTGAGCCCCACGTCCAGGTCTGGCCTTTGGCCAGTTAATTGAAGTATCTTTAGAATTTTACAAATTAGACTGTTTCAAACTATGATCCTCAGATCTCTCACTCCTGTTTAGTAGGATTAGAGGCATGAGCCATTGTGCATTTATTTGGATAGATGCATATTAGCATCCTCACAGAATTTCCTTGAAATTGTGTAGACATATCTCGAGTTTTTGTCTGTCATGTTTACATTACTCTGTGGGATTTAACCAGTCCCATGTGTGTCCTGTTATTTCAGAAAAAGGAGAAGCACAGAGTTATTCTCATTCTCTCCTCCCATTGGTACAGATCCTTCTACCGCAACTGAGAGGAAGATGAGCAAGATGAAGAAGAAAGTGTATGTTGGGACAAAGAGAAATTCTGACCTTGAAAAATTGGTATCTTTGAGCTTTTTGATTCAAAGTCAACATTCTTCTTTGCATACCAGTTGTGATTTTCACCAGGGGGTTGAGGCTTAGCACTTCAGTGGATAGCAGATTACACATTGTGGATGCGGTTGTTGTTTTGGGCTCTCATGGATGACAAGGAGGTCTGTGTATAACAAGTCAGTTTCAGTGGGGAAACAAATTTCTCCCCTATCACGGGGAGAATTTTAGAGTATTGTATTTGGGAAATTGTGAGGAGCATCCTGCTTGCAGGAGTCTCTTCCCACCTCCCAACATGCATGTCCAGCCAGAAAAACGCTATAGGCTCAGGATGTGGAGGGCGGGCTCTCATTTTCCTTGTCTGCCCACAGCATGGTTTGTTCTATCTTTCCTATGTGGATGGACTTCCACCATGATGATTTCTATGAGCACAAGTACCATGACACCATGAAAGAACTTACGCAGTATGTCAAGCTCAACATGCCCTCTTCAGACTTGCTCTTCTGCTCACATATTCTTCTGAAGCAGCTGAAGGAAAGCATGATCGTTGAGACCAAGAAAAAGAGGAAGAAGTCCTTATTTAGATGCCTCAGAGCTGGTGAGTACGGATGGAATCTGGGTCTCTAGGTCTGTGCCTGATTGTCCAAGAACGCTTTGTACGCCCCAGCTTGAAAAAATGTCCTTTTATTGTTATTCTTTGCCAGGTAATATCTGTTCTCCTTTTAAAAGAACTTGGAAGTAATTGCTCATTAGAAACACCCTACCTTCTCATCAGTGTTCAGTCCAAACTCAAGTTCTACAGCTTCCCCAATTAAATCTTCATGAAAGTTTAGTCACACCTTAACTTCTATAGTTTTAAGACTCCTGAAACTATTTCCATGCTGAGGTTTGCATCACCGTAGAACAACTCCTGCAGAACTACAGATAAAGAACCCATCATTGATGTCATCTATGGTGACTGATAGAGATCGGAAGCCATCACTAATCTCCAGAAAGCATGTGAACATAGATTGCTTTTTTTTAATTTGTAGAAAGGCCCAAGCAAGTTTTGAGTCTTGTGGACATCTCACTGGTTCTGAACACCACATGTGATGCAGGTGCACCTGCACATACAACCAAGGAAGAATATGATCCAGAATGTCTCCCATTGATATTCACAATCCACCTAGATCGGCGCCAAACCAGTCAAAAAGACTCGACTTGCTGTGCAGGGTAAATGTGTGCTAAAGGAAAATGACCCCAGTCTATGTTCAGGAAAACCAATAAGAGAGGTCCAAAATCTAGATTCAGTTGAGGAAAGAGAATCTTTCCTCACAGAATACCCAGACCAATCTATCCTCCTACAGGGGATCCAATTTCCAATTGAGAAATTAGAATCTGTCCCTCCCTGGACTCAGGAAGAAAACCCTGTCTTTAATTAGGAAGTAAATCCCTTCGAGGACTCAGAGGCAGAATTTCTGCCTGAAGGCAACTTAGAGGCCAATCTAGATTTAGAGGTTCCATTCCCCCTTCCTGGAAAAACCTTCATTTCTCTTTTTGTTCTGATTGTTAATTCTATTTATTTTTCTAACTTTATTAAAATGTCAATGTTTTTGATATATTGTAGATTTATGAATCCTAAATATGTTTCTTTTTAAGCCTACAATCTGAAGCATCGTGCATACGTGTGCTGTTGGGGGGAAAACACAGAGTGACAGGGGCCTGAACAAGAGAGCCTACTGTGTATACAGGGAACTGTTAAATACACAGGGAGCGGCAAAGAAGCCAGGCCATGCCTGGCTGTGGTGATAAGGGGGATAGAAAAGGTTTTGGACAGCAGATAAAATGTCCTAGAAAGCTATTCTCTCAATTGGGACAAATGACAAAATACTTGTAGTGGTATGTGGGAAACTCTTCCAACAGTGAATTCAAATCTGTATACATTTTCTTTGTGCTTTGGGTAAATATGGAAGAAAAATTTGGCTCCAATAATACAAAAATCTACTTATGGTTGATATTTGACAAAATATAAAGGAAATATGTATACTGGAAAGTAGAAACCATCATCAATAGAAGAAAGAAGGCTTACATAGATGAACAAACACAAAATCAGGAAGGAAAATGATACAAATCAGTTGTATGTAAATACATGTTATATTCTTTTTTTTTTTTTTTTGGGTCCGGTCGTGGGGCCTGAACTCTGGGCCTTGGCGCTGTCCCTCAGCTCTTCAGCTCAAGGCTAGCGCTCTACCACTTGAGCCACAGCACCACTTCCGGCTTTTTTCTTTTTGCTTATGTGGTGCTGAGGAATTAAACCCAGGGCCTCACACATGCAAGGCAAGCGCTCTACCACTGAGCCAACTTCCCAGCCCACATGTTATATTCTTGATGTTATATATAGTATATTATATAATATATAAAATTGAATATGATTTTTCAAACTACAAAGTCATTTAAATTTTTAGTCTTGAGTAATTATTTCACAAAATATTAGTGTAAAATATTTTTGGGGAAATACAGCTATAATTTGATTATAATTGTATGATTATATGAATATATATTCATGTGTTTCTAGATCTAACATTGATTATAAATAGATGAATAAACATATACATATATTTGTATATATCTGTCTATGAAGTGAATATAATGAAACTGACTACGCTATGTATAAAAATGGAGCTATGAGTTGAGTCCATGAGACTCAGGTCTGTAATCCTAGTGATGTGGGAAGGTGGGTTCTGAGGTTTAGTCTCTCTTACCCCCAAGGCCTTAGATTTTCAGAGGAGGCCTTGGCCCTTCAGTGTAGCAAAGAGACACATATGCAGTGGGATCACACTCCCCAAACCCAGAGGAAAGTCAGTAAAAATCAGGACAAGCCTCTTATGACACTCTACTCAGTTTCTGTACCAAGATGGCCATCTGTAGAACATCAGATAGAAAGTAGGCATTCCTTCCAAAAGGGTCTAAAAAGAGCCTTCTGAACTATAATCTCTGACTATACTGAGTTAAACCTTACTTCCCTTTCCAAGCTGCAAACACATAGAAATATGGCAAGGGCTCAAGAGTGATGGACAACGACTTACAAATACATAAATTTATATACTCTGTTTCCATAATTCAATGAAAAATCACCAAAGCATGTCTTGAATTTTTTTTAAAGGAAATGAAAATACATTCTGAGTGTATCAGGAACTGGGTGACAGTTTGGTTGTTGAATTGTTGAATGCCCTCCTGGGCAAAGGAGACACATATAAGGAAGAAATTATGTGGGGGTGAATGTCTTCACACAGCTTCACAAAATAATGGCTATAACTTCTATGAGGTCACAGCCACCTTTGCCATAACAACAAATAGGTGTCAGGCACTGGTTTTGCCCTGAAGTGGACTCAACAACACCAACAGGCATGACTTACTAGCCACCAGACTTCATCTTAAAGAGCTGTCCTGACCAGAAGCTGAGATAAATTGAACTGGAGAAGGCTGATCTCCATGTAAGACTCCTGAACACTAAGGATTAGGCACTATTATAGGTATTGGAGAAACAGAAGTGAGTGTGGCTCTCTCCTCACCAATTTCATGCTGAAACGAAAACCAGAAATCATAATAATTCCTATAAAGCAGAGACATGACATTGGTGATTTTGTAGCAACAACTTCACAGTGAGGATGGGAGGAGACAACCCTGAACAAGAGATAGTTGATATGAAAGCCATCATCCAGGCAATTATCTAGGAGCAAGTACTCCAGGCAGTAAGAACAGCAAGTACATTCCTCCATTGATGGGAATGGACCTGACTTGCTTCAGAAAAAGAAAACAGCACTGACTTGCTTGCTTGTGAAGTAAGAATTGAAATGTACAATGAAGAAAAAAAAAGTCAGAAATGAAGATAGGAATTAATTCGATAGATATGGGATACTATGGATTACAAGAAGAAAAGTTCTGATTTTAGTATAAAACTGACATGACCCACTGGAACCAAAGTGCTAAAATAGCAGTCAGACACATCTGATTCACCGAAAGTATACATCTAAAATGTGATTCTAGCTGGGCTCTGGTGACTTACAATTGGAATCCTACTTACTCAGGAGGCTGATATCTTAGGATGAGTTTTAAGGAAGTATGAAGAGGAAATTTGTTAAGATATGTCCAATTAAACAACAAAAATATGGATATGAAGCTGTAGTTAAACTTGAAGATCACTAGCCTTGAGGAAAAAACGAAGAAACAGCACTCAGTCCTTAGGTCCAAATCCCAGGACGTCAAAAACAAAGAAGCCAATAAATAAAATTAGGTGCTCAGTCATTCATCACTTAGCATTCCAGTTCAATGTATTTGGTATGAGTCTTGGAAATTATATCCTTAGCAAATTCTCTCCCCGGATATTTTGCTTCATTACCAACTTTCAAATCCCTGGCAGCACCAATGTCTCCTCCCAGTTAGCATAGCAGTCAACCATTGGAAATTTGAAGATATATTTTATTAATCATAAGAATTCTGATCATCTTTCAACATACATCTAATGAGTAGTAGCAGCCACATTCCACTATTCTGAATGTTTATTATCTTCCTTTGAGTTAATAAGCATTAAAGCTTAAAAATTCTAGAGTGGTTATCAAATTAATTCAATAGTCATCATTCTTCCACCCAATCTTGTAACATATGTTTATAAAAGGAGGGAATATTTGAAAGTGTGTACATGATACCTTCTATGTCTAATAATCTCAAGAAATAGGGTTTTACAGAAACATCCTGATTGTTTTGCCAAAGGAAAGGATAAGAGATTTAAATAAGCCACCTAACATCTCAGAAGGAAGATGTTATTGGCTTTAGAACAATTTCGTAGAACTGTGGAAATCAATTTCAGAAATTCCAGAGGCAAAGGGTATTATTCAAATCACATTATCATGAGGTACAAGCAGTCTGTCTAGATCAACCTTCCAGGAAAAAAAGTCAATGAATGAAAAGCAATGCTTCTAAAACAAGCCGGTTGGTGGTGGTTCATGCTTGTTATCCTAGCTACTTAGAAGTCTAAGATGAATGGATCCCAAGTCAAAGCCTGGCCAGGAAAAACCTTCCTGTCTGCAACCAGCACACAGGAAACATTAGCTCTGTTCCTGAAGCCAAGATGGATGGCCTTTGACAACAGACATCCAGACACACAACAACACCCCTGTTTGAAATAGTATCAAATACATTCACATAATATCTCTTGTTTGGGAGATAATGTTTAAAAGATGTATCAAAGACAGTTCAAAAAGGCATTTAAAAAGGCAGTGAAATTGGAAATATATACCCACTGACTGAAATGTAACCTACTGCCAGAATAATGTTAATGGGGCTAGAGGCCCATTTGGTAACTTATCCACTCAAACATCTTTCCTCAAATCTTGTCAGCCTGAACAGTGAGACTTTTGAATGCAAGGAATGTGTGTGAGCAGATAGCTTGTAAAAGTAATAATGAAAAGCTAGGCATTGGAAACTCAGGCCTGTAAAAATAGCTACTCAGAACCCTGAGATATGAGGAACTCAGTTCAAAGCCAAGTGAGCAAAAAAGACTCTTACCTCCATTTAAACAGTAAATACAGAAAGCTGAGATGTGCTTCAAATGGTAGAGTGTTAGCATCGCATATAAAAGCTAAGCAACAGTACACAGGTCCTGAATTCAAACACAGTACTGCCTCTCATACATAAAATAATCATGATTATACCACAGTATAAAATGCACATGTTAACAAAGGATGTAGATGAATGGGATGATGACATCAATTACCTCACCGTTAGTCTCAACCATTCTGTAGAGTATAGCCCAGTCTGTGAAAACCCATAGTTGAAATCTTTCCTCAAAATCATCAGATACATCCTCATTTCCCTCTGCACATTTATATAATGTATACACACATATAAGGGCTATATTTTCTAACTAATTTTCTTTTTTATTGCAAAAATACTGTACAGAGAAATGCACAATCTTACACACATGCTTCAGAATTATGTTTTTTTTTTTTGGGGGGGGGGTCTAGTCATGGGGCCTGAACTCTGGGCCTCAGCTCTTCAGCTCAAGGCTAGCGCTCTACCACTTGAGCCACAGTGCCACTTCCGGCTTTTTTCTTTTTGCTTATGTGGTGCTGAGGAATCGAACCCAGGGCTTCGAGCATGCAAGGCAAGCGCTCTACCACTGAGCCACCTTCCCATCCCCAGAATTATGTGCCCTTGTTTAGGTTCCATAGGGAGCACAATATATTCAGCCTCTGGATCATTGTTGTAATCTTAGCTGTTCCCAAGGATGGGATCTGAGGATCACAGTTTTATGCCAATCCAAGCTAATAAATCCTCAAATTCTTATCTGCAATTAAGTAGAAAAAGCCAGAAGTGGAGATGTGGTTAGAGTGGCACAGTGACAGCACTGAGTAAAGCAATCTAAGCAAGACCTACAGACCCTCAGTTCAAGACTGAGTACTGGCCCACTAGTACTTCAATAGCCAACCTCCCCCAAACACCAAACCAAAAATATGTCAAAATATTTTATAACTTGTGAAGCAAAATCCAATGAGGCAACGGAGTCAGAAGTAGTCCTAATATTCCTGTTTAGACTTTTTGCTCAAAGCTGACACTCTACCACGAGAGCAACATCTACACTTCTGGATTTTGGTTTCTCAATTGGAGAAATATCTCAGATTTTTCTGTATAGGCTGCTTTAAACCAGGATCCTCTGATTTTTACCTCTAAAGCAGCCAGGTTTTAAAATATGAGCCATAGTTGGACAGCAAGTACATTAATATTTTTTGCATGTTTGAATGAATTTTAGAGTAACGTATGTTACTTTTGAGAATGTAGGAAAATAGTAATTAATATTCAAGAGATTTTAAAGCATGCAAAGCTGAGAATAGAATTTAGCTGAGAATAGAATGGAGTAAAACAAAATTACCTATGACAGTTTTCAGTCTGTGCACAGAAATGATTGCATTGTTGGAGGCCAAGGCCATCAGATAGCTGAGCTCCAGCTGACTGCTATGCTCATGAGGACAGCTAGTGCTATTCACAAGAATGTGATGTTATTGGATGGCAGGGATCAGCTTCAAGTTAAGAACCTGAAATATTTCTATTGATCTAAAAGTGGAAACACACCAGGACAAGAATGTGATTAAAAGTGCTGAATGCAAAATCCATTGAGTCCAAGGAAGACAGAATAACTCTTTCTATATCTGAAAGAGTATTCTCTCACCAAGAATCCTGAGCCGAATATGGTGGTCAATGTTTGTAATCTCTGAACTTGAGAGGAAGATTTAGAAGTTAGCTTGAGACCAGCCTATGTTTTAGGCCAACAGAAGGACACATAGTAAAATGCTATCTTAAAACAACAACAAAAGTCCCAATAACTGGGAATGTGGTTAGTGGTAGAGTGCTGTCCTCCCATGCATGAAGCACTTGATTTGATTCCTCAGTATGACATAAGCAGAAAAATTGGAATTGGTACTGTGGCTCAATTGGTAGAGTGCTAGTCTGCATCAAAGAAGCTAAGGGAGAAGGCCCAGGCCTTGATTTCTAACCCCAGCGCTGGCAAAATTAAACAACAACGACAACAACAACCAAATGCAAAATGCTGTTTGTTGAAATAAATATGTTGAAGATTGTTGATGCGCACTAGAAAATTGTGATGTTGCCATTCATAATGAATTTTGTTAGGAAAAAGTAAAATAAATTATTGAAATATTATCTGGCATTAGACAGGACATAGTGAGATCTAAAAATGATTGCTGCCGATGATGACTTGACACAACTAACATTACAGATACACGTTCTAGATTGTAATTTTTTTCTCTTTTTTATTGTGAACATACTGTATAGAGGGGTTACAATTACATGGGCAAGATAATGAGTACATTTCTTATCAAGCATTGCAGCCTCCTCCTTTGTTTACGCTTTTCACATCCCTTCCCAGCCTCCCCCACCACCACTAAAGTTGTAAACTTCGTTTTTGACAAGACAACTTGTACGTCTCATAGCTGCAACGGGTCAACTTGTATCCTTAAATGACCCGTTTTTCCCTTTCTCCTCCACAAATTATACCGACATCAAATATAGTGAAAGCAGGGGTTATACTGTGGGTGAGGGACATACAAAGCAACAAAGAAATAATCTTATAAATGCTTTAGAAACAAATGCATGAAAGAAAAAGAACATTTAAATACATTTCTAAGGGTTCATTTTTTTAGCATCACATTATCTGACCTTTTCTGCTTGACTCCTACATATACTAGATATTGCAAATAAGGGAAATCATAGGACCTATGTTTCTTTGGGCTTGGCTTACTTCACTTAATATATTTTTTTCCAAGCCTTTCCATTTCCTAACAAATGGGGCAATGTCATTCTGATAGAGGCTTAGAATTCCATTGTGTGTATATAACACATTTTCTTGATCCATTCATCTACTGAGGGGCATCTGGGTTGGTTCCATATTTTAGGTATGGTAAATAATGGTGCAATAAACACAGTTGTGCTGGTAGCTTTAGCGTGGTCTTGTTTGTAAACATTTGGATAAATGCCCAAAAGTGGGATTGCTGGGTCATAGGGGAACTCTATATGAAGTCTTTTAAGGAACCTCCATACTACTTTCCAAAGTGGTTGAACAAGTTTACACTCCCACCAGCAATGAAGTAAGATTCCCTTCTGTTCACATCCCCTCCAGCATCTATTGTTATTAAAGTTCTTGATTTTTGCCATTCTAACTGGTGTGAGGTGGTATCTGAATGTTGTTTTGATTTGCATTTCTTTTATGGGTAGGGAGGTTGAGCATTTCTTCATGTGTCTATTGGTCATCCTACTTTCTTCTCCAGAGAAGTTTCTCTGTAAGTCTTTAGCCCACTTATTTATTGGGCAGTTGTTTCTCTGAGGATTTGTTGTTGGGGGATTTAATTTTTTAAGTTCCAAGTATATTTTAGATATGAGACCCTTCTCCATTGTATGGCTAGTGAAGATCTTCTCCCAATCTGTGTGCATTCTATTGATCTTGCTAGCTATGTCCTTTGCCATGCAGAAGCTCTGCAACTTCATGCAATCCCATTTGTCCAACCTTTCTTTGATTTGTTGTGTTTCCGGGTCTCTATTAAGAAAATTTTGGCCTGCGTCAAGGAGACCTAGGGTGTCTCCTATTCCATCCTGTAATGTTTTCAGAGTGTCTGTTTTGACTGTGAGGTCTTTGATCCATTTGGAGTTGATTCTGTCGCAGGGTGATATATAATGATCTAGCTTTAGTTTTCTGCAAGTAGTTAACCAATTTTGCCAGCTCCATTTACTGAAGAGGCTGTCTTTCTTCCATTCTATTTTTTTAGCTCCCGTATTGAAGATTAGATGGCTATAGGTCTGTAGGTTCATTTCTGTGTTTTCAATTCTATTCCATTGGTCCTGAGGTCTGTTCTTGTGCCAGTACCAAACTGTTTTGAATACTATGGGTTTATAGCAGAGTTTGAGATTTGTTATTGATATTCCTCCTGCAGTGTTCTTTCCGTTGAGGAACTTTTTTACTATTTGGGGTATTTTATAGTTCAATATGAATTTTTGGATTGCCTCTTCTATTTTCTTGAAGTTTGAGTTTGGAATTTTGATAGGTATCGCATTGAATTTGTAAATAGTCTTTGGAAGTATTGCCATTTTCACGATGTTAATCTTTCCAATTCCAGGAGCATGGGAGGTTTTGCCATTTTCTAAGTTCTGTTTTGATTTCCTTTTTCAAGTTTTAAAGTTTTCATCATAGAGGTCCTTCACTTCTTTGGTTCTGTTAATTCCTAGTATTTTATTTTTGTGGGGCTATTACAAATGGAGTTGCTTTCCTAATTTCAGCCACACTTTTCTCTTTGTTGGCATACAGAAAAGCCATTGATTTTGGGGGGTTAATTTGCTACTTTGCCAAAGTTTTGAATCAGCTTGAGTAATTTCGGAGTGGAGTCTATGGGATACTTTAAGTACAAGATCATGTCATCTGCAAAGAGGGAGAGTTTTATTTCTTCTTTCCCTATTTGTATCCCCTTTATGTTTGCATCTTTTCTTATTGCTGTAGCTAGGCATTCTAATACTAGATTGAAAAGAAGTGGAGAGTTTGCACATCCTTCTCTTGTTCCTGAGTTAAGAGTAAATGGCTTTAGTTTTTCAACATTAAGTATAATGCTGGCTGTAGTTTTGTCATATACAGCCTTTATTGTATTGAGGAATGTTCCATGGATTCCTAATTTTTCCAAAACCTTCATCATAAAGGGTATGTTGGATCTGATCGAACGCTTTTTCTGCATCTATTGAGATAACCATGTGATTCTTATTCTTGCTCCTGTTGATGTGATAAATAATATTAATTGATTTGCATATATTGAACCAGCTTTGCATCCCTGAAATGAATCCTGTTTGGTCGTGGTGTATGATATTTTGGATGAATTTTTGAAGTCGATTGGCCAAAATTTTGTTGAGAAGTTTTGCATCAATGTTCATCAAAGAAATGGGTCTATAGTTCTCTTTCTTTGATGAGTCCCTGCCTGGTTTTGGGATGAGGGTTATGATGGCTTCCTAGAATGTGTTCAGTAGTGAACTTTCTCTTTCAATTTCATTGAAGGGTTGGAGGAGAATTGGTGTGAGCTCTGCTTTGAAGGCCTTGTAGAATTCCGCACTAAAACCATCTGGTCCTGTACTTTTCTTATCTTGGAGGTCTCTTATTGCTGTTTCTATTTCAGTTCTTGATATGGGCCTGTTAAGATGGTTTAACTAGTCTTGGTTTAGTTTTGGCATGTCAATATTTGCTAGGAAAAGGTCCCTTTCTGCCAAGTTCTCAAACTTTTTAGCATAAAGTTTTGAGAACTATTCCCTTGTAATTTTCTGAATCTTGGTTGTTCCTGTGGTGATGTTTCCATTCTCACCTGTGAGTTTAATTTATCTGGGTGTGTTCTCTTCTTTTTCTGATAAGATTTGCTAAGGGTCTGTAAATTTTGTTAATATTTTCGAAGAATAAACTTTTTGTTTTGTTGATTCTTTCTATAGTTTTTTTGGATGCTAACTCATTTAATTCTGATTTAATTTTAATTATTTCTTTCTGTCTACTGGCTTGGGATTTACGTTGCTGCTCTTTTTCAAGGAGGTTCAGATGTCTCATTAAATTGTTGGTTTCAGATTTCTCCAATTTGTTGATGTAGGAGCTCAGAGCTATGAACTTGCCTTGAATACTGCTTTTGCTGTGTCCCAGAGGATCTGCTAATTTGTGTGATTATTTTTGTTAAATAGCATGAACATTTGAATTTCCTTTCTGATCTCTTACATGACCCCCTCATGATTCAGCAGTGTGTCGTTCAGCCTACATGTGTTACTGGACTTTCTTTGGTGGCTTTTGGTGTTGAGTACTAATTTTATCCCTTTGTGTTCTGAGAGAATGAAAGGTTTAACTTCAATGTTTCTGAATTTGGACACGTTTGCTTTGTGACCTAAAATGCGGTCTATTTAAGAAAATATTCCATGTGCTGCTGAGAAAAACGTTTATCCTGATGCTGCTGGTTGAAATATTCGGTAGATGTCTTTTAAATCTAGGTGATCTATGCAGCTGTTTAGATCTGTGGTTTCTCTTTTGAGTTTTTGCCGAGTTGATCTATCCAGTGGGGAGAGTGGGGTGTTAAAATCCCCAACAATTAGTGTCGTTGGATTTATGTGGAATTTGAGGGAAAGTAGTGTTTCTTGAATAAATTTGCGTGCTCAGTTGTTTGGCGAATAGATATTTGGAATCGTAATACCCTCCTTAAGGAGAGATCCTTTAATTTGTATGTAGCTATCTTCTTTATCTCTTCTCACAAATTTTAATTGAATTCTATTCTTATCTGATATTAGGATCACAACTCCGGCCTGTTTATGGGGCCGTTTGCTTGGTAGATTTTGTTCCAGCCTTTAACATTGAAAATGTGTTTGTTTTTAATGGGCAAGATGTGACTCCTGAAGGCAGCAGATAGAGGGATCTTTTTTTTTTTTTAATCCAACTAGACAGTCTATGTCACTTAATTGGAAAATTAAGTTAATGTTGATAGATAGGACTGAGAGATATTTGGGAGTTCCTGTCATGTTATCTACCTTCTTGGGGGCTGCAAAAACTGGGTTCTCCCTATGGTTCTTGGATTCTCAGTTTGGGTGCAGTTTCGTGGCCTTTATTGTGGTATTGTTGGTTTTCTATATGTAGGACATCTTTAAGAATCTTTTGTAAGGTTGGTTTGGTGGAGATGTATTGTTTCAATTTTTCTTTTCTTTGCTATGTAAGGTTTTTATTTGGCCTTCAGTTATGAAGGAGAGTTTAGCTGGGTACAATATTCTTGGTTGATAGTTGTTTGTTTTTAAGACATGGCATACATCATTCCAGGCTCGTCTTGCTTTGATTGTCTCTGCTGAGAAATCTGAGGTGATTCTAATTGGTTTCCCTTTATAGGTGATTAATCTTTTCTCCTTGACAGCTTTAAGGATCTTTTCCTTGGTCTGAGTTGATCCTGTTTGGATTATAATGTGAGGGTGGATGTCTTATTCTGGTCTAGTCTGTTTGGAGTTCTCAAAGCTTTTTGTATCTTTTTGCATGTTTGGGAAGTTCTCTGCTAGGATCCTGTTAAACAAATTTCCTAGACCATTAACTTCTGTTTCTAGGTGCTCCTCTACACCCATTATCCTTAGATTAGGCCTTCTGATGGTGTCTTCCAAGTATTGGATAGATCTATTATATTTCTTGGACTTGTCTTGGATGGTTGTATGTTCTTTCTCTATAATATCTAGGCTGTCTTCAATCCCTGAGATTGGATCTTCTGCATGGTCTAACCTGCTGTCAAGACTCTCTACTTTGTTTTTTATCTCTTTTCCTTCTAGTTGGTCAGCTTTGATGGCTTCAAGTTCTTTGTTGAAGCTCTGTTTTAGGTCTTGTATGAATTTCTTTACTTCCTTAATTTGGTGTTCAGTGATTGTCCTCAAATCACTTAGTTGATTGGTTATGGTTTCTTTGGGCTCCCATTCCTTCTGTTGGGTTCCATTCAGCATTACCTTTGTGGTCTCCCTGACTTCCTTCAGCTCTTTGTTAATGGATTAAGTTAAGTCCGTTAATGTTAAGAGATAGGACTGAGAGGTATTTGGGAATTCCTGCTATGTTATCCACCTCCTTGGGGGATGTGAAAACTGGGTTCTTCCTATGGTTCTTGGATTCTCAGTTTGGGTGCAGTTTCTTGTCCTTTATTTTGGTCTTGTTGGTTTTCTATGTTTAGGACATCTTTAAGAATCTTTTGTAGGGCTGGTTTGGTGGAGATGTATTGTTTCAATTTCTCTTTGCTATGAAAGTTTTTTATTTGGCCTTCAGTTATGAAGGAGAGTTTAGCTGGGTACAGTATTCTTGGTTGATAGTTGTTTGTTTTTAGGGCATGGCATACATCATTCCTGGCTCTTCTTGCCTTGATTGTCTCTGCTGAGAAACCTGAGGTGATTCTAATTTATAGGTGATTAATCTTTTCTCCTTGACAGCTTTAAGGATCTTTTCCTTGTTCTGAGTTGATCCTGTGTGGATTATAATGTGACAGTGGGATGTCCTTTTCCAGTCTGGTCTATTTGAGGTTCTAAAAGCTTCTTGTGTGTGAATAGTCATATATTTTTGTATGTTTGAGAAGTTCTCTGCTAGGATCCTGTTAAACAAATTTCCTAGACCATTAACTTCTGTTTCTAGGTGCTCCTCTACACCAATTATCCTTAGATTAGGCCTTCTGATGGTGTCTTCCAAGTGTTGGATAGATCTATCATATTTCTTGGACTTGTCTTGGATGGTTGTATGTTCTTTCTCTATAATATCTAGTCTGTCTTCAATCCCCGAGATTCGATCATCTGCATGGTCTAACCTGCTGTCAAGGCTTTCTACTTTGTTTTATATTTCTTTTCCTTCTAAATTGTCAGCTTTGATGGCTTCAAATTTTTTGTTGAAACTTTGTTTTAGATCTTGTATGAACTTCTTTACTTCCTTAATTTGGTGTTCAGTGTTTATTCTCAAATCACTTAGTTGATTGGTTATGGTTTCCTTGGACTCCCATTCCTTCTGTTGGGTTCCATTCAGCATTCACTTTGTGGTCTCCCTGACTTCCTTCAGCTCTTTGTTAATCGATCCCATGAATGCCTTTAGTGATCTTTGTGTATTCTCATCTTGCTTCCTCAATTCCTGTATTACTCTTTGCTTAACTTCCTCCCGTTCATGCCATTCTAGTAGTCCTCTTTGAGTGTTCTCAGCCTGTTCACACCACTCCTGCCTTTCTCCTTGAGTATTCTCAAGATGCTCATGCAAATCCTGTATCAGTTTTTGAGTAGCTTCCTCACGCTCATGATATTCCTGTATAAACCTTTGGATTGTCTCCTCTCTCTCCCTATCACCCTCATACGGATTCCTTTGTAGGTTATTAATCTTTCCTGCATTGACCTTTTGTTTGCCTCCTCTCTCTCCCTATCATGCTCATTCAGAGTCCTTTGTATGTTTTCAATCTTTTCATTTATCATGTTTGCCAGCAATGTTTGTAGAACTATTTGGGAACTCTCCTCTGAATTATTCATTATCTGTTCTGTCCCCTGATTATCATGAGTGGGAGTTGAGATACCCGGACTTGACATTTTTCTTGTGTTTTTCCGGCTTACTCTGCCCATTTGGCATGAAAATAACAACAGTTTTGTGGTATAACACTAACTTAATGCAAGCATCAACCAAAGTCAGAATTTGCACAGTCAATGGTCTGCAGATACAATCTAGTTCAACAGATACATCTATTCAACATCAAACAACTATGTATTAATGTGCTATGAACCGCAAAGGAGAATTTGGAAAACCAGAAATTATTAAGGTTAGGGAGAGATGTGGGTAAAAAATAGAATAGAGTGATTTGGGAAGGCACAGGTAGAGTTAACTTAACTAAGTCCTAATCTCAAAGTACAAAATAAGTTCAAAGAGAGAGAAAAAAAGAAGAAAGAGAAAGCGAAAATAAGAGACCAGAAAAAATAGAAAAGTAAAAGTTAAAGATATTATACAGAACGAAAACAAACTGTCCAGAGAAGAACTTGAATATAATGAGAAAAGGGGAGGGATAAAAGGAGATGTGAAAAACTTAAAAATAAAAATACTTAAAATATTATATAGATATAATGAGGTAGTACTGCTATTAAGGAATTTGTCTTAGACGTTTTGAATTGAGTAATAAATTTTTGGATTAAGTGTGTATAAAATGGAGGATAGGGTCTAATAGTCAACTACGGGTTTATCTGAGTATGTGCAGAACAAAAATTAAGTCACATAAAGAAGAACGATAGAGAAGAAAAGGTGAAAAGGATAAGAAAGAAAGAAAAAAAGATCAGAAGTTCAGTAGAGCTAAACAAAAAACAAAAAGAAAATTTTTTTAAAAGAAAGAAAAACGCACATACACATGTATCCCTAAAATAAAAATTATAAGAGGAAAAAAATATTACTAGATAACATTTTTTTTCAAAAAAGATAAAAATTAAAAAAGCTTTAAAAAAGAAAAAAAATTATAAAAAGTACCAAAAAAAAAAAAAGAAAAAAGAAGTAGAAAAAAACAGTTCTTTGATTTTTTTGGGAGAGTTGGGAAAAATCCTGTATCTCTCTTGTTGGATTCTCTGGTCTGCATGTGGTCCTGTGGCTTGGTTGATTTCTTAAGTCAGTTTGCTTGAACAGGCAGAAAAATGCTCTGCTTTACCCAGGATTTTGAGATCCTCCTCCCAGGTTAGTTCAATGGGAGAGAGCTCTGCTTTGAATATCACAATAGAGGGAGATGGCTTTTTCCTCAAGTTTGGAGATACTGTGATGAGGCTAGGTTATGGGTAGAGCTGAGGCATTCCAGCAAACAGTAGCTTTTCCCAGGGACTAGTTTGTGAGAAACTCACAGAGCCCAGCCTGGAGCCACTCTCAGGGTTTCTGTTTACTGAATTTCACTTGATTGTCAAGGATGCTAAAGGGAGGGGCAGCCTCTGGCTCTGATTACCCAGTGAAGAAAGCCACTCCTAGATCTGGCGCCTGAGCTGGGTGCCTTTTCCCTGTGTGGAGCTGAGTCTGGCAGGTCAGTTAGGTTGTTGTGACCTGTTAAATGACTTTAGTTTTCTTCCAAGGCCTGAGTTGGAGCTAGCAGCTCCGCTGAGCTTTGTCGGTATCCAAGATGGAGATCTCCAGTACTGGGGGGAGGGAGGGGTGTCCTTCCTTCCTCTGCTTCCTGAGAAGGAGTGAGGACGTCAGGCTTCTACTAATGCTGGGTCGTCTCTCCTCTGAGAACTGCAGGATGAAGATGTCTGCTCCTTGTCGGTTCTGGCTGGTGTTGGGAAGAATCCACTTGCATGCTCCGTCTGGCTCCTTGGTCCCAGAGCTCAGATCTGTCTCCATGCCTCGATTTTCCCTCTCTGGCCTAACTCTCTGTCCTGTGATGGCACACTTGGTGTGATTCTCTGGCTTAGGACTATTCACTGCAACTCTAAAACTGCTTTCGCTGGGAGAGCTTGTTTAGCCTCCATCTTCTCCTCCGCCATCTTCCCCTTGATCTCGCTAGATTGTAATTTTTTAAGGATACAATCGTGAGTTTTATTCTTTTTCAAAGTAATTTTACTGCTGGGGGCCAGTGGCTCACATCTGTAATCCTAGCTACTGAAAATTCTGAGAACTGATGGTCTCTGTTCAAAGCCAGTCCAGGGAGGAAAGACTGTGAGACCCTTATCTCCAACTAAAGGTTCAGAAAATGTGAAGTGGCACTGTTGCTCAAGTGGTACAATGCTAGCCTTGAGCTGAAGAGCTGAGGGACAATGCCCAGACCCAGAGCTCAAACCCCACAACTGACAAAAAATAATAATAGTAATAACATTAATTTTATTGTTACTATTAAGGTGTTATATATAAAGTCTACCATTTCATAAGTTTGTTTCTTTGCTCAAAGAAACACATATGCATCTTAATTGCCAACAGCCAGGATTTGGCCGTCTGCTTTCCAGCTGATCTCTGTGTTTAGAGGCAATGTGTAATACAAAGCAATACAAACCAGTTCTGCGTATAAATAATTGTTCTCTACACATCCTAAATATCAATGATGATAACATGAAATAAAAAATCCCTAAGTTTAAACATTCTTCTAGACAAGTTAAAGAAATCCTGAGAACAAGTATTTTTAGAATAATTTCAGAGAGCTAAATCTCTGGGCTTAGGTTCTGTCTCTGAAATTTATTACTCAAGGCTAGTACTTACACTTTGAGCCACAGTGAAGTTTCCACTTATCTCATGGTTAATTGAACAGAAAAGTCTCACCAACTTTCCTCTTCAAGTTGGTTTTGAACTAGGATCTAGCGATCTCAGCCCTCTGAGTAGCTAGGATTATAAACAGCTGTCTAGAATAATGGCTTACCTGAGACAGAAGCCAGTTAATATTAATTGTCAATCATGTTTAACTTTGTAAAATAAACTTTACTGAAATGCCTTACAGAAGAAATAAGGAATAAAATGTGTGTGTGTGTGTTACAAAGTTCTTGCTAAAAGATACATATTTTACTTTTTTTCTTTCAAAATTTGTGTTTTCCAGAATCATATCTTATCTTTCCTTGCTGTTTCTTTAGTTTATTTCATACATACCCACAGCTCCTTCAACTATCATTTCTTTATGTGAAGAGCTTGCACATATCTATTTTCAGTCCAAATTCCTTGTATGCATCTATCATCCACATATTCAACTGCCATAAAAACTTGTGAAACAATAATCACCTCATCCCATTACTGGATATTAATGTGTATGTAAAATTTAGGAAAACAAAGAATAACATCACTAAATATAACTAGATTTTAATAGTAATGTTAAACATAAATTCAATGTTGATTATTTTCTGAGCAATTTAATAAAAACATCAAGGAAAAGAAATCAACTATTTTGAGTGCTGATATTGTGGTTTAAACTCAGGATCTTATCTTCTCACTTAAGCATTTTCCCTAATGGGTGTTGCTCTATACATGAAACGCAGCTCCCCTTCCAACTTTATTTTGGGGATTATATAGAGATAAGAATCTCATGGAATAAAAAATCAGTTGTGTCCCTATCTTGGGGATTATTTCAATTAACATTATCTTATATGGTCATATGGTACCATGTACTAGTTACTACAAGTAAACTATGGGACCTATGTTTATTTGGGCCTGGCATATTTCACTTAATATAATTTTTTTCACATCTTTCCATTTCCTTACAAATGGGGCGATGTCATTTTTTGATAGAGGCATAAAATTCCACTATACACACACACACACACACACACACACACACACACACAGACACATATATATATATATATATATATATATATATATATATATATCACGCTTTCTCTTTTTTATTGGGAAAATAATGTACAGAGGGTTTGCAATTACATGGACAATGTAATGAGTACATTTCTTATCAAGAATTGTTGCCTTCTCCTTTGTTTCCCCTTCCCATCCCTTTCCATCTCTCCTACCCCGTGTCCCCCCACCCCAAGCCAAAGTAGTAAAGTTCGTTTTTCGACATAATGTCTTGAACATCTCATTGTTGCAATGGGTTCACCTATATCCCTATTTAAACAATTTGGTTTTCCCTTCTCCTCCACAAATTATACCAACATCAAATACAGTGAAAACAGGGGTTATATGGTGGGGGATGGCTATAAAAAGCACCAAAAAAATCTTATAAATATGTTAGAAACAAGCAAAAAAAAGAAAAAAAATATTTGAAGCCTTATCTTGGGGTTCATTTCGCCTCACATCAACTTATCTGACCTTTTCTACTTGTCTCAGACATATATTAGTTATTGAAAATAAGGGAAACCATGGGAGGTATGTTTCTTTGGGCTTGGCTTAGTTCACTTAATATAATTTTTCCAAGTCTTTCCATTTCATAACAAATGGATCTATGTCATTCTTTCTGATGAGGCATAGGATTCCATTGGGTATATATACCACATTTTCTTGATCAGTTCATCTACTGAGGGTCCCGTGGGTTGGTTCCATATCTTAGCTATGGTAAATAATTCTGCAATAAACATCATTGTGCTAGTAGCTTAGCATGGTTTTGTTTGTGAACATTTGGTAAATGCCCCAAAGTGGGATTGCTGGGTCATAAGATCTCTAAGTGAAGACTTGGAAAAAATTATATTACGCGAAGTAAGCCAGACCCAAAGAAACATAGGTCCTATGTTTTCCTTATTTGCAATAACTAGTATATGTCTGGGACAAGGATAAAAGTTCAAAAGCTATGTATATAAGACCAGATAAGATTATGTGAAGTGAAATGAACCCCAAGATAGGGGTTTATAGTCAACCATGTGATTTTTTTGTTTCTTTGTATGTTCCTCACCCATGGTATAACCCCTGTTTTCACTGTATTTGATGTCGGTGTCCCGCATCTTGTATACACATTTCTCTAGCTTGGGGAGGAGAAGGGAAAAAACAAAATGTTTAAATAGGGATACAGACTGACCCATTGTAACAATGACATGCATAAGAGAATATGTTGAGAAAAGAAGTTTACAATTTAGGCAGGGAAGCGGGAAAGAGGGGAGAGGCGGAGTGAAGTTGTGGAGGTGGGAGGGAAGGGGGGTAGGGACAAAGAGAGGAAGAAGTAACACTGCTTGATAGAAAATGCGCTCATTGCATTGATCAAGAAACTATAACCCCTCTATACAGTATTTTTACAATAAAAACTTTTTCAAAAAAAATAAGGTGTCATGTACACCAAGTATAGTAGTCCACTTCTGTAATCCCAGCTGATTGGGAAGAAGAAATGACAAGTATCATGGTCTGAGGCCAGGCCACAGAAATAACTGCCAAGACAGCCATCTCCCATCTCAACAAATGAGCTGGAAATCGTGATTCACATCTGAAATTCTAGTTAATTATGTGGGAGGCATAGGTAACAAAGTCTCAGTCAATCTAAGCTCACACCTGTGCAAAAAGTTCAAGACCTCAAGCAAATAATATGGACTAGAAGTATGGCAACAGTGGTTGAGCTGCTTGGTGCTATACAACAAAAGTTCTGTATAGCAAGCAGAGAACTCCTGGATAGAACCCTAGTAATACCCCTCTCTCCCACCAAAAAGCCTAAATAAGTTTGTCATATTTGAACATCTAATTTCAAGGCCATTGACAGATCAGAGATGGTGATATTCTCTTTAAAATTAAGTATTCAAAAGTGACAAAGTTATTTAGGCTTTGAAAGAATTGAAAAGGAAGGAAAATGCATGCGAGTTTTGTTAGTTCCATAATTCTTGAAAATATAGAATGCATATATCCATGTATGTGTGTATATACATGTATGTAAATATATGTACAACTAGTTCATCTCTTTTCTGTGTAGCTAATGGTACAAATGAATCTGCACAATCACTACTCAAAGGCATGAATAGAAAAAGAGAAGGAGCAAAGAACTCATATTCAGGAATCTATGGCTAGCCAATAACCCTGAAAATCTTTTACATCAGTTTGCATGTGTCAGTTACTGCAGTACAGGGACAGTAAATGCCTAAGAGTAGAGTTGATGGATAATATGGAAGTGGGTAGTCAAAAGAGAGGTGAAGGGAGAAAAGGTAGAATGAACAAGAGGAATTGGAGGAAGTGCAGAGAGGAATCCAGTAAATTTCCTACAAAATTAAGAAGAGTGAAGGAAGATATTCATAGAGGAGGGATGGATGACAATGTTGAAAGGGTTGGCATTGATCAAAGTATACTGTACACATTAACTGCTTTGTTTAATGATAACTCATTATTTTTTTATTTTTTATTTTTTTATTTTTATTTTTTGTGAACACACTGTACAGAGGGGTTACAGTTACATGGGAAGGTTAATGCGTACATTTCTTATCAAGCATTGCAGCCTCCTCCTTTGTTTACCCTTCCCATCCCTTCCCAGCCTCCCCTCCCAATCCTCCCGCCTCCCTCCTCTCGAACCAACATTGTAAAGCTCGTTTTCGACATGACAACTTGTACTTCTCACTGTTGCAACAGGTCCACCTGTATCCTTAAACGACTTGCTTTTCCCCATCTCCTCTACAAGTTATACTGACATCAAATATAGTGAAAGCAGGGTTTATACTGTGGGGGAGGGACATACAAAGGTAGAAAGAGATAATCTTATAAATGCGTTAGAAACAAATGCATGAAAGGAAAAAAACATTAAAATACATATCTAAGGGTTCATTTTCCTAACATGATAACTCATTATTTAATGATAACTCAAAATAATGGTTAAAAATCAGGTCCCTAAAATGTTATGCAATTAGAAGCAAAGCATGAGAATGTGCTCAGATCATCTCTAGTGTCTATAAATCTTTTTTCTTTAGGATGAGTTTTAGGACAACAGTAATGATGCCTGTCATCTGAATAAAATTTAATGATTTCTAGCTATTTAAAATAATCATTTTTGGAGATATGGCTCAAGTGGCATTGGCTACCTTGTGAGCAAAGTTCTCAGATATTGAATTCAAGTCTTGATCTCAAACATAAGTAAAAACAATCAATAAAATCAAGCACTTTCCTTGGCACTGGTAGCTCATGCCTTTAATTCTAACTTTAATCAGAAGGCAGAGATCTGGGGATCTCAGTTCAGTATCAGCTTGGATAGTAAATCTGTGTGATTCTTGTCTGCCAAAGAAAGCTGGAAGTGGATTCGTGGCTTGTAGCCTACAGCATAAAGCTCAGGAATAGAACCCAAGCCTTGAGTTAAAGCCTTAGAATAGTGCATATGTATATATATATATATATATATATATATATATATATATATATATATATATATACACAAATGAAGTAAGTCAACTCAAGTTCTCAACTTCCATTTCCCTAATCTTAACTCTAATGCTGGTCAAAACCCTAAGAGTAACCTTGATGATAATAGTAACCCAATCCTAAAATTAATGGAAATTACTCGAGTTTAGATATATCCTTACAGATACCCATTGTCTTTGAAATGATTTGCAATTAGCTCCAAATCCTACAGATTCCCTAACCTGGACTCTGAAATCTATCTTGTTCCCTATTAGGAATCATAAACCTCAAATTCTCATATCATGAAAAATACCATAGTTTCCATTGATCTTAACTTTTACTGAACTCCTGTATATCCAAAAAGAAGCTGCGGGTTTACTTAAAATCTACTCTACTTCCAAACCCTAACTATATATCTAAACCTTACTAGAAACCTAACTCTAAATTTAACCCTATTAAACCCTGAATAGGAAAATTAGGGAAACTGTAGTTTTTGTTAAATTTTGCACTTACATTACTTGAAAGTGTTAATAAAAACTCAGTTTTACCTTAAATCTTACTCTTCTCTAACCCTAAGCCTAAACTGAATTAAGAAATAAACCTAAACCTAGAACTAATGGCCTTTGGAGTCTAAAAGCCACTCAAATACAATAGTTTTTATTCATCCTAACTTCAATTCATCTCATCTTTCTAAAAATAGCTTGTAGTTTCACTCATTATCTTGTCTTTATTGTAACTCTAACCCTAATTCGAATATTGATGTCAACCCTCACCCTAATCGTACTCTAATCTTAATATTATTAGCAGTTTTCTATTTCACATTCATCCTAATTCTAACTCTACTTGTAATTCGAAGATTTACTTTCAGTTTGACCCTAAATTTTCCATTTTCCTCATGCTTACTCTAAGCCTAGCTGGAACTAAAACCTAACTTTTACCCTAATGATAATCCAATTCTAATGTTTAAGAGAAATACTCTAGTTTTTAATCATTCTAATGAATAATCCACTTTTCACTCTGGAAATGAGTTTCAGTTTGCTCTAATTCCCACAAATTTTCTGACTCTACCTCTAAAGTTATCTTCTTCCCTAACATAAGCCATTATATTACTTGTCCTCAAATTCTCTTACCAGGAAATACTGTAGTTTCCATTGATTCTACCTTTTCCTGAACCACTGTATCTGAAAACAGTTTCAGATTTACTTACCATCTAGTCCATTACTTAACGCTAACTCTCAACCTAAACCTGGCTGGAAAACTCTCATTAACCACTACA
Source organism: Dipodomys spectabilis (assembly GCF_019054845.1). NCBI lineage: Eukaryota > Metazoa > Chordata > Mammalia > Rodentia > Heteromyidae > Dipodomys > Dipodomys spectabilis. The sequence continues at coordinate 1,378,082 of NW_024870866.1, forward strand.
AGAATGATCACTGAGAAATAAATATAATGATAATGTTCTAGCTACTATTCAGCCTCGCATATTTGCTTCTACTTGTTAGTGAACACAATTTTATACTAAAACCTTTCTTATATATAAATATAATCAGAAAATACTGATCCTAATCTTAATCCAAATTATATGACAATACTAACACTAACACAAGTACAGTAGTTTTCACTCATCCTTCCAAACATAGGTTTCAATTTTTTCCAATATCTTAGTCATTTTCTAACCCTAAACTTAATCTTTCTTAACTGGAACATTGAGAATAACCATCAGCCTAATTTTAAGTAGATTCTAATATTAATAGCAATACTCTAGTTTGCATTCATTTTAATTCTTACCAGGCTTATATTAAAATTTACCTTCAATTTGACCTTCATTTTTTTCTCCTTCACTCTAAGCCTAACCATGGCTGGAATCCTAACCATAACCTTGACACTAATCGTATCCCAATTCTAAAATTTATGAAAAATGCTCATTTTGTGCAATCCTAACTGAAATTCCACTGGTAATTCTTGAAATAATTTGCAAGTTTTTTGTAAACCTTACAGATTTTTTCACTCTTAACTCTGAATGTATTTTGTTCCATAACAAGAATCATTATACCCATTGATGTCAAATCCTGATATTATGAAAGACATTGTACTTCCATTATCACAGCTTTTCCTGAATTCCTAGAACATAAAAAAGGTTCAGTTTTACTTAATATTTAACATTTCTTTTTTTTTTTCTTTTTGTCTGTCGTGGGGCTTGCACTCTGGGCCAGGGCATGATCCCTGAGTTCTTTAGCTCAAGGTGTGCGTTTAACCAATTGAGCCACAGCACTGCTTTTGTGTTTTATGGTGGTTAATCTGAGATAAAAGTCTCATGGACTTTCCTGCCTGGGCTACCTTTGAACTGTAATCCTCAGAAAACAGCTCCCTGAGTAGCTAGGATAATAGGGGCGAGCTACTAGTTTAACCCATTTCTTTACTCTATCCTCAACCCCGGTTAACCAGAAACCTAATCCAAATCACATTCTGATTTAACACCAAATGGTTAATGTAAGGAAAATTGTCTAGATTCTATTCAATTGCACATTTTTTTGGCTTCTACTTCTTATTGGAAAACTAGAATTTACCTTAAAGCTTATCCTTCCCTAACCCTAACCGGAACAAAAAAGTATCTCAAAAAAGTATCTTTAAACCAAATTATATCTGAATGTTTAAAGTAACACAGACTGGTTTTCATTCATTCTTCTTAAAATATGTGGCAGTTTTACACAATGTCTTACATGCTTTTTTCATCCTAACCCAGCTCTAACTGGCACACCTTGCCTAATCCTAAGCCTACATATAACCGAATCATCATGTTAATAGCAAGCTACTTTTTTTCACATTTATCCTAACTCTTGCTCAGCATGTAGGTCTAAATTTTACTTGCATTTTGAACATAAAAATGTTAAGTGTTTTTCTATTTCCTGTCAGGTTTTATTTTTCATTATTTTTAAAAAACTTTATTTTGTTGAAAAGTTGCTTTAAAGAGGGATATGTTACATGTGTAAGGTAAGGAGTATGCTTCTTGTTGAGCATTGTTACCCACTTCTTTCTTGTTTTCCCACTATTCCATCCCTCCCCACATCTCTTACCCCTCCCTTCTCATGGTGTAAACTTCATTTTCAACATAGTGTCTTGTGAGTATCATTGTTGCAATGGATCATCCTGTGATGAACCTAAATTTTCTATTTCTCTAATCCTAATTCTAATTTTGTCTGGGATCCTAACCCTAACCATAATAATAATGATAGCTCAATTCAAATTTAACAAAAAATATTCAGGTTTCTATTCATCCTATTAATTTACTGTACACCTTGAATTAATTTGCAGTTTAGCTTAAATCTTCCAAATTAGTTTATATGCACATGTATAAAGATGTAATTATATGTGAAAAACAGAAGATCTTTGGAGGAAGGAGTAATGAGAAGGAAATAGAGGGAGGATAATCAAATATGTGAAATATATTATGGAATTGTCACTTGTGACAATTAATATCCATTAACAAAATCACTAAAAATTAATAAAGAACACACTGCCTTCTAGTGTTCTTTAAGAGAGCCATGATCTGTCTTCTGAAAAAAAAAAAAAAAACTTGTGTTAGATAAACTTTGTCCATGCATGATTTATATTGTTGTCCAATTATTTAACTTAATGAATATAAATTTGTCGAATAAGATTCCATGACAAAAAATATAAAACAGTTACTTAGCAATTGTTTGAGAAAAAGTTATTGTCATGAGTTTTAGGAAACGAAATTGCTATTTCCCCACAAAGCAATGAATTAGGTTTACAAATCTAGTATTTGTAGTAAGTTTAGAGAGCATAATTCACATGAAAAACAATTAACTGTACATCTTGTTTCTTGAATGAGTGATATTTTAAACATTGTCCTTTATTCAAATAAATACTTAGGTTTTCATTTCAAAATAAGTGCAATTTTATCTCCATTCAGAACAAGTACTTACCCGGCAATTAAATGTACCAGCATATTTAGGTATTTAAAAGCTAAATTTTCTATGTTTTATATGCAGCTCTACATAATCAGAATGACATGATTTTTTTATTCATAAATATCTAAACTCAGATTTTTGCTTCATCAATATAAATTTTCTCATGAGGTTGTAGTGAAGGCTCCAGTAACCAGAGTGGTCAAACCATTTTCTGAATTCTAAATTTTAAATCAAATCATTTTTTAGCTTTGATAATATCATTTATTGTCTCTTCAGAGCAATTAAGCTAAAACAAATACTACTTTTTAAACGTTTCACTCACATTGTAAAGAATATTAACATAGGTCAAAAAGAGACTAATTATTTCAGACCCATCATATTTGGTGATCTTAGTGTGAAGAATGTAGAGAGTAGAAGGTCCTTATACTCAATAAATAGTTTTGATTAAATTAAATAATATATCAGGATTTCTAATTTGGAGATTAATCACATGGAAACAGGAAAATAATAAAAAAATTATTTTGGGATCAACAGAAAAAGATATTTGTGCATGTAACCACAGTTGCTTTATTAGTTTGTAGTTGAACACTGGACTTCCATTTATATCTTGGCTGTTGTTGTGAATAATGTGAATAACAATGAACTACAGATACATTTATGAGTTACCCAGAGAGAAATAATCACATGATTGGTGTGTCAGATGATATTTCAACGTTGGTTTTCTTTAGAAAACTGCATACTACTTTCTACGACGAGAACACTAACCTGTATTTTGACCAAGATTTCAGAAAATTTCCTTTTCTCCACAGTGTCGCAAAAAAACATTATTACCTTTTGAGTTTTATAAAGGGCAGGTTTTTTACTGTGTGCAGTATCCAAGACTATCCTTACACTAAAATCCTTTTACTCCTACCTCCAATCCCTTGGAATTACCAGCCTTTACCACCACACCTGGTTCCTTGGATATTTTTGACAAGAGTTATAATAGTTAAGAAGTAGTATCATAGTAATTTTGAATTGCATTTCTCTCATGACTTCTGCTCACAAAGCATTAAGCCAGCATAGAAGTTGTATCAAATACAAATTTGTAAATCCACAGGCGATTTTCAGGGCTTTTTTGGAAAATATGTCTATTCAGAACTTTTGTCCATTTTTAATCAAGTTTCTTGTTAATCTCATCTTTAATCTCTCTATAGAAACTCAATAATTAATTCAAGGTAGTAGAAAGGAAAAAAATTAAGCAGCTCCTAACATTTTTAAATTTTTAAAAACGTGATATTGCTTTAATCATTTTCTCTTAATGGTTGAGACTATATAACTCAATTTAGTTAGACCTTTTACAAGGCTATATATATTTTATTTATTTTACTTTGATTGTTCTTTCCAAAACCTGCATGACTGATTTCACTTGGTTTCTTTCAGTCTCATGTAGTTCAGATTTCAAACTGAAGAATAAATGGAAGGAAGCAAAGAAAAAATATATTTCCCCTCATCTGATGATGCCTCAACAAGAATGAGGAAAGTGTTCATCCTTCTAAGGACCTATGATAGAATATCAAAAAGACAATTTATTCTTCTAGGTCTTCCTTATCTTTGCGATGTAACTTAAATGATGTAAAACACAATATACTGTTCAGATACTTTTATGTTTTATCAGTTTTGCACATATTCATATGGATTTCACCTCAGTCTACAACATTCCTTCATCGTTCTGTCCCTGATATTTTTACACTATCACAACATAAGATAACCAGTTTGATTTACAGCATGAGAAGTTATCCACCTTGCTTCCTTGGAAGCAGAGCGTGGTCAATAGATATTACTTCTGGTTGCTCACACTACATGTAATGGTTTCTGTACTACTTATCACATTCTATTTAGTATTTAAAAAAGAATGCTGGCTAAAATCAAAGCTCATTGATAGGTTTATGTTAAGGGTTTCACAAGTTTTATTTTCTTAATTCTTAAGATAACATTTGCTATAATGCTAATGTTATTACCAGTTTAATGTTGGGAAAATTTGTAGTTAAAGATAGTCAGTGCATGGCCCAAAGACACACACAGTGAGGAAGGAAATGAGTCAAAGTTTCCAAAAGTCTTTCAGTAATACCAAAAAGGTGGGTAAAATCTCTCCATTCTCTTACACTCTCAATTCAATATTCATATTGTCCAAGAAATAATAACATAGCAAATATTGCCCATAGTGATTGTTTTTTTGTCACATTTTGTCTTCAATACAGACTGTGTTGGTGACATTGGGTTATCACGCACAGAGCTGAGCTTACAAATTGAAGTCTGAAGACAGCCAAATTTCTTCTGTCCCACAGTTCCAGTTTCTTTTTTAAAAAGTACTAAAACTTTTAAATATCATCACTTACTAGCTTTTAATCTCCAAACGAATTAAATTGGCATGTAATCACTCCAAAAGGCTTTCAAATTAGGTGATGATAAAATAGGCCCCCATGGAATAAATTTTCTTTTATTTTTAAAATTATTCTAAATGCCTTGTGCTGGCATTTATATTCCTATCTACTCTGAATATTTGCTCAGGACACTGAGATCTGTGGATAACACTTGGGAGCCAATCAGGGCCAAAAAAAAAAAAAAACTTCATTGAATTATTTTTCAAAATGTTTAATGAATTAGCAAAGGGCCAGGAATTTAGATGTGGCTTATATAGTAGCTCACCAATCTAGATAGGAAAGGCCTAGCAAGACCTTGAATCCCTGATTTTAAACTCTGAGCACGCCAATATATATACATTGCGTGTGTTTGCATGCATGCGCGTGTTTGCTTGTGTGGTGCTGCACTCACACACACTCATTTATTCAAATTACCTCCATCTCAGTGTTCTGCATTAATTTCTTTGTTATTGATATTATATGGTTAAAATAGAGGAAATAAACTCTTCCATCTCAGAACATTTTTATATGTTTTTATTCTAATAATACTGTGCAGAAGGGTCACATTTACATGAAAAAGGAGACTAGTACATTTCCTAACAAGCATTGTTACCTCCTCCTTTATATTTCCCCTACCATCCCTTCCCTCCCACCTCCACAAGTACACTCCCCTCCCCCTTCCTTCCTCCGTCTAAATTGTAAAATTCATTTTGCAACATAGTGTCTTGTGCATCACATTGTTACAATGGGTCAACCTGTATCCCTATTTGAGCATTTTTTCCCTTCCACTCCCCAAATTAAAGATGCATACATACAAGATGTAAGTGCACCAACTTCAAATACAGAGAAAACAGGGATTATAGCGTGGGGAGAAACATACAAAGAAACAAAAAAAATGACAAACCACATTATAAGTATGTTAGAAACAATACCAAGAAACAAAAAACAACTTGGGTCCCTATCTTGGGGTTCGATTTCTTTAACATCATCTTATCTGTTTATATGCACATATATTTTGAACTTTTCTGCTTATCCTAGACATATATTCGTTATTGAATATAAGGGAAATCATGGGACCTATGATTCTTTGGACCTGGCTTACTTCACTCAATAAATTTTTTTCCAAGTCTTTCTATTTCCTAACAAATTGGACAATGTCATTCTTTCTGATGGAGGCATAGAATTCCATTGTGTATATATACCACATTTTCTTAATCCATTAATCTAATGGGGTCATCTGGGTTGGTTCCATATCTTACCTATCATAAATAATGCTACAATAACCATAATAGTGCTGGTAGTTTTAGTATGGTCTTGTTTATGATCATTTGGTTAAATCCCTAAAAGTGGGATTACTGTGTCATAAGGGAGTTTTATGTGGAGTCTTTTGAGGAACCTCCATACTGCTTTCCAACGTAGTTGAACAAGTTTACACTCCCACCGAGAATGCATTACGATTCCCTATGGCCACATACCTTTCAACATCTGTTTTTGTAAAAATATGGAACGCTCTATGAATTTGCATGTCATCTTTGTACATGGGGCATGCTAATCTTCTCTGTAGCATTCCAATGTTCGTGTATGTGATGCTAAATTGAGCACAGAACATTTTTTATATATAAGGTATAATTTTTATTGATTTTATTAAACTAGACAATTCAACAAAAAGTAAGTTCAAAAGAATTGTTGTGAAATTTTAGAATCATGTATTTCATACATAAGCACACATTTAAGAATAAAATCAAGATAGACATGCCAAAAACAAAATAATTCCAGATATTTGTAGTTCAAGAGATGTGTAGGAGGAGGAATTCAATTATTCTGTGCAAGGCACCTGTCAAAATGAACATTGCAGCAAGTGTTAAACTTTGTTAAACGTTTTAATGTTTTAAATATGCTTAGTTTTGGGATTTTGCTTAAATATGCCAAAAATAGGACTGTTTGGCAGGTATAAAACTTTTCTGTAAAGTATTTAAGATTTATGGTAGCAGACATTAAGTACTAAGTATATACATTTCAGAGTTTAAGGAAACTTTATTAATGAGAAGTTGCAAAGTCTTTGTGTAAAGAAGCAGAGTAAAGAATTAAGAGTTTAACTACACAGTTTCTGTTAAAACTTTAGGGATTCCTTACTTTATTTGTTAGCAAGGAATAAATGATGATAAAAGCCATAATGTACACATGCATGTTACTATTTACACACATACACATACACATGTATACATGCACACATGGAGAAAGACACAATTACAACCAACAAAAGTTTCACCAGTTTTTGAATATGCCTTAAACGGAATACTTGGAACAATATATGTTGATGTATTTGCCTCTAAGAGTTCTTTTACCACTCCTCTTATCTCTTAAAACTGGTAGTTTTAGAGAGATTTGACTTACAAAATGCAGTACAAGTGATAGCAAGTCACTTGGAAATCTCAGTAAGTATAAGTCATATGGTGTCTCCCTGCTCCTCACGGAATGCTTACTCTTGTAGACACTCTCAACAACCAAAGTAGCAGGAGAATACCCTGGTAAAGAGTAAAGTTAAAAGTTAAAGTTAAAAAGAGTAAAGTTTAAATGGCATCCTTATTGAGCTCGTTTTCCAACAGCCAGCATGAATTCCTAGGCAGATGAGTGAGTCCTCAGAAAACTGGACTCTACATATACATTTAACTAACATATGTGAAAATTCTTATGTGAGAAATGCTGACTGAGGTCTTGCTGATTTCCTGGCCAAGAAAATAAGAAAAAAGAAGTATTTTTAATGTTTTAAAGTTTGAGAATAATTTGTAGCCTGTCAATAAATGTGTAGAACACAATTATACCAACTGACAAAAAAATGAGGGCATTTCATTTATTTGCTCCTGGAATTGGCCAGTGATTTTAGATGTGTCTACACAAAGTAGAATCAGCATAAATCAATCCAGCATTTCTTCGTTTAAGATATAAGGAAAGGATACTGATTGACCCATTGTTACAATGAGATATACAAGACACTCTATCAGAGGGTGGGTGAAGAGGGGAGGTGCGGAGGTGTGAAGGGAAGGGATGGTAGTGGAAAAACAAAGAAGGGGGTAACAATGCTCAATAAGAAATGTACTTGTTACCTTACTTATGTAACTGTAACCCCTCTGTACAGTATTTATAATAAAAAATATATATTAAAAAGATACAACAAAAACTTCTATACTTATATGAAGTTGTATTTGTCACTCAATATAAGTAAGGTATAGGTTTTAGGACCACAGGCTTATTACTTTGGATACAGAAAATATTTACATCAACACAGTATATTATTAACATTAGAATCTACCCACAAACTAGTGCAGTACAATTGCTATGAGAATTTTTACTACATTCTATATTTGTAATGAAAACTAAAAGTATGTGCACTATCAACAGATACAAATTTTTTCAGATAAATTTTGTATGCAGTTTGTGGATGGAATTTGGAGAGCAATTTTGAAAAGCACAAATTTTATGAAAAAATCCAATCTGCAAATTGTAACAATGAGCTAATACAGCATCATTGAATAGTATGGAACTTCAAGGAGAAGTACTTGAATTGAGAAAATATCAGAAAGTGTAACAACCCAAGGAATTTTTGGAAATGCAGCTACTAGATTTCTCATGTAGAGCTTTCATAACAGTTTTTGAAGCACAAATCAGAACCTCACTGAAGTGTAGATGGTTTTCCCTCAACTTTCTGTCATGATCAGTCATTATCAATCAACATATAGCTAATCTTGAATAATCCTCTAATAAAATGTTGATGGAGTGTTTATATGCAGAAAATCTCAGAAGGCTAACTTTTTCCAATTAGGACAGTCTGTATTCTATGATCCAGCTGAGAGAAAACTAGGTAAGCATCCATTTACAACTTTCTGAATAATTCTGATTTTGCCCTCATCACTTATCTATCCATACCTGTGCCCGAGTGAAATGATTTTAAAAGAATTTATCATTTAAAATTTAAATTTAGGGTACCGGGAAGATAGCAGAGGAGAAGCTGGAAGGTAAACAAGCTCTCACATAGAAAGCAGTTTTAGTACTCCAGTGAAGAGTCCTAAGCCAGAGAATCACACCAAGTGTGCCATCACAGTACAGAGAGTAAGGCCAGAGCGGGAAAATCCAGGCAAGGAGACAAATCTGAGCACTTGCCAGCAGAGAGTCTAGGACAAAGGCTCCAGATGCAGCAGGCGAGAGGATTCTACTAAACACCAGCAAGAACCGACAAGGAACAGACATCTTCATCCTTCAGATCGCAGACCAGAGATGACCCAGGAACCAGACTCTTGTGTGAGTAGAAGCCTGACTTCCTCACACCTTCTCAGGGAGCAGAGAAGGGAAGGCCACTGCCCACTACTGGAGATCTCCATCTTTGATACTGGCAAAGGCCTGGCTGATCAGCTAGCTCCAACTCAGTCCTTGGATGAAAACAAAAAGTCATTTAGCAAGTCACAGGAACCTAACCTTACCTGCAAGTTTCAGCTCCACCCAGGGAAAATTCACCCAGCCCAGGCCTGCGCCAGCCCCAGGAGTGGCTTTCTCCACTGGGTAAACAGAGCCAGAGGCTGTCCCTCCCTACAGCAGCCTAGACAATCAATTGAAATTCAATACCAATAAACCCTGAGAATGGCTCCTGGTTGGGCTCTGTGACTGCCTCAGAAGCTAGGGCCTCAGGGAAAAGCTACTGTTTGCTGAAAGGCCTCATCTCTGCCCAGAACCTAGCCCCATCACAGCATCTCCAAACTAGAAGAAACAGCCATCACCCTTTTTTGTGATACTCAAAGCAGATCTCCCTCCCATTGAACTAGCCTGGGAGGAGGATGACAAAATCCTGGGTAAAGCAAAGCATTTTTCTGCCTGCTCAAACAAACTGACTTAAGAAAACAACTAAGCTGCAGGAAAATCAAACACCATAAGCAGACCAGAGACTCCAACAAGAGACTGGTTATGGACAAAAGGGAGATACGGGATCTTCCCATCTCACCCCAAAAAAGCAAAGAACTCTTTTTTGGTACCTTTTATTAAAATTTTTTAACATTTTTAATTTTTAATTAAAAAATTGTTTTCTATTAACTTTTTTTTCTTCCTCTTATAATTTTTATTTTAGGGGTATATGTGTGTGTGTGTGTGCTTTTTTTCATTTTTGTTTAGCTCTATTGACCATTTGATACTTTTTTCCTTTCTTTCTCATTCTTTTCACTTTTTCTTCTCTTTCATTCTTTTTTGCTTGATTTAATCATTCTGCTCATTCTTAGATATACCTGTATTAGATTATTAAACCTTATAACCCATTGTATACACACTTAATCCAGAAATTTATTACTGAATTCAAAACCTCTTAGAGTTAAATTCCTTAATAGCCGTACTACCTCTATATACCTACATACATTTTTAAGCATTTTTATTTTTTAATTTTTCATGTCTCCTTTCTATCCCTCCATTTCTCTTTTCCTATTCCCGTCCTAATCTGAATATTACGTTTTTAATTTGCATAATTTTTAAGTGTTCCACTTTTTAATTTTTAATTTTTGTTTTACTATTTTTCCTTGTCTTTTTTTTCTCTTTCTTTTTTCCCCGGTCTCTACTATCATTCTATCCGACCTATTTCCTGCTTTGAGATTAGGACTAAGTTAGCTCTCCTTCTACCTTTCCAGAACTCTCTATTCCTATTTATACCCACATCTCTCACTAAACCTAATAACTTCTGATTTGCCAAATTCTTTTTTGCAGTTTGTAGCCTATTAATACATAGTTGTTTGATGTTGAAAAAATATATCTGTTGAACTAGATTATCTCTGCAGGCTTTTGACTGTGCAATTACATATTTTGTTGACGCTTGCCTTAAGATAGTTTTCTAGCACAAAAGTGGTGTTACCCTCATGTCAAAAGGGCAGAATAAGCAGGAAAAAACAGAAGAAAAATGGCAAGTCTGGGTATCACAACTCCCACTCATGATAATCAGTGGACAGAACAGATAATGAATAATTCAGAGGAGAGCTCCCAAAAAACTCTACAAACACTAATGGTAAACATGGTAAATAAAAAGATTGAAAACCTGCAAAAGACTCTGTGTGAGCATGATAGGAAGAGAGAGGAGGCAAACCAAAGATCAAACAGGAAGCTGATGGGCGTGAGGAAGCTACTCAAAGATAGATAAAGGAATTGCATGAGCAGCTTGAGAACACTCAAAGACAAATAAAGGAATTTTGTGAGCAGGCTGAGATCAGTCAAAGAGAACTACAGGAATTGAATGAACGTGAAGAAGCTAATCAAAGAGTAATACAGGAATTGAGAGAGCAGGATGAGAATAGACAAAGATCACAAGAGGCATTCATGGAATCCATAAAGAGAGAGCTGAAAGACGTCAGGGAGTCCACAAAGGGAATGCTGAATGGATCCCAACAGATGGAATGGGAGGCCAACGAAACCATCACCAATCAACTAAGTGATTTGAGAATAAACACTGAACACCAAATTAAGGAAGTAAAGAATTTCATACAAGATCTAAAACAAAGATCCAACAAAGAATTTGAAGCCACAAACACCGACCAACTAGAAGGAAAAGAAAAAAAAAGGTAGAAACTCTGGATAGTAGGATGGACCATGCAGAAGAATCCTGAGGATAGAAGACAGCTTAGATATTATAGAGAAAGGACATAAAATCATCCAAGACAAATCCAAGAAATATGATAGATCCATTCAACATTCAACCCTTGGAAGACACCATTAGAAGCCTGAATCTGAGGATAATGGGTGTAGAAGAGCACCTAGAGCCAGAAGTCAATGGTAAAGGAAATTTTTAACAGGATCCTAGCAGACAACTTCCCAAACATGCAAAAAGATAGGCCTATTCAGATACAAGACGCTTTTAGAACTCCCAATAGACCAGGCCAGAACAGGACATCCCATTGTCACATAATAATACCCACAGGATCAATTCACCCAAGGAAAAGATCCTTAAAGTTGTCATGGAGAAAAGATCAATCATCTATAAAGGGAAACCAAGTAGAATCACCTCAGATTTCTCAGCAGAGACAATCAAAGCAAGAAGAGCCTAGAATGATGTAAGCCATGCCCTGAAGACAAACAACTATCAACCAAGAATACTTTATCCAGCCATACTCTCCTTAATATTTGGAGGTCAAATAAAACCCTTCCATAGCAAAGAAAAATTGAAACAATATATCTCCACCAAACCAGCCTTACAAAAGAATCTTAAAAATGTCTTACACAGAGAAAACCAACAAGACAACAATAAAGGCAAAGAAACAGCACCCAAACTGAAAATCCAAGAACCATAGGAAGAACACAGTTGCCGCAGTCCCGAAGAATTTGCATAAAATGGCAGGAACTCCCAAATGCCTCTCAGTTCTCTCTCAACATTAACAGGCTTAACTCTCCAATTAAGCAACAAAGTATGTGTACTTGGATTAAAAAGCAAGATCCCTCTATCTGCTGCCTTCAGGAGTCACATCTTGCACACAAAGACAAACACATTTTCAATTTTAAAGGCTGGAACAAAATCTACCAAGCAAAGGCCCCCATAAACAGGAAGGAGTTGCAAGCCTAATATCTGATAAAATAGATTTTAATTAATACTAGTGAAAAATTCGCTACATACTAACTAAGGGATCACTCCTTCAGGAGGATATTACAATTCCAAATATCTATTTGCCAAACAACGGAGCACCCAAATTTATCCAAGATCACTACTTTCCCTCAAATCCCACATAGATCCAAAGACATTAATTGTTGGGGACTTTAACATATAACTTTCTCCAGTAGATAGATTAACTTCGCAAAAACTCAACAGAGAAAACTCAGATATAAACAACTGTATAGACCAACTATATTTAACAGACATCTACTGAATATCTCACCTAGCAGCTTTAGACAATACGTTTTTCTCAGCAGCACATAGAACATTTTCCAAAATAGACCACATTTTAGGCCACAAAGAAAACATGTCCAAATTCAGAAACATTGAAGTTTTACCTTGCATTCTCTCAGACCACAAGGGGATAAAATTAGAACTCAACACCAAAAGCCACCAAAGAAAGTCATGTAACACATGGATCCTGAAAAACACACTGCTGAATCACTAGTGGGTTATGGAAGAGATTAGAAAGAAAATTCAAATGTTCATGATATTCAACAAAAATGAACACACCAATTACTAGCTCCTCTGGGACACAGCAAATGCAGTATTCAGAGGCAAGTTTATAACTCTGGAGAGAGCTGAAACCAATTTAATGAGACATCTGAGCCTCCTTGAGAAAGAGCAGCAAGATAAACACAATCCAGTAGATGGAAACAAATAATTAGAATTAAATCGGAATGAAACGAATTGGAATGTAACAAAAATAGAAAGAATCAAGAAACCAAAGAGTTGATTCTTCGAGAAAAATTAACAAAATTGAGAGACCCTTAGCAAATCTTATCAGAAAAAGAAGAGAACACACCCAAATAAACTCAGAGATGAGAATGGAAACATCATCACAGAAACAACTAAGATTCAGAACATTATACGCGAATACTTCTCAAACCTTTATGCTCATAAGTTTGAGAACTTGGCAGAAATGGACCTTTTCCTAACAAATACTGACATGCCAAAACTAAACCAAGATGAGTTGAACCATCTTAACAGGCCCATATCAAGCATTGAAATAGAAACAGCAATAAGAGACCACCCATCTAAGAAAAGTCCAGGACCCGAGGGTTTTATAGCAGAATTCTACAAGGCCTTCAAAGCAGAATACACACCAATACTCCTCCAACTCTTCAATGAAATTGAAAGAGAGAGTTCGCTACCGAACAAATTCTATGAAGCCATCATTACCCTCATCCCCAAACCAGGCAGGGACCCATCAAAGAAAGAGAACTATAGACCCATTTCTTTGTTGAACATTGATGCAAAACTTCTCAACAAAATTTTGGCCAAGCGATTTCAACAATTCATCCAAAAAATCATATACCATGATCAAGCAGGATTCATTTCAGGGATGCAAAACTGGTTTAATATACTCAAATCAATTAATATAATTCATCACTTCAACAGGAGCAAGGATAAGAACCACATGGTTATCTCAATAGATGCAGAAAAAGCATTTGAAAAGATCCAACATACTCTTTATGATGAAGGTTTTGGAAAAAATAGGAATCCATGGAACATTCCTCAATACAATAAAGGCTGTATATGACAAAACTACAGCCAGCATTATACTTAATGGTGAAAAAATAAAGCTATATCCTCTTTACTCAGGAATGAGACAAGGATGCCCACTCTCTCCACTTCTCTTTAATCTAGTATTGGAATGCCTAACTAGAGCAAGAAGACAAGATGCAAATATAAGAGGGATCCAAATATGGAAAGAAGAAATAAAACTCCCCCTCTTTGCAGATGACATGATCTTGTATTTATAAAATCGCACTCCAAAATTACACAAGCCGATTCAAAACTTTGGCAAAGTAGCAGAGTATAAAATTAACGCTCAAAAATCAATGGCTTTTCTGTATGCCAACTATAAGTAAAGTGTGGCTGAAATTACGAAAACAAATCCATTTGTAATAACCCCACAAAAAATGAAATGCCTAGGAATTAACTTAACCAAAGAAGTGAAGGACCTCTATGATGAAAACTTTAAAAAAACTGAAAAAGGAAATCAAAACTGAACTTAGAAAGTGGCAAGAACTCCCATGCTCCTGGATTGGAAAGATCAAAATCGTGAAAATGGCAATATTTCCCAAGGCTATCTACAAATTCAATGTGATACGTATCAATATTCCAACCTCATTCGTCAAGGAAATAGAAGAGGCAATCCAAAAATTCATATGGAACACTCAAAGACCCTGAATAACAAAAATGATCCTTAACAGAAAAAACAGTGCTGGAAAAATATCAATACCAAATTCAAATTCTACTACAAAGCCACAATAATCGAAACAGCTTGGTACTGGCACAGTACCAAGTACTCAGGACCAATGGAATAGAATTGAAAACCCAGAAATGTACCTACAGACCTATAGCCATCTAATCTTCTATAAGGGAGCTAAAAAAACAGAACGGAAGAAAGACAGCCTCTTTAGTAAATGGTGCTGGCAAAATTGGTTAAAAACTTGTAGAACACTAAAGCTAGATCCTTATATATAACCCTGTAACAGAATCTACTCTAAATGGATCAAAGAACATGGAATCAAAGCAGACACTCTGAAAACATTACAGGATGGAATAGAAGAAACCCTAGGCCTTGTTGGCACAGGCCGAAATTTTCTTAATAGAGACCCAGAAACACAACAAATCATAGAAAGGTTGGACAAATGGGATTGCATAAAGTTGCAGAGCTTCTGCACGGCAAAGGACATAGCTAGGAAGATCAATAGAAGGCCACACGGATTGGGAGAAGACCTTCACTAGCCATACAACGGACAAGGGTCTCATATCTAAAATATACTTGCAACCCAAAAAATTAAATCCCCCAACAAATCTTCAAAGAAACATCTGCCCAGTAAATAAGTGGGCTAAAGACTTAAAGAGAAACTTCTCTGAAAAGGAAAGAAAGATGGCCAATAGACACATGAAGAAATGCTCAACTTCCCTAGTCATAAAAGAAATGTAAATCAAAACAACATTGAGATACCACCTCACCCCAGTTAGAATGGCTATAATCAAGAACTCTAATAACAACACATGCTGGAGGGGATGTGGACAGAAGGGAACACTACTGTATTGTTGATGGGAGCGTAAACTTGTTCAACCAGTTTAGAAATCAATATGGAGGTTCCTCAAAAGACTCCACATAGAGCTCCCATATGACCCAGCAATCCCACTTTGGGTATTTACCCAAATGTTCACAAACAAGACCACACTAGAGTTTCCAGCACAACTATGTTTATTGCAGCATTATTTACCATGGGTAATATATGGAACCAACCCAGATGGCCCTTAGTAGATGAGTAGATAAAGAAAATGTGGTATATATACACACTGGAATTCTATGCCTCCATCAGAAAGAATGACATTGCCCCATTTGTTAGGAAATGGAAAGACTTGGAAAAAATTATGTTAAGTGACATAAACCAGGGCCAAAGAAACATAAGTCCCATGGTTTCCCTTATTTGCAATAACTAGTATATGTCTGAGACAAACAGAAACTGTCAGACAAGTTGATGTGAGGGAAATGAACCCTAAGATATATATTCTAGTGTTATTTCCTTCATGTGATTGTTTCTAACACATTTAAAAGATTATTTCTTTTTTGCTTTGTATGTCCCTCCCCCACTGTACAAACCCTGCTTTCACTGTACTTGATGTCGGTATAATTTGTGGAGGGGAAGGGAAAAAACAAATCGTTTAAATAATAGGGATACAACTAGACCCATTACAACAATGAGATGTACATGTCATTATGTCGAAAACAAACTTTATAATTTTGGTGGGGGGGGAGGGTTGGGTGGGGAGCGTGGAGAGGACGGGATGTTATGGGAAGGGGAAACAAAAGAGGAGGCTACAATGCTTGATAAGAAATGTACTCATTATCTTACCCATGTAATTGAAACCCCTTTGTACAGTATTTTCACAACAACAAAAAAATAAATTTAAATATGGGATGAAATTTGTTCCAATAATGCATTGCATTAAGGTATTTAGGAATAACTTAAAGGTGCATAAGATTTTTTTTTTTTTTTTGGAAATGAAAGGATATTGGAATTTGGTTCTCTATATTTTTTTTAAATTTTTTGTGAACATACTGTACAGAGGGGTTACAATTACATGGGCAAGATAATGAATGCATTTCATATCAAGCATTGCAGCTCCTCCTTTGTTTACCCTTCACATCCCTTCCCAGCCTCCCCCAGACCCCACTCAATTCTCCCCCCACACACACCAAAGTTGTAAAGTTCGTTTTCGGCATGGCAACTTGTACTTCTCATTGTTGCAATGGGTCCACCTGTATCCTTAAACGATTTTTTTTCCCCCGTCTCCTCCACAAATTATACCGACATCAAATATAGTGAAAGCAAGGGTTATACAGTGGGGGAGGGACATACAAAGCAACAAAGAAATAATCTTATAAATGCGTTAGAAACAAATACATAAAAGAAAAAAAACATTTAAATGCATATCTAAGGGTTCATTTTCCTAACATCACATTATCTGACCTTTTCTGCTTGACTCATACATATATTAGATATTGCAAATAAGGGAAACCATGGGACCTATGTTTCTGTGGGTTTGGCGCTACATTTTAAGCAATTTGCTTAATAGAATAGGCAAAATAAAATTTACATTTGCAGCAGACTTGACACATTAAATTTTGTATATTGAAAGGGAAACAATCCTCAACAATATGTCAATTTTCTCTTCTTATTTATCTTTAAAAGTTTATGCTTCTGGTCTCTTAATATTATAACTTCAAAAAATGTATGTTTAGCTAGTTGTACAAAGGGGTTTTGTTTCATCATGTCAATGTTGAATAAAGTGTATGTGCATTTCAATATACAGTGCATCTGGATCATTTTCAAGCTTCACATTTTTCTTCCTTCCCTTACCCCAACCCCACCCTATCCCTTCATGTTTCCTACTTATATTCTGACATGTGTACATTGAATGTTATGACTGTATTAGTCCACCATTTACCTCTCCATTCTTCTACCCTACTCCCTTTAGCCCAGATCCCCTTTTAAGACTTGTTTCAACTTCATGGTATTTAGTTAAATATCTCTACTTTGGCATTTGTCTACGGTCTTCCCACATCCTCTCTTCCACATAAATGAGTATATTTCTCCACATTTCTAATCTCTGATTGGCTATGATAGATCTCCTTTACTATTCACCTTCTGTCCTAAATTTAGTATTGGACTTTCAGGGCCATCCGATAGAGCATTTTCATTCTCTACACACTGAAGATGGGGGGAAATAATTTCCATGCTGTCAGCATTATGTTATCCATCATGAATTCCCATCGCTTATCACTTCAGCAGTCTAAATATAAAGTCATATTTTCTGCATTACATTCACACAGTATAAGTGAATATCAAGGGTAATTTACCTAGTATTGGAAGTTTAGGGACGATCTTCAATTTCTGATGATAGAAGCAGGAATCAGTTTTAATTTTCAGATTCCACTATGTAGTGAGCCCTGCATTCTTCTAAATTTTCGATAAATTTCGAGTTACTTTTTGTTAATAATTTAAAAAGTTTTATTTCAGTATTTGAAATACTGCCCCAATTATTTTAAAAGTTTCACAATAAGTTAGACTGAACTTTTTCCTCCCATGTTCCCCACTAGTTCAGGTTAAGTCTCCTTTCGCTTTATTTTTTGAGAGACCAAGGGATGAGGGTAAACAGAGAGATGATCATTACTCAGATATCTCCTTCCTCTTCTGTTTCTGCTATTTTTGTTGAGAGGAAGACTGGACCAGGGTACAAGAGTGATGCTTGACTTCACCATACAAGGGAGCATTCCTGGCATGTCAATGATTGTTTCTCAGAATCACTGAAATTGCTTACTCTTGCCTTCTCTCTGACAGTAACCTAACTGTGGCTTACTTGGTGCAGAGGAAGCACACTAACAGGTTATTACTCGTAAATTGATATTTTATATCTCAGCTTACTACTACCAAAAATAAAAAGCTTTGGCTACATAAATGAAAAGGTAGCGATTGTCCAACAAAACCTTTGTGAGGAGTAGACAATTCTACTCAGCTACCCCCTCCTCTCGTATCCTCCCTTCCACTCCCCTCCCCTCATTTAACCTCCCTTCCTTTCTTCTTTCTTTGTGTCTCTCTCCTGCATATTCATCTCTATCTTCTCTCTTTTTCTCTTCCAGTAGCAAGTGCTTTGGTTTATCAGAAAACACATAAATAATTGAACAAATATTTTTTTCTCTTCTTTTTGTGATTTTTTATTCTTAAGAAGTGAGTTCTAGCACAGCACCAGTGGCTTAAACCTAGATAGTTGATAGGTTCAAATTTGACAATTGCAATTCGAAGCTATTCCAAGTAGATAAACCTAAGAGATTCTTTTCTCCACTTGTGGTAAATGGAAGAAGTGAAGGTGTGGCAAACATTGAGAATTGAAGCCCAGATAAAGCTCAAGGCCAGGAGTTCATATCCCAGTACCAGCACAATATTAAAAAAATGAGTCCTTTTTCTTTGAAAAGGGATATTTCTCCAAAAATTCACACCCAGGACAATTTTCAAGGTCCAAGACTCTTTTTAAGGCTCTTTCACATCTTAAACTGATGCCTCTGCTTGATTCATATTATGGAAAATAGGAGTCACACTTCATATTAACAAGTATGCACATTACTGAACAGTTCTTACCATTTTTAATGTAAAGGATGCATGGGAGAAGAATTCACCTCACTTGGGTTAGTTAGGCTTCACTCACTGACAGACTTTTGCTAGTAAATGAGGGTATGTTTACATGTAAAGAAGTCTATATAGATGGTTTTCTAGGAGAGAGAACAAGCTACCTGTTTCCAAGTTTGAATCAGATTAAGTTTATTCCTATGATATGGTAAAGAGAAGCTCATCTCATACAACAATATGCAGACAGTAATTTCAAAAATGTTAAAAACCCATGTCTATGTTTTGAACAGCTAAGTTTTCACAAACAAAAAACAGTTTATTGTGCCAAGAAAATACAAGTTAGGCAATAGGAACTATATTAAATATAGTTAATGGCTGAGTGCTATGTGTACAAGAGTTCTGTAATCACAACTAAACTATAAATTTTTTCATAATGTCCCTAACAAAAATCTCTAAGATAGGCCTTGCTAAATCTGTCATAGAGAGCTGTGTTTATGCAATTATCAGGTTTGTATAGGGTCCAATATCTTCCACAGTCGCTTAGGCTGCAAACTGCTCTGTCTGGAAACACCTGCTGTCTTGCTAGATACCTAAGGGATTTTTGTGCCATTGTGAATATTTATTGTTTTTCTTCTTGTAATTATACCTGTCAGTGTGAAGTCCTTTCACGACAAGAATAATAGTTTCTGTACCCTTTGTTACACTAACAAATCTCAGATATAAGTATAGTTGGGTGCCCGTGGCTCATGCCTATAATCCTAGCTACTCAGGAGGCTGAGATCTGAGGATCACAGTTCATTGCCAGCTCAGGCACGAAATTCCATGAGATTCTTATCTCCAATAAACTACCAGAAAACTGGAAGTGGCGCTATGTCTCAAGAGGTAGAGCTCTTGCCTTGAGCTGAAGAGCACTTGGACAGCACCTAAGCCCAGAGTTCAAGCCCCATGACTGACCAAAAAAAAATCTCACTATCTCTCTATCTCTCTCTCTCTCTCTCTCTCTCTCTCTCTCTCTCTCTATCTATCTATGATGAGATGAATTACATTTAAATATAAATCAATATTTGTTAAACACATTTAAAATATAAGTAAATATATGATGTATTTGTAATATATACATATATTTACATATATAAGATCATATTATATCTGTATGCTTATAAATATACTTGTAATTTATATCCAAAGAGTACATCTGAAGATTTTCGGGAAAGTGTAGAGTGTCAAAAGGGTTACTACTGACCCACCATACTTTCAATCATTTTTTATACTTATTACAATGTCTGGAGTACTAAGACTGAATGATTATGAAACAGAGTTGTTGTTTTATTCCTTATGATTTTGGATTAGAAACATCTACTTACTTGGTATAAAACCTACCCAAATGTGATCTTGAAATCACACTCCACAAACTGGACATATACATCAATTTAGCAATTTACAGGTCCCAAACTTTTATTTGAATCCTGTATCTCACATACATTCAGTTTCCTTCGAGTCAGCTACATGTACAAACATGCCTAGATTTTCATGCTCACATACATCCACATACTCACATGACATACTAAATGTAACATTGTAATAAAAATGATATATGTACTGAAAAAAAGCACCTTTGTCAATATAATTAAATTTTATTTTTAAATACAATGCATTATTGAAATACTGATGAAAGAGCAGCTGAGATATGTTTCAAATAGTAGAGTGCCTGCCTAAAGAGCATGTTTCTTATTCCAAACATCATTATTTCTATCCTTCCTTCTCCCACATAAAAATGCATAAATAAATACAGAATTAACTACATGTTCCTTAATCACTCATTGAAGAGAGAAACTGTAATATATATATATATATATATATATATACATATATATATATATATATATATACACACACACACACACACACACAATGATATACTATTTAGCCACACATAATTATGAAATCATATCGTCTTCAAGAAAATAGAATGGGAAACCTTCATATTAAAGCAATTAGCGGTACTGTGAAAAACAAATATTAGATTTCTCATATACAGACTCTAGACCCAGAAAATAAAATGAATGACCCAGGTGTAAAAAATGGAAATGATTAAGTTTTGAAAAAATAAGAGAGGAGATGAAGAGAAATATTGTGGAGTAAATATGTTCAAATATTTCATAAGTTAGTATGACGGTATAATAAAATATATGTATAAAAATAGGATAATGAAATTACTAAAATGAATAAAATGTAACAAGCTACATTATGTGGACATATGTGTATAACACAAGAAAATACTTTTGTGAAATTAATATTTGCTAATAAAAAGTAAAATTCATTCCAGTTGTTATAGATTCATATGTTAATTTCCATTTTTAGCTCAGATATTTACCTGATAAAGTAAAAGGAGAAATAGGTTTTGCTCATTTAGAAGGACAATCTTGTCCAATTAGCATTAAAGTATTCTAGATAATTACTGTCAATGTGAAATTGTTCAAATTATTATATTAGAATATTTCTAATTGACTCTTCAAAATATTACCCTATAGGTATATACTTTTTGCTATTTATTGAATATTTTTCTACTCAATTACTATATACCATTTTCTGAATGCAGTTTAGTATATGTAACTAGGATATATTACACCTGACCAGGAAATCAATTATTCAAACAGTTTTTATCAAAAATACCTATAACGAAATAAAGAGGTAAATACAAATTATGTATATTTGAAGACAATACTTGCTTAGCCCTCTTCTCACATTCTTCATTCCCTTCGTTTTTTTTTTTTTTTGTAGGTCGTGGGGCTTGAACTCTGGGCCTGGGCGCTGTCCCTCAGCTCTTCAGCTCTTCAGCGCTCTACGACTTGAGCTACAGCGCCACTTCCGGTTTTCTGGTGGTTTATTGGAGATAGGAGTTTCACGGTCTCTCCTGCTCGGGCTGGCTTTGAACCGCGATCCTCAGATCTCAGCCTCCTGAGTGGCTAGGATTACAGGCGTGAGCCACCAGCGCCCGGCTCTTCATTCCCTTCTTGAGAATAATGCACATTGTAAGGAATACTTAACATGTTTTAGAGAAATTGGTTGACTTTAGACGAATGAGTTACTCTTTGCTGCATTTTGGTTTACTTTATATCCAGAAGAGCTAAATTCTTACCTTATGATTTTCCTTAGACTTTATACTCAGGTTTAACCTCTGATGGGTGACAGAAAAAGGTATAAACATTTTTTAACAGTGGCTAAATTTAGGCTGAGGAATCTAGGTACAACTTTACTAATGCAGATAGGACTCATCAGTCATGAGACCATGATATCAAAATGTTAACCTGTGCTTCCTGAAATCATGCTTATGAGATTTTGTGTATTATAAGCAGTGATTATTAGCATTTGTTTTGTAAACAACATCATTTCATTGGTTAGGAACTGAAGTGAGATATTATACCCAGAACAAAATTTAAGGGGGCATCCAAAATTAGTTACCAAGATATAAATCATTTAAAACAATGCTTTAAAAATGCAAGACAAAGGAAATAATTTATGAAAAAAGCCAACATTTAAAATAAATACAGAATCAGTATGACTGATTTTTCTTTTTATCGTAGTTGCAATACGGATTGTATGATGACTTTTCTAGTTACATGTTTAGTTAGGTCTTGATATTTAGTTGGAGAAGTTATGTTCTTTCATATATTCATTTGTCAGATCAAAGAAGAAATGAATTCCATGCCAGAGTCAACATCCATAATAATATTACAGTTGTATTGTACTACTTTGCCAAAGTTTCGAATCAGCTGGAGTAACTTGGGTCTTCTTTGGATCTAACTAATTAGGTTTACAATTTAGTGAGTACTAGATTTTGACCACCATTTATTAAAATATATTCCAGAAACTACTACTATTCTCTTTTCATGAGATTTTTAATTTCATTTATATGATGTACTGATGTTTTCCTTTTGATAATCCACATTCAGTCTTCTAAGAACCGTATAATTTGGAGTATTTTTCAATTATGTACACTGCTCAGATTCTATTATTTGTGCATTTTGTTCTTGTTAATTCAGTAGTATTTAGTGCTCATTATGGATATTTTGGAATTACTAATTGCATTTCGGAATTTTTAAGAATGTTATGATTTTTGTGATCTAATTCTGTAGCATTTTTTCTTTTAAGTATGTGCAGCTCTTACTTTACATACAGTTACATTTGTTTTATTTATTTATTTATTTATTTATTTTTTGGGTCCGGTCGTGGGGCCTGAACTCTGGGGCTGGGCACTGTCCCTCAGCTCTTCAGCTCAAGGCTAGTGCTCTACCACTTGAGCCACAGCGCCACTTCCGGCTTTTTTCTTTTTGCTTATGTGGTGCTGAGGAATCGAACCCAGGGCCTCGAGCATGCAAGGCAAGCGCTCTACCACTGAGCCACCTTCCCAGCCCCTTGTTACATTTGTTTTAAACAATTTGATCCATTCAAGGGATTTTCTATATTAGGTTGATCCAGATGAATTTAATTACAAATTAACACAACCTTATTTCTGAGAGACATTTATACTTATAGCTCTACTTAAATTAAATGTGTTTGAAGGTTTTGTAGTTTAAAAAAATAAACTGGCACAACATGTTTTTGTTCCGGGGGAAGTTCCAATTTGTTGGTTGTTTTTCCAGCTGTGATGACTTCAACATATGTGTGCCTTTTAGTTCAACTGTTTTGTGCCTATATTTTGTTTCATATAACAGAAAATACAAAAAGAATCAGAGATTTAGAACTTTTCCAAATAGAATTCTAAGAGAGACACTTGAAGTTTTGTGACAACTGGGAAAAAGGACGTCTTCTTAGTGGAGGGGTTAGCAGAATAACAGAGACATTGTTTGAAGAGATTAGAATTCTGCCACTTCCTGTCTCACTATTTCCAATGGTATTACTTCAACGTATTTAGTGGAAAGAAAATAATTTTGTCTGTATGATTTCACAATTTTTGGTTTAATTGGGCCACACAACACATTCATATTTGATTTTACCTGTAAAATCTTTTCTCCTTAGTTTAAAACCACAGACGTGAATTTATAATGTAAAATAGCACCTGGAATTTATATGAAATGGTCCAGACTATTTAGAATGTAATGATTATAGTGTGTGAGATAGTATGTAATAATTGATTTTGGGGAAAGTCAATTACAGTGTATTTTTGTGAAATACTGAGTAATAGAATTATATTTGATTCTATAAAAAACTTCATGGTTACATCTAAAAATAACTCAGTTATAAGCTAATACTGAAAAAATAAGATTGTTTACTGGAAAAAACTAGAAGTTTCAATAAGCTTGCTTTTTAAAAATTGACTTGGATCTGGACTTTGGTGGCTCATGGCTGTAATCCTCGCTACTCAGGAGTCTGAGATCAGAGGATAGTGGTTGAAAGCCAGCCTGGGCAGAAAAGTCTGTGAGACTCTTATCTCCAATAAACCACCTTAAAACCAGAAATGGCACTGTGGCTCAAGTGGTACAGTGGTAGCCTTGAGCTGATGAGTTGAGGGACAGTGCCCAGGCCCAGATTTCAAGGCCCACAACCAACAAAAAAAAATTGACATGGAGTTTTACTATATTATTTCATGATTTTTTATGAGTGGTTGTTCAGTGAAAATGTCATTGGTTTTTATATTTTGTGTTGGCATAAAATGAGCCTACTATTGTCTTTAATTAATCAAAAAATTTCTTATTCTATGACTGCAAAAATTTGGTGGGTAATGGTTAAAACCAAGTAGCCTTTTTGAAATAAAATATTTATATCACCCCCCCAAAAAGAGGAACAAAATAAAATATATGCTAGAAACTTACTCTGTAAATCTTCATGGACTAATAGCCTGTCAGTTTGTTTTAACTTTTTATCAAAAATTAAAGTAATACTGGATAATATGAACCCATTTAAATTTCTTCATCCTTGTCATTTAAGATTCACTTTAAAAAGAAGTTCAACAGGTGAGTGTTTTTTCTTTACTTTTCCAAAGAAATTATCATTTCATCATTATAGTGTATAGCACAATATACCCAGAAAGCATTTCTTAAGGAAAATGATTTTTCCCATTCTTTGGTTTGCTTCAGTATGTATTTAAACTGCATACCACAACTTACCCACCCTATTGTCTGTCTTTTCATTTGAAACATTTCAAAAGTTTTCCTTCCCTGGTGTGTCAACCAGCAAAGTTTTACAAAACAGCATGCTTTCATTAATTGTACTTTCCAAAATATATCTCACAAATGCCAACAATGAAACACAATTTGAAAAATCTTTGGACTTTTCCACTTATAGTGGAACAATCAATTTTCATACTCCTTAGAACCAGCTGTTTACAGGCATTAATTGCTCTGTCAGTTCCATGCTTTACAACAGCTGCATTTGACAATGTCGTACATGTTAATTTGTTTACCATATCTGGTTTGTTTTCAGGAAGGACTGTATTCATGGAAGATGGTAATAAATGAGTTTTACAATTATGTAGTTTAATAAGGCTCTGAGTTGTGGATATAGAACATCCATTTCAGTGACTACATATTTAAATTAAATCCCATAAAGTATATTCCTTCAATTTTCTGGGTAAAGTGTTCTACAATCTAGGTATTTTTAAAGAAGTATTATATGTTGTTTCCTTAGTGACAACGTAATTGGAGGACTTAAAATTTTATATACCATGGCCATCTTAAATGAGGTAGATGAACTTGGGTGGGCATGCAAAACTTTTGGTAAGTAAGGTATGTGCCCTACCACTGAGCTACCTTCCCTGCCCTTCATGCACGGAAAACTTTTGGGAGAGCATGAATATTTGAATCTTGGATACGATTTCATTGGGAATTGTGGCAGACTTTCATAGTATAAGAAGAAAAATGAAAGGCCATACTAAATTTTATTTTGGGTCCGGTTGTGGGGCCTGAACTCTGGGCCTGGGCATTGTCACTCAGCTATTCAGCTCAAGGTTAGCGCTCTATCACTTGAGCCACAGCGCCACTTCTGGCTTTCTTCTTTTTGTTTATGTGGTGCTGAGGAATCGAACCAAGGGCCTCATGCATTCAAGGAAAGGGCTCCACAACTAAGCCACCTTCCCAGCCCCACTAATACTTTTCTCTGTTACATTGTTATATTAGTTTATTGAAACACACACATACACACATACAAACACACAGATACACACATTTGTAGTATAAAGACCCACTCCGTCTGCAAGAAAATATTTTTAATAGCAATTCCATAAAATATTTAGTCTGCCGAGTTCTGATTAGAATTTACAGAAATATCTACTTGCGTCTTCCCCTGGAAGCCTGGATGGGGTTTTTGTTTTCTAAGCCAGTGCTCAACATACAATCTGAACTGGAACTCCATTTGCCCTGGTGGTTAATTGGAGATAAGAATCTAATGAACTTTGGTATGCACGCTGGATTTGAACTGTGATCTTCAGATCTTAGCCTCTTAACTAGCTAAGATTACATCCTTGAAGCAGCTGTGCCTACCCATGTTGCATATTTTGTGTAATTCAAATTTTCAGCATTGTATCGATGCTCCTACTACAATATAAAAAAACTTAAACTAGTTTTCACTGTATTTGATGTTGGTATAATTTGTGGAGGGGAAGGGAAAAAGCAAATTATTTAAATAGGAAAACAGGTGGACCCAGTGCAACAATGAGATGTACAAGATATTATGTAGAAAAATGAAATTTAAAACTTTGGCTCAAGATGGGAGAGAGGGTAAGGAAAGGGAGATGGAAAGGGATGATAAAGGGATAGAAAGGAGGAGGTAACAATGCTTGATAAGAAATGTACTCATTACATTGCCCCTGTAATTGTAACCCCTCTGTATGTTATTTTCACAAAAAAAACTTAAAACATAATAAGGATATTTGTAAAGTATATAATGAAGGAAGAATTTTCATCCTTTACACAATCTATGCAAAATCTATGCTGAACTCTCTATATTTTACTGTACCTTTCCTGCAACGAGTTTGATATAGTTTAATACCTGTCATGCAGTTTCTCTATAATCTACTGGAGATTTAATTTTTCATGTATGTATGTATATGTATATGTCTACCTGTATATGTTCCAATGTGGATCATCAAACTTGAAACTTTGCTTTTTTTTTTTTTTTTTTTTTTGCTGTTCAGCAGTTAACCTGGTCGATCTGTGACAATATCTGTGCTCATTCTGACCATTCCTTTATTTACCACACCATCAGCCTTTTAAAATCAGCTTTATTTCCAGAGATGATTACCAATTAGTCCAACGAATAAACACCCAGAGAGCTTTAATAGAACAAGCTTTAAGGAAGGAAGATAACATGAAGTGACAACTACAAAATTTCTACAGAGACCTGACATCTTTCACATTTTTGCCTTCTTCCTGATACTTAAGCAAGCATTTACTAACACCATAAATAATACTACAATTATAACTTAAAGATCAGTACTTTTTCCAACCTGAAGCCTTCTTTTCCATGATTTTTGACATAAAATTTTGTGAGACTTTTTTGATTGTGATGGGATTCCATCCACAACAAAACCATGTATATCAAGAAAGCCAATATTTTCAACTCAGAGTACTAAACAAAAGAGGGAGAAAATTAAGGTTAGCTATATATGTTAAGCACAAATATAAGCAATAGCAAGATGTTTTGAAATTGTATACTTTTACTGAATAAAGTGGCTCAAATCTATAATATTATCGACTTGGAAAACAGAGCTTAGACAATTCCAGTTCCAGGCAAAATGTTTTATGCTTGTGTTAGGAGGACCTCAGTCCAAGCAGACCCAGGCATATTGATACTACTTCAAAATAAGCAATCAAATTTAATCTGCAGGTATGGTAGTAGTAGAGATGCTGTTTCACAAGTATAGGTTTTGAGTTTAATCCTCCAGTAGCACTGGGGATTTAAATGTGGCATGTCTAAGCTCAAGACTTCATAATTGTCTTACAAGCTCTAATAAAACCTTTACCTCTTTTGCTATTTTTTAAAAGTATAACCGTAAGTTCCATGCCCCAAACAAATAATTTCATATTAGAGATTTTCTTCTATCTATTAAGCAATATGTTACGTCTCACTGAAATCAGACTAAAGATAAAAAACCCATTGTCTTACAAAGTGACTGCATATGGAAACAGAATCTAAAAGGGAGCATTTAAGTTGAAGTCTACTCCAAGAGAAGCAGAATGCCGTGAATATGCCAAGGAAAGAGGAATCAGAAGCCAACTCTAATCTTGGAGTTCAAATTCCACCAACTCAGAGAAAATGTATTTACAATGTTAATGCTACCCAATCTATGGTAGTTTATTATTGCAATTACTAGCAAACATGTGGAATCTATAAAACACGAAAAGTCATTGACTCTTCTGATCCAAGACTCATTTCTATAATCCTAGTGATTAAGAAGTATGAGACTTGGGGGATAATGTTTTTTCAGGCTGGTAGGATAGTACATGAGGTTGTATCTCAAATTAACGACAAAAATTTCTGGGCTGGGGCAGGGTTCAAATAGTAGACTGACTACAGCTAGCAAAAAAAAAAAAAAAATGAGAGCATGATGTATGTTCAAGCCCCAAACTGGCAGAAAGAAAAAGTCCTTAGAAGAATACTATAAGAAGCAGAATTATGAATAGGAAAGCAAAACCAAAAGAAATAAACTTATTGTATAGACAAAGCTTCTCAATGTGAAATATGGCACAAACTGTAATATTTAGGGTTTTCCTTCCTATACAGTAGAAATAAATGGCATTTTTACTTGACGAAACTAAATATAAAACTGTATGCAATAATCACATTACTATTATGGTTCCATAATTTACCTTGTTTTCCTAAATATTTCTCGAATAGTGTAGCTTTTGAAAATCAATAAATGTTGCATTTTCATATATGATTACATATCCTTCCAAGTGTTGTCTAAAATTGATCTACACTGAAATGATTGTCATTGACATCTTTCTCAAGATATACTTTCAGCTGACCTTCCACAAAACTCATACCCAAAATATAACTTTTTAGTTTGTTCATGCGAACATAGGAATATAAACATGTCTCTGAAGAAAGACAGCCTCTTCAGTAAATGGTGCCCGCAAAATTGTTTAACTACATGTAGAAAACTAAAGCTAGATCCTTATATATCACCCTGCACCAGAATCAACTCCAAATGGATCAAAGACCTTGAAGTCAAAGCAGACACTCTGAAAACATTACAGGATGGAATAGGAGACACCCTAGGTCTCCTTGGCTCAGGCCGAAATTTTTTGAATAGAGACCCGGAAACACAACAAATCAAAGAAAGGTTGGACAAATGGGATTGCATAAAGTTGCAGAGCTTCTGCAGGGCAAATGACATAGCTAGCAAGATCAATAGAAAGCCCACGGATTGGGAGAAGACCTTTACTAGCCATACAACGGACAAGGGTCTCATATCTAAAATATACTTGGAACTCAAAAAATTAAATCCCCCAACAACAAATGCTCAAAGAAACAACTGCCCAATAAATAAGTGGGCGAAAGACTTAAAGAGAAACTTCTCTGAAGAAGAAAGAAGGATGGCCAATAGACACATGAAGAAATGTTCAACATCACTAGCCATAAAAGAAATGCAAATCAAAACAACATTGAGATATCACCTCACCCCAGTTAGAATGGCTATAATCAAGAACTCTAACAACAACAGATGCTGGAGGGGATATGGACAGAAAGGAACCTTACTTCATTGTTGGTGGGAATGTAAACTTGTTCAACCACTTTGAAAAGCAGTATGGAGGTTCCCCAAAAGATTTGACATAGAACTCCCCTATGACCCGGCAATCCCACTTTTGGGCATTTACCCAAATGTTTACAAACAAGACCACACTAAAGCTACCAGCACAACAATGTTTATTGCAGCATTATTTACCATAGTTAAGATATGGAACCAACCCAGATGCCCCTCAGTAGATTAATGGATCAAGAAAATATGGTATATATACACAATGGAATTCTATGCCTCCATCAGAAAGAATGACATTGCCCCATTTGTTAGGAAATGGAAAAACTTGGAAAAAATTATATTAAGTGAAGTAAGCCAGGCCCAAAGAAACATAGGCCCCATGGTTTCCCTTATTTGCAATATCTAGTATATGTATGAGTCAAGCGGAAAAGGTCAGATAATGTGATGTCAGGAAAATGAACCCTTAGATATGTATTTTAATGTTTTTTTTCTTTCATGCATGTGTTTCTAACGCATTTATAAGATTATCTCTTTGTTGCGTTGTATGTCCCTCCCCCACACTATAACCCCTGCTTTCACTATATTTGATGTCAGTATAACTTGTGGAGGAGATGGGGAAAAACCAGTTGTTTAAGGATACAGATGGACTTGTTGCAACAATGAGAAGTACAAGTTGTCATGTACAAAACGAGCTTTACAACGTCGGTGTTGGGGAGGGGGAAGGGGGGGAAGGAGAAGGCTTGGGATTGGGGGGAGGGGGGAGGCTGGGAAGGGATGTGAAGAGTAAACCAAAGGAGGAGGCTGCAATTCTTGGTAAGAAATGGAAGCATTATCCTGCCCATGTAATTGTAACCCCTCTGTACAGTATGTTCACAAATAAAATAAAATTAAATTAAAAAAAAGTTAATTACTTTAATCTGCTGTCATTGATGAAGTATAACTAATAGAATTATATATATACCCTGAGGGAAATAAGACACTTCCTTCTAAATACAGACTTGCAGGCACACACTCAATCACACACATACACACACACACACATATTTACCACTCTGACTCAGGTTAGATTCCTGACATTGGGTGTCAGCAGTGATCTAATACTCAAATTTTCCTGCCCAGACATAAAATACATTCATAATTCCACACAGACAATAACACCAGATCATTCAAAATAATGAGAATATTTAACAGAACCAACCAGCACTTGAGACATCTACTCCCTGATTTCATTCATTCATGATGATGCATTTTCCATATCATAATTTAAAATAATTTTTTCTCTGATTGGCAGAAAAAATATGCTATCATATAATAGAAATTGTAGGTAAAATTACTTGTAATTTTTAATATATCTTATCAAAGACTTCTGTTTCCTTCTTGCAGAGTGTTTCTGGCATTTTGCCTTAATGTCTATAATTAAATTACAAAGGACAAGCCATATACCTTAATTCATTTTTCCTAAAGGTTATGCTATGGAGTTGAATTAGATTTGTTTGCTTATTCTAAATTAAATATTCTCAACAACTTGAATCGAATCATTGTTTATGTTACTCCTAATCCATTTGAAATATCAAATAGAACTGGAAATTCCCCTCGGCAATGATTTGTGAATGTCATTAATGGTTGTGGAGGGATGAAGGATTTGAATTATCTAGAGTGCATTAAAAATGGCACTGTTATTCAAAGGGCTGATCATTTAGTCAGCTTTTAAAGTGTGGTGGTCTTATTTCATCTAAGAAGATAACAGTACGCTTTTCATCACATTTTTGCCTGCAAAGCAGTAGAATTATTTCCTTTGTACTGTTCATGTCCAGCTGTGATATTAGCGAAACCTACAAACAACTGCAGAGCTGTATTAGCTGCTCTAGATTTTGAAATTTTCTTCCTGTAGCCCTTGTGATTTGAGCCCAGATTCATGGGATAGTCACAGAATCCACAATAACAAAGCACCACAATATACAAAGACAACTTGCAAAATGAGGTTCAATATTTTCTTTGTTGTTTCCTTTTTTTGATTGTCTTTTTATGAGCTAAGGGTGTTTCTCATTATTTTTTATGTGACTTAAATAAATTTTCCAGATTTTTCAAATAAAATCAAGAGATATAAAGGAGACCTATTTAGTCACAAAATACAGCTAACCATTTACGTGATTTTTTTTATTCTCATCCTTCTCTCAGTTATCTTCAAATAACATTGAGATGAGCCTAGCATGTGTGTAAATTGACATATGTATAAAGCACACAGAATTCTGGAATCTTTGGACTGTGATTTCTATATAACTTCACTTAGAAAAGAAAATTGTCACTTGTTTCATGTCTTAAGTAATCTACTTAAAACAAGTTTTATTAATTTTACTAATAGATGTCATAATCTATGGTACTGATGCATTGCATAAGTATTTGATTCCTTATGTCTACTGAATTAACATTACATCTATTTTATTTTTTTACACATGAAATAATGACATTCTTGAGGATAAAACATACCTGTTTTTCATTTTGGTTGCCAAAATGGATTTATTAGATATTTGGAACATTTAAATCTGAACTTTCAAATTTCACTAGTACTTGAATTGTGTTACTTACAAATTTAATATTAAAATAAAAAGTATCATTCAATAGAAAGCAAAATTATGTTATCACACCTTAATCCCTGAATTGACTTCATGATAAAAAGCAATTAGATTTATATAACAAGATATACATACTCAAATGAACTATGAGATATGGAAACAGAAAACTTCTTTTGGTTTTGTGTTTGTTGTTGTTTATAGTTTGTGATAATTCTGTCTTTTTTGCCTTATGCCTGGTATATTCATTGTATGTGTTCAGGAAGGTGAGGGGTGGGCACAGAGCTTTAGGGAAAAGAGTGGAAAATTGCAGCAGTGGAGTTCATTGAACATTGATGAAAGTGAACTATTTAACACATGGGTGGGGACAGGTGGGTGGGACTGGGAACAAGTGTGGGAACTGAAGACATTTCATAAAAGAAAATATTCTCCTTACCTGACCCTTGTAATTGTAATCCATCTATAAATCACCTTAATAAGAACAACAGAGTAAATTTCTGTTAAAAAAGACAAAAAAATGTTGTTTATTAGAATCCTAGAAGTTTGTTTTGTTCACTGGTTTGAGCTGGTTGAGTCTATCTGTGAAAATAGCTACATTGACATTCATTGGGCAAATTTTTGAGCTACTAGTAGATAGAAGTCAATTATGATTGTATGTTTTTTGAGACTGATTCATTTATTTCTTTAATCTAATTTGTTTTATTTCTGTCTATTGGTTTTTGGTTTTGTTTTTCCTGTTTTGTCAAAGACTTAGTGGTGCATCATTAGTGCTGATTTAAGATTGTTCTAATTTGTTGATGTACATAATCAAAGTTATAAATATTCCCCTGAGTATTGTCTGTGCTGCTGCTGTGTTCCAGAGGAGGTAATATTTTGTGTGTTCACTTCCACTGAATTCCACAAACGTTGGAACTTCCTCCATATCTCTTCAGTGACTCACTGATGATTTAGCAATGTGTTCTTCAGTCTCTGTGAGTTTCAGAATGTTATGTGATGCCTTTGGATGTAGAGATCTAATTTGGTCCCATCATGGTCTGACAGGATACAAAGATTAATTTCATTTTTATTTTTGAATTTTGAAAGCTGCTGAGTGGAATATATCTTGTGACACTGGTAGGTGAAATACTCTGTAGATATCTGTTAGGTATAGCGCGTCAATACAGATACTTAGCTCTAAAGATTTTTCCTAAGTTTTTACCTGAATGGCCTGTCCAGAGGTAAGAATGATTTGTTCAAGCAACCAACAATTAATTTGGATGTATGCATGTTTTTAGGGTAATTATTATTTCTCTGATGAATTTGTGATCTCTAGGATTCAGGACATTGATATTTAGAATTGTTATATCCCTCTGATGGAGAGTTTTCTTTGTCAATATTTAATGTCTTTCTTTGTCTCTTTTTACTTTCATACCACTTTTATTTTAAAGCCAATTTTATCTAATATTAGTACAGCTACTCTAGCCTGTTTATGAGGTCCATTTTTAATTTGTAAAGATGGTGTACAGAAGGGTTACAATTACATAAGTCAGATGATGAGCACATTTCTTTTTGAACAGTGTCACCTCTTCACACATGTTCTCCCAGTTTTTCCCTTTCAACCTCCCTGTCGCATAAGTTGTATAGTTCATTTACAATGTAGTGTCTATTGAGTAGCACTGCTGCATTTAAGCCTTTGTCCCACCATTTCTGTATTCCCCCTTGCCCTATCCAAACGTACATATAAGACCAAAGGTGCAGAAATTTAAAAAATCGGCATCAGAACACTGAAGGAAAAAGCAAAATAATAAACAAACTCTCATAATCATTTCTTGGAGATCATTTTAATGAACATTATTTTATATAATAATATTCGTACAGCTATTGTTCCTTTGTGATCCTCTCCAAAGGGCATCCTCATTTGATCTCACTGTATAAATGTTTAGAATCCCATAAAATTTATCATGTCCAAGTGTTTTCTCTTTTACCATCCAACTGTGATTACTTGTAGAATTAGAGGCACATTCTTCTACAACAAATGAGGGAAATTAGGCAACCTATATTTCTTTGAGTCTGTCTTTCTTCACTTAATATAAGTTTGGTCCAAGTATTTCCATTTCCTTATGAATGGTGTAATATCATTCTTTCTGAATCAATAGAATTGCATCATACTGAAGAGTTTCTACATGGCAACGGGAAAAGATAGCAGGATATATAGAAAGAGAACAGAATGGAAGAAAATTTTTCTAGTTAAGCATTAGACAAGTGTTTTCATAACTAACCCATATTTAGAAATCAAAAAGTTAAACCCAACAAAAATAAACCCTCAAATAAACAAGAACCCAATTAATATATGGGATAAACACTTAAAGATAACTTCTTAGAAGAAGTAAGAATGAAAAATAGACACATCTCTCTCCATAAAAGAAATGTCAATCCAAACAACACTGATATTCATCTCACCCCTCTTACAATGTCATTATGAAAAAACGAACAATCACAGATATTGATAAGGATGTGGCCCAAAGGAAACTCTATTACACTGTTGGTGGGAATGTAATCTTGTTCAATCACTCTGGAAAATACTATGAAATTGCTCACAGAACTATATAGAGAGCTACCTAACTATGATCCAGCAAATCCACTATGGTCGTTTATCCAATAGAGCAGATACAAGGCCACACTGAAGCTACCAGAACAATCATGTTCATTATTGCATTATTTTCTGTAGCCAACATATGGAATCAGCCCAGATGCCTCTCATTGTAAAAAGAGATCAAGAATTATATATGTATATATAAATTATATATATATCTAATTTTATTTGTCCCAATTTACAAGTATATATGTATGTACATAAATGTATGTATACAAACATATATACATATATATATATATATACAAACATATAAATACATACATAATGGAATTCTGTTCATCCATCAGAAATAATAATATTGCACCATTCTAAAGGAAAAATGAAACACTTAGAAATAATATTAAGTGAAATAAAGCAGACCCAGAGAAACTTAGTTTGCGTGACTTTCCTCGCTTGTGGTAGATAGGAGTGTCTACAAATGTAAAAGTAAACACACTGGATGGTATGCAAGGTGGTACAAATGAATTATCTGAAATGTCATAGTTCTTGGAGAGTGAAAATTCTATAATTCTCTTAAAAGGCTAAGTCAAAGCCCAACAAAATAAATACCAGTAAATGTGTAGTGCAGGAGAGGATAGTGGGGGGCAATGTGAGAGGGGTAGGAAATTGAAGGGGAAAAGGATAGAATACAGGCAAGAATCCATTGTACACTTCCCAGAATTGAAATATACAAAGCAAGGGGTAGTGTGAAATGGGGGTGAAGATGTTGAAGTGGTAACACAATTCCAGGTGCATTGTACACATAAACTGCTTTGTTAAATGGCAAGAAATTCCATAACATAATATTGAGATACATAAGGATTGGAGTTGATTGGTAGGGGTGGATAAGACTGTTGAAAGGGGTGACATTGATCAAGATGTACTGTATCCATACACTGTTTCAGTGAAGGGTAACTCCTTTGTACAACTAAAGATAATGAAAATATTCAAAAATTAATTATGCTAGTTGAATAGAGAGTTGAACCTCAATTCAATTCCCATTTAAAAATATTTTTAACCCGGAGACTTGGAGAATAAAATTCAAATAATAAAACCCTATGAATCTTTATTATCAGAATTTGTGAAATTTAAATCAAAACTTTGCTTTTTGTCAGCCATTGGGCTGTTAAAATATTTCAAAGTAAGTGGCTTAAAAATATCAGGAGTATATTATCCATATTCTAGAAGCTTAAACATTGATTTTAAAAATGGTTATTCAAAGTAATTCTTTGTCTTATGGGGGTTTACTTTCTGATTCATTATAATCTGTTTGCTGGACGTTCACATGGCAGAGTAATTATATTGGGATTCTTTCGTCAGGATCATTATTGCAAGGTCACCTCTGAAAGGTTGATTCTGATGTCACCATACAGAAGAATAGAATTTTGACATGTGTATCTGGAAGGAGTTACATTGTCCAAACACTTTGCTACTTTTGTTTTAACTCAGTGCGGTGTACATTTGGATATTATTTCACAGAACATAATAACTCAAGGACAAGATTATATCATGTAAATTATGTGAATGATTCTTATTACAATGGGAATAATTATAGTGATGGCAAAGTGAAGTATGATTGTTTAGTGGCTCGTGAATCACATCATAGGTAACCACGTTAATATGGTACAGCCTTTCTAAGGCCCTTCTGATGTATTTGAACAATCTCCATTGAGTTAATTGCTTTCAGAAATATTCGTTTGTGCCAACAAATACAGATCTCCATTCATTTAATTACTGTCTGCTATTAGGACTCCCACAAACACCAAAATCAAAGTATGCTAATTTCTCTGATAAAATACATAATAAAATTGTTACAATTAATATAATATAAAGACTAATATGAATAGCATTATAATTACTAGTATTCACATTATATAATATATTGACATCCCTTGGTTACCTCAATTTTTAGAATATTTATAACTAAATGTAAGTTGTTTGCAAATAATTATTTGATGATGTATGGAAAATGAGAAAAAGATTTGCATACATATTTACTACAGATGCAAACAGATTCACCTGGTTATTTCTGAACCTTCATTTGTTGGTTTCATTCATGCATGGGGAAAATTCAGAGAAATGAAAATTGTAAACTTGCATTTACTAAAGGGTTAATTACAAGTTCATGTTGGGCTAAATAGCACATTTTATAAATTAAATTGGTTTTATTATCCCTTCCTTCCTCCCTCCCTTCCTTCGTTTCTTTGATCCTTCATTCCTTAATTCCTTCCTTTTTTTCCTTCCTTCCTTCTTTTCTTCTTCCCTTCCTCCCTCCTTCCCTCCATCCTTACCCCTCTCTTTCTCTCTTCCTTCCTTTCCTTCCCTTCTTTCTTTCATTATTTTTCTTCCTTTCTTTCTTTTACTCAGACTATTTCTTATGGCTATAGAAAAAAATACCAACTGTTATACTCCAAGGTGTTATGAGTAATTATAAATATACTATATTAATATTAATTTTAATAACCTATGTTATATCTTAAGACAAATTGTAACAAAAACAACTTCACAAAATTTCAGGATATGTAACAAATATTACTTTCCATGATACTGTTTATTTCTTCAAACTAAAATAAGAATTTATACATAATATCGTGTGTGAGTTGTTCTTGTGATTTGAACTCCAGACCTAACCCTTGATTTTTTTCCTAGCAAGGACAATGCTCTAACATTTGAGCCACAACTCCACTTTTGGCTTTGTGTGTGTGTGCGTGTGTTGGGTGTGTGTGTGATTAATTGAAATGCGACTCACAAACTCTTGCCAAGTCTGGCTTTTTTCCCCTCTCCAATCCCCCAACATCCCACGCCTGGAAAAAGTTGTAAAGTTCGTTATGGGACATAATGACTTGTATAGCTCATTGTTGCAATGGGTACAACGTATCCCTATTTAAAGGTTGGTTTTTGCCCATTCCCTCCACAAATTATACCAATAACAAATAAAATGGAAGCAGGGGTTATACCATGGGGGAGGGACATACAAAGCAACAAAGAAATAATCTTATAAATATGTTAGAAACAATTGCAAGAAAGAAAAAAAAACATTTCAATACTTACCTTGGGGTTCATTTCACCTAACATGAACTTATCTTAACTTTTCTGCTTGTCTCAAAAATGCACTAGTTATTGCAAATAAGGGAAACCATGGGACCTATATTTTTGGGCCTGGCTTACTTCACTTAATTTTTACCAAGTCTTTCCATTTCCTAACAAATTAGGCAATGTCATTCTTTCTGATAGAGGCATAGAATTGCATTGTGTATATCTACCACATTTTCTAGATCCATTCATCTAATGAGGGGCATCTGGGTTGGTTCCATAACTTATCTATGGTAAATAATGTTGCAATAAAAATAGTTGTGCTGGTAGCTTTAGTATGGCCTTGTTTGTGATCATTTGGGTAAATGCCCAAAAGTGGGAATGCTAGGAAATAGGGGAGCTCTATCTGGAGTCTTTTGAGGAGCCTCCATACTACTTTCCAAAGTGGTTGAACAAGTTTACACTCCCACCAACAATGCAGTAAGATTCCCTTCTGTCCCAATCTCCTCCAGTATCTGTTGTTATTAGAGTTCTTGATTATAGCTATTCTAACTGGGCTGAGGTGGTATCTCAATGTTGGGTTGATTTGCATTTATTTTTTAGCTAGAGAGGGAGAGCATTTCTTCATATGTCTATCGACCAGCCTTCTTTCCTCTTCAGAGAAGTTTCCCTTTAAGTCTTTAGCTCACTTATTTATTGGGCAGTTGTTTCTCTGAGGATTTGTTGTTGGGTGATTTAATTTTTTGAGTTCAGGTATATTTTAGATATGAGACCCTTGTCCATTGTATGGCTACTAAAGGTCATCTCCCAATCCGTGGACTTTCTATCGATCTTGCTAGCTATGTTCTTTGGTTTGCAGAAGCTCTGCAATTTCATGCAATCACATTTCTCCAAATTTTCTTTGATTTGATGTGTTTCTGGGTCTCTGTTAAAAAAATTTTGGCCTGTGCCAAGGAAACCTGTAATGTTTTCAGAGTGTCTGCTTTGACTCGAGGTCTTTGATCCATTTGGAGTTGATTCTTGTGGCGGGTGATTTATAAGAATCTAGCTTTAGTTTTCTACAAGTGATTAACCAATTTTGCCAGCGTCATTTACGGAAGAGGCTGTCTTTCTTCCATTCTAATTATTTAGCTTCCTTATAGAAGATTAGATGGCTATATATCTGTAGGTTCAATTCAATTCCATTGGTCCTGAGGTCTGTTCTTGTGCCATTACCAAGTTGTTTTGATTACTATGGTGTTGTAGTAGAGTTTGAAATTTGGTATTGATATTCCTCCAGCACTTTTCTTTTTGTTAATGATCTTTTATGCTATCCAGGGTCTTTTATTGTCCCATATGAATTTTTGGATTGTCTCTTTTATTCCTTGAAGAATGAATTTAGGATATTGATAGGTATTGCGTTGAATTTGTAGATAGCTTTGCCATTTTCATGATGTTGATCCTTCCAATCCAGGAGCATGGGAGTTTTTGCCACTTTCTGTGTTCTGTTTTGATTTCCTTTTTCAGGTTTTTAAAGTTTTCATCATGGAGGAACTTCACTACTTTGGTTAAGTTAATTCCTAGGTATTTTATTTTTTGTGGAACTATTATGAATGGAGTTGCTTTCCTGATTTCAACCACACTTTTCTCATTCTTGACATACAGAAAAGCCATTGATTTTTGAGGGTTAAATTTATACCCTGTTACTTTGCCCAAGTTTTGAATAAGCTTGTATAATTTGGGAGTGGAGTCAGTGGGATTCTTTAAATAAAAGATCATTCCATCTGCAAAGAGGGAGAGTTTTACATTATCTTTCCCTTTTTGGATCCATTTTATGTTTGCATCTTTTCTTATTGCTGTAGCTAGGCATTCTAATACTAGATTGTAGAGGAGTGGTGAGAATGGACATCCTTGTCTCGATTCTGATTTAAGAGGAAATGGCTTTAGTTTTTCACCATTAAGTATAATGCTGGCTGTAGGTTTGTCATATACAGCCTTTATTGTATTGAGGAATATTCCCTGGATTCCTAGTTTTTCCAGAGTCTTCATTACCAATGGGTGTTGAATCTTGCCAAATGCCTTTTCTGCATCTATTGAGATAACCATGTGGTTCTTATCCTTGGTCTTGTTGATGTGATGAATTTTATTAATTGATTTGCGTATATTGACCCAGCTTTGCATCCCTGAAATGAATCCTGTTTGATCGTGGTGTTTGATTTTTTGCATGAATTTTTGAAATTGATTGGCCAAAATTTAGCATCAATGTTCATCAAACAAATGGGTCTATCATTCTCTTTTTATGATGAGTCCCTGACTGGTTTTGGGATAAGGGTTATGATGTCTTCATAGAATGAGTTCAGTAGTGAAATTTCTCTTTCAATTTCATTGAAGGGCTATTGGTTTGAGCTCTGCTTTAAAGCCCTTGTAGAATTCTGCTGCAAATCTTTCTGGTCCTGGGCTTTACTTAGGTGGGACTTCTCTTATTGCTGTTTCTATCTCAATGTTTGATATGGTCCTGTTTAAATGTTTTAACTCATCTTGGTTTAGTTTTGGCATATCAATATTTGATATGAAAAGGTCCATTTCTGACAAGTTCTCAAACTTATTACCATAGTTTTGATAAGTATTCCCTTTTAATGTTCTGAATCTTGGTTGTTTTTCTGGTGATGTTTCCATTCTCATCTCTGAGTTTTCTTCTTTTCCTGATAAGATTTGCTAAAGGTCTGTAAATTTTGTTAAGTTTTTGGAAGAACCAACTCTTTGTTTTGTTGGTTCTTTCTATGGTTTTCTTCGATCCTAATTAGTTTAATTCTGATTTAATTTTAATTATTTATTTCCATCTCCTGGATTAGGGTTTATCTTGCTGCTCTTTTTCAAGGAGGTTCAAATGTCTCATTAAATTGTTGGTTTTAGATCTCTCCAATTAGTTGATGTAGGAACTCAAAGCTATAAACGCGCCTCTGAGTACTGCCTTTGCTCTGTCCCAGAAGACCTGGTTATTTGTGTGCTCATTTTTGTTGAATATTATGAACATTTGAATTTCCTTTCTAATCTTTTCCCTGACCCACTGGTGATTCAACAGTGTGTTGTTCAGACTGGATGTGTTACAGGACTTTCTTTGGTGGTTTTTGGTGTTGAGTTCTAATTTTATTCCCTTGTGGTGAGAGCAAATGCAAGGTATAACTTCAATGTTTCTGAATTTGGACAAGGTTGCTTTGTGACATAAAATGTGGTCTATTTTGGAAAATGTTGTATATGCTGCAGAGAAAAACATGTATTCTTATGCTGCTGGGTGAAATATTCAATAGATATCTGTTAAATCTAGTTGATATGTGCAGCTGTTTAGATCAGCGGTTTTAGACTTGAGCTGAAGAGCTGAGTGTCAATGCCTAGTCCCAGAGTTCAAGACCCACAACTGACCAAAAATAATGCCTCTTCCACATCGGTCTTGCTTGCTTTGACTCCCTGCATGTTGGCATACTATGAGGCCAGCATAAGATGAAGCTCCAGAAACCTTTTTGGATAGAAAAAGAAACCAATGCATGGGAAGTGAGGGGCGTTTTAGAACAGATTGGGAGCTGAACACAGGCAGGAGGGCTCATGGCTTCAGCGTCAGCTGTC
This sequence comes from Dipodomys spectabilis, assembly GCF_019054845.1. Classification (NCBI taxonomy): domain Eukaryota; kingdom Metazoa; phylum Chordata; class Mammalia; order Rodentia; family Heteromyidae; genus Dipodomys; species Dipodomys spectabilis. Next base: position 1,419,828 of record NW_024870866.1, read on the forward strand.
TTTTGAATCATTGCCCAGTTACCAGCTGTAAGTATTTGCTCCACAATCAATGTGGCAAAGTCTGCAATTCATATTGACTCATCCACATACCCAGACCTAGTTAGGCATCCAGAATGACTTAAAATGTAGATTTCCTAAATAAGAGAAATCTGTACCAGAGTAAATGGGCAGAA